>NC_132915.1:33264525-34639525 GCF_047675955.1 Chlorocebus sabaeus
TACAGAGAGATTTCCAGAGCTTCAGCCAGTGTACTGCTTGTCAAAATACTCAAATACAACCATACTGGTTGGTAAATAACCTCTGTCTTAATACCTAAGATCCCCCTGCTACTGGCCTGGCCATCTGGACTCCTTCTGCAGGGCCCCTTCCTCACCTCCCTACAACATGACTGCTAAAAGATAAAAACCTAGCATCAAATGGGCCATCCAGGACCTTGCTCCATTAGTTGATGCCCATTCGAATTGGTCAGTGCTGATGCCAGGCTGGCTGTTAAAGGCTGCAACTACTGCCAATGCCCACAGCCCACAGATGCTGGCAGGAGTGTCCCATATTGAGCTATTCATAGTCTGATTCTTTCTTCATTCTCTTTCATACATACATCCCCACCTCCAACACACTTGCACACACATAGGAATAAACTTCCTGCATTAAGAATCTTACGAGGAGCAACCATCAGAGTGAACAGGCAACCTACAGAATGGGAGAAAATTTTTGCAATCTACCCATCTGACAAAGGGCTAATATCCAGAATCTACAAAGAACTCAAAGAAATTTACAAGAAAAAAATAACCCCATCAAAAAGTGGGTGAAGGATATGAGCAGACACTTCTCAAAAGAAGACATTTATGCAGCCAACAGATACATGAAAAAATGTTCATCATCACTGGTCATCAGAGAAATACAAATCAAAACCACAACGAGATACCATCTCATGCCAGTTAGAATGGCAATCATTAAAAAGTCAGGAAACAACAGATGCTGGAGAGGACATGGAGAAATAGGAATGCTTTTACACTGTTGGTGGGACTGTAAACTAGTTCAACCATTGTGGAAGACAGTGTGGCGATTCCTCAAGGATCTAGAACTAGAAATACCATTTGACCCAGACATCCCATTACTGGGTACATACCAAAGGATTATAAATCATGCTACTATAAAGACACATGCATATGTATGTTTATTGCCGCACTATTCACAATAGCAAAGACTTGGAACCAACCCAAATGTCCATCAATGATAGATTAGATTAAGAAAATGTGGCACATACACCCCATGGAATACTATGCAGCCATAGAAAAGGATGTGTTCATGTCCTTTGCAGGGACATGCATAAAGCTGGAAATCATCATTCTCAGCAAACTATCACAAGGACAGAAAACCAAACACCGCATGTTCTCACTCATTCATGGGAACTGAACAATGAGAACACTTGGACACAGGGTGGTGAACATCACATATCAGGGCCTGATGGGGGATGGGGGAAGGGGGGAGGGATAGCATTAGGAGAAATACCTAAGGTACATGATGATTTGATGGTATACATGTGCCATGGTATACATGTGCCTAGGTATACATGTGCCATGTTGGTTTGCTGCACCCATCAAATCGCCATGTACCCTAGAACTTAAAGTATAATAATAAAAATAAAAATAAATTAAAAAAAGAATCTTCCAAGGAATGTCTCAAGAATGTGGAGTATATATATCTGTACAGAACACTCTATGTCATGTTAGGGGCCTTTATTGTTTTTATACCTTTCCTGTGGGATTCTGATATTTCAGTGCTAACTTTTTAAAGCCTTCAAACACTGGAGTCCACTGAAAGTCACTGGCATCACTTTTACAAGACTGATTAGGCTCTAACCCCTCCCCATCAGAGATGGGCCTCCATGTAAGAGGAGGTAAAAACTGTAAGCCTTCACACCTGCAGCTGAAATCCTAAACCTGATAGTCAGGGTCCTTGCAGTTGGGGGAAGCTGAAGGTTTCACAATAAACTACAAAGATTTATTTTTCCTCCTGTTAGAGAACAATAAACTCCTTCTTAAGAATGTAGGATCCTAGGCAAATAATTACTACTAAGGCACATGTTTCAGAGGACTGTCTGAAAGCATCCATTGATAAACTCCCGTGACGCCTAAAATTGCCCTTGTTCTCCCAGCCCCTAAAGAAACTGGGTCAAAATGGAAGCAGACAATGAGCCTCAAACAAACAGCAGACTGAGCCTCTCTTCTCTCACGTGTGTGTTTATCAGGAAATTCAAACATGGCTTAAACAAGACATAGAATTATTTATTTCTAATGTGGAATGTGGTAGAAAAGTATCTGAAGGAAAAAGAAAGGTGTGTGCGGCGGGGTGGGGATCAGGGGTTACCACTTACAAGTGGTTAGGTAGACAGAAGCTATCGGGATCATTCTGGACTGCTGGAAATTGCTATAGTCTCAACATTTTCTAGGACAGTCTGGTATAGAGCTTTGCATCTAAGCCTAAATACATCAAAATCCACCCCTTGAAAAATGTAGCCAAACATATCTCCACCTCCTAATAACTATGTGGATCAGAGGAACTGGAAGAAAAAAACAAAAAGGTCAAAGAGGCCTAACTAGTATTTTATTCATGTAATTCAAAGACAGAACAGGGTCATAAAGACTTGACAAACTAAATGTATATTATTTGAAAACTGAGTTTTGTTTGCTTGTTTTTAAAAGAGAACATAGCATTAATTTTTACCAGAAGTTTGAAAACTCTTCAGATGTCATCGAACACGTTTCTAGGCTGCAGGATTTTCACCAATTTCTCCCATATGTCAGATGCATGACACACCAAACTCCATTAACAAATAGGGCACAACTGCTGTGGCTAATATTTTAATGTTCAGTCAAAGATGGACTTTTTGCCATTTGTATTTATTTTAGGTGCTGGACCAGCAGAAGGTACTAATGTTTATAGATGATACATACAAGGCGAATGTATATGTATCATGCATATATACAGGGGCTGAATCTGTCTCATTGCTCATTTGTAGAACACAATTACGGATTAGAGTGCACTGGGAGAGGCCCAGGTATAAAACACATCCTGTTCACTTCTAAATAATTTTGGGCTTAAAAGAATCATTGGAGAGATATGCACACCTGAATATTTGCGTACCTGTGTTTAGGTTCACTTATATTTTGATAAGTCCATGAAAGCCTTCTTTCAGAGGGATTGGCCTAAATAAATACCAAATAAAACTTTCTCCCCATCCTCCTGAAATAAAAAACTAAGACAGATAGGTATGTTTCATTTGCAGGATATTTTTCAAGTACATATAAATGTCGCTTCATAAAGACTGGTGTCAAACATCACAACTGGGTTTAATTTTTTTTAGCTGTGGTAAAATTCACGTTAATATTTACCATTTTAGCCATTTAAAAGTATATACTTTATATTAAATGCATTCATAATGGTGTACAACTCTCACCACCATCTAGTTCCAGAACATTTTCATTACCCTGAAAGAAAGTCCTATAGCCATTTAGCCATTCCTCATTCCCACCCACACCCTGGCCCCTAGTCAACCACTAGTCGGATTTCTGTCTCTATAGATTTACCTGTTCTGGACATGTCATAGAAACTGAATGATACAATATGTGGCCTTTTGTGTCTAGATTTTTTCACTTAGTACAGTGTTTTCAAGGTTCATCAATGTTGCAGCATGTATCAGAACTTCATTCTAAAATTTCATTGTATGGATATACCACATTTTGTTTATCCATTCATCCACTGATGGACATTTGAGTTGTTTCCATCTTTTGCCTATTATTAGTAGTGCTACTAAAAACATTCATGTACATGTTTTTGCTTAAATGTCGGTTTTTAATTATTTTAGGTGTATAGACCTAGGAGTAGAATTGCTGGGTCACATAGTAATTCAGTTTAACCTATGGAGGAACTGCCAAATGGTGTTTCACAGCATTTATGCCATTTTGCATTCATGTTTAACTTAATTATTTTTTAATTTTAATTTTTTTGAAAGAGTCTCACTCTGTTGCCCAGCCTTAAGTGCAGTGGCACGATCTCAGCTCATGGCAATCTCTGCCTCCTAAGTTCAAACAATTCTCCTGCCTCAGCTTCCTGAGTAGGTGGGATCACAGGCACACACCCCCACATCCAGCTAATTTTTGTATTTTTTGGTAGAGGCAGTATTTCGCCATGTTGGCCCAGCTGGTCTCAAACCCTTGACCTCAAGCAATCCACTTGCCTTGGCCTCCCGAAGTGCTAGGATTACAGGCGTGGTTCACAGCGCCTGGCCTCATGTTTAATTTTATAACTGGTATTAACTACCATGAGGGGCCATTGTGGGATCAAACAATAGCTTCTCCTTATCATCCAGGCCCAGCTCACCGAACACCTCCTGAGACAGAACCTTTTGGTCAAGCAAGTTACAAAGCTCCTCCTCCCCACCCCAGGCACTTTGCTGACATCATTGGTTCAATCTCTTCATAGCACTTTCAGATTCCCCCAAATTATTTATTTATTCACTAGTTAATTGTCTACCTCTCTTCCTTTCCAGACTTAAACTCCATGAGGGCAGAACTCTTCCTGTCTTGTTCGACACAATATCTCCCAAGCCTAAAACAGTCCCAGGCACATAGCAGGTCTTTCTCTAGTGGATAAATGTCTCAATGGTGCTCAAGGCTAAAAAAAAACCCAAAAAAACAAAAAATCTACAAGACAGAGGAAGAGCCAGACTCAGTGCCTATTTGTTTTCTTTCTTCATTTAAAAAAAGAAAAAACAATTCTGGATAGCAACTGGCAGCAAAGCCCCATGAAGAGAAAGGAATATGGCCCCAGAGGCCACCCAATTAGTGACACAATTGGCAAACTGTAGACTGCTATTATCTCCAATGTTCTTCTAAAGCTCTGCCTTTCTTTATGTTGCACAGACCATCAAACATGGCAATCTGTTGTTTTTGTTCCTGAGGTAAAGACAGTTTGCTTCAGGCTTTGAGATTTTGTTTTGTTCTGTTTTGTTTATCAAATAAAAGCCTCCAATATCTTACTTCAAGGTCAAAACAAAAAGTCAGGTTACTCTTTGAATAGCTTCTTGCTATTTGAATGAGAAAGGAGAACAAAGAAAAAATGTATGAGTTAAACACAAAGCCTTCAAAAGGTCTAACTTCTTCAAAGATGAAGAGCTGAAGATGAAGACACAATAGCTTGGAGAGGTTAAAAACCCACCCAAAGTCACAGGGCTCTCTGGTGGCACAGCAGGAAGCCTGTTCACACTCGCCAGCAGAACATCAGCTCTATGAGGGCAGAGACCTCACCCTTCATGGTCACTGCTCTATTCTCAGCACAGACCAGAGCCTGCAAACAACGTACTCTATAGACGTTTCCACAACTCCACAAGACCTCCACCTTTCCGAGCTCTCAAAGGCACAGATCAATAACACATATTTTCCCAAGCTCGGAGGAACCAACTGAATTAAATGGTTGGTTATAAACATGTTGGCGAGAGTCACAGGAGGATGTGCTCTGGAGTGAATTCTTCAGTCAGGGCCTATGGGTTCTGCAGGTACAGAAATAGCAGTCTACAGAGAAGGAGGCGAACATAGGTCTCATCAGTGTAGAGCAGGTCACAAGTCACACCAGTCACAAAGTTTCCTCCATGACAATTCAGAGCTTAAAGATGTAATTGTCATTCTTCCTGAAATTTGACTTATTTAATTATTTCCCCTATAAAACTGTGCTGTTTCTCAACAACAAAAAAAAGTAATAGCACATTGCAGTTGGTCAAACTAGAACGTTTTGAAGCCAGAGTGGATTTTTTTTTTGTTATGTCTTGTTTGATGGTCTCTCTCTGTGTGTGCATGTGTATTCTTGAGCAAAACATTTGAGAAACTGTCAGTTTTCCACATTTTGCCCCTTGATATGCTTGACCACAATGGGTTTTAAGGGCTCAGAAGATTCCATTTGTTAAAATGAAGATATTGGTCCAAATAATGGTCTCCCAAGTCTTGCCACAGGAGCTACAAATGAGTCTTCCTGGGATTTAACAAGGATCTGGCTAATGTTGATATCTAGAGCTTTTAAAAAAATCATGATTATGGTACTTGATTTTTAAAACTGTATTTTCCTCTTTTCGTGGTCCAGTGAGTAAGGGGAGAATGAGAGAAGGCAAGGCCTTTTTCATCTTTCTCCTTTCCATTACTTCTGCATCCTGAACCAAGAATGAACAGTACAACTGGGGCTCCTTGCTTCTCAGCATATGGAGTTGTCATTCTTGACATCAATAGAGTTGGCAAGAGCCTCTGTTTTCTCTTTCCTGGGCTATTCTGAGAAATGTAGCTACAGATGTCGAGTCTGACTAAGCAGAATCTGGCCTCAGATTACTCTAAATTCCAGGTGCAACTAAATCAAGGGTGCCTCTGTGCATCCCTGTTCCTGATCCTATTTTTTCTATGTCCCTCAGCATCACTGGCAAGCCCCTTTACTGAGCTCTTTCCATATGCCAAGTTTAGGGCCTGACCATGGGAGTTCCAAGATGATCAACACTGAGTAAGTTCTCAGGAGCTTGCAATCTTGAGATGTATAAAAGCTTAAAATATATCATTACACTATAGAGAATGTGCGACATTAAACCTCGTAAGAAGGCTTACAGGACTTTCCTACGGAAGGTTCAGCTTGAAATGTGAAGCAAATATGTTGCTCTGCTGCATGTTCAAAGGCCTGCAGAGGAAACAAGGAATGGTGGTGTTATCACTTTCAAAGGCAGGCCTCTGTGATCAGATCCAAAACAAAACACACAAAGGCTTTTGTTTTCCGTGGATCAACCACAGCAAGCTGGCTCAAGTTCAACAACAGCCAACTTCTAGCTTCACTGGAGGGATGTAAAGGAGCCCTATCAATGGTCTGCCTTTCAGAACAGGACTTCTCTTCCTTTCTTAGAACATTTCTTTTGCAGGTAAAATTGGGTTGAATGAACGTTGATGGCAGCGACAGAGGAAGGAAGGAAATCTATATTCTGAACAGGGTAAGCAGGCAAAGGAAACTCTCTTCCTCCTTTGCCAAAGTGATGGGGAGAATGGTGAAGGGTTGATAGGATGATCATGTGCAATTAATACTAGACCCTGTTTAGTTCCACACATGAGCTACGTCTGTCCCTATTGTAGGCATCATCCAGCCCCCATTTGGCCCTGATTATACAGAGCCTAGATACGATTCATTCTAGCATATAAGAATAGCACCAAACAGGGTTTGCAATAGCAATTCTAATAGCAGGGTATCCTGCAAAGTAGAATTTCTAATTTATCTCTAACATCCCTTCTAGCTCACAGAGCCTACACTTGAGGACCAACCTTGAAGACATGGGAATAAAACTGTCCTCTTGGGGATTTTATTCTTATTTCACTGTCATAATGTAAACTCTTTGTGGATGCAGCCTCAAATACAAGACTCCTTTTTAAGCTACTAGTTTTAAGAGTGGCTGAGATGGGCACCATCTGCTCACAGGGTTTCCTTTAAGTTGTTAAAATCTTCCTTTTCCCATTTAGAATTCAGAGTTTCAAATGGAATACCCTTGGGAGAGGTAACAAATGAAATGAAATTCAACCTAAGATTCAAATGCCAGTTTTGCAGGAGACTTTCTACGAAGCCAGACTTTGGGAAGAAAGTAAAGGTTGAAGAGAGAAGAGAGGAAAAAGCAAAGGGAAGAAAACAGAGAGGAGGTGAGAGACAGGATATGAAAGAAAGGAGAAAAGAGAGACAAATCCAGACAAACACACACGTGTGCATATATACACACAGTGACGCACACATCCCCACCATGCACACACAAACTGTGAGGTCAAATGGCACTTAAGGAAAAGAGAAAATATTAATGGATAGGGAAAAGAGTTAGCAAAAGCAGCCGACTAATTGCCCAAATAAGATCATCTTTGGGTAATAGAAAAAGCTGCTCCTCTTCAAGACACATTTTTTGCCATCTGTCAGGGAAAAAAAGCCACAATAATCATCTAAATTTATGATGACTAAGAATGTGAATCGTGCTCCCTGGAATTATCCAGTGCATTATCTGCATGGCTGTACATACTGGCCATGCATTCCCCACTACAACTAGGCTCCTAAATTTCATCTCATTCAAGACTATGATTCTAGAACACCTGGATGTGCAGGTTCATGAAGAGTCAACAGTGCCCTAAGGAACCAGAAGTAGACATAATACTCATTCCAGGGTTGGCTTCATGGGCATCAAAGGCTGTGCGGTCCCATCAGCCCCTACCCTTAGAAAGACTCCTCACTGGTCTAATGCTCTGCTGTCATCATTTTAAAATTCTTGATTATTTCTCAACAAGGGGACCCACATTTTCATTTTGCATTTGATCCTGAAATTATGAAACTCATTCTCCTTTATTTAGGACTAAATTCTCTCTGGTTGGATCTATCCCTAAAAAACATTTCTAATAAAGATATCAAAACATTTTTATGCTAAAGAGCTTGATAGGAAAGCACAAAAACAGGTAACAATGCACAATTTTTAAATGGATAATCACAGAAAAATTAAAAGCAGTACTTTTTTCATTTCCTGGAAAAAGCTTGAGTTCAGCAGGCATTTGGGGTTTGTTTCAGAATCATTATTTGTCCTTGAATAAAAAGCACAATGTAAAGTCACATTTTGTGTGAACCAGTTTACTCCTCTTCAAATGAAAAAAATTGAAAAAGAAATAAAAAAGAAAGAAAGGTCAAACCGACTTCCTAGGAAACAGAAGAATGCAGCTAGAAAAAAAAAAATAGTTTACTCAACTTTTTTCAATGGTACCAAAAGGAACCTTTGACACTCCTTGGCAAAGACATGATAATACTTTTAATGCTATAAGAGAAAAAGGATCTTCACTGAGAAAACTTCAGAAAAGAGGACTTGATGATGGGCTTATGCAAAATGTACACAGCTTTGCTATGAACCTTGATCTTTTTCACAGGTAAAAAAACAAAAAGCCCAAACTGTAAAGAAAATACAATATTCTAAAAATACGTATAGGTGTTTATCTTTATTCTGGGTTTTGGAACTCAAACATTTTCTTCCAGTACACCTGGTCTTTTGAATGAGTGACCTCTCCAAACAAAGCTAAGAACAAAAGACAAAAAGAACATCCCCTGATGCACGGATTGTACTGAATCACAAATGTACCTATATCACAAGCCTTGTTTCTAGAGAAAAGGAAAAGGAAGTAAATCCAGGATTTAGCTATGAGCCTAGCTTCTTGGGTCACTGATTTCTCCAGCCAGTGATTGTCTGCAGGCCTTGTATTTTTCCTTGTTTTGTTTTGGCTTTGCTTTTTATTTGCTTGTCTAAAATTAACAACTATGAGCCACACATACACAATAGGGCATAAAAAAAGCATGGCAGAGAGTAAGAAGATACTGCTCTGGGTTCAGAAATCACAGCTCTATTCAACAGTATCTTTCTTTGCCTACTGATCTCTTTGACTTTCCAGACTCCCAAGATGTATTTTCTTTCCCATATTTAAAATAATAGTTCCCATCTCTTTGCTCAAATTTCCCATCTATTCCTGCATTTTATCTATTTTTTCCAAAAGATCCTGGAATGTACTTAGCATAATAATTTTAAACTCTCCCTAATAATTCCAAAATTGGGCCATCTCTGTGTCTTCTTCTATTGACTATTTCCTCTCTTGGCCAAGAGCGACATTTGCTTGCTCCTTCTTATGTCTTATAACTGCCTTTGTGCCAAACATTTTGTGTAAAAGAACCATAGAGATTAAGTTAATATTTATTTACAGAAAAGGCCTCACACCTTCTTCTATCAAGCCACTAGTTGAGGAAGGGGGCCCTGAGTCATCTAATCTACAGTTGATCTAGGTCTGAGTGTTACTGCAGCTTTAATTAGATTCAAATCACCACATGCTTAAATATTTTGAGGGTGGGATCAGGCCTTGACCTTTTGGCAACTCTTGAGACCTGAGCACAGACAAGATTTCAGAGATTTTTTCTCTATGCTTTATGGCTAAGCTGTCAGTTTTCCAAACTAGGGAATATTTATCTCAGCTTTAAAGCACAGGAGGCTGCTTTTTAAGTCATTAAAAAATTATCTTCATTCTCCAGTACACTCCTGACTTTCTGCACCTCTGGAGATCTCTGCACTGCTGCTCTGCCTTCATCCTTCAGATAGTGACTACAGAAAACTGCCGGAGTGCCATGATGGGATTTCTCTCAGCTGTCCTGCCCTGTTCTCAGTCTATACCAGGCCATTGCCTTGCTTTGTGGAAAAACCACACATACCTTACAGAGAAGTTCTATTGGCTTTTCTAGCCTATTCTTGGCCTTCTGCCTACCACCCTTCTGCACTTGAACATCCATGGGAATAACTTGGAGAATGATGCAGGGATTGCTCTGTGGTTGGAGATCCTTAGGATTCTAAACAGCCAACATGTGGCCATTCAAAATTAGTTAAGTTGGGCTACTTTCTTCTTACACTGAAAATGACAGATTTCTCCTCTTGCCAGTACTTTGCCAGGGATGAAAGCAGGCCTCAGCTTGTTCTCTCCTGAAAGGGTTTGTCACTTTCTCAAATTTATTTATTTGTGTGTGTGTGTGTGTGTGTGTGTGTGTGTGTCAGAAAGAGAGAGAGAGAGACTGGCTCTCCTACTAGCTCGAAAAAATCAAAAATCTATGGTTTTGTTGTTTAGTCTCATTTTTAAGGCAGGTGTGAAAGTTCCTTGCAACTTTCTACACATGTTGAATCAGAACCTTACCCCTACTTTTACGACATGTTGAATTCTGAATGCATCCTTCCTTCTGGAACCCAAGGTTCCTGGCCAACCTGGTCAACTCACGTGAGCCCATTTGGTAGCCCTGGTAGCACATATCAGGCATTTTACTGAAAGATGTCTCAGCCAAGCTATGAGTTTGGACATCCCAGCCTACTCTGAACCTCTCAATGGAATTCCCATATCTCACTTAATACTACTCTCAGTTATCCAAGACTAACGGCCTATTTAATTGACTAAACCTCCCATTTATGTCTTTACTTCAACTTTCCAATTCAACAAACATCATCTTTTGAACCTCAAATCTGGTTCCTGATTCTCCTCCTAGCTGGCTTGTTTCTCATCATCTTCAGTGGTCATGCCTCTCAACTTAACCTAACTTTGCTCCTTCCCAGCTCACTAATAGGTGGTGCTATGATTTAATATCTGTCCCCATGTTGAAACTTAATCCCCAGTGTGGCAGTATTAAGAGGTAGAGCCTTAAGAGGTGACTGGGTCATGACAGCTCTGCCCTCATCAATGATGGGTTCATGTATTAATGGGTGATTATGAGAGTGGAACTTCTGGATTTATGAAAAGAGAAGAAAGACCTGAGTTAGTTCGTTCAGACCCCTTCCCAGGTGATATCCTGTGTGCCTCAGAACTCTTTAGGGAGTCCCCACCAACAAGAAGGCCTTCACTGGATGCAGCCTCTCAACCTTGAATTCCTCAGCTTCCACAGCTATAAGACAGAAGTTCCTTTTCTTGTTAAATTACCCAGTTTTGGAGGTTATTTTCATAAGGAACAGAAGAATGGACTAAGACATGTGACATATTAATTTATTCTTCTCTGTAGGTCATACAGCCTCTGCCCAGGAATCAAAATTCTCAATTCTGCTCACAGGTACCATTTGAATGTGCCACCTCTCCCACTTTGCCCATGGATTTTCTAGACTAAGAACCTACCTGCTAGTTCCAACTTTCTGGCCTATCTCTTGCATGCTTCCGATACCCCGTTCTTCTGGTTCAGTTACACTTACACATTCTCTGCCCATTCTTCTTGTTCAGTTACACTTGCACATCCTCTGCCTCATAATGGCTGCTGATCAATTGTTAGCATTACATCACAACATAAGAAGAGAATAAAAAGGAGGACTTTCCATTCTAGACTTGGAACCTCACGTAAATAGCCATAGAATGGTTTAATTGGACACTTATAAAGACTGAACTACAAAGGATATATATTAACAAGTTTAGTGTAAAAATGAGATGTTGATACTTTTTTAGAGTCTCGAGTATACATGAAAGTTCAGCAAGATATTTGAATTATCAAAAGCTTCATGATGGCCAACAACATGACCCCCTGAAATGTTTCTAAAGAGAAAAAGCAGTATGATATCCTTTCTGCAAGCTTGTACTGCACATAGTCCATGAAGAATTATGCTAGAACGTCACAAGTGAGAAATAAGAACTGTCAATGCACATGTTACTCTGCTCCTCCTGGTTTATCAGTGTTCAGGGTGTCCTGAGACAGTTTCCTCTGCCTAGGAGATCTGAGCTTCTTTAAGTCACGTGGCAAAAGGGAACATGAAAAATGGGGAAGGTGGCAGGAATCCTCATCTTCCTTGTCCTCACTTCATTTACCGAAGGTTTCAGGCTGTCCCAACATCTTTTCTGGACATAATTTCATTACCACAATATGAAGATTGAATTACTTCCTTGCCAATCACACGAAGTACATAGGTTGTGAAAGTTAATGTCTGCAAAGGACTGTGTGTTCTTTGATGCAAAGGAGCTCAACAAATGCAGAATCATATTAAAATGATACATTACCCCTGTGCCTTAGTGACTAATTCAGGAGAGAAAGGCATTTCATAATGAAAATCTTCATGATGTTGTATAAGGTGTTCCCTGAGGACTGACTGCCAATTTCTCATATTGAAAATACTAGTGGAATTGGGAGAGAGAAGGAAGGAAAAGAAAGAAAGGGTTCTAAACTTGTTTTGCTTCTGTGCCAGTTTCGGCTACATATAAGGCCTAGCTGTAATCATACAAAATATCCAAGGCAGAGATAGAATGAATACTGGTTTAGGATTTCGAGGCTGAGGGACTACTGTCAACTATATCATATATTTGCTGTTTGATCTAGGTTAAGGCACTTACTTTCCTTAAGCCTCAGTTTCATACCTATAAAATTGGGGTTATAACTCTTCTGCCTACTCCATCATTGCTGTGAAGATGAAATAGCATATGTAAGAATGTGAAGTACACAGGAAGCGCTATATGCAAATGATACAAATTCTTATTGCTGTTATATGGACCAAACACTTGGAATAAACTCTCTTGACTCTTTGTCTCACCAGACTAATATACAGATGGCAAACTGGGTTCCATTTCTGCAAAAAAAACCATGCATAAACGTATATCTGAGTCAACACCACCTTATGTCTGCCTAGGGATTTGATTTGCACATTTCACAATATTCCAGAAGCAAAATGTATGAGATGTGTCCTTTCTTACCTATTACTCATATATGTTTTTATTCCTCACTTAAGTGAAATTTAACTTTTATAAAACATGTAATATGGTGGATAACTCAATATAGAAGAGACTTTTATGGGCATGTAACAAACTATACTGGAAAGGGGATGATATGCTTGGCCTGCCGGTTCAGGAAAGCATAACATGATTGAAACCACATCCTACCACCGAGAGTGGCTTACCCCAGGAATGAATGATGATTAAACATCTGAAAAATTTATTTATGTAATTTAGCACATTAAAAGAATAAGAAAACCAACCAGGTGATTGTCTTAATAGAGCTTTTAAAAGCTCTTGGTAAGAGCCATGCAAGTTCATGATTTAAAAAAAAAATGGTGTTGTATTAAAAGCATATTCACTAAAATCAGAAGTAGTGCATATTTGCTATTAACTCACTACTAGAACTCAATAATGTATAAAAGGTCCTGAATAAGACAAACAAGAAAACGAATGAGATGTAAATATTAGAAAGAATTACCTAGAACATCTTAGAAAATACATTGAGAAAAGTTAAAGCAAACGAGAGTTCAGTAGGTTGGTCAGACACAAAATCATCATAGAAAAATAACTCCTTCACACTCCCAACTAATTAAAAAGTGAAGGTATAATGGGATCTCATCTCATTCAGTATACGTGTGTGAGTTCCCAATATTCAATAATACACGTACTGAAAAAAGTGAAATACATAAGTAAAGAAGAACAAATCGCAAAATTTCCTGTTTAGTGAAACAGAAAAGGTCCTATTTCAGATGTCAAATATATTTTAAAGACCTTTTTTTTCCAACTCTGAAATGTAGAAGCTCAATAGTTGACAACTAGACCACTGAAACAGAGGAAAGAATCAAGTTATAGAATAAGGCAACATTAAAATATAGTTTATGCTAAAGGTATCACATTATCTCAATAGGAAAATGAGAGACCTTATTTAATTATGCTGAGAAAACCTATTTACTGAGGAAAAAAACTAGATCCATACCTTGTATTATACAGTACATAAATTCTACAAGGAATAAAGAGAGATGAAGAGAAGTTATAAAAGTATTAGAAAACACATATTTTTTTATAATAGTAGGCTAAAGAAAACCTTCTTAGATAAGATAAAAATACACAAATCATAGAAGTTATTGATAGCTATGACTACCAAAAATTTAAAGCTTTTATACAACAAAGCACAGAAATGACACTTACATAAAATGCATGCATTAGTTCAAGATTTTCATTGATTGTCTGATTTTCTATGGGGTTCTGAAATTTTCATTTTGGAAAATATACCTACTGGATTTATAATAATGGTTATGCAAGATTCACATCGTAAGGCCGAGGCAGGCGGATTACTTGTGGTCAGGAGCTCGAGACCAGCCTGGCCAACATGGTGAAACCTTGTCTCTACTAAAAATACAAAACAAAAAAACAAACAAAAAAATGCCTGGTGTGGTGGCGCACGCCTGTAATCCCAGTTACTTGGAAGGCTGAGGCAGGAGAATCACTTGAAGCTGGGAGGTGGAGGTTGAAATGAGCTGAGAGTGTGCCAGTCAGAGAGGAAACTACTTAAATCCTATTTCATTTCCATTTTCTCATATAGGGAAGTAGGCTTCAAACTGAAATTGAGGACTAATTCAGAAGGAAAAAAATAGCAAGAGAGCATGTTAACTAGGTCCCAATGTCCTGATACAGAGGGGTCCTGAATCCCCAGGGAGTTGTAAGGATTTGTAGATGTGACTGGAGCACCACCATTCATCCTCTGGGGGCAAGGCAAAGAGGTTTGAAGATTAAAGCTGGCACCATTACTAATTTTTTAGAAAAGGGAAAATGTTGGATTCTAGAAACTACAAAAGGTCAATGACTAGTCCCATTCCCAGTCAAGAGTATAAAGCTGGCTATTTTTTCTTCTGTAGGCCTACATTTCTGATTTTTCCCAGAATTCTCCCATTCTGTAGAGTTTACAAACCAGCCCTTCCTAGGGGCAAAAACACCTCTGGGACCCCCTTCTCAGGCTTTCTCGAACTCACAGCCACCCTCCACAGAGTTCTGCTGTGCTAGCAACACAGCCCAAGGCAGAAAAAGGAGCATTCGAGAATCTGAACAAAGGATGATTCAAGAGCAAGAGGAATGAGTTATTTTTTAAGTACTACAATATTTGTTTTATTTTCACACACTGTATAAAGCCCTTTGCTTTTTATTTTACCTCTTTTTAGTCTTCTCATACTAATGCTGTAAAACAGCCAAAGTGAGAAATTTTCTGTCATTATTCAAAATTTAATATCAAATTTGCTTGTTTTATACAAATTCCCAACTCTTCTGCCTTAATGTATTAAGTAACACAAATGTCATGTTTTACCAATTAGCAAACAGGCTTATGAAAACAGAACTCTATGTATTAACTGTGTAAGTTTCCTTTGGGCCAGAAAAAAAATTAAGTAGCAAGTTCCAAATGTTTCTAAATCCACAAAGCAGTGTGATATTAATTAACTAAACTGACAAGCATAGAATGTTCCAGGTGAAGAGGTCTAAGATGCCAGTGTTTGGCTACACTTTTATGGATGTATAGATGACATCCATAAAAATTACATGGTTAAAGCATACAGCATATTTTAGCCCTGAGATTATATCACGTAGTCCTAACTTTAATTAGAAAGGACAAAGGAAATACAGGCTAAGAAGACTGTAATTTTAAATATAAAATTAAAACAAGGATAGGAAAATACATTTTAGGCACATAAAAAATATGAGACTTCCTGGTGAAAAGGTGGTATAACCATACATATATCGCTCTGCCTCCTTCCAACATCTCATTAAAATGACCCAAAGAATATTAAAAAAAAAAAAAACAGGTTCATTAAATCCTTTATGAATTTGTAAAGGGAAAAAAATCACATACCAGAAATTTCAAGGCATTTCTTTCTTTCTTTCTTTTTTTTTTTTGAGACGGAGTCTTGCTCTGTGCCCCAGGCTGGAGTGCAGTGACACGACCTTGGCTCACTGCAAGCTCCACCCCCCGGGTTCACGCCATCCTCCTGCCTCAGCCTCCCGAGTAGCTGGGACTACAGGCGCCCGCCGCCATGCCCGGCTAGTTTTTTGGGGTTTTTTGGTTTTTTTGTTTTTTGGGGTTTTTTTTGTATTTTTTAGTAGAGACGGGGTTTCACAGTGTTAGCCAGGATGGTCTCGATCTCCTGACTTCGTGATCCGCCCGCCTCGGCCTCCCAAAGTGCTGGGATTACAGGCGTGAGCCACAGCGCCCGGCCGGCATTTCTATTTAATAAAAGAGCAAATAGTACTTGTTTGTAGGTAGGGCTAACCCTACCCGCAACACCCCAGCACAAAAGTAAAAGAGACTCCAGCAGATCATTAACACTCATTGCTGTGGGGCAGATGGGAGCCTATCTGAACCTCACTAGTGTTTCCAGAAGCATCCAGGCAGGGAGGCACCCTGGGTGGGAAATCCTCTGGAGTACATATTCCTGTCTTTGATGCTGATAGGTACACCCTCTGCAGAGCACATGCATTTTTCCAGCCACCTCCTGGTTATGAAACAAGAGTATAAAAGCAACTTACCAGCCCAGAGGTGAAGCTCCCTACCACTGCTGCTGCAACCCCACTTCTCTCCCTACTACTCTAGGCTGCTAGATTTCTGACTGGGTAATGTAAAACTGCACTAAAACTCCTCCTTCTTTCATCTGAGCCTTAGAGAACCCACCTGTGTCAGTTGTCAAATTATTGACTGTCAATTTCAATTCCACCCTTCTTTGTCCTGCTCTACCATACTACAGCTGGACCCTGTAACATTTATCCTTTGCCAGCTGGAGAAACATCAGGCTTTGCCAATAAAGGAAGCTAGAGGGACACTGCAAGGTGAAGTGGAAGAAGGGATTCTTATCCTTGTTCTAATGTGCTTTTCTGCTTGTTTTCATTGCACTGCAGCAGCAGCATGTGGGACGCCCAGTGGTACTTATTCCACAGCAAGTTTCTCCAGTACCCCAGTGGGCATCTTTCTGTGGATCAGCCTCAGCCCACTGACACCCAGGCAGGGAGCTTCTTGTTCAACAGCTCTGGCCCACCAGCAACTCACAAACCTGTCCACCACACAATGACATGCAGCCAGACTCTCCCCAATGGGATCTAATTCTCAACTTTGTTTGAACAGGAAGTTATCCTTCTTCCAAATTCCCAGTTCCTTCCTTACACAGTCCCCTTCTGCCCTGGAGGAAAAACTGCTCCCTGCATTTGCCATTCATGTAGACTTAGAATTTTCTTTTATTTTTTTTAATACTTAACACCTTTGACTGGCTAATACCTTATATTAAAATTCTTTATATTACTTTAAAGTATAATATAAAGTATCATAATACTTTAAAGAATCACTTTATATTAAAATTCTTTAATATAAAGTATTATATTCCTTATAATTCTTAATAATACTTTATTTTAAAATTATTCTCTCCAAATGACTGGTGAAGTTTGTCTCCTGATTGGAACCTGACTGATACACTGTCTTAACACTTAATTTTGCATAAGCAGAGAAGCTCCTTTATAGGAGTGAACAAGGAGAGAAAGACCACAGAACATAGAAAAAGATGCTGCACGTCAAAAGAATGCAACAGCCATGAAGAATCATTGTAAAAACATCCCTATGAAATAATTCTACTGCAAAAAAAGGAGAATATTTTTTAGAATTTCCAATTTATCTCCTCAAATTCAATAAGATTCAAGCAGGCACTTTATGTATGAAACTAGAGCAAACACTTACAAAGAGGGAACTCCCAAAGACAGTATAGAGATGAAAAACAGATTTGCCAAATTTAAAACACGATAAAGACATGAATTGCAGATTAGATTATAGGAGAGAAAACAAATTAATAATATCTCATTTCAAGAAAAAAACCATAAACATTAGAGCAAGAAAAAAAATATGGTTACCAGCAAAGAATAGATTGAGCCCAGACTTCTCTTCCATAACAATAATAGTTAGAAATAGAAATGAGGCAATAACCACTGACCTGTAAAATAAAAAGATTATGATGCAATTATTCAATATCCAGTACTGCCATCATTCTTGGGTAAAGATAACAGAAAAAGTCCTCAGAATATATGAAGTCAAAGAGCATTATGCTATGTACCTTTCCTGAAAAAAAATCCTCAAAAACCCTGCAACTAGTAGAGAAAAGACTCAAAATTAAGAGCTTAGAAAATGGAGAAGTGTTACTATAAAAGGGCTGGTAGTAAGCCTGAATTTAAATGTTCTAATTAAAATTTAATGTCATTTGCAAGACTGTAAAAACTTAAGGCAAATTTTAAAAACTTTTTTTTATTTAAAATGCAAAATGTAATAAAAACAATAATTTTTAAATCATTGTAATAATCAAATCCTAAAGCTTCAGTGCAAGAAAGTTATAGAAAAGATGCTACATTTCTTATCTTACAGAGAATCAATAGTATTTTATTCATGATTTTGAAAACTAGAGAAAAATAAGCAAAATATTTAATTAGAAAATTAATCTGAACCAAAAAACAAGATTTATAACTTCCAAGTTGCAAAAGGCAAAAAGGGCAAAGAAATATTTTATGTAGGCAAAGGAAAAAGGCTAATGATATTTTTTAAATGTGTTTCAGCAGTGAATTTATATCCTTTATAGCTATTTTCTATTTTGTTTACAATGACCAAGTATAACCTGTATAATCAGAAACCAAAAATAAATATTAGAGAAAATCCTGGGGCTCAAAGAGCAAGAATTTCAGAAGAGACATTCCCATTTGTCATCTACTTGCAAAGTCAGTCAGTCAACATGTACCTACAAATGGCCTCAGAAGACCAAGTAAGGAGACAGAGCCTAGTCACACAGTGAAAACCTTGAAAAAGAGTGCTGTCAAGGGATTTTTTTCTTTCTTGACTACAGGTTTTTGTTATTTTGTGTGTGTGTGTGTGTGTATGTGTGTGTGTGTGTGTGTGTGTGTTTAGTATGTCTATTCAATTTCTCGCAATGCACACTTGGGTAATAAATCATGGTCTGTCCACTGATTAAAGGGTCTCACAAAAATAAGGGATTTAAAAAATCAACCATAATGTAACCCCCTTGCCCTACCCATGGAGAACTAAGGCCCAGAAAAGTAAGTGGCTTGTTCATGTCAGGTCAATAGAGTTAGTTCCAATAAATGTATGGGATTAGCAGGAATACTATAAAACTCATAGTTTTATGAAGCCTTGAGGGCCTTGGATAAGGCTCAATAAAAATGCCCTGTTGAATACGTAGGAACCTGCTGAGCAGAGATTTCTAAGATACTGGCCAGCTCTAAAACTTTATGGTTGGGGGAATTAATTGGCTACTTTGTCTTCCAGATTTTGAGACTTACAGGTTGCTCTTCTGGGTCTCCTTCAGATTCTGGCCTGAAACCATTGGAAAGCCTGCCTGGCTGGCAGCTGAGCTATTGGATTGGCTTCTCAGCCATTCCAAACCTCAGGCTCAGAAATCTTCCAGTTGCTATCTCCAGGAGAGAGCAAGATTGGAGATAAGATATCTATACATAAAATCATTTATATATTTAAAATGTACATGAGCCTCAACACACACTAAAAGACCGGTCCCCGAGTCTGAAACAGCTAGCAGTGACTTTCACAGATTCTTATTATCTGTGAAACTAAGGTTTCTTTTTAACCTATCTGTCAAATACTAGCTTGTTGTTGTTTTTTTCCAGAATATAAAACAGCTTCTTTTTTTCAACTGCATACCTACCTCCAGATTGAGGTGAGAAGTGCCTTGAAATGAAAGTAAATGTGGAGAGGTGCTTTTTTGGTCTACAGTGCATACTTACAGGGAAATTAAGCCATTAAATTTAGTCAAGAGCCTTTTACAGCTGTTTTGCTATTTTGCCAAAACTCTTTTATGAAAGATTTGGGAATCATTCTAAAATACCATGGTGGATTTTAGAAGAAAAACTAACTCCAAGGACACTATGCCTTCTCCAGCTTGAGGTGTAACTCTGAGAATTTCCATCTGGAAGTGGAAGCCTGCAGATGTCAGGAAGAGAAGCTTTGGACATTCTCCAGCTGTCCTTGACATGACTGTCAGAGGCCAGGAGAGACCCAGGGAGCATGGTCTACGGTATCAAGGCACGGGGCAGCCATTTCAGCCACAGTTCATTTGGTCCAGCTCACTTTTATCTGTAATTAAAATACTCAAGTGATTCTGACTATATATACATATATAGTTTATGTGTATATATATAGTTTAAATATATAGTCTGATATATATACTATATATATATATAATATGACTCTTCCATATTGGATCTTAATTCTGTTCTCACTACCTCTGCTTAAGTTGAGATTTTGTGACTGAGTCAGCTTTATAGAATAGTATTTCCGATTCTTCAATTAGTTCACCCCCTCCTTATCAGAAAGTTCCATACAGATCCATTCTGAGCTGAATTCCCCTCTCTTGGGGATAATGATTTAATGGATAACAACTTAGGATAAGTTCAGGTTTGCACCAAGGAAAACTAGTAAGCAACCTGACAAAGACTGCTTACTAGGAAGTTTTGTTTGTTAAAGAAGGTATCTCAGACATCTGAGACTATGTCCCTAGACACAGTATTGTCTCTCTATACACTGTGACCAAAAGGTCTCCAAAGGAAGTGGTGGTTACTCTGTGTGTGTACGTGTGCATGTTTGTGTGTGTGAGAGAGAGAGATGGAGAGCAAGTGAGAGAGAAAGGAGGGTGTATATGTGGGTAGTGGGTGTGTGTGTGTGTGTATATATGTAAGCTGTACATAATTCTCTCTCTTACATATCCAGGTGAAAGACTTTGTGTTATTATTCTGTTATTACTCTGCCCCAAATATCCAAATTGTTATATCCCAAAGCAAGTAATCAGCACTCAAATATTTAAATAATCATGCAATCAACTAATCAATTAAGACATCTGTTGCAAGCAAGTCTCCAATTATTTACAAGAATGCTTTTTACAGTTCTTTTATGGGCTAGGTACAAGACCCTAGGTAAGATAAAAAAGAGCTTCTCAACACAGTAGCAAAATTAAAACACCCTGCTTTATGTACCTGTATGTGAGCACTCAGAAATATGCACATGTACACTCACAGGAAACAGCTCTGTCATTACTTTTTCCTTTCACCACTGAAGTCTTTTTTCTTCCTTTAAAACTTGTTTATGATGCTTTGACCAATGTTATGCAAAGAGGTCTGTAAGATCTTTCGGTTTGAACTAATACACTAGAAGTTACCACTCAGGAATTAGCAATTGTCACAAAGTAATCCTTGAATTTAAATAAGGAGACAATGCAATGTTGGGAGGTATGGGCTTCAAATGCCTATAGAAACATTTCAGAGGTACAATGTATGGGAAATGTTCCCAGCAGATAACTGTTATGTAACCATTGGGCCAATGTGAATAAGGAAATAACTCATAAAGTAGATGTCCTTAATCAAAACCTTGCAGTTCTCTCTCTCTCTCTCTCTCTCTCTCTCTCTCTCTCTCTCTCGTGCTCTGTCTCTCTCTCCCACCCCCCGACTTTTCAAGGTACAGAGAAACACTTTCCACAATCCAAAATGATCCTAGAGAAACAGAAACTCCTATCAATTAACTCTCCTGAAGCCAAACTAAATACTAACTTTGCCAATGAGATACGATGGGGTTAGATTAGAATAAGGATTTGAAATAAACTAATTTCTGATTCATCCACGACCTTGAAAACTCCACCAATGTTTATTTTTCTATCCTGGATATCAGATTTTGAGTTTTAAAAGGAGTGCATGAATATCTGCTACATGCTAAGGAAAAGAATACTATGCAAAAGCTTAAATGGTAGCTGCCAATATTGGTACCCTTTAGGAGATCTTACTATTACATGTCTGTTCCCAGAACTGCTAAAATCAGAGGAAAGAAGGACAAAATTCACTTTTCCATTTGCCATCTTCCTTGAAACCTACAATTTCTAATTTGCCATTTTTGTTCTTTGGGAGAAAAATTATTAAGGTGGTTTTATAATTTTAAAGTATTTTCCTAATATATCTTTTTAAAAGTCACCCTGAGAATTTCAAAAGAGCCACAAGAATGTATCCATAACAATGCAAAAGATAAACAATAGAATATCAAGAAACACACCAGAAGATGCAAAGCAATAGGTAACACTGACCTACATTTGTAGCACCCACTTTGGCCAGAGAATGAAGCAGGCAGACAGCTCTGTACAACATAAAGGATTCAGCTCAACATATGCTAGGTCTTCCTGTTGTCTTAGCCACTGAAGAAGTCCAGGCAAAGCTGTGTAGGGATGTCTTCTTAAATCATGAAAATCAACCCCTCATCCTTTACTTCCAGTTCTGTATTTTGTCTTAGGGGTCTTTCCTTTATGGGATGGACTGCTTTCAAATTACTCATCTCCTTTCTTAGAGGTCACCTTGATAATATTATTTAGGCTTGACCATTTTCTAAGTATAGGCTCACATACAACTCAAACCCGTCAAAGATGGGCTCTCTATGCCATTCACAATCATTGCAGTTTGAAATATTGTGAAAATATTCAAACTATGAAGCCCTTGGTTGACAAGTACAGAGTATACAATGTTCCCATGTGGTGGGTGGATACAGTCTCATGGCAGGTCAACTCTCCCATGACAATGGAATCAGAATATCTTTAATCTATCCATAACACTTGGGCAGTAATGGGTTATTTTTTTTTTTTGAGGAGGAGGTTGTTTCTTTAAAACTTCCAGTGACATTTAAAAATAGTCATTATTGAGCTATCGGGATTTGATTCCCATGTATAAAATGCATTCACTGTAAATAAAACATGACATTTTTCCTCTTTATAATTCACTGAAAAGTTTAGCCAAGCATGAACTTTTTTTTTTAATGACATCCTGCTTATTACCAAGATTTTTGCACATGACAGAGTATCGGCTTTCTAAAGAGAACTGTGTTTTTTTGTTATTGTTATATCACTGTGCTGCTGTTGTTGTTTAGTTTCTTTCTTCTATATAAGTAGAATGAATTAAAAAGAGAACCTTGTAATACACATGAACAGCCTAACCAAGTCATACTTATTTCATAGTTCATGTGCAGCCCCAAATAGAACTGAAAGCCCAAATTAAGAGTAAAGCAACTCTTAAATAAAAGCATACGCTTTAACCATACAGGATGATGTTTGTATTTATAACTCTTTTTCACTTTGGGTTTACTGCTTTGTTTTTTAAAAAATATATTGGTCCCTTAAGTAATTATACACCCCTTTTCGGTAAAAAATGGCTCCCTATCTCAAATTGGAAAGCAGGCTTATAACCTTTCAACCATTTGAGTTGCACACCTGTTCCTCAAACACTCACCAACTGAAATCTATAATAGAGTAGAGCTAGAGATACATTCATCTGCCACAATTTACAAACGTGATCACTACAGCTGGGCTAGCACAGAGCACTGAGGGCAACATTCATCTAAATACAGGATGCTTCAAGTAATGCGTCTCAAACCTCAGTGCACAATCAAATCACCTGGGGATTTGTTGTATCTTCCAGTCACCAGGTCTCACCGCATAACTTTTGGACTCAGAAGAAAATCTTGGATGGGGCCTAGAATTTTGAATGAACACCCAGGTCATTCTAAAGCAATCATGGGCTCCCACATTCTGAGAGTCACTCATAAGTGGATCCTGCATCTCCATGCCCAGGCTTACAGAGCTGGTAGACAGACACTCAGAGTGAGACACATAGGCAAAGCTAGCTAAGAAATACAACGCACAGCTGCAAAGCAGAAACTCAGGATTGCCCTTACTGGTGGTTCATGAAAGGGTGGATGTTGCTGTCATATCACATTTCTCTCCCTCGAAGCACTCCTCCCTAACCCTGACCAGGACATACCACCTCTGCAGCAGTCGGATTACCTGAATTCACATCCTCACTCCCCGAATAGCTTAACTTCTCTCTGCCTCTGTTTCTTCACCTTTCATATGGGCATAATAATGAGTTATTAGAAATTGTTTAAATAAATTATTTAAGTGAAATAGTGCATGAAAGTGTATATAGAGCAGCACCTGACATACAGGCGATGCTCAGTAATTGTTCTGCGTGTGTCTGATGTGTGTAAGTACACAAACTCCTGCTTACAATGCGGAATAGAAAAGAGTAACTGAAGAAGTAAGCTGTAGAAGGCCATCATACGAACTGAGAGCCAAGGTGCAAGTTTGAAGTTTTATTCATTCAAATTTGTACAAGGCATGCACTCCAAACATTTCCTCCCACTCTCTGGTATTTCTGTTTCTCAAGGTCCCTTCCACCTGGCTGGTTCCTCATCCCAATCCAAGTCACAAGTTAGTCTTCTTGCTAATTTATTGTCGAGCTAGCTGTAGCCTAGGGATGGTCAATATCATGAACCAGGGGTTTCAGGGGAGCAGGGTCATTTCAGTGTGGGTCCCCAAACCACAGTTTGGGTTCAGGTTGAAATAGCACCCCACCTAAGCCATGACTTGGTGTCCTCATCATGTGGGCTTTGTCAGAGAAATTCTAGGAACTTAGTTCTCCTCTTTTCTGATTACTTGTTTTGTATGCCCTTTGTGGCTCACATATCTGTAAACACACTCACTTACTCCTCCTGTTAGTAATTTATGGAAGGATGATGTCATCAAGCCCCACAGTCCTGAGAGATTCAGACAAATTTCCATCCCGGTTCTCCATCTCTTCTGTGGTCAATGTCCTAAGCTGGTTTCCTCCCTTGTCAGATACAAAGATTCTACCCAATTGTATTATATTTTCTTATGGCTCTATATTTTATAACTGAATCATCTATTGTATCATAGGAGACGTGCTTTCCCTATTCCAGTGATTTGGAAACTCCATCACGTTGAAGCCAAGTTTGGGGCCCCACCCCTCTACCCGAACCTTTTCTGGATAGCATTAGCTTAAAGCAACATCATAGGACTTAATTTCATTTCAGCCTCCTGGTCTCAGCCATCTCTGTCACTTCCAAAGCCACCATGATCTTGGTAACAAGATCTTGCCTCCATTTGGTCATTAGGCATTTTTACCAAACTATAGAATTTTAGAGCCTGATGCCAATTCAAGAGGATCATCTACCATGACCTTCTTTATTCTCCAAATACAGAAACTGAAGTTCTCCTTTAAGAGACTTGCTCAACGTCACATAGTTAGGGAGCAGCATAAGTTTTCTGACCTCATGATGAAGATAACAGATGTACTCATCAAATAAGTAGCCATAGGAAGAAAAGGATGAGAAAATCATTCAGTGATAGAATTCAGCCTTTAAAAGACTGAGATCAACGACAACAACAACAACAACAAAGGAAATTTTGGGAAGAGATGAATATGTTTAGTACATTTACTGTGGTGATGGTATCACGAGTGTATGCATATGTCCAAATTCATCAAAATGTATACATTAAACATGTGCAACTTTTATCAATTAGATGTCAGTAAGACTTATTGAAAACTTAAAAAAAAAAAAAAAAAAGATATTCAGGTCGGGCACAATGGCTCACGCCTGACATCCCAGCACTTTGGGAGGCTGAGGTGGGTGGATCATGAGGTCAGGAGATCAAGACCATCCTGGCTAACAGGTGAAACCCTGTCACTACTAAAAATACAAAAAAAAAAAAAAAAAAAATCAATAAATTTGCCGGGCATGGAGGCAGGCACCTGTAGTCCCAGCTACTAGGGAGGCTGAGGCAGGCGAATGCCATGAACCCGGGAGGTGGAGCTTGCAGTGAGCCAAGATTGTGCCACTGCACTCTAGCATGCGTGACAGAACAAGACTCCATCTCAAAAAATATATATATATATTCAATAGGGGTCAATATATAGCCTAGATATAGGTGCTAAAAATAGTTTTTAGGATATTTGCAAAAGATTTATTCAAAATAGCTCAAAACTAGAAACAACCCAAGTGCCCACCAAGAAGTGTATCCACAGGCAAACTGTGATTCACACAACGGAACACTAATCATCAATGAAAGGGAGCTACTTAACCATGCAGCAACAGATGAATCTCAAGAACACTGTACTGAGGAAAAGAAGCGAGAAACAAAAGTGTACACACAGGATTATTCCATTTATGTACAATTCTTTAAAAGGCAAATCTAATCTATAGGAATATAAAGCAGAGAAGTGGCTGCTTAGACCCAGAGCCAACAGAAGGATCGACTGCAAAGGGGCACAAGGGTACTTTGTGAGGTGATGGAAACGTTCCATGTATTGACTGTGGTGGTGGTTTCACAAGTGTACACATTGGTCAAATTTCATGGAACTTTATATTTAAAATGTAAAATATTTACATTCTATTTAATGTAAATTATAGCCCCATAAGTTGATTAAATAATACATTTTAAATCTGTAGAGGGTAGGAAGACTTGATTAATGAGTTCCATCTACTATCCCGTAAGAACTATAATCTCCATGTGAAAAAATATATTAAATTTTAAAGATTATAAATTTACCAGGGAGCAATATAATTGCAAAAGAAAAAGAAAGTAAGAGAAAGAATGCCATCTTAGGTTGTCTTACTAGAACTATGTTTCTCAGATGAAGGGAAACTGTGATCCTATTATACTATGCATTCATCAACGCATACCTATAGTGTTATCTCCTATGACAGATTCTTATGTTCCTATACCTAAAGTTTTGTACTGAGTACCACATTAATTTTTCTTTCTTACAAAAGGAAAATGTACTATTATTAGTATATTTCAATGAACTGTAAATTGTAAACTATGTTTAAATAGTTTAAAATACAAATAAGTAGAAAAAAAAGAACACTGACCACTACCTCTCTACCTCAAAATAGCCACCAATCATATGTTGGATATTTATCTGTAGTACATAACCTCCAGTCTTCCTTTAAAAATGTGAATTTAAATATGTAAAAAAAAATGAATGTTTCTGTGATGCCACTTCATAGCCTGTCTTATTTTTCCTAAAAATATAACGTGACTTTCTTTTCATAATGTTAAATTTTTTGGCTGGGCACAGTGGCTTATGCCTGCAATCTCAGCATTTTGGGAAGTCAAAGCGAGGGAACGGCTTGAACCCAGGAGTTTGAGACGAGCTTGGGCAACATGGCAAAAACCCTGTCTCTACCAAGGAAATGCAAAAATTAGCCAGATGCAAAAATTGGAAGCACATGACTGTAGTCCCAGCTACTTGGGAGGCTGAAGTGGGAGGATGGCTTGAGCCAGGGAGGTGGAGGTTGCAGTGAGCTGAGATCACGTCACTGCACTCCAGCCTGGGTGACAGACCAAGACCTTGTCTAAAAAAACAATAACTACAATGATGCTAAATTTTCTTATTTGTCATTGATATCTGCTGAATACTCCAAAGTCTAAAGCAATCCCCTATTATTGAACATTTATGATTTCTCCATGTTTTTTTAAAAAAAATCAGCAACTTTGAAATTAATAACCTTATAGCTTAATTTCTAGGCAGACAAAAATTTATAAGGATAAATTCCTAGAAGTGTAATTGTTAATACAGAAAGTATGCACATTCTTTTTTTTTTTTTTTTTTTTTTTGAGACGGAGTCTGGCTCTGTCACCCAGGCTGGAGTGCAGTGGCCGGATCTCTGCTCACCGCAAGCTCCTCCTCCCGGGTTTACGCCATTCTCCTGCCTCAGCCTCCGGAGTAGCTGGGACTACAGGCGCCCGCCACCTCGCCCGGCTAGTTTTTTGTACTTTTTAGTAGAGACGGGGTTTCACCGTGTTAGCCAGGATGGTCTCGATCTCCTGACCTCGTGATCCGCCCGTCTCGGCCTCCCAAAGTGCTGGGATTACAGGCTTGAGCCACCGCGCCCGGCCAGTATGCACATTCTTAAGGCTTTCAATTGGCATTGACAAATTGAGACCCACATTTAAAAGAGATGTTGACAAACTGGCATGTATCCAAAGGATGGCAACCAAAACATCCATGCACCATGTTTTTGAGACATGAGAGGGACTGGGCATAGTTGTCCTGGAGAAAAGAAAGATACTTTTCCTCAAAAAAAGGAAAGAGATTTTGTTTTTCTGTCTGCTTCTTTGTTTCTCATTTAAAGCTGATTCAACAATAGAACAGGAAACATAATTGGCTGGGTTGGCTGTTAAGCTATTGGTTGTTAAGCTATTGCATCTCAGCTTAAAAAATATCCTTCTATGCTGTTCTTTGTGACACTGGAAATGTACATTTCTCCTTTGCCAGGGGATTCCCTATCGACCTCTACCAACAGGGGGCGCTGGGGGGTAACTGAAGGAAGGAGAAAGGGCTGACTCATCCTGTTCTCTTGTCAGCATCCCTCCACTAACGGTTCTTCATCTTGGCCGCAGCAGTGGATTCCAGTTTGTCATTTTTCCAACACTTCCGGAACCAGCCTCCTTAGCAGTTTCTTCCTCAGAAATCTGGTTCCCAGCTCCATACCTTCCTCTGAGTTGAGGTTTAATAATTCCAACCTCTTTCCTTGGTTCCTGTCTCAAGAGGGAACAGCTGCTTTATACAGCACTTTCTTCCCTTTTTTACTGTCCCAGTTTTCTGATACCTAGTTCACAATTCTTTGTAGTATAGTGAGTTCTCTGTTAAAATGATTGCTGTGATTCCAGTCTCTTCATTGGACCCTGAATGATAGGTCCCCCATTGCGGGAGCTAAGTAAATTAAGAATGAATTACCTCTGCCCTAAGAATTTGTAAAAGAAATTCCTAGACCAAAAGTAAGTTGCACCAGACCAGTGGTTTTTAAAATCATTTTTTTCAATACAATCATTTTTGCAAATATAATATTATGTCAAAACCATATATGTATAAAAACAGCGGTGCTTTGACTAAAATGGAGATAAGGAATATCCTGCCCCTACCTGCCTGCCCCATTACACCAGATGCTTCTGCAAAATCCTGCTCCTGCCCCATTCTTCTGGGAAACCCCTGGGTTCAGTAGGGGTTTGTCTGACAATTTCTGATCTGGACAACTCAAGTACACTTTCAAATCTTCTGATTCTGTAACAATGTAATTCTTCTTGCATGGCCTCAAGGCTCTCTGGAGATCTATGTGGCCCAATAACAGCTCAAGCAAAACACAGGAACTGCCACAGGCTGCCTGAGCTGTCCCATCTACAGATCAGGCCACAAAAGGAAGCCAAGAGATCTTTGCCAGTCAGGCAGGGTAACGCAGTGGAGAAACCATTACAGTTGTGGTGCTGCCATTCCTGCTGTTAGGTTAAGGACAGGTCAGCATTTTTCACTATAATCCCCCTTCTTCCAGAGGTTTCTAACATGGCTATAGAAATCTGCCCTAGCTTAAAGTTTGGCATGAAAGTTTTGGCTCCAGGCTGTCCTTTCTTTCAGTGAAGCTACTAAGAATGTGTTTAGCTACTTTAGAACTCAGAGAGGGCACTGGAAGATCAGAATAAGAGAAATCTGTGCTTTGAAATACCTCCCCTCTGCACGCCCCCCACCCCCAACATCAGAAAAATGATTAAGCTACCTTTCTTAAAAACAAATGTTTTCCAGGTCTTTGGCTGAAAATATAGCCTTTATTCTTTAGGAAATTGCTACATAGAACCAAACTCTTCCAAGGTAAAACGTCTTAATGCAAACAAGGTATTTCATATTAAAGGTGGGTTTCCTGCACTTACGTTCTACTGTGGTTTGGTTTCAGCTTATATCATCATTACCTTCTCTGATTCCCTGAAATAGGGTCCCATTGCTTTTGGAGTAAATTCCAAACATTTAAATTTTGCACAGATTACATTTATGCCTTGCAAATACTGAACAATAGTCAAAAGGTATTAGAATTACTCCCTCTTTGCAAAGTAAAAGATTGAAGCCCAAAGAGTCTGACTGGCTTAAGATCCTAGTCAAAGGCAAACTAGGAAAAAGACTGCCTTGTACTTCCTCTGAGAGGTATGCTGCCTCCTTAAACTCCTGCAGTATTTGCAAGCTATAGTGAAGAAAGCAAAAAGGGAGCCCACCACCTGAAAGCTTCTGCAAGTCTGGAGCAGTTCATCCCACTGATAAGATTCTCATCTGCCTGTCCAGGAATGTTCCTGTAATCAGCGGAGGTCACAGCAGTTTCAAAGTCCGCATTCTGTTCCTCTGCCTTTGGGACACCGTTAAAGTCACAATAAAAGGAATGCCTTTATCCCCAAGCATGTCCTCAGTGCTGGGAAGAGCATGGCTATGGAGCCAGAGAAACTTGGCTTAAAATTCTAGCTTTAAATCCACTCAAAATAAGGAAAGTCCTCCTTTTCTACCTTTGAAAGATGGATGTGAAAAAAAAAAGAAAAGAAAACCTACCTGAAACAGGTTGCTGTAATCATTCAAAGCACCCAACACCCAACATGTAAGAGAAATTAAATGAATCAGAGCTACTGATAAGCAAACATCAACATTGCTCTCCCAAAATAAAAAAAAAGGAAGAAAATAGAAGAAATAAGAAAAAGGTAGTTATTTAGCATTTTTCCAGTCTTGCCTGGCTGGTCCTTGATTACAGCAATAGAGGGTAGAATATGCCCCAGAACCGTTTGGCATTCGCTATTCCTAGGTTACACAATGAGCTTCATATTCAATGCAGGCCAGGCACTCAATTTCATGCACATCACTGAGGAATACTGTGCTAGAGGGGAGCATGACTACCAGACATAGCTGGTATAAAAATGACCCACTTACCTTCTACACAAAGTATTCTTAAGCATCTGGACCCTCCCAGCCAGGCCTCTGCAGTCCTTTGTCTTTACCACATTAACCCTTTTTACCCTGTTGCACATAATTACTGCAATGGCAGAGGCTATCAGCTGTGTAGTAAAATAGAAGAAATAAGAAAAAGGTAGTTATTTAACAGATACTTGTTGAAAAAAGAAAGGACACCCTGAATACTCTTCCTTAAGGATGGAAAATATGCACAATGATTTAAGAAGGTGACACACAGGATCCATTTGGAAAATGCTGTCGTAAAAGTGTGCAGCAATCTGCCTGCTTGTCGAATTCAATGACTGACTATATTGGAGCCCCCCCTGCAGCCTGGCTTCATGATTAGGTTGAAAATTGTGTGCTGTGGTTCCTATACTATCCTTTCTTCCAATTCCAAGACACCTCACATATTAGTTTTCCCACTTATTTTTCCAGCATTCTTGCATTTGTAAGCATTTCCCGAGCACTCACCATGTCTCAGGCATTGTACTAGGCACTAGAGACACAGAGGTAAGTGCCAGAGCCCAGATTAGGGTGAGGCATGATGTATTCCCCATAGGTGAATCATTTAAGGGGGCTCAAAAAACTCAGTTATCAGGATAAAAAACAGTTTGATGCAATATTTAAAATAATCAACATTAGTACAAAAAAATACATGATGAACAAAATATCAAAATTTTAAATAAAGACAAGATGATTTAATACTGCTGTGTTGAGCCATACTGGAGTTGAGCGAAAGGACAAATCACTAATGTGTAGTCTATCCTATTTAAAATGTTGATATTTTGTTCACCATGGATTTTAAACATTAATACTGTTTAAATATTACATTAAAATATTATTTATCTTCATCATTAAGCTTTTGGCGCCCCCTAAGATTTCTGACACTAATCCTGGCCCTGAATAGGACATATTTTGTAGTTGGCTGAAACCTGAAATACTAACGTCAACAAAAGAGAGAAGTCTAGGGGCATTAAAATACATTACAAATATCAAAGAAAGATAAAGTGAGGGGCAGATATCACAAGGCTCTTCAGTGGCAATACTTGCAGCCAGGACTTCTGCTGGATCATCCTGACCCCTGGGCATATATCATAAACCTTCTCACCCCCTCCACCTCTCAAGGAAATGGTGTTTGAGGTGGGTCTGCTCACCACAGTTCTTGTACACTTGCAGCAACACAAGGCAACTGATTTTCATGAGCAGGGTTTCTACTCCACAGGGCATTTTTCCAATCTTGCCTGGCTGGTCCTTGATTACAGCAGTAGAGGGTAGAATCTGCTCCAGAACTGTTTGGCATTCGCTATTCCTAGGTTACACAATGAGCTTCATATTCAATGCAGGCCAGGCACTCAATTTCTTGCACATCACTGAGGAATACTGTGCTAGAGGGGAGCATGACTACCAAACATAGCTGGTACAAAAATGACCCACTTACCTTCTACACAAAGTATTCTTAAGCATCTGGACCCTCCCAGCCAGGCCTCTGCAGTCCTTTGTCTTTACTACATTAACCCTTTTTATCCTGTTGCATATAATTACTGCAATGGCAGAGGCTGTCAGCTGTGTAGTAAATTAGACTACATTTCCCAGCCTCCCTTGCACCTACACTTGGCCATGTACCTGGGTTTTGGCCAATGGGATGTGAGGAGAGCGACTTACCCATTGTCAGTCCTCTCATGAGGAATCCTCATTTTCTTTGCTCTTTATCTGGCTAAATGGAGAAAACACTGTGGATCCCCATGATAGCAGAATCTAAGGTGGATGGAGCCTCGGTTCCTGGATAAACACGTGTAAAGCCCTCCCAACTAGTTGGAAATATACTTTGATTGTGCTAAGCCACTGTGATTTGGGGGGACTGTAATAGCAAGCAGCCTATCGTGACTAATACATTTCCCCAACTAGACTATAAACTCCTCACTGCCAGACTCTGAATCGGATGCATCTTTGTTTTCTCAACAGTGAGCTGCATTGCAGTACAATTCTATCATAAATTAGCCACCATAATTTCCCTCCATAAGCTCTTATATACAAGCACCTCTATCACCATTACCAAGAAAATGACTAATAATAAATTGTTCTCCTTTTTGTACTCTCAAACTTGAAAATGAAGGCAGAATATTCCTAGAAGCCACTGTTAATTATGATCACTAAATAGAAAAATTCATGCTTCTTAAATGCCACTTGATATGCGTAATCAGCTAATAATCTAAACATAAACAAACATCCAAAGACAGAGGACGGAATCCGAACGGGAGCCCCCAGACACATAACTTGAGTTTTCCTCTGGAAAGATTTCTAAATGCACCATGGTGTCTTAGGATATGTTTGTGCTCTGTGCATATCACAGTTGACATCTTGTCAAAACCAAGGGAAATAATTGCATCTCCGAGTAAGAGTTTCATGCAGGCAGCAATTTAAATGTGGCACTGCTTATCAGCACCAATTTACTAACATCTTACTGTATATAACTATGTGTGGTAGAAGAAAAACTTCTACATCCTTACCAAGATTCAGGCATAAAAACAAAATCTGTTACACTTCCAGTTCAAAAGAAGATAGAACAAAGGAAAGGGAAATAAAATAAGAAGCTGTGTTTCTTCCCCTTAGAAATAAACTTTTAAAGAAATTTAAGTCCTAAACATTACATCTTCATTTGAAATGAGGTGGGCAAGATATAAGCCATTTTGCTCAGGTCTTGAGGGAAAAGAAAAACAACCTATCTTATGAGACTATTAAGCTAACACCTCAGCAAGCTGCAGGCATGCTTCTCATTTATTACACGAGGCTGAAATCTTCTGACAGTCCATAATTATGTGCTGAGAACTCTAATGAATAACTCTGCATCAGAAGGATTCACGAAACTTTGATCAGTGTCCCGGGAGGCAGTGGGTCAAGATGAACCCTGAAATCTGATTAACTTCACCATCTCATCTAACATTCTACAAACACTGTTTTGTAACTCTCCACTCTTTACTTGAATATTCTGGAAACACAATTTTGTCAGACATACTAAAGCAGTTCTAAAAACTGTTCATATTCACTTTCGAAACAGACTTAAGATGGAGTTTGTATCATTTCCCATACGTATTTTTTGACACTTCTTTTTGTTCCAAGGCCCATGGTCATAAAAAAAAGTTATGTTTTGGGGTTCAATGCTATTTTAGATGGGTAACTAGCTGTAATTTAGTACCTTGTTCTCTGCAAGTGCCAAAGATTTTAGAAGACCTAGGTCTGAAGTGGTGACATGTTTAAACTGAGTTATCCACAAACGCTTTTCTCTGTTTAGGTTTAAGATATATAAATAAGGGAACAGAAATTTGATTTAATTGAAGCTGAATCATCTGAAAATGGAATAGAACTCATGCCTGTGGTTTCATCCACAATTTGGTTCAAGTGGTGGGTGTGTTTATGTGTGTTTAATGAAAATACAATTGTCTTGTGGACCCTCTTACTAGCATTTGGGCAGGAATAGAGCACAAAACATGTGCCACTACTCCTCCTCGTTGCACCAAAGCAGACATCACTAACCAATACCCTGCTCTTTTAACTGAGCCTGGCAGTCCATAATCCTTACCATAGCCCTCTAGGTAGCTGCTACCAGACACATGGAATTCAAATACTAGGTGAAATGCAGTTCCCAGCCTTGAATTTGTCCCGCTACTAATGAATGTTTGAAATGGAGAAGATGTTGGCATTTATGTTGTTCAATTTTCCCATTCTATGGGCAAAAAAACCTGAGAAATTGAGACATTAATTTACTTTCCATAGATCATAGAGTCAATCTGCAGGGACTTTTTAGTTAAACTCTTTGAGTTATTTTTTATATTCCTTCTTGGTATGATTTATACCACTGAAGATGTGTATGACAAGGTTTAAGAGTAAGTAATGAGGTCAAGAAAAATATCTCAGGTGTGTTTTATAAACCAAGCCAAAAACACAAGAAAAAATCCACTGCAGAAAGTGCAAGGAGAGCTATAAAATTACCCTCTACCTTGGAATCTGTGCAAAATGGCCAGCAAATCTTACAGTACTCTTGCCCTATGTACCATTTGCTTACATCAATAATTTCTGATTTCACTTGTTACATCACGCCAGAATAAAAGCCAACACATGTAGAAATCACCTCTAGAGAAAGAAACTCCCTCTGTTTAACTACTCTGGGTTCATCACCATTTACACTATTGCAGATGACTTCCTGCCTCTCTCCAGGACTTCAGATGGAGCTGCTCAAGGCTCCGTTACCATTCACAGTCTGAGGTCAGAATTTTTAGAACAAAACACAGCAACGTTTCCAGGTCTGTTTTTAAAAATCCCATTATGTGTTTTTGGCTTGGTAGCATTAAAAAGACAGCAAGAACTCCTTTGGGAGGGGAGAAAAAGACTACGAAGCCCTCAAACCAACAGCAGAGTGATATGATGCCAGCAATGTGTAATCTTTCTCTCCTTCCTTTCTCTCTCTCTCTCTCTCTCTCACACACACACACACACACACACACACACACACACCCCTCTATTCCTACTCTCCCCTTAAACTTAGAGGGGCCTGTGGGATATCTCTTATCTTGTCGTTCTCTACATTTAAAGAACCTTTGGTAGAAATGCATGTGCAAGGACAAGAAAAAATAATGGCAAATTGCTAATGCTATCAAGCCAAGAGCCTCCAGCAGGTTCGCGTGGTGGAGAAGAAACAGCCACGGGAAAGGACTTCACACAAGGAGACGAGGAGGAGCAGCTGGGGAGGAGGTGGAAGTGGGTGACGGAGACATGGAGCCAGAAACAGAGCTGTGAGGAAGAAGGGGAAAAAAGGCTGAGCAGCCGAAGGATGGTGGTTAAAATAACTTGTGGTAACAGAGTGTTCTTTGTTACCACACACTGCTCTTTGTTATCACACATTACAGAAAGTTATAAACAACAGAAGCATGCCGTACAGTAAAGCTGCGCTTCAAGCTCCGGGCTCTGGTGACCTAACAAACTCCTTGGCTTTCTCCTCGTGTGGACTGACGCTGTTTCTAGAACATCACGTTAGGATTGTGGCCATTAATCTGTACATCTCAATCCATGCACAGAAATCTTCCAAAATGCTTGGCACCGTGTTCTTAAAGAAGCCTTTTGCATTCACATTGATGCAGGTCAAAAAGACGCAGATAAGGGTAACTCCATCCTGGATGAAAAGTGACTATCAAGTTTTACAAACAAAGCAATGCAAAAACTTTTTGGGAGAATTTAAAAAAGCACATAGAAAATGATCTTGTTCATGTTTATACATAAAATTATATACTCAACAGAAACAACAAAACAGCTTGCAAATGAAGGAATGGATAAATAAAAAGCTCTCTCTCAATCTTGTAAATTCAAGTTAAGTAAACCAATGGTCAGACACTAAGGAACACTCCTTGCTCAAACCCCCACCACTGTGCTATTCTCTACTGTCATTCTGCCTTTATAATCAATCGGTTTGCCTCTATCACGGATGGCTTTTTTTTTTTTATCTTTCCTCCATTTAAACAGTGATATTTTCTCAGGGTTCTTTTTTCTCCTCATTTCTTACTCTTCATTTTGAAGGTGCTTTGTTTCTCTCCAGATTGCTGGTATCTTCCTGTACCAGCAGAGCTCACCACTTCTCCTTCTGTAGTCTCTCTCAGACCGCACTTTTCTTCACGGCCACTGCCACCTTCTCATTTTATCCTGTCCACGTGATAGCCAGAGATAAAATCCCCACTGATCTCTACACTGACCCTTTCTCCCCTGCCCATTCTATCCTTCTGAGAACCATCAAAATTACTGCTATATTATAAATATTTGTCCCTGCCCAAATGTCATGTCGAAGTGTAATCCCCAGTGTTCGAGGTGGGGCCTGGTGGGAGGTGACTGGCTTTATCACGGGGGTGGATTTCTCATGAATGGTTTAGCGCCATCCCCTTGGTGCTGTCCTCACAATAGTGAGTGAATTTTCATGAGATCTGGTTGTTTAAAAATGGTGGCACCTCACTCTCTCTCTTGCTCCTACTTTTGCTAAGTGATGTTCATGTTGTCTGCTTCCCCTTCACCTTCTGCCATGAGTAGAAGCTTCCTGAGGCCTCCCCAGAAGCACATGCCACTATGCTTCCTGTAAAGCCTGCAGAACTGTGAACCAATTAAACCTCTTCTCTCATAAATTTCCCAGTCTTGGGTATTTCTTTATAGCAATGCAAGAATTGCATTTATCTAATACAATTATCCTTCTAAAAGACAGCTATGCTCAAGTGCCTCCCATGTGCACATGCTTTTAACCATTTCTTTGTCCTTACACGAGTTGTCCAAACTTCACAGGATCAGAAATTCAGTATCTCTGACAATCTGACCTCAATCACTGGATGTAACTACCACTGCACATATCCTACTCAGACAGGCATTTTCAGTATTCTATTTCTTTGAACATATCACTCTTTTGGCCTAGAATTTACTTGTCTCCACCTCAGTCTAGTGAAATCCTCATCCCCCAAGTCCCAACTGAAGAATCATGACCTCTATGAAACTTCCCCAACCCCACCCTGGGGCAATGAGTCATTCATTCCCTCCTCTGAATTATCACAGCACTTCCCCATATCTCCATCATATCACTGAACATGTCATATTCCAAGCTATATCTTTATGTGTATCATACTGTTAGCTCTCAGAGACCAGAATCCTAACACAGCACCTGGCACATATGCAGAATGTTTATTACGTTGGGTTGAATTCAATAAAATTGAAAAAGGATCTTCCAGAAAACAAATCTTTAACAATCAGTCAGACACAGGAAATTGTGAAAAGAGTGTGTCTCCAGAGAGGAAGGATGACGGAATGTGTTAGGAGACTGACTTTCCACTGTATGTCCTTTTGGAGAGTTTTCGATTTTTTTTACCATGTAAGTGTACCACTTGTCAAAACAGGGCTGAGGAGGCTCTACAGCATGTGCCTGGCACTGTGCACAGGGCGGACTTTCGGTGTCATGAACCACTTCACTAACTAGAGAGATCCGTGAACCTGAATAACCCCTGTGGAGATTAATCTCTTTTTCGCCTCAAGTCCCACAGAGTCTCGCTGTTCTTGAGTTGTAGCATTCTCCACAGTCTAACTGATAACGGCATGATTTAGAGACATGTCCTCCACATTGGACCTTGAACCAACCCCTAGACGGCAGAGGCTCCCTACTCTTCACCTCTGCATCCTCTACAAAATCCTAGTTTAGTGCTTTGTGTACATGTGGCAGTCAGCTTGTAATTGTTTAGCTGAGTTGGACTGGCCCTGAAAAAATGGCAACGTCTGAAATGAAAATAGAAAGAATAACTATACTTGTTTGCAGCCAATAAATCATGTTAAGTGGAGGCAAAGAAGATAAAACCTAAAATATTACTAATAATTCATAATAATAAATACTAGGTTTACTATGGTCAGATGAGTACAGAGGTAGAATAGCTATAAAAATGTATCAGCTATTTTTTCATCCCTTATTTAGGTCATGGATAAATATTTATTATTCCTTCTCCACTTGTGGTGGCAAAACATACTTTCAAGTGAGAGCCTTAAGTATATGCACATCCAAAACAATACAGAACCACTATTGAGTGAAGATGAAAAAAGTTTTGAAATGAAAGAAGAAAAGGAAAATGAATTCTGAAATGATAGCCTCATAAACAAAGCAGGAAAACAATCGGCAATTTCCAGATAGATCTAAGGCCTCCCTCCTCCAGTGAAAATACCCCAACTAAATTCTTTAGTGCCAGGGAACAGTTTGAAAATCCCATGATGTAGAGAAAAGCAAAATGTACAGGATGTGGGCTCTGTCCTCATTGAGCTTAAAAGAGAGTTGTATTAACATCCACATGAAAAGTTAAAAAACAACAGATTTAAGGGGGAAAGGTACATCATCATAGAATTCATATAGGTAAAAAAAAATATTTGAGTACCTAATACTGAAATTTTTAGTATTCATATTCCTATATGAACTAAGGGTAAGGTACCAATCCTGCTACAGTCCAGGCCTGACTGCTTCCTCCATGAAGCCTTCAGTTTCTTCCCATCCACACCCACAAGGAACTATTCTCTTTGGCCCCTCAACACGAGAATTTATTCATACCTTGGTTACCTTACTTACTATTGTCCATCTTGCTTTATGGCTAGTTATGTACATGGACTGGCCCCCAAATGAACTTTAGACTGCCCTAGACAGACTCCACATGTCATTCATGCACTAACAACTCCTCAATGCCTTTGACACAGTCGAACTCAGCTCACTGGCTAGACGAGGTGTGAGCACAGCCATGGCAGATCAGGATTTGTCTTCAACCCCAACATAACGTTCAAGAATTCAGCTTCCAGAAGGGAGAAAGAATAAAGAAGAAGGTAAAGAAAGGAGATGAAAAAAGAGAGGTTAGTATCATGTACATCAATCTTTCTATCGGGGTACCTGCCACACTTAATTTAATTTACTGACCTGCCTCCTTTTGGGAGAAGGTATTGGTTTTTATTTACCTTTGCAGTCCTGTGGGTCTAGCCTAATCCTTGGCATATAACATATGCTTAGGCTAATGATTAGCTGGTGAAACAAATAATTAAAGAAGAGAGAAGGTAGGAAAAATAAATGTTCTCATTTATTAGTGCCCACTGAAAGGAGAGATGAATGATAGTCAAAAGACGTACAATCCTCCCTTATTTCCCTTATCCTAAGTTGGTCCTAAGTGATTTGCTCTTGTGCCTGTCCTTTAAACCAACTTTGAAAGATTACAAGTCAAAATTCACAGCAAAATTATCTTATTTCTTAAAACTGGCTATTCCCCATTGCAGATGGAATTAGCTTCAATAAATATTTACAGAGCACCAACTATATATAGGATATATTCCTGATGCCAGAGAGTAAAGCAATAAATGTGACCTTGTCCCTTCTCCTCAAGGATCCTACAGTCTAGCATGGCATTCCTTGTGAATTTTAGTGCCTCTTCCTATGACGGAAATAAAATCATGTAGTTTCACATTTATGAAGTCCCACATTTTAAAGCCAAGGCCAAAATGGATATTTCTTTTCAAAGGTTGAGACACTTCACAGCCAAAATTCTACATGGCAGGTTGCCAGTCCAAGGGGCTTCACCCCAAAAGGCCTGTCTCCATTCCTCGAGAAGAAAATGAAATAGACAGCTCCTCAAATGGAGTTACCGGTGACTTAATTTTGACAGAAAAATCTATATCCATGAGCTGTGTTAAAACAAAGCTGGTAGAAAGACTTTCCCCAACAACTTGCTTTTAAAACAAACTGTAAATGTTTGCTTTACTTTTATTTTTTATGAATTAGTCCCAAATATTTTGATCTGGCCTAGTTTTTTATGTTTCCTAATAATCCAAATATTCATGTCCGTCTCAACTGCAGTGTGGAAGTTTAAACTCAGGCTTTGTGGGGATGCATTGATCCACTGTATAAAAGGAACAGTACTAACAAGACACATATCACCTCTGAAAATTTCTGTTTAATGCTGGTGTATCTCAAAAATGAAAAATGAAGATGTCTAAACAGTCTAATCTTGAAGAGTGGATACTTTTTTTTCCTTCACAAACATTTTAAGAGAAAAATGTACATATGTGTGCATAAGTTAATCAAAAACTGTGTCTTTACATACATGACCTTACAAATTCAATCAACATAAATATGAAAAAAGGAAAACATTATAATAAAATTGCTGAGGAATTATTAATGAAGAACATTGCCAAAATGTTAAAAACATAAAAAACTGGCCATATGTGGTGGCTCACACCTGTAATCCCAGCGCTCTTGAGGCCAGGAGCTTGAAACCAACCTGGGCAAACCCCATCTCTACAATTTTTGTTTTTTAATTAGCCAGGCATGGTGGTGTACACTTGTAGTCTCAGCTACTTGGGAGGCTGAGGTGGGAGGATCGCTTGAGTCCAGGAGTTCGAGGCTATGGTGAGCTACAATCATGCCACTTCTAGCCTGGGCAACAAACAAGACCCTGACAAAAAAAAAAAAAAACATAAAAATTGAATTCTCAGGTGTCTACACTAATTAGACAGCGATGAGGGGAAAAATCCACATTTCCGGGTGATCATGAAGAGGAGTATTTATTTTTGTTCAGACAAAATGGTGCCTCCCCCTGTGTGCCATGCCCTCGGCAGAGGGGTGCAATGTCCAAGAACTCTGCTCTTTGCTTGCTCCCTTCTCCCCTGTGTCAGTGGGTTGTCCTGCCTGGGCTCACAGGGACTGCAGGGGGTATGATTCCTATTCCCATACCAGCTTTGTCGAAGCACTTGTCCCAGAAGTGGATCCTATCCCTAAAACCCATTTTAGGCAGAGCTGTGACACAGGTGACTGGCATTGCCCCTTCCCTTCTACAAAGGCCCACTGTCCTCATTATCTTTTGGGAAACACTAGACTTCTCCTTAGTGCTGCCTTCCTGCCTACAGCCCCGACAGATTCAAACTGTGGTCCTGGCTCAATAAATATTTGATTTGAGTTTAAGAAAAGCCCTTGAATTCATTCACCTCGAGGATCTAAAAGTGATTCACACTCAATAAGAACAAAATAAGACTTGGTTACAGTACCCAGGATGTGACACAGAATTTGTAGTTTGCCTTCTTTGGGACTTAAAGTTTAAAAAAAAAATTTAATGAGACTCTCCAGGCAGAATCAAGTGAGACAAAGCTAAGGGCGGAAAGAAAAGGGAAAGCCTCCAAGTCCACTGAACATGTAGCACTTGGACCACCTGGTCCAAGACACAGAATCCCAACTGGAAGCACTCAGGGTGGTATTCAGGGCAATGACACTGGAATTAGACAGATTTAGGCTCAAATTATGGCTCCACCACTTGGCGGCCAAGGCATCCAGTGTTCCTCAGTTTCCCCCAATAGTAGCTCCCTCATAAGGCCCTGGGAAGAAGAGATGAGCTGAGGCATGTGAAGTGGTGAACACAGCACAAAACACACCCTCTATTAACTGCTACTGCTGAGGCTACGACTATTAATATTGCTGGTATGCTGGAGTCACTAGACAGCACATTCTGCAAGAGAAGTTTCATGCATAGCACAGTGGTTACAACTGCATGTTCTAGAATCTGACTGAAAACCTCAGCTCAGCCATTTTCTAACTTAGGTAAGTTCCTTGAGCAAGTAAGTTTATTTAGCCTCTTTGTGCCTTAGTGTCCATATATAAAAAGGGGGATGATCCATTAAGTTGTTGCAAGCAAAGTTAGTATGTATAAAATGTTTGAGGCTGGGCATGGTGGCTCATGCGTGTAATCCCAACACTTTGGGAGGCTCAGGTGGGAACATCGCTTGAGTCCAGGAGGTGGAGACCAGCCTGGTAAATATAGTGAGATCCCATCTCTACAAAAATAATTTTTAAAATGTTAAACATTAGCCAGATGTGGTGGTGTACATCTGTAGTCCCAGCTACTTGGGGGGCTGAGGTGGGAGGATCTCTTGAGCCTGGGAGTTCGAGGCTGAAGTGGGCGATGATCAGACCATCACACTCCAGCCTGGGCAACAGAGTGAAACCCTGTCTCAAAAAAATTAAGTTAAAAAAATAATTAAACATTTGTAAGATCAGTACATAGTAACCATTTTTCCATTTATCCTTAGTGGAAATAAAAATACAAAAAATAATAACAAACACAGACCACTTACTATAAGCCAGGTACTTCATTAGACTACACGCATGCGCACACACACACATACACACAACATAAGTATGAATGTGCAGTCATGTGTCACTTAATGATAGGGATATGTTCTGAGAAACGTGTTAGGTGATTTTGTTGTATAAACAGCAAGTGAACTTATGGCTTATGGCAAACATCCCCCTTTGCTCAACTCTCACTTCTCCTTCCTGCCACCATGTGAAGAAGGATGTGTTTGCTTTCCCTTCTGCCATGATTGTAAGTTTCCTGAGGCTTCCCCAGCCCTGCAGAATCTCTTTTCTTTATAAATTACCCAGTCTTGGGCAGTGTCTTTATAGCAACATGAGAACAGAATAATACAGTAAGTATCTGTGTATCTAAACGTATCCAAACATACTATGGTATGGTATCCAAACATAGAAAAGGTACAGTAAAAATACCATATAAAAGATAAAAAATGGTACACTTGTATAGAGCACTTACCAGGAATGGAGTCTGTGGGACTGAGAGTTGTTCTGGGTGAGCAAGTGCTAAGAAAAGTGAGACCCTAGGATATTCCTGTACACAACTGTAGACTTTACAAATACTGTACACTTAGGCTACTCTAAATCTATTAAAAAATTTTTTCTTTAATAATAAATTTATCTTACTGTAACTTTTTTACTTTATAATTTTTTTTTTTTTTTGAGTCTCGCCCTGTCGCCCAGGCTGGAGTGCAGGGGCACGGTCTCAGCTCACTGCAAGCCTTGCCTCCTGGGTTCATGCCATTCTCCTGCCTCAGCCTCCCGAGTAGCTGGGACTACAGGTGCCTACCACCATGCCCAGCTAATTTTTTGTATTTTTAGTAGAAACGGGGTTTCACCATGTTAACCAGGATGGTCTCGATCTCCTGACCTTGTGATCCGTCTGCCTCAGGCTCCCAATAAACTTTATTTTTTGTTTGATTCTTTTGTAAAAGCACTCAGTTTACAACACAAACACACTGTACAGCTGCACCACAATTATTTCCTTTATTTCCTTATTGCATAAGCTTTTTTCTTTAATTTGTTTAAACTTTTTAAATTTTTTTGTTGAAAAGACATGAACACACACATTGTCCTAGGCCTACACAGGGTCATGATCATCAATATCACCGTCTTCCACCTCCACATCTTGTCCCACTGGAGGGTCTTCAGGGACAGTAACGTGCCTGGAGCTGTCATCTCCTATAATAACAATGCTTTCTTTTGAAATACCTCCTGAAGGAGCAACCTGAGGATGTTTTATTAACTTTCTTTTATAAATAGAAGGAAAGCACTCTAAAATAATAACAAAACGTATAGTATAGTACAGTATAGTATAGTATAGTATAGTAAATACATAAACCAGTAACACAGATTTTTATTATCAAGTATTATGTGCTGTGCATAACTATATGTGCTTTATTTTCATACAACTGGCAGTGAAATAGGTTTGTTCACATCAGAATCACCCCCATGCACGTGAATAATGAATTGCTCCATGATGTGACATTAGCAATGACGTCAGTAGGTGATAGGAACTTTTCAGCTCCTTTATAATCTTGTGGAGCCACTGTTGTATGTGTACATAGCCACTCTTTGACCAACATGTTGTTATGTGGCACACGCCTGCATGTATATTAAATTATCCTCATTTACAGATGAGAAAAATGAGGCACTAAGTGGAAAAGTAACATGCTGGCCTCACAGCCTGTAAGTGGCAGAGTCATGATTTAAATCCAGGCAGTCTGACTCCAGAGTCCATGCTCTTAATCACTATGCTATGCTGTCTGGGGGAAAAAAAAAAAAAAGTTAATATAATGAATGAATGTTCCTGCTGGAAAAATACTGAAAAGAGCCAGTCACTTTGCCTCCAAAGTTTTCACTGAGTAAGGCCAGCTCTTGCCAAGCGTGCATAAGGGAAGAACCAAGGCATGTGGAGGACAGAGGAGAGAAGACTCAAGAGACTCGGTGCTTCCTCCCTAGGGTGGCAGGGGCTATTCAGCCAAAGCCTGAAGAGAAGGGTGGCCTGGAGGCTTAAAAATAACTCAGGGTGCTGGCCCTAAATCCAAAGTCACTTGGTTTTCTAGCATGTTTTAAACTGGCAAGGATCAAATGATTATTATGGGCTTAGCCTTCTAGTGGTATGATAAGGGGCTATAAATACTCAGAAGACTGGATACTGGTCTTGAGGAAGCTTATCACAGGACAAGATACCTTCAGCTTCCTTGCTAACCCACTGGCTGTGTTTGATTTTTATGTCTGCAACTCTTCTAGATTGCAGCTATGTGTGTTGGGTTTCATGCTGCTTAATATATATATTTTTAAATTTTAGGCCATTTAAGGCCAAACATGTATTCTTTGGTTATGACAAGACAAGTTGACCAGAAGTCCTTATCAATACTTCAGAAACCCTGAGATCTCACCTTATAATATTGCATCTCAGAAACTGTGGAATTTTAGGTCAACTGTGTATTGAATCAATAGTTTGCAGCTGACTAGTTCATAAGAGTGATTCATTTTTTTTTTTTCATCCTCGTTGAATTCAGTTTCCCGCAAATATCTGAACTCTGGGTTCTTCCAGATCATCTGTTCAGTGGATGTTTCCCAATAAATGGCTTAAAGCAATTGAAAATCTCAACCAAAAATACCTGAAGATAGACAGAAAGAGATGGGAATGGAACATGGAAGAGAAGAGGAAAGGAGGAACAAGAAGAACCGAGGAACACAAGCTGGGTCATCAAATTATTAAAAAGACAAACATTTCTTACCTACTAGATTAGTAAATATCAGAATCTTGCTAATATACTTTGTTGGTGAGATGTAGGAGAAATTGATATGCTCATATATGGCTAGTGAGAGTGCAAATCAGTACAATCTCCTCTGTAAGTGAAATCTGCCAACATCTACTCCATTTTAATTTTTATTTTTTTACTCTAAATAAAATATTCTTACTAGTTCCTATTTCTAGAGACAGGTTACATGCCAGCGCTATAAAGGTCAAAGTGGGATAGTATGATCCTGAACAATTTAGATTAGTAACATTTTACAATCCTCAGCCTATAACAGGAATGTTCCATTACTACCATGGCAGATACAACTGAACATTCATAAATAACTGAATGAAAGTCATAAAACCGATAAGGGTATTTATGTGCACATATCAAAATCCAAATACTCTAATTTCTCAACTAGGCAGTGTTAAAGGACCATGCCTGTACATTTCCTCTATTCTAAAGGCAATATGTTCTCATTTAACATTCCTAAAATTAGGAGGTCTTAAAATTAATGATCTTAGATCTGATGGCTTATTTTAATGTAGCCACTTGAAGTTATTTTGCTCACAAACTAAGACAAAATTTTAAAATCACAGTGCAAAGATATTTTCTACATATCAAATGAAGTATTTTTAATTGCTTAATTTTATTTTTATTTAACATAGTAATTGTACATATTCATGGAGCACATAGTGATGTTCCAATACATGTAATACATAGTGATGAGATCACAGTAATTAGCATATCCATCATTTCAAACATTCATCATTTCTTCGTGTTGGGAACATTCAATATCCTCCTTTTAGCTATTTGAAACTATACACTATGTTATTATTAACTACTGTCATCCTGCAGATGAATGAAACACTAGAACTTATTCCTCCTGTCTAGCCGTAATTTTGTATCCTTTAACAAATGTCTCCCTATCTCCGCCTTCCCCCTAACCTTCCTAGCCTCTAGTATTCTCTGTTCTATGTACAAATCCTTTGAACTAGCTTTCTACTTCTGGACATAAATGTTTTAACTGGGTGTCAACTCATGCTATACTAAAAAGCTATCCAAATTCTGAGTATTTCTAAATTTCAGGAGAGACAGTAATGAAGGGGTTTCATAACAACCACAGGACCTACAAATTGTATGTACTATAACTTTGCCTTCACTAGCAAATAGATGGAGATTGTATTTGCTCATAACTCTAAATCTTTCGGTGAGACTAGATTGGGAGGTTTGCCGAAGCGGCTGCTATGTTTTGTAGAATTCATCAGTAAGGATTACTGAGTGATGGGTCAATCTATATTAGAAGAGGAAGAGTCTGGGCCTAAGAAAGGGACATAGGAGTTCTACTGTTTCCTCTACCAACAATTCTTTCCTCTTGAACAAGACACACTACTCATCCGTGAATGATGAAAGTAAACGAGCTATAAATTTGCTTCATGTTTAAGGATCCATCTATACTACAGCTAAACTGAGTTAAACCCACACAAAAGGAAAAAGGAATTAACATGTAAGAAGTGAGTTCCTACTAATTGTTTGCCATTGTAGTTCTCCATTATGTCTCTTAACCCTGCCAACAACTCCACAAGGTAAGTATGATTATCCTCTTTTTACAGGCTAGGAAACAGACATTCAGAGAAGTCACTGTCCTGGTTTCAAAGCCAACAAGTTACAGAGCAAGGAATCAAACCTAAATGGTTCTGCCTACAAAAATGAGCTCCTTGCTCTTTGGTGTATTTTCTTTACACCCAGTAACCTATACAAAAAAACAAAAAAGTCTCTATCACAGATTTTGTCACAATAAAAACACATCTAAATGCAAAGAAGAGAGACATATTTTTAAAGGAAAATAAGGAGAAAAAACAAAGATAAATTCATTAACCAAAGGATTAAACAGTTCACATTTAAAAAAAAAAAAAAAAAAAAAAAAAAAAACACCAAAACTCTGAATCACCAAAAGTGACTTAAAATCTATGTTTCTACATAGTGTTAAAATAACCAGACGATGTGCGGTTAGTTAACTCTGTTTAGACTAAGGTAAATTTGGGTGTTTGGCTCTTTTTTCCTACCAGTTGTGTTACAAGGACATACAGTGAATCACTCCTACATAGTCCAGGAATAGTTTTCAACTGAAAGGTCATTTGTATTGTTAACTCATACGAAAAACAAAAGTAACACATTCATCCTGCAAATAACTCCAGAACTCTAAGTTCTCAATGGCCCTTTCTTTAATTCAGTAATCATTTATAATTTCTAAAGGTGGGGTTGGAGCTGGGGGTGGTGGAGTCCTTACTGAATTTACTTAAAGTTAGTGACTGAAGGACTAAATTAAAATTACGTTTAATCTGAATTTACTCCTAGTGTGGACGATTCCCTCCCTGAGTTCAGGAGAGTGATCTGTGATGTGATACAGTGTTCTAAACAAGGCTGGAGGGAGAGGAGAAGGGAGAGGCAGAAATGAAGGGGGCGGAGAACAGCTTATAAACTAAAAGAGGTTGGCCAGATGTGGTGGCTCACGCCTGTAATCCCAACACTTTGGGAGGCCAAGGCAGGTGGATTGTTTGAACCCTGGAGTTCAAGACCAGCCTGGGCAACAGGGCAAAACCCCGTCGCTACTAAAAATACAGGAATTAGCCAGCCACGGTGGCGGGCACCTGTAATTCCAGCTACTCAGGAGACTGAGGCAGGAGAATCTCTTGGACCCAGGAGGCAGAGGTGGTGGTGAGCCAAGATCATGCCACTGCACCCCAGCCTGGGTAAGAGAGCACAACTGTGTCTCAAATAAATAAATAAATAAATAAATAAATAAATAAATAAAGGAGGAAAGGAAACAAAGGGTGAGATATGCTGGACGCAAGTCACTCCTCAATCCATGGGGAGGGCTTCTGTTTGCAGACATCTTCCTCCCATTAGGGCCCTAAAGGTTTGGCAAGCTGCAAATCTCCAACTTGTAGGGGCAGGACCATCCTTTCTTCCATCTGCCTGTCACCTGAAGCTACAGAGAACTGATATTGCCTCTACCATAAATTAAGAGTCAAAAGGAAAATATTCTTCCAGGATTCAAAGTAAAAGAAAGTATGAGTGAGTCTCTGCTTGAGTGAAGGTCTATAACATAACGGGATGTCTACCCTAGAAGAAGGAATAGGGAAACATGCAGGCCCAGATGAAATCCTGGGCCTCAGTGCCCACCTGGGCAAGAAGCAGTGGGCTCAGCTGATGGTCTTGTCACTCTCTCCTAGAAGTTACCAGCACACCCTTCAGTGAGAAGGCACAGGAAGGGAGGAGGCATCTCCTAGGACCACCTCTGCCAGCTTCCTCCCTCTTTTTTGATTAAAGACCTCAGGAATTTATGGGTAATTCAATGCAAAATGCCAGAGATTTTACCAGCTTCACATACTGACCAAAATATTTTGCCAGGATAAAATATTTTAGAATAAAAACAACCATTGGTATGTGCAGTGCTGTTGCTGTTGAATGTGAAGCACACTGAATTGCTCAGTATCAAAAATATCTCCTGGTTAAATCCTGACTCTGATAAACACAGGCAGTTTATTGAGATCATATCCTAAGAACCCCATTGGTGCCAGATTTGCATCATCCACAAAAGCAGTGGGAAGGCCCACTAACCAATTAAGACACACACACAAAAAACCCACAAAACAAAAAAGTCTGAATTCTAAAATATTAAGTTTCAATTTATTTTGTGGGCCATTTCTGGGTTCCATTCTGTTCCATCAGTCTATTTTGGTATTTGTCATATTACTCTTACAGCTTTATGCATATCAGAAATAGTTCATAACTTTTTAAAATCAGGGTCTCAGCATCACACTGAAAGGCCCATAGAGTCTTCCACACAGCAGGACACTGGATGATTAAAGAAAGAAGAGCTGGTGCAGTTGAGACATATGAAAATAAAAACAAATTCCCATCTCTCAGGATCTCACTGAAGCTACGGAAGAATTCACTTTCAAAACTTTGTAACACTTTCTGACTTAAATGCTAATTCCCTTTTGTGATTCTGAGTAATGACTGCTTTTAAAAAAAATCTTGCAGCAACACAAATCCATGTCATTCACTGACCTTGGTATATTCCTAATGAGATGTCCCTCTGTGACACAAGAATTACTAATGGGGGGCTGGAAATAATGAATGGAGGAGTGAAAGATGAATGATATAGAAGGGGCGCCACTAATATTTTCCATGAGCAAGAGCCATACGCTGTGTAACAGAAACATAACAAACGGCTACATAACAAATGGCTTCATCAACTAACCCTCACCCCTGAAGAAAACAACCCATAGGTTTGGCAGCAGAATCCAGTAAACATATTACCCTGAGAGATTAACTGGATGTGCACTAAGGCCTCTGCAGCATTTCTTTCTCCCAACTATGTATCCTACAACTGTGCCTTAAAACCATCAGTGTAGTTCTAAAAACGTAATCTCAAATTTATCGAAATATTCTGCCTCATTCTTTGCTGTAACGTCATACTTCTTTACCTTTTTACTTTCTGTTTATAGTACAAAGTTATGATCAAAATGGAGACGTAAAATTCCAAGGATCATGATTTAAATAAAAATATACTCTAGAATTAATTTTCCCTAGAAACTTACTCATTTGTTCACCCTAAATTAGTTCTCACGTACTGCCAACAGACAAAAACCTGCATGCTGAGCTCAAAGTAAGAGAAACTCACATCCAGGTCTCAATGTGCTGATCCCAAAATTCCCAGTAGTCAGCTTCAGAAAACACATACTACAAGTAAGTCTGAAGCCCTGATGCATAACAGACCAGAATGTGTCCCGAACACACATCTGGTCGACCCTTCCCACTGCCCGCAAGACAAAGTGCAATGTCCCACAGCACAGCTTACTGCAGTCATGACGGCAAGAAGGAACAAGAGGCGGGGGCACCTGCATCAGCCTGCAGGTGGCCGGCACAGAGGGAAGTCTGAATTAGATTCCTAGGGCTGCGGTGACAAAGCATCATAACCTTAAAATAACAGAAATGTGTCGTCTTTAATAGGTAGCTTAAAATAACAGAAATGTATCATCTCACAGGTCTGGAGGCTCGAAGTCTGAAATCAAGGTGTGGGTCTGAAGACTCTGAAGGAAAATCGGTTCTATGCCTCTCTGCTAGCTTCTGGTGGTTTGCTGGCAATCTTTGGCTTGTAGATGCCTCACTCCAATCCTTGCCTTCACCTTCACTTGGAGTTGTCCCCCACGCCTCTGTCTTTTCACATCACCTTCCCCCAATGCACACCTGTCTTTGTGTCCAACTTTCTCCTTTTTATAAGAACACCAGTTGCACTGAACTAGGGCCTACCCTAATGCACTCATTTTAACTTGATTCCCTCTGTAAAGACCGTGTTTTCACATAAAATCACGTTCTGAGGTACTGGGGTGATGACTTCAACATACCTCTTTTAGGGGAATGTAATTCAACCCATAACAAAGTCCTCCTCCAAAATGGGGTTTGATTCTAAGTCCCTTCCAAACCTAATTTCTATTGGTTTCTGTTTTGCAGGACACAATAAGTTGCATATTAAGTAGGAAGAGAAATATCATATTTTAAAATGTCTGCATTGTACTCATACCTCACCTCATTCCACAGAGAATTTAAATTGATTAAGATTTGTTTTCACCTTCAAATTCCTAATATTATTTTGGGTGAAAATGAAAAGATTTACATCATAACATAAAGATTTTGTCATCTGTTTAATAATTTTTTAACTTGGGCAATTCTCTCACATAATTTCTCTAACTCTGAGTTTCCCAGCCTGTAAACTGGAAACAATTAGACCACCCATTCTGACTCCCGTACTGGATTTTGTAAGAATAAAATGACACATACTATAGAAGAATGTTTTGAAACGTAAAATTGTGTAACAAGAAAAGGTCATGGTATTCTCAATCTGACATAGTTTTCTTTCTGTTATATATTGGTAAAAGAGTTCCTAGAACAGAAACCAGAACAGGTGGTGTAGTATGCAGGTACTAGGTTTACACTGGGAAGTCATTTCCCTTCCGTCATAATTGGCCCTGCTCCCTGCCAGGGCTGAACTGTTAAGCCACACACTATCCTAGTCATTAACCTTACACCCTTACATGCATTTTAGTCCCAAGGAAAGAAGACAAATAACTTCTGGAAACATGAGAGACAGTATTTGTATTTTTTAAATGGGGGTGTACAATAACATAGGATAAAAGACACCTGGATAATCAGGGAAAACAAAGGGGAAAAAAAGCTCACTTCTCATACTCCTTGAAAATATGATTGAGAGATGTACAGTTTCTCGTATTAAGTAAAACCATACATTTTCTAGAATAACTGAATTCAAAAGGACAAAATTACATAATCTTAAACAGGATCAAATGATTCTGTGTCAAATTCTGAGGTCTTTTTTTAACCAAAGGAATAAACCAGTGGTGTCCCTTTCTTTTTAATATAGCAGGACTCAGCTGGCTGTTTTTACAAGTAGTATTATAGAATTATTTAGTGTTCTAAGTGGTATAATATTGAGGTGGGGGACAAAGGAAAAAAACTAATTCTTGTAAGTCTCCCGAGCATAGAAAGTCATTTTACTCATCTGTGCTACCACTCTACAGTTTTAACTAACACTGGGGTAGAAACTGCCCCCACAGATGGGATTCTATGTAATCTATGTGCATGGTACCCCCCCTGGAACATTGTACAATATCAGGAAACACACAAAATAAATGGCACTGCTGGAGTTATGTAATGTAATAGCCAACCCTGGTGGGAATGGAGGAAGGAACTGGGATGGGGGGCCCTGGAAAACAGCAGAGTATCAAATGAAGGAAACATAAATCACAGCAACTTCATGGAAGGCTGTGGTGGAACAGAAAAAAGTACTGGTCAAGGAACCCAACAACTCTGCGTCCTGGTTCACAACCCAGTACGTACTGGTGTGTAACCTTACATAAAATCACTTGAGCTGTTTCCTCGCCTTAAAATGGAAATAAAAATTGCAACTATCTTTTCTACTGCAAAGGATTACTGTGAGAGTCCAGTGAGATTATGTACGGGACAGTGCTTTGTAAACTTGACTTCAATGGAAGATGTTACTGTCTGGGGTATAGTACAGCTTCCCTACAGTCTGTCTCAAACTACAAAACTCTTTTCTCTCTGGGGTCCAAAAGTAAATGTCGAAATGCAGCTGCTCTTACTTAATTTTTGTTCTTTCATGAGCATAGTGGGATATTTGTTATTCTGTATAAACCATATAAAGCTGTTATCATTTGTCAGTGTCGATTATTGCTACTAGTTGTTCTACACAAAATATCCCCAAACTCAGTCTAGATCCAAGTCTCCTGGGTGGAACACGTTAGCTAAACAATCTTATAATTTAGAAATTATTTTTCTAGGGTAATACATGTAACTACCAATAATTATACCTACTATTTTCCTGATTAAGATTCAGAAAGCTGTTTGTTTTTAAACTGTTTCCAATTAGCTGGTTTCAAAAAAAACTTTAATCTTATAAGCACTGCCGGCTTGACACAGTTGTAGATCTCAAGCTTCTTTTTGGCTTTTCTTATCAAAGTTGGGTCATGATGGAAAGATAACTCTTTCCTGTTAATGAGTCACTATATCTCATGCCATCTTGCACCAAAAGTGCACCCTTTCCACAACTTATTCCAATCAGAAGAATGAACTGGGTTTCACTTCTAGAACAAAGTGGCAGAGCATCCAAGGATGCAGATGCTGTAAAACTGCAAACTTAGACCACGAATTTTCTGTACATTTTCAGTATATTACTGTTTTAATATCAATGTTGAAATGGATGAGCAATTGATCATTTATAAGGATTATTCTTCATCTAAGCCTAGAAATCTGGCTTAAAATACTGCACTATTTCCGCCCCAGGGTTTCTCCACCAGAAGAAGATAAATTCTAGACACAACAATTATTCTAAGACAATTCTCCATTTTATCAGTATTTCTATAAGAAAACCTCAGTGTTAACTAAGTACTTGGAACAGTTCACATTCCTTCCTACTACAATTCTGGAAGCATAAAGGATTACTTCCCCCATCAACTAGTCATCAGAAGCTGCAGAGGTCATAACCAGGGTCCCTGTGAGGCTAGGGAAGTGGCTAAGCGAAGTTGTTTCTTAAGCCAAGTATCTGTATTTCAGGCACTGATTGAAATCTCAGAATAACGGCCCTGTCTCTACAATAAATAAGGCATATAAATTCTGGTTCCTGTCACCCAGTGGTTCTCAACCAGGGGCAGTTTTTTCCCACAGGAGACATATAGCAATGCCTGAAGACATGTTTGTCACTACTGAGGGTACAGAAGTAGTGGCATCTGGTAGTTAGAGGCCCGGGATGCAGCTAAACAACCGACAATACCCAACACAGCCCTTCATCAACAAAAACCCAGTCCAAATGTCCAAAATGTCAATAGTGTTGAGCTTACAAAGCACTGCCCTAACTAGTAGGATAGTATATCTTACTAGAGAATATAAGACAGTCCTCAAATAAATCTCTAGTCCCTCAGACATAGTCTTAAATACTAAATGTCACTGTTTTTAAGCACTGAATATGCTTTTTTTCATAGTCACTGGATAGAAAACACACACACACAAACACACACACATAAGCCTTTCAGGCACTGTTGCAACCTCCATTTTCTTTTCTATGTCATCCTTAAGAGCTTTACATAGAAGGAAAAGACAGAGGAATAAGGAGGTGTTGGAAAGACAGGACACAATAGAAAGGACAAATACATGTAAAATGAAAAAAAAATCCCTACCCTTTCTCTGTGTTTGGACATGACATAACACTCCGGTCAAATAAAAGAGGCATCGCGTTGGAGCCAATGAAGTTTTATTGCCATAGACATGAACATCATAAAATTTTCCAAAAGCTAAAACACAAAGTTTTGTTCCCTAGCTATCATAATCACAGTAAACAAATTCAACACATAGTACACAAAAGGTTTTTCATTTAGCTGTTTCTATAGTAAGAAGAAATATAATTGTGTGATCTTGAAATTAAAATTATTTTTACAGACTCATTAGGCTTCACTGGTCAAGAACAGCACATGAGCCTTGAACATTTAGAATGTGAACCTGAGTACAACCCATAAGACCTTTCAGCCAGTAGCCATTTCATATTGTTTCTCATCAACACCATGGAGACATTACCAGAGCAGGCACTCTAAGGAGAAGTCAGCCAGGCAACTAAGAAGATGCATTCAGGGAATGCAAGATACCACCAAATTCACTGACAGATTAACTTATTAAAAGATATAATCTTAGAATCTCACTGTTGGAAAAACAGAAAAAAACTACCAATTGCTGTTTAAATCCTCTCAACACACACTGACCAAAAAGCCTTCCAGTCTGTTCCTGGACCCTGTCATCACCATGTCACCCACATGGTAGAACTAACATAACACTGTTTCTCAGAGGGTCTGCTTACATACTGTTGAGGTCTGTAGGCACTAAGATGTATGGATACTGTTGTTAATGCTCACCAATTTTAAGAGCATAAGACCATGAGGGTGGAAATCAATATATTCTCTTGGAAGAGGTCCCCCTTGTTTTTTGTTTGCCTATATTCTGGCCTGGAAGCATAAACACAGGGATTTCAATGGCAGGCTAACTTGGAACAACCGCTTCCATTCCACCTTGTTGCTTTCAATGGCCCCTTGCAATTCTCCTTGATACATCCGAGGTGGGGTCAGGGCAACACAACAACGCAGGACGAAGGAGATACATGGTGTTTGGGTGTTTGGTAAAGAGAAATTCACTAGTTCTTCTACTCCTCCCACCTTCCACCAACCTGCCCCTCAACCATGGAATACAAGGTAGGCACCAATGTTGTCATGACTCTACTTCTCATCTCACTTTATATTAGGTAAGTCAGTCTCATAATTTTAAATGTTATCTAGAAATAGGTGGTCCCAAAAATGGCATCAGTCTAGACTTCTCACCTGATCTCCAGATTCACCATTTGAATGTCTAAAAGGCTCCTCAAACTTAACAAGTACAAAATCACCCTATCTGCTTCCTCCCTAAATCTCCTACGATCATCCCTATCTCAGTTAAAGATAACCTGCCTCCTTCCAGGTGCATGAACCAGACCTTAAAGTCACCTCTGACACTTCTGTCTCTACACCTCACATGCAATTCAGGTCTAGCTACGTATGTTTATATAGGTAGAATCCAACCAGCCATTCCAACTTCTACCACTGGATATTAAGAAGAAAGACCACACAGAAGGCTACCACAGTGCTCCCAATCCTAAGAGGTTTGGTCTTCCAACTTCTACTCCTTGTTCCCCGTCAATCTATTCTCCACACAGCATTTAGGGATTCTATTAAAACATAAGTCAGACCCTATCACTCCTCTACTCAAAAGCATCGTTTCAGTGGGCTCCAAGGTCCTAAACAATCTAGCCCCCATGTTTCCATCACCGTCACCATCTCTTCTCTTCTTCCCCTTCACTCCTCTCCATCCACCCTGGACTCCTTGATGTTTCTAGAACACAATTGGCCAACGCTCCTGCCTTGAGGCCTTTGTACTTGCTATTCTCTCTGCCTGGAACTTTCTTCCCCCAGGTATCTGCATTATTTATTATCTTCCCCCTCCAGAGTGTAAGCTCTAGGAGGATGGGAGTTAGGGGTCTGATCTGTTCCCTGCTGTATCTTGAGAGCTTAGAAGAGAGACTGGCATGAAATAGTTGCTTAATAAATAGTTAAATGAGTGAAATAGAGATAGTTGTCAGAGGACTTGCTGTTTTGCACCTGAAAATCACATCTGGAGACCAAGAGAAAATGCACACCTATAATTAGAGGAACAACTCAGTATTAAAATGTAAGCCAAATATTTAAAGATCTAAAATATCTATAAATGAAACAATGTTAATAACCTTAGAATTTTTCCATGTAAAGACAATTTTCTTTTATTTCCTTTCCTCTTTTAAATTTTGTATCATTCCTATCTGAGTGAAAATGAAGGCAGAGACAAAACAAAGTGATTTAGAGATGGTCAGTAGAATGGTTTTTAGAAATGCATGAATTCTGTACTTAAGAATTTGAAATTGTCCCCCATTGCAGACACCTTCAATTAAGCCTATTCTAATCTTGGCTAAGTGAGAATCCAACTTCATAATTTCACTCCCAGGCACAGCTGTTTGACAAGTGCAGCAGGAGCCTGTCAAGACACTTGGCAGCATCATTCCTTTGGAACACAATGGACTTTTTTTTTCCTTTTTGGCAACCCCTATTACTCACTGATGGTAATTAGCAAACCATCTTTGGAGGAAATGTATAATCAGGCAACTAAAAATGCCTTTTATGAAACTCCTCCTTGAAAATAAATCATTGACACTGCAAATGGTCAATATGTGCTCTTAATTTTAAACTAAATTGCCCATTGATTTACCAAGATCTATTTTCCTGACTCTGTAGTCTAGTGACATTCATTTTTTCCGAGGTTCTGAATTCATAAAAAGTGACAGTGACACAGTTGTTTATTTTGATTTACTATCTCAATAGAGTAAGCAATTAGAGTGATTTCTCCCTTATTCAGATTATATAGCTCTTTTCTTGACTGGTTCCATCATAAAGCCTCATTCTACGAGCACAGCACAAAACCAGAGTCACGATCTAAAGCTGGTCTTCCCAGGACACACAAGAGAACAGGATCGGGGTGACCCAAGCCATAAGAAGCTGGAGTCCTCACCAGCAGTGGGTCAATGCACTAGGCTGCCGGGGGAAATACTTGCTACAGGGAGGGACAACTAGAGATAATTATAATAAACTCAATCCACGCCTCAAGAACCTGAATTCTTCCCACCTCAATTTATGATGCAGTTTGGGACTTTCAGAAACAAACGGCACCTGTCCCACTGTCACGCCTTTATAACAACTTGTATCCCAGCACACCTTCCACCAACACCTTAGACAAGTTTCGACAAGTGCTGCTGAATCACTTGAGATGGGCCAAAAGGTCAGGGCCCTGAAACTTTGTCAGTGTGATTATCTAAAGCCACTGGAAAGCACTCCATGTGTTTCAGGGAACAGGTAGACTTTTCATTACACAAAAGCAGCTTTGTTTCTGTATACGTGACGCCTCCTAATTAGAATCAATGATTTTTTTTATTGTCGCTCCCGATAAGCTTGTTTGCCTAGCTTCATTTTCCTAAAACACTTTAAACGTTTCTAAGAAGGGCAAATGTCGGTAGAACACTGAGACAGGCCTTGACCCAGGGCTGTGGTATTGCATGATGTTTACAATTTGTCATCCTTGGGGGTAATTTTGCAAGCTTAAACACACTAAAGGACATATTATAAAGAGCCAGGCAATTTCATTTTGTTTGAATATATTTATGGAAATGGACCAAAAGTGTCCATAGAGGCACATTGTCATTTTTTCCTTGAGTGTGTGCCAGTTCATGACCAAAAGCAAGCATTCAGAGAATAGAAGAGCATTTATGACCACATTGTGTGTATCAAATAAGCTACTTTATGAACAGATGGGGAGTATTGTGTTTCAGGGTCTTAGTAAAACAGCCCTTCACACCAAATTTCTGTGCACAATGGTAGAACTCTCAGTGATTCATTTATAACCTTGCCCTTGATAATGAGCAGATCTCCCTTGAGCGTAAGTGCCTGTGGGACAAGAAGACATCACACATACTCATGGCTTAGAAAGATGACGAGCAGGGGGGAACTGTGACCCAAAAACATGTAATTTGGACAAGGTGGGAAAATCTGAGTAATCCACTTGAGATAAGGAGCATTTCCCCAGCAGTGGTGATTGTATGGCAATGGAATCCTTGGAGAGTCAATAAGAAAAAAAAATGGTTGGGCTGGGAAAGATTTAATAAGTTGAAAAGCAAGTTATAGGAGCCAGCACTGGAAAGAAAAAAAAATAAATGGTCTTTAAAGCTCTTTGATGAGACCAGGTCGCCACTCACAGAAAGCTCCAAGATCAAGATTGAAATGTTTTCTTTTCAAGGAGATATAGAAAACAGGGGTAAGTCAGAGAAGAAACAGGGGGCACTTCTAGTTCCTTGTGTTAGATACTATACTCTGTGTTCACCAATACTCTGTGTGTTAAGTGTCCTCCTAGACACACAGGAAGACCACTCTTTCCAACTGTGTTTGCAGTTAGCTGAGGTCATGTGACTGAGTGCTACCGAATGGGATAAGAAAAGTCAAGCCTGTCACTTCCATGCCTGGCTCCTAAAACCTCTCCACAATCCTCAACAACATCTCTTTTACCCTAGACTCAGATTGCAGAGCCATTAGATTGAAGGATCCTGAGTCACTATACAATCATAAAGAGTTAGCCATATTAGAACAAAAACAAGAAATAAACTCCTATCATAGCAAGCCACTGAGATTTGGGTTAAATTATTTTAATGTATTCCAATAGTACTCCCTTCTTATCATTTGCCTTTTAAAATATCATGTTACTGCCCAAGAGTATCTTTCATCTCATTCCTAAGCAGAGTGATCTCGGAGACCATCAAGAGCAATGGAAAAATTAATTTGTTTTTAGATCATAAGAACACAGGTTACCTAAAGAAAACACGTGGCCGGCATCATTTTCTGAGGAGCCAGAGAGAATAAACTGTTCTTCTCTTTCCTATGAATTCACACAAAATCATTTTATTTCTTTTTTATTTTTAAATTTTTTATGGGAAATTTCAAATCTTCACACAGTGCAAATAACAGAATAGTAAACCTCTATGTATCCATTACCTAGCTTCAAGTGTGTGTGTGTGTGTGTGCACGCGCGCATGCACATGTGCACATTTGAGGTCTACAGTAGGTTAATCATTGGGCCACGTGCTGTGGGTAGGATTCAAAGGTGAATAATTAATGATCTTTGAATATGTAGTAGGAAGAAGAGAGTCTGAATCTCAAATCCCAGAAATTACTTAACTCTGAGGGTGATAGTGAGAATTAAAGTAACATAGTAGCTCAGAATTCGTGTAACATAGTCATTTTCTTTCACCTCCATTTCTCTGAACAAGTTTTTGGTCTAAGGAAGAGGTTTAATACTTTGTTTCTCGTTAAAATGTAGATACCCTTGGGAGAGCCAGCACACTGAATCTTTTCTCAGCTGTTCACCATTATATGTATGAATTTCTCTTTCCTGCAGTTCTTTCCCAAAAACAAGCCTAAATTCTATGGAGAGGAAAAATAAGGAGCAAGGCATGGGGCCTGTGAAGCAGCATGGAAACTCTGAGGGAAGAAGGCAGTAGGGTTCACCACAAATGAGATGAAAGACAAATTTCTATTTCAGAATTTTGTTTAAGGCCAAGTCCTCCATTTTTGCTTCATTACAACTGTTCTCTCAACCCCAAATCCATTCTCTTGGCTAATAAATCACCATTTGCTCTTCGGGGCAATTTTCATACTAGACACTGGGACTAGGGATGGGGAAAGACAGTGACAAAAGAGAGTCAGTAGTAACAATATGTCTCATCAAAAACACATGCAACAGGCCCAATACCCAGGCCCCTATTTAAAAATGAAAGCACTTTCAAACAAACATTCTAAAACACAGAAAAGAAAACTGTCTGGTGAGAGAAGCCTGAGAATCTGCCTCATAAATTTTAAAAGCAAGGATCCAGGACCAATCAGATGCCCTCTCTAGAACACTCTGAATGCCTGAGTCCACTGACCTGGGCCTTTGGCTGTGCTCTCCGGTCAACAGGCAAATGACTCTACAAACTTGGGTGTCTCAAACCCAGGGGAGGGCTCGTGCTGCCAGAGAAAGAAGCTCAAGTAACAAAAGGCAAGTCTTCCTTTCAAGCTGCCTTCCCCAGTCTAGAGAGACATGGGGTTCTATGGTGTTCAGGACTGAGTCACTAGGAACGGGTGCCATTTTGATGGGAATTGATTTAATTTGTTCTCCTCTAAACAGCTCAAGCATTTCACTCTTTTCTGTATTAATTCATTCTGAGCAGAAAAAAAAATTCCAAAGTAAATCTCAGCAGTGAAGGAAAAAAATCTTGAAAAGGCTGACAAACTCAGCATAATGAGCACCAGTCCAAACCTTTGTTTAACAGTACAATACTTCACTCTCTTTACAGATTATAAAAGGAAATATTTAACTAATGGAAAGCTACTCATACTTAGGATAATGTATGCAGCCTCTGTCCACATCTTAATCATTCTACATAATTGATCAAATAACTCTGGTCTCTAGTCTTCCCCAGATTTTTAATTGTTTTCTTTAAAGTCCACAACAGAAAATGCTTTCATGCTAGACTACATTGACATGTTTCCCTAGCTGATCACTTGGCGTAAGATAAATGTGTGTTTCATATGATAGCTGCCAAGGGATATGTTTTAATGAGGAATTAAACTATAAACTTTAAGAGATAATGGAGAAGGCCTGGGGAAGTCAAAGTTTCATTTCGCATCCACTGAAACACAGTGCTTGCTACCTAAGTGATGCTACCCTCCTAAGATATTTTTTATTGACTACATTTGCATTTATATTAACTAGGTTTCCAATTCTTAAACATGATCCCTATTTGGTAGTATAAGTCCTTCATGACTTCTTCCAGCCTCACTTCCACTACTACCTAGTCTTGGACAATCAAACTACTTGAGAATTGTTTCTTCCTCTGTGCTCTTTCATACTCCTGTGCTATTTCATATGGTGATGTGCAGGCTTAAATGGCCTCCTTTCCTTTCTCTGTAAGAATTACTGTCTTCTTTCAGGATGCAGTTACCTCCTCTAATAAGCCTGCCCAATCTCTACAGGCATACTTGGGAGCTTCTTCCCCTAGTTTTCCCATTAAAAGTTTGCATAGCCATATATCACAGCCCTTGTTTTACTGTTTACACAATTGTTACCCCAATAGATTGTGAGCTCCCAAAGAGAATGTCTCATTTATTTCTGTACCCCCCAGATAAGGTACATGGTTTGCACTCAGTGATCAAATGAATGAATGAACACACAATGAGTGAACACATCAGGACACATACTATTTGGGTAAGGTAACTATACACCCTAATTTTTTTCAGGACAATCTTGATTTAGACTGACGTTCCAGTGAGACAAACCCACTTTCACTCTCAAAAGTGTGCTGATTTGAAAAATAAAGTATATGCTCACCCTAATTTTAGAGCATTAGGGTACATATTTACCCAAGCATATTGCTCCTGCCTGCCCAGAAGCTGGTCATATCATATTCCAATTCCTCAACAACTTTTCTAACTAATCATTTAAAAAATTATTCAAAATTCTCCTTCTAACAAATTAAGCATTCTCCCTACTCAAGCTCTGTACCTGTGGCCCAAGAAAAGGAAAACAAATACTGTGCTGCAAAATGAAAACACACAGGTTTCATTCTACTTTCTCATCAAAGTCCTATCTACACCAACCTCCTATATGAGCAATGACACCTATTGGACAGATTGGTCTTCCCTCTGGATAAAGGACACAGGATTCCCAGAGTTAGAGCAGACGTAAAATCAAGCCTTCCCTACGCAGGCTCTGGGTTAACCAACCACAGATCCACTGTCCAGGGTTACAACAAGCATTGTTGTATTGACAGCTTAGAAGCCCTGACTCAGCAATTACAGTAGAAACTAATAAATTTGCCTGGAAAAAAAAAAAAAAAAAAATCTCTTTTCCAAATCATTCTACCCAGAACTTGAAGAAAACATTTCTGAAAGATCAAAGAGAATCAGATGACCTCTTCTTTTTGGAAAAATAAATGTGTTTGGTCTTTCACGCTACACATTCAAATTCTATCTGGACCCAAAAATGACAACACGACCAATCAAAGAAAAGGCAATCAAGAAATACTCCAAAGGTCACAAAGGGTGTTTCTAATATATTGCCAAACTAATTTTCCACACTGGTGCAGTCTGAAAGAACTGAGAAAAACACATTTTAGAATCTATATATGAACAAATCTCCAAAGGTTTGACATACATTCCCTTAATCAGATCATTTATGAAAAGATTTACATAATTCTTTCTAATTTTAAAGATATTATTTCAAGGCATGAAATTAGAGAAAAACCACAAAACAAATATGAACTAAAAGGAACATTAACCATCATGTAGTTAATGATTTTGTTTAATGAGGATAAAGCCTCAAATATTTAACCTCTTAGGGTTGCTCTCATTATCTATTGTTTTTCATTAATCCTAGAATCACAGGGCAAAGAAACATAAACCACGATTAGCTTTGAAATGTTTGCCCAAATCTGCTATGAATTTATTTTCAGGACAAAGTTCATGAAAGGTCAGTTCCCCAGGTAAACTGAATTAAATGCTTTCTAAAGGGAAACCAAATTAAACCTTTAACCAAATGGCAAGTTTCTAAACTGTGTTTTGGGATATGAAATCCGGTTTGATAGATGCCTTATGTGGTCAATGCCCCATCTAATGAGGATTTCTGTGGTTTCGTTTTTACCTATACTAAGGGATTTGTAATTTATGGTGACATATGTGTCTACAGTATGTTGAACATGTGCTTACATAGATAAATATGTTTGTATCTCTTACATAAAATTGCTGGGAAAGAAATCTTAAGATTTGGTTTTATTTTTTAAATCATGGAGTTTGCTTTTAATATCTGACAGACCGATGCCTTGTGGGATATGACTTGGAAGCTACACTCACTCTGATCTTTACCAGATGTTCACCGGTGGTGTTTCAGCCTCAAGAGACAAAGAGGATATTAATGTTAATTTTATTTATTTAATCACATCAGGCAGATTTGATAAAAGAGAAAATTCAGTATTTTGGTAATTTACCAACTCTTTAGAAATGTCCATAGTAGCAAAAGTGTTTTGAAGATCATTTTCTATTAAAAGCTGAAAGTCTGCATTGTGTTTGGAAGAGAGAACACTCTATCTTACCTTTAAAAATGGGAACAGCGTGACAAATTTGCCAGCTCCACTGCTAAATGAAGGAGGCAAGGAGGTGGTGACAACGTATACATGGTTCAGTGCAAGACTCCTCCCAAACTTTGACTAATAATTGTAAAGAAAGAGACTCTGAACGTGAAATGGACACTCAGTTGAAAGCCTTCTGACACTACCAATCACTCTAATATCTTATCTTGTCTCTGAATTTTATTACAAGAGAACATTAAACTACCCTAATCATTGTCAGGCCATTGATAATATGGTAGAGATTACTGTCAGGCCATTGAGAATAAGTAGACACGTACTGTCTACTAAACACTGCATCTCTGCATCTTAACAGAAGTAACAGGGTAGGCTTTTATTTATCTAGCACTAATGTCAAAACTGGAAAACTTTTACAATACTGGTTATCAACCTTGAGTGCTCATTAGAATCACCTTGGAAGCTGCATCCCAGGTCAATTACATCACAAATTTTGAAGATGGGACCCAGGTAGGGGTACTTTGTAAAACTCCCCGGGTGATTCCAGTGTCAGCCAGGGTTAAGAACTGCAGCCTCAGAAGCTCTAAGTATGGAACAGCTAAATAATTTAACAGTCTTGGAAAAAATCAATTTCTCTGGGCTTTGTTCTCATCTAAAAAAAATGATATGGGTGGAAAGAAATTGGAATGTGATAGTAATTGGCTTTCATTTATTTTTAGATAAAAATATATCCTTATAGCTATGAAATATTTCAAATAGGCAGTAAAGCATACCAAATATTACAACAGACACCTATGACACCTATATTACCACCATCAAGTTAAAATAACAGTATTTTGCCTTATCTGTTTCAATTCTCTCTCTGTAAAAAAAGAAAGTAAAATCCTCACATCCCATCTCTTTCTATTTCTTTCCTTTTGAGAGGTATCCACTATCCTAAAGTTACTAATTACCCTGCCCACATGATTTTACTGTTTAATCACATAATTATTTATCTATTGTATAATATTGCCCGGTTTGTGTTTAAATATACATAAATTGTATTAATACCATATACACCCTTGTGCACATATTTTTTTTACTCAACATTGTTCTTTGAAATGTATCCATGTTAACAGATATATATGTAATATATGTATGCGTATTTTACTTTTAAACTCCTTTATAATATTTCATTAGGAATAAGCCACAGTTTATTGACTTATCTATGGACACTTATTTACACTTTTTTGAGAAACAAAAGCAATAAACACCTTTTTTCATGTCTCCCTGCCACCATATACAAAAGCTTCTCTAGGGTAGGCACCTTGACACAGTTTTATTGGATAGACTCATCTTCAACATGACTAGGTATTACCAAATTGTTCTCCAAAGTGGTTACACCAATTTACTCTCTCCAACAATGTTAAAGTATATCCACTTCTCCATACCCTTATTGATACTTGGTATTATGATAATTTATTCATTGTTGCCAATATGAGGATTATGAAGTGGGGATTAAGAATTATGCTTAGATGATATCTTCCTAAGGTCCTTCTGGTCATAGACCACATCAACACCAAGTCTTATCAAAATAAAAGTGGACGTGAAAAAGTTCTTCCACAGCTTACAATGAATTTACATTTCCTCAAGACATGTCTTAGGAGGCCAAAGCTGGCCTGTGAAGCCATACATCAGGCCATAAAGAGGAATGGGGACATGGTTCCAGCTCTGTATTTATTTTCTTGAAATCATAATCCAATGTTACTTAAAAAGCAACACTGCCCAATATTCAAGCCAAAGCAAATACTCTGGATTTTGCCAGGCAAAATGCCTGTGGAGAAATGAGTCAATTCATACAAAATTCAAAACTGGTCTTTGGTCAGTGACATTTTCATGAAAATCCGTGGGTGGGTAAAAGTTTTGAAAAATTCCTTTTTGCCATTGGATAAAATTCATCCAGGAAAAATAAAATTTAAGTGGAGACCCACATTCCCCCTAATTCCCTTATCAGCACTTCCTAACCTGCTAGCACAACTGCTTTCAATCACATGTGAAGGCAAGTCATCCGTGTTTCTGATCCTAGCAACAGAACCCTGTGTCCCTCTACTCACTCGGCCCCGGATAGGCAGACAGGCTTTCTCATGAGAAGCACCAACAGACAGAGCATGCCTAAGCTCATTCAGAACACACTCACTGGGCATGTTACCCAGCCACCTCATGCTCTTCAACTTAATAACAAAAAGATCTACAGTAAAAACATTCTCAGGGTGCACACTGTTGGAACCATTTACTATGGATACTGTTAGGGATGATTAGTGTACATCTATAGTTTGGGGTTACACTTCATGTCGTCCTTTTAGGAACATGAAACAGGGATTTGGGAAAGGGACAAATTCAGAGACTCCATGACTTGTTCTGACCTGTGACCTTACCATCTCAGAAAAACTTAATAGAATTCCACAGTTATAGCCCACAATGCTCAAATAATTTGATAATTCTGAGATTTACCAAGGTTGCAGTTGGTCTAAGCTCAGGAAGGTCTAAATAGAGAGATTTAGCACCTAGAAATTACTATAGTTAATAGATAGCAGTGAATGGAGTCAGGTATTTTTAAATGTAATATTGGCATATCCTGGTTTCTGACTAGCTGAGGTCTGCCTGCCTGTCTACAGAGGCCTTTACTTCTCAAGCCCTTTGCCACTGGATGGGAATGTCTCTGCAATCGAGACCAGGCCTGGAAAGAGAGCAGCTGCTTGGGTTTTCCACCGAAGCAGTAAGAAAGAGATCTATAGAAGGGTGGAGTTGGGGGGGGGGGGGGGAAGGAAAAGAACCCATTCTCTTCTTCCAGTAAGTTAACCAAATAATAAATTCACAGCCCTCCCCCAGTTCTACCACCCAGAATCCTGAATGATGTGAATCCCAGGGTTCTGATAAGTCCAGGGAGTCATGGTCAGAGATTCTGAGAATGCGTTCTCTCATGCATGACATGGAATTTGGCATGAGGGAGGATACCAGTGGCAGCCGCTTACTGTAAGCAAGCCGTCACTGAGTTAGCCCTCTCACACACCCCTATTTTACCATAACTTCCAGAAGCTCTTTGTGCTGCTTGTAGTCATGGTCACCAAACACAATGTGGTCATCATTTCTTTCTTGGGTCAATAAGCTAAGCAAGTGAAAATGACTAACTCTAACTATAATACACACAAAATAGCAGTTAAACATACGTAAAACAAAAAATGGCCTGGGTCTTACAATCTAGACTGCTCCGAGCCCTGCAGTGTATGACAAGCCACAAAAACCAAAGATCACTTCGCATTTCCAAAAGAAGAATGTGGCCATTTTACTTGGCCAAGATCTTGAGCTTTGAGTCAACTACCATCAGATTTTAAATCAGTAGGAGATGAAACATTTTAGTTGTAACAGTTGTATGTGTCTGGACTCCAAGGCTATAAATATGCATTTTGCAAAAGGCAGAAAAATACACTTTTTCCAGGTGTATATCTACTTTAAAAACCAGGGTATTCTATCCTTGGATTACAACTTAAGAAGACTGCTAAACTTTCACAGCAAAATTAATTGCTGCCAGTTGGCTATCACCCTACAAATCAAGTAGATGACATGTAGCAACATAACAGTTTTCAGAAGACATACTGCCCATAATATGTATGTTTTAGAAGAAAATGAAGGCTTCCTGCTAAAAATATATAGCCCCAGAACTAGAATTGCAGCATTAGTCAGCTCCTAAGAAACCCTGTTTATTATTTGCACTATTACATGTGTAAATAAATGCTTTGTGGTCCTAGATTCGATACACTGTTAAATCACCAATCTGAATTTTATAAAGATTCCATCTAGAAGTGGGGAGTGGGCAGATCAGAGGGAGAGAAATTATCTCCCATACATCCTTAACAATACAATGAGAAGCTATGCATAAGCCTGCAAACATTAACCTATCAGCTTATTATTTCACTGAACTATTTCTATTTTTGATATTCATCATGCACTTCAGCAAAAGTCAACTTTATAAAGTTATATGTCTTTGGAAAGCCCGGGAACAGTAGGAAAATGGGGAAATCCTATTGCACAAAAATTAATTTTGCAATGCAAAAAATATTTTTCTGGATAATTCGAGTCTTTATGTTTATTTCAGTAAAGCCAAATCCAGTAAACTATTTTCAGCCAGGATTAGTCAGAACTAAAAGGTTGGACTGTTTTCCTTCAGAGGCTGAATGTCTTTCCTGCCTGCAATAGGCCGGTGTGTTCCAGAGTAAATGGATTTGCCTTCAATTGCTTGTCTCTTTCTGGCATTTTTAATGCAGAACCCTAGTGACAGAGTAAGGTTTTGCTGTCTGGAAAGTAATTATTCTTTTCACTCATATAACCTGGCATTCTCGCAAGGTATCAGCTTCAGGTTTTCCTTGAGAAAAATCACAATGTGGTGCATAATGTAGTGACAAGAAATGCAATTCCATTACACAAGAAATTGTTAAAACTCTTTCAAAAATACCTACCGGGCAGTGAAAAAGTGCTTTGAATACTTGCATTATAGCTATCACCTGTTTGGTTTGCTTTTACATGAATCAGAAACCTTGGCCAATCTATAATCAAACATACACATAGTCCAGATTCTTTTTCATCACTGACATGCTACAGAAAGAAGGAACTCGGGCTGGGGAACCACAGTACAAATAAATTTCTGTTCAAATTGATTTATATATTTCACATATTTAGTGACCTGCACCATACTCAATATCCAGGGAATACATAGAAATCTTAGACTTCAACTCTAAATGAAATATTTCTGTCCATCTAAACTAATATAAAACATATGTTCTTCTTTTTCCAAGACTTAAGTGAGCTGTCTGAGATTGTGCAAAGCCATCTCATGATCCCAAGGGTGATGCCCTGCTTATAAACCCTGAGGGTTTCTGTGAGGTGTGAAATTGTTGTGAAATCATTTAAGAATCATATTATTCAAAAATAGTACATTTTGCCAAGAAACAGAGAGAGTTCCAGGATGGATGTTGTGAAAGGCAGAGGCGAGGAAGAAAGAGACATCAGGCCCACTTCCCTCAGCACCAAAGGCTTCCCTGCTCTTTCTCCTCATACCGCTCTACAAAATTGCCTCTTAAAATTAGTCAAGATCCTGCGAGATTCTGCTCCTGTGTATCCCCTGGGTGATTTTATGCTGACTATAAATCATTAGCTAGTCTCTCAACCCTGGAAGGTACAGAGTGCCGGCATGTGGATGCATGCCGGAACACTTTTACTAGCCAAGTTGCTAAATGGTGAGTTCCTTTTCAAATACCAAAACCACTCTTCTCCCCATCCCAGTTCTAGCCGGTTATTGGAGGGAAGGAAAAGTCACTGAATACTTGCTTTGGAAAAGAACTAGAGCTTGCTGATGTGCAATCTGTGTCTTTCTGCTCTTGCACATCCATTCACATTAAGGAAATTCATAGTTGGTACCTGGCTGGCATCTCCTTTCCAAGATCACCTGCTGGGATGGATCATGTACCTTTGCAGGAGGAAATATAGAAATGGAGAGCCACTAATCATGGAATAAACCTTCCCCTTCCTCAAGCTGAAGAGGAACCCCATCTCATGGATACCTAGACCACCACGCATGCAAACTCCATACAAGAAGAAAAGGTCCTCTGTCCCATGGGCCGAGTTGGGAAAAAACACACGTATGCAAAGTAAGCCGGGCCTTCAAGAAAGGCCACCCCTTGCACTTCGGAAACTCACCGTACACTTGTTGGGCTTCTCCCCGGAGTGGACTCTCATGTGGATCAGCAGTTTATAGCGGGCGTTGAAGGGCTTGTATCTTCGAGGGCAACCGGCCCAGAAGCAAGTGAAGTCCTCCCCTTTGCGCTGGTCGATGTGGACCTTCTCGATGTGCCGCACGAGCTCCTCCTGCTGGTCGTACAGGGCGCTGCAGTCGATCCACCGGCAGCAATGCTTGCCCCCGACGTCGTCCATCTCCCCGTCGTCGTCCAGGGCAGCCTGGGGCAAGGCCAGCTGCTGGGCGTGGGGCCCGAGCTCCGGGTGGTGAAGGTGCGGGTGGGCATGGTAAGGGGGTGGGGGACCTTGGGGCGGCGGCAGAGGAGGGAGAGGAGGCGCGGGGGGCAGGTCTAGGGCGCTGCCCGGGAACTCCTCTAGGCGTTCGGTCTTGAACAGGCCGGCCGGCTGGCTGTCGGGGCCCGGCAGGCCGTGCTGCACCACCATGTTGTTGACCAGGCCTGGCTGGAGGCCGCCGTGCTCCAGCTGTTGCATGCGCTCGTACTCCAGGGCCCCGTCCTCGCAGTAGGACGGCAGCGCCAGGCCTCCAGGGGTCACCAGCACGCCCTTCTGGCTGCTGGGCACCGGGCACGGCTGGGGAATGCAGCTGCCGCGCACGCCCAGGAAATGCCCGTAGACCTCTGGCTGCGGGGACATGTTGGCCGGGGAAGCCCTCGACCCGTTGATGTAGGCCACCAAGGACGTGGGCGACGTGCGGATGATGGTATTGAAATCTATCCCGATGCCATCCGACAGCGGGGACAGGGACAGTGCTCTCTTCTTAGAGCGGGCCGAGTGGGACCTGGTGGATGAGTGCCGAGGACTAGGGTAAGGAGAGTGGCTATTTTCCATGCCAAAAAGGTAGGATGGCAATGAGTTAGAGACACTATTGCTGGACATGGATGTCCCGGGAGGAAGGCTAAGGAGGTCCCCTAGATCAATGCCATTCTGAGAGCTGTGGTTGGCGGAAAGCGAAGGGAGGGCCCTGTAGCCGTGAGACCACTCCTGCTTCACGCTCGAGGCCGACTGACTTTCCGTCAGACTCAAAGTCGTGGACGCCAAAGACTCACGCGAAATAAGGGACCTGGAACAGCAGCCAGAAAGGAAGGGAAAAAAAAGATAAACATTTTAGCAGGATATGGATTGCTTAAGAGCTAAAAGAACACTGCACTGACAATCCCTTAAGTATTTCCCCTAATTACGTTCTGTGCTAAACACACATTCTTGGGCTAAGATAAAATCCAAGGCTTCTAGTTCCAGGTAAATAACATCTTACCAAGAAGAACAATAAAACCTAATGCTCACTGAAATAATGTAACAAAAGATCTATTGTTATAAATAATCTTAATACTTTAGTAATAAATAGTCCTTGCTTTATTTTTAAATAACTTTTTCAATATGGGGGAAAAATTAGAGACCAGGGAAAAATTACTGATACCTGTTAAAGCCAAACAAATAAGTACTTGTTAAGCACCTACTGTGTGCAGCATGTTATGACAGGCTTTTCAGGCAATACAAATCTAAATAGAATCCCAGCCTTCAAGTAAAATCTATTTGGGAAAGTAACATATAAACTCATGCTTTATTGGAAAAAAAGTAAACCCTCAAAGTCAAAGGGTTATCCAGGGGACTTAATAATTTCACAATTTAGTTTCACTGATATTAAGGAATTATCCTGATTTTTTTAAAGATAGTAATTCACATTGCCAGTACTTAGTCACATCAAATCACCCCAAGAAAGGAAAAAAATATAAAAAGCAGCTATAATATATAAAGGAGTAACAAACTGATAACAAGTCATATCTGGAATTAATGCATTGGAGCCATGCAAGATTTAATCACATTTGCTAGCTGGGTTTTCTGTGAACTCTCGTCCTTAAATCCAAGCAGCTTTGGGCCAAGAGCAGATCATTCACTTTCTGTAGTTCACTTTTGCAACAATTCCTCTCCTATTCTTCTTACCCTTTAAAAAACACACCCTATGTCTCACAATATATTATCTGCATATCAAAATGGTTCATAATGTAGCTCTGGTCACTTTAAAATTAATTTTGTTTTACTGTGACCTTGTTGCCTTGAAAATAAAAATCACTTCTCAATCTTTTGGCTAATATCAAGTGTGAAAATAATTGAGGAGAAAAGATATGTCCCTTGGATGAAAACTTGCCACAAAGGCAAGACATAACACAGTGTATTTCTTGACCGGGACATGTTGTATATCAGAAGAACCTGGCTTATTATATGTACCTGCCTTGACTCTCTACTGAGATCTTTTTTTCTAACAAAAAAGTTAATCACAACAAAACGTTATATAAAACGTGTGTCTTCTCAAAACGAACACATTATTTCCAACTCTTAAACATCAACCTGTCGCAAAGGAACTGAGGGAAAAGAGAAGCATTTTCATCACACCTGTTCATCTTACTCCATTTCACAAAATGGAAGCCACAAACACCATTTCCTACAAGCATGTGATATAGCAAGAAAAACATCTCAGCTCCAAAATGCACAGTACAAGGTGATAACACCATGATCAACGAGATGTTACCATCAAGTGAAGTGATGTTTATCAATGACAAACACAGCAGGAATTTACATACAGTTGCCCTTGACATAGATTTTCCTCTTGGTCCACATCCTTAAATTTAGGTTGTAGTCTTTTTGCAAGCCCCAAAGTGGTTTTGGAATCATCTAGTTTTTAATTCCCCAAGGACACTTTTCAATTATTTTCCCAGCATACTCAGCAGCATGTGGCTCTTCCTGCAGAGCTCAGCTGAAGGATCCTGGTGATTGGATGTCAAGGGCCTTTTGGTCTCTTCCCCAGCAAAATCCAGGAATTGCTTTCGGACCCAAACTAAATTAGTAGTCCTGTCATATATAAGGCAGAGACAACTGACTGCTTTACACCCGGAGGTTGAGAAGGTTCATAGAACATAAAGAACCAGAGCTTTGGCAGAGCTACGTGCCTGAATGGATACACATTCTCAGGTGCTACAATTGCCTGTCACTGTCATACTGGAGCATATTAGATTGTTAAGTCATGACTAACAGACAGAAGTATGTTATCCACCTATATATACTTTGCTTATAAAATTGTATTATTTGGTTTCAGGGCAGCCTATAGTGAAACGTTCATTTGCTCCATTGTTGAGAGATGATTCTCATTTCTCTCAAGTTATACCTAAATATGGCTCAATTTAAATCTGAGCATAAAGCCATGCAGGCACATTCTATAACTTCTTGGACATCTGAGTTTTCTAAGACAATTATCATATATTTTTCAGAAAGCAAATTCTATATTCTATTCATTAAAGTATTAATATGAACAGAGAACTCTCTCCTATCTCAAACACCTAATAAGAACAAAACTTCCCCAAATGGCCTTTGCCTAGCAGCCAGTCTCCCTCCTGTGTGATTACTCACGTCTTTTAATCTTTCAAAGCTCTAATCCTTGACATCTCTCCCCAATACACGAGCTCCCAGTGAGAGTTCTCTTCCCAAAGAAGTTATATACTGTCTGCAACATGTCTTAAATGTAGCTAACTTCAGGCATCTGTGGGTGTTATATTCTTCAATAAATTTCAAAGTCTTTTAACAGGAGGGATCGTTTTTATCTTCCCAGTGCCTACTAGAATGTTAGATACATACTAAGTACTCAAAAAACTGTTGATTAGGAAAGTAAATAAATAATCAGTATAATGACAATGGAACATTATTTATAGCACTCACAAAGCGTTTTCTCTATATATGATCTCATTTGATACAACCTGTCAGGTAAGTAACTGGATTTTTAAAATAACTTCTATTTTACAAAGAATAAAACAGGGTTTGGGAAATTTCTCCCAGTAACACACACACACACACATACATACATACATACATACATACACACACACACCCCAAAGTTCTTAGAGAAATACAAGTGAAGCTGTGCTTGATAGACGGTGACCTACTGGATGATACATATTCTCTGTTGTTTTCTTTACATTGTATCCCACATGTGACCCACAGTGCTCTGCTTAATTGAAAGACCTGGTATAACAGGCTTAAAGTCACACAAGCTACGATGGGCACCCAAATTTTCTGTTCTTTCTGCAATAATATGTTGAATGAATGTGAATGGTTCCAAAGGGTTCTCCTCGCCTCTAACTCCTGCTGCTACCCACACTAGGCCCATGGCAAAGAAAGTGACAGCTGTATCATCATTTGAGAGCAATCTCCATTTCCATATGCTCATCTGATCCTAATGATACTACTTCTGGTGATTGGTTAATTTGGTACTATATGTAAAAGGAAAGAAGATATATCTTGAACAAAATAAAACTAATAGGAGAACTCAGAAACCATCAGCAAAAATGATTAGGGTGGCTGGTCAAGCAAGAACTCAGTAACTTGTATGGGGCCATAAGAGCATGAGAGGCCTGATGACCATGTTAGATGTTTGCTTCAATGCCAAGCTCAAAATAAGTTCTAATAGATCACATGGAGAATTCCTCAAAAGAAAAGATGTATTTCCTATATATGTAGATCATGAAAAAGATGGCCAGTCGTAGTCTATCTGGAAATTCATGTCTATGTGCCTCAGCAAATTCCCCAAAAGAATTAGTACTGTATTTAAAGACAGGATGGCTTTATAAACTGTTACAATTTACAGAGAGCCTGGAGTGCATCCTCAGCCCCCTTAGCCTTCTCTCACCTTTGTGGATATACTCTCAAAGGAAACCATCCCCAAGAATTTCTGATTTAGGAAATAAAAATCTAAATACAGTGCCCTTTTGGATCTGGAATGACATTCTGTGATGGCTGAACTTTGTCACTGACAAGCTAAGCACCTGGACTTTCTGTGTCGTGGTTCCATTGGGTCTTAAACAGAAATATTTGCAGGTAGTTTATGAATATTTAATCATAAAATGCAGGATTACGATGCATGTGAAAACACTAGAAAAGCTAAGTATGCTACAAAACCCATGCAGGTAGCATCTGATCTCTTCTACTACTCAATGTTTGTTAAGACTGCTCTATGAAACTGCTGTATGATGTTATTGTATCAGCACCTCAGCCTTGTCATTTTAGGGGAAATATATACAATGACCTCTGTATTCGAGTTTTGGCAATGCCTAAATCAAGAATGTCTCCTGGATCTTCAAGATGGTAAGATATAGTTTGCATTTATCATTAAGCACAGGTAATCAGAAATGGTTAGGAGATTAATCTAGGCAAATATACAGCATTAAGGCATGATTCTTATCATTGGATTAAATAGAATCCAACAAAGCTAAGGAAAAAGAGCTTTTCCCAAGATGAGCACACCCAAAAAACATACCCAAAGGAGGTCAAAAGAAAAAATACAAACAGCCAATAAATCTATGAAACTTCATAGATTTATTTATGAAAACTTCAATATTGTCAATAATTTAGACTGCAAATTAAGATAAAATAACATTTTACAGATCAAACTGGCAAAGTTTCTAAACTAGCAAAAGTCCTAAAAATAATAATACCTACTAATGAATGGTGTCTTAGAAAACAGGCACTCTCTTATACTGCTGGTTAGTTTATAAATTGCTAGTGAGTTCCCGCAGTACAATTTGATAATATGTATAAAAAGCCTCAAAACTCTTTTAACACATTTTACTTTTAAGAATTTATTCTAATAATCAGAATTGTGCACAGAAGATGTACAGAGCTGATCCACTAAAGCATTATTTATAATATTTAAAGAATGGGAAACAACTAAGTGCCAACTAACAAAGACTGATTTTTAAAATTATAATTTTATTTATAAACTTTCTTTATAAAGTGGAATCCTGGACAGGAAGAAGCCATTATATGATGCTGAAAGAGGATTTTATTATAAAAGCTTATAATTGTTAACTGGAAAAAGGTAATTAAAAACTATGTAGATTACTAGATCAATTTAGTGGAAAGGAAAGCCTATGTTTATTGTATATGTTTGAATATAGCTAGAAGGATGTATATCAAAATTCCACCCATGGTTGTCTCTGCAGATAGAATTTAGGATGACTGTCATTTAGTGCCTGGTACTTTTCCATGTTTTCCACATTTTCTGCAGTGAATAAGAATTATATAATCAGGAAAAACAATACATTTTGCAGCTTTTCATAGGGCAGCATCTCTCAAACTGGACAGTTCATGCCTCCTTTTCCACTTCCATCCACTCCCAGCGTGCCCCCAATGTATAAAACACTAAGCTGAATCTCTCTCCATCTTCTCTTTATCTCTAGTAAAATGCTGAACTTTGCCTCTTATTGAACTGTTGCCCCTTATTCTTTCTCTCCATTGATGAAATACACAAACCAAGGCTCCAAATAAATGCAACCATTCCAAATTGCTAAAAGTAAGTTCCATATTTCACCAAGCCAATTCCCAATTCCTGTTTCTTTGCTCATCCTGAAAAAAAAAAAATTCCATAGAAGGACTCAAATAATAAATATATAGTCAAAAACACTTGTCAGTGAACCATTAAGGTATTGTCTTTTAAGGTTATAAAATTATGCTGAGGAATCAAATATGCCAGAAAACAATGAGATAATGACCTCTCTCTGGCCGACCCATAAAAGGGACTGCATAAGATATATGGCTTAAGCAGTCTGTGCCCTGACTACTGTCAGTTTCACCATTAATTATGACTTCTGCCTTCAAGGCATGGGCTGGACTTGCCACAGAAAGGAAGCTGAAGGCTTCCCAATGACACCCACCGCATGAGCACAGTTCATTTTACATGCAGCACTCAGCAAGTCTGAGGAGTCCCTTAAGGCATATTCATCAATGGGAAAATGACAGCAGCTTCCCATCACAAAAAGTCTCAGGTGAAAAACAAGTTTCTATCTCATGAAAAAAATAGGCATAAATAAATGATTCAGGAACTATGATTTCAGAGTCTCAAATAGTGACTAGGAGGGACAGCACAGAGATACAAGAGGGGAGAACGGGGTTGGAAGGAAGGAAAGGAAGAAAACACAAGATCCCAGAACTGCAAGGCACATAGCAGGTTACCGATCCCAAAGAAGAGGAAGCAGGGGCTTAGAGAGTAAAATTCCTTTGCAAGACCATAGTTATGGCAGAACCAGAAGTAAGAGGCAGAAACTATGGATTGTGTTTTTCCAAGAAAATAACTTCCAGACGATAAAACAATTTATTTCAAACATAAAAATAGACCTTAAACACTGCACAGTGTTTTAGTTTTATGCCCCTCCCAACTAATATCAACCTTGAGAGCGATAAAACTTTGTCTGAGGGGTGATTTCCCTTTTCTATTCAATTCCCTCCTTTGGAGATAGATACATGGCATTTATAGTACCTACTTACTCTGGAACCTAATCGACGTTGTGTTGAAATGTTATGTAACTCAAACACGAAAGTATGCCTTTCCAGACACATCAGAAAGTCTTAAAATTTATGCTTTGTATCGTTACTCTCTCTACTAGGCCCCTAAACTTCAACTATTATATTACACAGACAGTAGATACTTAACAAATATTTAAGTAGATGGGTAGCTGGATGGATGCACAGGTGGACAAAACAGATTGTAGAGCTGCCTGGAAACTATGCATCATATTCATAGAAAACCTGGCAGGTAAGATAGGTGTACATGGACCATGCAAATTTACTAGGCCATGATATGACTGCTTCACCAGAAACTGACAAATTTACACATCGTGTTTCAGTCACTGAGGCCCCACAATCTCAAATTAGGTATTCATTTCACTCACACCACAAGACAGTAGATATTAAACCATTCCTCCCAATTAAGATGATATGATGGCACATACTTAGTTTTAGACATATTCCCCTACAAACCTCAAATAGAGTTGCTTGAGTGTGTAAGTGTATGAGTGTGTGTATTTGTGTGTGTGTTTTTGTGTGTGTGCATTTGTGTGTGTGTGTGTGTGTGTGTATTCAGAAAGAGAGGGAAAACACTCATGGGGTGTGTTTATACCATAAAGAAAGGGGAAAAAAAAGTTAACTTGAGACCTGGTATCTGAAGGAGGTATATTCAGGTTGGCTGCATTCATTGCCCTCTGTAAGCTAGGACTGATCTGGTTGCATGCTGTAGAGACCTGGCTTGCTGGAGGTGAAATGGGTCCCAGTCGCTGAACCATCATGGGACTGCTGGTGACCACTAGATTGTTGCAGCTGCCTTTTCCAATGGACTTGCACTGAGGCCCAAAGCCAAGAGCCCCTAAAAACAAATGAATCAGGTTAGCTTTCATGTCCCTTACATCAGAAATCAGTAAACACAGACATGTGCATGCTTATATCAGGACCCATCTTTAGAGACAGTCCTCAGATCATTTCTTTATTTTTTTTAATATTGGTGATAGCAAAAAGCTTTCTCCAATTCTAATGACAAAGCCATAATGCTATAAGAGAAAACTTCCCATAATCAGCACTCATACAAAATGTGCTTAAATTTTACTCCTTCTATGTATAAGTGTCCAGTTATACTAAAAATCATATTTTATAATATCCTTCCCTAAAGGATTAAGGTGGTAAGTAGATGGGATTGCCTGTATCAAACCAAGTTTTTTCCTAGAATAGCTAATATCTTGAATCACCCAGCAAGGAAAGTTGACACTACTGGAAAAAACCTGTTTAACTGGTTTGCTTCATTCCAAATCTGTACTTCGAAAAAGTCTCTTTACAAGGATGTAGTCTGGCTGTGTCTCTCTGCTCTTGACTTTTTTCTCCTCACCTCAACACATTGTCATTGGACATCTACCCAATTTTTTAAAAAATCAGGATGACAGAGTTGTAAACAAAATGCCCATTTGAAAAACAGCATGGTAACCAAATTGGACATAGATTTTTCATTTTCATTAGTAACAATCACTGTAGTAAAAGCTGGTACATACCCAAAGGGGAAGGAAAAAAAGGAACCCACAAGAGTCTTTGTCGTTATGGAAAAGTGAAAAGCAAAGACTTTGAGAAAGGCAAACACTGCCATGACTCATTTATTAAAAAATCATAAAGAGTTGAATCATTCTAGACATTCTTGTTACATGGATGCATTTTTTCAAACTTTTTTTTGTCAACTACCTGATCAAGTCTCAGTAACTATACACTCTGTTCTCATCTCTAGCAAAAAAAAATATATACGATCTCAGTCTTTAACAAATTAAGTTTTACATTTTTCTCAGCAAATTTCCCATCTTTTTCATTGGTATATTTGGGATCGAAGTAGGAAGAAAAGTGTCACTGTCACTTTTCTTAGCTGTAGGGGTTCATAATTTCCTGTTTTGTTTTCCCCAAAATTAAATCTATTGATTTAGAGCCTTTACTTGTCATCTTTTGTAACATTCTTCCCAAGAGCCCTCCAAACAACAGAACAAACAGGACATTGGAACAATCACTGTTTCCATCAATGCAGCCCTATTTCAAAAATGCTGGGGAGTCACAGCATCATTAGCTGCCAGGAATCCTGGTCTAGTGCAGACTTATGGGACACTAAAATCCAAATGGCAATTGACCTGCACGAAGTCACACAGGGATTCAAAGAGAGAACAGAAACTGATTCTACTAGAGTGTATTTTGATGACACCTGTGTGCTTAAATTTAGGCTTTGATATGCCTAGTTTCTTTCTTGTACACTTTCCAAGATTATTCGCTCCAAAAGAAATTTCTCTGATTTTCTTTCCCAGATACATAAACCAGAACCTCTCCTTTACCCCTCCCATTGCAGTTTATATCTGATCCATCTTCTGTGCCTTAAAAGATGAGTTACAGATATTCCATTTTCATAAGTCATAAGTCACTGTTTTATCAGGGCTTCATCTTGACACCAAGAATAGTAGGTACACTTTTATGTAATGCATCATAAATTCAATATCTTTAAAAATCTCAATAAGCTACATGCATTAGCTTTTCAAACTCCCTTTTTACCTTGATAAAAAGGCAATGTGATGGTTCACAGCCTAGTCCAGTATATAAGACTGAATGAATGAATTCTCTATATGAATTCTCTCCCCGGGTCCCATTGCTACTAGCCACTACTATTAAAAGCAACATCAAATATCAAGTATTCTGTCAAATTTCATGTCATATATTTATCTAAGGAACTCAGTCATTCCATGCCTATTTCCTCTTCAGTTAAAAGGTATTAATATCTATCTACCTCTAAAACAAAGACATAGCAGCTTGAACAGCATCCAAGAAATACTACTTGATGGCAAAACATACTAATAGAGAATTTCATAAAACTAAAATGGCACATATTGTAAGGTGTATCATTATTTTATGTACCAGTAAGAACATGAACTGCCAGTCCAACTAGTGCATGATGTCCAGATTTCAGAGATGTTGTAATATAAAAACATGCACACCTTAGAGCCAATACAAACTAATGTGATCACTGAAACATTTATTTTAACCCTTATCTTGTTCATGCTCTTCTGTCTGCCTGGAATGCTCTTACCCTAACTTATCCACCTAGTGAGCACCTCTGCATCTTTAAGGTCTCAATTCAAGGGTCACCTCCTATATGACCTCCTCCTCTACTACCTGGTAGGCAGATCTGACCACTGCTTCTTTCATTTGTCCACATCTGCCATCACACATGTGCCTCAGCACCCACAGCACTTCAGGGAACTGGACTCTGTATGTGCCTGCCATCTTCTCCTTTTTATACTTCACTGCTGTTTAAAGACAAAGTCCTTGTTTGAGGCATCTCTACTTCCTTAGCACCTAACCTAGGGTCTAATGCACATTACATAATAAAGTCTATCCAGTGAAATTAGAATGAATGAATGAAAATAAAAGATCCATATAAGTGAATATTAAATACTGACAACTTATTCCACTGAAACTCTCCTGGTTATCTTTTTTGATACACAGTGCCATTTTTCAAAAAGCAAAAACAAAACTCCAAGTCAATCCTTTGATGCCTCGCCACAGAATTTCTAACTAGATCTGAATGGAATATGAAGTCAGTGGGGGTAGTAATTATAAATCTATCTTTCTGGGCCAGAATTTTACACTGGTCAAGGCTGCCTCTGTAACTCTCTACTCTGGATTCATACATTCACATTGTTTCTTGCTTTGTAGTGAAGAAAGGCTAATTATCTCCCTAATATCTCCACATTCTTACTATACCACCTCCTACTCCCAAATTCACTGGTCAGCTTTACACTTGATCTTAGCCAAAAGGCCAAGAAGCAATCACTGGTCAACTTTAACACCATCTAAGCACAAATGGTATCACAAATGGTATCCTTGAAGCATGAAAATTAATGGTGAACTTCTTGGGAACATATAAATGTTTGTGGTACAACTATGAGGATGTTCTGGTAAATGGAAAATAGCATCATCTGTCTCACACATGCAGGCAAACAAGTGTGACCAAGAGCCACTGTGCTCAATACAGCCATCTAAATTTTTTCATAATGCCAGAAGCATAATGAACACCTATACCTCCAGACTACTCAGAATTGTGCAGTGTCTTGGAGTGTGGGCTCTGGAGACAGCTTGCCCGGGATCTGCTATTTGGGGATTTAGGCAAATTACTTAACATTTTTGTGCTATATTTTTCCATGTTTATGTCTTCTCATCTGCAAAACAGGAATAAAGTTAACCCTCCCTCTGATACGGTTTGGATCTGTGTCCCCACCCAAAACTCACATTCAACTGTAATGCCCAGTTTTAGAGGCGGGGCCTGGTAGAAGGTGATTGGATCATGGGTGAGTGGATCCTTCATAAATGGTTTAGCACCATCCCTTTGGTGCTGTTTTCATGATAGAGTTCTCATGAGATCTGGATGTTTCAAAGTGTGTGGCACCTCCCCCTCTCTCTCTTCCTCCTGCTCTAGCCATGTAACACATGCCTGTTTCCCCTTCGCCTTCCACTATGATTGAAAGTTTCCTGAGGACTCCCAGAAGCTTCTATGCTTCCTCTGTTAGGCCTTAAGAACTATAAGCCAATTAAACCACTTTTCTTTATAAATTAACCAGGCTCGGGTATTTTTTTATAGCAATGCGCGAACAGACTAATACCAAGGAGTGGAGCATTGCCATGATACCTGAAAATGTGGAAGAAGTTTTGGAACTGGGTAATGAACAGAAGTTGAAAGAGTGTGGAGGACTCAGAAGAAGACAGGAAGATGTGGAAAATATTGGAACTTCCTAGAGACTGCCTGAATTGTGACCAAAATGCTGATAATGATACAGACAGTGAAGTCCAGGCTGAGGAGGTCTCAGATGGAGATGAGGAACTTGCTGGGAACTGGAGCAAAGGTCACTTTTGTTATGCATTAGCAATGAGGTTGTAGGCATTGTGCCCTTGCTCTAGTGATCTATGGAACTTTGAATTTGAGAGTGATTTAGTGTATCTGAAGGAAGAAATTTCTAAGCAGCAAAGAGTTCAAGATGTGGCCTGGCTGTTTCTAACAACCTGTGTTTATATATGTGAGCAAAGAAATGACCTGAAACTGGAAATTATATTTAAAAGGGAAGCAGAGTGTAAAAGTTTGGAAAATTTACAGCCTGGCCATGTGGTAGAAAAGAAAAAAGCATTTTCAGGAGAGGAATTCAAGCAGGCTGCAGAAATTTGCATAAGCAAAGACAAGGCAAGTACTGACAGCCAAGACAATGGGGTAAGGCCCCAAAAGCATTTCAAAGAACTTTCTGGCAGCACCTCTCATCACAGGCCCAAAGGCCTAGGGAGGCAAGAATGATTTTATGGTCCAGGCCCTGCTGCACTGCACAGCCTCCGAAGAGTGCTCCCTGCATCCCAGCTGCCCTAGCTCCAGTCTTGGCTCAAAGGGGTCCAGGTACAGCTCAAGCCTCTGCTTCAGAGGGTGCAAACCACAGACTTGGTGGCTTCCACATGGTGTTAAGCCTGTAGGTGTACACAATGCAAGAGTTGAGGCTTGGGAGCTTCTGCCTAGATTTCAGAGGATATATGGGAAAGCCTGGATGTCCAGGCATAAGCCTGCTGCAGGGGTAGAGGCCACATGGAGAACCTCTACTAGGGAGGTGTGGAGGTGAAATGTGGGGTTGGAGCCTCCACACAGAGTCCCCACTGCAGTACTGCATAATAGAGCTGTGACAAGAGAGCCACCATCTTCCAGACCCCAAAATGGTAGATGCACTGTCAGCTTGCACCCTGCACCTGGAAAAGCCACAGGTACTTAATGCCAGCCCATGAAAACAGCTGCCAGGGCTGCACTCTGCAAAGCCTCAGAAGCAGAGCTGCCCAAGACCTTAGGAGCCCACCTCTTGCACCAGTGTGGCCTGGATGTGAAACAAGGAATTAAAGGGGATTATTTGGGAGTTTTAAGATTTAATGACCGCCCTATGGGGTTTGAGGCTTGCATAGGACCTATAGTACCTTTATTTTGGCCAATTTCTCCCTTTTGGAATGGGAATATTTACCCAATGCCTGTACCTCCATTGTATCTTAGCAGTAACTAACTTGCTTTTTGATTTTACAGGCTCATAGGTGGAAGAACTAGCCTTGTCTCGGATCTGAGTCTTTGGACTTTGGACTTTTGAGTTAATGCTGTAATGAGTTAAGACTTTGGGGACTGTTGAGAAGGGATGATTGTATTTTGCAATGTGAGGACATGAGATTTGGGAGGGGTCAGGGTATGCTAATATGCTTTGGATCTGTGTCCCCACCCAAATCTCATATTCCATTGTAATGCCCAGTTTTGGAGGTGGGGCCTGGTGGGAGGTGATTGGATCATCGAGATAGAGCCTTCATGAATGGTTTTGCACTGTCCCTTTGGTACTATTCTTGTGTTAAGAGTTCCCATGAGATCTGGTTGTATAAAAGTGTGTGGCACTGCCCACGGCTCTCCCTTCCTCCTGCTCCGGCCATGTAAGATGTGACTGCTTCACCTTCACCTTCTGCCATCACTGAAAGTTTCCTGAGGCCACCCCAAATACTGTTATGCTTCCTGTTAAGCCTGCAGAACTGTGAGCCAATTAAACCTCTTTTCTTTATAAATTACCCTGTCTTGGGTATTTCTTTACAGCAATGTGAGAACAGACTAATACAACTTCATAAGGTTGTTATGCCTCTAGTATTAACAACATACATACATAGAGGACTCAGCACACTATCAAGCACATAGTAGGTACTTAATGGATGTTAACTACTATTGTTATTATTGATACTATGATTGTTACATGCCTGTCATTGCTTTTTTGCTCCATTCTCTTTCTAAAGAAAACATTCCTTTACAATTCCTTGCACAAAACAAGATAGTAAATGATGCTGTTTAATTCTCTTCTCATTTCCAATATTCTTTCTGTTTTAAGTCTACAGCCAATTTTTTTTAAAAACACCACGTGTCATCACAGAAGAAAAGTTTTCAATTGGCCAAGTTTGAATGTTCCTTAGCTTGTTATTCCTGAAAACAAACCATACAACTTTTCTGACTACCAGATGTGCCAACGACTTGTGCACTGGTTTTCATTTTGAAACACTGCTTATTTTTAGAGACTACACGATGTATTTTAAAACTGTGTTTACTGCTCAAATGAGGACCTAAGTGGATGGCATTCTGAGTACCACATACATTCTAGCCAAATCAGTGTATGCTAGTAGGGAATGCAAACGTTTTGCATTTTCAAATTTCTGAACCTAGAGTTCATCTTAGCAGGGCATGTTTTTAATTAATGTCTTCATTAGTTAAAAGGGTTCTCTTGAAGTCAAATGGCTGATTATGTCACAATTATCACTACTGAGGCTGCATCACTCAGGATTATTTATGTGTATCCACTGGTTCTAAAAATGACATAGATACAGGGGGAACAAAAATGAAATATATTTGGGAAGAGCAGAGAGAAGTAACCAACAGTAATATTGTTATTGTTCATTTATCTGACTCTTATCAAATGCCAACCACTAGCCAGTCAGTCCACAGAGAAAATGGTGAGCAAGATTAACCCAGTCCCCCATGGAGCCCACAGTCTAGCCATGAAGATGCACACCAAACCAACCATTCATTATAAAAGAGGTGATCCCTGCTACTAGGCTGGGTCATATAAAATGATATTCTTAATAGGTCTAAAATGATCATATAAGAGCAATTTCTATATGGTTCAACCTAACACACACACAAGGTGTTATAGAAACAGAAAATATGTATTAGGGTTTGAGTCCTGCCTCCCACCCTTACTGGCTGTGTGATATCCGGAAGGTCCTTAAGGTCTCTGTGCCTCAGCGTACTGTTCTAAAATGGGGTCAGCAATAATACCTAACTCATAAGGTTGTTCTGAGGACTAAAAGGGTTAGTAAATATTAATATATGCCCCACTGCCTCTAAGCAGCAGGGTTTTCTTCCCTAACTTTTCCTTGAAAACATTTTTAAAGCTACAGAGAAGTCACAAGAATAGTAAGATGAGCTTCAATTTATGTAATGTTCTATCTATCTATCCATCTCTCTATATAAACTTATTTTGTATTAGGAGTATTAATTTTCAAAACATTTAAGAATAAGTTGCAGATTTCATGTCTTTCATTGCTAAATATATAACCATAATACAATCATTGAATTCAAGACACTTAGCAATGATATAGTAGTAGTATGTAATATACCATCTACACTCAAATGTTACTTATAGAACAATTCTTTTCCAATCCAGGATCATGCATTGGAAACACAGGTTTTGAGACTCACATTCAGGTGGGCGTTCAAGAATGGTATATCACCAACTAGGATTGGGATACCACTCGACACTTGGGCACTAAAAGCAGACAGAAAAGTGGAAAAGATGGTGGAAGGAAAGAAGTGAGAGGTTAACAGTACATAGTGCAGTAGTTAAGAGCCATAGATTTCCATCCTGGCTCCACCACTGCCTAGCTGTGTGACCTTAGACAAGTTACTTAAGCTCTCTGTGCCTCAGTGTCCTGATCTCTCAATGAGGTTAACACTAGCAGTTACCTCAGTTTAGAGGATTAAAAAGTCTAATATATGTAATAGTGCCTGGCACTTAATAAATTCATTGTTAGTTCTATTTATATTTTATTAAAGAACTTGTCTCTCGTATGGTACCTTTTTGATATTGTTTCTAGCATGTCTTCTCCTGAGTGCCCAGAAACAGCATGCTGATGCCTTCCAGCCCAAGACCTTCTACACACACACACACACACACACACACACACACACACAGCATACATCTGTCCTCGCCTGAACGGGCTCCAGACTTTATTTAGGCCATTCTTGTTCCTCATATCCATTTTCTCTTTTTTCTCAGCTATTTTAGAAAAGAATGATTACTTCAAACTAAGGTGGCAGTGACTAGCAAAATACCTCAAGATCATTTTACTACAAAACAATAATACAATAGAAAATAAGTAAAATGTCAAAACGTGGCAAGAAAGACTGAAAGGAATATTTTTTTAAACCTTTCAACCATACCCTTTTACTGTGCAAACCTGTTTTATATAAGCCTGGCCATTTATTTCCTAGCAAGCACAAATTCAACATACAGTTGAAGTAGAGTTGAAAGCCAATTTAGATTATTTGCAAATGAAGTTTTTGCAACTTTGAGGCTCAAAGTTTTCCATTATTTCCAGTTCTAAGCACCTAACTATCCCTAACTGGCAAGGCTTCCTTTAATAATGAAATTAATGCCTAATATAAAATATGAGTCTTACACCTCCTTCAAAAGCAAGTAAGTCCCAGATGCTATTGGAAAATATTTTGATTTTGCATGGGAAATGGGGGCTGGCCTCCACAGCCAGCTTGTGGATGTAACTTTGGTCATTTAGCAGAGTAATTTTACCTCTTAGTCTTAGTTTCTTCCATCTCTAAAAGACAAATAATACTATACACCCTACATGGTTGCTTCAAGGATTAGTGAGACCCAACATATATGATATGCCTGCTCAGTAAAGAGTAGTTATAATTTTGGTTAATGTTATTGTCATTATTACATTATGGAATGATATTTTAAGTAATGCAAATTGAGCCATAATGGGGAGAATGAATACCTAACTTAGGTGTGCAAAATGGTGAGAACACTTCTTTCTAGCCATCTTTTAAGAAAGGAATTGTCTCTCGGTACGCCCTGGCTCTTCTCTGCCAACGTAGAAAGAATAAGTGGGGATGAGTAGTTCAGGGAACCCTTCTTGTTTTCCTCTGGGGACTAAGCTTACCTACCATATGGTATATGCCTTACCTAGGAGGCTTGTCCTGAAAGAGCTGCCCTGGACTAGGGAGATAAGATGGCCTAATCCTACGGTCCAGTCAGCAGGTCCACTGGACTCTCACACAAAGTTATGCCTTCCAACACATCCTCTATCAGAAAAAAGAAAGAGATTCTGGCGGGAAAGAAATGTATTATTTATTGTGGGTCTCCTCATAGACCCCAAATTATGTGAGGAATTATGGCATACACATTTCATCCCTGAGGTCTATGAGCTTAGCACATGTCAAAGCATTGTCTAGAATTGTCTATTTAGATAGCATTATCTCTCTTGTATTTGGGATTACCTTTATTGCTATTTTAAATTTAAAAATAATATGTATTTGTATATGTGTGCATGTGCTTTAAAAGGCAAATAATGCAAAGTTATAAAAAGAAAAATCTCACATTCCACCCCCCCCCCCACATATATCATTCCCTTAAGGTAATGAACTCTAACAGCCGAATGTGTATCCTCCCACATTCTTCTCTAAATTCATTAAAATATGAGTATGTATGTTCTAATTCTAAAGGCAATGTGAGTTAGGCACACATTGACCCCTATATTCTTGAGAGAAGTCATCAAACTATGACAGTTTTGACAAAGAATAATGTCTCTAAACTAATACTGAAATAACATATCTAATATACATTTCTTTTTATAATATAAGAATTCTAATACATATATAAAGAATATACATTCTTATAACACATTTATTCTTATAATGAAACATAGGTGCCCACCAGTAAATAAAGAATAGAATCTTAGGCAAGGCATAGTATCAATCCAAGACTTTCCTATTTTCTCAAATGGGAGAAACATCAAGTATATGAAAGAACTTTGAAAAGTATATTCTTTCACCACAGAAAGAAACAGGTACCCTTCTCTCCCATCCACTATGCAAAAACAGGTCAATGAAGGTAAGCACAGGTCATCAAATTCCCTCACCTTTCATGAATACTCCTCCCTAGAGCTAGAAACACCCTGCATACAAACACCCTAGGCTTGTTATGTAGTGTTTTGTCAAATTCGTAATATTTCACTGCTGAGATACATCAGTAACAATTTAATGAATATATGTGAATGTGTGGTGTATTACTCTGAAATACAGTAAGGCATGGCTAAATGGCTGTGAACACCAAAGGATGACATTTAGAATGAAATAACAGGCTCCTACATTCAGGGACAAAGCAATCCAATTTGGCAATTGTGACAAATGCTCAAAACTGTGCAAAACCTATGAGAGGTAAGGAATGCTGGATATAACATCCTGCCTCCATGGCGTTCACAGTCTCTGAAGAGATAAGATACACTCGCCTAGGAACAACTGGATAATGTCGCTAGACTGTACAGAATTAAGCATGAAGCTAAATCACAGAGACAGGAGCTCAGAGGAGCAAGCCAATTCCTTTGTACTAGGTAATTTATGAAAGAAGAAGAGTATGAACTACAAACACATTTCCCAAAGTCCTTCAGGATGTCCAAAGATGTTAAATGACTATTAAGGCAGCCTCATGGAGATGTCCAGGGTCCAGTAACTTTGGGAACCCCTAATACAACAAAGTTAAACTTTTTACTGTAAGTCTTCTCAGAGCCTTTACAAATGTAAATGTATGTGATAAATCTCCCAGAAGGCCAAATAATATTTAAAGCACATTTGTTTAGGGAGGTTTTCCCAAGAGACTCACCTAAGACTGGCATTCTAAGGAATACCCTTTAGAAAACAATAAGCTAAAACATGAAGGAAGAATGAGCACACAAATGAGAAGGAAGTAGTAGGGTGTAGACACAGAAATGAAAGGGAGGAGGCACAATGCATCCTGGAGAAATAAAGATGAGCTAGGGCTGCCTACAAGAGGAGAAAGGGAGGAGACAGAGCTTAGAAGGTTGGTTCAGTCACCCCTGAAGAACTGATTTAAAAACTGGACATTACTTATCCAACAGTGGTTCAAACCTGGCTACATACTAGCATCACCAGGGAAGCTTCTCAAATGCAAACTAAAGCTCCACTGCAAATCAACTAAAGCAAATGATGCTGATATAACTAGTCAGCTGATGTGCATCTGGGACCCTGTGCTGTAGGTAGAGGCGCATCCCATTAGAAGCAGAGTTCACCCAAGATTAATCTGGAAGAGATGGGGAGAAAGGCTGGAGGAGCACATGAACCAGCTGCACAGCCAGCAGAGCAGCCACAGGGTGGTAAATGACAAAATAAGAAAGCAATGGTTATGAAGCAAGTTAGAGTAAGGATTTTATAACTAGTTGCTAAAGATTTAGGCGATCACATTTAAATGGGAGGGGGGGTCTATTTGGTGACGTCATTACAAAGACAGCCAATAAATAGGTCAAATCTGAACCCAGGGAGATTCACATGAATCATGCAATCTCCCACCACCTTGTCTGCAGGAGTTCAGCTTGAATCTTCCATGTTTATCCCACAAAGAATGTAACTTTCATACCAGCATCTTCCAACCTTAGTCAGCATTCAGGAATGCTGTCCACCAAGTATGGAATCACCAGCATTACTCACTGCAATTTATCCCTGTATTAAATGGAATCACATTTATACCCAAGAGATTAAAATGTACCATATTCCTTTCTGTACCACTCAGTGCCCTGGAGTCCTGTGCATGAAGCCTCAATCTTGCTCCCCACCACTGGGCACTCCCAATAAGATGATATTAAGAACCCACAGTTCTGAGCCACTTCATAAGGATGCAAAGATAAATTAAGCAATATTCCTGGAGTTTATATTCTAAAGTCCCATCCGTCAGCTATTGTACATCAATTATCAACTAATTAGTAGAGAGTGCTTATGCTGACCCTTCTGTTCTCTCTTGTAATGATTTGCCAAGTTAACTGAAAGCTGCTCTGCTCCATAGAGACTCTTAGTATATAGCAAGAGTGTTAAATAAAGTTCACCAACAATTAGCCTGGAAAACCAAAGAGGAAATGTAAGCACATTTTACTGCTTCACCCTGGACAAATTTTCTAGCAATCCCAGGGGAAGAAAGCAGATACATTTGTTAACTAAGCAAACAAATACTCTGAAAAACTGAAACACCAGCAGAGGCATAACTTAGTAATCTATTGCTCACAGATCAGGTAATTGTTTACTGTGTCCCCTGCTCTGTGCTACACTATATACTCTAGGGACTGTGGACATACAGATGAGTCAAATCATTCTTGTCTACCATCTAATTTAATAGGCTTAGATCAAGCCTCATCTGGTGGACTCATCTGTGAAAATACATAAAAGTGGAATTACTATACTTACTGTGGAAAAAGAGGACTTCCACAAATATAAGGAAGAATGAATGGAAGGAAGGGAGAACGCATATTGCCATGGGAGAAAATTGCCTCAGTTTCCCAAAGACATATTTACCAGGTGTTAGGCTTGGCCCTAGGCCATACAGCTAGCCCTTGGTCAAAGATCTTCCAACCAATTGGAGAGTGTTAACTAACACAGGAAACAACTGGGAAACAACTAATCTTAAACTGAGTTACTTCGCTGCTGAGTACAAAAAGAGCTCAAATGATTGAATAAACTGGAGGAGGCTTAGTAGAGGAGTGAGACTTCATCTGAGCCTTTCAACAGCAGGAGAACAGGGGGCAATATGAAGAGTTGGACAGCCAAAATGAAGGGAGGGGCATGTGCTGAGAAAGTATTACGGAGACAGCATGGGGGAAGCAGGAAAGAAAGAGACACTAGGGCCAGAATAGCTTCACTTAGCAGCTGTGTGACCTTGGGCAAATGCCTTAAGCTCTCTGTGCCTCTATTTCCTTGTCTGGGAAATGGGAACGATAATTGCTCCCACCTTCATAAGGCCATTTGGAGTACTAAATAAGTCATGTATGTAAACCACTTAGAACAGTTTCCAGCACACAGTAAGTACTGTATCAGCTGTAGGAATGCATATTCTTACTAAGGTGTTATCAGATTGCACACAGCCTCCAAAACCAGGCACCCCAAAGAGCTACAGTAGGTTTGTAAGCATGGATATGTTGTGAGGAGGAAGAAAGAAGAGAACAGTCTAACTATTACCAGTATATTTGGAAGCAGAGCAAAGGCTGAAGGCAGGAAACCAAGCTAGGAAGATGTTGCCATAATCTCAGGATGAGACCAGGCCGGGAAGAGCAAACGGAGCAAACAGGGTAAGCCCAACTTATCTTATTAAGCAAACAAGTAAGATGGTTGCTGAAGTGCCTTTAAGAAGTACCAGATTTAGAATCTTTCTTCCATGAATCAAGGTTGTATATTTCCCAACCTGCTTTTCCCTGCCCCAAGCCAAACAAAAGCAGAGGCTGGGTGAGAAATGGCAAAGCTGCCTCTGGGTGACATGCCCTCACTGTATGGAGCAATGACTGGGTATCCCCCAGACAGCAAGTGCTCACCGAATATCTGTTGGATTAATAGGCAATGAATACAACTTTTAAGAACAATTCATAAGTCAAGTATAGTTAAAGGCCATGAATCAAATTGAGCAGTTCCTCTGAAATGTGAGTCATGATACTGAAGAAGACTGAGGTCCCTGGTGGACACAACTGTTTATATGTCTCTAAATTACTGAACAGCCAGAAATATTACTCGTTCGCCTCCTCTGTCCATATTCCCTCCTGTTACATACAGATACACACGAACACATTCAGTGTGAAGGGAGGGTAGTCTAAGCCAGCAGTCCCCAATCTTTTTGGCACCAGGGACTGGTTTCATGGTTCATGGTTTCATGGAAAGCATGGAAGGGGTAAAGAGGGTTGGGTAGGGTTCAGGATGAAACTATTCCACCTCAGATCATCAGGCATTATTAGTTAGATTCTCGTAAGGAGCACGCCACCTAGATCCCTCACTTGCGTAGTTCACTATGGGGTTTCTGCCTCTATGAGAATCTAATCCCACTGCTGATCTGACAGGAGGCAAAGCTTGGGCTGTAATGCCTGCTGCTCACCTGCTGCTGTGTGGCTTGTTTCCTAACAGGCCACTGACCCATACAGGTCCACGGCCCGGCAGTTGGGGACCCCTGGTCTAAGCCACTCAATATAAATCAATGGGACTTTTTTTTCAGTATGTAAGGCTGGTTCAGAGGCAAAATCCCAGCCAATTCTTCATATTAGATATAACTTAGTCTGTAAAAGGTACATCTTACATAGTCGCAATAGCCGCCAGACCAGGCAGATCGCTTGAGCTCTGGAGTCTGAGACCAGCCTGGACAACATGGCGAAACGCTGTCTCCACAAAAAATACAAAAATTAGCTAGGCATGGTGGCATGTGCCTATAATCCCAGCTACTTGTGGGGCTAAGGTGGGAGAATTGCTTGAACCTGGGAGGTCAAGGCTGCAGGGAGCCAGGATGGCACCACTGCACTCCAGCCTGGGTGACAAGGTGAGACCCTGTCCCAAAAAAACAAAAACAGAACAAAAAAGCCACCAGACTACCTTTGTTTTTCCCTAAGCAGTAATTTCCCATTACTGTCCAAAAAGACACATTCTCTATCATAAATCGTTTCTGTTCCATCTTCTGCATGGGCTTGCAAGTCCAGATGGGACGCCCAGAAGCCTCAGACCCAGAAGGAAGGAAAATAGTAATGAAGATTACATTATTTTGCATTAAAATTAAGTCACCCATATTTCCAAGAAATGGAAAGTACCCAGCTTCCTCCCAGAAGTCCCCCAGAACTGCTCAACTATCTCATAGGCCAGATACCCTTTCCTCCTCTAGACTGTAATTCTTAACTCCGAGCTCCAAAGCCCATTCAGCAGCTCATGCTTATAGCAAGAAAATTCAGTGAGCTATTATTTGTATTTTGTGTTCCTTTGTCTCAAGAGAGATTATTATAAAAGAGCCAAGAGTAGACACTGCTTGAATTCTTTTTTTTTTTTTTTTTTTTTTTTTTTGGCAGAGTTTTGCTCTTGTTGCCCAGGCTGGAGTGCAGTGGTGCAATCTCAGCTCACTGCAACCTCTGCCTCCCAGGTTCAAGTGATTCTCCTGCCTCAGCCTCCTGAGTAGCTGGGATTATTGGCATGTGCCACCACGCTTGGCTAATTTTTTGTATTTTTAGTAGAGACAGGGTTTCAACATGTTGGCCAGGCTGGTCTCAAACTCCTGACCTCAGGTGATGCACCCTCCTTGGCCTCCCAAAGTTCAGAGATTAGAGGCATGAGCCAGCGCGCCTGGCCAAGTTCATCCTCTCTTACAGTCTTGTGTAGAATTTTAAATTCACTGAGATTATTCCAGGTGCTCTGAAGGTGGCAGAGCCGTCTGAAAGAGGAGAGTGCTTCTAGGAGGGAGACAGGAGAAGGAAAGAGAGAGATGGGATTGCCCAAAGTCTGGGAAGAACAACAGTTTGATGGTCCCTGAGTAGCAAGGTAGCTCCCAAGGAAGGCAGTGGGGGTAAAAGGTATGGCTGCATGACCAAAATACAAAGGCCAGACCTTCGGGCCTGGGCTTCCAGCCCCAGCAAAACTTCCTGTGTCCAAGCAATGCACAGAGCAGCAGACTGCTAGAGGCCATGGGGAGCTTGGTCAAAGGGCATCTCAGCAGTAACCTGAAGAAGCAAGAACAGAAAAGCTCCTGGAATGTTCTGCTCTCTACAAACACCCGGGGATTCTGTGTCACCTTGGTAGCGTATCAGGCCACCCCAACTAGCAATGACTGAGATTAAATTTCCCACTAATAAGTAAGATAGGATCTTGGCATCTGATTTATTGTGATTTAAAGAAAATAATTTAAAGAACCACTTCTTGTATACATAAATTGGTAGAATAAGTCATACTCACTACAGATTCGCTGAAAATTGGAGAGGTAGGAAGGCTGAAATATCTACCTTTTGGCTCAGAAAACTTGTCATTGTATAAAATCACATAACTTTAACTAAAATAACAAAATACAAAAATAAAATTTTAACATCACAAATCTCAACACACAGGCAATCTGGCTGAGGCCTACATAATGTAATTCCCTTCTGTTTCTTTTATTTAATGCTATTTTTTAACTTATAAGAGAACTAGAGTAATGTTTCTGTAAACATGATTGGAACATGAGTTAGTATCAAAGTAAATGTGACATTTTATCTCTGCACCTTGTAGATGCGAATCCAGATACTGTACCAGCAATAACTCCCAACTAATCATATCTGAAATTAGGTCAAAAAATGAGGAAGAACAGAGTAGGTGCTCACTTCCAACCTAAATTCTTTCCCATCAAAATGAAAAAGCAACCATAATACATATTGATGCCAGTATGAAAAAATCTAAATTAAGAGTTGTGCTTATGTTCTCCCTAAAATAATACGATTTTTAAAGTAGTGGTAGTTATTTATCTGAATTTGAATGCTAAAGCTGAGAATAAACACGAATAAAAGTTAAATGCTAATCAAGTTGATAGCTTATACCCTGAATAATATACAAAGTCTTAGAAGAGAGTAAATAACACATAATAAACAACATAAGATCCTATGGTTTTCAATGTTAATGAGAAGGAGAGAAACAAAATCCTTTCCTAATTATCAAAGGGTCAATTAAGTAGAGGCTTTAGCTTGGGGGTTAGAGTGACTCCTCATTCAACTGTTCCAGGTGAATCAAATTATAAACTCTGCCAGGATGTGGTCTCCTGTGTTCTAAACATTCTGTAGCAAAACAAAAATAACAAAACTACAGGCAGAAATCTCACTTGGATCTTCCTGTACAATGAGTGGAATACAAACCTTGAAACAAATCCACAGTTTGAAATAAAATATTATTATAAATCCCCAAAAGTCATTGGGTAATATTAGCACCTTAAAATGGGCAGAAAAATTATGAAGAGATCTCCAAAATATTTCCAATAAGGAAGACTGTCAGACATTAATCTCAGCAAGCTAGTACTAACTCTAAATTCTCAAAATGGAATCAATACAATTTCCTTCCAAACCTAACCCATCTAAGTGTAAGAAATTTTCACACTTAAGGATATGCACGTTTCAGAGAAATTTTGAGAAATCAAATTATGTTTTAAGGCTGAAAGATCAGTGAGGAAATAAATCATTTTGGCAAAAATTCACAGGTATCCACTTCCCTTTCTTCTCTCTTATAGCTATTGAGTACTAGTTAGCCAAACCTACCCTCTGACATACTCACCTTGTAAAATATCCAGAAAAAAAGAATAAAGATATGTTTCTATTTTCAGCTTTACTGGAGCATAAATGACAAGCAGAAACTGTGTAAATGTAAGATGTATAATGTGATGATTTGACATATGTACACATTGTGAAACAATTACCACAATCCATAGTTTACATACCCATAACCTTACATGGTTACCTTTGCGTGTGCACGTGTGTGTATTTGTGTGTGTGTGTGTGTGTGTGTGTCTAGTGAGAAGTTAAGATCTACTCTCTTAGCTGGGCACAGCGGCTCACACCGGTAATCCCAGCACTTTGGGAGGCTGAGGCGGGCAAATCACCTGAGGTCAGGAGTGCGAGACCAGCCTGCCCAACGTGGTGAAACCCTGTCTCTACTAAAAATACAAAAATTAGCTGGGCATGGTGGCGGGTGCCTGCAACCCCAGCTATTCAGGAAGCTGAGGCAAGAGAATTGCTTGAACCGAGGAGGTAGAGGTTGCAGTGAGCCGAGATTGCACCACTGCACTCCAGCCTGGGTGACAGAGAAAGACTCTGTCTCAAAAAAAAATAAAATAAAAATCTACTCTCTTAATAAATTTCAGGTAAACAATACAGTACTGTCAACTATGGTCACCATATTGTGCATGAGCAATCTCCAGAACTTATTCATCTTTCATACACTGAAACTTTGTACTCTTTGACCAATATCTCCCATTTCACCCACCTCCCAACCCCTGACAACCACTATTCTACCCTCTGCTGCTATGAGTTTCCAGTATTTTGGATTCTACACCTAAGTGAGATCAGCCAGTATTTGTCTTTCTGTAGTATCTTTTGTCTTTTTCTATTAAGCACACTGAATTATCTATGGTGAAACCATCTAAATGTTTGAAAGAAATTTTCCACCATCTTCAGAATTCTAGGATCAAGCCAGTGAGAAAGAAAAGAGAATAGACTTCTCCCTTCCTGTTTAAACATAGTGAGCACCTTTGTATGGAAAGATTTTCCCATTATCTTCTTTCAAAAATGTGTCAGCATGGTTTGGGGGAGGGCAGGACGACAGGGCAAGTGGGAGAGTTGTCATTGGACCTCAGGGGAGAAGGCAAGGGAACAAAGATTGAGAAACCTTGCTCCATAAATGTTGTCCTGTCATCTGACACCACAACACAAGGAATGCGAGTAACACCTCGGTCCAAAGGAGGAAAGAATAGAGTCTGAAAGAAATCTGAAAGGAAGGCGGATAATTCAGCTCAACCGACTTGTTTTTTGACACGTAGCCTTGAAAAGAACAGTTTTACCTTAGAAACTTGGCGAATGCAAAGTGATATTTTTTGATAGGTTATAACACGCATTTTACTAAATGCATGAAGAGAGAGTGAGGGAGAAAAAGGCCAGGTATCTGAAGACAGGAAAGTTGTCAGGTTTCTCGTTTCTGTGTCATTTTTGTTTAGTCGGTCAAATGAAAATTCAAAACCATATAATTAGATGGTTGTTTATACATGATTAAGCATGAGCTCATTGGACTCTACATGCCAAAAAGTCAGAGATGTGGTTAAGGGCAAGAAGGAACTATTAATAAAAGGAAATAAAGCTGTAATACATTTTTCACTTATGAATAAAAATAATTCAAAGGTCTCTAGATGGAAAAAGAGAAACAAAATCAACCATGAGTAGGGGCAAGAAACCAGATAATTTTATAAATGGTTAGAATTCAATAAAACATAAGCCACTGGTATGAAAAGGCTTTTTTTCCTCCTCTATGATTCTAATCCTATTTTTTGCTTCTCGTAAACATAACTCACAATGAGAACATAACAAAACTTACCTGTATTATATTTCTTTAGAATTGTTCTGGGAAATATTTAAGCAAGAACATGTTGTTCATTTACAAGAGTTACTTGTTCTTCATAACTGTCTTCACCAGTAACCCTCTCTGGAAAAACCAATAGCTGTCAGCTCCCTTTGAAAAGGCAGTGTCCTTTCGTTTTTAACAACTGCAGAATTTTCTTCCCATAGTGAAGTGAGCCCATTGAAAGCAAGGTTTAACTGACCATAACCTTCATAAAGGTAAGGCAGATGTTCCCAAATCCCCCACAGAATCTGTGATTTTAGACTTGGGCTCTGAAAACTGGTGAATCAACTGCTCATAGACCAAACACCACGCTATGGATGAGGTCAGTGGGCAAGTCTTTTGGATGACAGAGAAAATAAACTGATCCAGGATCAGCCTACTTACTCCTTGTTAGGTAAGGTTTTGAAGCCAATAGTACAACCTCCCACTATTGGGAAAATACACCAATGCAGGGTACCTCTGGAGAACACCCTGGCAAATGAAAAACTACACCCAAAGGTGGTTCAATTGTGTGTGTTATTTTCTGTAACCAAACATATCTTTAGGTTGCCAAGGCTAGCACCTTCACACACAACTGCTGTGAAACATAGTACAGCCAATTGATTGGAACACAATCTAAAACTAAAAATGACCAAAGCCCATAGGATATCCAACACGCAGTTCTTAAGAATTCGGCTAAAATGAACCTAAGAACATTCAAAAAGCCCATAATGCCTAAGAAGCATGAACACTGACTTTTACAGCCTGACTCTGAGAGCAGTCTCCAAGTCACATCAGTTCCCTCTGTCAGAGGGACCTAACATCTCAAACTTCCCTCTCTTTCCTCTCCCTTCCTCCTCTTCTCTTCCTGCCAGTTTCCCTCCTCCCTTTTGCCCCCCTCCCTCCCTTTTTCCTTCTCTCTCAGTCTCTCTCCTTTAGTGTCAGCCAGTTCTGACTCCCAGAGAGAGTAATCTTCTCTGGAAAGTGCATACCCACTCAGTAGAATTTAAACAATATACTTCATTTAAGCCTGTATGGTAAACTACAAAATATAGAAATTCCTTAAAAGGTCATTTCCAAGAAACTAACATGACTATAAAGTACAAATCTGAAAAGGCATGGAGAATTGAGACAAAGCACAACATTCATAACTAATTTGGCAATTTTAACCTATAAAACCTATATATTATCTACATGTCTTACATGAGATAGGTACTTTGTTCTAAGACACTTTTTAAATTATTGACCTGATTTTGTCCAATTCAGTTCTTAACATATTCATTTAGTGCAAGAAGCTACCCAAAGCTGGGAGGAAAGTGCGCTTTCATGAAACAAAGTATTTATGCACCAGAACTTGACGGATTTGTGTTTTTAATGTTGAAGGAAGGGGCAACATCTTACTAAATTAATAAATATCGATTATTTGAAACAGTTGAATATCTACTATAGTTCTAGATAAGAAATTTGATAATTTATTCCTAAACAATGTGTGGCATGTAACTCAAAACTATTTTTCATCAATAATTAGTATTAATAATTAACAAGGGTAAACAACAAAAATACCTTTTGGAAATATTTCAACCTGGCCCTTTCCTCATTCCACAGGCCGCCTGTTGCCAGTCTTTACCCTCAATTTAGGGTTAATGACTAAACTGTCCTCATCTCTGACATGCAACACTACCCAGCAGCAATCTTCCCAAGAATGTGTTCACCAATACATAAGATTGAAAAGAATAAAAGTCTTATCAAAGTTACTGGAATCTGGCGAACTGATTTTTAAATTAGCAACTGCAGTTACCCTCCACTCCATGGTGAATTAGATTTTTCAGCAGTATGGATAGAACCCTGAATAAACTTCATCTCAAATGCCTATTCTCCTACCTAAATACGCAATTTCTTATGTCTTTAATGCAAGAATTAGCCTACTAATAAAAATTAAACAGTTCTCTAGATAAACACAGCAAAGAGGGAGGATGCTACAAGAGCTACTCATTTAAAACAGGCCAGAAGCAATGTACCAGGATTTTATTTGGCACTCATTCTGAAAAGCACTACATTCGACTTTTAAAAACTATCTTGCTATTGTTTCTCAATTTGATTGTCCCAAAGCATCTTTAGAATCAAATGCACTAGATCTTATACCAAATTAAAGGCATTTCACCATATGCCTCTAATTTTCTAGCCACCCTGCCATAGCACCTGACATTTAGAATTTTAAGCCTACTGCAATTAATCTCCTCTGGCCATTCATTTCTTCCCCAAATTGAACATTATGCAGGCAATATCCTAAGAAGTTCTGAAAGTTCAATGTCATACTATATTTTAATTTCTTACAGCAAATACAAATTCTACAATTCCTAGTCCTCTTCCTTCACATACCTCCATTCCATACATTACCATTATTCTTCCTGAATAATGATCAAAATCATCAGCAAACGCATCTCATGCTTAAATTATTCAAGTTCCCGGGCTGCTTGGCCACTGACATTTTAAAGTGTTAGAAGTAAGAAGTCCTTGCACTGTGGGGCTTCCATATGCAGTGTCTGCTTGTGCACCTGTGTGGGTATAGAGTTGTTTACATCTTGCCCTTTGCTGGGGGCCTCAGACAGCTGTGCAGAGTACTGTGCATACATTTCCAGGGCTACTTGCTCTGTGGTTTTATAAAATGCAGGCAGTAGGAACATTCAGGGACTGCTGGGACATTCAGCAAAGGCTGGTGTGCAGAGAGGAAAGCATCTGACAAATGCAGAGTAAGAAACAATGACTCCCTTCAAATGGAACTGCTGGTGAAGTCAGCCAGTGCTGGCCAGCGCGAACAATACTTGAGCAGGTCATTAACTTGCCTGGGTCAGAGCAGGTGGGTGAGCTCACCCACCCACCTTTCTGGAAGCAAAATTTCACTTGCTGAGTTTATACAAAAAAAAAAAAAAAAACTATAATATTCTAATGGCTAAACTAGGAATGTGTCAGAAAATAGCTAACTCTCTGCAAACCCTGCATAAGACATCCAGGGAATTCACAAAGGTAAGTCAACTTACTGTCTGCTATTTCAGTTTGCACACATCTCTATAATAGCTACATATGTATTACATTGAAAATAAGCAACCACATATGCAAACCAGGATTTTTTGAAGTGAGGTGGTTACCGCTGTATTACGTTTCTCCCTCTCCTTTTTTCCTTTTGCATAGGAAAGAGTAAGTTACTGGTTAACTACACAAAGGAGTTAACATTTAACTTGAACACTGGGAATGCTTGAGCTCTTAATCCCTCCCCACTTTTTCTTATTATAGCAAAAATAGCTTCAGGAAAACTCTTACTAATTATTACTGATTCTAGATGAGATCTGGCTACATCAGTTTCCTTGCTGCACTCACAGGAGGTTAGATTTCAGCCTGAATTCACCACTACAGTTCTTTCAGTCATAGTCCACTCCAGGCAGCCTGAAATCCCTGGTCACCATACCCCATGTCCCCATACTCCCCATACTCCATATTTCCATTCTCAAAAGATCAGTTCAAATGCTGCCTCCTTGAAGCAAACCTTCCAGATTCCTTCCTCTGATGCCAGGTTTACAGTGCTCTATCCCTCCTCTAAACTCCCACATAGTTATTTGTTTGTCTTTTGTGCTGTGGATCAATTCTACCTTGTGTATCTATATCTCACCTTTCCCCCTAAACTGCCAGGTCCATGAGGACAGGGACTATATCTTACCCACCTGGACCCCTCCCCATCACCCCCAGAATATCAGGCCTCAGCTTCCTGCAGAGGCCAGACACTCACTAAATGCCTATGAACAGGTAATGCCCACACCATACCTGTAGCAAGTTTTAGTAAAGAACTTCTTTCCACAGGTAGGTGGAGAGAGGGCTACAAGGAGGATGGGATTGTATAATTCAAAATAGGGGGAAAAATAAAAATAAAATAAACAGAGAAATTGCTGAGAAGCCTGGAGTGGGGGTAATGTGGCCAGAGCTGCCACTTTGTTGCCCTGGCCATTCCTAACCCATTCTCCTCTCTCCTCCCCAGGCTGACTCCACACCTCATTGCACACAAAGCTCCTCCCTATCAACACAGCCTTTTCCAAACTGTTTTATTTGTCACCTTTCCCGTGAAGACCTCCGTGGAAACAAGATTATAACAAACCTCTGTCTCCTCTTCCCTTTCTTAGCTATTCATAAATACTACAAAGGAGGTGCAGAGTTTACCTAGTTATCAAACGTAGCGATCATACTTCCTCACCAAGAACTTGTACTATTACAGCTGCTGCTACTACTACTACTACTACTAACAACAATAATGATAGTGACTCATCTATACATTTAAAATGAAGTGGAAGTTAAAGTAAGCTTAATGGAAGGCTTACTTGATGCCAGAGGAGGATGCCCGGCTGTATTCCTGGATTAACTCATTTAGCTCCCACAACAACCTTGATTATTACCATCCCATTTCACAGGGGAGGAAAACTAAGGTTCAAAGACAATATTAACTTGCTAAGAGTCAGTATTCAAATCCCAGCTAGCCCAACTCAAAACACACACACAGGTGGCTATGAGTTCATTCATATTCCCTTAACCATCACCTTCCACATAACTGGACAAATACTCCTAGATGGAAAGAACACAGGACAATTGCCATTCTTCTCCCAAAGCTGGAACTCATACTCACCCAGAGCCTCCAACCTCTTGGTTTCCATATATAAGCAACAGTCAGGCATGACACCTTAATCTATTCTGTGTAGGTACCATAAATGGTGTCAGGCATGCAAGTATAAATAGATGACACTAGTCTAACCTTTAAAGTAGTGGTTAAGTGTCTATTATATAACCCCTCTTACTTTCAGGAATTTTTGATGCATAACATGAAATTCATTTGTTCTTTCACTCATTCAGGAGTTAAAAACTGCATGGTAAGAGCAGGTGAAACAGAGATCAAGAGAATCACAGCACAAAATAATGTCTGGTAAAATAAGGTAGATAAAAAAGCTACTGAGACACAGAGAAGGAGATGATGATGATGATAATAATGATGGTGATATTTAGAAACAAGATATGAAATATCTTATCTGCACTTGCATATATCTTACTACAAAAGGGATTTACTAACTTTTTATTCAAGAATAGTCTTGAGTGCACACAGTTCATACAGATATATGTTAGGGTTATAAGAACATGCACATGCACGCATGCACACATAAACACACACACACACACAGATGAGCACAAAGACAATTTCACAATGAATCTGGTACAATAAAAGGTAAACAGGAGGTTCCCCAGAGAAGCAACCTCCCATACAGACCCAAAACTTTTATAGGACCCCCTTCTAGTAGAAACCAACCTACCTTAAAAACAATATAAATAAAGTTGAAAGGGGGTCTTTTCTAAAATTCTGCCTCAGTAGCCCAAACTTTGATCTTATAAAACTGAACTGACCTAAAAGCAGAGTCCAACCAGCCACTGACTGTCCTCTGCTTTCATTAACCAATAAAAATATTCATATAAGGAGGAGGAAAATGTAAATATGTAGGTAGATGGGGCCAGCTATATGGAGACAAGATAAATCTATGCCAGGGCAAAGTCGCAGGCCAGAAGGCCAAGTTCAGTCTGTGGCAGAGTCAGCCAAATCACGACATTCAGCCTCATAAATTCACATACTATGGCACAAACCAGATGCTCAGTAAATATCGATTCCTCTTCCCATCTGCAAATCACATCAGAAAACCTTTACTCTCTCCAATCTTAAAAGACTATCTTTAAATCAGAATAGATGATGAAACAATTTCAAGGGTTTCCCTCATAAGAAAAAGATGTATCTCTGCCCCCACCATGCTTTGAATTCATAGATTTAGAGGCCAAGAAAGAAGATTAGAAATCATGTGTACAACCTCCTTATTGTATAAATTGTAAAATTTAAGTCCAAAGATGTAAAGTGACTTTCACCCAGTCACACAACTAGTTAATGGCAGCATCAGGACAAAAATCCAAGTACTTGGGCACCCATCTAAACCCACTTTCTAATGTATCCTACTACTTTTTTGGGGCTGTCAGTTATAAATGGTGCTTAATGATGCAAATACCTCTGAGGCAGTTAAAAATGTCTTTTGCCTTCAAAATAGAGTGAAGATGGCAGATGATCGACTCCTACACAATGAGCATTGGGTTGGGGACAGGAGCGTCCATAAAGAGATGAAGAGTTGAAGGAAAAAAGGGGTAAGCACAGAGGAGGAGATCAGGATGAAAAGCAACACAGAGATGCCTACTTAACAACTGTGCCTAGAGATCTACTGAGTTTCAGTCCACAAGTTGAAACTGAAAACCCCGCCAGAGACTTCTCTCTTCCATGTGTCTTTGATACAAAAGCCTGCATTCTCCCAGATCAGACAAAATGTACGACTCTTCAGGAGAAAAAAGAAATGAGATTGTTACATTTTTAAAAAGAGGTTCAGTTTCAGTTTGCCTCTATCTCCTTAAACCATAGGTTTAAGTAGAAGCACAGCTAAACCACAGGTTTTATTAGAACTGGTGCCTGCTTATTCATCCACCAAATGTGAATTTGCCACTGGACCAACATTCAGACTGCTCAGGGAGAGCAAGCACCTTGCTTAGAAAGGGGGAAAGTCTAATTTAAGCATACGGAACTTGACAGCATAATATTTTCAAAGATTCTCATCTCAAAGAAAGTTTACCAGCAGCAAGTGAGGCTCTAAGGCTATTATTTCCTGGCAAAATAATTGCAGAACAATTGTCCAGTTCACAGTTGCGCACTGAGGGGATTTCTTTGGATTGTGGCCTTACTTTCTTCATCTTTGTTCTAAAGAAAAATTCTGCCTTCAGGAGTTCTGAACAATGAAAGGGCTCTTCATTATGTCTATGAGTTTGGATAAAGTCCTGTGGCACAGAGACCATGCCTGGTAATGAAGCACAATAATCATTTGTTCCTTCCACAGCAGGAGAGAAACTTTGGAAGGTGACAGAATGAGGGGCGTCTGAGGTTAAGACCTTCAGTCTTCCTTGGGCTCAACTCTTACCCAAAGGACTCTCTTAAAAAAGAATAAGAAGACATACAAACATCATGTAAAATTCAATGTTATTCAACAAATATTTATAGCATCTCCAGTTTGCCCAGGTCTTGTATGAAGAAACCAGAACCTCAAACCCTCCCAGTCTCATATCTCACCTAGACAACCAACAAGTAACAAAATATTTTTCTACGGCCACTCAAATCTCTATTAGTTGCCACTTCAGCAGCTGATGAAAGCTCTGCTTCCTCCAACACCATTTAACCATAAAGGATGTGTGAGCCTCAGGAAGGAACCAAAGGAAGAACTTTCTAGAAATCAGAAGTGACCGGGAACCTTTGTGAGGCAGAGTTCTTGTCCAGGGAAGAATACAGGGCGGGGTTGCCAGGATCTTGTAGAGAATGTAGGGGGAGGGGAATGGAAGAGAAAAATCCCTAAGGCCATTCCCAACTCTATAACATCTCAAAGGCTTTAAACACAATGCCAAGGTTTGTGCTACTTTCCATTCTAGGATCATACACAAATTATGTGACATGAAGCAGAGTATTTAACTTCTCTAGGCCTCAGATTTATCACCACTAAAATTCAGGCAAGGAATTAAGTAATCTCTCAAATCCTTTCCAACCCATTTTCTGAGTAAATGGGGTGTTCACTCTCTCCCCTTTTCACCAAGTTAAATTTCAGAAATTCTTTCTACCTCTAGAATTCAACAAAATCCATGAAAAATTGCTATAAACAAAAATTCAATAAGGTGACAAGACACAATGCAAATTTTACAAAGGCAATAGGTTTCTTATATACCACCAATTATGAATTTTAAAATATAATGGAAAAAAAGAATTAAAAATTCTTAAGAATGGCATATAATATGAAGAAAACTACCTGCTTCTGAAGACCTAAATAAACATAGATATTTAAATGTTTCTGGCCAAGAAAGCTATATATAATATGTTCATGCTTCCAAACTTTTTTATAGGTTGAATGCAATGCTTCTTAGTCTCTGCATTACTGGCATTTTGTGTTCCATAGTTTTTTGTTGCAAGAACAGGGGTGTTCTGTGCATTGTAGGACGTTGAGCAGCATCTCTAGCCTCTACCCACTAGATGCCAGTAGCACCCCTAGTGGTGACAACCAAAATTAAACTCTGTCTAGACATTGCCAAATGTCCCCAAGGGGCAACATCATGCAGAGAGAAAACCACTGAATTAATGCAAAGTCCTAATGGGTCTTTCCTTATTCGCTACCTTGACAATGGGATTCTAACTTGGAAGAATAAAATAGTACTAATAGTCAAAAATATGAAAATAAAAATTGTGAGTTGTGCACGGTGGCTCACACCTGCAATTCCAGCACTTGGGGAGGCTGAGGCAGGCAGATCATTTGAGGTCAGGAGTTCGAGACCAGCCTGGTCAACATGTTGAAACCCTGTCTCTACTAAAAATACAAAAAGTAGCTGAGTGTGGTGGTGCACTCCTGTAATCCCAGCTACTCAGGAGGCTGAGGAAGGAGAATCACTTGAGCCCAGGAGGCGGAGGTTGCAGTGAGCTCAGATCATGCCACTACACTCCAGCCTGGGCAACACAGAGAGACTCTGTCTCAAAAGATATATATATTGTGGAACACAGAAGGAAGACTAATTAAACAAAGAAAGAATAGAAGCATAAAATAATGTCCCCAAATATATAGTAAAGTTTGCATATTATTGCATTACAAATGAGTGGGGGAAAGGAGATCAACAAATAGTAGTGGGTCAAGAGTTTACTATAGTTTGGAAGGAAAAATCAAAGCTAGATGCTTACTCACATTACTTGTATAGATGTTCTGATTATCTACTGCTACATAGCAAACCACTCGATAACTCAGCATCCTTAAAACAACAATTTATTATCTCTTGTGGTTCTAGGGGTTGACTGGGCTCATCAGGATGCTTCTCATTTGGGCTGTCTCATGCACTGCAGTCAGATGTCACCTAGGACAGCAGTCATTTGAAGGGTGGGCTGGATGGACATCTAAGTGGCACACTCCCACACTGCCAGGTGATGCTGGCTATCAGCTAGGAGCTACACTGGGGCTGTCAATAAGAACACCAACACATGGCCTCTGCACATGACTTGACCTTCCCGCAGCATGGTGGCTGATTTCCCAGAGGCAGAAAGAGGGGGCTTTCGGGCCATATAGAAACATGCCTCCAACAGATGCAGCATCACTTCTGCTGTATATCATTGGCCCAAACAGCCTTGGGGCCCATGCAAATTCAAGGGGGTAGAGAAATGAGAAATAGACTCCATCTGTTGACATGAGAGTGGCAGTGTCATACCACGGAAGAGAATATAGAATGGGAGCTATGGCTTCAGTCATCATTGGAAAATACAATCAGCCAAAATATGTCACAAGAAATTCCAGGGAAATAAAGAGATAAATATTAAAATAAAATGTAAAACAACTAAAAGCAAATGTATTTGAATTTTTTACTTCATTTTAGGATGCAGAAGGCAAAGATAAACAGATGTAACAACAAAAATACTTTAGCTCAAAAAGCACCACAAACAAAATGAAAAAGCAAACAGAAGACCAGGAAATATATTAGCATTCTACATCACAAAGAGTTAAAGACTTAAATGAAAAGTCCTTATGAATCAATGATAAAGATAAGCATTCAAGTAGGGGGAAAAACAAAGGGCCTAACCAATTCACAAAATAATCTAGTAGATGAGACATAAAATGGACACAATATTCTGCCAATAGATTGAGTTGAGAGTGTAATATGTTATATAAACCTTTGGGAAAGGAACTTGGTAACACAGTCAGAGGCATTTAAAATGTTCATTTGACCAAATAATCTACCATATGAAAATATTTAGACTTTAGACCATCATTTTTAAAGATATTTGTTACAATATAATTTTAATAAAAAAGAAAGCAAACTTGATTAAACAAATTATAGCACACTTTCTGTATACATAAAAAATTTCTGCTGCACTTAAAAATTATATTTTCGAAGAATACTGAACTACATGGGGAAAGATTGTAACACAATGTGGAAAAAAGAACATGAAACTTTATTTAGAATAAAGGCACAAGATACACACATGTCTTTGCTTACTAAAATATTAACAATTGATATCTGCATCTACAAAGTACTTGTAGACAACTTTATTTTATTCTTTTTTTCAGTTTAAAAAATGTTCTGCAGTAAACATACATGATTTTTCTACACTGAAAAAAATGTTATTTAAAGAAAAAAATACTAGTGTTAATAGGTAAAACACTAAAAAGGTCACGTTACTGGATCAATGCCAAAAGGTTTTTAAAAAGCAAGTTAAAAAGCAGGAGAATTAGCATGATTGTGCAGCAAATGATATCAGCAGTGGATTACACCTGGAACCACTGACCCATTACATAGCGCATTTTGTCCATAATCAAGTAACTTTCCCAAGCTCGTGACCTGGCCATGGCGTCGATTCTTAGGCAGCTGTGCGGTGTGACTGCTTTCTAAACTTTTCTCTTACCCCTTTCAATACTTGGCATATTTGTTTTCTTTGCTGAACTCAAAATGCTTCTGTCTTCATAGGCCTTTTAAATGATGAAATATTTAGCAATAATTTGTACTCACACATAGGACATTAGTCACCAGTTATCTTTTAACCAAAAGTCCTCCTGAATTTCAGAAGGTCTGAGTCAGGTACAGTCTCTACTTCTCCTCCAAATTAAGTCGAGGAACTCCCCAGGCCCACAGCTTTCCAACTGAAGCGTGCATCAGAATTTCACGGAGGGCTGTACAAGCATAGTTGCTAGGCCCACCCCAGAGTTTCTGATTCAGTGGGTGTAGGGTGGGACCTGAGATTTTGCATTTCTAACAAGTTCCCAGGTGATGCTGATGCTAATGCTGCAGGTCCCCTGCTGTGGGAACCACTGCTCAAGAAGATCATAGGAACAGCTAAGCATCTTCCCACTACATGCTACTGCGATTCATTTATCCCCTATTATTCACATTAACAGTATATTATTTGGTATCTGTTAACACATTCAATCATCCATAACCCAAATAAATCCCCGAACTCCTCATACCAGTTTCGGGTATGGAAGTACATTCAAACCCCAACTCCAGCAATGGATTAAAAAAAAATCACCTCCTGTGTGGCCATTCCTCTTGATTGACAACTCTCATACCCTTGAGCAACCCTGAAGCCTTCCTTCACTCTTCCATTCTCTCACATGACAAAACAAACTCTCCTCACATTCACATAGAAATAAGGTTATTCCCTCCCTTCTTCCTCCATTATCTTCATTCTTCCTTTAATGCAGTCTCTGCCCTTTCCTACACAAATTTCTCTACTTCCTTTCCTCTCCTTCCGTTACTAGTTAGCTGATTAAACCTCAGGAGAGAAGCACTAAATCACACAAGTTTTTGTCCCCGTACTCTTTCATCCATTCACCCTCCCCTTCCACCCAATACACACTTAGCAGGTGCCAGCTGTAAACAATTCCTGTGTTAAGCACTACAGACAGAATGTGGAAGCAAAGGTGGGATCATCTAGAGGTAACTAGGTACACAGATGTTTCATGGTCAAAGAGTATTTGGTCTGAATGGTGGGTTCAGTCCTAAATTTTATGTTTCCCAAAACACTTCAACCCACTGGAAGATAAAACATCTTCTTCAGAGTTTCATTCCTTTGATTTCACTCCACTAAAATTTACATATCCTTGTGAAGGGTAGCCCTTTAAGGGTCATTATGCTTAAGTGTCAATAATTTCATGCCCTTATCTGATGAGGAGGACCCTGGATACCCTGAAGAACAGAAACAACCCTTAGGGAACAAAAGGGTATATAAGAGTGTCCCTGAAAAAAAAAAAAAATGCTCTCTCCTAGCTTGGCTTGCAGTGGTTCTCAAAGTGTGGTGCCTGGACCAACAGCACCAGCATCATCCTGAAGCTTGTCAGAAATGCAGAATTTCTGTCCTCACTCCATATCTACTGAATCAGAAACCTGGGAGTAGGGTCACCCCATTGGCATTTTCAACACTTAAGTCTGAAAAGCACTGCTCTAACATCTGTCTCAGTCCCTGTATCTCTTCCATTAACATATATGATTACTACAGGTCCTAATAATTTGTCAAACTCCTTCATTAGTGTATGAATATTATTTTCAGAAAGGTGCATGCAGTAATTATAAGCTATTTGTTAAGAGCTAGGCTCTGTGGCAATGGGATAGAGGTAGGTGCCTGTGGCTAAGAATAAGGAGACACCAGATGAAAGGAAGATGGCCATTGATAAAGGTGAACATTAACAGTTTTGTTAGGGTTAGTCATCTGCCTCCCAAATTGGTGTGACTTACAGTGAACACCAAAGCAGGACTGATTTTGCCTGCTTTTGAAAATTCTCAGAGCAGTCAACAGGGCACGACTTTGCATATAGTTGAAAAAGGCCCATATGAATCCCTGTTGCACAATGAAATGTTCATCTCATGTTATTTAGCATCCTTGGTCTCTCTTTGGGGTGGGGAGCAGAGAGGAGGGAGGAAGATGCATATTTTTAGTCACAGGGAACGATTTATCATTCAGTGAAACAGCATACATAGAGCCTTAAATCAAGTATGTGGAAATAATATGTTATTATTACTAGTCCTAACTCTGCTAAATTATAACCTATAAACCCTCAGTGCTTGACTTAAATATTCAATCCACATTTGCAGGAAATCTAAATGGTTATTTCCTCCTTTAGTGCATGCATTACAGGAGGATTTACTAGTGCTTCCACAAAGCATATATGAGGAGCATGTTATCCAAGATGTCACTGTAACCAGGCACAATTGATAAGCACACAGCCCACATCACGTATGCATTCTGGGAGGCTTTATGTGCAGTTAATTAGTTTAGCTATTGCTTTCATGGTTCATTTAGAAACTTCATGCTTCATTAAATATCAATAAATTTTATCCTCAAAAAACCTTTTCAGTAAAAATATGATTGTCTCTTCAACTGATAATCTTGTTAATGGATGTATATATTGCAAGCATGCCTATCAGGACCGACAAAACTCTGAATTGCCATGGTTGCAGCACCCTGAAGTAACATGCAAATTTTATTCTGTAGTTTAACACACATGCCTCATCCACACATATTTTCTTACAGTAGAGGGGAAAAAAATCTTTTTTTTTTCTTTCCAAAATGATGCCTCTTTTAAGCTTCTATTTTTATTCTGTCGAGAATTCCTACTTATGTTTCATAAGCTCCTTTCTCCATTACATCAATTCTGAGTTTCTCTTTATTGGAAAGACGAGCTTTTAGCAACTTTCTGTAGCATGAAAGAGACGTTTTCAGTAAACACATGTTTGCCATATCCCTGATACATGTGTCCAAAGAGGGCAGAGGTCACAGTTACTGGACTGTTACTGTCCCCTCTGTCAGGGAATTATCTGGGCTGTTCACTGAATACCAGGATGAAGTGGATCAGGCAGGAAGGGTCAAGATCAAGAAAGAAGAGCTGCATTTACCTAAGCAGAAGTAGTGCCTTCTGCTATACTGTCTCCTGTATTCCAGATCCAGCTCACATGTCTTTTCTGTAGAGATGTCCCCAACATGCTCAGACACAGAAGTTGTCACACTTCTCTTCATTTTCCTATAGCACTTTGTTAAGGTTTTTCACTACTAAATGTATTATATGAGAGCATTCATTTGCATTTATTCATTTGTTCATCCATTAATTCAATAAAACATATTAACCAAGGATACAATGGTAAATAAGACAAGTAACATTCCCCCATTTTCATAAAGTGCACATTGTAGTGGTGAGAGAATACACAGCAATATGAGTGAATGAATAAGTGAACATGATAATTTCAAACAAGGATAAGTGCCATGAAAGACATAAAATAGATAGATGGGATGGAGGGCTACTCTGAACCGAGTGGCAGAAAAGGCCTGTGGAAGAGGTGGCTCATAAGCTGGGATGCAAATAGTGAGAAGAAACCAGCCATGCAACAATATGGGGTGGAGTCCCAGGCAGAAGAAAATGACAAGTACAAAGACCTGAAGGCCGAACCAGCTTGGTATGCTAGAGAAAGGAAAAAAAGCAAAACAAAACAAAACAAAAAAAAGCCAGGCTAGCTAGAATGTACTCAGCAAGGGAGAGTGTGATAGCAGATAAATTTGCAGATGGCTCACCAGTCTCCACTTCAGACTACAAGCTCCTAGAGAACAGGGGCTATATATTACTTGAATTTGCATCACTAGTCCCCATCTCATATATGGCTCTCATGGTTAACAAATGTGGGTGGAATGAATGAACCAGATAACTATCTCCAGGTCATATGTGAAATACTGGAGAGTTTTCTAGCATTTTGTACAATCTCTGCCTTGTCTTGGCCCCTTCTTTCATCACAGATGATCATGTTCTACCCTTTCTAGGCAAATAGACCATAGGTTCCCAATGCTAAAGAAGGTACTTAATAGTTATTTTTCCATAAGAGACAATAAATCTGTGGCCAGGAGCAGTGGCTCACGCCTGTAATCCCACCACTTTAGGAGCCCAAGGCGGGTGGATCACTTGAGGTCAGGAGTTCGAGACCAGACTGGCCAACATAGTGAAACCCCATCTCCACTAAAAATACAAAAATTAACCAGGCATGGTAGCACATGCCTGTAATTCCAGCTACTGGGGAGGCCGAGGCAGGGCAATCGCTTGAACCTGGGAGGCAGAGGTTGCAGTGAGCCAAGACTGTGCCATTGCACTCCAGCCCGGGTGAAGAAGTGAGACTCCATCTCAAAAAAAGAAAAAAGAAAAGAGATAATAAATCTGTGCTTGGGGGTTGGCCCACATAGTTCCACAGATGTCTCTTGTGACCAACAATGAAATACATTCAGGAGAAAAGAGCCAGGAGTTAAGACGACAAGCCAATAAGGTTTCCAAAGTAGCTCAGAAGAGTTCAGACTCATGTCCTCAGACTTGTTTATTTATACAGTATTTCAACTCAGCCAGTAACAGACAACCAAGAATGAATGTTAGTATTAGTATCATCGCTGTGATCATCATCACCATTATTATCTCTCTGAACACAAAATAATGCAAACGAACTTTTCCAGTGAACTTTATTATCATAAAGGATGAGGAGAAAGAGGAAAAAGAGACAGCCTGCTAGAAATGCTTTCCACTCCACAAAATATTTTCAGTCCTTCCAAAATTGGTCTATCTATTTTGCCTCCGCTATTTCTTCCTCACTACAGGCATAGTAGGTGGGAGACAAATTTTAAATAATGGATGAACGAATACCTGGTTTCATTTCTTCAGAACAACCTCCAGTGCTGATAAGGAACTGACCACGCTGGCACTGACAGGCTTCAAGACCACCATAAATCCGCAATGCCAAGTGTGACTGCATTGGATATGTGTGGGAAATAGAAACTCGCCGGGTTTATGCAAACCAGTAAAAATTCCAATAGGGTCCGATGCCAGGAAAATGCCTTATTTTGTCAGAAAGTACATCTCCCGCACAGCGGCAGGCCTGGCATAGCTTGAACCACATGTTAAAAACAAAGCAAAGTGACATGCGATACAGGCCTTACTGCCTGATGACAGAATTCACGAGCTGTCTTCACTCTGAGCCTTTCTGGAACCAACTGAGTCCACATTAACCCAAGCTTGTTTGACAGTTTTGTCTTATCATGTGATTTTCTTCAAAGTCCTTGTATTTTAGGTAAGATTTATTTTCTTATTACAACCTCAAGATTTATCCCAGATTACAAATAATAATGTAATTCTAACAAACTCTGTACTTTCCAACCTATTCTATAGCCAAGTTAGGGTTTCAGATATATTCTTTGTTAACTTCTGGAGGCATGTAGATGACTCAAAAGAATATTTAAATCAGCTGGTAAACCAGGTAGTGGCACCTGTCTCAGCACTCATTGTGCGTGCAACACTTCCATATCTGTATTGGTAATCACTGAAGTCTAGAGGATATTACTTTTATGAAAGTCAAATTTTAAAAAGTAATGTTGGCTGGGCGTGGTGGTTCATGCCTATAATCCCAGCACTTAAGAAGGCCAAGGTGGAAGGATTGCTTGAACCCAGGAGTTCAAGATCAGCCTGGGAAATGTAGTGAGACCCCATCTCTTAAAAAATAAAAAACGAAAAAAATTTTTTAATTAGTCAGGCATGGTGGTAGTCCCAGCTACTCAGGAGACAGAGGCAGGAAGATTGCTTAAGCCCAAGAGACCAAGGCTACAGTGAGCCATGATCGTGCTACTGCACTCCAGCCTGGGAAACAAAGCAAGAGACCCTGTCTCAAAAATAAATAAACAAATAAGAATTTTAAAAATTTTAATAAAAAATAATATTAGCCTCAAATTTTAATCAATTTGAAAATTTCTGTTTTAGCATTGCCACAACACCTGTTCTGATCATGGTCAACAAGAATAAAAAGAATGCTTATACACATGGGGAAGAGGAGCCCCATGACAAATAAAGGGTTTCAAAAACACCTCTTCTTGGATGCACTGGACTTGCTTTTCCCCTTTAGCCAGTGTCTACTTGTCTCTCTCCAACTCATCTAGCCCCAGTTATTATGGTGAAAAGCAGATACTTCACTTGCTGTGTTAGTTTTCTAGGGCTGCCATAAGAAAAGTACAACAAACTGAATGGCTTGAAACAAAAGGATTTTCTTCTCTAAGTTCTGGATGCTAGAAGTCTTTTTTTTTTTTTTTTTTTTTTTGAGACAGAGTTTCACTCTGTCGCCCAGGCTGGAGGGCAGTGGCGCGATTCTTGGCCCACTGTAGCCTCTGCCTCCCAGGTTCAAGCAATTCTCCCCACTCAGCCTCCCAAGTAGCTGGGATTACAGGTGCATGCCATGCCCGACTAATTTTTGTTTCTTTAGTAGACATGGTGGTTTCACCATGTTGGTTCTGCTGGTCTCAAACTCCTGACCTCAAGTGATCCACCTGCCTCAGCCTCCCAAAGTGCTGGGACTACAGGCGTGAGCCACTGCACCCAGGCTGAGGCTAGAAGTCTGAAATCAAGGTGTTGGCAAGCCCAAGCTCTCTCTGAAGCCTCTAGGAAAGGATCCTTCCTTGCTCCTTCCCAGCTTTTGGTGGTTGCCAGCAACTCTGAGCATCCCTCAGTTTATAGACATGCGATCTTCCATCCCTTCCTCTGTCATCACGTGGTGTTCTCCCTGTGTGTCTTCTGTGTTCACCCTGCATTCTTGTCTCTGTGTCCAAATTTCCTTCTTTTTACAAGAACATCAACTATTGGACTAGGTCCCACTCTAATCCAGTATGACTTCATTTTTTTTCACTTGATTACATCTACAAAAGCTCTATTTCCAAAAAAACAAAAGTCACATTCTGAGGTTCCAGGTGGGCATTAATTTGGCGGCATATTTTTCAAGCAAGTGTGATTTGCAGCCAGTATCCTTTCAATTATCACTTGGTCCAAGGAATTTGAAGAACATTTGCAGACAAAGTAATTACCCAAGCAAGAACAATTGAAGGAAGGTGATATAATTCAATGAAGAAGTCTATCAGGAAAACCTGCCAGAAGCTTGATGGTTTCAGAATGGAAGATTCTCATCTATAAGATCAACCACTGGCCGGGCGCGGTGGCTCACGCCTGTAATCCCAGCACTTTGGGAGGCTGAGGCAGGCAGATCACGAGGTCAGGAGATCAAGACCATCCTGGCTAACACGGTAAAATCCCGTCTCTACTAAAAATACAAAAAAGCAGCTGGGCACGGTGGCACGCACCTGTAATCCCAGCTACTCTGGAGGCTGAGGCAGGAGAATGGCCTACACCCAGGAGGCAGAGGTTGCAGTGAGCCAAGATTGCACCGCTGCACTCCAGCCTGGGCGACAGAGCAAGACTCTGTCTAAAAAATAAAAAAAAAAACAATGAAAAAAAATCAATCACCAACAGATACATCGATGCAAAAATACCTACACAGCCACCTCTTCAAGAAAATGTTCTTTTTAACTGAACTAATCTCTTCTCTGGACCCAGTTCCCTAAGTAGGGTACTTTCTACCCTCTCATCATCCACATGAGGATAGAGAAGGGAAGTAGCAACAATGCCTGGGCATCATGCTAGGGACTCTACACATATAATACATCACCTCCACTAGGAAAGAAAGAAACTCAAGTTCAAAGAGATAAAGCAATCAGCTCTAAGTCATACAGGAGAGTTAGGGTTTGAACACAGATCTGCCTGGGTCCATAGCTGGTGCCTCATTTTTTATGTCTGAGCATGCGTGCGCATGTGCACACGCGCACACACACACATACACACGTACACACACACATACACACGCACACACACATGTGTACACACACACACCATTTCTCAAACATGCCCCTTTAATTTACCTATGTCTGAAATTCATCATTTTCACAATCCATGGAATATTAAGAGCTGAAGGATACCTCATTCCACATAACAATTTCATCTTACAGATGAACAAGAAATGATAAGCAAGTGATTTGTCCAAGACCATGGGAATAATTTGTGACCAAACTGAGAATAAGTCCTCAGACTTTCTGGCTTCTAGTCCAGCCTGACCACACATAGACTCTCAAGTGGTATTTCTGCCCAGGCAGTAAGATCACATTTCACAGACAGGACAGCAAGGCAATTTGGAGTGTGAACACTGAAATTAGACTGCACAGATTCACATCTAGGCCCATTGCTTATATATGTGTCATTGTCATATGACATATATGTGTCATATATCAGTCATTGAGTAGCTGCACTTCAGTATTCTGAAATATTAAATGGAGGTAATAAAAGCATCAACCACATAGTATTTAGTGTCTCATAGGATTGTTGAGAAAATTAGATGTGCTCAGAATAGTGCTTAGTGTACAGTAAACGCTCAGTATGTTAGTTGGTGGTGGTGGTTTTCTTGTGCTTATTACACTATTATTACTGTTAATAATAATAACAACATACATTGAAAAGGCTACAAATGAGAGAGGCCAGTGCTTTTCATCACCATGCATTTCTAGCAGCCACACTGGCTATAAGCCCTCATTCATGGATACCATGGTACAGTTATTTCCTGGTCCTTCATAAGAATTAACTTTAACCTTATTTCATAATCTACTTTATGCCCATCCAATTATCACTTTGGAATTCCTCTAAACACAAAATATGCAAAGGTCTATATGCTGGTTTTAATTTCCCGGATGGTATGAGTCCACATTTAATTGCCTCCTTCAAATGACAGGGGTCATTTAGTGTCCTTAAAAGCCAACAACGTTATTACATCCTGACTCTGACAAATCCTTGCTCTTGTCTCTCTCAGCTTATCTCTGTCTCAGGAAGGCAAACCCTGGGAAAATTATACAAACAGCCCCAAATATTTGAAATCAGCATTGTCCTCCCGTACTTACGCCTCTCTGAAAGCTTAGAGGACTTCGCTTTCAGTTTGATTCTTTCATTAGCCCAAGGCTTGCTAATTAATTGGAATTTTCCAGAGCTTTTGTTGTTGTGACAAAGAAGAACAATGCAAAAGCTCATTTCTTCATGTTAAAGAGGGTCTGTCCACCCTCCAGAGAGTAGCATGGAGACGACAGGGATAAGAGGCAGGATTAACTCGACTTTGAAAGGGTCAGACTTCGTGAGTTCCTGCTCCTCTCGCTTCTCCCCACAGCTGCCTTCATCTTCACCAAAACTGATTTATGGGAAGTGACATCTTAACCATGGCTTTTATCCCTCCAAACGAAAGGCTGCTTAGAGGGCATTGTGTATGATCTAAAATTAGATGGCAAAGGACATCCCATAAGCATGGAACAAACAATATTGGAAAGCAAAAGATATTGTATAAAGTGAGAGGCTTACTGAAGAACGAAAATGAATAGATCAGGGAGGAAGGCAGTAAAACTCAGATGAACACTCCCAACCAAAGCAAAGACCAGACTTAAAAGAAACAAAAAGATGCTTAATCTTGACAAAAATAGCAATGTTTAAACCAAAGATAGCAGAGCAGCTGGAGTCTAGGGGAAGTGAAGGGAAGTGAAGATAGATTGATTCTGAATTTTGTTCTTGGTTTCCTTTTTAAGGTATCATGCTTTGCTTTGGTACACTGGGTTACTGGGACTTGTGGAAACCCACGTAGGCTGTGTTTCATCCACACTGTGAGAGGCTCTAACATACTTTGAGGGTCCACAGACACAGGAGAACAGAGGCTGGAGGGGCCCTCAAACATGGCAAATAGACCATTCCCAACATCATCTCTGCAGAGATGATATGAACACCTCCTTGACTACCCAAGGCAAAAAACAAATCAGCCTATTCTTTTTAAAACTACATTCCTAGCCAAGCACAGTGGCTCACACCTGTAAACCCAGCACTTTGGGAGGCTAAGATGGGCGGATCACCCATCTTAGGGTCAGGAGTTCAAGACCAGCCTGGCCAATATGATGAAACCCCATCTGTCCTAAAAATACAAAAATTAGCCGGGTGTGGTGGCACATGCCTGTAATCCCAGCTACTCGGGAGGCTAAGGCAGGAGAATCGCTTGAGCCCAGGAGGCGGAGGTTGCAGTGAGCTGAGACCATGCCACTGCACTCCAGCCTGGGCAACAGGAGTGAAACTCCGTCTCAAAAACAAAACAAAACAAAATCCTACATTATTTTCCAAAGGGGGAAAAAAGATTTTCTAAGTTATTTGTTTATAGATAAATGCTTATGAAAAATAGTTTCTACTATCCAGACCCATACAGTCTGAAATAAAGCTACACTCCGAGTTTCACTGCAGCAGAATCAGGAAGGTTTCCAAAATTCCTGCTCCGGGCTGATGCCTGATGGGTGTCACTCCAGTCACCTATGATGCCACGTGGTTTTGACAAAGTTTAGTATGATGTGCCTATGCAGATATCCAGAGAGAACTACAAATATAGAATTGGAAAGGAGAGCCTGGAAATGGGGCTAGAACCAGTTTCTGGAGATAACAATAAGACAGAGTCTTCAATGTGGGTGAGATAGCTCAGGCATCATGCATACAGGGGATGAAGAACAGGGACAAGGATAGAACTCTGGAAATCTCCAATGTTTGGGGAGGCAGGAAAAAAGGAATCTGCAAACAAGGGAGAGAAAGTCTGTTGTGCTTGGGGACGGGGAGTAGGAGGGAGCTGGGTGGAAGGGGAACAGAGCACAATATTTAACAGCGCAGGTTCTGAGGTGAGACCAGGTGCCTTCAAAGCCTGGGCTACTGCTTACTAGACTTGGAACCTCAGACAAAGTGGGGAAACTTCTCTGCACCTCAATTACTCCCTCTGGCAAATGCAGAAAACAATATAGCACATCACACAATTGTTCTGAGGGAAAGTACTTGACACAGTGTCAGGCTCATATTAAGCATCCAAAAACTGTTTATTAAGAGGCAAATAGGAACTGAAGAGATCTATAGGGTTAACAGTGACTAGGAGCAACTCAGATCCTTTCCCAGGATACATTTTGATACAGTGAAGGGTGGAAAGGAAAGCTGCAGCCCAGGAGACACGGACAAGAACCTGTAAGGACAAGAAAAACCACAGAACAAGGCAGATGGGGGCCTCGGGCTAATCTTTACTATAAAAAGAGGCACATAGTATTTGATCACTTAAGAGGTGATGGGAAGAATAAACCAAAAAAATAACCATTCTTACAGCAAAGTGCAGAGTGAAAGAGAACCGCACTAATGATATAAGTTCAAGGGCTGGCCTGAGTACTAACCAACTGCCCAACCTTGGAAAGGCCCCTTCTCATTCCAGGAGTTCAGTTTTATGTATTCCCAAATGGCCACTAAAGTCCCTTCCAGTTCGCACCATTTATGATTTTTGGTGTTCTATAACTTCACTTAAGGATTCTGTGGCTACACATGAAAGCAGTTACTCTGATGAAGACATAAGGGAACAGAAGGTCTTCAGCCGCATGTGTTCTCAGCATGAAACAGAGGACTCAAGAATCACCTAAGGGTAATTAAGAGGGCAGATGGTAAGATGTAGAGACAGCCCAGTCTTCCTCCTCTTTCCTCTTCCATTTGCCCCAAAACCAGAGATGAGAGGAAGGGGATAAAAGCAGCTAAATCAAGGTTGAAAACAAAAAGTCATGTATGTTCCTGTTTGCCAACAATTCCAAAACGCTTTTTGAGTGTGAGGGCCAGGAGAAGGTGGATATAAGAACGACAGACAAGTGAACAAAACACTGATGCAAGTGGAGAATCAAAAGTAAAATCGGCTCATTTGGATTCGAAGGGATAAAGATAATGCCTAATTAATCCCAAACCCTCATTGTACCACTGACAGAAATGACGTCCAAAGAGGATACGGGAATTGCCCAAGAGCAAAGCTGCAACAGGAGCTCCTGTTTGCTGACTCAGTCCAGTACAGATTCCATAGAAGTATGTATCTCATTGGTCAAATTCCAAATTATGACAATTCCTGCTAAGAGATCCTATGTGGGAGGTAACTGACTGAAATTGCTAAATTCCTGGGAATTTTTTTTATTTCCCCATGTTCATGAAAGGCTCAGAGGACAAAGAGGAAAGAAAAATAAATGTATTAAGCCACTACTATGTGCCAAATATTATGCTAAGTGATTTCACATACATCCTCACATAAGCTTGCTACTCTGTGAGTCTAGCAGGCTCTGAGCCACTTGACGAGAGGGCAGTGTCATACCCATCAATACATTCTCCATGCCTGACAGAGTGCTGGTACACAATAGGTGCCCAATATATGCTTGCTGTATGAATGTAAAATTTTCCTGGTGCATAAAGGGAGGATTAGAGAGATTAAAAAACTTATTCAAGGTATACATGTTGGTAGCACAAGTGGCAGTATCAAGATTGGAATTTGGGATTGCCTGATACCACAGCTCATTCATGTTCCTTTCACTGAACAGGTTGCCTTTCATATAATTTTCTGCAAATCCAACAGTAATACTTATTTTCTAACAGACGGACTGATGGGTTTCCAAGGCACCTATGGCTTCCAGAACCTCTTCGTGAGTGTTTCCTCTTTCAAAGTGTTTGTTTCAAGGTGTCACTTTTGGTCTGGTTACTCCTCTACACTGGCCAAGCCTGATCAGAATCTCCAAAGGCTCTGACCAGGATGCATTCTAAGGGCCAGCAGCAAGGAGGCAAGGAACCACAGGAGGAGCACCCTGGCCTAGGGCTTTAGTTGGAGTCTGTTCCTATCAAGTGGAGATAACATACCTGGCCTGGTTAAATGCAATCTTTTCCTCACCTCCTTGACAGCAAAGGCTTTCAACTGAAAACTCAGCAAGCAAATGAGACCAGTTGTTGCCTTTCTTATCTTCTCTCTCTTCTCCCTCTCTCTTACACACACACACACACACACACACACACACACACACACACACACACACACGGGAAAGCTTCGGATTATCTCTCTGTTGTAAATCAGTCTAAAGTATATTCAAAAATAAAGGTTTTTTTTTTTCCTAATTCTACATATAAGATAAGTCACGTCTTTAGATATTTTTGACTTGAGACTGTTAACGGGACTCTATTTGTTCCATCCAAGAAAGCCCAAAGAAATGGATAATGATCCAAAGCAGACTACATCTGAGTGGTTCTGTATCTTATATGCAAAGAAATGTTCCCACAACAAAGTCACTAAATGAACGTCACTATGCTTGAATAGAAGAATAAATTGAATTGTGATAAAAGCAAGTTGTTTAAAGACTCTTTAGCTCATATCTACTAAATTATCCTGAACATTATGTGCTAAACAAAGGCTCTGATACTCATATTATTAAGTAATAAAAACACTTTGAGAAATAAGCCAACATTTTTACTTTAAAAAAGATTTATTTATCATTTTCTGGTTTTATGAGTGCTGTAATTGTCCTCCAAACCTTTCAACGATGCCAAATACTTTTCCAGTCGAACATTCTGCTATAGTATTTTCTCTTTAACGCTGAAGGTCACAATGGGATGCCTATGGTGAATTAAACAACAGACTCTATAAAAATAGACAGAAGCCTTGGTCCCTCGTTAGGCCTAATTGTCGAAACATCAATCTGTTTACTCTAGATTCTGTAACTGTTAGATAACGAGAAAATTTCGTTATGCAAATCGTGGCAGCAATGTAGAAAAAATATGAGTTATTTAATTTATAAGTGACAAGCTTTTAAAAACTAAGTCTCAGGTAGTATTTTGACATTTTTTCCTATGGGTCACAGATCATCACCACCACCTTTAATGAGGAAGATAGGAGAGCTGATTGTCCTGTCTCTACATTTTAGAAGTCTCCAACCCTAGTTAATTGTTGGTCAAGCTTTCTGCAGCTGTCCAACTATCAACTGGTACTCCTCTGACTTTTTATCTCATAAATGAGACCTCTACTGCTTGGCAGACACAAAGAAAGCATGAGGAAAGTCATCAGGATTTCTACTTTGTATTCACTGACCTTTAAAAAAAAATAACATCATTACTAGCCTCAGATTCTGGAAGTTACTAATCAGTTTGAACACCCTAAGAAGTTTACCAAAGCTTTCAGATAACTCCAGGGTGTTGTCAGAGGTGAGGTTGACAGATGTCATTTTAATTTAATGAGGCAGAAAGAACACAGGAGAATGAGTTGGAAGATCTGGGTGCCAGTCTCACAGCTACCACTTAATGTGCCGTGTGGCTTTAAACACTGTGCTTGTGATCCAGTATTTTCTTTTGCTACAAAGGACACTGGGAAAATTGGTGAAATCACCAGGGTCTATACAGACCTTGTGTATAGACAAGGTATATTAGGTAATAGTATTTATCAATGTTAGTTTCCAGATTTTGACAATTGTACTGTAGTTAAGAGAATAACTTGCATAAGAAAATGTGTATGTTTGTAGAAACTGTACAGTAACGCATTTAGAGGTAAAAGGACATCAAGTCTGTAACCGACTCTAAATGGTTCAGGAAAAAAACACAGGGAGGGGATGATGAAGCAAATGTGGTAAAAAGTTAACATTTGGGAAATCTGGGTAAAGAGTATAGGAGATTTCAGTGTATTGTTCTTGCAATTTTTTCTGTTGTCTGAAATTATGTCAAAATTAAAACTTAAAATATAATGATGCATGGGAATATAATTAGCGATCACTAAATATTCACCAAATGTCACTTTAATTTCTCTTAGACACAAGTATCCTCACACGCAAAACGAAAAAGGGATATGCCAAAGAATTGTTTAAAACCTGGCTAGCCCAAACTGTCTCTGATTCTGTGATAAGTAGTAAATCATGGATATAGTAATTGCCCTATACCATACGGAGAAAACAATAACAACAATAGACATGCTTTCTGCCTTCAAAAAGGCTGAAGTGATAAAATAGAAATCAGTGTCCAGGATCAGTTAAAGTGATCTGAAGAAACTTTTTCTGAAAATACGAGTTTCAAATGGGCTCTCAAAGGCTCTGAAGACAGGAATTAACAATAAAATTAGAGAAAAATTTATGAAAAGGCGACTCTTTTGGACAGAGAAATGGAAATAGGCTGGAGGAAGTCTCTTGCCAGAATGCCCAAGCAAGGATGTATGGATGGCTAGGATGAGTGAAGCTGGGCTGGCCAACAGATCTGCACTGTTCCAGTCAATTTTCCAAAACCACACATGAGTCAGCAACTAAGCCATGGGACATGGTGTCAGAATGCCCTCCCAGCTCTATGGGAAATCTCCAATTCCACACGCCATGTACAGTGTACAGAAGTCTCTGAGACAGTCATCTAGGAGCACACTTCAATCTTGTTCTCCAAGCACATACCCAACACAACATGCCAAAGATCAAGCATGTGTGCAGTCAACAAACACTGTTCTGACCCTAAAACAGTAAGCTTCCATCAGGAGGCTTACACCCAATGTACAGTGGAACTCCTTTCTCCATTTTGGAAAGACTTTGAAAGGCAAGGCTATCCATACACCATCTGACTTTTCCTACATGTTCAGGGTGTGTGTTTTATTAAAAACTATCTAAATCCACATAGGCAGAAGGAACATTCAAAACACTTCCACTGTAAATACTAGTAAAAAATGTTCATGAAATCCTCATGAATTCTCATAACTGGGAATCCTAAATAGACACTGGCGGGAAACACAATGAAGTAGAAAATGTTGTCATTTCATTTCAATTAACAATTATTTAATTAAGAAATCATATACTTAGAACTGTGTCATGGTAGCACATGCAGATCACACAAAGGGAATCATAAGAAAACAATCAAGCTTCTCTAAAAAGATGAGATTTTTTGATACCCACATATATGGTGAATGCACTTTAATGAGTATCACCTGTAAGTCATATTTAGGATACCAGATATTCACTTCTGAAATACTATCAGTGTCCATCATTGAAGGGCTATTACCATTCAATTTTTCAGGGATGGGCATGGCAATATACACATACATATGAGTACACTATTCACCATAACAGTATAAAGATAAAAGGGTTCTATTTATTCACTAACAGAGAGTCTAGGGAATAGCTTAAGTTAAGCCTTCAAAAATGAAATGTGTTTTACCCAAGCCTAGTAATAAGAAAGATTCTGTACATACTGCTTAGAGAGAGATTAGATTGAAATTTAACCTATCACATTCTGTTCTCCAACTTGAAAAAAAAAAAAATGTTAAACTCTGTCTTTGGGCTTCCATTTTTAGTGTCAAAAGAAAGAAAGAAAGGAACACAGATGGAATAAACCTCATTCACTTAATTTGAAAATCAGATGCAGACTTCAAAATTTGGAATAAGGAAAGATTCTTGCTGGTTGATTTCGTTAAAGAATTTATCTTTAGCTATCTGAGGGGAGAACTGCTTACATCATTTAGTGTGACCTTTAGTGGATTGATAAGTCATCACATGATATACAATTTTATAACAAAAGCAATCATATAGAAGCAATCTAAGATGGCTTGAACTGTTTTTCTTTTGATATAGATAAAGCTTAGAACTTGGTCTACAGTGGTTAGACATTGCAGATTTATAATGAGTGTAATTTGGAACTACAGTACCATACACAGAACAAATACTTAAATGTCAAATTGGCTGATGATTAAACAACTGAAGAGGGCTGGCTGCTAAGGAATACATTTAAAAAGTCATTTAAAGGGAAACCAACAACCAAAGGTCGAAAAGTGGCAGAATATCTTTTTATTCTGTTTTATTTTACTTGAGGTGATAATAACCAAAAGGGTTTTTTGTGGTAGATTTTTTTTTAATTCCAACAATTAACATATCTGCTAAATATTTCTCTTTTTGTAAAATGCCTCTTTTATACCAAATTCTTGTATTTAAAGGTATATGAGAAATGAAGTTTAGCTCTGCCTCCAAATGCTAAGATCTGAGGAAAAAATATGTGCCCCCAAAATGAATCACATTCAGGCTTGGAATAAATTCACATGAATATGTATTTTCTTATTTACTTGGAAAGTCTTGTATTTGCATCTGTCTTTCTTACTATCAGTGAGCTTTCTTTTCCAGGGTAGTGGCTCAGCTCCAGTCCTCAATATGTGCAACCCCTTACCTACAACTCCATTCCTAAGGGCAAGCAGGGCACTGACACAGGTATAGGATGCTCCACTCCACCAATGTCACTAGGTCCCCATACTGAGTAAGACACATGCAAGCAGTTTCTCCTTGTTTTGTACAGTACATTAATTGGGAATCTAGAGTTGATTCTCAACATATGAGATTATTCCAAATCCAAACGTACAGTATTTTTAAAGTCCCCTTTTATACAGGGTATTTGGCACTTTCAGAAATACCAACTATAGACAGTTATCTGGACCTGGGTTTTGATAGCAAGCATGATATAAATACTTTTTAATGAATGATAAATGAATAAATGAGTGAATTAACACTAAATGAGGATGTGTCATCTGAAATGAATCATGGTACAAAAGGGCTTTGCATGTCCTCTCCACAGGCTAGGGCGAGGAAAGTCTGTAAGAAGGCAAAAATCATTAAATCGTTAGGAAATAAACTCAAGCTATGCAATACCAATCACTGTTAGAAAGACTGCAAGCTCCCTGCAAGCAAGGGCTTCTTAATCAGGGGCCATACTCACAAATGCTCTCCAAGGCCAGGCGGATGGAAATAGTACAGGCTCCATCTAAAGATCAGGCTATCATGTAGGCAAGCAGGCCAGATGGCTGGTTGCTCTTTCGATTTTCCGAGAAAAGCCAAATTCTAAATTGTTTTGTAAAATCCTCTCCTTTCTAAATGTTCACTCTGTATTTATTTTTTTTTTTAACACTATGTGAACTTAACAAAGCACAGCTGTGGGCCACATTCCACCCATGGAATTGGAACCTTGCCTCTAAATCTTTCTACATATCAATAACTCATTGCTTATTTTTACCTTATCTTTAAATCTGGCAAAGGGTGGGAGGTGGTGGTGTCATACTAATATCACCAAAGAAATTCGCCAAAACAGGAATACAAGTAGGAAAAACAAGCAGAGCTTTTAAGTGGCTACATTTCAGTAAAAGCTTGTATTATATTAAGACTTTAATGCCCTCAATCTCAGCAATTATGCTCAAGCTTCAGGTGGCAATATATTTTCTCCTATTTTTTTCACCCTTATTCTCATCCCCTAATTCATCCCTGACTCGTCCTATTTATTAACCATGCCACATATGTCTTCTTCTCGTCTTGTAAATAGCTTCAAATTCTTGGAACAAGGTGGGGCATAAGTAAATTCCAACAAATAGTATTTCAGATGTTCACATTCTAATTAAAGGCAAGTGTATTACTACATATATAGAATATGTATGTGTGTGTGTGTGTGTGTATATATATATATATTTGTTTTTGAAACAAGGTCTTTTTCTGTCACCTAGACCAGAGTGCAGTGGCACAAACACGGCTCACTGCAGCCTTAACCTCCTGGGATCAAACGATTCTCCCACCTCAGCCTCCAGAGTAGCCAGAACTACAGGCATGTGCCACCATGCCCAGCTAAAGAACTACGTATTTTTAAAACAAGATGTGATCCCTGAGGGGTAAGATTTTTCTGAAGCGATACAGGTTATTGAAAAGTTCTATATCCAAAATTTAACACTGGAAAATACTGGAAAATCTTTTTTTGAAATGATTTATGTTCTTGGGCCTTTAGCTAAAGAAGACATGAATCCTAGTCCGAGTACCCAGTTAAAACACACACACGCACACACACACACATGCACACTCAAACACAAGCATTTCTACATAGAAAAATAACCTAAATACTCCTATAAATAATTTTTGTTAGAAAAACTTAATTTCCACATTTCTATCTCAGTTTTCGCTCTCATGTTTCAGTATATTTAGACCTCTTTAGGAAAGTCTAGTTAAATAGGTCAGTCCATAAAAACCTTTTGCAGCAGAGACATCATTCTAGGAGAAAAAGAAATTAAAATAATAGTCTACCCCCAAAGAATAAAGGTAACTATAAATATGTAAAAGATAAAACAATAACATGAGTTTCTTCATATTATAATAAACAGCATGTAAGTCCTTGTTATCAGCAAAGTAAACAGGTTTCATGTATTATACCTACTTAAAACATAACTTGTGAACTTCAGCTAAAAAGTATTGCTTGGACATGCCAAGGAAAATATACAAATAGGTATTTTCCAATTCACCAATTTTTTTAAAAAGTTCCAGAAATCCAATGACAAATGTGGTATACAAAAAATATATAAATTATTTCAACTTAGAATAATTAAATCATAAAATACATAGGGTACAAATACCACATTCTGTTCTAAATTGTTATCTTAGGATCATCAAAAGAAAAAGAGGATTTAGATTATGCAAAAAATGATTCCTATATATATAATCAATTATCTAACTGACATTTTTACAAATCTACCACTACTTCGCCTTTTATTGCATATGCTAAACAAGCAGATGCTAAGTCTGTAAACTGTGAATTAACCTCCTTTTTAATTAATTGTTCCTTTGGAAATACTGGCTTTTAAATCCCATGCTGCAGTTGCTTCATCTTGGAGACGTGTGCCAATCTCATATTCAGGTTCTTGGGCTATATTCCAGGAGGCAGTACACATTGATTCCACTTTTAATTATTTAATGATTCATTTGCATTTTATTTATACATTGGCATCTGACCTGGTTTAATTTTAGTTTATTCCAACAATAGGCCTGCAAGAATCTAGATCTGACCATCTTCACAGCAAATATGACTGATGATGCTGGAAGGAGTGACATAGCTCAGAAATAGGTCAAGGGTGCAAAGGGAAGGGATCAGAGTGCACTTAATTGACAGGGGCAGGCCCTCCTCAAGCACATGGTTTTCTGAGCTCAGCACTCCTTCCTTCTTTTAAAGAGCAGGCATTTTAAGCAGGGAGTTTCCTCAATAGTTCTTTCCAGGACTTTCTGGATGTCTCTCTATGTCCAAAATTCTCCCTTGCTAACTAGACCTGAGACTTCCTCCATTAGAACCTCATACTCTCAGCCCCAAGCCTCCTTATTAAAAGCAAATGCACTGAAGAAAGGTAACATCAAAATCTGTTGATAATGTTATTTTGTCAGAATGAAGGATCTGACAGCAGTTTTCTGAAAAGACAAAGAAGGGAGACTGAGAGCTTTAGGGAGCTGGGCACTGGGTGAATGGAGGCAGAGAAAGAGGTCTGAAAAGAAATGTCTCCTCCACAGTTCTGGAACTTATCCCATGCTAGGCCTTCTCCTAGTCATGAATGCATAATAAAAAGCTGGACCTCCAGCTACTGAAGACAAATAACTTTAACTTTTATATATTCCTTTGAGACACACACATAAACACACACAAGGTTCTTAACGTGGTGGTCCACAGACCCTGAAAATCAGAAATTGCCATTCGTTACTCTCTTGGCAATGCTGGAACGGTTTATCCTTCTGGAACTAAACTTCTGATTCTACCCAAGTCCCCACTGTACTGGATAAGAAATAAATTTTCAAAGTCCAAGTACTTTCCCCCATGCATAACTACCATCACGCTGGGAGAAGGCCCAGAGGAAGTGAAGCAATGTAACAAACAGGGATTGAATATTTCTTTTACATCATTTCTTTTACATCAATTCATGCACCGTATTATGCATATTAAGTGTCTTTTTTTGGTTCAGTAACCCCATAAAAGAAGTATCATCATCCTCATTTGACAGATGAAAAAACTGAGGCTAGAGGTTTCCCAATTTGGTCCAAGTATCATAGATAGGAGACGACATAGCCAGAATTAAAATCCAGGGCTTCTCCTTTTTCTGAGCTAATGGAAGTGTCTTTATGTTGTTGAGTCCTGACTGAGCTCCAACCCTGCACACAGAGACCTGCAAGTGTGCCAAATGACACAAGAAAATCTCTTCTTCTTTTTTTTTTTTTTTTTTTTTTTTTTTTTGAGACGGAGTCTCGCTCTGTCACCCAGGCTGGAGTGCAGTGGCACAATCTCAGCTCACTGCAAGCTCCGCCTCCTGGGTTCACGCCATTCTCCTGCCTCAGCCTCCCGAGTAGTTGGGACTACAGGCGCCCGCCACCGCGCCCAGCTAATTTTTCTATTTTTAGTAGAGACGGGGTTTCACCATGGTCTTGATCTCCTGACCTTGTGATCCGCCCGCCTCGGCCTCCCAAAGTGCTGGGATTACAGGCGTGAGCCACCGCGCCCGGCCAAGAAAATCTCTTCTGTTCAGAGAACCAAAACCATGCAGTGAAAGGCAGGGTCTAGCTCCCTCCTCATTCCTGGATTCTATCAGAAAATAACCCAGAATCAAGATCTGGTGGCACTTTTGGTGGACTTGTCAGGAAGAGAAAAAACTCATTTCCCCCTCTCTTACAAAAGTAACACAAAACAATGTAAAAAATTGGGAAAATATGTTTAAAGTCAAAGGAGAAATAACAACGATTTGTAATACAACTGCCCAGAGATAATCATAACATTTTAGGCTATTTCTCTCTAGTCTGTCCTCTCCACCTATACATGTTTGGAAACATTCAGCTTATATTTTATAGGCAATTTTGCATGAAGTTCTGTCCATTTAATTGTACTTTAAAATTATTTTAATACTTCTTGAAAACTATTTGTAGACTTAATTTTAATATTTTACCATTCAGCATTAAGTTTACTTAACTATTTCTTTATTATTGCACTTTTAGGGTAGGAGGAAATTTTTTCACTATTAAAAAAAATACTGCGAAGAACATCTCTATGCACATTTCTTTCACCATGTTTCTTTTTTTCTTTTTTCTTTTTTTTATCTTGAGATGTCTTGTCTCCCAGGCTAGAGTGTAATGGTGCCATCTCAAATCACTACAATCTCCGCCTCCTGGGTTCAAACGATTCTCCTAATTCAACCTCCTGAGTAATTGGAATAAAAGGCGCCCATCACCACGCCCGGCTAATTTTTGTATTTTTAGTAGAGACGGGGTTTCACCACATTGGCAAGGCCGGTCTCACACTCCTGGCCTCAGGTGATCTGCCTGCCTTGGCCTTCCAAAGTGTTGGGATTACACGCATGAGCCACCGCACCTGACCTCTTTTACTGTATTTCAAGTGTTTTTTTCAGGATCAATTAGTAGAAATGCAGTTATTGGGTTATGTGTTAGAGCAACATCAATACATTTAACCCCTGACAGTATGGGTATCCCCTGAAATTTACACCATCATTACCAATGTATGGGAACCCTAGTCTCAAGGTGTGCTACTTACCTACTGAGTGTTATCTTGTCAATTTGATGAGCAAAAACAAAACAAAACAAAACAACAAAATCACCATTGCTTTAATTTATATTCCTGAGTTCAGTTTTTTCCAAAGGATTATTTCCCCTTTATGAGTGGTCTCTTCATGACTCTGCCCATTTATCTATTGGTTGGCACATATGACCTTGAATTATCTTTTTGTAAGGTGCACCAGTATAGTAAAACAGCAGGTTCACAGAATCAGGAGACCTAGGCCTTGCCATTAACTAGTTGAAACACTTGGGGCTAATCACTTCTAGATCAGCCCCAAATTTTGGTTGACACGGTCAATGGAAATTGTACACAGAGCCCAATGTCTGAAACAGATACAGATGAAGGTGCTGGAGCTGAAGCAAGACACCCCACCTTCTCCTCATTCACTCAACTCCTCGCATAGCTTCTGAGACACCACAGAGGAACCCTAGAGTTTCAAAAAATAAAATAAAATCCTACTGAGCTTGTTGATTTCTAAGATCTATTTTAGCTTCTATGAAACCAACCTTTCCAGGTGTAAAAAGAAACCTTAGAAACTACACTAAGATTGGATGAGTTTGGAAAGCCAGCATCCAAGAGACATAGTAAGAAATCTTCATATGGAAAGTATTCCTGGTGGGTTTAGAGATATTCTTTTTTCCTTTCTGAAAATGCTGTTGGTGCCAATAAAGCAAGCAGTACTGAATAAGCTATGTGACAGAAAGACAGTATTCACAATGCTGAATGTTTCCAGCAGATGTATCAACCATTATTCAGAATTCACTAACTCCCATCACAGCTTGGGTCCTGGATGAGATGAATCCACGTGAAATATTTCTTCCTTGATTCTTCCAGCTGAAACTGAGCGTCAAAGCACATTGATTATCACTACCTTTGGGGAAATACAGTAATTTATGGAGTGAAGCTAGCAATTATTATATCCTTTCTCAAAACCCCCACATTTCAGAACATCTTTACACAGGACTGTTTCTTATTCTTAAAGATATGTTCCTATTTCCAAGTGAACTAGAATGACTCTGGTCAGTTGCACAATGCAGGATGGGTAGATGGACTAGGCATTTACACAAGGAGATCTTAGAGTTGCTGAGTAAGACAGCCCTGCTCCAAAAATTTCTGCCCCCACAATTTACTCTGCCACCATGCCTGAGACACCTACTTACTCTTCTAGGTCACTTTTCTAAAAGATATCCTGCAAAGGAGGGTGGAAGAGGTTGGATAGGAGATTATATGACCTATTATCACTTATGAACAGTCTTTAGGTTGAGTACAGATGCGACTCTTACGGCAATTAGATAGGAGAAGGAGGGGAAGGGAGGGAAGATACTAGAAAAATCCGCAGCTAGTAACATCCACTGTCTAGACTGCTGCTGAATACAAATAAATAGTTAATAGAGCTTTGCTGAGCTTTGCCTGTTTCATGGTTTTGCCTAGGGCTTGACCTACATATACCTTAGCTATTCCAAACATGCGAGTGCAAATATAACCCCTGACATAGGAACCACTGTTTACCATAAACACAGGAAAATAAAAACCTAAATTTTCTACAGAAATTCAGAATGACTATGCCATTTTAGAGTGTATAGAATTTTTCCTGATGTATATAGGTTGATCAGAAGTATTTCACTAAAGACATTTTTCGATAACCTACCCCATGCCCATTATTCATTAATAATATTTCACAAAAATCACTAAGAAAAGAAACAAACATCTTTGAGGGTATCTAGCATAAACATTAGTTATTTAAATATTAATAAATTTAAAAATTTGACAAGAGGTTTTACTATTTGGGTTTTATTTTACAGTTTCTACTAACTTATAAATAGATAGTAGTTTAAAGATAATGTGAATTATTTAGGGCTGTAATTACCCAAGTTTTGTTATACAACTTGGCAGACAGCCATTCTGCAATCACAAAAAGTCACACTTCAGCCTCAGTTTTGGATGGTGCAATAATTCACACCTTGGACATTGTTTCGCCTCAGTATCTTACTGCTTCATTAAAGATGCTTACATTTGGATAGTTTGCAAATGTTCAGTAGGAAAGACTGAATCCAAATGTGTGAACCAAACAAGAGAAACTTATTGGCAATTTGAGAGCACAGGGGCTATTAATAATGAGCAAGTCAAAAAGTTACTCTTCTTTCCCTGTGTCGAGGTTTGCCCTGGAGACATGCATGCATTTTTCTTCAAAATTATTAAGACACCATCTAAAACAACTAGCAGTCAAATTACAAAATATATGCAAGTAATCCCTAGCTTTCAAAGGTCTTCTAAGATTCCCTTATGTAGGTAGCTATATGTCCCTATTTGTTTGGGATAGTCCTGGAGTGTTATTAATAGCATCCCTTTAACCCTCAAAAGGGCCCCGTTTAGATGATACACTATTTGGAAACCCTATTTATTAAGTCTCTCTAGTTTTTAACCCAGGACACACTCTCCCATAGAGAGAAGAAATATAAGCCTTTAAAGATCACCATGTAAAAGTTAATTTCTAGGCCAGGTGCAGTGGCTCACCTAGCACTTTGGGAGGCAGATCACCTGAGGTTAGGAGCTCGAGACCAGCCTGACCAACATGGTGAAACCCCATCTCTACTTAAAATTCAAAAATTAGCCACGTTTGGTGGCGCGTGCCTGTAATCCCAGCTACCCAGGAGGCTGAGGCAGGAGAATTGCTGGGACCCAGGAGGCAGAGGCTGCAGTGAGCCAAGATTGTGCCACTGCACTCCAGCCTGGGTGACAGAGCAAGACTCCGTCTCAAAAAATAATAATAATAACAATTTCTAGCCGCGTAACAGCATTTTTATGAAAAAGTAGGCTTGAAATTAAAACTTGATATTTCTCCATGGGCATGGTTCACTTTCTTGGATATCCCACACGTTGTTTATGCCATTTGATGGATACATGATTTTAGAGACTCCACCACCTCTAAGTTATCAATGGTTGCCCATGTCAAGGCTGAGCTGGGGACAGTCAGTGAGGGGCAGTGACAGAGGTCCTGGGATAGAGAACAGGATGAGAGTTACAAGGGGGCCATGCACAAGGAGAGGATGGGGACTAGAGAGACTTGGGAACAAAGAGTATGGGACACAATTTCCTACTGGCATGATCTCCAAAGCTACTCCGGTCCTAGGTCAGCAATGACCCTACCCCATTCACATTTTTCCAACCCTGCTCACCAATTTAGCTGCAGGAGGAAGTATGCCACAACAGGAAGAACAAAGCCTCTCTGCCTCTTCCTAGCTCAGTAAGGCAGGCTTGGGCTGTTTAGCTGCTCTGGGCCTCTGTTTCCTCATCAACAAGGATGCCCCCACCTAAATTTTTATGGCTATTTTGGGATCAAATGAAACCTCCTTTGTGACATACTGCCCAGTATTGCACATATCTAGCACTCACCAAGTATCAGGCCTATCATCAGAAGTATTTAGTTTCTGTAAACTTTCTCTTTCCAATTTTAATCTGAGGATTCCGTCCTTCCTGCTCCATGGAAGAATAGTAGATTTTAAAAGGGGATAGCATAAAATCTTTCTATCTTATATGTAAGCCAAACCCCCAATTCTTGTGCATTGATTTTATTTTACAGATATAAGAGTTATAAATTGGACAGTCACAAACTAGAGGTAAGTTCACCACTGTCTCAAACCGAGGAGTGGCGGGATAGCAGAGGGCAAAATACCAGTGAGTAAAATTTCCAACTGGTTTTGTTCTGATCTACCCAAGCACAGGTGCTGGTCCCAAGTACAGGTCCCACCCAAGTACAGGTCCCTTTTACTCCATGACTGCCACCATCTCCCTGGGCATCCTGAATGTCACTCTATTTTGGAGGTGGGGAACAAGGGGCTAACAAGTGCCCTTGGATGTTGAAGCAAGATGTCCACCTCAGACAGGTAAGATGAGCTGAGTCAAACTTCCAGGCACAGGCATATCATTCCTAATCTAAGATGAGCGGATGCCTGATAGCCAGCCAGCTCCTCAGAATGCTTTTCCCTGATGGTAATGAGAAGGGCTTCAGGCATAGCTCCTTTCTGTAAGCATCATTAAAAGATGCTCCTTTAAAGATCCACAGGTATTGGCCAGGCCCTACCCATCTCCTGGACACTAGGGCTGACCATGGACAGCACTTACCTCATGCAGACACTCTTTTATTTCTGGTCTTCCATCGTTCACCCATCCTTACACCCATTCCAGCCACTTGGCTCCCTTGCCTACTCCTCCTGATCTCTCTGAGCTCTGCTTCGCTACTGATAACAGCCAGGTACTCCGGCATGACTGTGCTCCATGGCATCTAGGCTACTACTGCCCTGCTGGCTTACACAGAGGGGTGAGACCCAAAGGCACTATAGTGGACATCTGTCCTTCTTGCTTGACCATCATCATCATCTCCTTTCTATATTTAGAAATTTTCCCACCAAGCACAGCCCTCTTTCCTTATAGAAGCTAAAAGTACTGTACAGTTGCCATGCACATTCAAGTGACTTTGCTATTCCTCCCATTGAGAGGTGGAATCGATCTATGTACTCTTTGAAGCTGTACTTCGCCATGAGTCTTGCTTTGGTTAATGACGCAGAGGAAGGGACTTGAAAAATGCTTGAGCATTGGAGCCTATTGCTGCTGGGAGTCCTGTGATCACCAGGCAAAGAAGTCTAGGCTAGCATCCTTGAGACTGAGTAGTCACATGGAGACAGACCCCGTTCCAATTATCCAAGCTAAGGGCCCAGATAGATGAAGCTATCCTATGCCATCCAGCCCCAAATGAGTTAGCCCAGACCATAAGAAGCACTCAGCCAACCCACAGAATTGTGAGAAATAATAAACATGTATTAGCCACAAAGTTTCGGAGTGGACGTTAAGCAACAATAGATAACTGATAAAGCAAGTATAGCTTTTTAAAGATGCAAATGCATCCATTCTTTAAGTATATTTATGTTGGGCTATTACATGCCAACCAGAAAACAAGCAGAGAATAAAAAGGTTCCTGTAAGGACTGTTTTTTCCTTTGGGGTTTGTTAATGTTGTTGTTCATTTTGATCTGAGTTTTCAAACTGGTGCCATCTGGCTGAATTCTATAGACAAAGAGTTTAACTGAGCAGTAGTGTGTTAAAAATTTTTTGGAAAGTGAATCCCTTCAGAAGGGGCATGTATTCTTCAGTTCTGCCACAGTCCTCATCATTCTACAGTGGTATAGTCCGTACTCCTTCAACACTCTTAAATTACCTGCATGGCTTTGAGAAATACCTGATTTTCCCCCAATCTTAACCAGGTAGGGTAATAAATTATGGAACACTAGGTATAGAAAACCTGAATCTTCTCCACACTGTTGGGGATATTTTATCATTGGTGACAGTATAGGGCAGAGGTTGAATTGAAAAATGGATTAAAATCTGAGAAAAGATGATGAGAAGGCATGGGGAGTTGGAGGTATCACCACAAACATCTTGGAGAATGTTCACAGGGAAAGAGATTCAATTGCACTCACTCTTCATCTTCCTCTTTTATATGGGCAAGATCTCCATGAGTCATGGTTCTCCCAACAAAGGAATAAAACACAAGATAATATATGAGATAACCGGGGACTATCTTCGAGACTAGCTACCACTGATGTCTTTAAAAAGCAATAGAAATGATGATCAGGATCACTCAAGGGTGATGACAATTGCTACCACTTACTGAACACTTACCATGTATAAAAGCATCTGAGTGCTCTGTATGCATCACCCTGTCTGATTCTCCCAACAACTCCTAGTTTACTAATAGGGGAATTGAGAAGCAGAAATATATGGAACTTGCCGACGGACACATGAAAGCTCGTAAATGGCACCCCGCTGCTCACACTCTAATCCCCCTTTCTCAGTCACAGTGGAGGGTGGTTATGGGTAGTCGACACAGATAGTGGTGAAGCCCATGTGCTGTCTGGAAGTCATTTCCTGTGATGCTATTTGGCCTGGAGAGGACTGAAAAGACAGCTATCTTTGGGTTGTTAAGGCACTGCCACAATGAAAGAACAGTACATGACTTCCACGTTACTTCTGAGAAACAGGCTGAAGCCAGGTGGTAGATATCATAGGAACAAAAATTTAAATTCAACATAAAACTTTTTTGTTTCTTTCTTTTTTTTCCCCAAGACAGAGTCTCACTCTGTCGCCCAGACTGGAGTGCAGTGGTGCGATCTCGGCTCACTGCAAGCTCCGCCTTCCGGGTTCACACCATTCTCCTGCCTCAGCCTCCCAAGTAGCTGGGACTACAGGCGCCTGCCACCATGCCCAGTTAATTTTTTGTATTTTTAGTAGAGACAGGGTTTCACCATATAGCCAGGATGGTCTCGATCTCCTGACCTTGTGATCTGCCTGCCTCAGCCTCCCAAAGTGCTTGGATAACAGGTGTGAGCCACTGCGCCCAGCCAATTCAGCATACAACTTTAAGGAGAAATTCAGTGACTGCTGGGGTCACGTCAGCCATAAGAGTCCATGGTTTTATGAAAGCAACATTAGCCATAAGCTCAAGAGTTCTGAGAGGAACCCATGTTCCTACACCCAGATGTTTCCATGCCATTCATTACTCATATAATAGATATCCTGAGCAAAGACTCTATGCCTTTTTCATTAATTAGCCTCATTTTCCTTAACTTAATCTAGCTTCAATTGCACAGTCCGGCACACTATACTGCAGGAAGTAGCGATCCTGAAAGTCTACGAATTTTCTTCTGAGCCCTAGTTCTTTGACTCCAAGCTGTGTGACTTATAAAGTCCCTCTCCCAGTCAAGACCTCTGTTTCTCCATTTGTTACCTAAGGACACTGATCAGATTTACTTCAAAGGTCTCTTTCAGCTTCATCTTCTTAATGTTAGTTACCTCTTACAAAAATTTTAAAAATAATAATACTTCCTAAATTACTTTCAACTAGACTAGCTTTACATGACAACTGATTAAAGAGTTCCTTCTATTTCTTACTGCCTGGTCATGATTCTGAATGTTTATTTGAATCTTTCGCAGGTTAGTTGTTTACATGTCTGACTTTCAATTAGTCTTTCAGATCCTTAAGGGCAGAGAACTATAAATGATCCTTCTAATATACTGCTGCTGTCTAGCATAGTAGGCATTTTAATTAAACTAGGTAGTTAAATTAGCTGTAGCTGCAATTTAAATTCATGTGACAAATTTCAATGCGTTTTATTTTTATTTCCATAGGAAATCAATGAGGAACACGAAAAATGATCTTATGGTTATAAAAGAAACAAGCACTGAAAAAATATTTTAACTAGGTCATTTATACTGAAAACACCAATTAACAGGAAATAATATTTACATATAATTAATCACACATTCCAAAATCAAGGGTATAAGCAATTACGGCCAACTCTTGATTATCCTTGGCAATGTGGAGGGCATGGCTTAAGCACAATTGTGGATAAACACTAAATCTAACCTAAATTCAACAATAGGGAGCCCTTGTGTCCTTGTATGAAGATATGTGACTGCACAAGAATATTGTTAAGGAGAAAACTTGATTAAAAGTTTATTTTATCTATAAAAGAAAATATCATGCAGCAACCAAATAAAGAATATAGTAATATAATGTTACTTTTCCTAACAGCTGTATTTGAATACCCCGACTCAAAACAGGGAGACTTGCTTTTGTTGGGCAAATGCTTGGATAAGTCCCTTTGGTGGGCATCTCAGACTGAGGGAGCCATTTGAATCTGGGACTAAGAGACACAGGTAGAACTGGTCTGCAATAAGCATGATCAATGTGTTTGCTTAAAAGAGAGAGAGGAGAAAAGAGCACCCAGCCCAGGTTGGCACTTCATGTAGGTGAAGAGTTCCTACCGGGGGATCCCCTGGGGAGATCTAGAGAGACTTAAACAGCAGATTTCTCTGTGTGAATACTAACTCTCCCCTGTACAACATTTGATAAAGTCTACCATTCATTTAGTGCTCTTATGTAAGTAGATTATTGTGGAGTGGAGGATGGAGTGAAAAGGAACTGAGGTTGTGCATCCATCAACATTACATAGCAAAAAAAACCAATGATTTATATACAAAAGCATTAAACATATAGGTTACATTAGAGCCACAGTTGCTGACATAAAAAGATAGTCCATGTGTACTTTTTCAAAAACAACAACTTTATTGAGGTACATTTTACACACCATAAAATTCACCTTTGGTTATGAGTAAACTTACCAAGTTGTGTAACTGTCACTATAACCTAAGATTAGACCAATGCCATCATCCCAATAGGATCCATGATACCTATACACAGTTAATCCCTGTTCCCATCTCCAACCCTAGGCAAGAACTTATCAACATTCTGTCCCTATCAATTTCACTTTTTGAACATTTTGTACCAATGAAAAATGCAAATCACAATATGTGGTCTTTTGTGCCTGGTTTCTTTCACTTAGCATAATTTTTTTGAAGTTTGTATGATGCACGAAGTTTGAAGTATGATGTAAGATGTTTTAGAATTCATTATTTTTTATTGCTGAATAGTATTCCATTATATGGCTAAACCATATTTTGTTTATCCATTCACCAGCTGCTGGATATTTGAGTTGTTTCTATTCTGGGCTATTATAAATAATGCTGCCATGAACATTCACATGCATGTCTTTGTGCTAACGTATTAATATATACTTTTTTGTAGGGGAAGAGAGTTGTAGAATATCAACAATTCTAAGAGCTTTATATTTTAACTTCCTGGAAATTAGAGTGTGCCTTACAGTTGATGGTTTACGCATCAATCAGCATCACATAAGGAAGCAGATGGCACGCTCAAATTACAAGGCTTTAAGGAAGATTTAATAAGAGGACTAAATATAAAGGTAATAGCCAGTTTGAAGAAGAAGGGAGTCAGTCAGTCATGTGGATAACAGTCTGCACCTTGAGAAGAAAGTGCTTTTCTAGCTAGGACCACGTTGAGCACAAGGCATCAGTTAGGGACAAAGCTACAGGAATGAATCGCCTTCCCTCACTCTTCTCCTTTCCTTCAGCCTCTTGCAAAAGTTTCCCATTGGCCAGATCCAGCAGAAAGCTGGAGGACAAGGGAGCCCAATGACATGGTCCACACAAACTAGCCTTTCAGGGAAGCAGGCAAGGTGGAGAATGGATATGGAAGGACAATCAGAATACATATCTGGCGCACTGTGTCAAAGCTAAACTGGCAGAGCTTTCTTCTTTCTTAGTGATACACAAAACAATGGTGTATTTTCAATTGAGCATTCCAGATTTGATGAAAAAAGGAAAGATTCCAGTTTCATAAAAATCGTTATCATCAATGCATAATAATGTCCATATATGCATGAAATAAAATCTGGACATAAATACCTCATCTGCAAGAGGGGGATTTAAGATGGAATTTACTTGTCTACATTAAACAGTTCTGTAATTTTAGGATTTTTTACAATGAGCATATCCTATTACCAAGAAAGACCTAGATCTTTGTGGTTTCTGAATACCACGTCTTGTTCTTCCTCTTCAAACTTCCTTTCATTCCTATTAACTTCTTTCTGTTTTTCCAAACCCTTTTCCCTAACTAATAGAGAGGCTGGCCTTCTGCCTTACATTTAGAAGCATTTTAATAAATATGTGTTAAATAGAGGGAAGATTTAACAAACAAGTCAACTAGTAAATGAAAATAAATTGAGGAACGTGGTTTAATCATTGGCCCCACTGGTACCTACCTGATCCTCTACAAGGTCCAAGGAAACTGAAGACCGTATGAAAAATACTGACGAATCAGAAAGGAAAATGAAGAGAAAAAGAAAAAGAAAATTATTATTAAATATTAATATTTCTAAAGCAAGAGAAACAAATTAGATAAAATAAAATTTTGCTAAAGAAGGTAGGAAGTGAGTGGTTAAGAAGATTTTTTTTTTGGAGGAGGTCTCTAAAATGTGTCTATATATCTTTATATTTGATTCTCAAAACAGGGCCATAATCTTTCCAATGATCTCAGAAGAAGTTCTTGTGATAAACATTGAGTATGGCAAAGAAAACCACAATTTCTGAAGTAGAACAAAAATAGTAAAGAATTGATTCTCTTAAAAACACTCAGTTTCCCATAAAAATTTCAGAATCTCTTTATCTCCCTGCTTTACCCACACTAAGCCTTTACCAGCATTCAGTTTTGTTTCATTTATAACGTTACACTGTGCCAGAAAAAGTCTTTCAGAGTTTCTTGAGATGAAAAGTTGGCTTAAAATATTTTAATAAAATTTAAAAGGTGATACCTCAGTTATTATTTTCTAATTTTATTTCAGTGACATGATGCCTCAAATAATATTTCTGTGGACTAAGCTGAATAGTTAAGCATAGTTTATAACATCATTTATATGGGAAAACATGTTCCAAGTTCTGAACAACCAATTTACAAACAAACTTTTGGAACTCAACCCATTCCTATGTTAAGAACTGCCTGTACTGGTTTCAACCTGTGAACTCACCAACAGCTTGGTCAGGGTTGTTAGCAAAATAGCAAAATTGGCTCATTTAACTATTCCATTCCACTTATTCATTTGTCCATTCATTCATGCATGCATGCACGTATACATGTATTCAGCAAATATTTATGAAGAGCCTACTAGCAGGGCCCTGGGCAGGAGGGGAAATTATAGGAACACAGAATAGAATGAGACATGGTTGTTCCATGAGAGAAAGAAAGAGAAAAAGAAATGTAAATGGGAGACACTCCAGGAAGGGAGGCCAAGGCCTCAAAAAGAAGTATCTCAGTGTGGGCAGGATACTGCAAGGAGGTCAGCATTCTGAAGAGTGCAGTGCAAGCTATGAACTGGCAAGCTATGATGCTGGACCTGTGATCATGAGGGACTCAATAAGCCCTTTTAAGTAAGATGAGCCTTATTATTTTAGTCCCTGTTGGCAAACCTTTATGGGTTTAAGCATTCAAATGAAATGTTCAGACTTATATTTTACTTAGCTAATTCTGGTAACCAGGTAGAACTTGGGTCAACAAACCTATAGCCTGCGAGACTTTTGTATGGCCCTATGGGCTAAGAATTTCTTTACATTTTAAAATGGCTTTTAAAAATCAAAAGAAAAATCATATTTTGTGGCACATGAAAATTACATGAAATTCAAATCTTGGTGCCCATAAATAAAGTTTTACTGAAACACAGACAATATTTGTCCATTTACATACTGTCAATGGCTGCTATCACAAAGGCAGAGTTGGATAGTTACAACAGAAACCATATGGCCTAAGAAGTCTATAATTTTGCTATCTGGCCTGTTATAGAAAAGGTTTGCAGACCCCTATTATAGAAGATGGATAAAAGAAGAAAGATCAGTAAGATGGCTTCTGTAACTCAACAGACAGCTGAAAAAATGACACAGGACTTAACTAGGTTAGTGGTAACAGGAATGGAAAGGGCAGGGCAGTTTCAATGACAAAGGTACAAAATCTCCAAGGTGTGGGAACAGAGGTGATGTCAGAGATAATTTCAGGTTTCTGTTCTGAATAACTAGGAAAGATGGTGGTGTCTCCACCTGAGCTGGAGGGAGGCTGGGAGGAATGAGGTGCTCTTGAGGACATGTCTGTGCAGATGTCTTAGAGGCAAATGAAAATACATCGACTAAAAATGCAGGCTACAACAAACCCCCATTCATTTCACCTCTGCACATTATACACTAAAATCCATAAATCACTTTTCATATGCCAAATATGGACTTTGTTTCCCTGGCTGACGAATGAACATTTTGACCAATCATGTAGTGAAGCATGCTTAGCAACCAGATGTTGTGGTTCTGGCAGTAACAGCAACCTCTTTACCTAACAATGTTTATGCAATTTTGTGGTTGCTGGTGTTTATTACATTTTGGCCTTGTTGCTTTATTTTTATTTTTTTATTTTTATTTATTCATTTATTTTATTTATTTATTTATTTTTGTAGAGACGGAGTCTTGCTCTGTTGCCCAGGATGGAGTGCAGTGGTGCAATCTCAGTTGTCTGCAACCTCCGCCTCCTGGGTTCAAGCAATTCTCCTGCCTCAGCCTCCCGAGTAGCTGGGATTACAGGCGCACACTGCCATACCCAGCTAATTTCTTTTGTATTTTAGTAGAGATGGGGTTTCACCGTGTTGCCCAGGCTGCTCTCAAACTCCTGAACTCAGGCAATCTGCCCACTTCGGCCTCCCAAAGTGCTAGGATTACAGGCATGAGCCACCGCACCCAGCCTGCCACTTTATTTTTTTAAAAGACAGAGAGAGGTAAAAAATAAGAATAAAATTAAAATGTTGAAACTAGTAACAAATATAAGCTTCATAAATGTCAAAAATGATTTAAAAATTTTTCCAAGATGGTGGATTCTCTCATCCAGATGCCTGGAAATCTGCCTATGTGAGAGGATTTTAGCATGCCTCAGCCACTTGGAAATAGCAAAATAGTGCATAAAGATGAACTCTGTGAGCTTTAATTCAAGAAAGAAAATGGAAATCCACCAGAAATATATAGACACCCCAAATCCAAGGGAGGAGAATATAAACAAACAGCCCACCATGGCAGCATCTGGTTGATAAAAGTGAGTGAAGTCCCAGTACATGAGAGAGGGAGGGAGTCTCCCTCTGTGACAGACCTTTCCACTGGGGGTCCAGGCAACCCTGGCCGAGGGAGTACACTTTGTTTTTCCCAAGCCCTGGAGCTAACTTAGGTAGAGGCTTGAAGATACTGTGAGGGAAAAACACTGGGAAAAGCTGCAGATGTTTTCCCAGACCAAGAGCAGGAGGCCATTTTTAATCCAACTACATACAAAGTCAGTCATTCTGTGGTAACCTGGCAGTGTAACCACAAAGTCATTTTAGTCTCAGCCCAGAGACTGTAGTGCCTTCTCTGGAGCAGGCAGAACTGTGAAAAGTGTCTCAACAGTAGGGCTAGAATTGTGCTCTCCCCCATTGCAAGCCACGGGCAGGAGAAGAGCTCCTACAACTGCAGTTTCTCCTAGACAATGAGATGTGCTGCCAAGTCCAGCTTGGCAACCTGGAACCAATCTGCATGTGTCATTGCTGAGTGCCCCAGCCTGTTCCACTGAGATCATGGTGCAGTAGGGCCCTCTCCACTCCACTCCTAGGCAGAACTCCCGGCATTTGGAGCATCTGCTTGCCTGGACCAGCAGCCTGAGCCACCCCACCCTTCGTGGATATAGATCATGGTGTAGTGGGGCTCTGCTCTATGCCCAGGCAGATCTCCAAGTATTCAGAGCCCCTCCTAGCCTAGATCAGCAGCCTGAGCACCCCACCCTTGCTGTGCGTAGATTGTGGTGCAGTGGGGCTATCTCTGCTCCACACACAGGCAGTAGGCAGATCTCCAGGCCTTTGGAGCACTCCCTCACATGAACTAGTAGTCTGAGTTGCCCACCTTCCCTATGCAGAGATGCTGTGCAAGGGGGCCCTCTCCACTCCATGCCCAAGCAGATCTCCAGACATTTGGAGCACCCACTTGCCTGAATCAGCAGACTGAACTGCCCTACCCTTCCTGTGTAGAGATCATGGTATAGGGAGGCATTCTCTGCTCCATATACAGGCAGATCTTTGAGCATCTAGAGCATTCACTCTCCTGGATTAGAAGTTTAGGCCACCCCCCTGCCCCCACCCCCTACTCCATCACCTTACAGAGAACTTAAGGCCAAGGAGGCTTCTCAGCTCCATGCCTAGGCACATGTCTGGGCATTTGGTGGCCGCCTACTGGATTCTCCCTTGGTGCTGGTGCTTGTGCCTGCTGTTGGGGGAAGTGTAGGCAAACCTGCCCAGTCCTGCCCTGCCCATCTTGCCAACTACTCCATCGGGGCTGAGAAGGGAGCTCAGACCACTATGCACTCTATGAATTAGCCTGCTATCTGAGGCAGCAAAGAGTTTCTCCTAGTGAACAAGGACCAAATATATACCAAGCCACAAAGGCCACAGCCAGCACTTACTCATCTGCGCCATCTACTGGCTGGTAGGTCAAACTGCACAGTCCAATATAAAACCTGACAACCAAAGTGCACAGGGCAATAGAAGTAAAGCCAAAAGACCCTACCCAGCATTCTCTACAGTCACACCCCCTAGGAAGGGAAAGGGAAAGGGAGAGGGAAAGAGAATGAGACAAAAAGAAAGAACAAAAATATATATGGAAAGAAACAGAAAAAATCCTACCTGCATGAAACTAATTAGAAGTGCCAGCATTTCCAGATGAGAAGGAACCAGTGCAGGAATTCCAGCACCAAGAAAAATCTGAATGTAGTAATGCCACCAAAGAATAACACTAACTATCCAGCAATGGCCCCTAACCAAAATGGAAACTCAGTTATGACAGATAAAAGAATTCAAAGCATGGATTGCAAGCAAGCTCAACAAGATCCAAGATAAGGTTGAAAAATCAACACAAAGAAACTTTGTAAAGCAATCCAGGAAATGAAAGAAAAGACAAACATCTTAAAAAGAAATGAATCATTAATCTAATTCTAAAAATTGTATTTTCAAATTCCTCACGTAAGATTCTAATTCTAATGCTAGAATTCTAATGCTAGAATTAGAAACTCACGTGAGGAATTTGAAAATACAATTGAAAATTTCATCAATATGACTGAACCAAGCAAAAGAAGGAATTTCGGAGCTTAGAAACCAGTCTTTCAAACTAACTCCATCAGACAAAAATAAAGAAAAAAAGAATTTTAAAAAGAACAGTTTTTGAGAAATATGGGATTATGTAAATAAAGTGACAAATCTTACAAATTATTGGCATTCCTGAGAGAAGTGGAGAAAAAGAAAACACCTTGGAAAACATATTTGAGAGAATAATTCACGAAAATTTCCCCAATCTTGCTAGAGGGGTAGACACTTAGATACAAGAAATCCAGAGAACACCTATGAGATACTATACAAAACGAACATCACCAAGACATATAGTCACCAGACTGTCCAAGGTCAATGCTAAAGAAAAAATCTTAAAGACAGCTAGGGAAAAAGGTCAGATCACACACAATGGGAACCCCATTAGTTTAATGGCAAACTTCTCAGCAGAAACCTTACAAGCCAGGAGAGATTAGATGCCAATTTTCAGCATTCTTAAAGAAAAGAAATTCCAGTCAAGAAATTCATATCCCACCAAACTAAGCTTCATAAGCAAAGGAGAAATAAAATCTTTTCCAAACAAGCAAGCCCTAAGGGAATTCACCACCACTAGACCAATCTTAGAAGATAACCATAAGAGAGTTCCAAACATGGAAAGGAAAGAACTATACCTGTTACCACAAAAACACACTTAAGCACACAGCCCACAAATCCTACAAAGCAACCACCCAATAGAAACTACAAAGCAACCAGCCAGCAACTTCATAACAGGGTCAAAATCTCATGTCTCAGTATTAACCCGGAATGAAATGGCCTAAATCCCCCCACTTAAAAGACACAGAGTGGCAAATTGGATAAAAAACAAGACCAACCTATCTCCTGTCTTCAGGAGACCCACCTCACATATAATGACAACCATAGGCTGAAAGTAAAGGTTTAGAGAAGATCTGTCACACAAATGCAACACAAAAAAGAGCATAGGTAACTATCCTTATATAATATAAAACAGACTTTTATAACATCTATAAGTTATATATGATAAGTTTATATATATATTACATATGGTAAGTTTATATGATATAACTTAAATCATATAAAACAGACTTTTCCAGCAAGAGTAAAACAGGACAAAAAAAGGTAATACCTAATTTTAAAAAGGGGGCTCAATTCAACAAGAAGACTTAACTATCCTAAATACATATGCACCCAACATTGGAGCACTCATATTCATCAAACAAGTACTTTTAGACCTACAAAAAAGACTTAGAGAGCAATATAATAAGAGTGGGGGACTTCAACACCCCCACTGACAGCATTAGACAGATCATTGAGGCAGAAAACAAACAAAGAAAATCTGTAGTTAAATGCAACACTTGACCAATTGGACCTAATAGATATGTACAGAATACTCTACCTTCAACCAAAGAATATATATTCTTTGCATCTACACAAGGAACATACTCCAAAGCCAACCACATGCTCAGCTATAAAGCAAGTCACAATAAATTCAAAACAATCGAAATCATACCAATCATACTCTTGGATCACAGTGGAATAAAAATAGAAATCAATACCAAGAAGATCTCTCAAACCCACACAATTACATGGAAATCAAACAACTTGCTTCAAAGTGACTTTGGAGTAAACGATAAAATTAAGGCAGAAATTTTTTACAAACTTCAAAATAAATGAAAGCAGAGATGCAATATACCAAAATCTCTGGGACGCAGAAAAAGCAGTGTTAACAGGAGTTTTTAGTGCTAAACACCTACCTTGAAAAATTATAAAGATCTCAAATTAATGAACTAACCTCAAACTTAGAGGAACTAGAGAAAGAAGAATAAACTAACTCCAAAGCTAGCAGAAGAAAAAAATAACTAAAATCAGAGCAGAACTGAAAAAAAAAATTGAGACCTTAAAAAAAATTGGGACCCAAAAATCCATACAAAGAATCAGCAAAATCAAAAGTTGGTTTTTGAGAGAATACATCAGAGTGGTAGACTACTAGTTAGATTATTCAAAGAAAAAAGAAAAAACAGAGAAGATCCAAATAAGCACAAATAGAAATGATAAAGGCAACATTACAACCAATCCCTTAGAAACACAAAGGATCCTCAGAGACGATCATGAACACCTCTATGCACACAAACTAGAAAGTCTGAAGGAAATAGACAAATTCCTGGAAACACACAATCTGCCAAAATGGAAACAGGAAGAAATTAAAACCCTGAAGAGACCAATATCAAGTTCCAAAATTGAATCAGAAAAACAAACAAACAAACAAACAAAAAAAAAAAAAAAACTACCAACCAAAATTAACCCCAGGCCAGATGGACTCACAGGACTCACAGCCAAATTCTACCAGATATACAAAGAAGAGCTGATACTAATCCTACTGAAACTATCCAAAAAAATCAAAGTGGAACAACTCCTGCCTAACTCACTCTGTGAAGCAAGGATCACTTTGAGACCAAAACATGGAAAAAACCACACTGAAAAAAGAAAACTATAGGCCAATATCCCTGATGAACACAGATGCAAAAATCCTCAAAAAAATCTAGCAAACCAAATTCAGCATCACATCAAAAATTAATTCACCATAATCAGTTAAGCTTCATTCCTGGGATGCAAGATTGGTTCATCACATGCAATCAATAGATGTGATTTACCACATAAACAGAATTAAAAACAAAACCATTTGATCATCTCAATAGATGCAGAAAAAAATTCTTTATAAAATCCAACATCCCTTCATGATAAAAACCCTCAAGAAACTAGGTATCAAAGGAATATACCTCAAAATAATAAGATCATCTATTACAAACTCACAGCCAATATCACACTAAACGGACAAAACCTGAAAGCATTCCCTTGAAAACTGGAATAAGACAAGGATGACCACTTTCACTACTCTTAATTCAACACAGTACTGGAAGTCCTTGCCAAAGCAATCAGACAAGAGAAAGAGAAGGAACGCACATAGAAAAAGAAGAAGTCAAACTGTCTGTCTTTGTGGACAATCTGATTCTATACCTAGAAAACTCTAAAGACTCTACCAAAGGCTCCTAGAACTGATAAACAACTTCAGTGAAGTTTCAGGATTCAAAAATCACTGTACAAAAATCCATAGTGTTTCTACACACCAATAACATTCAAGCTGAGAGCCTAATCAAGAACAAAATTCCATTCACAATAGCCACACAAAAAATAAAATACCTAGGAATAGAGTTAATCAGGGAGATAAAAAATATCTACAACAAGAACTATAAAATACTGCTAAAAAAAATCATAGGTGACACAAACAAATGAAAAAACATTCTATGCTCATGGATTGGAAGAATCAATACCATGACAATGACCGTACTGGCCAAAGCAATCTACAGATTCAATGCTATCCCTATTAAGCTAATAACTTCATTTTTCAAAGAACTAGAAAAAGCTATTCTAAAATTCACATGAGGCTAGGCATGGTGGCTCATGCCTGTAATCCCAGGAGTTTGAGAGGCCAAGGAGGGCAGATCGCCTGAGGGCAGGCATTCGAGACCAGCCTGGCCAATAATATAGTGAAACCCCATCTCTACTAAAAATACAAAAAATTAGCCAGGTGTGGTGGGATGCACCTGTAATCCCAGCCACTAGGGAAGCTGAGGCAGGAAAATTGCTTGACCCCGGGAGGTGCAGGTTGCAGTGAGCCAAGATCGCACCACTACACTCCAGCCTGCGTGGCAGAGCAAGACTCTATCTCAAAAAATAAAATAAAATAAAATAAAATATAAATAAATAAATAAATAAATAAAATAAAATTCACGTGAAACCAAAACAGAGCCCAAACAGCCAAAGCAATCCTAAGCAAAAAGAACAAAGATGGAGGCATCCTATTGCCCAACTTCAAACCTCACTATAAGGCTATGGCAAACAAAATCACACGGTGGAAGTACAAAAACAGACACACAGACAAATGGAACACAATAGAGAACCCAGAAACAAAATCTCAAACCTATAACCATCTGATCTTTGCCAAAGTCAACAAAAATAAGCAATGGGGAAAGGAATCCCTATTAAATAAATGATACTGAGATAGCTGGCTAGCCAAACAAAGAAGAATGAAACAGGACTCTTACTGTTCACCATACACAAAAATTAAGTCAAGATGGATTAAAGATTTAAATTTAAGACCTCAAATTGTAAGAATCCTAGAAGAAAAGCTAGGAAACACCATTCTGGACATTGCCTTGGGAAAGAATTTATGACTAAGATCTAAACTCAAAGGCAATTGCAACAAAAACAAAACTTGACAAGTAGGACCTAATTAAACTAAAGAACTTATATACAGCAAAAGAAATTATCAACAGAGTAAACAGACAACCTGCAGAATAGGAGAAAATATTAGCAAACTATGTCTATATATCTGACAAAGATCTAATATCCAGAATCTATAAAGAATTTAAACAATTGAACAAGTAAAAACCAACCCCATTTACCAAAAAAAAAAAAAAAAGGGTACAAAACATGAATAGACATTTCTCAAAAGAAGACATACAAGTGGCCAACAGACATGAAGAAATGCTCTGCAGCAGTAGTCATCAGATAAATGCAAATCCAAACTACAATGAGGTACCATCTCACACCAATCAAAATAGCTGTTATTAAAAAGGGGAAAAAACAACAGATGCTGGTGAGGCTGTGGAGAAAAGGGAATGCTTATAAGCTGTCGGTGGGAATGCAAATTAGTTCAGCGACTGTGAAAAGCAGTTCAGAGATTTCTAAAGGAACTTAAAAGAGAACACACACTTACCTATGTAACATGCCTGCACATCCTGCACATGTAGCCTGGAACTTAAAATTAAATTAAATTAAATTTAAAATATAAGTGAATAAAAATTTAAAAAGAAAAGAAAATGGAACTATTAATACTATTTCACCCAACAATCCCATTACTGGATCTGGACATATATCCAAAAGAAAACAAATTTTTCATCCAAAAAGACATAATGCACTTGTATGTTCACTGCAGCACTCCTCACAACAGCAAAGACATGGAATCAACCTAGGTGCCCGTCGTTGGTGGATGGGATAAAGAAAATGTGTTACATATACACCATGGAATACTACACAGCCATAAAAAAGAACAAAATCATGTCTTTTGCAGCAACATGGATGCAGCTGGAGGCCATTATCCTAAGTGAATTAACACAAGAACAGAAAGCCAAATACTGCATGTTCTCATTTATAAGTAGGAGCCAAACAGTGGGTACTCATGGACATAAAGATGGCTACAACAGAAACTGAGGACTACTAGAGTGGGGAAGGAGAAATGGGGCAAGGGTTGAAAAACTGTTGGGTACTAGACTACGTACCTGGGTGACATGATCCGTCCTCAGCATCACACAATATACCCAGGTAACAAACCTGCATGTGTCCTCTGACTCTAAAATAAAAGTTGAAATTACTTAAAAAAGAGATTACTAAAATGTCAGATAGCCAATGAATGTAAGCTGATCAAAGAATGATCTACTATGAAGGAAAAAGCACTAAATGAAACAAAACATGTACACGACTTTGAAAATATCTTCTGACTGAAGATAGTATGTTAAAAGAGGAGTATAGTTAGAGATTTTATAACAATTATTTCACACACACACACTAATGACTTCCAGAATATATTTGGCTTTGGTTTTTATACATATAACCATCTGATAGACTTTCAGGAACTCATTAGGTCTGAGAGTAAGAGACTCCATGCATACATCTGCAAGCAGAAGCTGAGAAGATACAGAATATGAAAGGAACCAGTGAAAGCAAGAGGAGGAAGAAAAGGCTGCATCCTAGGGAAACTAATACTTATTAACAAGCAGAGTAAGAGAAGCCCACAAAGGAACTAAAGTATGACAGTCCGAGAAAAATGCAGAGAATCAGGGAGGTCAGACATACCAAGATGGAAGGGAGTTTATACTAAGAGAGTCAAGTATCAAGAAGGAATCAGGCTGGGCACAGTGGCTCACACTTGCAATCCTGGCACTTTGGGAGGCCAAAGCGGGCAGCCTGCCTGAGCTCAGGAGTTTGAGACCAGCCTGGACAACACAAACCATGTCTCTAGTAAAATACAAAAAATTAGCTGGGCATGGTGGTGGGCACCTGTAATCCCAGCTACTTGGGAGGCTGAGGCAGGAGAATTGCTTGAACCCGGAAGGCGGAGGTTGCAGTGAACTGAGATCACACCACTGCACTCCTGCCTGGGCGACAAAGCAAAACTCCATCTCAATAAAAAGAAGGAGTCAGTTGGGAGGCTGAGGTGCGCAGATCACCTCAGGTCAAGAGTTTCTAGCCAAAATGGTGAAACCCCATCTCTACTAAACACAAAAATTAGCTGGGCGTGGTGTGCATGCCTGTAATCCCAGCTACTTGGGAGGCTGAGGCAGGAGAATTACTTGAACCCAGGAGGCACTTGAACCCGGAAGGCGAAGAATGCAGTGAGTTGAGATGACCCCACTGCACTCCAGTCCCTGGGTGACAGAATGAGATTCTGTCAAAAAAAAAAAGAAGAAGAAGAAGAAGGAATCAGTTATGACTATTTCAAGACAGGAAGCCACTATTATTGCTGCTCAAAACCCTCTCTCTCTCTCCTTATGTACAGGACCCCAATTCAACTCTTTCCCCACTTGTAGTCATGTGATCTGGATTTACAGCTCCAAGGATAAGCCATGACTGGTTTCAGTCAATCCTCATATTCCAAAGCCCCTGGCCAGAGTTACAAATTGCTTCAGGGATAGGCAGGACCTCAAGCAGAGACAATGGGATACAAGGAGATATGTGCTGGGGATTCTGAGAAAAAGACATGCTATCTCTCTTCCCTGGAAGATTTGATGTGAGAATGTGATGTCTAGAGCTGTTTGCAGGCCTAGTGCTATAAGAGAGGAAAGTTTAGAGGTGGGGGCTTGGAAGGTGAGTAAGTAACATGGAGGAGCTGAAGGATGAAGCCAAAACATGGATGTGGAGAGAATCCAGGCCCTTGGTGAATCATTTCAGGCACTGGATCAAACCTCACCTAAGGCCAGCACCCACTTTAGGATGTTTCAGTTACCTGAGCCAAGAATTCTCCATGATTGTTTAAGCCAGTTAAAACTGTTCCAACAAGACAAGACAAAGAATCCAAGCTGACAGAGAGGGTCAGCAGTGACCTCAATGAAAGCAGTTTCAATGGATAGGTGGACATATTAAATACAGATGACTTTTCCTTTAAGAAATATGAATAAAAGGAAACTGTTTAGGCTGCACTCAAAGGATCAGGTGTGGTCAACAGGTTTTCTTTTTTTAGTTTGTTTTTGTTCATTGTTTGTTTGCTTGCTTGCTTGGTTGTTCCAAGAAGCAAGATACCTGAATCTGATTTAGAAACTGACAGAACTGATCTAGAAGAGAGAAGAGTTGAAGGTAAGGAAAGGAAAATGTATAACTGGTACAAGATCCTCCCATTTTCAAATTATGAAGGCAAACTCTACATGCTTTCTGGTCACTAGATCTAAGAAAATCTATAACAGAACTATCTAGAAAGGCAATCTTAATAGTGACCAAGGGATACTGCAAGTGAGTTTTATCTTCTATATATTTATTGAAGACATTTTAAAAAGAGGTCGAAATGTTTCACTGTGGAAAGAAAAAAGCTCAGAGAGGCTGTAATGAGAGTGTTCTAAAAAATTACTAAAAGACTGGCTTACACAGGATCTCTTTCACCAAATTGCAGTGTATGAAGACTGCCTGACATCTAACCTTGAAAGAGGCTTATTTTCTATTACTATTTCCAACTGAAATTGGAATTACGTTTTCCAACTGAAAGTCATGATAATATAAAACTCAGACTGCCTATCAGCAGAAAATAGAGGCATAGCTTTATGAACTGCTTTGGAAAATCCCAGACAGCCTATGTGCAGTGGACATTTAAATAAACTACCATATTCCCTGACCTCTGAGGTCAATGAAACAAGAGAATACTTTATAATCTCTCCCAAAGCATGTTGCTGGACTGGAAGAACTATAGGCCTCACACCTTAAATTTTCAGGTCTAATAAGGGGTGTGAATCATCCACAAAAGAAATGATATATTGGTGAAAAATGCAGAATTGTGGTAATGGCTTGAATGAAAATCTTTGATAGATAGGAACTCTGGGTCAGTTTACCAAGAGCTGAACTGTTTAACTGTCTATTGAAATGCGACCTGTCAAATCTGAGTACAACTGAAAGATTAACATAGTTTTCACATTTCAATGTAGATACCTGGCATATCCCACAGGGAAGAAGGGGGGAGGACGAAGTCCGCGATACTGACAAACAACAACTGCTTAATATCCTTATTTGGACATTCACACTCACCGACGCCAAATACATATTTTGTGGAGCCAGAAGGGATGAAAGCCAACAAAGACAACTTGCCCTTTTAAAATAACAGAATCCCTAGACCAGAGGGCCCCTACCAAAGGCAACACATTCCTCCCTACCTCTGGGCTACACTTCCCCATCCATAATGGTATGTGGAGAATAATCCATAACATCTTTCATAACCCAGTCCAATTTTATCATCCAACCCCAACTCCCCTCCTGACACAGAGCAGCCACGTGCTGAAGTTGCCCACTTTGTCCCCACACTGTGCAGAGGGAAGGTGGCTTCTGCCGGCCCCACCTAAACGTAAGGATGCACACAAAACATTTACAACAGCCAGCATGAGAAGAGGAGCACCCTTAACTTAGGAATTTCCATTCAGCCCAAGGCAAATAATCGTTGGTGATTTATGCCCCTCCACTGGATCTTTCATTACGCCTTTACCTCAAAATGATGCTTATGGAACAATTTAGAGACAGGTTACAAATCTGGGAGGATTCATGACTATTCCTGTTTAAAGTTGATAAAACGCTAAACCAAGAGCTAACATATTATTACGTGCCTCATACATAGTAAGATCTTCACAGACATTATTGTCTTTAATCTCCACAGTCTATACTATGTGTGACATAAGCATAATCATTCTCATTGTGCCTACATCGCAGATGAGAAAAAAGCAAGAGAGGGAGGATATACTGGTTGCCCAAAGCCATACAGCTCATGAGTAGCAGAGGGGGAACCCAGAACAGGCAGCCGGGCCCAGGGCTTGCGTCCTTAACTATTATACCTTACTTCCTCCAAACAAGGTATGAGGCAAAAAAGCAAAGGGAATGATTTTTTTAAGATCACTTTTGGGTCACTGATTCTATAATTCTAACTTCGCTTTCTTTGTCTGGCTAAAATACTTCCACTTCAGCTGCCACAAGAATGCTATATGTCCCTTGAACCACGCTGGGGGCAGCAGTGTACTTAAAACAGCACAGTTAGTGTGTGTAACTCAATAACCATTCTATACACCACCAGGAAAGTTACTTTTATTCCACTAACGTCACATTAACCTCCTTGCCTGCCAAGAGCAGGCCTAACCAGGCCTGCAGTTTTCATTTGAGTTCAGTCCCCTGGGAGAAAAGCTTTTATTTGACAAAGCAGATTCTTGCCACACATAAGTAATCTAAGAAACTGATTTCTAAAATATGGCTTCTTTATATGACAACAAGTACACATTCTCCCCAAGTTAAATGACAAAGGAGATCTGATAATTAAGAGGTTTGGGCATGGGGGATGGGGGGGAATGGAGAGGATTTCTGTTTTAAATCTCGAGTCTGCAATGGCCACGAACAAGTTCTGATCTTCAGTGGGCACATCTCCCTGCAGCTCGGCCTGACGTCAATGGCAAGGGTACTGAGCAAGGATCATGCCTCTGAACAGCTTCCAGAGAGTGGTCTTAAGAATATAAAGTCATGCTAAGTTGCTCAACATGGTGTAACATGAGTGTTTGAAAACAAGTGTGCTCTTCTGCCAGTGCTAAAGTGGGCAGGATTGGAAGAGCCGTTTCTACTGAGGGCCCGTTTGGGAGAGGGGATTTTACAATTTAACCATGTCCCCATGCTCTCTGTAAAGTGTGACTGAAATTGTCTATTAGGGAATATTATATTCCACACTTGGGTAGAGAATAATTTGAAAAACCCCAGATGGTTGCTAGTTTTTAAAGATTCTGACTCTATGTGACAAAGATACATGTCCCTTTTTGCCCAAAGCCTTATGCCACCCTCTAAATGCCTGGAGATGGAACTCAATGGGTGGCTGGCTCTTGGTGACACCAGTGACCAACACCTTGCCTGCCCTTCAGAGGAGGTGAATCTGTGGCTAGAAAGCCTCCAGCTTTCATGATATTCCTTTTCATAATGCAGGCTGTCTGGATGGGAGGAGGTCTGGGTCCCCAATTTCTCTGATGGTGCACTTCTTCAGTAAAGCATTCTTGAGAACACTCTCATAAATGTACATTTTCATATAAAGTTGCACCCATGCTACTGCTCATGCCAGGTGTATCATAAGATATATATATAAGTGTCATTTTTAAAGATGACATATAAATTACATAAGTCCTAAGATTTTCTTCCTGCATCAAAATGGAACCCAACCCCCTCGTCTTATAAATGAAGATGCTCATTCAAAGAGGTAAAATTACCCTGAGTTCATCTAGAACACACACATCCTGACCCATAGACCACTGCTCCTTCCTGAAGATTTTCAGCAGGTGCTTGTGCTACCTGCTTTCTGGGGCATTTTGATGCACAGGGTATCTGGATTTCTCATAACGTCAGGGCATGTTACTGGCATTCATGGGTGTGGACCAGGGATACTAAACATCTTGGAATCTGTAGAACAGTCCCACACACAAAGAACCCCCCTACTCCAGGTGGCAAGAGCTGGTTTGAAGAAACTTTCTCAAGATTGACTTACTTTTCCCAATAGAAACTTCATCAGCAACAAGTCTGTGCTATTCTCATTGTGCCTGCCATCCTCTTGGATTCTTGTAAATCACATTAATTCAATTTCATTTTTCTCTTCAATATTAATGACAGTAGTTGTCAGGAAGAGGCTCACTGCTAGAGCCTTCGTAGAATTTCTATCATGTTCCTCTCTGCCAGGGTTTCTTAACATCACTCCTATTAACATTCTGGGCTAGCTAATTCTTTGTTGCGGGGGTTATACTGTGCATCTCTGGATGTTTTACAGCATCTCTGTCCACTATTCACCAGAATCCAGTAGCATTCCCCCACCCCCAGTTGTGACCATCAAAATGTCTCCAAGCATTGCCAAAATCACCCCAAGTTGAGAACCACTGCTCTAGGCCAAGACTGTCAAGAGGATCTGTATACAAACATAAAGGAGACAAAACATCCCATCCCCTCATTCTTAATGTTTTCCATCAAGATCAGTCTATGGCTTAACATCAAGATTGGCTGCACATTTCAGGAAATGTAGGGATGATATTTTGTTCAGCTTGGTGTCCACAGTGCTGGTATAATACCTGGCACAGAGTGGGCACCCCATTGAGTATTTACTGAATGAAAGAAGCTTTCTTCAGAACAATAGATACCTTAGTTAAATCAAGCCTTAGTAAACGAGCCTAATTCCAGTAATAGAAGCCCCAAAGACCTTCTTGAGAAAACATCAGAAAGCACCTATTATGACAGCTTTGCAATATGTAAAGGATTTGTGGTATGGTTAATCATTCCATCTTTGAACAATCCAACCAGAAAGTAACCATCAGATTATCATGCCTCTTGTTATCAGCAAAGTTCGGCATCCAATTGCCTTTTCTATTTTGTGGTGGCCTTAGTTTATCTTAACATCCCTCTGCATTATCTGGGAAAGCATTTGAATTGCCAATCCGAAAACAGGGCTGTGCAACATGCTCTGAATTAGAATAGAATAGAATTTCAAATGTGGCCTGCTTAAATTCATATCCAGCAAGCTATTTATGACTGCTAAGCAGTGATTTTTTTTTAAGAGCAAATTTTAGTGAGTTGCCCTGGGACTCTTTTCTTATGTGGGAATTCTACAATGCAGAAAACTTAAGTCTTCAGTTTAAAAATAAGCAGGACTCTCTGGGCAATGACGGAGCTTCAAATAACGAAAGAAATACAATGCTTATCCTGCTAGTCCAAGGAAGCAGGGTACCTGCAGGCCCCACTGGCTGTATGCTTCTATGCAGCTTCACCTGCTAGAGCCAGTCTCCTCATGGCCTCACCAATAAGCAAGTCATGGGCCTGCCCACCTCTGAGCTTTCTCTTGTGTTGTCCCCTCACTTGGAATGTCTGCCATTTTTCTTCTTCCAAGGTAAATTCCACACACACCTACCCTCCCTTATCTAGGAAGCTTCTCTGACAGCTTTAGCACCATGGGCCATTCTCCGTGCAGAGTTTTCACTATATTGATAAGTTTGGAATCTGTTCCATACTCTTCTCCACTTACGTAAATCCTGTCTTGCAAGGTTAGGCTGTGATTTCCTATGAATTAAACAGGCCCCCTCAACAAAACTAAATTTCTTGAGCATATGCACCATCCACACTCCACCAGCGTCTAGCTCCATCCTGGCCACATGGTAAGTAACCAGTAATAATTTGTTGGCTGGACTATTCCAGATTGTGCTGAATATATGAACTTGTTTCCTAATCTTTATGTGCATTTCCATGGATTCCATGTGTTTGTGTAAGTTTAAGGTCCACTTGGCTCTACTTTAATAAAATCCAAACAATATAATTATCAGATGGCTGTCAACAGTGGGTTTTCCAGCAGGCTGCTAAGACAGTATCACTGAGAAGGTCCTAAATTCATTCACACTCAGTGCAGAAAGAGATCTATCAAGCCTTGCCACCATCTCACCTCATCCTGCATACACCTTTTTCTGTGAGGAAAGAGACACTGTGTTACTAATTACCAGCACACAACACCAGATGGAGGGATGAAAGGGCATATAGCCTTGGTTAAAGTTAGCCCTGAGGCTAAGGGCTGACCCATGCATTGTTGGTAGACATGTAAAATGGTGAAGTAACTTTGCAAAACAGGTCGTTTCTTAAAACATTAAATTTAAATTTACCCAGAAATCCCACTTGTAAATATTTATTCAGAAGAAATGAAGTCATCCTTCTACTGAAAGACTTCTATGTGAATGTTCATAGCAGCATTGTTCATAATAGCCAAAAAGGGGGGACAACCCAAATGTCCCTCAACCAATGAATGGAGAAGTAAAATGTAATATACTCATTCAATAAAATGTTATTTGACAATAAAAAGGAATGAAATACTGATACATGGTACAGCATGGATTGACCCTGAAAACATTTTGCTAAGTGAAAGAAGCCAGACACAAAGACCATAAATTGTGTGATTCCAATTGTATGAAATGTCCAGAAAAGGTAAATCCATAGAGACAGAAAGTAGATTAGTAGTTGCCTGGGGCTGGGAGTGGGAAAGAGGATTAACTGTAAATGTGCAGAGGAATCTTACTGGGATTCTAGAACTGGATTATGGTCATGATTGCACAATTTGGTAAATTTACCAAAAAGTCATGATCATATAAATCAAGTAGTTGAATGATATATGTAAATTATACCTCAATTTTTAAAAAGTAAATATAAGAACAAATAACAGGGGTCATTGATCTACTTTCTTCAAGGACTGAGTTTCATCTCTTTTTCCCCAATGGTTGAGTTTTAGGGGCTTCCTCTAATGATCCACAGTGATGTCTGCAGCTTCATTTCACAGCCACACTTGTGGTGGATCACACCTTAACAACGGATCGATCACGGAACCCATGAATGTATTCATTAAGAAAAGATTTGCTGAAATGTTTGTATGAGCCAGGCACTGTGCTGGATACTTAGGACAAAAGAGGAAACAAGGCAAATGTGGTCCCTTGCAGTCCCAGGGCTGAGGGTTACAGACATAAGCAGGCAAAACAATACAGCACAGTGTGTGCTACAACGGGGGCGGGGATGGTGGGGAGGACACACAGGGCACACAGGTGGGGCCTCTCACCTTGATTTTGATATCAGAGATTCCTGAAAAACTAACTTTTAGCTGAGGTCTAAAAGGCAAATATGGAAACAAGGATGAGGCAGGAGAAGAAAAGAGTTTTCCATGCAGAGGAAACAGCAGGTGCAGAAGCCCAAAGGCAAAAGAGACAGAACATGTGAGGAATGGAAGCTACTCCATTTAAATGGGTCACAGTGTTAGAGGTGATGAGTAGAAGAGAAGTTTCAGAAAACTTAATGGGGGTGAGATGACAAAGAGCTTCATAGGCACATTAAGGAGTTGGGGCTGTAGCCCTCAGGGGGAGGCAATGTACCCCTATGGGGAGGCAATGCACTGTTCTCAGCAAGTGAATAACATAATCAGATTTGGGGTTTGCTGGAGATGAATGGAAGAAGCCAAAACTAGAAGCAGGAAGATCCATTCATTAGGAGGCTGTTGGAGATTGTGACCTAGGCTGGAGAAGGGGCAGAAACTGCTCTGGAAAAAAACTATTTCCCTTATGAGAAGCGGCTTGTTCCTACGTGGCATCTATTCACCCCTCCTTAGACCCTGGTATAAAATCCCAGGGCCTCCTAGAGTTGACTAGATAAAACATCTATTATTCTAGCCCTTTCTACACCAGCTGTTTCCTTGATGTAGATATTCTCTTTCCTTTGTCTCCCTTAGCCTGTCGAATCCCTATGCGGGATTGTCTCAGTTTAGAAGTCCTCCAGGAAGCCATCCCTGACAACCCAGCCACACCCTAATCTGGGCTAGTAGCCTCTCCTAGATGCTCCCTTTAAAACCTGTACGTGTTCTTTACATAGCATATATTTTATCCCTGTGCAATGGAAGTATCCCCATGTTGATCTTCTCTGTCTTATCACTAAACAAGGACTGTCCAATAGAACTTTTGATGATGATGGAGATGTTCTGCATTTGCACTCTCCACTATGGTAGCCACTAGCGACGTGAAGCACTTGAAATGTGGTTAGTATAATTAAGAAATTGAATTTTTAATTTTATTTAATTTTAACTACATAGCCACATGTGGTTAGAGACTACTATATTGAACAGCACAACACTACACACTACATTTTGTAAGCACAGGTTGTGTATCTTATTCACTGCTGAAACCACGGCATGCGGAAAAGCACTAGGCACATAATAGAAACTTGATAAATATTTGGGAATTAATGCATAATATACACGGGCTCTGAGTGCACAAATTTTTATTCATTTATTCATTCATCCAACAAACATTAATCAAGCATCTATAATGAGCCCAGTAGTGTTCTAGATATCAGGGTCACAGATCAAGTGTCCTGCCTTTGTGGAGGTTATGCTTTAATAGGGAAGGCAGAAAATAAACACAGAAGCAAAATAACAAAAAACAAAAAAAAAAATAACAGAAACTAAAACTGAACAAAAATTTTAAAAAAAAACCTTTTCAGAGAGAGACAGGTGTTATCAAAAAAGTAAGTAAGGCAAAGTTAAGAGACAGTGCTAGAGAGAGTATGTGTAGTCTTAGTGACACCTCATCTCACTAATAGCCTTTGCCAGAGCCTCTGCTGCCCAGCACAGGTTGCATTTTAACACATATCAAACAAAACTCATGATGAAAGTTAATGGAACAAACTTTAACAGAAAGTAGGATAATTGCTCAAAAATAAATTCTGCTCTCTGATCATCTTGTCATAAAAGCTTTCAAGTGCACATTTTTGTGGAATGGAGGCAGTGGCAAAATTGACCCATATTCTGTTTCAAAGCTATTAATGTGTCAAATGGTTGGCCCCAGCAGGCGGAGAATTTCTGCAACTTTAAGGAAAAACATCTTCTGGATTACTTAGTGTCACAACATGTGTTGAAATCAGCAGCCAATCAATATCTCCATCTGCACATATGTCTTCTGTGTGCAATAACATTCACCCCACATTTACTGAGACTCTCCCTAAGTGCCAGGGCTATGCTAAGTCCCAAGATAGAAACCTTTTGGTGTCTGCCCTCCCCAAGCTCCCACGCCAGGAAGAACAACACAAATCACACATAAAATACGAAAGACAATGTGGGCGCAGCTTAGTGTCACCTTTTTTCTTTTGGTTTTCATTTAACTTCCTTAATGTTCTTCATCCCCATCATAAAGTCTCTAAGGATGCTGTATTCTTTCCTAAGACCAAGGTTATTTCACAATTTCACTTCTTAAATAAAATGAAATTTTCCTTAGCTACTGTGGCTTATACCCACTAAGATAACAAATTGCGTAGCTGGGAAACATGTCAGAATATAAAATGCATTTCATAGGCTGGAAAAAAATTAGCTTTGCAAGGCTGGTCAATGGCATATAACTTGAACTAATCATTTATCCAAGAGGGGATTCACAGACAGGCTCACCTGGACTTTAAAATTACTTGCTCACCTCACCTGTTTGTGAGAGTTAAGTGAGAGAGGGTGAGACAGCTCTCCTGGTACTTTGAAAAGCCCTATACAGTGATTAGGACAAAAACGATGGCTCTACCCTTACAGCATTAGTTGATGGTGCACAGATTCACAAAGAATGGAGCAAAGACGAGAGATTGGAAATGCAGTCTCATGAAGGTAACGACAAAACTCTAAGACCACTTCCAACCTCCTCCTTGAAGAAGTGGATTAATATACAAGCAAATACATTTACATCAAAGCCTTCCAATCTCCCCCTCTGAAAGTCTCCAATTAAAACTGGTCTAAACATCCACATGCATGGTTATTGGCCATAGTTTTGCCTGTGAAGGGAGAGATAAGAGGAGTGTGTGTGTGTGTGTGTGTGTGTGTGTGTGTACACACGTGCGCATATAAATACATATGCATATGTTACATATACACTAAACTTACAGTTGGAGAGGAAGTTCACTTCTTTTTAAATCATGATTGCAAGTGTTGTGGGGGATGCCACACAGCCTATCATTTATGGTGAAGAAAAAAATCTGTTTGGCCTTATTACAACTCTACTAAGAAAAGATTCCTGAATTTCCCAATGCTCTGCTTTCATTTTCCAAGTGTCCATCAAAAACCCTGGAGCTTCACTATAATGCCATCGCTTGGGTCTATTCCACAGAATCATCTTTCTATGATTCAATTTCTATGAAATGAATGTTTCCATCATCAGCTTCCATTTCCAATACCTACGGAAAGCTGTAGATTCTGAAAACATGTCCATAGAATTTAACCACTTCAAAGTTTCTTCATAACATTGTGGTACTACAAAGTCATGTTCCAGTTTTCAATGTTTGTCTTCTTCAATAGCATGACAATACTTGGTTGGTATTTGCCCGCCTTTAAAAGAAAGGCACACTCGGTTGTTTTCAAAATCCTTTTCAAAAATGGTTCAAGCAATATCAGGATAGACATATAAGAATTTAAAACTTAAAAAGCTGATTCCAATGAAATTACTAATTCAAATAAAACTCTTATTTTGATGCTGGACTCCATGTTGCTTGGGGTGATGGTCCAGTTGTGGCCTTCCTAATGTTTGAGAAAATTAGGTCCACATAAATTGACTACATATACACAGAGAAGATTGTTTACAAAAAAACTTTGACTTTTTCTTCCATTTAAATAGATGCCAGGGTAGTTTTTATTCCTTAGTTCTAAATTAATTCCATGCAAGAAGAAAATGTGGGTTGAATTGGAAAATTCATTGGACTTAGAGAGCCCCAGCCAGGGTTCTGAAGGAAGGTTGGGGAAAGCCAATGTTCAGCTGCCGTTTATGAGTTCACGGTGATGCACACCTAGTTGTTTCTTGTTTTAAGCTCTATCCCAATATGCCTACGCTTTCCAGTGCACTCAAAGTCCAATGTGGCCTAGGATCCAGATTTCGAAACTCTCAACACTTTACTAGTAAACTTATTCTTACTATAGCTGTTCATTCTGTACCTGAAGAGCAGGATGTGGGGGAGGGGCTATCATAACAGAGATGAAGCAGACAAGGAATGTCATGTGCATTACATTAAAAATCAAAACCTCCTCTCTTGAATAGCAAATTGAAATTGATCTGATTTGCACAATAGCCTAAGAGCATGGAGACCTCAATACATTAACAAGCGAACATTCAAAGGAGAATGAGCCACATTAAGGGGATTCAGCTGCTACCAGGAATGGTGGTTCTGTAAAATCCAAGAGTGAAGTGAACAAAAGAGATGGTCATGGTTCCAAGGTTAACTCCAGTTTGCATTTATTGGCCCCTTCTGTGATCTCTCCCATGATCACGGAACAATTAAAGGGGGTCTGGAAACATGAAGTAGAGAACCAAGGTGACAGGCTCATGAACATAGTCATGAACCCAAAACCCTAGTACCCAAAGAGGACTTTCATGCTTCAGAAGAATGTGTGCTGGGAAGAACATAGGGTATACATGTGGACTCATTCACTCAGCTCAGGCTCCATATCTGGGTAAAAACCATTTGCCCTAAAAGCATTGTGGTATTTAAAAATAAAAATTTTAAAAACTTGTTTATTCTTCATCCCATGTCTATCAGAATCCAGCCTCTCACCCAACTAAGAGCGGTCACAACAAAGGCAACTGACTCCTTCCAAGCAGGGACATCATGGTCATATATTTCTAAGAGTGAAGTGCACTTATATATAGTACACAGCATGGACTACTGTCCATTTATCTCAAGGGATCATCTGTCTATAAAGAGATCAAGAAATGTCATTGTGTTTTAAGGCAGGCTACTTGCAGTACCCTTGTCTCTCCACAGTTATTCCTTTAAAAGAATGCCTTATGTATATATTTTAGAGTGCTGAACTCCAAAAAGATAAAGCCGGTATGGTTTAATTTACCTGTCACAGGCCGAGGGCAGGATTCTATAACCTGTGGTCTCTTAATAAGTAAGCCGTGAGCAAAAATAACTCCTCATTTTCAGGTCACTTTCAGCTGGCATCCCAAATCACAATTCAAACAAAATTAAAATAAACAAAGGGATTTCTGTGGAATTAAATTCTGCAGCAGCATGAAATAGTATTTAATAAAACAACCAACAGACAATAATAGCCTCTTTAAAATTAATGCAAGATGAGGACTTACAAACATATGGGACTTATTTAGCATCTGCTATGAGACTGAAAAGCTCATCAAAATGGACTTTTCCTTCTGCCTCCACTCCCATTAAGATTTATTTGGATTCTGCTACAAAAGAGATAGCATAATATGTCCAAGTGGATCTCCTTATTCACAAACCCAATCCTGTTCCTCCACAATCTTATCCATCTACCCAGTTGCTCCAGCTGAAAAGCCACATGCCATCCTTAATTTGTCTCCTCCCTTCTACTAACACATCATATAAAGCAGCAAGTCTTTGACAATATTTCACAAATCTATCCCAAATCCATTTACTTCTCCCCATCTCCACTGCAACCACCATGGTCTAAACCAGAGCTGCTCAGTTGAACTTTTTACAATAATGGAGATGTTCTATATGTTACTGTCCAATCTGGCAGATACCATCCACATGTTCCTATTGAGCACGTGAGATGTGGCTAGTGCAATTGGGGAAAAAAACTGATTTTTTATGTTTATTAATTTTGAATTAAATTTAAATAGCCACATGTGGCTAATGGCTACCATACTGGACAGCCAACTCTCAGTCATCATCACCATCTTTCTCCTAGTCTCTCACAACCACTCTTCACTTCCCAAAGCCCAGCTGATCTTTTAAAAATGTAAATCACAGCTCCCAACTTTAAAACACTTTCATGGCTTTATCTTCCACAGAGCACTCATAACTATCAACAATTGCCTTTTCTCTTCCTTTATTCTTTCTCCTCTTCTAGAATGTGAGCCTCATGAAAGATAAAATTGGTCATTACTGTATCCCTATTATCTCCAACATTGCCTGGCATATGAAAGTCCAGTGAATAAATGTTAAATGAATAAATGAATTGAGAACAGAAATAAATGACTGATTTACCACAGTCCTCCACTAATGGAGGTGATTAGTGAATCCTCCAGAATATAGCCAAGTGCTTTGAGCTTCTGAACCTGACATGCCAGTAGGTTGTCCTGAGACATCCATGTCCTCTTCCACGGTCTCCCTTGTGACCACTGACACAATGAGACCTGACCAACATCAAGTACATAGGCTAGAGACACAAGATTTATGTCTTCAAACAATCTTAGCATCTTAGGAGTGCCATGTATTAACTTAGAACTTTTTAAACACTGTATTCTTACTGTGTTATGACAAGACAAGGGTAATCTGGACACCCACAGCCCCCAGGCCCACTGACTGCATCCTCTACAAATTATATCCATTTAACTTAGTGTAGTATACAAATATCACTATTTCCTATGCACATCAGGATACAAAAAAGGTTAAGAAGCACCCTAAACCACTGAGCCTACCCTCAATAAATGTGACCAAACCCAGCAATTTCAAACTATCATTCAAATATTTGGAACACAGTCACATCTCTCATACCCATTGTGAACAGAAAGAAATATAAAATACCTCCAGTTCCTAATCTGATGTTAGTTAAGGCAGTCACTATTCTGAGCATCTTTCAATGAAAAAAACATGAATACCTTTTTTTAAAAAACCCACACATAGTGCAACTAAGATGAGAGGAAGTGGGGAGCTTTGGCTGGTATAGGCAGCACGTTCAGCAGGCCCAAGCAGAGCAAAGTGGGGGTGGGAGTCTGTACAGCTGCTACGTATTTCCTGGGTCTCCCTGCTGAGAAAGCCTAGAAGCAATGATACCTTAGTAGCAATAAGCACCCTTAGCACTCAGATCTTGGTTTCTAAATACCACTGTCCACTAAAAGGAGCCAGAGCTCTTTGTGGAAATGGTTGATTCCAGAGCTAAGGCAAGAAAGCAGTGGATGAGCTCAGAAAATCTTTTTGTACCAAAAAGTAAGGAATTGATCAAAGAATAATAGGGACATTTTTATAGGACTCAAGAGGCTGTGTAAAAGGGCTCCCACTGACTAAATCAGGACTTTCTAACATCAAAATAACTACTGATAACAATGGACTATAGCGCAATGAAGTAACAGTAAAAATCCATGGCATATTATATAAATAAATAATCTTTTTAAAACATTGTAATAGTACAACTAATAAATTTAGAAAGAATGATGGAGTTAGAAAATGATTAGCTTTTACCCTAAAAGCAGAGGGTAAAAGTTTGATGAGCAATAAGATATTTAAATAATCTCAAAATAGCTTCACATCAAAAACTTATTAATCACTTATAAATTCATGGGCATGAAATCTTTATTAATTAACTTCACAGTAGAGAAAACTGGCACACAGTATCTTAACCAAGGGATAGAAGTTAACACCACCAACATTAGACAGATCGATGCCCACTGATGTAATGCACTGAGAACACACATCATGTCTGTGGTATTCCTGCCCAAAGTATATAGCCTGGGCCTCCCCATGAGGCAACATCAACAAAGTAAGTGGCAAGTCTTCAAAAATGCCAAGTCAAACTGGGCACACTGATACATGTCTGAAGTCCCAGCTACTCAGGAGGCTGAGGCAGTAGAGTTGAGCCAGGAGCCAGGAGTTCAAGGCCAGCCAGTGCAACATAAGTGAGACCCCATTTCAAAGAAAAAGAAAAGATGTCATCAAAATAAAAAATAAAAGACTGAGGAACCATTCCTCATTAAAGGAGCCTAAAGAGACATGACAGCAACAATATGTGTCTCAAATTAACCAGGCATGGAGGTGTGGACCTGTGATCCCAGCTACTCAGGAGGCTGAGGTGGGAGGACTGCTTAAGTCCAGGAGGTGGAGGTTGCAGTGAGCCATGATCGCACCACTGCACTCCAGCCTGGGTGACACAGCAAGACCCTGTCTCGAATAAATAAATTAATTAATTAATAAGTGTTTCTCTGGGTTGGATCTTAGTGCAAAAAGGAAAGGGAAAAACAGAGGATGTCTTTTTTCTTTTCTTTTCTTTTTTCATTTTCTAGGAACTACACACTGAAGTATTTTGAGGTTAAAAGACAAAATGCCTATAACTCACTCTCGAATGATTCAGCAAAGAAACATACATACATAGATGCATAGGTAAAAACTCCTGTCATTCTTGAAGAGTAGAAAGAGAAAATGATAAGGCAGAAATGAGGTAAAATATTAAAATTCAGGAAATCTGGGTGAAGGGCATATAGGAATTCTTTATATTATTCTTAAACCTTTTCAGTAAGTTTGAAATTATTTAAAAATTTAAAAGTTAACCAAAAATATATTGGTAACAAATGAAAAGAAAAAGAAATAAATTATTTTTTATTTGGCATTTTCTTGGAAACTTCAAACATGTGCAAAACACATGTATCATGCAAGGTCCATGAATTAGCTGGAACATATTCTTCTCCCATTCTCCTTAGATGAATGGAAATGTAAAGATCAATTAGTGAAGCAAGAGGCTTTGAAATTTCTCTAAATTTAATTCAGATACCTGACTTCATTTTTTTTCAAGACCCCCCTTTAATAACAAAGAATGTCTGAATAAAGAACTACCAGTACATGGAATGGAAAATCTAATACTTGCCTTTGGTTACCATGGGGTTATACCATAAAAGAAAGGGGCAAAGACAACATATGGAAACACATTACAAAGGAGCAGAAATGGTGGAGAAAAGCACTGTGTGCCTCCAATGAAAGAAAGAGGCCACAACTTGTCCCCAGTCTGAGACAAGAACCCAGAACTCTTGCCTTTCAGGCCACCATATCTCCATCTTCTATGGAAAATAGTTATTTTGGGATCCATCTGTGTGGCAAATCCAAGAAGACTTCATGCCACTTATTTAAGAGTCTGGGCTCCATCCTAGGTACCGTTCTGCAAAGCACGCTGGGACCCAATCAGTTGCCTGTGCACAGAACCAGAAAGGGAAGAAGGAGAAGCTACTTTGGCTCTTGAGTTGAAGTTTAGCCACAGGCCTCAAGGGAGCATCCAGATTTATCTGTTTTTGACCATTCATGCTGCCAGTAACACCTCTGGGCTCCTTTCCTCCCTCCCTCTTCTCCACCAGGGTCAGTGAGATGATGACTGTTTTATCACTTTGTAAGCTCTAAGTGCTGTACAGCTATAGGCCATTATGTACCACAGTTTCTTCACTAAACACTGTAGCAAAGTACACTTTCCTCCTTCTCTTCTCCTGTTGCAACACCAAACAAAATACTATTCTCTCTACCAAACTTCCTCCCACTACCTGCTTATTTAACAAATTCTCTCTGCATCACATTTCTCATGACTCAGTTCTCCCAGAAAGCCATATGCTGATTCATCTTAGGACCTAGAAAATGGACAGGCAGGAATGAGATGCTTAGAATCGGACTACCCTATCCCCCTGTGTTTACCTGACCCTTTCTTTTGTGAATCACTTAACACTCACCACCTACAATAAACATAAATAGACCCAGCCAAGACTTTGCTTAACCCCATAGCACTGGAGTTGCCAAATGTTTCAAGTCACAGTGTCATTATCTAATGTCAAGTGCATGCACAGATCACTAATTCTGCAAGCAAGTGTTTGGATGTGAAGGTCAAAGAACAGTGCTACTTCAAAAGAAAGAATAAAAACATCACCCAGGCTAGATATGGGCAGCACCAAGTCCAGAGGAATGCATTATACTTTAACTGTGAGCTCGTAATTTGAGTTAAAAATGTGGTATACATTCTGTATCTTAACAAATTTGTTTAGCAAGTGTGTATGTTTGAGATAAAAGACATCAGATTCATTTTGCTGTCAGTAAGATTTTAGCATTCCATTTCTCGGGCTGAAATGTTCATTTATAAGGCTGCACTGAGCAGAGGGAATGGGGAATAATGGATTATGCTCTGTTCTGTTTATCTCAGTAGCCTTCAGGTTTACTCCTTTAACTGTTGTTCCTTAGGGAATTAGGGAAACAAACAGCCCTACTTAGGTAGGCTGGGATCATTCCAAGAAAGAGAAAGATCACTTTTTGAGTACAGACATCTCCCACATCTACACTTCACAAGCAGAAACCTTTTCATATTTATGAAGTGTCTATGAGATAATCTGGTCCAAATTTTTATTTTACAACTTAGAAATCGAAATGACAGCTGGAAAAAAGGAATTTCACATCTGCACTGCCTCTTCTTCCTCTCTACCCCAGCACATTCCCACATACTTTGGAGTAAGAAGACTCAAGACTTACTACCACTTCTACTGTGTCACTTTGGACACATCATTTAATCTGGTGGGTGAGAAGGATACACAGCCTATCACTGCTTCTAATATTTACATTCTACAATTTACTCCCCTGAGATTAAAAACCTGTAAGTGTGCCTCCCTCAAAGACTCAATTGGACTGCCTCACAAATAAATCATACAGAGCCAAGTTTCTCTAATATTTCTGAAGCCCACTGCCTCCTCCTTTTAGAGACCCACCCTTATTTTCTCTAGAACCTGGGTCCCCTGTTTATTCTCAGGGTTGATCTAAGTTCCTTGATGAAAGAAGTTTGTTTTAATTGGCCTCCAAAACACCACGTGAACAACCACTACTCACATTCGAAGTCACTTCCCATGAATGTGAGCAAACAAGTTTGCTAGAAAGGCTAACCTAAAACTCCCTTAGGCTTCTGGCCAATATTTTTAAATTCCACCTATGTTTCAAAATTAAGGTTTTGGATTTTTGTATTTGCTTAAAATACTGCTTTTTTCCACATTTTCTGGTTTTGAGTACTAAGGATATTTTCTGAGAAGGAGCATCCCAGGCAGTATAATTACAAATGCTGGGAATTCTACATGTGAAGACCTGTTGTCTAATCAATTTCTGATCCAATTTCACTGTCGTTCCTACAGTGAAAACAAAACAAACAAATAAACAATATGGGGAAAATGCCATCAAATTCAATAGATTCTACACTTCTACAATAAACATCCAGAAAAAAAAAACCCACCAGAGTAAACTGCTAAATTCACAATTAGAAACATGTTGAAAGTGCCAAATGGTATTTATACTGAGTCAAGGAAAGCTCCCAAATCACACACAGTGGGCTCAAAGCAAACTGCACACTCTCATCTGGAGCCCCTTGCACTCCGATTCAAACCCACATTATAACCCTGAGCCTTCACTCAACTCCTGTAGGGCTCAGTTTCCTAATCTAGAAAGGAAAGTGACTGACCAAGGTGAAAAGAGTATTTCCAGTTTTAAAAAGTATTCAATCATGATGATAACCAAGTAAATAACAGGTTGTTAACAAACTGTGAATATTTCAATGATTTCTCATCTGGCCATCTCACCGGTGACAGCTTCCAAAGGTGTATGAATGTTGACCATTGAGATGTTCTGTGAGATGCTGCTCATCATACACCATTCTCTTTATGAGGACTCCCTGGGAAAATCACTATCTTCTGTCTCATTACTAGGAAGAGTTCTGTGCGTCACTATTTAACCTTATGGACACTAAGATTCTACACAGCTGATTATGTTTTCTCACCACATTGGCTACAGGAAAACCCAGAACCAAATCTCTGGCACACCTCTAGTAAATGGAACAGGGCTTATGCGACGCATTTTGAGTCCTAACTTCACCCTTTGTTACATCCCACTTTCCCTTCTCCTATTCCCTCACTTACCTGTTTTTCACCTTTTTCTGGTTTTTTTTTTCTTCTATCTTTGAAAGCTGCTTTTAACTCTTTTTGAAACGAAGGAAGTACTTCAAGCTATTTTCATTTACTGACATCAATGTTGAACAGCAAAATCATTCTTTCAGTGACTTACATTTTTCAAACATTGTCAATATACCACCAATGTAATGCTCTGGTGTACATAATTCTATGCCAAGATTTAATCACAATTATCACTATGAGTATCATTATCATTACTACAATATTTTAAAACTATAATAATATACTATTTATATAGATCTTCCTAGTATTTTTCTGGTAAGCCTTCACATTTGCAATCTCATTTGACTTGCGCAAGAATCACACAAGATAGTTAAAGGAGGCATTATTATGGCTGTCTTCATCTCTACAGATAAGGAAAATGAGCCTCAGAGACGGTAAGGAGCTTGCCTATATATACAAAGTTGGTAAGTTAATGAGACCAGTTTTTTTCTTCTAAGTCTTGCATTTCCCCCTATAGCTACAAAAGGTTGACTCTCATATACTTCATTCTTTTAAATTTTGGCCTAAGACCTATGACTCAAATGTTTTATTTGGTTGATTTTCTAAGTAGTATAGACCTGCTAGTCAAAATTATACAATTACTCTTTGGTAATGGAACCTCTGCATGATGAGAACTAGACAGCCAAGACACTGGAAAATTTTTTAACCATTAGAAAATGCATGAGTAATTTCTTTCCTCCATTGGAATTCAGTGATGGCATTAAGAAAACTCATTCCTGCAACCTAACAAGGAACATAAATGCTTTAATGTGGTCTGCTAAAGTAGTCACACAGAGTAAAACTGCCTCTTGAGTCACTAGAACTAGTAAAACCATTTAGTAGTAGAAGATGAAATTTAGACAAGGCAGGCTAAAGAGAAAAGCTAACTAACTGCTTCTTAATGATGAGCTCACAGTACTTCAACCACATCTAAGGGAAGGAACCATGAAGTTCAAATCATATTAATTTCCAAGTCATTGACATTGCTAATGTATGAGAGGGTGAAATGTTGACAACTTGAACTCTTGAGACCTTGAATAAACCAGAGTCTATTCATCCTACGAGTCATGAATTTGAGAAGTAAGGGAAAGACTGCATATGCAATTTTTCTGAGTTTTAATTTCTTCAGGGAAAATGAGGAAGGAGAAGGTCAAAGCAACCCACAACATTTTCTAACTCAACATTCTATGAGTGCAAGAACACTTATTGGCGCCACCTACCTGAAATGTTATCATTTTAACACTGGCCAGATTTTTAAAATATTGCTCTGTAATGTGTGGGTAATAGGTAATGTTCCAGCACATTTAAATCATTATTCAGGAATCTGAATATTTTCCTTTAATCAACTTCAAACATATGCTGGTTTAAATTACTAATCCCTGCCTCTGAGACAGTCACATTCACATAAGTGGCTCTTCTCAACAGATTACATATTTGGATACTCAAATTAATTCTGCTTTCCAATATCTTGACAGTAGGAATGAACAGAAGTAAACTGACCTCTTGCTTGGTTAATTATTTTTTTCTTATTTAGATACAGCATGCATTCTTCCCAACTAATCTATAAAACTCCACGAAGATAGATCCATATACATCTTTTTAACAACTTTATACTCAGTATTTGGCATATAGTCCTTATACTAAGTATATGTTGAATAAATGAAGAAACTACCAACAGAGACAACATCTGAAACTCAAACAGAAAGATGAGCTCCTCCCGAAGGAAAGTTAAAGTGTGCTATGCTTTGGCTCAAACTCTGCCTCACAGAAACAATCCGACTATGCCTAAGGGAGAGGGAATAGTAAGGTGGAGCTAAGCAGAGGTCAAGATAAGAAAATGACATGGCTTCCTGCTTCCTTCTGAAGTAGAACTTTATAGCATTGCTTCAAAGTTTGGAGATAGCAAAGTCTCAAGAGAAAAGCCAAGTCTCCCTAGTTGGCTGCTCCTTATCTGTGTGACCTTAGGCAAGTTACTTTGTTCTCCTGAATCTTGGTTTCCTCTACTGAAAAATGAGTAAGGAGTAACAATATTTATCACGTAAGAGCTATTGGTGAGGACAAAAAAGACAGTGGATGCAAAGTATCTGATTTACATCATGGCCTCAGTAAGTGGTAGCAATTATTATTAATTAGTTTGAAGTAAATTCCTGGAAAACTGACCCATCCAGTTTTAAAGGGAATCAGAATTATTCATGCTTAAGAGGTGCACAGCTGACCTCAGCCATATAGAGATGAAATCTGGTGAGAACTAGCAATAGGAGCATCCTAGGAAGGAAAACAAGAGTTCTAGCATGTAAGGAGGAAGTCTGGTGCGGGGAGAGGTCTGTGGAAGAATGATACAGCAGTTCTGGGCCTTTGCTTTGCAGATGGGGACTGGCACAGAAGGAGGCACTGGAGCCTCAGGTCTTGCTGCAGCAACTGGCAACCTCAGCAGGCACCCCTAGTTTTCTCTTCCTCCCTGGGTTGGGTGTTCCACCCTGAGGCAGGTTATCTTATCCCGTCCTCGAAAGACAAGACTGAATTTGCCACACTCCTAAAGATGGTTCTGGGTCACGTTATGTTACAAAGAAAAAAAAGAAAGAAAGAAAGGCCTACACAATGATAGCCTTGAAAGGAAAATTAAGAAAAGCTACTGAAGGTTTTAAAGCAGGACTTATGGAAGAGGCAGTGACTTTCAGATTGTATTGGCCTCTCTGATATGGAGCTCCATCCTAGCACAATGGCAAAATATGGGGCCAATCAGTCAGAAGCTTTGGGCACAAAGAATACTCATAATTCTCTATGTGTGCTGTAGTGTTTCCATGTGAGCATCCTCCTATTGACTGCAAGAGTGACTTGAATCCTGGAAAAGCCAGTAACTGCAAGAGCTTTCAGGAACTCTGGAATGTATAAAGTCTTGGGATCAAGATACACAGCAGATCTATCTGGGACTTCTATAAGACCAAAAGTTCTATTAAGACAGAAACCCAACATACTATCATGGGATGAAACCGTTGCATAAAGCCAGGTAAAGCCAAGGAGCTCTGAACTCCCTTGAGGAAGGAAAAGCAAGGGAGAAGCAATACTGATTCAATTAAAAAACAATACTGCTAAGGGTCATAGAACGAAACCTTCTTCAGTTCATTTCCGAGGTCTGTCCAGGGACCCGAGGGACACAGGCGAAGAGTGGTGACATCAGCATGTACTTTGTGTCGAAATTGTTTGGGATCACATAATCTGTTGGGATCAGTACATGTTTAACTTAGAAAACTTTGATGAGGACCACTGTATTCATTTCTCATCCTCAAACCAGGAGAATTTTTTTCCCCATACTTATAAGAACAAAAGGGAAGTGGCCAGGAGAATCACACGGTTATCAAGTGATCAGGGCCTTGTTGTCAGGAAATAGAAATAAAGCAAATTTTTTGAAAGACAAAAGGGTAAAGTAGAAATTCATAAAGAGAAGTCTAAAGTGGCAAAAAAAAAAAAAAAAAAGAAGGAGAAGAAGAAGAAGAAGGGAACCACTCTCAAGAACGATGAATTGAGTTTGAAAATGCTGTTTTAAATGCTGATGGGACCTCTAGACACAACCGACAGGGAGCATGAGGGAGGAGTCGGGGCTGAGCCAGAGATGGACTGTCCATGCGAATGTAACAGGTGAAGCTCTGAGAGTACATAACCCTCCAGTGCAATGATACATTCTCATGTGTGTGGCCAACACCAAATTTCTACCACAATAAATCTCAAAAGGATGCACCTGCAAAGATCTCCTTTGTATATAAAATCATATTCATCATTATAAAATCTAAGTGTCTGGTCTCACTAGATGAAGCTGCAACTACGGCCGGGGCAAGGGAAGAGCTGTAGCATTGTAGTACAGGTACCTTTCTACAAGGTGCTTCTTAATCCCTACGTATGCATGTATCCATGTGCAAGCCTCTAGGCTTTCAGATAAACACATCTTTGCTCTTAATAATCTGTGAACACAATATGAAATGAAAAATTATCAAAATGATGATGCTTCCTCTCTACATACAGCCCAAATACAGAAATTGCTGGTGCCACCTATTGTTGAAAACACAGAACTGAAGAGCCACACAGTGGAACTCTGCTCTGTGATCTTTCTGAGTATGAAGTTTAAAAATCTACCCACCAGGAGGGGCAGAGAAAGAGGGTTCATCCTACTTTAAAATAAAACAAACATGTCATGGACATTAACAACTCCTACATAACGCTTTGTTAAGTACAGCAAGATTCTAGCAATAGTTAACTGTTTTAATGTAAAAAATCATGAGGCAGCTTTGTATATATGGATGGGGAATGAGCTCCAAAATTAGTTGTTACGTGTGAAAAACAAGGTTCCTAATAGTGCGTATGATATGCTAACCACTGATGAAAAAGGTAATATCCATGCATAAAAGATGTGAGGAAGGATGCACGAGGGAACAGCAACACTGGCTATCTCTGAGGAGGAAGCCTGAAGGCATGGGCTGGAATTAGAGAGATTTGCTTTTACTGAATTCGCTTTCACTTTGTGCAAAAATTTTACCATGCGCACATACTTTCAAACGATTTTAAGAATAATTGTTTTAAAAATAAATACTAATTTTGAAAACAATAGTCAATATTAAACTATTGTACATAAAGAAAGATTTGCAAGTTGTCTAACTTTGGTTGGTTAGCATGACCAGAGTTCTGGATCTGAGCAAAAGAGCAAACCTACTGGAATGACCGAAAAGTTATAGTGGGTCTTTAAAAGATTTTCGAGGAGGGCTGGAGAAGTGTCTCCAGCACAATACTATCCTTAAGCCTAAAGCATTCAGGGTACATTTAAAAGTGCCCTGAAGCATGGGTATTTTCTGGTTCTCTGGATTTATTAAGATGAAGAAAAAAGTATTTCCAGTTTTATTAACATTTGCTTTTTAAAGAGCTTTGATATAAAGAAGGTTTTTATTACAATATTATTTCTTATTCAAAAGGAAAAGAAAGAGAACTCTAACAACACATGAAGCTCTTTCAGCTATTTTATAACACACACGAAAGCTAAGTGGAAGTTTATACTTGAATACACATCATATCAAATGTCACATCTCCTGAAAATTGGTTCTTGAGAATAATTTCTGTAAACTTACTCATTTCTTAATATTATTCTCCCTAGCTTGGGATAACACTGATATTTACATTGAAGGTGGAGCTTTGAAATTTATTCTGAACATTGCCCAATCAAGGTAACACTAGGAAGAAAGTAAATCCCTTAATTTCTTAAGAAACTTTGTAAGAGAAGGGGGGGGACAGGAGACAGCAATAAAATAGTTTCTTGGCATTCCTGGGGAAAGGACTTTAAAGAAAGGCAGGCAGGCCAAGTGAAATGGTATAGCTCAGGTCAAGTCAGTCCTGTAACTTAAAGCTCCAAAACAGCCCCTCTGATCTAAACACATACTTTATATTTGAAAATTTAATTTTAAAAAGTGAAAACCAGTAAGCGTCATCAGCCTTAAAGGCCAGATAAATCTCCACCAACTAAGAAAGAAACAGAAATAAAGAAAGTGGGGCTAAGGTCAATGAAATGCCTAACTCAAACTGCAGGCCAGAAGCAGGCAGGGGCAGTAGAGAACTGGACTTCCGAGGGGTATGAGAATCCAAACTGCCATGTAGTAGATGGGAAGGGAGTCTGGCTCACTCTTTCAAGCCAAAGACTGAGGTAGGGCCTCCTCCCTTCTCTGAAAATACCCAGATAGCCACACATTTATAAAAGAAAGCTGTACAAAATGATGGCGGACCTACTCTCTGAGGCCCCAGGGGTATCAGTAGCTGTGGACCTAGAAAAGAAGAAAAGAAGTCTTAGGAAAAGAATTGAGTCAGGTTTTCTGCTTACTCGATGCATCTGTGATATTGCCCAAGTCATCACAGAGCAGGGACACATGAAACACCATTATAATGCCTAATTATGGAATGGGCATGGGGAACCAGGTGAAAGTAACTGTGAAACTACAAAAGCATCCGTCAAAGAGGGAGAATAAAAGAAATAACATAAAAAGCAAAAATCTCTTAAGTTCAAAATGAACCTGCAAACTAAAATTCCAAAACACGTAAAAGAATCTAATTCTAAGAAAGCCAAATCCCCCATCCAATTATAAACTCAGTCCAAATGAAATTAATTGCATAGAACAGTCATACAAAGACTTTAAAATAAAAATGTTTAGAGCCAGGGCAGTGGCTCACATCTATAATCTTAGTAACTTGGGAAACTGGAGTTGGATGATCACTGAGCCAAGGAGTTTGAGGCTGTAGTGAGCTATGATTGCGACACTGCACTCCAGCCTAGGCAAGAGAATGAGACTGTCTGTAAAAAAAAATAAAAACTAAAATAAGATAAATATGTTTAGGATAATTAATGAGATGAATAAAGAAACACCCATTTAAATAATTACAAATTTATGAACATTAAAAAGCAGAGTAAGAACAGGTAGATATAAAAAACAATTAAGAATCTTAGAAAATAAAAGTATAAGTCAACTGAACTAGAAAAGTTCAACAGATGAGTTCAAATCTATATGTGACATATTAAAAAAGAACAGTAAATTTGAAGATAATGCCAAGGAGCTGTTATCTTACTTTATCTAAGAGGAAGCATAGGAGAGAAGAGTCTGTTCTTTAAAATTAAGGTTCAGATGAAAGGGCTGTAAGATAGATTGGCCAGCTCCAATATATATCTAATAACGATTTCTGAAAAGAATGGAAAAAAATTATGAAGATAGAATATTTGGAGAGATCTTCCAGAATTAGAGAAAGAAGTCCTTAGCTAGAAAGCATGATCAGGAGAAAGATAAATCCACATCTAGATACATTATGATGGAACAGAAAAACATCAGAATAAAGCAAAACTCTTAAAGGAACAATAATTAGATGCTTAGGAAACATCTTAAAAATAAACGTCAAGATCAACTAAGTCAAAATTTTCGAAGTTCTGAGGAAAATAGCTGTAAATCAATAATTTTATGCCCAACTAAGTATTATTCAATCATTAAGGCAAAATAAGATATTTTCAGGCATTCAAAGATAGAAATTTTTACCACTCACTTTTCTCCTGTAGGAAGTACAAGTACATGGTTCTACTACTCACAGGCCCATATGGGGAATATTAAAGGATATACTTCAAATGAACTTAATGGACGGTCTGCAACAAAGGCAATCAACAAAGCCCTGTGGTTGTCATTATGTTCCTTTTAAAGCCCTTCCCTCTGATCTACAATAGGCAATTTGCCCAACCAATACTTTTTTTGGGTAACCAGAAATCAAGAAAAATAATTTCACTAAACATTTAGCTTTGTGTAGGATTTGTATAAATTTAACTTGCTGTTTCATAACTCAAAAAAAATATTTTAAAAAATGAAACAGGGCTGGGCATGGTGATACACACCTTTAATGCCAGCACTTTGGGAGGCTGAATGGGAGGATTGCTTGAGGCCAGGAATTCAAGACCATCCTAAGCAACATAGCAAGATTCTGTCTCTACAAAAAAATTCAAAAATCAGCCAGGCATGATGGCATGCACCCCTGTAGTACCAGCTATTTGAGATGCCAAGGCGGGGGGATCACTTGAGCCCATGAGTTCAAAGCTGCAGTGAGCTATGATCGCGCCTCTGTACTCAAGCCTGGGTGACAGAGGCAGACCTTGTCTCTAAAAAAAAAAAAAGAAAGAAAAAGAAACAAAGAAACAAAGATACCTACCTTTAGCACAACACTTCTTCAAGTCCTATGTTTACTCTGCCATTTACTGGCTGTTTGACTTTGAGCAATATGATAACTACTCTGAATTTCAAAGTGTTATTGAAAACATAGATAATAATCTTTAATTTACTGGTTTGTTTGGAAGTCAATATACAAGAAATTTCCTAAACATTATACCAGTACTAGTAACAGGTAGGCTACTACAAAATAATAGTAGTTATTATTACCATTATCAATAGAGGCTTCTGGAAGTACCCATAATAAAGATGAGGAAGCCTGGAGGAGACAGAAAAATTATCTAATATTAAGAGACAATCTGTGTCATTCCTCTTCTTTGTTTTTCCTCCTAAAATGTCCATCCACTAAGTAATATTTAAACAACTGGCACTAAGATCTAAATAGTGGTAAGTTAAAAATACTAAGGGAACTTTGACCATCCCAATGAGTAGACTGTTAATCTTATTATACCTCCAGTGGTAGAATTAGTGTATAGACAAAATGTTTTTGTATTTAAGCCAGGTTCTTCTCTGTTTCTAGAATATCATCTGCTACTCCATTTCCAAAACCATTACTACCACCACATGACAGAAATTCTTATATTAATAGGGAGGATGAGCTCTAATGGCCAATTACATAATTTTGATACCAATGATACAAATACAAAGGTGACATCTTTTCCAAAGAGAGAGTGTTCCCAGACTGTCTTTGATCTTCAGACCTGACAGATGAGGTGACACCCTGATGCTCTTGGTTAGCTATTGCTTCTCTTGTGATCATCTCCATTCAAGCACCCAAAGTTATAGCTGGTCACTGTCACCACAGAAACCCTCAATCTAGGCACTATCCAGGCCCCCTCCAAGTAGGCTTGTACTTTATACCAGGATCAAATTGAAAGTTGAAATTACTCCTTGATTCATGGGCTGCAGAAGGGATGTATCAATCATGAAAACAACATTAATCTCCTTGTACATCTCCATCAGAGCTCCTCAGTAACCAGGTGCATTGTTAACGAGCAGTAATATTTTGAAGGAAATCTTTCTTTTTTGAGTAGAAGCTCTCAACAGAGGACTTAAAATACTCAGTAAACGATGATGTAAAGAGATGTGCTCTCATCCAGGCTTTGTTGTTCCATTTACATATCACAGGCAGAATAGATTAGCATAATTCTTAAGGGCCCTAGGATTTTCAAAATGGTAAATGAACATTGGCTTCAACTTAAAAGTTACCAGCTGCACTAGCCCCTAACAAGAGAGCCAGTCTGTCCTTTGAAGCTTTGAAGCCTTGAAGCCAGGCATTGACTTCTCCTCTGTAGCTATGAAAGTCCTAGATGTCACCTTCTTCCAATAGAAGGCTGTTTTATCTACATTGAAAGTCTGTTTAGTGTAGCCATCATCATCAATGATCTCAGTTAGATCTCCTGGAGAACTCGCTGCAGCTTCTACATCACCACTTGCTGCTTCACCTTGCCCTTTTATCTTATGGAGACAGCTTTTTTCCTTAAACTTCATAAACCAACTTCTGCTAGCTTCCAACTTTTCTTCTGAAGCTCCCTCACTTCTCTCAGCCTTCATAACATTGAAGAAAGTTAGGGCTTACTCCGGACTAGGCTTTGGCTTAAGGGAATTTTGTGATCAGTATGACTGTCCATCCAGACCACTCAAACTTTCTCCGTATCAGCAATGAGGATATTTTGCTTCCATATCCTTCTTGTGTTCATGGGAGGAGCACTTCTAATTTCTTTCAAGAACTTTTCCTTTGCATTCACAACTTGGCTAAACGTTTGACACAAGAAGCCTAGTTTTAGGCCTATCTTGGTTTTTGACTTGCCTTCCTCAATAGGCTTAATCATTTCTAGCTTTTGAGTTAAAGTGAGATATATGCAACTCCTCCTTTCAGATGAATACTTAAAGGACATTCTAGGGTTATCCATTGGCTTAATTTCAATACTGTTGTGTTTCAAGGAACACAAGAGCACAAGGAGAGAGAGAGACAGGGAACGGACACTCTGTGGAACAGTCAGAATACACACAACACTTATTGGTTAAGTTTGTCATTTTAGTCTTATATGGGCCAGTTCATGACACCCTAAAACAATTATAATAGTAACATGAAGTATCACTGATCATGTATCTTCATAACAGATATTATAATAACAATGGAAAAGTGTGAAATATTACTAGAATTATTGAAATGTGACACAGAGACATGAAGTGAGCACAGGCTGTTTGGAAAAAATGGTGCCAATGCACTTACTTGATGCAGGTTTGCTACAAACCTTCAATTTGTCAAAAACACAGTATCTGCAAAGTGCAATAAACTAAAGCAAAACAAAATGAGGTATGCTTGTATTTGTATGTTTATTGTTAATATTAAGAGCTTAAGTGACCTGCTCAAGGTTATGCAACTATTTCAGAAAACAGGTTTATCTGACTATGGACCTCTCAGTCCAAGCTCTTTGCTCCCTAAGAGTCCCTAGAGTTGGAAGGACTCAAAAAGGCATCCCCACATACACTCCATGGCATCAGTCCTGCCTCAGTTAGACAAGAAAAGGTGCACCTCACTGGACTTAATAAAAATGTGATGGGGGGCCAGGCGTGGTGGTTCACACCTGTAATCCCAGCACTTTGGGAGGCTGAGTGGGGGTGGATCACAAGGTCAGGAGATCGAGACCATCCTGGCTAACACAGTGAAACCCTGTCTCTACTAAAAATAAAAAAAAATAGCCAGGCGTGGTGGCACGTGCCTGTAGTCCCAGCTACTCAGGAGGCTGAGGCAGGAGAATCGCTTGAACCTGGGAGGCAGAGGTTGCAGTGATTCGAGATTGCACCACTGCACTCCAGCCTGGGTGACAGAATGAGACTGTGTCTCAAAAAAAAAAAAAAAAAAAAAAAAAGTGATGGGGGAGTCATTGAGTGGGTAAAGTTGGGGAGGGTCTCCTGAAATATGTGTACAGAAGGCTCATGCATGTGCCACTGCTTAAGGCTCAAAATGCAACTTTTATCAACTTTAAGTTTTTTAACAACTTGATCTCAGTTATTCAGCCATGCTGGAATTATGCTCAGAAGTTTTCTTACAGTGATTTAGTTCTTTTGGTAAGTGCCAAACAGAGCAGAAGAATTCATTTACCCCCAGTTACTCCTGCAGGCTCTAGACTAGCACCCTTTCCAATAGCCAGCAGTCCTCCTGTCTGTCCTCTTTGGAACCAAGGTCTTCTGTGACTGTGAATGTATAAATGCGAGTGTGAGTGTGTAAAAACTCCATCGGGGCACTGAAGTATTCCCCAAGCTAGAAAAAAAAATCTGCTATCTTGGATGAAAACCAAGATCATTATCATTTAACCACTTTGCTGTACTTAAACATCAATAATAACAGGGCTGTGCTCTGGTGAAAACTGATTAAAGAGAACCAAAAGAAAGAAACAGAGGACTGAGTCAATCTCGCTATGCAGAAAGCATCCCGGCATACTGATGAACTTCTTTTTCAAATGGTGCCAATTGACAGAAACAATGATCACCTCTAAAGAACAAAATAACTATGTAAAAGAGATTCTGAGTATGGCTCAAGCTGCTTACTGATTAACGCTTTTGCACACAACACTCTACACAAACCTGTGTAGTCATTGTTCCTAGTAAAACAAGCCTTTGTTGACAACTGGAGACAAATGATCCTTGGTGACCAAGTTCACTGTTCTCACACAGCTTAATAGCTGGAGTACTGCTCCTTGGCCACAGCTAGGAAAACTTGACGTGGTTGTCAAAAAAAAAAAAAAAAGGAAAGAAAGAAAGAAAAAAAAAAAAAGAAAAACTAGAGAAGAGGGGAAACCTTTGTTCTGAAGGTGAGAAGGAGCCTGAATGATCTCATGCCCTGAACATGTTTGTGGTTTACATCAGTCTGTTTCCTTCACTTATTAAAGTTGTGAGTTTTTAAATAGTTTCTGCTCCAAACAAACAGATTATAGTATTTAAGAATTCCCACTTTTTAAAAGTATTTCCCTTTTCCTCCCTTTTCCACATGGGTTGGGATGTGAAGGATTTAATATTTGTTTTTAAGTTAAACAGTTTTTTTGTTACAGTATTTGCAAATATCAGCTATAACTGTGAGCTGTAGAGGCATATATCATTTTAAGAAAACCTGAGTGGAAAAAGTATCTGAAACTTAAAGCACAGCAGTCTAATTTCTACCACATGACCAAAAATAATTCACTTCAGGGTTACTGTCAATGACAAGGTTCCCACAGTGCCTCATTTACTCATAAATATTATTGAGCCCCCACTATCTGTAAGGCAATGTTAGGTGCTGTTTACATAAAACAAGATTAATTTTATTAAAGTTTCATTTAATCCCTAAGTTTTTAGGCCCCAAATCTATTACATAAGACAATGCAAACTGGAAAAACAAATCCTTCCAGCTGAGGCTAAAACTTCCCTTCTGATTGGCAGATCCTTTCTGACTTTTTTCCATAACAATTCATTAAAAATATTTTTTTGAAACCAGGATGGGCTTAGCATTCTCAGGTGAGAATCATTTCCAGTTGCACTAAATCTAGGGAATCCTTCACTCTGTAGCCTCATTAGGCACACGTGGCCACTCTTACTCTGCCATGTGGAAATCACAGAAATGTTTTAGAATGCAATTTAGCAATAAGTATAAAGAATCACCAACATGTTCACTTCCTTCACTGATTTCATTTCAAAAATAATCCTAAAGAAATAATCCAAAATAAGGGAAAAGCATATTCCGTATTATAGCAGGTTATTTAGAATAAAGAAAATATCCTTCAAAATAACCTAAAACGCCCTTTGAAATAATTTAAATATTAAAGGCATAGCCAGTTAAGTACAGTACAGTCTCTAGATGGAATATTACACAGCCACAAAAATTATGACACAACATGAAGAATGAATAACCACTCATGGCAACTTTACATTAACTGGGAAAAAAATCATAATGCAGAATTAAGTCTATAATATAACTACAAGTATTTTAACATAAATATTGCAAAAAATAAGAAAGTAGTAGTTTTACATGAAAGATAGATGAAATCTCTACTTCAGGCTCAATCTATTGAGCCCTGAGGCATGGCTGAAAACATACAAATGGCATCATTATCATTCAAGGTGATAGTACTTTTTTAAACCAGCTATTTCAATGTAGCACTTTCTTTTTTTTTTTTTTTTTTTTTTTTTTTTTTTTTGAGACAGAGTCTGGCTCTGTCGCCCAGGCTGGAGTGCAGTGGCCGGATCTCAGCTCACTGCAAGCTCCGCCTCCCGGGTTCACGCCATTCTCCTGCCTCAGCCTCCCGAGTAGCTGGGACTACAGGCGCCGGCCACCTCGCCCGGCTAGTTTTTTGTATTTTTTAGTAGAGACGGGGTTTCAGCGTGTTAGCCAGGATGGTCTCGATCTCCTGACCTCGTGATCCGCCCGTCTCGGCCTCCCAAAGTGCTGGGATTACAGGCTTGAGCCACCGCGCCCGGCCTGTAGCACTTTCATTACCAAATTCTGTTACCATTTTTACCCCTAATTCCATAAATGTACATTTAGAAGTACAGTTTGTCAAACTGTTGATTCTCATGACCTGATTAACCCTCTCATTAATCAGGCATGCCTTTTGTTTAGAAGTATTTTCCCCACTGTTTCATTTGAGATTAAATTGAGAAAATAACTACTGACAGGTTCATTTCTCTCTTCCTGTTTTGGGACACACTGTAAGCACATTTTGTCTTTCCTCGTTCTCTCCAGTTTCAGCATTTTATTCAGTTTGTTGTGGCTTTAAACAACTTTCCCTTCCCTAGTTAATTCACTAGCCCAGCAGCCTCAAGGGACAGGATGAATCCTTTCCATGTTCCCTTTATTCTACCTTTGAGCGGGGACTGTCCAGAACTTCCTCAGAATTTCTACTTAAGAATGTTCTAGAGCAAAAATGTTCCTCAGGAATTTCCTGTTGTCACCTGTCCTGCTTCTATACCAATGAGCACAATGTCAGGAGTAAGCCTTTAGGACCACTCCCTAAAAAAGTAACTGTGACTTCTCATTCCTACTTCACATAAAGTTTATTCCCCGCCCCCTCCTGCCCGGCAAAGAGCTTCTTGAGAGACTGAAACAATGTGGCTAAAAGGAAGGTCAAAAGGAGGGAGGTGATCTCTTAATAGAACTCAGTATTTAATCCTCCCCCACCCCTAACCTCTGCCCAGAATAGATGACACAGAAGGATTGGGAATTGTTTTGGTAGAGAAGAGGAATATGACGGTGAATATATTCCATTCTATTTGAGAATGAGAGAGCCTACCCACATAAAAGAAAATGTAAATCATCCCCCAACATTCTAACTTCCTTCCTGAAATATACCTAGACCTACCAGTTTACAATAATTTTTAAAAAGTGCCAAATATGCCCCCAACTTACAGTGCTAAAACCACTGTGGCTACCTGAACTCAGAAGGCCCCTGTGAAGCAACCAAAGAAAGTTTAACCCTTTCTTGGAAGTAGAATAAAAGTTCTGCCAGCGTTCTCTCAGTTCTTCATAACCAAAAAAAAAAAAAAAAAAAAAAAATTTACTGAGCACATGTTCTCTCTGTGTGTCATTCCTCATGAGTCAGACACCTTCTATCCACTATACTGTGTGCCCACTTGACATCTTTCCTCCAGAATTGGCTTTCTTTAATTAAATCCTTCAGCACTAATGTCCCAAAGCATTCTGTGAGTCAGGCTTTCCCTGGGGTTAAGACTTTTGAAATGACCAGCAGAGAGATGGACTCTAACTAAGACTACTAGAGCTGCAGCAGCTACTGCAGTGACTTTTTCACCAAGAGGAAGCCAATTCAAAACAAACGTTGTTCTCTTAACCCATAGAAGTTCACGACTTCTTTTTTTTTTCTCTGCAATGAGGAAGATGAAGTTCTCAGACTTCTGTATTCATATTCCAGTGAACGAACCTAGATTACGAAAAGGCTGCAGGGTTGGGGCTATTCCTAGAGATTCTACTTCATCATTAATGAGAAAACATTTGTGACAACCATCCCAACACATCAGTCATTGAGATCTTGGTATCAAGGTTGAGAACCACCATACTGATGCACTCTAGCTTTCTATAAATTCAATGTAACAGAAGGTCTAGGCTTTGGAGGCTGTACTGGACCTGAATAAGTGATCTAAAGATTGTTTCTGACTTTTCCATTACCTACTTCCCTCCCATATTAGATTACATCTAGGACACTAAATAGGTTTTCATTTAAATATACCAACAGCTGATTACAAAGTATTTTGAGGCTATGTCTCAGTGCAGTAGATAAAAGGACTGCGGTTGATTTGTATCATCTACCATGGTCATTAGATTTCAGGAGTGTTTGCAAATGGCACTGTGTATTTCCTGACTCTGTATCATTAGACCTTTACAGGAGCAAAGGGTAACAGCCCCATCTCAAACTCATCTGCCTTATTTTAATCATTATTAAGTTACTTTTTTCTAACTTCACTTTTTTTTATGTTGAATTATTTCTGCAACCATTTAACTTGATCTTTTTCAGTTCCAACTGAAGATAGATAAAATTATACTATGTAAGTAGTGGACACATATTTTATCCTTCTTACAATTAATTCACCATCTAAAGCAGCGGTCTCCAACCTTTTTGGCATCAGGGACCAATTTTGTGGAAGACAATTTTTCCACAGATGTGGGGGAGGTGCGGGGGGATGGATTCGGGATGAAACTGTTCCACCTCAGATTATCAGACATTAGTTAGATTCGCATAAGGAACACGCAACCTAGATCCTCACATGCACAGTTCACAATAGGGTTTGCGCTCTTATGAGACTCTAATGCCAGTGCTGATATGACAGGAGGCAGAGCTCAGGCAGTCATGCTCACTCACCCACCACTCACTTCCTGCTGTGGGGCCCAGTTCCTAACACGCCACGGACCAGTAGCAGTTCACGGTGTGGGGACTGGGGACCCCTGATCTAAAGCATAACTTCAACGGTCTATTCCTGAGATTTTATCTCAAAAAAAAACTAGTAATAATTATAAACAAGATTACAAGGGAAGATTACAAGGGGGTACTAATATTATACTTTATCTTCTTCACATAATCAATATGCATTAGCCTTAAAATCACAGAAAAGTAAAAAAGTTAGAAAAAATTCAAATACAAGTTGGAATCCTAAAAAGAATGAGACAACTATCTATAATAGTCCTGTTCATCAAATCACAGTAAAAGCAATATTCAAATAAAAATGGAAACTAGGCTTAATAGCTGGGTGATGAAATAATCTGAACAACAAACCCTCATGATGTAAGTTTACCTGTATAACAAACCTGCACGTGTACCCCTGAACTTAAAATAAAAGTTAAAAAGTAAAATAAATTAAAACTCCATATATATAAAAATTAATGACATAGGAGAAAAAAAGAGAACTTTGGATACTCTTAAGAAAATATGTATGGGTGTGTGTGTGTGTGTGTGTGTACATGTGTGTATATATTTTAAACTATTTTTCTATTGAAATGAATCTTAACGTGCATTTATTATCCTGTTCTTTCAAAATGCTGATTTCAAATAAACATCCCTCCCTGACTGGACAAACCACCTTTATGATTATGACCTTACCAGAACTTCCTTGCTTGTTTGTGCACACTCTGAAATCTAAAGGTACATTCAACTCCAGACTGGATGAAGTGTGATGGAGTAGATGGGAAAGGAAAGGAATAACTCGCATAAGCAAGAGCAAAGGAAAATGCCCTCCAAGCCTGAGGCAAAAGATGGTGTGTCCCAAAGCAATTCACTGTCAGCTCAACTCTTTTTTTTGCAAGACTTGTATTTTATGTTTTAAAATACAAGGGAGAGAGGTTGATTAATGAGTACAGATATACAGTTTAATAGAAGAAATAAGACCCAGTGTTTGATACATCAGTAAGTTGACTATAGTTTACAATAATTTATTGTATTTTCAAAATAGCTAGAAGAGAATAATTCAAACATTTCTAGCTTAAAGAGAAAACAATACTTGAAGTGATGTACAACCCAACTACACTGATTTGATCTTTATAAATTACCTAAATGTATTAAGTTATCACATATATCCCCAAAATATGTACAGCTATTATCAATTTTTTAAAAAAATTTAATGCAAGGAAATTTTATATCATACTCACAGCACATTTGTGCTTTTTTGTGTTTTTTGTTTTGTTTTGTTTTTTTGAGATAGGGTCTCGCTCTGTCTGGAATGTCCAGGCTGGAATGCAGTGGTGTGATGATGGCTCACTGCAACCCCTGCCTCCTGGGTTCAAGCGATTCTCGTGCCTCAACCTCCCAAGTAGCTGTGATTACAGGCCCGCACTACCATGCCCAGCTAGTGGTTTTATTTTTAAGTAGAGATGGGGTTTTGCCATGTTGGCCAGGCTGTTCTCAAACTCCTGGCCTCAAATGATTTGCTTGCCTCGGCCTCCCAAAGTGCTGGGATTACAGGCATGGACTACCGCTCCTGGCCCCATAGCACATTTGCTTTAATACAAAAGTCGTATTACTATTCTCTTCTTACATGTTGGAGTAAAATTATGCCATTTTTATCCTGCTGCTTTGGGTCTCTCAGCAATGAAAAGGAGCGCACAGGGGTGCCCCAGGAGTCTGAGCAGTAAGGGAAAGCCGGCTTGCTGATGTGTATACTTCCTGATCCAACCTGGACCCCATGAAACAGTTTCCACCTTGGTCAGTTTGGGGTAAACGCTACTATTTATGGTTCCTCACAGTAACACAGGGCTGTCTTTCATCTTCTAATTCTAGGACATCTCCAGGAAGTGGAGGAAAAAATGTGCCAACCAATCTATAGAAAACCTGCCCAGGTTTGGCTGTTAGCCAGGAAATCCTATACTTGTTGCTCAACAACTTGCTTTCTGAGGAACAATTCCCTTTATTCAGAGCTCTATAGGAATCCAGCTGCTCTCTCTGAGGTGAAACCAAGCACAGTGGCATTCCAAAGCCCCACGTTCCACCAAACACTGATTCCGGCTAGCTGCTGGGCATGACCAGTGCATACCATGGAACCACCCTGGCTGATGGAGGCTGTCTCACAACAGACTCCCCATACCCAGTGGGTTCCAAGATTTAAAAGGTAACATGCTCCCTATCCTCATCATGGGACATTCTATATCTGTGCATATCCAATAGGAAGCCACTAACCGTATGTGGCCACTGGGCACTTGAAATATAGCTAGTAGAACAGAGGTGTGCTGTATAATATACACCCCAGATTCAGAAGAGTTCGCAAAAATAATGTAAAATATCTCACTGACAAATTTTTATATTGATTATGGGCTGAAATAATATTTTATATAACAATGAATTAAATAAAATATATTATTAATATTAACTTTTCATTTTACTTTTTTGATGTGGCTACTAAAATTTTTTAATTATGTATGCCGTTCATATGTGTGGCTTACATTATATTTCCATTAGACAGTACTACTCTTGATAAGCCTTAAACACAGAAAAGCCCAGCCTTGTATATACATCAATGAGATTTTAGTATATTCCAGATAATCTACCATGATTAATCCTTCAACCACTTGGTTCTACATTAGAGATTCCAGCCTTGGGTCTTCCAGGCCTTCCATCACCAGGAATCCTCTCTTGAGAAACAATCCTAGGGAAACTGACATCTTAATCCATTTTTGGTATCAAATCCACTTAATAACTAAGGGAGCTTAGCAAGCTGATATGAGGGTCAGATCTTGTTTAACCTGTGACAGAGTACAGTACAGGAAGGAGGAAGAGGAAGTGGCCAGAAAGGATCAATCAGAGTGATTGAGGTGAGAGGGTATCAAAAAATCAACTTTCCCTGGCAGTCAGGTGATCCCAGTAGACAGAACCTCAATATACATTATGTTTACACATGCATATGTACACGCACACATACACACAGAGTACTAACACAGGTATACACATTTAGTACTAACACCAGGGTAATCTTGAAAACTGCCAATGAGAAATGGTTCTAAGCACTTTAATTTCTCATTCTTTCTACTTAGTGATTTAGAATAAAGAATACATGAAAAGATGGTTATTTTGCTTTGGGATAATACAGCCTAGACATTGGAAGAAAGATTTAATAACCATTTTCAAATATGTGATGGGTTACTACAGAGTGTCAGTACATCAGAGTGGATCACTAAGGAAAATCGAAATGCCTCCCTGGCAGCTTTCTTAAAATAGTGTAGCCTCTCATCTGCCTGGAATGGATTAGGTGTAATCCACACTGAAGGTGAGAGGCTAAACAGCTGTCGAGTTTGTAACTACCACAATGATTTACATTAGGAAGTAAATCAAAATCCCCACCTAACCCACCTGGTACAGGAAGATTTCCTTCATGAGGTGGAGCTTAGAAGAGGATGTGGAATAGAGGAGGGTCTACATGACTGTTCCACTTTGTTGTATTACAAGAAAATGAACTCCTTTCCCTTGCTAAGAACATCTGGCCATTTCCTACCTACTCCTTACTCTTGCCTCAACCCCCATGCAGATACATGCACACACACACACTAAAATTTCCCTTCCTGAATCCCACTCATCTTTCCAGCCCCAACTAACATTCCAAGTCTTCCATAAATCCTTCAAGACCAGCTCAGCTCATCCATACTTTGGACTCTTCAGTGTTATATGCACCTGTAGATTACATTGCAGCTAAATCTCTCAACCAGCTCGCCAGAATAGCTCATGTCCTTCATTCCCTGTGTGAAAAGTACATGGCACAGTAAATACACTTGGCTAGGAAGTTACTTTCTAATATGCCAGTGTACTTCAGCTCCTAACAGTTGAGCTGGATACTTACCAAGAGTCACTGTGTTTGTTTGTTCCCAAACCTGTTAATGTCAGACATAGACATCCTTATGACAGGTGTATGCTGTTAGTATTTACATAATTTAATTAAATATTACATAAAATGAGTACAAAAAGAAAGCAGGTTGCTTTATTCTGAAAACTACATTGGAAAGAGTTTTTTAAAGGTGAACTGCTTTTTAAAAACTGCTGCTGTTAACGATCTCAGGGAATTTTTTTTTTGTTTTTTTGAGACGGTGTTTTGCTCTTGTCACCCAGGCTGGAATGCAATGGTACAATCTCGGCTCAATGCCTCTACCTCCGGGGTTCAAGTGATTCTCCTGCCTCACCCTCCTGAGTTGCTGGGATTACAGGTGCCCGCCACCACACCCAGCTAATTTTTGTATTTTAGTAGAGACAGGGTTTCAACCATGCTGGCCAGGCTGGTCTTGAACTCCCGGCCTTAGGTGATCCACCTGCCTCGGCCTCCCAAAGTGCTGAGATTACAGGTGTGAGCCACCATGCCTGACCACAAGGAATTTTTAAATCTAAAATGATTCTACACTCAAGAGTGGTTTACAAATATTTTTAAGTTCTCATTCTACATTAAAGCAATCAATACTTTTAAATTATAGAAGAGTTATCCAAGAAAAAATGATTGATGTAGACCCCAAGAAGATCCTTAATCAAATAAAAGATCTTGGTTCTACATCAAAAGATTGGTAAATAAATACACATCTAGATGCTTTAAGTTGCTGTAACGTGTTTAAGTATGTATGTATCACAGACTTATGACTTCCCACTTGAACCATGTTTTCTTAATGATCTGAGCAACAATCAGTCCAGATGATGTTGGTTTAGAGGGATTCTATTGTTTTTGTAGGTATGTGGCCTCAAACCCACAATGATTATTATTACCTCTTTCAGAGAAGAGACTGTTTTGGTCCACAGCCGTCAGCATTTCACACAGGATCAAGTGTTTTACAAAAGGTAAAAGTCACAGTTGCCTAGAAATTGGAAGACCCAAATGCGGGTGCAAACTCACCACTTTGCCAAATTTCAGTTATAAGCAATTTTCAGATTCTACATGTTATAAAACAGGAGCCATAACACTAGACCTACTTACTTCAAGGTGTATGTACAGGAAACAACGTAGACAATATTAGAAAGGCAATTTGAAAAGTGCAAAGAGCTACATACATGTAAGGCTGTGCAGTGGATGCTAAATACGTTTTTCTGAAATGAGTGAGTAAAGAACGATGGAAACAAACAAGCAACTCCCTAAGACTCCAATGGCATGGAGAAAGGATTGTTTTGAAAGTTGACATAATTTTCAATGTCTGAGGTGATGGATGTTTGAGGTGATGGATATGCTAATTATCCTGATTTGATCATTACGCATTATATACGGGTATATAAATACCACTATACTCCATAAATATGTAGTTATTATGTGTCCATTAAAAATAATAATAGTCATAATAAAGTGCCCTGTATTGATGCAAGGTTGGCCTGAACACAGAATTTCAACTGACTAGCAAAGTAGGTAAATCTCATAAGTTTTATTGGCTTTCATATCTTCCATTCCTTGCTCTGGTATTTATTTTTCTTTTTTCAGACTATCTTAGCAAACTACATATAAAGAATAATCAGAGAAAAGTAATTCTGGGCTGTGTTTCTACCTCCTCTACCTGCCAGAAAAGGAAACATCCATTGTTGAGTAGGACCCATTTCATTCATGAGTCTAAGAAGCAATAAGTCCTCTTAAAATACCTATTTCAGGCCAGGGATGGTGGTTCACGCCTGCAAACCCAGCACTTTGGGGGGCTGAAGTGAGTGGATTGCTTGAGGCCAGTAGTTCAGGGACAGCCTGGACAGCATGATGAAACCCTGTCTCTACCAAAAATACAAAAATTAGCCAGTCTCATAAACCGGTCTCGAAAGAAAAAAATTAAATAAAACACAATTTTAAATAACTATTTCATTTAAATGGTTAGTGACGCTTTCGCTGATCAGTAATGAGAGCCTTTGCATACACAAACCAACTTATATGAAGTTAGTCACTGCCCAGAGGAAGAAATAGGCCACTGATGTTCCCAAGAATGTAAAGAGGAAGTGGACTTCTCAGGATCTTATTTAAGGTCAGATATTTTCACAACTCAAGAGGTATGGTCTTATATGGCTACTATTTCCATACATTTTCTCTAAGTGCCATCTGCGGTTGTTTCAGGATGTCTAACGTCTCCCTTAAAACGTAAACTGTGAGTAATCGCTTAAGAAGCCATAGCCCATCACTGCAGCAAAGCATTTTCCAAACTGAGACTGCAGTTCAGTATCCCCGCTGACTGCTGTTGACTCAAGGCAGCTACCTGATATGAAATGTGCTAAAGTTATAGGTAAGAGCTGGTCTCATCCTTTTCCTCCTATCATTTCCTAAAACAAAACTGCATGTGGCCTGTTGTAGTAGCTATTTGGAGCTCTTAAACGGGTTTTTCAACTTCTGTTCTTTTGGACCCCTGACATAAACTGTAAATTGTGTTTCATTGGTTTTTATGAATATTATTTAATGAATACTGTCCAATGAGATAATGTCTTATTTTCTCCAGGCTTTTTCACATGTTTACCCAAACACTGGCAATAAAGGAGATAAAGTCAGCTCACAGCTAGTTTGATTTAAGCATAATACATTTGTGAAAAGTGGTTGAATTCTCTGTTCCACATTTTTTCACTAGAACAACTGAGTTTTTAAACCACCTCGGGTTTTAAAAGTCATGGATGGCTTTTGTCAGCCCTCCTTGCCTTGGTCTTCCTGAGTTCGGTGCATACCAAAGTGTGACGAAAACAGATGCCATTTGTAAGTATCTCAAGCCTCCACAAAGTTTAAATTTCACAACTACTTGGATTCTCTTAATAGCTGTTTTCCCTATGCTAACAGACTCATCAGTTGTTTTAAGGGCATATAGCCTTAAAGATGAAAACAGTTGTTTTAAAACAAAAGTAAAGGTGAAGTCAAATAAAGAATAATAATCTCATGGTAAAAAGAAGTACAGGAATAAAAAAATTTATTATTTACATGGTTAAAATTAGAAGCCTAATATAAAGTATATAAAGTATGCAAAAATAATTATAAGAATAGATCTATAAATATGCCCTCTCATGCACCCTGTCTCATCAAATCAAATTTGCACATATGTTCTGGGGGTTAACAGACTGTCTCTAAAGCCCATCCATAGATTCCCTAGGAATGTTCATTCCTGTACCAGAAATGTCCTATTAAAATCAGGGACAAGAATGCCTACTACCACTATTACAAATTACCATTTGGTGAAAGAGAGACAATTCAGTAAGAAAAAAACAAATATTTAAATAGTAAAAGAAGTAATAGAGCTATTATTACTTGTAGAATATGATGCTATACTGAGAAAATCCCAACATTATAAACTGAAAAACTAAATTAAGTATGAGAACTTTTTTCATAATTATTTTACTTTTATGTAGTACAGTGTGATGTTTTTATGTATGTCTACAATTTAGAGTGATTAAATCAAGCTTATTAACATATCCATCACTTCACTTCATTGATACTTTTGTGGTGATACATTTGAAATTACTATCAGTTATTTTGAAATATACAACATATTATTGATTACAGTCATCCTGCTATGCAGTACATCTCAACTATTCTTGTCTAGCTGAAACTCTGTGCCCTTTGACCAGTAATTCCCCATTCCTTCACTCCTCTCCTACCCACTGCCTCTGAGAACCATTATTCTTCTATGAATTCAACTTTTTTCTTATTATAATTTAAGTTCTGGGATACATGTGCAGAACATGCACACTTGTTACATAGGTATACACGTGCCATAATGGTTTGCTGCACCCATCAACCTGTCATCTACATTAGGTATTTTTCCTAATGTTATCCTTCCCCTAGCCCTCCACCCCCCAACAGGCCCCAGTGTGTGATGTTCCCCTCCCTGTTTCCCTCTGTTCTCATTGTTCAACACTCCATTTAGGAGTGACAACATGTGGTGTTTGGTTTTCTGTCCTTGTGGTAGTTTGCTGAGAATGATGGTTTCCAGCTTCAACCATGTCCCTGCAAAGGACATGAACTCATCCTTTCTTATGGATGCATAGTATTCCATGGTGGATATGTGCCACATTTTCTTTATCCAGTCTATCATTGATGGGCATTTCAGTTGGTGCCAACTCTTTGCTGTTGTAAATAGTGCTGCAATAAATATACATGTGCATGTGTCTTTATAGTAGCATGATTTATAATCCTTTGGGTATATACCCAGTAATGCAATTGCTGGGTCAAATTATATTTCTGGTTCTAGATCCTTGAGGAATCACCACACTGTCTTCCACATGGTTGAACTAATTTACACTCCCACCAACAGTGTAAAAGCATTCCTATTTCTCCACATCCTCTCCAGCATCTGTTGTTTCCTGACTTTTTAATGACCATCATTCTAACTGGCATGAGATGGTATCTCATTGTGGTTTTAATCTGCATTTCTCTAATGACCAGTGATGATATTTTTTTCATATGTTTATTGGCCACAGAAATGTCTTCTTTTGAAAAGTGTCTGTCCATATACTTCACCCACTTTTAGATGGGGTTGTTTTGTTTTGTTTTTTTCTTGTAAATTTGTTTAAGTTCCTTGTAGATTCTGGATATTAGCACTTTGCCAGATGAATAGACTGCAAACATTTTCTCCCATTCTGTAGGTGGTCTGGTCACTCTGATGATAGTTTCTTTTGCTGTGCAGAAGCTCTTTAGTTTAATTAGATCCCATTTGTCAATTTTGGCTTTTGTTGCCATTGCTTTTGGTGTCTGAGTCATGAAGTCTTTGCCCATGCCTATGCCCATGCCTATGGTATTGCCTAGGTTTTCTTCTAGGGTTTTTATGGTTTCAGGTCTTATGTTTAAGTCTTTAAACCATCCTGAGTTAATTTTTGTATAAGGTGTAAGGAAGGGATCCAGTTTCAGTTTCGGCATATGGCTAGCCAGTCTTTCCAACACCATTTATTAAAAAGGGAATCCTTTCCCCATTGCTTGTTTTTGTCAGGATTGTCAGAGATCAGATGCTTATAGATGTGTGGCATTATTTCTGAGGCCTCTGTTCTGTTCCACTGGCCTATATATCTATTTTGGTACCAGTACCATGCTGTTTTGGTTACTGCAGCCTTGTAGTACAGTTTGAAGTCAGGTAGTGTGATGCCTCCAGCTTTGCTCTTTTTGCTTAGGGTTGTCTTGTCTATACTGGCTCTTTTTTGATTCCATATGAAATTTAAAGCAGCTTTTTCTAATACTGTAAAGAAAGCCAATGGTAGCTTGATGGGGATAGCATTGAATCTGTAAATTACTTTGGACAGTATGGCCATCTTTACTATATTGATTCTTCCTATCCATGAACATGGAATGTTTTTCCATTTGTTTGTGCCCTCTCTTATTTCCTTGAGCAGTGGTTTGTAGCTCTCCTTGAAGAGGTCCTTCACATCTCTTGTAAGTTGTATTCCTAGGTATTTTATCCTCTTTGTAGCAATTGTGAATGGGAGTTCACTCATGATTTGGCTCTCTGTCTGTTATTGGTGTATAGGAATGTTTGTGATTTTGCACATTGATTTTGTATCCTGAGACTTTGCTGAAGTTGTTTATCAGCTTAAGGAGATTTGGGGCTGAGACAATGGGGTTTTCTAAATATACAATCATGTCATCTGCAAACAGAGACAATCTGACTTCCTCTCTTCCTATTTGAATTCTCTCTCTCTCTCTCTCTCTCTCTCTCTCTCTCTCTCTCTCTCTCTCTTATGCCTGATGGCCCTGGCCAGGACTTCCAATACTTTGTTGAATAAGGGGGTGAGAGAGGACATCCTTGTCTTGTGCCAGTTTTCCAAGGGAATGCTTCCAGCTTTTGCCCATTCAGTATGATATTGGCTGTGGATTTGTCATAAATAGCTTTTATTATTTTGAGATACATTCCATCAATACCTAGTTTATTGAGAGTTTTTAGCATGAAGGTGTGTTGAATTTTTGCAAAGGCCTTTTCTGCATCTACTGAGATAATCATGTGTTTTTTGTCACTGGTTCTGTTTATGTGACGGATTATGTTTATTGATTTGCATATGTTGAACCAGCTTTGCATCCCAGGGATGAAGCTGACTTGATCGTGGTGGATAAGCTTTTTGATGTGCTGCTGGATTCAGTTTGCCAGTATTTTACTGAGGATCTTCGCATCGATGTTCATCAGGGATATTGGCCCGAAATTTTCTTTTTTTGTTGTGTCTCTACCAGGTTTCAGTATCAGGATGATGCTGACCTCATAAAATGAGTTAAGGTGGAGTCCTTCTTTTTCTATTGTTTGGAATAGTTTCAGAAGGAATGGTACCAGCTCTTCTTTGTACCTCTGGTAGAATTCAGCTGTGAATCCATCTGGTCCTGGGCTTTTTTGGGTTAGTAGGCTATTAATTACTGCCTCAATTTCAGAACTTGTTATTGATCTACGCAGCTATTCAACTTCTTCCTGGTTTAGTCTTGAGAGGGTGTATGTGTCCAGGAATTTATCCATTTCTTCTAGATTCTCTACTTTATTAGCATAGAAGTGTTCATAGTATTCTCTGATGGTAGTTTGTACTTCTGTGGGATCAGTGGGGATATCCCCTTTATTTTTTGTTGTGTCTATTTGATTCTTCTCTCTTTTCTTCTTTATTAGTCTTGCTAGCATTCTATCAATTTTGTTGATCTTTTTGAAAACCCAGCTCCTGTATTCATTGATGTTTTGAAGGGTTTTTGTGCCTCTATCTCCAGTTCTGCTCTGATCTTAGTTATTTCTTGTCTTCTGATAGTTTTTCAGTGTGTTTGTTCTTGCTTCTCTAGTTCTTTTAATTGTGATGTTAGGGTGTCAATTTTAAATCTTTCCCACTTTCTTCTGTGGGCATTTGGTGCTATAAATTTCCCTCTAAACACTGCTTTAATTGTGTCCCAGAGATTCTGGTACAGTGTGTCTTTGTTCTCACTGGTTTCAAAGAAATGATTTATTTCTGCCTTAATTTCGTTATCTACCCAGTAGTCATTCAGGAGCAGGTTGTTCAGTTTCCATGTAGTTGTGCGGTTTTGAGTGAGTTTCTTAATCCTGAGTTCTAATTTGATTGCACTATGGTCTGAGAGACTATTTGTTATGATTTCCATTCTTTTGCATTTGCTGATGAGTGTTTTACTTCCAATTATGTGGTCAATTTTAGAATAAATGTGATGTGGTGCTGAGAAGAATGTTTATTCTGTTGATTTGGGTTGGAAAGTTCTGTAGATGTCTATTAGGTCTACTTGGTCCAGGGCTGAGTTCAAGTTCTGAATATCCTTGTTAATTTTCTGTCTCATTGATCTGTCTAATATTGACAGCGTGCTGTTAAAAGTCTCCCACTACTATTATTTGGGACTCTATGTCTCTTTGTAGGTCTCTAAGAACTTGCTTTATGAATCTGGGTCCTCCTGTATTGTGTGCATATATATTTAGGATAGTATACTCATATATATACTCTTCTTGTTGCATTGATCCCTTTACCATTATGTAATGCCCTTCTTTGTCTTTTTTGATCTTTGTTGGTTTAAAGTCTGTTTTATCAGAGACTAGGATTGCAATCCTTGCTTTTTTTTCCTTTCCATTTGCTTGGTAAATATTCCTCCATCCCTTTATTTTGAGCCTATGTGTGTCTTTGCGTGTGAGATGAGTCTCCTGAATACAGCACACCAATGAGTCTTGACTCCTTATCCAATTTGCCAGTCTGTGTCTAATTGGGGCATTTAGCCCATTTACATTTAAGGTTAATATTATCATGTGTGAATTTGATCCTGTCATTATGATGCTAGCTGGTTATTTTTGCCCATTAGTTGATGCAGTTTCTTCAGTGTCGATGGTCTTTACAATTTGGTATGTTTTTGCAGTGGCTGGTACCAGTTTTCCCTTTCCATGTTTAGTGCTTCCTTCAGGAGCTTTTGTAAGGCAGGCCTGGCAGTGACAAAATCTCTCATCATTTGCTTGTCTGTAAAGGATTTTATTTCTCCTTTGCTTATGAAGCTTAGTTTGGTTGGATATGAAATTCTGGCTAGAAAATTCTTTAAGAATGTTGAATATTGGTCCCCACTCTTTTCTGGCTTGTAAGGTTTCTGCAGAGAGATCCGCTGTTAGTCTGATGGACTTCCCTTTGTGGGTAACCCGACCTTTCTCTCTGGTTGCCCTTAACATTTTTTCCTTCATTTCAACCTTGGTGAATCTGATGATTATGTCTTGGAGTTTCTCTTCTCGGGGAGTATCTCTGTGCTGTTCTCTGTATTTCCAGAATTTGAATGTTGGCCTGTCTTGCTATCAATTCTCCTGGATAATATCCTGAGGAGTGTTTTCCAACTTGGTTCCATTCTACCCGTCACTTTCAGGTACACCAATCAAATGTAGTTTTGGTCTTTTCACATAGTCCCATATTTCTTGGAGGCTTTGTTTGTTCCTTTTCATTCTTTTTTCTGTAAACTTGTCTTCACACTTTATTTCATTAAGTTGATCTTCAATCTCTGATATCCTTTCTTCTGCTTGATCAATTCAGCTATTGATACTTGTGTATGCTTCACGAAAACCTTGTGCTGTTTTCCAGTTCCATCAGGTCATTTATATTCTTCTCTAAACTGATTATTACTCTAGATTACTCTAACCTTTTTTCAAGGTTCTTAAATTCCTTGCATTGGGTTAGAACATGCTCTTTCAGCTCAGAGGAGTTTGTTATTAGCCACCTTCTGAAGCCTACTTCTGTCAATTCATCAAACTCATTCTCTGTCCAGTTTTGTTCCCTTGCTGGTCAGGAGTTGTGATCCTTTGGAGGAGAAGAGGCGTTCTGGGTTTTGGAATTTTCAGCCCTTTTGTGCTGGTTTTTCCTCATCTTCGTGGATTTATCTACCTTTGGTCTTTGATGTTGGTGACCATTGAATGGAGTTTTTGTGTGGATGTCCTTTTTGTTGATGTTGATGCTATTTCTTCCTGTTTGTTAGTTTTCCTTCTAACAGGCCCCTCTTCTGCAGGTCTGCTGGAGTTTGCTGGAGGTCCACTCCAGACCCTGTTTGCCTGGGTATCACCAGCGGAGGCTGCAGAACAGCAAAAATTGCTGCCTGTTCCTTCCTCTGGAAGCTTCATCTCAGGGGGGCATCTGCCAGATGCCAGTCGAAGCTCTCCTGTATGAAGTGGCTGTCAACCCCTGATGGGAGGTGTCTCCCCATTAGGAGTCACAGGGGTCAGGGACCCACTTGAGGAGGCAGTCTGTCCCTTAGCAGAGCTCAAGCACTGTGCTGGGAGATCTGCTGCTCTCTTCAGAGCTGGCAGGTAGGAACGTTAAAGTCTGCTGAAGCTGCGCCCACAGCCACCCCTTCCCCAAGGTGCTCTGTCCCAGGGAGATGGGAGTTTTATCTGTAAGCCCCTGACTGGGGCTGCTGCCTTTCTTCAGAGATGCCCACAGAGGAGGAATCTAGAAAGGCAGTCTAGCTACATTGGCTTTACTGAGGTGCAGTGGGCTCTGCTCAGTTTGAAATTCCCCGTGACTTTGTTTACACTACGAGGGGAAAACCACCTACTCAAGCCTCAGTAATGGTGGACGTCCCTCCCCCCACCAATCTCAAGCATCCCAGGTCAACTTCAGACTGCTGTGCTGGCAGTGAGAATTTCAAGCCAGTGGATCTTGGCTTGCTCGGTTCTGTGGGGGTGGGATCCGCTGAGCTAGACCACTTGGTTCCCTGGCTTCAGCCCCCTTTCCAGGTAAGTGAATGATTCTGTCTCACTGGTGTTCCAGGCGCCACTGGGGTATGAAAAAAAAAAAAAATTGCAGCTAGCTGGGTGTCTGCCCACACGGCCACCCAGTTTTGTGCTTGAAACTCAGGGCCCTGGTGGTGTAGGCACCCGAGGGAATGTCCTGGTCTGCAGGTTGTGAAGACCATGAGAAAAGCGTAGTATCTGGGCTGGAATGGTGACACCGTTCCTCACAGCACAGTCCCTCACAGCTTCCCTTGGCTAGGGGAGGGAGTTCCCCGACCCCTTGCACTTCCCAGGTGAGGCGATGCCCCATTCTGCTTCGACTCGCCCTCCATGGGCTGCACTCACTGTCTAACCAGTCCCAATGAGATGAGCCGAGTACCTCAGTTGGAAATGCAAAAATCACCTGCGTTCTGCATTGATCTCATTGGGAGCTGCAGACCTGAGTTGTTCCTATTTGGCCATCTTGCCAGCCACCTCAAGGAAGAGAATTTAATGATGACTGGATAACCAGACAAATTTCCTAAAACTGGTTGTTCATTTCAACAAACATTTATTTAACATTTACTGCATGTCAAGTAACAGGGTAGGCAAAAGGGGTACAAACATAGATAAGATTAAAGCCCTGTGTAATAACCTCTATTAGTAAAACCAATCAGAAGATATGTGAGAATAAAGAGTCCATTCATGATATCAACAACATCAAGAACAACCAAACACAAAGCAACTCTACCAAGAAACGTGTTGGATCTGTCTGAAGAAAATTACAAATCATCTTGAGAAATACAGAGTTTTTTAAAAGACTGAATAGAGATATATACTATACTACTGATGGAGAAGACTAGCCATCATAAAGCAATTCCAATGAAAGTCCTGACAGTAAATACTTCCTTTATGGAAACTGACAAAATGTGCCAAAGTTCATCTGGAAGGGTTAGAAGAGCTAAAACATTTTGGGAATAAAAAGATAAGAAACGGCCCAGCATGGTGGCTCATATCTGTAATCCCAGCACTTTGGGAGGCTGAGGCAGGTGGATTACTTGAAGACAGGAGTTTGAGACTGGCCTGGCCAACATGGTGAAACCCTGTCTCTACTAAAAATACAAAAATTAGCGGGGCATGGTGGAACACACCTGTAATCCCAGCTACTCGGGAGGCTGAAGCACGAGAATGGCTTGAGCCTGGGAGGCACAGGTTACAGTCAGCCGAGATCATACCACTGCACTCCAGCCTGGCTGACAGAGCAAGACTCTATCTCAAAAAAAGAAAAAAAAAAAGATAAGAAACAGCTTTGTGATGGACACCTTCAAGGGAATATAGAAGCCACAGACTGGGAGAAAATATTTGCAAAAAATATATCTGTTAAAGGACTGTTTATATGCAGTATATTTAAATATCCAAAATATATAAGGAACTCCTAAAACTCAACAATGAGAAAACAACCATCCCTATTAAGAAATAGGCTAAAGACCTTAGCAGACATTTCACCAAAGATATACAGATGTCAAATAAGCATATGAAAAGATTTGCAACGTCATACATACATCATCAGAGAAAGGCAAATGAAAATAATAGTGAGATACCATTACAAACCTATCACGATGACCTAAATTCAGAACACTGACAACATCAAATGCTGACAAGAATGTGAAGCAACAGGAACTCTCATTCAGTGCTGGTGGGTATGCAAAATGGTACAGCCACTTTGGAAGACAGTATGGTGGTTTCCTGCCAAACTAAATATACCCTTACCATATATTCCAGCGACTGTGCTCCTTGGTATTACCCAAAGGAGTCGAAAACTTAGGTCCACACACAAAAAAAACCTGTACATAGATGTTTATAGCAGCTTTATTCACAATTGGCAGAACTTGGAAGTAACCAAGATGCCCATCAGTGGGTGAATGGATAAACAGTGGTATATCCAGACAATGGAATATTATGCAGTGCTAAAAAGAAATGAGCTATCAAGCCATGACAAGATATGTAGAAAACTTAAATGCATATTACTAAGTGAAATAAGCCAGTCTGAAAAGGCTACATACTGTATAATTCCAACTATATGATATTTTGGAAAAGACAAAACTATAGAGAGTAAAAACATCGTAGTTGCCAGGGGTTAGGGGAAAGGGAGGGATGAACAGGCAGGGCACAGAGGATGTTTAGGGCAGTGAAACTATTCTATATCATACTATAATAGTAGATACATGTCACTATAAATTTGCCCAAACTCACAGAATGTACAAGAGTGAACCCTAAGGTAAACTATGGACTCTGGGTGATCGTGATGTGTCAATGCAGGTTCATCCACTGTAACAAGTGTACAACTCTGTGGGGATGTTGATAATGATGAATGTTATGTATACGTGAGCACAGGGAGTATACGGGAAATCTCTGTAACTGTTGTTCAGTTTTGCTGTGAACCTAAAACTGTTCTAAAAACTAAGTCTATTTTTTTTTTTAAAAAAAAAAAAAAGGGGTAACAAACTTGCCGAAGCCCTTGTTTAAAAGAGTTATAAAGGTAAAATAACAATGGTATTGACTGAAGATACAGAAAAGTCACTGGAACAGATGAGTGACCCCAGGTAACACACTTCTACTAAAAAGAGCGTCACAGTTCAATGAGAACAAGAGAGGCAATATTTAATTATAATTTGTGGGAACACTGTGCAAAAAAAAGAGTGCTTTTAGATCTTTGTATCATACCATTCAGCAAATTAAATTAGTGACGGTTTTACATTAAGTATGAAATGTTAATGTTTTAACATTAAGTATGAAATGTTAATTTGCTTAAGCTTAGAAAATATCTGGACAACTTTAGTAATGATCAATGAAACACAATTTAAAATAATAAAGACATCTAATTTTTCACCTCTTAAATTGTGAAAGATTAAAAATTATGATGTTGAATGCTGGTAAAATTGAAGTTTGGTGAGTATCCTAAAGGACACTTTGGAAATAGAAATTGGTATAATCTTTCTGAATGGTAACTTGGCAATATATATTAAACACCAGGCCTATTGACCCAGTAATTCTACTCCTAGAACATCATCAGAGAGGTAGTAAGAGGTCTCCGTAGCACAATTCACATTAAAATTCACTTTATTGTAGACAAATGTAGAAAGAGCCTAAGGGCTGTTTATCAATAGGAGAATGAGTAATTACACAGTAGAATATAACTTTTTAAAAATTACACATTCACAAAAGAGTATGGAAGCTCATCAAAAAATTTAAAAGAGAACTACAGTATGATCCTGTAATATCTCATCTGAATATACACCCAAAGGAAAGGAAATCACTGTCTTGTAAAGATATCTGCATTCCCATGTTCACTACAGCATTATTCACAATAGCCAGGATATTGAAACAACTGAAATGTCCCTCAACAGATGAATAGATAAAGAAGTTGTGGTATACATACATATTAATACATATACAGTACATATATATGTGTTAATATTAATGTACATATGTACATATATGTATTAATATTTATGTGTACATATGTATGTATACCACAACTTCTTTATCCATTCATCTGCTGATATGTACATATATATGTACAATGGAGTATTACTAAGCCTTTAAAAGAAGGGGATACTGCCATTTATGACAACATGGATGAACCTAGAGAATAGTATGCTAAGTATAAGCCACACAGAGAAAAAAAAATAGTGCATGATCTCAAATGTGGAATCTAAAATTTTTTTAAATTGAATACAGTACATAGAAGCAGAAGGTAGATGAGGGGGGTGGGGATGGGAGATGCAGGTCTCAGTTGGGAGATACAACAAAGTTGCAGTTATGTAGGATAAACAAGTCTAGAGTCTAACATACAGCATAAGGACTAAAGTTAATAATATTGTATTGTGTATTGGTAATTTGGCAAGGGAAAAGATTTTAGGTACTCTCACCACAAAAAGCAAACCAGAAGAGAGAAAGGTAACTATATAAGATGATGGACATGTTAATTTGTCAAGCAACTTAACATGTATATGCTTAATATATATATTAAAACATCATGTTCTACACTTTAAGTTTATACAATAAAAAATATACATTTATATCTAATTTGAAGATTTTTTATTAAATTTCTACCAAGCTAATATTATATAGAAAACACACAATTCAAAACAATACTGTAGGCATAATGAACTTCATTTGCTAATGTTTACCTATGTACACACAACAGAAAACTAGAACAGCAATAGGGCTAGAGTTAATTTTACTTTATTCTTTATATTTTCAGTACTTTCCTAATTCTACAATGAAAATAAATATATATATTTATATATTTTGTTTTCAGAGGGAGGAAAACAGCATTATTTAAATAAAGAGTTACTACAGACAATATCAGAATTCAAAAAAGGACTTAAATTCATAGATAAAAGATCCATAAAGAATAGTGAAATCTGAATAAAGCCTACAGTTTTAGTTTACAGTAATATATATACCAATGCTGGTTTCTTAATTTTGATAAATATAATATAAGGTAATTTAGGTAATATTGGTGAGTAAGACAGTATTGGGAAATACCTTAAAGTTCAGTTACCCTAGTCAGAGAACTGGCCTGCTAGGAAGTGTTGGGAATTTGTCTTTGGGGCTTTGTCTCTCTATTATCTTTGCAACTTTGCTGTAAGTCTAAAATTATCCTAAAAGAAAAAGTTACTTTAACAAAAGAAGATTCATAATGGGTAAAGAATTCGCATATCTGGAAGACGGGCTTTGCTTCTGAGGACATCATCACCAAGGGGAACCACGTTCACTTGTAAATCACCCCTTAGAAACCTCAGAAACATCAGTTAGTTTTGAGTGGCAGAACTGGGGGTGATTTTATGTTCTCATCTATTGATTTGTTTTATTATTTGATAGCTACATGGGTCAATGTAAATATATTTAATACTCTGAAGGTACCTGGAAACAAAATACCGCACTACCCCAGTAGGATATTACTTGCATTCTTTTCTTTCTTTTCTCATTTATCCAAGCAACCTTCCACATTCCTAACATGTGGTAATAACTCAACCTCTGTACTTTTCCAATCTTATTTATAAACACAGTTTTTCAGACTTTACTATCACAAAGCCCCAGAAATAACCTACCAAACCATTTTATTCCAGAAACGCCAATGGACCCTCGTGGGTTTGCCATCTCCTGCCTGCTGCTGCCTCCCTGCATAACTCCTCCCCAAACATTCCAGATACTTCTCTAATTAATGAAGACCTCACCACTTGGATCCTATCTCTTTGTTGCAAGAGCACAGTTGAACATTTTTAGTATTCTGCAAGACTCAGAAACCTAGAAACTGGTACTATGGAGAAACTTCAGATTTCATGAGATCCAAGGGTCAGGGTCTCTAGTTGCTTATTTCTAAGAGGAGTTAATTGATTGCAGAACCAAGAGTCCCCCAATCCACCACTAGCACAGTCAGATCCCCTCCACCTTCCCCTTCATATATGGGGTATTGAAAACAGATCCTCCCCATGAAAAACACTGGTGCGTGCTCATCTAATTCAAACTCCTCATTTCATAGGGAAGAAAATACAAGAAAGTTAGGAGTGGGGGAACTAAGGAGGGAGGAGTTAAAGTTGACTATATTCTTATTTTATTTACCAGGCTATTGACAACTTACTAACTCCCCCCCGCCCGCATAATCCTATCCCTTCGTCCTCAGGGCAAACTCAGACCAAAGTTAAATGGGGGTGCTTTCAGTTTTTGCTTGCGATGGTGTTATACAAGAGTAACCCAAAGACCACAAGATAATGCTTAACATAGCGAGGGAAGCAGGGCCTGTTCAAACTTGCTCTATTCACAGATGGGGGTGGGGTGGGCAGCACCCTCTTGTCACTGTGACATGTGAGCTAAGAAAATGTATCCCAATTGCTGGCTTTTGAGCCTTTCTGGAATTAGATGCCATTTTGTAATTTCAAGGAAAAAAAGTAAATCTCCTTCTTTGCCATGTGAACTAAGGTGTGAAAGGGAGAAAATGTGTTTTCAGGATTTAAAGGACCTACTTATGCTCTTAACTGCTAAGTTATTTTCACCAGCAGACCTTGTCTTTGTGTAAGCCCTAAACTTCCAAGAAGTGGGGAAATGTCAGCAAGGGAGGTGGAAACACAGAGGGAGAAAGGAAAGAGAATTAGGTGGCTCTATGGAAGGAATGATAATGACCTCTGATCTACACACTTCAGGCCAAATCCCCATACCCCTCAGCTGACCAGCTGTCTGATTAAGGTTCTTAAAAGACTGACATTGGGACAGGCCCGGTGATGCATGCCTGTAATCTTAGCACTTCGGGAGGCTGAGGCAGGTGGATCACGAGGTCAAGAGATTGAGACCATCCTGCCCAACATGGTGAAACCTCATCTCTACTAAAAATATAAAAATCAGGCTGGGCGTGGTGGGTCACATCTGTAATCCCAGCACTTTGGGAGGCCATGGTGGGTGGATCATGAGGTCAGGAGTTCAAGACCAGCCTGGCCAACATGGAGAAACTCCGTCTCTACTAAAAAAAATACAAAAATTAGCTGGGCATGGTGGCAGACACCTGTAATCCCAGCTACTACGGAGGCTGAGGCAGGAGAATTGCTTGAACTTGGGGGGCGGAGGTTATAGTTAGCAAAGATTGCACCACTGCACTCCAGCCTGGACAACAGAGTGAGACTCCATCTCAAAAAAAAAGGACTGACATTGAACTTTAAGGTGTCTCCCAGGCCCATTTACTTGTCAAACACTTGCTCTGTTCACTCAAGAAATACTTCCGGTTCATTACTGGCCTGAAACCTCTCTCTCTTTCTCTCCATGTCTTACTGCCTAAGGCTGTACTGTCCAATACTGTAGCCACTAGCACATGTAGCTTTTGAGCAACAGAAATGTGGCTACTTCAAATTGAGATGTGTATACTAAAGAAATTAAAATTACATCTATGGCTCACATTTGTGGCTATAATTACATTTCTACAGGTCAACACTGCTCTGAAGATAATGTAGTACTAGAATTAGAGATATTTAAGCCCAAGCAGCAAGTACAAGCTAATCTTCCTAAATTTTATGGCATTCTAGAAAACTGATTGGGGAACTGAGTCTTGATTAACTCATCCCAAGGTAAAATTCATTCATGGGATCATCTGACTCTTATCCATGAGTTCAACACAGAAAATATTGCAAAGTTCTGATGCTCCATTCAGGTCCAGAATAAATGCTCCCAATTCAATGTGAGCAGCTCTTTCCCCTGGGGATACACGAGAGTGAGAAGTGAGACTTGAGGATTCCGCCATAATGGAAGCAAAGAGAGGAAAACAGGGATGGAAGAGGAGGGAAGAAAGGGAGAGAGGGGAAGGTATAGATTAAGATAAAAAGAGAATAGAAGGGATAATGAAAGTATGCATGGAAACATGGAGATTAGGAAGAAACAGAGGTAGGGAAGAATATCTCTATGGTAGAATAAAACCCAGCATTCTTCTTACTGCTCAGAGTAATTCTGAAGGCTAAAACTGAGAAGGCCAGTATCAAAAATGAAATGACAATGGCCCAGAGAGAGAACTCAAGAGGGTTACTCCACTCAGCAAAGAAAGGCAGCCCTTAGAATGCCCCTGAGCAAATGGATGCAGTCACATTATGTAACTCACTCACTTCTCTGCCTTTCATCTTTGTCAATGGCCATAAACCCGCAATTTCACTAAGTGCAATTCCCATTTCAGAGAGTCTTTAAAGCAAGCAGCACTGCCTCACAAACCCATGAAAATAAGTCCTTTTCACTCTCTTATCTTGAATCTCAAAAAAAGCATACTCTTGCTCTGAACAGATATGGACTTCTTTGAGTTTTTAAGAGCCAATTATAGCACATCGCAACTACTGTACCCTATAATACTGTCTCCAGAGAGGGCTCTCCAGCAGATGCAGGGGGTCCCCATGATACAAAGGGCTGTGTTCTAAAAGTTCCTGTGTAAGGTGGTTGCCTAGTGCTTAGAACATATTTTCATGGAAAGGAAAATAAAACAGCAATGAATGGCTAGAAAGAGACCCAGTCTAGTCCAAAAAGTCTCCTTAACCATGTGTCTGAACTGTGCAACTGAAGAGTGCTCTTGGATCTGGGAGCCATGGTACAGTGTAAGGGGGAGAAAAAGGAAAAGGAGACTGAAAACTCTCTGGCTACCTCCTGGATGGGAGGTATCACTAGTCATTTCTTGAGGTCCCCAACAAGCTATAAGGTAAAAATCCTCATTTGAGAGAACCTGCACTGCTCACTAATACCCGCTATTTTTGCAAATTCACTCAGTGGCTCACAGAAACACTTGACAGAGTGCTGAGTAGCATGGATTTGGGAAGGATGCAGGGCAGCAAACAAGCAAGCTGGAGAGGGCAGCGGGATGGGGGCCTAAGTGGCTAAATCAGAGGTTCTCAAATGTTCTAAATCAGGATATCTCAAAATGTCCATGTCACTGTGGCGTCTCAGGTATTTTTTTCATGATATTTCTAGGCAAAGAGGAATATCTAACAGTTCCATGAGTTAAACAGGTAGATCCAAACAACTCAATAAATACTTATGTCCTAACAACTTAGTAACTATTTGAAAAGAAAAAGATATAAATTGATGAGAAGGTGATATTTTTATTTCATTCTTATATAGCCATAATTTTTAATGAGACCTACATGCTGCTGGGCGCTATGCAGCTTTTCTAGCTTTGGAATTAGATGGGATTCTGCCACCCCATTTCCTGCTTCACATTGATTTTTATACCACACTGGCTATTTATCACAGCAACCCCTGAAAGCCCAGCTTTTCAAAGATATGACTTCATTGAAAGGAATGTAGTGATCTAATGTTAAAACTATGCACTACCTTAAGCCCGTAGTTCACATGGTAGCTGACAGATGCTGATTGTTTCAGTGTTTGCCTCAAAAAAAAAAAAAATATTCCCACAGCCTCTCCACGAATTCACTGTGGCACCCCAGGGTGCCTTCAGAGAATAGTTTGGAAAAAGGCAAGGCTAGAATCTTCCCAATGCAACCAATTAAGAGTATCCTTTCTGGTTTACATTTCACAGTAAGAAAAATGTAACCCACACTGAAATGGCCATGGGCTTGACCTCTGAACTAACCTCTGCCTTGCCTTTTTAAGAGTGTTCCACATTCAATTCACAGCATCCTCCGGGTAAGTGATTTACCCAAAAAGTGTTTTTCATTAATTGACATGTGAGATAAATGTTGAAGTTCATACAGACTAACAGAAAGAAGGTGCTATGCGTATGTTTTATTGATAATCATATAATTTTGCCCCTGGTAAGACTAAAAGAAAAATAAAGTCTAAGACAAGCAAAGATTACATTGAGGCCAAAAAAAGGAGGAAATTCAGGTTTGTCAATTCATTCACTCATTCATTCATCCATTCATTCTACAGATGTTATAAAGTTTCTGTCATGTTCCAAATACTGTATGTCACCAGAGACACAGAAGTGAAAAAGTCAGCCACAACATGGCCTTTGAACTCCTGTCAAGGGCAGTAGTGACCTTCATCTTCCCCAATGCAATGGAGTATTTTCTGACTTCATCTTATCTGACCTCTCAGCAACATTTGGCCTAGCTGATCACTCCTTCCTTCCTTTCACTTATTCACTTGGTTTCTAAGACACCCTCTACCCTGGTTTTCTTCCTGCCTCACTGCCTGCATCTTCTTAGTTTCTTCCTCTTTCTAGCCTCCAATGTTGATTTCCTCATGGCTCAGTTCATTTTCTCCATCCTCACTCTCTCCTTTGGGTGGTCCCTTGTAGTCTTATGACATCAAATACCATCTCTATGCTATTAACTCCTATATTTCTATCTCTATCTCCTACTTCACTCCAGAGCTCCGGATTTGTATATCCAACTATGTACTCAACATCCCCACTTGAAGAACTAACAGGTATTTCAAATACAATATTTTCAGAACAGAAACCTGATCTCTGACCCCCAATCCCAGATTTCTCCATCTCAGGAAATGGTATTGCCATTCACTACGTGTTCAAACCAAACACCTAGAGGTATTCACTGATTCTCCTGTTTCTTATTGCTGTACAACCAATCCTCAGCAAGTCCCATTGACTCTACCTTCAAAACCTACTCTGAATCTAAACCCACCATCACCACCATGATGCTAGTCTCAGCGACCATCTCTCTCCCCAGGGCTGCTACAGTAACCTAACTGGTTTTCTTGTTTTCATTCTTGCTTTCCCATCCTGACTATTCTCAACACAGTGACAAGATGTCCTTTTTTAAAATGTAAGTTACATCATGTTAATTCTTTACTTAAAACCCTTGGAAGAGTCTGTATCACATTTGAAATCTCTGAACTTCCTATCTCAGTCTATAAAAACCAAAGTGACCTAGCTGTACCTGAATCAAATCAGGACATAATGCACTTGCTTTTTTTCTCTTCTGGGAACACTATTCCTTAGGTCTGCAGATGCCACACTCTTCACTCAAATCAGAGAAGCTTTCCCTAAATGTCCTTTCTACAATATTCTCCTCATCCCTCTGAAACCCATTATTCTGCTTTGTTTCTCCCTATAGCACTTATTAATCCCCAAGAAATTACATCATAGGTATTTACTCACTTTTGCTATTTTCATTAGAACATAAGATGAGTGCAGTTACTTTGCCTTACTATTCACACAGCAAGCAGTGGACTCTGAAATACTCGGTGAAATAATCTTCATCCAGGCGCAGTGGCTCACACCTGTAATCCCAACACTTTGGGAGGCTGAGGCAGGTGGATCACGAGGTCAGGAGATTGAGACCATCCTGGCTAACACGGTAAAACCCCGTCTCTACTAAAACTACCAAAAAAAAAAAAAATTAGCCGGGCATGGTGGCAGGCGCCCGTAGCTCCAGCTACTTGGGAGGCTGAGACAGGAGAATGGCATGAACCCGGGACGCAGAGCTTGCAGTGAGTCGGGATCGCGTATCTGCACACTCCAACCTGGGTGATAGAGTGAGACTCTGTCTCAAAAAAAAAAGGAAGAAGAAAAAGAGAAGAAAAAAGGAAATAACAACCTCTGCCTTCACAGGGTCTACATCTGGTGAAATGTGATAGGAAAAGATCTGGTTTACCATCTGTGCTAATCTCATAATATGCTACTTAACATAGTAGCATTTCTCATGTACCAGGCATTATACTAAAATTCTAGCATAATGTATTGCCTTATTTAATTTTTTCAGGTTTCTATGAGGTAGGTATAGATATTATCCCTTAGAAAGGGTAAGTCACTTGCTCAAGGTCCCAGAGCTGGTCAGGAAGAACTGGGATTCCATATCACATCCGTCACACTCTCTACCCTTAGTCACTATGCTGTGCTATATACTGCCTCTATCTATCATTTCCAGAAAGTGGGATGATAAAGCTAGAATTACCTCTAATGCTTCGATTCTACCTCCTAAAACAAACAAACAAAAATGCTGTCACCTGCGTTGCTTGAAATTTAATTTCTATGTTAAGTCACAAGAACTCTTTTATCCAAATACACTTTAACAAAGACAGCTGGCCACAGACTAACGCAGAAGCACACACGCAGAGACCAAGTGCCACGTTAGGGTGCTGAGGCATCAAATGGAACTTCTGTCATGCCATTTCATCATCATATTACCCACAGTATGAGTTTTCCCCTCTAAAATGATAAACAAGAACTACCAAGGGTGACAACCTCACAACTGAGTGTCAACCAAAAGCAGAATGTTTTAGTAAAATGCACTCACCCTGGTTCTTTTTTTTTTTTTTTTTTTTTTGAGACAGAGTCTCACTCTGTCACCCAGGCTGGAGTGCAGTGGTGCGCTCTCGGCCCACTGCAAGCTCTGCCTCCCAGGTTCACACCATTCTCCTGCCTCAGCCTCCCGAGTAGCTGGACTACAGGTGCTCAACATCACACCAGCTAATTTTTTGTATTTTTAGTAGAGGCGGGGTTTCACCGTGTTATCCAGGATGGTCTCCATCTCCTGACCTCGTGATCCGTCCGCCTCAGCCTCCCAAAGTGGTGGGATTACAGGTGTGAGCCACCGCGCCTGGCCCACACTCACCCTGCTTCTTAACTTTTTGTGTCATCAGGAAAATGAGCCACCTGGCTCATGAAGAAAAGAAACAAAATTATTTGCCTCAAACTTCCAGTATCTGACTGTGCAGGATGGATGAAGTGCCTCCAATGGACCCCTCTCAGTTTGACATAGCTCTAAGAAAATTTTCTGAGACCCTACAGCTGAATTCAAAACCAGCTCCAGACAAAAGAACCATCACCACAAGTTCAGAGATGCAATAGTGACTTTGTTTCTTTCTTCTCCTGTAATTAGGAACAAACCATCTGTGCGCCCTCTTAAGGTACTGCTGGTTCTTACTGCCCATCCTCTTTAGCATACACAAATATAGGCCTACATTTTACACATGCATGCGCATGCACATACACACACACACACACACACTCGCCTTAGCAACCTCATGCTTCTTGACTGTGTACAGAATGAATATCATCCACCATGATAATGATACATAGTTATTTTACTGCAAAATATGATAAATAGTAAAAGCTATCCTGATGCAATTCAAAGATTAGAAGTTACTTGGAAAACAAACTATGCATCTGCATTCAACTTTACTGCTGAACAGGAGCCAAAGCTATTCTTTTCTTCTAAATTTACCAAAGACAACATCAAATATGACATTTGGCAATTCTCAGAACCTAATTTGAAATCCATTTTGACTCCAAATAAACCCATAAATTTTACAGACCTTCTGATAAGTGCTACATGCTGTGATATAACCCGTTTATGGAAAGACTTCATGGACTCAATTCTTTCCTAAAAATCAAGACTTGGAAAATGTTGGTTTGAGAAAAGAATCAGGAAGCAAAATGGAGAATGTATGAGTGTAAAGGTGAGTGTCATTGCTTGGAGAATAAAAGAAAAGCTGTCTCCACTGCAGACACCCACTCCCACACACGCCCATGTCCCCTTCCTTAACCTCACAGGGTTTCCTAAACCATCACATCTTCCATCTTCTAATTTGGGAGTGTTTTTGCTGGACTATTCTGGGCAATTTCTGGTATCTGGACTCCAGGTCTCCAGTCTTCAGATCAAAGATGAGTTTATAGACAGATCATCTATAAATTGAGAGTAGATCGCCCTTTAGGGTAAAGTGAAGATACCAGAAAAGACTATCCTCTCATGGCTAAATCTTGAGATGAAATGGCTTCTAAATAGTGCTTTGCCAGTTCCTCAAAAGATTAATTTCTGGATGCAGAAAAAAGTGATAATACAGCAAAAATGGAAATGGAAATTGCCAACCCCACAGTACCCAAATATCTGAATAAAACAAGTCTTTAATCTCTTTGTCCCTGACAGTCCCTAGCTACTTAGCTACCAATAGCACCACCACTACCAAGTCTATGTCTGGCATATGTTAGGAAACTTTACTAACTCATTATGAAAATCAGGTTTCATCACTAGCTCCCAGTTCCTAAAAGGTGACAAGGATCCTCACAAATCATAAAACAATGATAAGTATAAAGAAATATCTTAAGTCATTTCATTCAACTTCCTCACTTTACAAAGAGTCAAGATTCAAACGTTAGTCTCTTAAAATATCAAAGTTAGTGCCAAGATTGAGTTTTTTAAGCCTCATTCTCCTAATCCCCAAGACAACATTTCTACTAGGTACATCATTGCTAAAGAAATAAATAGATTTGATATCCAGTCATCCATCCGCAGATAAGAAACAGATTATAAAAATAGGTGTGTGTGTGTATACATATATGTGTGTGTGTGCGTGTGTGTATATGTGTGTACATAGACACAGATGTCTATATATATATGCGCGCGCACACACACACACACACACACACAGCCAGTATGGCTTAGTGATTAAAAGCATGTACTCTAGAGCCAAAGTGGCTGGTTCAAATCCTGGCTCTGCCACTTACAGGCTGTATGACCTTGTGAAAATTTTTCAATTATACCTTAGTTTTTCATCTGTAAAACAGGGGGAATCATAATAATAACAACTACTACTAGCATAATGTTACCCACTCCACTGGGTTTTTGGACAGCTTAAATGAGATGTCTCATTAAAAAAATTAAAATTTCAAGTACTTAAAATAGCATCTACCATATCATAAGTGTTTTATCTAAGTATTACCTACCATTATTCTTTCAAATATAATTGAGACTATAAAGAAATTCTGAAAAGGAGGTCACGGTCTTGCTTTGCATTATTTCTCTGGGAATGTTCTGAACACTTTTCAAATATACCAGCTTCATTTGATATAGAGCATTCTGAAAGGAATTCAATATATGGTTTAGCGTACTCTGCCTAGACCTAAGTAGTCCCATCATTCTAGGCAATGTAAGAGCAAGAATAAAAGGTAGGAAAGGTATTATTATTCAAAGGTATAATCCCTGACTTCTGTTTTAAGAATCATTATTGATTGACACCCATATAGAGTACTCCAACACCACAGACAGTAGGAACCCACACTTGTTGATTTGATTCTCAAAGTTACTAGGAGAGTGGTTTATTCCAGATCTCCAAGGTTCCAATACCAGCTAGGCAGCACCTCCTCAGCTCTGGGTCCCAGCTCCAAGCCTCTAGGTTCTGGTATCTCCCAACCCCCTCCTTTTGATCCTCCAGCACTAGAGCAGTAGCTGTTTGCTGCAGCTACTATCTACACATTTCCTCACAGTTCTCTTTTTCTTCCTGTTCAGTACTTCAACAGCTGTTTAACAAAGCTCTGGTATTAAATTCACTATGTTAAAAATAATCATAGTAGCCTCTTTTCTGACTGGATGCTGGCTAATATACCATCACACAGACATTTAATCCAAGCTTTCTCATACGACACAGAATCACTCCTTTTTATTATTATTATTATACTTTAAGTTCTAGGGTACATGTGCACAACATGCAGGTTTGTTACCTATGTATACATGTGCCATGCTGGTGTGCTGCACCCATCAACTCGTCAGCACCCATCAACTCATCATTTACATCAGTTATAACTCCCAATGCCATCCCTCCCCCCTCCCCCCTCCCCCCTCCCCCCTCCCCATAATAGGCCCCAGTGTGTGATGTTCCCCTAACCATGTCCAAGAGAATCACTCCTTATTAAAATTGACAGACAAAACAACTCCAATCCTTCACGTGAAACATGTTAAATGTCTCTGCATCACTCTAAGGGAGCTCCTCTCAATGTCTAAGTTCAATTCTTCCACTTGAGATTTGTGATCTTCTTTTCTCAGCCTGTCATCAATGTAAACCATAGACATACCCTCCCTGCCTGCAGATATTATATATCATCTGCACAAATCATGTGACAAGACCTGTCCCACCAGTCTTGATCCAAGTTTAAATCCTATGTCCATTTTATTTCATGATTCTTATTTAGGATTAGTAGTATTGGTAAATAATACTGTCTATTAATTTTGTTTGAGAATAATAAAGAGGGTTTAAAAATAGTGTTGTGAAGCACAGGTTTAGATGGAGGGCAGGATGGGAGAAACAAACAAATATCTGCTGGGAACACACAACAAGGTGGGTGGAAAGTGAGACCTGGAAACAAGCCCAAACAAAGCACATATAAATGCTTAAAGATCAACTGTCTTTGTTTAGTCCTTTTCTCTAGGCAAAAATGCCACACAGGTGTTTGTAATGGTTCATGGGAATTAGCCAAATGTGTGGAAGAAACCAGTGCTCTGCAGTAAGACAGACATGCATTCCTACCCTGGCTCTAGACACCTCTTATCAGCCATGTGATCTTAAACAAGTAATTTCTCTTCTCTGAATACTGGTTTCCACATTTCTAAAATGGAGATAATAGAGAAAACCTTGCCAGTTGGCACTGCTGACTCTTAAGAGTCTATCACCACGTCTGGTGTATCACAGGCCCTTGACAGAAGTTACTTCCTGCCTTCCTGCTCCTACATTTTGCCTAATTTTCTAGTATATCTTAAAAGAGGAAAGCCCAGACAATAACTGTACTAATTATCTATTGCCACATCACAAATTAGCATCAACTTAGTGGCTTAAAACAATACACATTTATCATCTCGGTCTCGATGGTCAGCAATCTGAGCAAGGCTTGGATGGGTCCTCTGCTTCAGGGTCTCCCTAGGATGTAATTGAGTTGTCAGCTAGAGCCCCATCTGAAGGTTCAAATGGGGAAGCATCTGCTTCCAAGCTCACAGGGTTGTTGACAGAATGTAGTTTCTCAAAGGCAGCTGGACTGAGCCCCCAATTATTCTGTCTGTTGGCCAGAGGTCACACAGGCCTTTCCAGCATGGCAGCTTGCTTCATGAAGCACACAAACCAAGAAGACCATAGAGTCTGATAATAAACAGAAATCAAACTTTTTGCAGCCTAATGAATTCACTCTCCCTGATGATCTCTGAGCCGGAACACTGGTCTCCTTCTGCCTTCAGCCTCAGACTGGAACTATACCAGTGGCTCTCCTGGGTCTCCAGCTTGCTGACTGCAGATGGTAAGACTTCTAAGCCTCCTTTATTGCATGAGCCTATTACTCATAATAAATCAATCTCTCTCTCAATCTCTGTGTGTGTGTGTGTGTGTGTGTGTGTGTGTGTGTGTATACACAACTGACCTTTGAACAACACAGGTTTGAACTGCACAGATCCACTTAAATATAAATTATTCTGCCTCAGCCACCCCTGAGACAGCAAAACCAACCCTTCCTCTTCCTCCTCCTCAGCCTCAATGTGAGGCTTCTCTTCCTCCTCTCAATGTGAAGATAATGAGAATGAAGACTTTTATGATGATCCACTTCTACTTAATGAACAGTAAATATATTTTTCTTATTAATAATAATATTAGAAAATAGGCAAAATATAGGAGCAGGAAGGCAGGAAGTAACTTCTGTTTCTTGGTAACATTTTCTTTTCTCTGGCTTACTTTATTATCAGCATATAGTATACAATACATACAACAACATACAAAATACATGTTAATCAACTATGTTATCAGCAAGGCTTCTGGTCAACAGTAGGCTACTAGTAGTTATGTTTTGGGGGTATCAGAAGTTACACACAAATTTCAACTGCATGAGGTGTGAGCACCCCTAACCTCCATATTGTTCAAAGGTCAATGGTATATATCCTATTGGTTCTGTTCTCCTGTAGAACTCTGACTAATACAGATACTAAAAAAACAGAAAAGTTATCTCCAGGGAGAAGAATGAAGTGATGTATAAAGAGAACCACAGAAAAGATCATATTGCCTAGGAAGAAGGAGCATAAGGAAGTGGCATATTCTTATAGTCTCTCAAAATATCTGGCTGTACATCCTTCTCTTAGGTGCCATGAGACACCCCCTGGGTTTGTATAATTAAATCCCCTTTTACATAAGGGAGCACAGTGGGTTTCAGGTACCTGCAAGACCAAAAGTCTTGAATAAGGTACTTGGGGAATCAATGCGTTGCAGTAGAAAGCACTGATCTCCTGCTCTGCTCACCATAATGCTACCAGAAACAAGGCTCTCTGACATCCCAACAGTACACAGTAAGATGTTTAGGATACAAGACCGTGGGGTCAGAGCAAACCTGGATTCAGTTCCCAGCTTTGCCACATACTGGCCATGTGACCGTGGCTAAGTTACTTCATCTCTTCAACACTTCATTTTCTTAATCTAATAATGCAGGGGATCTCATTTATGAGAATTAAGGAGAAAATGAGCTCCAGGGCCATCAAAGAAGGCCTTGCAGATTGTGCCCTCATCACGCGGCCAAGCAACTGAGCTCAGTGCAATGGCTAACCCAGAGTAAGGGCTCAGAGAGTTAGCCATTACTCTATTTTTCCCTTTCAGTTCTAATTGCCTACCTGACTGCACCCAAAACCACTATTTTAAGCAAGTTGCGAGTGGCACTTTTAACTCAAATAGACACAAACACCTGCAACAATTTAATTGGCAGTGGTTTCTCTGCTTCAGCTTGCTGTCCTTTTCAAAATAAATATATACCAGACACTACACCACCACACATAGTAGAAATTCTGGTAGACATAATGTATCTTTCAGGAAATCATTCCCAATTGCCAAGAACCTAACCTTTTCAGGCAATCTCTGCCAAAAAACAAACCAACATCCTATGGAAATATTTAGGGCTGTGAAGTCAGCGCAACATGGGGTAAAAAATACCCACGTCCTGCTGGGTGTGCTTGGGCAAGTTTCTTAATCTTCTCAAGCCTCTCTGTTCTCTTATTTTCAACGGGAATACCTCACAGGGTTATAGGGGATTAAATTAAGATATATAAAGCTAAGCACAGTTCTAGAATATATAAAATACTAAATAATTGCTAGTTGTTTTATTTTCAACTCTAGAATAACCAAAAACTTGTGTGTTTTATGTAATACACTAATAATCACTCATTGGCCCCAAGAAGTAATTTTACTATTAACTTACATGAGCCTAATCCTTTCAAGCAGGTTGAATGACTTGACCTGAAGGCCGTTAAGATTCTGAATCTAAATGTAATGAAACTTTCCTCAAATGTCAGGTGACCTGACATTCTGGTTCAGCCAGGATAGTCCTATGCATAATTATTAATAGGGCCTCGTTTAAGTCCTGACAGTGTCCTAGTTTGTATAACAAATTATATGATCACCCTACCTAAATAAAGTAAAATCTTTAGATGGGAGATACAGATTTAAAATACTTTATTTCACCTCACGGCATGGGTACTGTGGTTTATATTTTTTTCTCTTAGTTTTTGAAGTAAACTGAAAATATAGAGCTTTTAGGATTCTAAATTCATATATCAAGTAGCTTTTCATACTGCCTAGACTGGGGAGTTATGACTAAGCTGTAGGCCTTTATTTCAAAAGATAAGTCACAAGACTGAAGATGGAAGTGGAGCGAGGCGTTCTTGTGCAGTGCAGTTGCTGTGGTTTTTAGAGATCTATACTACCTCACAGGGATGTGTAATCAAGAAATGACAACACTTTACCTGCCCTACCAGTTTGCCACTTAAAATGCATTTTCCCACCAGGCATGGTGGCTCATGCCTGTAATTCCAGCATTTTGGGAGGCTGAGGCAGGAGGGTCACTTAAGCCCAGGAATTTGAGACCAGCCTGGGCAACATAGGCAGAACCCATCTCTACAGAAAAATAAAATAATTAGCTAGGCATGGTGGCTCATGCCTGTCATCCCCACTACTCGGGAGGCTGAGGCGGAATCATCACTTGAGCTCAGGAGTTCAAGGCTGCAGTGAGCTATGATGGTGCCAATGCACTCCATCCTGGGTGACAGAGCAAGACCTTGTCATAAATAAATAAATAAATAAAATGTGTTTTCGTATTTATCATCTAATTTCAACCTCAAAAGCAAATGCCATTTTCTGTTCCACCATCTCACGTATGCCAGAGATTTCCACGCAAGTGGGTGACTACTTGACAAGTCAATCCACCTAACTTGAAAGTTCTCTGATGCTCACTCTCCTCCCTACTTAAGATCCCCAATCTCTTTCTTTCTCAGCTTCTTGACTCCAAATTTCCAAATGCTCCCATGAATCTGAAAAACCTGGTGCTTGGCCTTCTTGTCCCATTTCATACCCTGCCCTGCACCTCCGTTCCACCTTCAGGCCATAATGTGCAGCTTTGTTCATCAGCCTCATGAAACCAAAGAAAAGAGCATGTCCTTGCACAGGACATTCTCCTACTCCAGGACATATGGCCGAGTCTGCCTTTTGCCTAGACTCTGCCCATTTTTGAATGAGGATAATACATTATCCCCCATCTTCCAGATGAGGAAACTGAGGCAGGAGGCCTGGTGCCTTGAAAAGGTCACCATAGTGGTAAAGCCTGAACTGGACAGTGGGTCTTGGCTCCAATGTCTATGTTGTTTCCCTATAGCAGTGCTTCTCGAATGTCAATGTGCACTTGCAAGGTCAGTTACATAATTTGTGGGGACCAGTGCAAAATAAAAATGCTGCGTCCCTTGATCAAAAATCAAGAAAGAAGCTTTTTCCTTTCTTCTTAGGTCTCTCTCTCTGGACTTGTTGGGGTGTTTTTTCATTTGCTACTTAACATTGATTGGGTTCCTTCTGCACAGGGATACACTCAGGGCAAGTGCAGACCCCTAAAGGTGCCCAGAGCCTCACTGGCAATTGGGCACATGGGGCACACACACCCCACCACACCTTCCTCATACCCTCCTGCAAGGCCCCATCCCTGCCAGAAGTAGAGGGTGGCAGTGAATATTGGGTGGAAGTGGAAGAGTCAGTGGTCATCCTGGCATGGGATGAGACCACGCATTAACTGCTCCAGTGTCCCATGGGACTTCACTGGCAAAAAACAGATTCAAAAACAAAATTATTAAGAATGTCAAGAAGGTGACCACAGAACACTAAACCCTAAGCACAGGGTACCCCTTCTGAGTGCAGGACCCTGTGAAGTGACTACTCACACATCCATGAAGCCAGCCCTGTGCACACGAATCATTTGGGAATCTTGTTAAAATGCACATTCTGATTCAGGAGGTCTGGAGTGGCCCTGTGCATTTCTAACCAGGTCCTGGAGGAGGCTAAAACTGCTGGTCCTCAGATTATACTTGAGTAGCAAGGTCCTACACCACAAGTTGCATTTTTTAACTTGTTTATTATATCAGATCCAATTACAAACTTTTTACGACTTTCATTATTCAAATAAGGCAGCCATGAAAATAAGCACTAAATACAAGTCACCATCCATTGTGTCTTTAAAACATGACAAGTCAGAAGTAGCAAATCTATTCACATTCATAGTATCTGCCTGCCTGGGTTTATAGACTTCATATAGATAAAGGTATGGAAAGGTGCTTATGCATATACCAGTGTCACTCAGGCGGCCACACAAAAACAGCTGCCTATATCCTCCCAAGTAGACAACGCTCTCCATGCTCAGAGAGGCCAATTGTTGAAAACTGTCAAGGAAAATTTTCAAAAACAGGAGTAAGTGCCCATTTCCTCAGCTCATGGATGGAAACGACAGCTAAATGGTTTGAGTTTTTAAAAGTATACTTTTTAAGGAATGGCAGCACCCTCTATTCCAATAGAGAGGAGAAAGATTTCTCTGAACTCCTATAGCAAAAGATCTAAGATCGTTGGGTCCTACTCAATGTAAAACCACACAGCACATAAAGAATGAGATTGGGCAGGGCATGGTGGCTCACACCTGTAATCCCAGCACTTTGGGAGGCCGAGGTGGAAGGATTGTTTGAACCTAGGAATTTGAGACCATCCTGGGCAACACAGGAAGATCCCCTCTCTACAAAAATTAAAATATATATATAAATTAAATATATATATATATATATATATATATATATATATATATATCCAGGTGTGGTGATACACCCCTATGGTCTCAGCTACATGGGAAGCTGAGGTGGGAGGATCACTTGAGCCCAGCAGTTCAAGGCTGCAGTGAGCTATGATCGTGCTACTGCACTCTGGCCTGGGAGACAGAGCAAGACCCAGTCTCTATAAATAAGTAAGTAAATAAATAAACAAATATTTTTAAAAAGAATGAGATCACCAGCAACCTGAGCCTTGGTGTCTTCATCCCTAAAATGTGGCCAGTTACACTTGCCCCATCTCACAGCATGCTGCCTTTAATCAAATCACATGAGATAAGCAACATGAAAGTTTGTGAACTACAAAGTACTCTATAAGTCCAAGTCCTTTAACCACCTTAGAAAATGCTACAGGTTGGCCAGGAGCAGTGGTTCATGCCTGTAATCCTAGCACTTTGGAAGGCCAAGGCAGATGGATCACTTTGAGCTTAGGAGTTCAAGCCCAGCCTGAGCAACATGGAGAAACCCCATCTTTACAAAAAATACAAAAATTAGCTGGTGGTAGCACGAGCCTGTGGTCCCAGCTACTTGGGAGGCTGAGGCTGGAAAATCGCCTGAACCCGGGAGGTGGAGGTTGCAGTGAGCCCAGATAGTGCCACTGCACTGGGCAACAGAGTAAGACTGAAAGAAAAGAGAAGAAAAGAAAAGGTAAGGGAAGGGGAAAGGGGGAAGGGAAGGGGGAAGAGGATGGGGAAGGGGAAGGGGAAAAAGAAAATGCTATAGGTGACTCATGAAAGTTACATTTCAGCTTCATATCCTGTAGCATTTCAAGTGGGGAAGGGTATTAACGGAGTAGATTATTTTAAAGATGTAGTTACAAGACTGACAAATCCCCTTTTATAATTGGAACAAATCATGCCTGCGATTGAGTAACACTTGGAAATCCATCATCAATTTGATTGGTACACGGCATCAATCAATCATACAAAGTGGACCCTGTGTAGCTCAGAGAGTAAACAAAAGTAAACATTGTGTTTCATCTGACTTGTTGGTGAGACAAAATGAAAACTCTGGCTACTTCAACTGGAATAATGCCTTTGGTCTTTGCTGTTTGGTTATTTTTGGAACCTTTTATGGAATATTAACTTTATTTGCTCTAATTCTGCAGGAAGCCACATTGGAAGTGCAAGAAAATATAAATGATTAAAAAGCAGAAGTGAAAAAAAATAACCAAGGATTTTGCCCCAACTTTCTTTAGGTGATACATTAACCACATCTCTTCAAAACTGCGGGACCCCAATTGTCACTCTTATCCCAGTTCTAACATGGTTGCATTCAACACGGTACACACACCAGTGTTAGCAGACTTTTTCCATTGTCTGTTGTTTTCCCAGGGATAAATCTAAGTAAAGGAAATACTTTTCCTAAGTATAGGAAAGTAAAATTTTAAATCAGTGTCAGTATTGTAAAATGTATGATGTGGCAGTGAGAAAAACACACAGTTAGCTAACCCACTGACCAAGCAAGCTCTAACCTAAGCTCTAGATTAAAACCAGTTGAAATAGCCAACCACAAGCAGTAAAAAATAAACATGAAATTTGATGTATTATTTAAAGTGCATTAATTTTTCGACTTCCCAGGTTCTCACGATACATTATCTTTCTTAAACCAGGTCTTTACAAGAGACACCAACCTTAAGTGACACAAAAGAGTTTTTTAATCCCAATTAGTTTGGTGTCCTCTGTTGATATTATTCTGTCTTTTTTTCCTGACCAACAATAATGAGTAACCCACAGACGCTAATGAATAACTAACTCTCTTTGTCTCCAAGGACAGCAGAGCCCAGCAAGAAATGTCAGAAGCCCTGAAGTAAAATAAAACACTCTTCTAATGAAAATCTTCCCAATTACATACTCCTCCGGGTACTACAAATGTAAAATTGTCTTAAATATTTAAATAGTTGTGTCAAATGTGCTTCAAGTGGGGATCATAAAACTGATTTCCCAGATGCTTTGAAAAATGCATTTCTACCAGTCTAATTACAGTGAGTAACTGTTGGAGCAGGAAGTAGGGGAAATAACAATATAACCGAGATCCTTCACACACAAATCCTAGCGAAGCTAGTAAGTTGCCAACTGCACCCTGTCCTCCCTGCTCACCCAGTGGCTCAGATAAATAGGAACACATTCACCTCCCCTCATTAAAAATTTACATGTAGTAAGTGATCAATTTTAAAACTAATTTCTATTGTCTTCGAAACATAAAACTAAAAGTAACTCTTCTTTGTCATAGACAGAGCAAAAAAAATACACGATGTTTCTGAAAACACTGACAAGTGTGCAATAAAAGAGTGTGAGGAAGAACTCAGTAACGTTGTATTTTAATTGGAACTCGCTATCTTTCTCTAATATATTTCCTAACTCTGTCCGTGGAAAGGGCTTACAAGCAACGACATCCCACAGTCAACAAGAACACCCTTTCTGCCAGTTTTCCAAATATTCCCCACTAAGAGAGACTTGAGCTTCTTGGGAAAATGCATGATTCCAGGTCTGGGGCACGCAAGTACAAGTGAGCCTAGAACATCTTGTTATGCCTGTAAGCATGGAAGTACTTAATGGGATCATGTCATAAAGACACAAGAATTGATTTCAAGGGGCTCCTACTGGTCAAATTTGGGACAATTTGAGCATCACACACAATAATGATGGTAATGAATTATAGCACACTAATTTAAAAAAAAAAATTCATGAGTGATTCCATAGTGATTCACAAAAAGGGAAGAAAGAGAAGATCCTCTCTCCAGAAGTATACCAGTTAATAAACATAGCAGGAATAAAAGAATCAGAAAATCACCACTATGCAACCAACCATGTAAAAACTGATTCTGACAAGTATCATCAATGGATGCTATGAAAGATTGTTGGAGGACAAGATATTTGCACAAGATTACTTACACATTTTGAAAGAAAATTGTCCTTCACAATGCAGAGATCTGGTGACACCACCTTAACCAGGTGATCAAATATACCATCACAAATACTAGGATGAAGCAAAATTCAGTACTTCTGGGTATAATGCAATAGGTGGTACACAAATCACCTACATAGTATTCTTGTCAAAAATGTTTAACCTGAATCCAATCATGAAGAAATGATCAGACAAACCAGAGTGTGGAAAAAGACAACTCACCTGAACTCTTTAAAAATATCAGCGTGGCTGGGCATGGTGGCTCACACCTGTAATCCCAGAACTTTGGGAGGCCGAGGCGGGTGGATCATGAGGTCAGGAGTTCAAGACTAGCCTGGCCAAGATGGTGAAACCCCATCTCTACTAAAAATACAAAAGTTGCCGGGCGTGGTGGCAGGCACCTGTAATCCCAGCTACTCAGGAGGATGAGGCAGAGAACTGCTTGAATCCAGGAGGCAGAGGTTGCAGAGAGCTGAGATTGAGCCACTGTACTCCAGCCTGGGTGACAGAGCAAAACTTCATCTCGAAAAAGATGTATATATATTTATATATAGTTATATATTTTTGTATTATATGTATTATATATGTATATAATATATACATATATATCAGTGTATTTTTTCATGAAACACAAAGAAAAGTAGAGGAACTGGAAGGAAAAAAAGAATAATATCAACAAAAGACACCAAAGTAATTGGGATTAAAAAACTCTTTTGTATCACTTAAGGTTGGTGTCTCTTGTAAAGACCTGGTTTAAGAAAGATAATGTATTGTGAGAACCTGGGCGGTTGAAAAATTAATGCACTTTAAATAATACATCAAGTTTCATGTTTATATTTTACTGTTTGTGGTTGGATATTTCAACTAGTGTTAATCTAGAGCTTAGATTAGAGCTTGCTTGGTCAGTGGGTTAGCTAGCTGTGTGTTTTTCTCACTGCCACATCATAAATTTTAAAATACTGACACTGATTTAAAATGTTATTTTCCTGTATCATTCCTTTACTTAGATTTATCCCTGGGAAAACAACAGACAATGAAAAAAGTCTGTTGAAGTAGGCTACAGAGATATGACAACCAAAGGTAATATATGATCTTTGATTAGGAAAAAAAAACAGCTATGAAGGACATTTGGATAATAAGTGGGGAAAGAAAATAATAATTTATATCATAATATTAATAATACAAGTAGAATGAAATAATATAAAATTTAAATATGGATTATAATTTATTTATATTTGAGGCATAAACATAAATATATATTATATATGTATTATATGTATTTTATATATTATATTACATATGTATTTTATATATAATATATATTACATATGTATTATATATATGTTATATATATATATATATCAGCATATTTTTTCATGAAACACAAAGAAAGGTAGAGGAACCGGAAGAAAAAAAAACAGAATAATATCAAACAAAGGACACCAAACTAATTGGGATTAAAAAACTATTTTGTGTCACTTAAGGTTGGTGTCTCTTGTCTCACTCTGTCACCCAGGCTTGAAAGCAGTGGCACAATCATGGCTCACCACAGCCTCAAACTCCTGGGCTCAAGTGATCCTTCCACCTCAGCCTCCCACACAGCTGGGTCTACAGGCACACGCCAACACACCCAGCAAATTATTTTATTTTTTGTAGAGAGAGGGGTCTCACTTTGGTGCCCAGGCTGGTCTTGAGCTCCTGGCCTCAAGCCATCCTCCCACCGTGGCATCCCAAAGTGCTGGGACTACAGGTGTGAGCCACATGCCAGCCTGGACTGTATTTTAAAATGTAACTATATATAAATAATACTTTGAAAGTTAAATTCCTTGGTTATGATTAATATATTTTGGTTATATTACACGAAAGACACTGGCTTAGGAATTTGGAGGTGAAATGTCACAATGTCTGCAACTTACTTTCAAGTGGTTCACCTTACTTGAGAGAGAGAAAAGAGGCAAAATGTAAAAAAAAAAAAAAAAAAAAAAAGCTAAATACAGTATAATACAACACAAAACAGCATAAGGCCAGATTAAACTTCAAAAAATGATGAATTCAGCATCAAAGAATGAATTGTATTTAAGAAATAAGTTATGCGATGATTGGTTAATTTAAATGGGAATAGCTGGGCAGGGCATCTGGGAAAGGTGTTTGAAGAGGAACAGATCTAGGAGGAGTCCTTCTTTTTGTCTTTTGCCTTTTGTCCTCTTCCTTCCTCCTCACTCTTATCAGAAGGCAGACTAGATAGCTGGATCTGGAATGAGGCAGATGTTGTGCAATCTAGAGGAAGACTAGAGAAAGCTCCATGATCTTGGACCAGAGAGAGCGGAGTGGCCAACCAATAGCAGCAAGCACCTACTCCAGCCTTCTCTGTGTAATAAAAATAAACTCCTACAACAAAAGTTCCCAAATGTTCTCAGTTCATGGCATGCTCAGTGTTTCAGTAAGTTTTTCATGGTACCCCTAGGCCAAAAGAAACACCTACAGCTGCATTTATCAAGTAGTTAGGTATAAACAACTCAATAACATGTATGTACTAACAGCTTACTAGTTGTTTGAAAAAATAATACAAATAAATTAAAAGAAAAACAGTATTTTTATTTCATTCTTAAATAACCCCAAATACTAATGGGATGTGTGTTAAACTCTGCACTCCAATGTTTCTCAAACTTTGGAGTAAGATTGGACACCATCACCCGTTCCACGTTGATTTCACTTAGTATTTGCTCTTTTAAAATTGTTGTAAAATATATACAGCATAAAAGTGATCATCTTAGTCATTTCTAAATGCACAGTTCGGTGGCATTAAGTATATTCACATTATTGTGCAACCATCACCATTACCCATCTCCAAAACTTTTTCATCTTCACCAACTGAAACTCCGTACCCATCAAACGCTAACTCCTCATGTCCCCTTTCCCCCAACTCCCAGCAACCACCATTCTTTCTGACTCTATGAATTTGACCATTCCAGGAACTTCATACAAGAGGAATCATACAATATGTGTCCTTTTGTGACCGGTGCATTTCATTTAACATAATTTCCTCAAAGATCATCCATGTTGTAGCATGTGTCAGAACTTCCTTTCTTTTTCAGGCTGAATAATATTCCATTGTATGTGTGTACCACATTGGGTTGCTTCTTCCTTTTGGCTATCATAAATAATGCTGCCGTGGACATGGGTGTAAAAAGTACTTGCTTCTTCTAAATTACAACCTGAAAACGGAGCTCTCAAAGATATGATGTCACCAAAAGGAACATAGTGCAATTTACTGTTGAAACTGTCAACCTCCTCAACCTAGTAGTTTGACCGGTGTCCAAAGGATACCACATATCCCTGTTTCCTTCTAAATTTAAAATACCCTGTGACTCCCCAAGTTCACAGTGGCACTCCAGTGACCTTAATACACTGTTTGGGAACCACAATCCATGATGTTAAAGCCACTGTTATTTGAGTTTTCAACTGAGCAGAACTCAATTTTTAAATAATATAAACATTAATATCAAATGTATACTTCTCATGAGCTTTCCATCAAAGATTCTTCAGTCTTCAAGTCAGATGCTTGTCTGTGTAGCAATTCTTAGGTAACTTAAATTCTCCGTATACAGCTCTACTGCTTCCCTAAGAGTTGCTATAATCATTTTTAAAGCTTAGAAAATGCCTTTTCTTAGCTACCATGTAAACTGTACCTTGCCCCAAAGCAATGATACTGCTTTGGTTAAAATTTATGTGTCAAATTGACTGGGCCACTTGGTGCCCCTATATTAGGTCCAACACTACTCTGGGCATTTCTATGAGAGTGCTTTTGGGTGAGATTAACATTTAGTCAGTACACTGAGTAAAGCATATTGCACTCCCTAATGTGGGTGATTCTCAGCCAATCAGTTGAAGTCCTGAATAGAATAAGGTTGACCCTTGCCCCCAACAAGAGAAAATTCTTCCTGCCTGATTGCCTTCCAACTGGGACACTGGTTTTTTTCTTGCCTTTGAATTCAAACTGAAACATCAGCTCTTCCTGGATCTTCAGCCTGCCAGCCTTCAGACAGGGACTATATCATGGGTTCTGCTGGTTCTCAGGCCTTCAGACTCAGACTGCAATGAAACCATTGGCTCCCCTGGGTCCCCAACTGACTGACTCTCCCTGTAGATCATGGAACTTGCCACTCTCCATAATCCCAAGGGCCAATTTCTTATAACAAATTTCTTTATATATACATATACACACACACACACACACACACACAAATATACACATGTAGATATGTATCCTATTCATCTATTTCTCTGGAAAACCCTAATTAATAAACCCACAAGAGTCCCATGTTCCATCAGTGTCCTCAAAATGGATCCAAACTCCTTGGCACATCATTCATGGCCCTTCCTCTGGCTTCTGCTGATTCCTCTCCAGCTTCATCTCTTACCAGGGTTTTCTGTACCCCTGTCCATGTGGAACCAAGTGGAAGTCCATGAAATGCACCAGGATTTCTCCCCTCCAGGTTTTGAGTGCATTTTTCTCCCTTCCCAGAATAAGTTCCAGACAACCCCCCCCAATTTACACATATGCGTGCTCACACACACACACATACACATACACATACACACACACACAGGACATGCACTTTGCATGATTGCAAAGCTAGCTCTTCCCCTTCCAATTATCTGCCTATATAGCACAGGCCAGAAACCCTTCTATGTGGCCATATCAATCTGAGTGTATCCCTACTGGAGTCCTTACTGTGCTGTTTTGTTTGTTTTTGTTTTTGTTTTGAGATGGAGTCTTGCTCTGTTGCCCAGGCTGGAGTACAATCTCTGCTCACTGCAACCTCTGCCTCCCGGGCTCAAGCAATTCTCCTGCCTCAGCCTCCCGAATAGCTGGAATTACAGGTACCCACCACCACACCCGGCTCATTTTTGTATTTTTGGTAGAGGTGGGGTTTCACCATGTTGGCCAGGCTGGCTTCAAACTCCTGACTTCAAATGATCTGCCCGCCTCAGCCTCCCAAACTGCTGGGATTACAAGCGTGAGCCATCGCACCCACCTACTGTGTTGTATTTTAACTGGCCATTTATTTGTATGAATTATCCAACTCCTTGAGGGAAAGGACTATGCTTTATTAGCTATTGCATCTCCAGAACAGTGGCTCACCCACAATATATGCTCAATAATTATTTGTAGAGTAAATGATCAAAATTCAAACAATCCTAAATCACCACCCTCAACCAGTTATTGGCTCAGTATAGGAACTGTCAACCAAGACCTGGAAGAAATGATACATTCAGACACTTCTCGTACCATCTAGACCACTGATGGTATTTAAGCTCCAAAGCTAGAGGTGATAATAATACAGCTGTCGTCCACCCATCATTTGTGCCTATGCATGTCCCAACCATGCAGATCCAGGAGGAACACTGCAAGCTAGGAAGCTGAGCAAGGAAACAAAAAGCAACAGGGAAAGGAATCAGGAAGCAGCACTACTTCTGACAGGCATTTCAAGGTATATTGACCCTGAGAATTCACTAGCCCTTAAGCACGTGAGGTTTTTTAAAAACATGGCTTTAATTACAGCCACTTCTGACTGCCATCAAAGTTAGTATTCCCAAGCTCCTTACTGGCTGGTGCCTCTGAAGTTACTTACTCTTTCTAGACCTTAGTTTGCTTATCAGTTAAATAACCATAGCATACAACTCAGTGCTGTTTGAGGAATAACTGAGACTATGTATTGGAAAGCACTTAACACGGTGCCTGACATATGCTGTTATGATACAATAAAGGCAAGTTATTAATATTATCACCATTATTATTGTCAGTCAAGATTGCAAACATAAGTACATATAAAAGCAAGCTACAGTTCACTAGTCAAGCATGAGCTAAAAGGTTTTACCGGGCCTCAGCCCCTGAAAATCTAAACACCTAAATTTAACATGAGGGAACTTAGCTTGCCACACCATGGACATAGCAACCCGACAATGAGAAACCTATTTTGGATGTAGCCCCAGGAAAACTTTTTCTCATACTTATACTAAATATCAGTACCTCTAAGAAATAAAATGATTCAAAACTAATCTAGACCAAAAAAAAAAAAGAAGAAGAAGAAGAAGAAGAAAAATAAATAAATTAAGGCTGGGCACGGTGGCTCACGCCTGTAACCCTAGCACTTTGGGAGGCCAAAGCGGGCAGATCACTTGAGCTCAGGAGTTGGAGATCAGCCTGGGCAATATAATGAAATCCTGTCTCAAAAAAAAAAAAAAAAATTAGCCAGGCCTGGTGGCATGCACCTGTGGTCCCAGCTACTTGGGGGACTGAAGCAGGAGGATCACTTGAACCCAGGAGGATGAGGCTGCAGTGAGGCCAAGATCATGCCACTGTACTCCAGCCTGGGTGACAAAGTGAGATCCTATCTCAAAAAATTAATTAACTTAAAAGGCGCATGTATGTTTAGTGCTATTGTTTTTTTAAAACCTGCCCATTTACACCAATTTCTCCAAACACAGAAATACACTGACACTAAAACAAACAACTTTTTGGCTACTTGCCTGATAGGAATCATTATTCATCTTAATTAACTGAATGAGTGGCTATTCTGAAGGTTGCTAGTAATTCTATTTGGTGGTGTAAGCATTTTTAACATAAACATTTAAGACGGAATGCTAAAACTACCTTAAGGAATATATAATTGTGCAATTTTATACAGCAAAGCTATATTTCACGTGGGGTACATGCTCTTTCTCTAAATATATACGTCATCTACAATATAACCTCATTAATTCAACATCAATTTCTAGAAATAGTGTGTCATTCAAATAACTTGCTATTCACCAACAATTATTCTTTAATTTAAAATATATGGTAATTCAAACGCTACTGAATTAAAAGCACATTCTCTCTGCACTTCAAATTGACCAGGTTTTCTAGTTCTCCACAAGCACAAAATACATCTTTTCATTATTCCCTTCTAGTTTGCTTCCCTCTTGCTGTATTATAAAAATTATAGGTTTTGCTCTTAAAGTAATTTTTCTTATCACTGATATGTACTGATTCTTCATTTTATTGGCTATGAAAATGTCTCCCTTTTTTATCATTTTCCTTCTACACTGAACTTTTAGCACTGGCATAAAGACAGTTCCAGTCACTCTTCTTGTCCATGGCCTGGAGCATTCAGCCCCCAGGGAACCAGGACAGAGCCACATGTAACTGGAGGGCAGAATCTTGCTAAACCAGCATTTACCCTTCCACCACAACCACCCAGCCTGCCTCCCTATTTCTTATCTTTTTATCTTACTGTTACTCTGTTTCACAGTCCCAGGAGATGTCTCATACTCAGCATTTACCACTGTGGTCCCTTCCCCTTCAATACATACACACCCACTCCCTTACTGAGCAAGCTATATATCATTATGAGACCATCGACTTTGACCCTGACACTGAATCATGTATTTTTCCATAGGATTTGCTGGCAGAAAATGGGATGGGGGAGAAAAAAATTGTTTCCATTTTTAAAAGGTCCCAGAAAAACAATCCTACCTTTCCCAGGATTTGGAGGAAAAGGGCTTCCAAACTCCTGCTGCTTTGGCTTTAAAGTATGTGACCCTGACATGCCTCCAGCCTGGGTGACCTGGAATCGCAGCTTCCCATTGGTGAGCATTTGTCTCCTGGGGCTTAAGGCAGGCAGATGAATGGGGCTCTCAGCCACGTTGTTCTGAGGAGCCATCCCTCCTCCTGAGGGCATCTTGAGATGGAGGTTGTTAGCAAGGCTTCCCATAGTGGAGCTTGATGTGCTGCCACAGGGCGAGGGGCCAGGAGTCCCGGAGTGGGCTCGGATGGCAGGAATGTGGTGGCCACTGACCATCCTAGGCCCCTGTGGGGTTCCCGATGTCCGGTGGAGACTCATGCTGCATGATCTTCCATTCATTCTGAAAAACCTGTGGCCAAGATGGTCAAATATCCAATGTCACTAATGACTCCTTTCAGGCAAAGTCCAATAAGTTATCCATGGTGTGGGTTATAAGCCTGTTTAAAAAAATAAATGCAGGCATTTTTAAAAGCAAAAATGAAAATAAGATACGGTGAGTTTTTCAACCTGTATATCATTCATACCAGGAAGAAAAGAAGCACTCTTAGCAAGATGGCCTTTTATGTAGAACAGGGTCCTCAAATACATGGCTCATTGGCAGGCACTCTCCCCTTCTGCATTCACGGTGGACACGGATTATGGATCACTGCATTGTTTTGTTTGCCACTGAGCCCTTCTCAATACAGCGCTCTTGGCAACTATAACAATCTACTGGTGCCAGCTTGCAAAACAAAATTTATTTTGCTCCCTAGAGGATCTTTCCATACTAGTTCATTTTTGCTACAGCAGGTCTTGGGAAACCCAAAAGCACCACCTACATGAGCTGTGAGACCAATGCTTCAAATTTCCAGTAAACAACCACAAAGCAGACATGGCTTCTAAATGAGACTATGGGGACACTAAACCATCTCTGATTTTCACTTTAAGAGCTATCTTTTCATAGTCCCTAGATTCGAAAAAGATAAACACCTAGGCCTGGGAATACCACAAAATTTTCATATATCCATATATTCAAATATACATGGCAGCATTAGGGTATTGGTTCTATAATGATCCTGAGTTATGGAGATTGGAAGAGAATCAACACCACGATACTGTAACCTTCTATTAAAATCCCAGAAAAGAGAAGGGGTGTGCAAAACACCATACGGGTAGCATAAGGAGAGAATGTCCCTTCTAAAAGCGACCTGTCCGGTATGTACATGATGCATGACACTCAGTAAATCTACCATAGTTCCATAAAGCTTCCTAACATTAAGGAAGCAGAACGAGAACCAAGAGAAGTACTGAACATGATAGCAGGATGTCATCACCCACCCACGTGATGACGCTGGGTTGTAAATTACTGAAGAAGGCCCTTCCCTCCCTTGACCAGTAGCTCCCCAAAATGTATGCAATGAGGTAGTAAAGTGCCATGGTTGTGCCACTACGCCAAATGTATTATAGACACTGTCACAATCTGTCTTTTAGAGATGACAGTCATGGAAAGAAGCCAAAGCTCGACAAACACAGGAAATAAGGACTGGGTACAAAGCAGGAGTGACCAGATATCCTCAAATGGATGATTCTTACTTTTTGTGTATGATCCACTCAAAGTGTTGAACAAACATTTTTCAACTCAACTTCCAAATAAATTACTCCATAAATAATCGAGAAAAGGCTATCAAGGAGAAAAACTTTTTGTGAAAAGTTTATTTTTCTTTTTATTTTTAGAAAATCAAAAATAAAATATCTAATTTTAACTCCAGCACTATGCCTTCTGCAAAGTTTCCTGTGTGTGTCTATGTTGAGGAAATTCAAAAGTAATTCACAATACAAAATTTAGAATGTTTTCTTCATTCTTAGTAATTCTCTATTTTCACTAAGAATTACATCAGTTTGTGACATTTAATACTATCATGCCATCTAGTCCTGGAAAACACTCAACCATATTCCTCTAGGTCAGGTCTCACTCCTGCCCTCTTCTCCCATGAGTACAAAGCAGGAGTGACCAGATAACCTCAATTCTTACATTGGAAAAATTCCAATGCTTTTTATGGTACATTCATGTAGAACTCCTGTGTGTCACCAGTCAGTATGCTGATCCATTCATTGGTAGATCATGAGCAATAGCCATTTAATGTCTCTGTACTTTGCCAGATAAAATTGGCCATCTATTTTCCTCTCATTGATAAAATAGTGTTTTCTGGCCACTCTGAACCCTGCAGAAGAAAGCACTTATTCAGCAGAAACGCCCCCCCCCCCCCCCCGCCAAAAAAAGGCAAAAGAAATATGTCATATTAGCCAATTTTTTTAAATAAAGAATTGTTCAACATGACTGGAAATATGAGTCAGTAAGACCACGGTCCAAGTGACAAGTGTCTGCAGATTTTCAGACTGTGCCCATTTCCAGGTTTTTAAAAATAAGGGAGTCATTTTTTGGCAGCAAGATCATATACGAGCAGGAATTCTCATCAAAAACCTGGATAAAAACACATAAGGAGGTACTTAGCATTAGGCATGATCATTAAGAAGGTGAGTTTGCAAGAAGGAAAAATAATTAGAGCACTGAGAACTTAATTAAGTATCAGGCATTCACACCTGCCTGTCTTGCAATGAATATTTATTTTATTTTTTTTTTATAAACTACACTCCTGTTTTAAATAGTTTTAGGTTGAAAGTAAGAACAACAACAAAATGTACTTAAATTTTATTACTAAGAAAGCAACAGCCAGAAAGTAAAGTGATTAATACCATAAAGAAAAACCAACAGGCCAATGGCATGTGAGCTGAGCAAAACCAGCCTCAAGACAAAAATAAAAGAAACTAAACATGAAAATATGGCTAATATTCCACTTTTCACATTAATTATGCCAACAGATTTCTCAAACATTAGATATTAGAATGTAAAAATAAATTTCATCTATTTATATAATATTTTGCATACTTTTTAGCTAGGCCACATGATCAAGATATAATTCTAAGGCACCTGGTAAGAAAAAAGGGATAAAATGCTATTATAACTTTTAAGAAAGGCCCTCATAGAGTCTGAGTGAAATGGCACTCAAAAAGTCAAGATACCCGGGTTCTACTTCTGACAAATCATTTATAACTTCTCTGGACTTACAGTTTTTCATCCATAAAAGTTTGAGGAATTTGGATCTATTCACTATGGTCTCTTGAAATTCTGTTATTCCAGGCAATTTAGAAAAGAAAGACTATCAAGAACACCCATTTGCTATACTCAAGAATAAATATGTAGATTTTATACTTATGGCACTTAAATCTGGAGGGTAGACATGGAAGCAAAAAACAATAGCATTCTCTACTACCCCCATCAAAGTGAAAGCTGATACAAAGGCTTGCCCATCAGCAGTGCGTCTATGGCAATGCTAACCATGAAGAATACATTTTGTCAAAAAGGTAAAATCACAACTAATCAGTGTCAAAAACTTAACTGATGGGATTCCATTGGAAGAGCACCTTTCTAGTTAAAAATCCAATCACAATATTCTAGTCAGCATTTTCTCCTCTGTTCTCCATCCAACTACTCTCCCCCAGGCTACCAACAACAAAAACAAAAGAAACAAGAAGAAGAAAAAGCAAGGAGCATCCAGAGGTAAAAATTTAGGATATTTTGGATCTGACATAGTGACATATTTAGAGTTTTAATACTACATTGGTTCCTACAATGAAAATGTTAATTCTGCTAACATGAGTCAGCATGAAAGTTAATAAATCTTTCCTTTTGACCACTTTCAAACTCTTCGAACACACTTCTGTAAATCAGGTCAGAGAGAAAATTACTTAACCCCTAAGGAAACTAAGGCACAAAACCATTTAGTAATTCCATGAGTTTTCTGAAAAAGCATGACTTCAATCAAAATATAAAATCATGACTCTACCTTCTACCCAAGGCTCCAGGCACTGCTTGTCATGGATTAAAAGATTAAACAAACGAAAAGCAATGTTAACTCATCCATTCCAGAAAATTTCAAGAACATGACTTCCATAATGCCTATTTACAGCCAAAGGCCCTTTCTTAGTAAATATCATTAATAGACTCATCTAGAGTCATAATTCATCTGATGAGCCAGTTAATTATTAATTTTCATACATCATTTCATTTCCTTAGGCTACATTTAGCCTTTGTTACATTTTCCATTTCTTATGCCACAAGCACTTCTTACTCTGCATAGAAAACCCGATAATGAGGCACAAAATACTGGCCAGCAAACAAACTGCTTCTGACTCTACTTCTTATATATCTGTCTAAGCTATCTACAATAAGAGTTTTTATTGATCCTTTTTATTTTTTCCCTTCGGGTTCATGACTGTATAATTTCATTAATGCCACCTTTTCAACATCGCTGCCTTGATTGTTAATAGGCCCGTGCTATTCCCATGGGCTTCTCTTGTTACAGCTTTTGTAGCCAGAAGAATATAGAAATGAAAAGCCTATTGATAGATAATATAAGTTATTCTCATGCACGGCTGCAGTGTGAAGCACATTTTGCAATTCAATCAAGGACAGATAGAGCTGAATGTTCTTAGATCCTAGGAGTTCATTTAAATAAGCAGAATGTACCTTGTCCTAACACAGGTGACTGACTCCTCAGAAAAGATTGTATAAACAAAAACCAATCATGTAAGTCATTTTATTGGCAACAATATAAACACAGCTATATTAGATGTCACCAATAAATCAAAATTATTCTTGTCTGCAATTTTAACAAGAGGAAAGTGCAAACATGTGCCTGTGAAACTGGAGGATATTATAGAGGAAATATATTGGATGTGTACAATATTATTTCTCCAAATTGAAACTGGAGGATACTATATCATGATATGATAACCCATAACAAGGTAGAGTTTGATCATTTCTGTGGTTCCATAACTTTATTCATGAAACTAACAAATTCATAGAATTTACAACGGAAGTTACACAGAAACATAACTGAGATAATTCCTCATTATTGAAATGTGGAGGAGAAAGTTAGGGAGGTTACACCTAATAACTAGTATGTGCAGACCTATTCACTTGGGTATTCCCAAGGCCTAACGTTGTAATTCTAAGAAAATGAATATATTTATTCTGAACACCAAGATGTACAAATGTTACTTAAGCAATATAATCACCAACAAGATGAAATAAAAGAGGTTTCACTTATGAGTTATACCAATTGAAAAATATGAATACAATTTAGTGTTCTCTGCAGAGATTCTTCAAGACCATTCTTCCAAAGACCACTCAGAAAAGATAATGTAATGAACATGAGGGAGCTCACCTAATAGAAACTCTGACTTTGTTTTATCTGTGAATTCAAACCCTTTGCTATTTAATTAGAGATATACATGTTTTAACTTTTCATTTTTATATTTTATAAAATGTTCTCAAAAATTAAAATAATCTTTTCTAAGTTTATAGAGTGAAAGGACTGGCCATATCACTTTAAATTTAAATTAATGGCTATGACATTCAAAATATGAGTAGTAAATACGAACAGGACGCAGAGGAAAGAAAGAAAGGAGAGAAAAGGAAGGGAGTAGGAAAAAAAGAATGACCACATCCAATTCAGGAATTTATACTCTTAGTCAATTCTCATTTAAAAAATCAGAAGCAGCATTGAGAGCCTTCCATACAATGATAGCGGCTACAGATTGCCGAAGGAAATTCAGGACCTTCAGGAATATACTGCTGGAGGGCAGTATTAAAAGTTCAATAACCTCTCTTAGAATCTACTTTCCACTCTTCAGTGCATCTATATAACTTTCATATCCTCCTAGTTTACTAAATGTCACTACTTTCAGTAGTAATTACTTAGAAGTGTTTCATTTACTTTGCCCCAGTCATTAACTCATCAATGAGTACAGAAAGGTCTAGAGAACCATGGTCCTACCAAAAATGGCAAGGGAGAAGAGGAAAATTAGGGATTTTCTCGGTCAGCTATAAGAAATCACACAAAATGAAAATGAACTTGGAACCAAAAAGATTTTTAAGAAAAACATAAATAGGTTCAGAAAGTACCATGTCTTGGACCCATAGACTATAAGTTCCTACATCTACGTTCAGTGTTCATTTTAAAGTAGTGTTTTTCAAACTGGATTGCAATTCACTGGTGGTCCATGAAATTAATTATTCAACAGAGAAAGCATTATTTAATGAAATAGGACTACTAGAATAAAATAGAAGCTATTGGAGTACATCAAATGTATTAATGGTGAAGTATCTGTTTTACTTCAGTTATTTGTAGGTATACCTATCTGCCCATTTGTATGCATACACGTCTTCTGGGTAAGACAAAAAATAAATTGTAGGGTGAGTCACAGTCAAAACAGCATAAAAGTCACTGTTAAAAAGCAGTGGACTATTTGGACTATTTGTCTACCCAAGTACTTACCAAGAACAGCTGGAGGTAGTTGAATAGTCAAAGTAAAATAAATAATAAAATATAGCTGGAATGAAGAACAGAAAAGATTTAAGGGTTTGACATTTTTGGCTTTATAAAACATAAGGATTCAATGATACAAACCTTCATTCCTACCACTGCTATCTTTCACTGTGCAGTAAATATCAATTGATCAATTGTGCTCAATAAGTAATAATTGATCAACCAACTGACAGAATCAGGATCAAAATTACCGAAAATTTTGGATCTTCTTCATTGCAGTGGACAGGTAACTTTCCCTGGAATAAAACCCCCTCTTACACTACTAAAGTAGGTAAAGTTTAAATTAACACACAATGTCTTTGAGAACTGAGTCTTTCAAAATGTGTTCTTAATATGAGTTAGCCATGAGATTCTGAAAAGAGGAATGTGAAATGGAAAAATGAACACATTCCCGATGATGTCACTGTGAATTAATTACCTGAATTGCAAAGAGTGAATAGCACATGGCCAGGGTTTGAGACACAAAGGCTTCTTCTTCAGAAATATAAAAGTAAAATAACTGGCTGGAGATTTTTCTTTCAAGGAAAAAAAAAAAAAAGCCCATCCTCACACAAGAGGGTACATAAGGAATAAAATGTGGCAAATGAAAAAAGCATTCATTATCCTTTAGTCTGTATAACTAACTACTCAGTCCACATGACTAGGTATTTGCAAGGCTAAAGATCACAATCCTTTAAAAAGGGTAACAAACATTTATCTATGGAAGATTCTAGAAATAAAATTTATCACTCCCTAAACCAAATACTCAGGCATCTTATTGTGTTCCCATCACATACGTAACTGAGTGATTTTTTTCCTTCAGCATAGTTATTGCATAAAAGTGACCAATGTAACTATTTCTGGCTGTTGGTAGACAGCAGTTTTACAGAAGTTAAATTATGTTCACTGACATCACTGCGGAAGTATGAACGTCCACAACAATGACTAGGCCCTTAACCAACATGACAACATATTTATTAAAAAGATTTTTTGAAAACCTCTGTGAATGACTCAGCCAAGTTACAGACAGAAGTGGAATCTATCGGTCATGCTGAAAAGGTTGGGAAAACATTAATCAATTTCTTCACACACAAGAATAACAAGAATTCATAACTAGCCCTAGCATCTGGTTGGTTTTCTGTGTACAATATTCAGCAGGCCTACAAAAGAAATTTGATGGAGTTGGCTTAGAACTTTAGAAATCACTGATATTCAGAAAGTCTGATCTCCTTATCATGGAGCATAGGACAGGTTATGATCTTGCACTGTGACATCATCTGCCCATCTGCAGTTCAGCAAGGCTTGCTGCACCTGAAGGAACGTGCAGTCATTCTTGTTCCTGGCTTTGAAGAGATCACGTCAGACAAGGCTGGCCCCACCAGCTTTCCTTGACTCAAGTCTGCCCTCAGCTACTGAGAACCTCATAATTCAAGTTTTACAAATTCCTTGATTTTCTTCCCAAAGTGGAACATGATTGCATCTTTGTTTCTGTTAATTCTACAAATTGCCTTAGAGTCCAGCTAGATGGTCTTTCCCCTCCTCCTTTATTTTGCTTTCTTTTCCCCCAAATCCAGATCCTACTTACCCTCTAAGCCCACTCCAAATACCCACTTTAGGCCCTCCTTGATCCTTTTTTAGTCTCTACAAATCTGACCTGTAAAATGGGGATAATGTAATGCTACTGTGCATAGTTCATAACATTACAGAATAGCAGGCCAGACACGGTGGCTCACACCTGTAATCCCAGCATTTTGGGAGGCCAAGGTAGGTGGATCACCTGAGGTCAGGAGTTCCAGACCAGCCTGACCAACATGGTGAAATCCCCATCTCTACTAAAAATACAAAATTAGCCGGGCATGGTGGCACATGGCTGTAATCCCAACTACTTGGGAGGCTGGGGCAGGAGAATCACTTGAACCCGGGAGGGGGAGGTTGCAGTAAGCCGAGATTGTGCCATTGTACTACAGCTTGGGCAGCAAGAGTGAAACTATGTCTCAAAAAAAAAAAAAAATTACAGAATAATAAATGAGAATCCACATCACATGCTTAGCACACTGTTCAGTACACGAAAGGACCCAATAAATGTTATTTTACTCTACACACCTCTTTCAACATTCATAACTTTCTACACTGCATTACAGTTATTTGCCCGTTTTTCATTTCCCTGTCTAAATTCTAATTTTGTTGAGTTCTGGGGTTACAGATAATTTATCTTTGAGCTTTCCCCAGTCCTTACATGCACATAGATTGTTTTACACCTATATTTTGATTTTTCACCATACATTTATCATATATTTATGCTACATCTATATATTCACATACATTTATTCTATTTACATTGTTCATTCTGTACACTGATATTTCATACTGAAAAACGTGGCATAAGTGAAATACACAATTATACCCCACATCTATAATTTATTGCCTGAATAAATACAAGTGAGGTGTGACCATAATCATGAATCCCATGGCTTATGGAACCAGTTTAATTACAGTTGCAAGTTTCCTAGTCTATTCCTTTCTCTACTAGGAAAAAGTAGCACAAAAATTCTATTCCACTTTTCTGGGTAGGCATTTTATTCTTGCCTTTATCTTGGCCTACTGGTTAACAATGAAAAATCCCAGCTAAAAGTTGCAAATGAACAGTTCAGTACTGAAACCAGGCACTTTTTTTTATTATTATTATGGGGGTTGCTGCCCCTCACCAAGGGACTGTGATATACACTCTGGGTTGCCTTAGTGGAAGGAACTCCTCTGAATTTTCCTGCTCACCTACACTGGTGTCACATTAAACATTTCACTTGTGTCTGTTTGGTCTCCCTAACCAGACTGTCATCAGAATATAAATATGGCTTCAGTTTGGTTAGTGTTTTCCCTTAATTCTATCATATTAAGTAATGCCTCACTAATTTCTGCAAGCCAGACTGTTTCCATCATCTTTAAAGGGGGAGTCCAAATTATTTGACCTAATAAAAGGTTGTTGTGTTGAGCGAAAGAAGCCAGACCCAAGAGTGCATATTGAATTATTCCATTTACATAAGATATTTTTTAAAAAACAGACAAAACTAATCTATCTGCTAGAAACCAGGGCAGTGGTTACCTTAGGCAGAGGTGGTAACTGGAATGGAGTGTGAGAGATGTTTCTGGTGTGTTGATAATGCTCTGTTTCTTGATCTGGAGGCTAGTTATGTGGGTGTGTTCCACTTGCAAAAAAATGCATCAAGCTTAAGATAAGTGTGCTTTTCCATAAGGATATCTTATTTTATCTCAATAGAAAATTTGGCTTTTGTGTCAACTCTGCCTTAAGTAAGTGGGAAACTACAAAAGCTGGGGACTTGGGCATCTTTTAATCAAACTATGTATCAATGTCATTTCAAAGGTTTTGTTATGTGTGATCTTCCTTGAATGAGAATGGCAACAAGTTTTTTTAATCACAGATTTCCTATGTGTCTTTTTTCTGCAGTCCTGATACAGTCTATGAACCAACCAAACTTAGGGAAAAGTAAAACAGTTAAGTCCTGTATTTCCACCTTATTTACAATATAATGCCCCCTACAGAAAATAATAATCACAGAAACACAGAAAATGACTTCTCCAGAGATGAGAAATGTGCACGTGATGCCGCTTTCTCAGTTATCTCCTTCCACAAGTACATCTTCTATAATCTGGGAGAAGAGTAAATTAACACTCCAACTCCAAAGATCAATAATTATGATATGAGAGAGACAACTGTGGAAAGAATAAACGTCCTTGGGCTTAATTTACTAGGAGGAAAGAACAGTCAGAGAGAAAAAAAAAAAAAAGACCGAGAACACTGAGCTCTCTTCTGAAATGGCAGAAAGACCACTTTCTCCTGCATAAATGAAGGCAGGGCTGATACAAAACATTATCTGGCTATTATTTAACCTCCCCTACCCAGCCTATTTTAGCTCAGTAGGAATTTCACCCACTAGGTGGACCTTGGAGTTCATCCACCACCCCAATAAAGATTGTATTATTTGAAGCAATGATCACTTCTTCCAAGCAAACCAACAAACCCTAGGTATTCAACCTCTGATAACCTGCCTACTACTAAAGAACTTCAGTGGAATTAGGGGATTAAAGATGCTGTCCCCAAACTGGCCTAAGGTGACTCAAGGGGAGAAGTTAACAGCAGCAGTTAAATTGATCTACTCATAGTCAAGGATTACTCAGTCTTCTGGGCAAGAAAAGAAAGCAATTAACAGAAAGGAAATTAAAAGAAAGGAAAGGTGTTTTGAAAACAGTGGAAAAAATGCCCCCTACCCTTCCTCTCAAAAGTAATGTCAGAGCTAGTCCGGCTGCACAGAAAACTAGTGAAAATATATGAAAACTGCAGTACGGTTATAGATGATCCTTACACTTTAGCTTGTTCTCAATTGAAAAAAAAAAAAAAAGGCACATAATGTAACACTCTCCTGTCTAAATTGCTTCAAACTTTCTCAAAACGACCTTCATTGTGATGGATTCTTTTTCTGCAAACCTTTGCAGGTTGCACCTGCTTCACACAGAACCACTGGAAGCAAACTAGGAGGAGACAGAAGAAACAGGAAGGTTTAAACCAACACAAATCGATTTTGTACCAAAAAAAAAAAAAAAAAAAAAAAAAAAAAAGGTTTAGTCTAAAAAGGGAGGGCCAGTGAGAAACAAGACAGAGGGGGAAACAGACACGTCTGGCTAACTCCCAAGGTAGAAATCATGACTCATCAAAGCTTTCAGAAGGGACAGAACCAGACTTTGCATTTGTCTTGAGTTCATCTTCAAGCCAAGAAATGGTCTCTTAACTGGTAACAGAACTTTAAGGGTTTGTCCTGGGTCTGTAACAGCTGGCTGTGAGGTCTTGGGCAAAACCTTTAACGTCTCTGAGGCTCGGTTTCCTCATCAGTAGGTGACTACAAGGTCCACTCTAGCTTTAATAGTCTATCCTTGAGATTCCCGGTCCCACACTAACGGGAACTGGTCCACTGGGGGGAGCTGCAGAACTTCCTTCTTCTCACAAACTCCAGGGCCCCGGGGCCCCAACTCTCAGGAGATGCTTAAGTCCTGGAGGAAGGTGGTTCTGCCGGTTCGGAGAGAGGGTGCAAGAGCAACCCTCTCTGTGAAACGGGGCCGCGACTGCACGAGTGCTGTCTCTACGGACCCTGCTCCTTGCGATTCCGGAAGTAGCTCCCTACCCCTGCCCCGGGTTTAGATGCTCCAGAGATGAGGGCCAAGCTTATACCAGGGCAGACTAGCGGGGCGCTCAAGGAGGCACACAGAGCAGGGGGACGGAGACCTCAGTCCTCGAGACCGCTCCTGCCAAGAGGAGGGCAGGAGAAGTCGGGAGAGGTGCCGGGAGGCCGCCAGGCGGGGGAGAGGCGCGTGGGACAAGGCAGGAGGAGGGCAGCCCTTATCGGTTCCCTATCCCACTAGCTTCGCTGCCGGGGTCGGAAATCCAGGTTCCTTGGCGCGGAACTAGGGGCGGGTCCGGAGGCGGAGGCGACAGCGCCCGGCGCGGTGCGCGCGGCTGCGACCCCGTCACTCCCCCGCCGCCTCCGCCCCTAACCCTCGGCCCTGTGCGCCAGCGAGCGAGCGAACGCAGCAAAACAAAACAAACTAGTGCCGGCTTCCTGTTGTGCAACCCGCTCCTGAGTTAAGTCGGGGGCCGAAAGGGCGCCGCGGCTGGGAAGCCCGGGCGGCGGGGACCCGCGCGCGCTGCCCTGCCCGGCCGGAGCCTGTAGCCCGGAGTAGCCATGGCCGGGCTCGCAGCCCCCGCACGCTGGCCACCGGCCCCCGCCACGCCAGTGTCCTAAGCCTGTGGTTTCCCTTCGCTTCTCACCTCCCAAACACCTCCAACAAGTCGGAGGGCGCGAACACGGAGCCAGAAACCCTTCCCCAAAGTTTCTCCCGCCAGGTACCTAATTGAATCATCCATAGGATGACAAATCAGCCAGGGCCAAGATTTCCAGACACTTGGGTGACTTTCTTGTCCCCGAGGTGACTTGTCAGCTCCAGTGAGTAACTTGGAACTGTCGCTCGGGGCAAGGTGTGTGTCTAGGAGAGAGCCGGCAGCTCACTCACGCTTTCCAGAGAGCGACCAGGGCCGACTTCAAAATACACACAGGGTCATTTATAGGGACTGGAGCCGTGCGCAGGACAAAGTCTCCGAGACTGAGACATTTTCCAAACAGTGCTGACATTTTGTCGGGCCCCATAAAATGTAAACGCGAGGTGACGAACCCGGCGGGGAGGGTTCGTGTCTGGCTGTGTCTGCGCACTGGCGGCGTGGGAGGTTATAGTTATAGACCCGGCGGCTGCGGGTCGTCGGGCTGGTACCGGCGAGGAGTGTAGGTACCCTCAACCCGACCACCTCTTGCAATCATAGGGACACCGGCTTGGATGAGACACAGGCGTGGACAACAGTCTTCGTGAAGCTCCACAAACACGTGGAACTTGAAAATACAACTACTGCCCCGTGTGTGCGCGAGAGACCTCACGTCACCCCATCAATTCCCACTTCGCCAAAGTTTCCCTTCAGTGGGGGCTCTGGAGTGGCGTGCCCCACGCCCGTGCGTCCTGCAACTTGCCCTGATTGTGTACCCCTCTGCCCCCTCTACTTAAAATGAAAAAACAAAAACTGTTCCTAATTAGCGAAACTTTAAAACCCTGTTGATCTTTCTGTCTTCTACATTGGGCGCTCTTAGGCCACTGACAGGAACACTGTGTGAACCCTAATTGTTGCTATCAGTCTCAATAAGCGCAGGTCTCTCAGTGACCTATGACTCTGAGGATTGGGGTGCGCGTATCCTTAAACCCGCGCGAACGCCACCGGCTCAGCGTGGAAAACTATTTCTAATCCCTAGTTTGCGTCTCTGAGCTTTAACTCCCCCACACTCTCAAGCGCCCGGTTTCTCCCCGTCTCTCGCCTGCGAGCAAAGTTCCTATGGCATCCACTTACCAGGTAACCGGGATTTCCACAACAAAGCCCGGTGTGCGGGTCCCTTCCGCAGGCCAGCCAGCGCGAGTGACAGCGGGCGGCCAGCGCTGGCGAAGAGTAACTTGGGGCTCCAGCCCTTCAGCGCGCTCCGCGGGCTCTGCCTCCTTCGGAAATGAAAACCCCCATCCAAGCCGGGGGACGGAGCGCGGAAACCCGGCCCAAGTGCCGTGTGTGCGCGCGCGTCTGCGAGGGCAGCGGCGGCAGGGGGAGGAGGAGGCAGAGGCGGGGCGGCTGGACCCTCGGCATCAGCTCATTCTCCCCTGCTACACACATACACAAGCAAATAATGTTTCTAAAAAGTTGAGTTGCGACTTTGTGCCTCGTCTGTCCTGTTCATCCTTGTCCTGGGCCGGGGAATGCTTCTGGGGGCCGACCCCGGGATGCTGGCTAATTGCTGCAGGCGGCTTCCGTCGCCGGTGAGACCCTGGACGGCCACGGACGGCTTACAAGGGGTCCCGGGAGGGGCACTGGCCGCGGGACTCGGCGCCGGTGCCCGTGCGCGCCGCGCTCTGGGCTGCCCGGGCGGCGCAGTGTGGACGCGGCTGCAGGGAGAGGGGAAGGGGGAAGAGGGAGGGAGGAAGGCGGCCCGGCAAGGAGTGTGGATGTGTGTGCGGCCGCGAGGGCCGGCCTGCAGCCAGCTGCTTCCTGAGTGTGAGCGGTGGAGGGGGAGGGGGAAGAGTGGGGGCGGGCTCGCTGGTCACTAGGCTGGCCAATTCGAAGGCTGAGCTTGTGTCTCCCTCTTGACGCGTACACACACACACACACACACACACACACACACACACACACACTCTCACACTCCCAGTACGCCAGAAGTCGAGGAATTACAGAATTCCAGAACAGGGTAACAGCAGGGAGACACTTCGCCTTCTTCCTGGCCTTATTTGTTAAACTGACTTCTATTTTAACATGAAAAGGTGTTAGTGTTTAGCCAGGATTTGATGTCAGGTCATAAAAAAAAAATAAACAACAACAAAAAAAAATCCGGTAGTAACACAGAGAGAATAACACAGTGAAAAATGGCAAAAGGGTTGCTTTGAAATTTGGGATCGGATGCACATAACAACTTCGAAACTGGATAGGTGAAGCACTAAGGAAGCGTTTGGCATCTTTTCCAAGTATAGGCAGGGAAGAGAGGAAGGTGATGGAAGTGTTGGAAGGGTATAAAATTCCTAACACAGGCAGTTAGGAAGGGAGGTATATTCCCTGCATATGTTACATCTATAAAGTGGCACTTTATGAATTCAACATCCTCAGCCTCATACCCCACCTAAGCTCTGACCCACCACCCCTTCTGCTTGTGTTGATCAGAGCCCTCAAAAGGTTGTTACAAGAAAGTCTGCTTTTAGTAGTTCATCACATGTATTGCCACAGATGCAAGGACTTCCATCTTGGGAATCTAGGTATGTAATGCACACAATATCCTCCACGTAGGCCTTTCTGCAGTTGAGAGTATTATTCACCCTCATAAATTAAATGAGTGAGGATGCCACCAGACACTTTTAGAATTTCACAAGTCCTTATATTCTATTCTATTGTTCCTACTCCAATATAAATTAGCAATCAGGTAGTAGATGCTTTGATCAAGATAGAAGTCCTCAAGGACACAAATGACTTAGCCCAGAAAGCCAAAACTAAAAGACTATTGGCAGTTTTCATTTATCTAATTTCAGTGGGAATATTACTAGGTTTGGTCTGTATCCATGATATTAACATAACCAAAAGAAGCCTGGTTTCCACAGTACTTTTTCTTTTCTTTTCCTTCTCCTCGGGACACAAACTCATCAGAATATTAATCACCAGAATATTTGTCAGCAGAAGTAGGGGAAGAAAAATAATAAGAGTTTAGGATATGTCATTCTGTCAATTTTCCAGTTTCTCTCTGTTCATCTCTTTTAAATACAAGTATCCAGGCCCAAGATTGGCAATAGATGGGCTCAACCACACACAAGAAAAGAAAATACTCATAAAATGAAGCATGCAGCAACATCACAAAAACAAAGAAACCAAGTGGTGGAAATTGCCATGACTATTCCATTGTGGCTAGTTATTGCAACATGCCTGACATTCACATAAAAACTCTTCCTCATTAACTCCAGCCTTCAGGAACAGAGCAAGATGGGAATACTAACCCTTCAATGCATCATGGGAACTTCTGTTCATCAGATTCTTGTGCTGTACAACAACTGCTCCCCAGGAACGAGACAAGCCTGGGTGGAGGCTGCAAAAAACCTTTCCAATGTCCCTTAAATATCATTTCAAATACAATGGTTTTGATGCATAGACTGGTATTCTAGGGGCTTGCAGAGCTTCTAAAACTTCCCAAATGATGGGAACAGCTTAGCTGGAAAAGAAAAAATACATAGTGCTACACCCAACTTTAATCAATGGCTCATGGAAAAAAACACTGGGAAAGTTATGAGTCATCGACCTGGAGATCCCCAAAATCTCTTCATTTATAAGAGCCCAAGAGTGGGAATGTCATTTTATTTAGGTGTGATTTTCATGAACATCTAACATTCCTAAAATATTTACCACTAAAGAGGTATAGTGCTTTGGTTGAATTTTTTTCTTTTCTTTCTTTTTTTTTTTTTTTTCTGGCCAAGAATGTAGATCTGCAATGTTCTTATATTCCATGGGTTATAGTAAAAATGTAGTTGTTGTTGTACCAATACAACCCTGGAGTGACTCAGAATGAGATCTGTACCTCTTCTGGGCTGAATTGGTCAGCAGGGGTGAGGGAGGGTGGTAATGAGAGACAGTGAGAAAGGAAATCATGTAGTTCGGAAATGATACTCTCCCCTACCCATGAGCTCTCCATCGTGCTTAGGAATCATACTCTGGCAGCCCTTCAGCCAGATAGGTGGGAACTGCAGCCCAGTCTGTATCTTCCCTCTCTAGAGACCTGTGTTGTATGTTCCTCAACCGCTGACTCAGAGCAGCTGACTCAGCAGACAGGCCCCTGCTGCCAGCTCCAGTCCAGTTCTCATTCATTTGAGAAATATTCAGTGAGTACATACTCTGTCCAAGTATTAGGACTAAGGGAATTAACACATGTATGCATTCTACATGTGAGGATATTACAGAAAACTTTTTGCCCAGTGTCTCAGTTATAGCAAACCCTCAAGAAATGGGGACTCTTTCCATATATTACCTTGTCTAATCCTCAAAACAATTGAATGAAGTGGATATGAATAATCTCCTATTTAGAAGCCAAGAAGTTGAAGCTCAGTAAACAGTTAAAGAGAGTCAGAGACAGAGCCAGATATGCCAGTTTAGAAGCCCCAAGTTCAATCAACATTACTGTACTACAAAATAATTGTGCATGCTCTTTGAATGTGTATAAAACATATTGCAGGTGTATAAAGTGCAAAGCATCTTGTGATCAATGTTGGATGAGCACAGTGAAGTTTTTAGGGAGTGTGGAGGAGGCACGAATAATTTCCTGCAATGTGACATGGAGTAGCTTGGCTGTTTGAGCTGGACTTCAAAGAATGAGTAGAGAACTGATAAGCAGAGGAGACCATTTCAAGTAGAAGAATCAGCATCAGAAGGGGCACAGAAGGCATAAGTCCTGCATAGCAAGCATCTCACTCAAAGCTAGAGTACAAAATAGAAACATCCACAGTCTCACAGCAATGAAACACTCCCGAAGGAACATCCTAACAGCAAAACTTCAGAACTGTTATTTGAGTCACTTTGAGTGCTCTGACAGTAAACTACTTAAAAACTTGCAAAGAACTGTGATCAGATTCCTACTCCCATAAAGTGTCCATGAAAAGAAACAAGTTTGAACCCCAAAATGCAGAGAAATTGAGCTAATAGCACCAGTGATAGTATGCCTAGCTATTAAAACACAGATGCATACACACACACACACACACACACACACACACACAAGCTGGCAAGAGTCCAGTTACGTAGAAATGCAGCGGAAAAAGTTAGTGTTTGCCAACTTTAAGAGGGGGAACTAAATGTGTAAAATGGAAAATTTCCATTTTTCTTTCCTGTGTGAGTAGTACAAATAGTGGAATGCAGCAAATTTCACATTATGTTATCAGTGTGTGATATATTAAGAAAACTTAAGCTGATTTTTCTACTAATTTGTCACAAGTATGTTCAGCCCAGACTCTTTGGCTCACATACGCATCAGTGATATAATTTTTATTAAAAAATTGTTATTTACACCTATCACATTCACAACATCATACCTCTTTTCCTTTCTAAAGTCAAAGCTGTAAATATTTTATTCCATACACTATCTCTCAATCTTGTCTAATTGGTGAAATGTTTCTTCCTTTTTTATACAAACCAAGCTGAGATGTATCTAAAATTCAGAGAAAGGTTGATGAGGTATTCCTTGACATATTACTTAGGTATATCTACAAAGAGCTTACCATAACAAACATAAATTCATAGATATATACAATATTCTACAGGCAGCCAGTTATTCTTTCACAATTTAACATCTAAGCTGGCCAACTATATGTGATGTTGTAAAATTAATTACCTAATCCCAATGCTATCTTATCTATAACTGCCTTCTATAAGTGCCTCTTAATGACCATAACTTACTTTTCTTCATATGCCTTTCATGGCCTCGAAATAGTACTGGGCACTAGTAAGTAACTAATACTAATCTAATAAATGGATTAATTAATGAGAGAATGAAAGAATGGTTTCTTTACCTTCAGAGATGATAAATAACACAACTAATTATTACATATGTGTATAATCATTTCAGTGTTCCAAAAGAGGCTAACAGATGCTCTTTGAATGTGTGCAAAGCACATTGCAAGTATACAAAGTACAAGGCATTTTGTTATCAATGTCAGATGAGCACAATTAGTGTGTAGGGAGTGTGAAAGAGGCAGGAATGATTTCTTACATTGTGATATGAAGTAGCTTTCTGTACACCTAGGCTTTTTATTATAAACTGAAGATTTAAATATTACCTCCTATTTCTTGAAGACAAGTCAATTTCTTTGAAGAAAATTCAAAGACTTTATGCAATGCTTAGAGTAAGGAGGAGAGCCGGTCTGTGCCCTGCTCCAGTGACCCTTTCCTGTCTGACACCCACTACTAAACCAGGTCATTTGCATCATACCCTGAATTCTAGCCTCAAAATAAAAATATATACTTAAATAATGGGGAGAAAAGGGAAGAAAAGAAATGGAAAATAGGGAATTAGGGTGCAGAGAAGAAGGTGAATTATTTAAAAACTAGTGGAAATGAAGAAGGCAGCACAGCACTGGTACATCAGGATAATTGAGAGCAACTAGTTAGTTTGGGGCAGAATTAAGCTCTGGAACAAAAGCAATTCCATGGCTTTTCAGACTTCCCCCCAACTCACCTCGAGTCTTAAATATACCTGCAAAGGGGGTTGAAGAAACTCAGAGATTTTCCACAAATCCTAACTTCTCACAATGTTAAAAGCACGCAGGAGATTTTCACATGTATACGCATTTCTTTTCTTATTTAACTCTATACAGCAGGGAAGAGTGTAATTTTATTGTCCATGGAACAAATGACCAGTTGCCCCCAAAGCAGACCTGCCCCGGGTAAGAGTGTTGACTTCCTTCAGGCTGGGGGCACTGCTCTAAGTTCATGATCTACATTTTTTTCACTTCATTCTCACAACATCCGAATCAGGTAAGATCTAGCACAACTTCCATTTTACAGATGAGAAAACAGAGGCAGAGAGAGGTGGAATATCTCCCCACTGTCACCCAACTCATGTGGGACTAGCCAAACTTCTACCTATTAGCCATTACTCTATTACCTTTTCAGGGCGGGAAACCCTGCTTCCACCAGACAATTATTTGTTTATTCACTCAGGCAGGTAGTATGTTGGAAGAAGAGTGGACTTTGGAATCAGAAATCCTGGAATCCCAACTTCACCACTACCCGAGAGACCTTGAGCTGGTTCCTAAACCACGGGGAACTTCAATTCCACTACATGAGTTATTGCAAAGGTTGAATGGGAATTGTGACACTGGCCAGCATGCATGTAAAACCAGGGGCATCCCCTATTGATAAGGAGCCCAGCCCAAGATCTTCAAGGGAAATTGATCCCAGCCCCAGCTCCACTGATGGGCTTGGTGATTCAGAGAGGAATCTCACTCCCTCGGTCAAAGTGAATGGCTGATAAATCTGGGCCTAAGTCAATCTGTGCAAGACATTCTCCTGGCTATAGGGATTGGTTAAAAAATGGGCATGTAACCCAGTTTGGGCTAAATGAGATGTGAGCAGGAAAGTTATTTGATAGCTTCTGAAGAAGGTAACTTCTCTTCTTTCTAGAGAGCCGCTGGAAAGGTAACCTTTTCTCCTCTATGTGTTGCGAAGAGGAAAAAAAAAAAAAGTGTAACTGATTTCCTCTCAGCCTACACAGAAGGCTCACACTTGGTGAAGGGAAGGGTGGAGAAGATTAAAGAGAATAGCCCTGATGGAACCACACCTGATTTCTACATGACCTCTTAACTTTTTCATGTGTACGAGTTACTAAATCCCTTTTAATTTCTAAACAAATAATTACAGCAACTTATAGAAGTACCTAAGGTATTAAGGCACCATCATTAATACAAAGATAAGCAAGACAAACTTCAAGGGGCTCACCACATAATAAATATTATACTTAGCTTTTATGACATCATTTTAGTCTTTTTTTGTTGTTTTTTGTTTTTGTTTCTAAATAGGGTCTTGCTTTGTCACCCAAGCTGTAATGCAGTAGTGTGATCATAGCTCACTACAACCTCGACCTCCTAGGCTCAAGTGATCCTCTTGCCTCAGCCTCCTAAGGAGCTGGGACTATAGGTGCATGCCCTCATTTCATTTATTTTTGTAGAGGCAGGGGGGTCTCGCTATGTTGCCCAGGTTGTGGGTTTTTTCAAGTAAAGTTATGGCTCATACTCTCTTCAGGACCCTCCTACCATTTGGTCAGTTTGATATTATGCAAGAGAAATTCCATTTCCCCAGTAGTTACACAATGCCCCCTTTCAGACCAGCTAGTCAACCCTGTGAGGGTCAGATAGAGTAGTTTATCCATTTGGTTGTCAGACAACTGCCTCGAACAACCAGGCCATTTCTACATGTTCTCAGTTACTGGTTAACAAATATTGCCCCAGAATTCAGCATCTAATAGGAAATACATTCATTTCCAAATTCCTACTGAAATTGGATTTTTCTCATTCCTAGATAAAATGGAGACACCCAGATTTTCCTGGAATGGCATTCAGAAATAGAGAAGGAATCATAGAGACATGTCTGCCCAGCCATCTCTGAGTCTCATGCCTTTTTGCTGTTGCTGCTGTTATTACTCCTACCTTGGAAAGTTTCAGTTCATCCTTGAATATCCTCCCCACCCCCATGCTTTTCTGTCTTCTGTTTCATAACTAAATGCCATTTGAAACTCTAGCTATAGATACTCCTGCTGATATAAGCAACAGGGGCAGAGAGTCCTTAGATTCTAGACTGAATTTAGGCCCCAGCAGTTAGACAATGGAAACTTGATAATAACGATGTTATCTCAGCAGATTGCATAAGTCAGAAATGTTCTCCCTGTCACTGCTTTCTTTTTCCTTCCAGCAAGAAGTGGACATTAAGGAGAAAGTGAAGGTGGCAAGTTATGAGTGATCAGTTTAAGACACAGTTTAGTTATGGCAATGATAACAACTCAGATTTATTAGGGGCTTATTATGTGCCAGGCTGAGCAAAGTACTTTTAAGACTCTTGATCTCATTTAATTCTCACAGTATAGGGGCTAATGAGTGGTAGAGGTGAGAGTAGGACCCAGCCTCACTTGACTCAAGGGCACACACTCTTAGCTGTAATGCTCTACTGCCTCCATAAAGTATGCTTATTGTAATACATGTTGATGAGATAGGTGATAAACATAATTTATGTAAAAATTAAGAACAAATATATGGTATAAATTATATATGTAATGACCTGTTTATATGACACTCCTGTGATACTGAACTTCTTATAGTTCCTCAAAGCCTGCTTTGCAAACTTTCCAGAGCCCCCGAGCCTGCTGTTTTATCTACACAGAATGACCTTTACTATCCACCTCCTCTTACTCTGAAGCTTTCTCTGATAGGGAGAATAATGTCCCCCTCTGTGCCCCAACAACAACAAAAAAATCCACATCCTAACTCCTGGAACCTATGAATATGTTAGATTACATGGCAAAAGGGACTTAAGGCTGCAGACAGAATTAAACTTGCTAATTAGTTGCCCTTAAAGTAGGGAGACTATCCTGGCCTATGCAAGTGAGCCCTGGATTAGGGATGTGGTAGTCAGGGAAGCAGAACCATAGAGAGACTATGTTACTGGGTTTGAAGGTGTAGGAAGGAGCTATTAACCAAGGAATGTGGGCAGCTCTAGAAGCTGGAAAAGGCAATGGAATAATTCCTTCCTAGAGCCTCCAGAAAGGCATGCAGCCCTGCCGCACCTTGATCTTAACCCAAGGAAACCTGTGTTAGACTTCTATACTACAAGACTGTAAGATACAATTGCGGGTTGTTTAGGATGCTATTTAGGGTAATTTGTGACAGCAGCAATGCACTTTCTCAACTTTCCTCTCTCCCTTCTCCCCTAGACCCAAACACTGCTGGCTCTCAGCTCCCACAGAACACTGTCCTTATAGTATTTAATGCTACTGATACTATCTGGGGCCTGGCCATGTATATCCCATCCTTCCCTTAGCTTCTTCAGGAGCATTGTGGCTTGGTATCACGACCCACCTGAGAGCCTTAACCCTGCCACCACCCACTTTCTGCTGCAAGGACAGGCACTGTGAAGTGAAAGGACCCACAGCCCTTGAACTGGAAGGAACAGGAAAGGCAGGAGAAAGAGGATGTAAGAGGAGAGCAGCAGGGGGATGCAAGAAGGAGGAGGATAAAGGGATTACCAGAGGAGAGGAGGTGAGAAAACACAGAGAGGGAAGGAATGAAGGGGGAAGACATGGTCAAAGAAGAGGAGAAAGAAGGAAGGGCGCTGGAGGAGGACACGGAAGTTAGGGTGGCAACGAAGAGGAGAAGGGAGAATGAAGAGAAGGGACCTTGTTCTGCCCCCACCCATCTCCCACCTGAACACCCTCTCCTCCCTCCTCCCTGAAATCTCCCCCAGCTGTGAGTATCCAGTCCTAGTGCCTCTTCCTTGCAGTGGCTGTCAGTGCTGGGTACTCTTTAGAATACCCGGAGAAACTTGCCAGGCCCCACCCCACACCCCCCCCCACCCCCCGCCAGAGATTCTGACTTAATCAGCCTGGATAGGATCTAGGCATCAGGACTTTTTATAAGCTTCCTAGGAGACAAATGGGCAGCCAAGGTGAAGAGCCATTGTCATAAAGCCCTTTTTGATCTCTTTGTCTCACCTGGGATGGCTCCTACAGTCAAACTCAGAGCCCTCATCTAGGTCTCACACTTGGCAGCTGGAGAGACTGAACTGATACAATTTTAGAACCCAGACCCCAGAGCCAACCTGCTGGGATTTAGTCCTGACTCCACATTCAATAGCTGAGCAACTTTAGGGTAGTCACTTAAGCTCTTTGTGCCTGCCTCTCTATCTGCAAAAGGAGAATGAATATAGTCAGGTATTTGCCTTACAGCATTGTTTTGGAGACTGAGTTAATATTTGTTAAGTGCTTAGAACAGTGGCTGCCACACATAATGTATGATAAAAGCATTTTTTAAGATAAAACAAAATCAGCCTGCATCATCTCCGAATTGTTACTCTGTCTTGTCAAGCTGTTTAACCTTTTGTGTACATGCCCATGCCTGGTTTACAACTGCCCTCTTCTGTCATTCCCACCACACCAAAGCCATTGCTGTCTGCATCATAGGCACTCATAGTCTGTTAAGTGAACAAAGAAGAAGCAACAAATAATTCCAAAATATATATAACCTGTTCATTAAAATTAAGGCTTGGCTGTGAGTTAATACTTTAAAAAAAAAAGTCATTTAAACAATTTCCACTTATGAACAAAGGTCTTAGGCAGTGGTTGGGGTGGGGGTAGCACAGTATAAGTAACAGATGTGTGGCATAAGGAAGAGTCCTGAGTGGTTCTCAAATTGGACAATTCTGATATCTAACTGAGGTTACAGAAGGTCATAAAGTAGGCTGAAGAAAGAAGAGAGGTAGAAGTTCTGAAAAAATACCCAGGTCAGAGGAATAAAAGGCCACAAAAGGCAAACTTACTACTTTATCATTGTGCCTAAGGCAGGCCCAGTCTACATTTCTATTTTGATGACTGATTTGCATACACACTCATATACATTTTAACTCTGAAAGTAGAAGTTCCATATGTGTTTTATTTACTCTCATTTATTTTTTATCTTTACCAGTTGGCCTATTTTTTTTTCTTCGCATGACATCAGGAGATCATCATTGCAACAAGCAACTCAGCTTAGAAGTGCTGGGATAACTCCGAAAGAGACATTTGAGACAAGATGTAGAACTTTGTATTAGAGTACAAGAAAATTTATAATGCACAAATTTGGCGGCCAAAAGATTTCTCTCAAAGGTATGAAAAGAGGTCTGTGCTTTATTTTCAAAGAAACCAAATAAGACGTGGTCCCTGAATCACTGTCTGAACGCAAACAGCATTTGGTTTTGATCTGAGTTGTTGAAAACTATGACCAATTTATCCTGAGGATGCCAAACCATCAGAGAATGTTTTTAAGTCTGGATTTCCATATCAGGATTCTGCTACACACTTTTTCTCTTCATTTCACATTACATAGGGCCAACCCAAAATAGTACTTCCAACAATGGATGTAGTTGGTATGATAATTTCACATCTAGTTATGGGCAAGGGGTAGATGGGCCTTTTTCTTACTGACATGCTCATGTGGCCCAAGAAATATATATAAAAATATAATTGAACAGTAAATGGAATTATTTGATATAATCCCCCTTCTATACTGTATTGATAGACTTCTTAGGCAGACTCAGCCAGTTTCCGAGTGAATGGGGAATAAGGAAAATTTCATAAACTCGCTTGTCAAATGAACGTGCCCCAGTGTGCCTCTCCAATCTACCCGAGTCACACCTGCTGCCGGCCTTCTTCCTGCTCTCCACCTGGTCCAAGAAGAGTCACTGCCGATTTTTTGAACTTCATTTGCAAACCTAAACCCCAAATATATCCATTAGTTTCAATGCCGAATCACATTTGCAGTGCCCCTTCCTGCCTCCAAAGCTAAACTATATGTGTGTGAAGGTGCAGACACAGGGAGAACGGATCCAGTCCCATGAGGACATGCCCCAGCCATCTTGCAAGCATGTGCGACACACCAAGGACCTCCTACAATGAGCCAATCACCCAGGATTACCCGCTTTTGGGTCTCAGTAGGATTTTTTGGGAAGGTGATGAGGACTTGATCAGCACATACAGTCTCTGAAGCACTTTCCACTCTGCCCACATCCTTCTGAAATAAGTAAATGGGGGTGGTGATGTTGATGTTTTACACTTCCCTACAATTTAGGGCATCTAAATCACCCAAAGGTAGGTATTTGTCTAAAATCATAGTCTGAAGCTAGAGATTTGGACCCATTCTGCATTCAGGGTGCATCTTCAGATTTCAATACAGACAAGGTGTAGAGGATTTGGAGGGCAGTGTGCAACTTCTAAGGATGGAAACTTCATAGAAGTGCCTAATCCTAAAGCCAGAGTGTCTTTGCAGAAGTTCTTAATGCTAAGGAGTCTGTGGATAGAAGTGGATACCTTTTGGCCAGGCCTGGTGGCTGATGCCTGTAATCCCAACACTTTGGGAGGCCGAGGCAGGCGGATCACTTGAGCCCCAGAGTTCAAGACCAGCCTGGCCAAGATGGCAAAACCCCATCTCTACTAAAAATAAAAAAATTAGCCAGGCATTGTGGCACATGCTTGTAATCCCAGCAACTTGGGAGGCTGAGGCAAAAGAATCACTTGAACTGGAGAGGTGGAGGTTGCAATGAGCGGAGATAGCACCACTACACTCCAGCCTGGGTGGCAGAGCAAGACTCTGTCTCAAAAAAGTAACTAAATAACTATAAAGTGTTTACCTTTTGTAATCCCATGTATTTCATTTTAGACCTTATCATGAGAAGCAGTCCACAAGCTTCACCAGACTCCCAAAGGAATCCATTACACGGTAAGTTACTGACCCCTGCAACTGTCAGGGCCCACTCCCCCTCCCTCCCAAGCCAGAATAACTCCACACCCAGACACCAGATCTGCATTCCCCCAACTCCTACCCCTACCCTGACTTCCACTGTCTGTCTTCCCCAACAGCAACATGGTGGCCCTGACCCTCCTGCATCAGACTTATCACTGCCCCCCTCTTTTAGAGTCACCTCCCTTGCCTTCTATAAAACACTGTCTTGTCCTGGGAGTTTGGGTTGTATGTTTAAAGACTGTCAACAGTGGTCGTCTGACTGGGGAGCAGGGGAGGTGGTTAGGTGACAGGAATTTGGTTCCATGATGTCTTCATTTTTAGAGTAAGCCCATTTTACTTAAATGATCAAGAAAACAGAAACGATCTTTTAAAAATCTATTCTTCTTGTAAGTGGAAACTGCATGAGAACACATGTACACAAAGAGAAGAACTACAGACACTGGGGTCTACTTGAGGGTGGAGAGTGGGAGTAGGGAGAGGAGCAGAGAAAAATAACTATTGGGTACGAGGTTTAGTATCTGAATCACAAAATAATCTGTACAACAAACCTGCATGACATGAGTTTACCTGTATAACAAACCTGCACATGTACGTCTGAACCTAAAATAAATGTTTTTAAAAAAAAAAAGAAAGAAAGAAAGAAAGAAACTTTACATGCTGGGCGTGGTGGCTCACACCTGTAATCCCAGCACTTTGGGAGGCCAAGGCTGGCAGATCACTTCAGGTCAGGAGTTCAAGACCATCCTGGCCAACACGGCGAAACCCCATCTCTACTAAAAATACAAAGAAGAGCCAGGCGGTGGTGTGCTCCTGGAATCCCAGCTACTGGGGAGGCTGGGGCAGGAGAACCACTTGAACCGGGGAGTGGGAGGTTGCAGTGAGCTGAGATCGCACCACTGCACTCCAGCCTGGGCGACTGAGTGAGACTTTGTCTCAAAAAAAAAAAAGAAAAAAAAAAAAGAAACTTTCCAATTGTATACATACACAGGCACCCATATGAGCATGCATGTACATACATGCAAATTTTGCCAATAAATTATTTGCAGTGTAGTTATACATATGAAAAACAGATCTGCTCTTCCTCCCAATTTCTTCTTGAGTGTGCTTGCATTCCTTGTCCTCCTCTCTTCACCTGACCGTGCTGTTACCTTAGGCCTCTTCTATCCTTTCCCTCTCTGTTTTATGGCTCTGCTCACTTCACTGTGGCTTAGTGGAACTGAAGGAGGTCTTGGGACAGGTGGAGCTGGGTATGCCAGCCCTGAGGGCTGTGTCTTCAGCCAGATCATTTAATCTCTGCTTCTCAGTTCACTCATCCATAGGAAGAGCTAACATTTTGCAGGTGCTTACTCAGGCCAGGCATGTTACATATATTAGTTCATTTAATCCTCACAATAACACTATGAGGTTGGTAACGTTAGCCCCACATGCACACACTGAGGTACAGAAAAATTAAATCACTTCCCCAGGATAGACAATGATAGTAGCTCCTCTATTTTTTCTAGTCTTCTGGCTTCAGAGTCTGTCCTTTTAGCACTATGCTATGCTGCTTCTTTGGGGAAGAAAAAAAAAGTCTCAAACTGAATTCCACATACCTGTGTAACAGTACTCTTTTGTTGATTAGAGATAACATGGGAGGTGGAGGTTGGACATACAGAATGCCCGGCACATAGTAGGTGTAGCTGTCATCACACTCCTCTAATGAGTATCACCCTAAGCTTCCTCCACACAACTCCATTAACTCTGGCAAGTGTGTCTGCTTCCATAGCCCACAGGAATCTTAGTTTGAGCAGCTGTCTTCTTTCTGAGCCACTGCTGCTCCCTCTTCAGCCATTCTGCTCACTGTGCCACCTCCCCCTCTCCATCTCACCCTGCCTGCTTTCTGGATGTTTCTGGCATCAGCTCCCATTGTTCAGAACCCATCTCCTCCCACCACCCAACTTGAGGTCCTCAGTTCTCTCAGCCAGACCAGTTCTCTAACCTCCTCATGGGTCTGCTGGCCTCCAGTCTCTCCCCACACAAATTTGGCTGACATGCGGTTGTCAGATTAATGGTCCTGGATGTGACTCTTTGATCTTGGACCTTGATTTTTCTCTCTGGCAGTGTCCCCTGCCCAATACTCTGTTCTTGAGTCAAAATTAACTAGTTACTAGAGTCTCCAAACACACCTTGAGTTTTACCTCTGCTGAGATGCCCTTCCTAGGCCAATCTCCCACCTTAAGATCAAGTTCCAATGCCAGCTCCTCCCGCAGCCTTCCCTGGGAGTCTCAAGTACACTTGGACTTCCTCTCCCTTGCATTTTGCACTGGGTGTGTGTTGCAGGAGGTAGGGGATCAGTGTGCATGGTCTTTTCCACCTCTAACTGATTTATGAGGTCTTACACAGGCTTGGGCCTCAATATTTGTTAAAAATATAAATGTGTAAATGGGAAAACTGAAGTCCAGAAAGATTCACTGACAAAATCAATAAATCAGGTAGTTGAGAGATGGCATTACATAAAAATGTAGTTAGCCATATTGCCTGAGTTTAAGCCAACTCTAGCATTTATTAGCTGGTGTTACCTGGGGCAAGTAACTTAACCTTTGTGTGCCTCAGTTTTCTCAGCAGCAATGTGGGAATAATAATAGTACTTATAGGATGGTCATGAGGATTAAGTGAATTAATACTTATAAAATGTTCAAAATGGTACTTAATACATTGCAAGCACTCAAATGTTAGCTAGTTTTTTTTTTTCATTAATGGCAGGACCCGAATTAGAATCAAGAACCCTTGACTTCCAGTCCAATGCTCTTTCTCCCAGGCTCCATGTGTTGGCACTGTGTAGCTACCTGCCACTCAATGCTCTCTGTTTCCTCAGTGTCCTTACTCTTTGTTCAACTTCCCCACTCCATGAAAAAAAGATGCATGCACATGATATGTTTGCATATGCATATACATTCAAGTCAATAGGTAAATACTGCTTTTTCCATTTAAGGTAGTCTAGAGCTTTGATGACGCTATGTTGTCTTCAGTCAAAAAAAAAAAAAAAAAAAGAAAGAAAGTAGGGGATTCTCTGTCACCCACAGTGCAGGATAAGCCTCTTACAAGAAAAGAAACAGCTATGGAGGCTTTCAAATCTTCTCTAATTCTAAGATACTTCCACTAGCAGTTTCTGAAAAGCCACCATGACAGGTCAGAACTCACATGGAAAAGAACACTGATTTTTCTGGAGCCAGGCAGAACTGGGTTTAGATGTCAACTTCTCATTCATTAGCTCTGGGGGTTTGGGCAAGTTCCTTTAACCTCTGTCCCTGAGCCTTCATAGGGCTGTGGGCAGAATGGATGAACTAATTTTCAAAAGGCATTAAGCTCAGTGCCAGGCACCCAGCAAACCCTGCTGTTAGCTTGATTCCTTTGGGATGAGTAGTGCTGGAACTCTCAGAGATTCAGTGCTGCTGAGGGTGAAAATGGGAAGCCCCGAAAGCCAGTTTGCCAAGACCATAGCTTGTGGAGCCATTCCCCAGCCCAGCTGCTGAAGGAATATTTCCTCTCTACCCTTGTGGTCCTTCCACTCTCTCCTGCTGTTCTGTGTACTGACTCAACCAGAGTGTCTTTTCTCGGAGATACAACTCCCACCAAAGAGAAGAGAAAGAAGTCTAATTTCGGATCTCAGTTAATTTGGGAAATGGACTTTCTTACACTTAAAATCATGTGTCCCAGATGCATTTCCTAGTGAAAGAAACAAAGCTCGTCATCTTGTCAGTCTCTAGTGCACTTTTCAAGTTGACCCAACATGATATTGAGAGGACAAGCGATCATGCCTGTCTCCTACACAAGAAGCCTGAGACTGAATGGTTTGCCGGGAGACTCTGGGGTCCTTACTGTTAGTATCTCAGGGCTTGATCTCTCAGTCCATGTTCTAAAAAACTCCATATGTGATGACACTTTTCTAAATGTTCTCCATTTAATAACAAGTTTAAGTTTTATTTTTAAATAAAACGAACCTCTATTTTTTAAAGCCTTTAAATTGATTCAAACCCTTCTAAAACAGAGTTAATTCCTAAACTTCACCTTCTGCCGCCTACATGCCTTAGAAATACAACTGTCTTTAGATCTCATGTTGCAGAACCATAATTTTACATAACAGCATTCAACCAAATATTGGTTCTGTTATTTTCCTCACCAAGCCTGTTGATACTTTGTGCAATGAAAGAGTTTTCAATGGAAAACTCTTCATGGAAGACATACACTCAGAACACCTCTCTCTGTGTGGCTACATTCTCATGAACTTCCCCGTGAAACACAGTGGGGACTGCAGACAACCTCCCTGGGTCTTCTGGGGCCAACCTCTCTGAGATACCTGCTCTTAGCCAAACCAAGAAGGAGGTTCCTGGAAGGAGAAAGGGTGACTTGGGCTGTCAGTAGGTGGCGCGCGTTCCCCAGCATTAGCCCTGACCCTAGCTCAGAGGTACCTGGACATGTTCTTCCAGGTATGGGCTTCTAGAATGCAGACCTCTTAGACCAGTAATCTCATGTTACCTCTTGGGATGCTGTTGCCCTGAAACACCAAGTTGTTCACAAAACTCTGCTACTCTAAATTTTAGAAAGGAAGCAGGATATTACATATTGTATTTTTAAAATAAAACACATTCTTATCTGGGATGATCACAACGGAAATTTTAAATACATACATATATATGTATGTATGTATATGCCATTCCCCTTTATGAAGCATACATCACACCTCCCCTAATGCCACTGTCAGTCTATCCTCAACAAAAAAGATTTCTCCAACTTTTTCTGGTTTTGGAAGAGAGGGTAGGATACCTACAAGCTAAATTCTAAAGAATAATCATTAAACTCATATAGCTACCTTTGCAAATCCGATGATTGCTCACATAACCCCTTCACAGATTCTCCCATAAGGTCCCACAACTTGTTTTTTGTTTAAAATACATCTTCATTTTTTGTGGGTCCTTAACTGGACTGACTTTATTGCAAGTCAACAGATATTTTAGCAGCTCCTACTACTTGCTAGGGACAGAGTAGAACAGTAGGTCCTTAAATATCGCCATTTCATTCAACATCATTTTGTGATAACATTGATGAGAAAAACAAAATCAGTTCCTGGCCAGATCCACTGTGTGGAGTGTGTATGTTCTCCACATGTCTATATGGGTTTTCTCTGGGTACTCTGGTTTCCATCCACACCCCAAAGTGTGCATGTTAGGTGAATCAGCATGTCTAAATGGTCCCAGTGCGAGTAAGTATGGGCATGTGTGTGAGTGTGCCCTGAGATGGGATGGCAGCCTGCCCAGAGTTGGTTCCTGCCTTGCACCCTGAGCTGCTGGGATAGGCTTCGACCATCTGCAGCCCTGAACTGGAATAAGCAGGTAAATAATTATCTTATTTATTTTTATTAATCTTTTAAAAATGTATGCATAGCTCACATTTATTTCAGTGTTTAATATAAGAAGTGTTTGTGGTCTTTATTCAGAAGTTTTTGTGACCAGAAAACCATTGTAGGAACTTAACTCTTGTTTATATCCATTAGCCGTTGGTAACATTGGTTTTTTAATATGTTGTTTTGCTTAAAGTCACAGTGTCTAAGAACCTATTGACAATGTTAAGTGAAGACTTGCTGTCCCTTCAAGGAGATTAATCTAGTTGAAAGATGAGGATGCTCAAGCAGGGCACTTAGAATAAAGAAAAGATAGTCTTTGATATCATATTGGCTAAGAAAAAAGAGAATGTATTCTGTGCCTTTCAACGACAAGGTTAAGCTCAAAATATATTCTTGCGTACTTTAAGTACTGGTCTTTACATCAGAAATGAGGTAGAGATCAAGTTCTCTTGTACTTAACCTGTGACCCAAGCTATCCTCATCAGTCCTTAGCACAGCCTTTCCTTACCCATGCAGTGGCTTCTCAGTGAAATCTTCCCAATAGTTTTTTACAGTACTGATGCCTATCCTAAAGATTCTGATTTAATCACTGTGGGATGCAGCCCCCACACACATTTCCCCAAGACATTCTTCTTGCAGCCACACTTGAGAACCACTGCTTTAAAGGCATTTGTAATTGTTATGTCTTTAGGAAGCAGATGTCTTTTTAAAAATATCAGTCTAAAGAAGACACAAAATCCCTATGAAATAACAATGGCAAAAAATGCTAAAGTGAGTATAAAACATTTTAAATTACCTATTGCTTAAGATTATTCATCCTTTTATATGATACCTATTTTCATTAGTCACAGATTCTAAATGGATCTTCTTTAAAAATCAGCAGGTTGATCACAGAGGTGGTCTACAGAAAAAATTAAGAGAAAAAATGAGCAGGCATTATTCAAGTTCCTCCTATGTGAAACATTGATGAAGCTCAGAATTTATTTATTGTTCATTTTGTCTAGGACCTGAAGAATTCAAACCATTGAGAGTGAATGAAGTAGCACATGTAAAAAAGTACTTTGTAAACTTTAAGCTGCCAAGCAGATGGAAGTTATTATCAACAACCTTCTTCAGCCTTACTCAAGCCAAGGGAATTGTTCCTTGTGTGATTGATGATAAATAATATTAAAATAGCACATCTACACGGTAAAATCTTTGTGAAGATATACTTAGAACGAACATGTGTATAATGTGAGAAAAGTAACTAGAAAAATTATAGAAACTGGGGAATGTCAAAATAAGTTATTTCAGCAGCTGGGAAAGGAGGAAGCATGTTTTAAAATGCATGCTTTGAACAAATGTACTGGTATTCTTGGGAGCCGGGGTACTCTCTGCGGGAGAGGTGGTGGGTGGAGGGCAGTTACAATGATGGAAAGTGGGGAGGTAAGGAAGAGTTCTCTTGTGTTTGATTGGAATTCGAGGGGCCAGGATGAACCCACAAATTTAAAGAAATGTATATCTCCCAGTTCTATTCACTAAAAGCACCTAGAATCAATGACATCTCAGTAGTCGTGAGCATACCTAGGGCCCAGAGTTTCATTTCTGAATACATCCCCCACTGAAAGGAAGCAGGGCCCCTTGGATAAATGGCTTATTCCAGGGCTAGGGCAGGGAAAGTACAAAGTGAGCCGTACGCATCTTGTGACAGAAAGCAAACCCTCAAAAATATAAGGGGCAGTGTCAAAATAACATAGGAGCCAGCTTGAAAGAGCTCCCTCTGGCCAATTATGGGCAATTTTAGCATCAAAATAACAATGATAAGTTATAAAACATTGGCAGCAAAAAGAGTCCAGATGTTCAGAGATAAAAAATATATATAAATAAGTAAATAATGGGGAAGATAAACCTCTTTTTTACAGCGAAATGCTAACAAACATAGAAGAAATATTTGTTTTAAAAATCACAAACTTGCAGCCTCTGCAGTAATAACAGATTAAGATGACAGTCTTCAATAGATGCTAAAACTATTAGGTGAAAGTTTGTTGGTGAACAGGATATTTTCGGAGCCTCAAAATATCTCCCCACAGATTACTTGCTGATTGCAAAGGGGGGAAGTTCCTGTACAGTGGGTTCATCAAAGTGACATCGTGTGCCTCCCGGAGTGAGCTGCTGAGGACACAACAGTACTTACATGGTATTCCTGCCAAAAATGCACAACCTGAATCTAATCATAAGGAAACGATCAAGCAAACTCAATTGGAGGGGCATTCTGTAAAACAGCTGGCCTGTACTCTTCAAAAATGTCAATGTCATGAAAGACATGAGGAACCATTCTAGGGTAAAGGAGACAAAATATACATGACAACAAAATGAAATGAGTGATCTCAGCTGGATTCTGAATGAGAAAAAAAAATCACAAAATTGAATATTAACTGTATATTAGGTAATCGTATTGTATTGATCCTGAATTTGATGATCATATTGTGGTTATGTTAGAAAATATCACTGTACTTAGGGGCAAAATACTAAAGTTTTATGGTCATTATATCCATTTCTCCCTCTCAAATGATCCAGATGGGGGAGCAGGAAGAAACAGAACCCAAATGTGGCAAAATGCTAACAACTGGTGAATCTGGGTGAAGGTACATGGAAGCTCATTATTCTGTTCTTGCAACTTTTCTTAGAACTTGACGTTTTTCTAAGAAATGATTTTAAACATTTTTAAATGATGTCTTAAAATTTATTATGTTTTGGTAAAATCCAAATACTAAAACTTTTTTTTCCCCTAGAAACAGGTTCTTCCTGTGTCACCAAGGCTGGAATGCAGTGGCATGATCACAGCTCACTGTCACCTCAAACTCCTGGGCTCAAGTGATCCTCCTGCCTCACCCTCTTAAGTAGCTAGGACTACAGATGTTCACCACCACACCTGGCTAATTTTATTTTGGGAGGTAGAGACAGGGTCTCACTATGTTGCCCAGGATGGTTTTGAACTCTGACCTCAAACTATCCTCTGCCTCAGTCTCCCACTAGTACCTCTTAAAATGTTATCAGAAAATTTCTACCCCAATAACATTTTTGAAATATACTTGATCAGTCATATGAGTAAACTAAATATTAATGAATGATTTAGAACCAGAATTCTAATCTGGCTATGCATGGCTCACAGATTTGTATTTTTTTTTTTTTTTTTTTTTTTTTTGGCCTATAGAATGGTCCTTACAGTAGGTTAGTAGGGGTGGGGTGTGTGTGTGTGTGTGTGTGTGTGCGCGCATAAGAGTCAAATTAGTTGTTAAGTAAGAAACATAAAAATCATGATTTTCAGCTTCTTTTGAAAAATCCAAAGCTGCCAACCTTTGGCTTCCCAATGGGCTTATCTGAGTCACAGCCACCCCGCTTTTGACGTGTCATGTTTTTTATAGGTCACCAAATTCCTTTCCATTCTGAATGTCTCTGGATGTCCCCTGACCCTGCATGCTTCATTCACTCCAGTTACCTGCCTAGCCCCTAAAATAATTTGAGTTTGTGAGCTGACTTTTAGATAATAAAGAATAAAGAGGAAAGTAAGACCATCACCTCTGGAAGGGAGTTGAGAAGGAGGTGGGACTGAAAAGGCATCTTCATTTCACTATGCCTCAGACTGAACTCTTAGTTTCCCCTTCCTGGTCCATCCCCACTTTATCGCCAAGCCAGAAACCTAGGGATTTATCCTTGACATCTTTCTCTCTGTCAATACATCTATCAAATCTATGTCTAAATTCTGTATATTTTACTTCTTAAATATTCTGAAATCTGTCTATTTATCTCTATTTCCAACACAAAACCCATCATCACCCATCATTACTATTGCCACCATCACTACCTCCATCATCATCACCAACATCACCACCACTATCTCTACTATCACTACCAGCACCACAGGAACCATCACCATCATTATCACTACTATTAGTTTCAGCACCATTACCACACTATTCCAAGCACCCAGTATTATATTATGTCTAAGAAGGCTTCCTAAGTGGTCCATCCATATTCATTCTGGTCCCTCTTCAATCTGATCATTACACTGAAGGCAGATAAGTTTTTTCAAAATGCAAGTTTTGAAAGTCTGCCTCTTGCTTGAGCATTTTTCAATGGCTCCCACAGCTCTCGAGATAAAAGGAACATTGCTTGAAAAGGCTTCAAGTCTCTGCTTGGTCTGTACCCTAGCCATCTCTGCAGCCTTATTTCCCACTTTTCCCTACTCTGCTCTTCTATTCCAGCCATCCTGCTAGTCTTTAAGTCCCCAATACTCAGCATGGTCTCTCCTTTTTTAAAAATCTCAGGTGCCTAGAATTGGATTAATCATAATCCTTGGTTTATGCCATGCTATTAAATTACCCAATGCATGGTTTTCTCTATTTATGTAATTAAAATAAGACAATGAATATTTCAGAACTCCCTACCCACCCACCCCTGTATCTAGAGCATTACCAATAATTTACATGTCACTTTGTGAACCTCCCATTTCTTCTCTGCTATCCCTCCTCCAAAGGTAACTACCATCCCTGCATTTTGTGTTTTGTTTTATTGGCAGTTTTGTTTTGTTTTGTTTTGTTTTAGACAAAGTCTCACTGTCCAGGCTGGAGTGCAGTGGCATGATATCATCTCACTGCAGCCTCCACCTCGCGAATTCAAGTGATTCTCATGCCTCACCCTCCCGAGTAGCTGGGATTATAGGTGTGGACCACCACATCCAGTATATTTTTTTTTCACATTTTTTTTTATTATGCTTTAAGTTCTAGGGTACATGTGTACAATGTGCAGGTTGGTTACATATGCATACATGTGCCGTGTTGGTGTGCTGCACCCATTAACTCATCATTTACATGAGGTATTTCTCCTAATGCTATCCCTCTGCCATCCCCCCACCCCATGACAGGCCCCCATGTATGATGTTCCCCGTCCTGTGTCCAAGAGTTCTCATTCTTCAATGCCCACCTATGAGTGAGAACATGCGGTGTTTAGTTTTCTGTCCTTCCGATAGTTTGCTCAGAATGATGATTTTCAGTTTCATCCATGTTGCTACAAAGGACATGAACTCATCCTTTTTTATAACTGCATAGTATTCCATTGTATATATGTGCCATATTTTCTTAATCCAGTCTATCATCGATGGACATTTGGGTTGGTTCCAAGTCTGTGATGTTGCAAATAGTGCCACAATAAACATATGTGTGCATGTGTATTTATAGTAACATGATTTATAATCCTTTCGGTATATACCCAGTAATGGGATGGCTGGGTCAAATGGTATTTCTAGTTCTAGATCCCTGAGGAATTGTGACACTGTCTTCTACAGTGGTTGAACTAGTTTACACTCCCACCAACAGAGTAAAAGCATTCCTGTTTCTCCACATCCTCTCCAGGATGTTTCCTGACTTTTTAATTATCGCCATTCTAACTGGTATGAGATGGTATCTCATTGTGGTTTTGATTTGCATTTCTCTGATGACCAGTGATGATGAGCATTTTTTCATGAGTCCGTTGGCTGCATATATATCTTCTTTTGAAAGTGTCTGTTCATATCCTTTGCCCACTTTTTGATGGGGTTGTTTGATTTTTTCTTGTAAATTTGTTTAAGTTCTTTGTAGATTCTGGATATTAGCCCTCTGTCTGATGGGTAGATTGCAAAAATTTTCTCCCATTCTGTAGACTGCCTGTTCACTCTGATGGTAGTTTTTTTGCTCTGCAGAAGCTCTTTAGTTTAATTAGATCCCATTTGTCTACTTTGGCTTTTGTTGCCATTGCTTTTGATGGTTTAGTCATGAAGGCATTGCCCATGCCTATGTCCTGAATGGTATTGCCTAGGTTTTCTTCTAGAGTTTTTATGGTTTTAGGTCTAACATTTAAGTCTTTAATCCATCTTGAATTAATTTTTGTATAAGGTGTAAGGAAGGGATCCAGTTTCAGCTTTCTACATATGGCTAGCCAGTTTTCCCAGCACCATTTATTAAATAGGGAATCCTTTCCCCATTGCTTGTTTTTGTCAGGTTTGTCAAAGATCAGATGGTTGTAGATGTGAGGTGTTATTTCTGAGGCCTCTGGTCTGTTCCAGTGGTCTACATCTCTGTTTTGGTACCAGTACCATGCTGTTTTGGTTACTGTAGCCTTGTAGTATAGTTTGAAGTCAGGTAGCGTGATGCCTCCAGCTTTGTTCTTTTGGCTTAGGATTGTCTTGGCAATGCAGGCTCTTTTTTGGTTCCATATGAACTTTAAAGTAGTTTTTCCAATTATGTGAAGAAAGTCATTGGTAGCCTGATGGGGATGGCATTGAATCTATAAATTACCTTGGGCTGTATGGCCATTTTCACAATATTGATTCTTCCTATCCATGAGCATGGAATGCCCTTCTATTTGTTTGTGTCCTCTTTTATTTCGTGGAGCAGTGGTTTGTAGTTCTCCTTGAAGAGGTCCTTCACATCCCTTATAAGTTTTATTCCTAGGTATTTTATTCTCTTTGTAGCAATTGTGAATGGGATTTCACTCATGATTTGGCTCTCTGTTTGTCTGTTATTGGTGTATAAGAATGCTTGTGATTTTTGCACATTGATTTTGTATCCTGAGACTTTGCTGAAGTTGCTTATCAGCTTAAGGAGATTTTGGGCTGAGACGATGGGGTTTTCTAAATATACAATCATGTCATCTGCAAACAGGGACAATTTGACTTCTTTTCCTAATTGAATACTCTTTATTTATTTCTCTTGCCTGATTTCCCTGGCCAGAACTTCCAACACTATGTGGAATAGGAGTGGTGAGAGAGGGCATCCCTGTCTTGTGCCAGTTTTCAAAGGGAATGCTTCCAGTTTTTGCCCATTCAGTGTGATACTGGCTGTGGGTTTGTCATAAATAGCTCTTATTATTTTGAGATACATTCCATCAATACCTACTTTATTGAGAGTTTTTAGCATGAAGCGCTGTTGAATTTTGTTGAAGGCCCTTGCTGCATCTATTGAGATAATCATGTGGTTTTTGTCTTCAGTTCTGTTTATGTGATGGATTACGTTTATTGATTTGTGAATGTTGAACAAGCCTTGCATCCCAGGAATGAAGCCAATTTGATCTTGGTGGATAAGCTTTTTGGTGTGCTGCTGGATTCGGTTTGCCAGTATTTTATTGAGGATTTTCGCAGCAATGTTCATCAGAGATATTGGCCTACAATTCTCTTTCTTTGTTGTTTCTCTGCCAGACTTTGGTATCAGGATGATGCTGGCCTCATAAAATGAGTTAAGGAGGATTCCCTCTTTTTCTATTGATTGGAATAGTTTCAGAAGGAATGGTAGCAGCTCCTCTTTGTACCTCTGGGATAATTCAGCTGTGAATCCATCTGGTCCTGAACTTGTTTTGGCTGGTAGGCTATTAATTATTGCCTCAATTTCAGAGCCTGTTATTGGTCTATTTAGAGATTCAACTTCTTCCTGGTTTAGTCTTGAAAGGGTGTATGTGTCCAGGAATTTATCCATCTCTTCTAGATTTTCTAGTTTATTTGCATAGAGGTGTTTATAGCATTATCTAATGGTAGTTTGTATTTCTGTGGGGTCAGTGGTGATATCCCCTTTATCATTTTTTATTGCATCCATTTGATTCTTCTCTCTTTTATTCTTTATTAGTCTTGCTAGCAGTCTATAATTTTGTTGATATTTTCAAAAAAACAGCTCCTGGATTCACTGATTTTTTGAAGGGTTTTATGTGTCTCTATCTCCTTCAGTTCTGCTCTGATCTTAGTTATTTCTTGACTTCTGCTAGTTTTTGAATGTGTTTGCTCTTGCTTCTCTAGTTCTTTTAACTGTGATGTTAGGGTGTCGATTTTAGATCATTCCTGCTTTCTCTTGAGGGCATTTAGTGCTACACATTTCCCTCTACACACTGCTTTAAATGTGTCCCAGAGATTCTGATACGTTGTGTCTTTGTTCTCATTGGTTTCAAAGAACATCTTTTTTTCTGCCTTTATTTGGTTATTTACCCAGTAATCATCCAGGAGCAGGTTGTTCAGTTTCCATGTAGTTATGCAGTTTTGAGTGCGTTTCTTAATCCTGAGTTCTAATTTGATTGCACTGTGGTCTGAGAGACAGTTTGTTATGATTCCTGTTCTTTTACATTTGCTGAGTAGTGCTTTACTTCCAACTATGTGGTCAATTTTGGAATAAGTGCAACGTGGTGCTGAGAAGAATGTATATTCCATTGATTTTGGGTGGAGGGTTCTGTAGATGTCTATTAGGTCTGCTTGGTGCAGAGCTGAGTTCAAGTCCTGTATATCCTTGTTAACCTTCTGTCGCATTGATCTGTCTAATATGACAGTGGGGTGTTAAAGTCTCCCATTATTATTGTGTAGGAGTCTAAGTCTCTTTTTAGGTCTCTCAGGACATGCTTCATGAATCTGGGTGCTCCTGTATTGGGTGCACATATATTTAGGATAGTTAGCTCTTCTTGTTGAATTGATCCCTTTACCATTATGTAATGGCCTTCTTTGTCTCTTTTGATCTTTGATGGTTTAAAGTCTGTTTTATCAGAGACTAGGATTGCAACCCCTGCTTTTTTTTTGTTTTCCATTTGCTTGGTAGATCTTCCTCCATCCCTTTATTTTGAGCCTATGTGTGTCTCTGCACATGAGTTGGGTCTCCTGAATACAGCACACTGATGGGTCTTGACTATCCAATTTGCCAGTCTGTGTCTTTCAACTGGGGCATTTAACCCATTTACATTTAAGGTTAATATTGTTATGTGTGAATTTGATCCTGTCATTATGATGTTAGCTGGTTATTTTGCCCATTTGTTGATGCAGTTTCTTCCTAGCATCGATGGTCTTTACAATTTGGCATGCTTTTTGCAGTGGCTGGTACCAGTTGTTCCTTTCCATGTTCAGTGCTTCCTTCAGGAGCTCTTGTCAGGCAGGCCTGGTTGTGACAAAATCTCTCAGCATTTGCTTGTCTGTAAAGGATTTTATTTGTCCTTCACTTATGAAGCTTAGTTTGGCTGGATATGAAATCCTGGGTTGAAAATTATTTTCTTGAAGAATGTTGAATATTGGCCCTCACTCTCTTCTGGCCTGTAGAGTTTCTGCTGAGAGATCCGCTGTTAGTCTGATGGGCTTCCCTTTGTGGGTAACCCAACATTTCTCTCTGGCTGCCCTTAGCATTTTTTCCTTCATTTCAACCTTGGTGAATATGACAATTATGTGTCTTGGGGTTGCTCTTCTCGAGGAGTATCTTTGTGGTGTTCTCTGTATGTCCCGAATTTGAATGTTGGCTTGCCTTTCTAGGTTGGAGAAGTTCTCCTGGTTAATATCCTGAAGAGTGTTTTCCAGCTTGGTTCCATTCTCCCCGTCACTTTCAGGTACACCAATCAAATGTAGATTTGGTCTTTTCACATAGTCCCATATTTCTTGGAGGCTTTGTTCATTTATTTTTACTCTCTTTTCTCTAAACTTCTCTTCTCACTTCATTTCATTAATTTGATCCTCAATCACTGATACCCTTTCTTCCACTTGATCGAATCAGCTATTGAAGCCTGTGCATGTGTCACGAAGTTCTCATGCTATGGTTTTCAGCTCCATCAGGTCATTTAAGATCTTCTCTACACTGTTTATTCTTATTAGCCATTCGTCTTATCTTTTCTCAGAGTTTTTAGCTTCCTTGCAATGGGTTCAAACATCCTCCTTTAGCCATAGAACTTTGTTATTACTGACTTTGTGAAGCCTACTTCTGTCTACTCGTCAAAGACATTCTCCGTCCTGCTTTGTTCTGTTGCTGGCGAAGAGCTGCAATCCTTTGGAGGAGAAGGGGCACTCTGGTTTTTAGAATTTTCAGCTTTTCAACTCTGATTTCTCCCCATTTTTGTAGTTTTATCTACCTTTGGTCTTTGATGATGGTGACCTACAGTTGGGGTTTTGGTGTGGATGTCCTTTTTCTTGATGGTGATGTTATTCCTTTCTGTTTGTCAGTTTTCCTTCTAAGAGCCAGGTCCATCAGCTGCAGGTCTGCTGGAGTTTGCTGGAGGTCCACTCCAGACCCCTTTTGCCTGGTTATCACCAGCAGAGGCTGCAGAACAGCAAATATTGCAGAACAGTAAATATTGCTGCCTGATCCTCCCTCTGGAAGCTTCGTCTCAGAGGGGCAGCCGGCTGGATGAGATGTCAGTCGGCCCCTACTGGGAGGTGTCTTCAAGTTAAGCTACATAGGGGTCAGGGACCCACTTGAGGGGGCAGTCTGCCCATTTTCAGAACTCAGACACCAAGCTGGGAGAACCACCGCTCTCTTCAGAGCTGTCAGACAGGGACGTTTAAGTCTGCAGAAGTTTCTGCTGCCTTTTGTTCAGCTATGCCCTGCCCCCAGAGGTGGAGTCTACAGAGGCAGGTGGGCCTGCTGAGCTGCAGTGGGCTCCACCCAGTTCAAGCTCCCCTGCAGCTTTGTTTGCCTACTCGAGCCTCAGCAATGGCGGACTCCCCTCCCCCAGCCAGGCTTGCTGCCTCACAGTTCAATCTCAGACTTGCAGTGAGCAAGGCTCCGTGGGTGTGGGATCCTCTGAGCCAGGCATGGGATATAATCTCCTGGTGTGCCGTTTGCTAAGACCGTTGGAAAAGTGCAGCGTTTAGGTGGCAGTGTCCTGATTTTCCTGGTACAGTCTGTCACGGCTTCCCTTGGCTAGGAAAGGGAAATTCCCTGACCCCTTGCGCTTCCCAGGACAGGCAACGCCCCGCCCTGCATTGCTACACCCACTTTCCAACTAGTCCCAATGAGATAAACCAGGTACCTCAGTTGGAAATGCAGAAATCACACATCTTCTGTGTCAATCACACTGGGAGCTGCAGACCAAAGCTGTTCCTATTTGGCCATCTTGAGATTATGATCCAAACCTGGTAAATTTTTGTATTTGTAGTACAGCAATTTTGCCATGTTGGTCAGGCTGGTCTCAAACTCCTGAACTCAGGTGATTTGCCTGCCTTGGCCTCCCAAAGTGCTGTTTTATTTTATCACATATATTTATATATGTAAACAACATATTGTTCCATTTTCCTTGCTTTTAAACTTCATAAGAAGAGTATTATGCTGTGTATAGTCTCTAGAACTTGCTTTTTTCCACCCAATGTTATGTTGTCTATATTCATCCATTTAGCTGTGTATAGCAGGGATTCATTCACTTATATTACTATGTAATATTCCATTATGTGAATGCCTTCCTGCCTGCAATGCTTTCTGTCTTCTTAACCTATTTAACTCCTACTTACCTCTCAGATCTCAGCTTGGGTGTCATTTCTTCAGGAGATATTTTCTGACCTTCATAACTAGGTCAAACTCCCTTATTTATTATAGACCTTCAAAGCATCATGTGTGTCCCCTCTGTGGTCATTACCACCATAGCAGCCTCACATTTGCATGATTGTATGATTGGGACCTATCTCCTCCACTTGACTGGAAGCTCCTTAAAGGCAGAACCATGTCTATGTTTGATTGCTATTAAATCCTCAGCCTTTAGCACATCATAGGGGCTCAGCAGAAGTTGTTTGAATGAATCATGAAAAGAAGCATTTATCTCTACTATTCAGTACATCTAACTAAACATATTAAGAAATAAGTAACTGTGAAACTACTCTCTCTGCATGACTTTCTTATATTTTTAGCACCATCATCATTCTTTCATTTACTCAATCTCAAAAATTTTGATATTAGGTCTGTTTCTGGTCTTTTTGTGACCCTTCACATCTGTTCATTTGCTCACCTTTGTTAGTTCTTCTTTGAAAACGGTGCTTGTCTCAATATGCCATCTCAACCCTACGTAACTCCTGCACACATAACTCATATTTAGAAGAGCTGCATTTTATGTTTCCTAAACTGTGCATGATAATTTCCCATCACTTTATCTTTATTTATGCTGTGCCCTCTTCTGAAAATGGCTACATAAAGCTTGGTGTTTTTATTTTAAAGATCACTTCATAGTGATGCTGAGAGCTTAGGATGTTGACTTCTCCTATAGGCTGAGGATGTGGAGTCATGACTCTTGCCACTTATTTTCAGTGTCATCTTAGATAAGTTACTTAACTTCTTTTGATCTCAGTATTTTCATCAGTAAAATGGAATTGACAATACATCTGCCCTAAACACCTCACAGGATTGTTTTGAGAACCATATGAGATAAAACAGGTGAAAAGTTCTTTGTCAACAGTAAGAGACAATACACATTAGTTATATTATGGTAGTTATTATTATGATTCATATTCTTCCTTGATGATTTCAAACTCTTTCTCCTCCTCTTGCACATAAGTTTGGCAGCAGATTTGGATTCTGAAATATCTTCTCATAAAGAGACTGAGGTCAATGTGAACACATAGTCCAGGATTCAAATAAATCACTAAGAAAAATGCAAGGAAGCGGGAAGTCTGCCAATGACTCAGCAAGCACCATTTTCTGTAAATCACTTGATTTGCTTTGTACTATTTTCTGTAAGTCATTTGATTTGCTTTGGCTCTGAGTGACTTGTTTCAAGTTTCCAAAAATAAAATAAAATAAAATAATCACTTCTATCATCATTTTCTCTTACCTTGCTTTAAAAACTAAAAGTTGTACCCCTACGACCTTGAGTAGATTCTTTATATGCTGAATGGCAGCTAATATTTACTGAGAACTTACTGTGTGCTGGATAATATGTCAAATACTTTCATTTAATCCTCAACAACAGCCTGATGCTGTAGGTACTATTTTTGTCCACAGTTAATTGCTGAGACCACAGAATCACTCAGAAATTAAATAATTTTTCCAGGCCACACAGCTGGTAAGTCCTCAAACTGGGACCTGAACCCACCTGGTATGTCTATAAAGCCCATAGCTGCACCCAACTCTCTCCCTTGAATGCATAAATGTGAGTTTTCAAAGCTGCAAATACAATCACATTTTTTCTCCTGTATGTTTTACATTTGAGGCTAGCACAGGACCTATTCTCGGGCTGTTTATGTGTTCTTGATGAGTGACAAGTTCCCCCTGAAACCACTTAAAAAGGGTAGAGTACCCCTTAATGTGGTGACTAGAACCCTGAAAAATGTGCTAGGGCATAATATTTGGACAAACATGAAAGAAATAAAGGTCTAAGGAACAACATACAGTTCATCTTTAAATCAGCATTTGTGACAGACTTTCAGAGCCCACTGAAATTTTTCACTAAGCCCACTTCCCTCAAAACCATCCCTACTTCACCTCCAGTTGTTCTCGATTCCCCTATGATTCTTCCCTTTCCTGCAAAATATCCACATTTCTACTAATAACCTCCAGGATTCCTTTTCTACTTTCTTTTAACCTTCACTAGCACTAGAACCAGACAAGGTACACTTGGGATTCACGTCCACCTAGAGTTTGAGCCAAAATCAACTCCCTTTTTTAAAGATACATATCATGTTTGGTTTTATTTTTTCATCTATCAAAGTAATCTTGCTCATGATGTGAAGCTTGAGAAATAAAGGATAAAAAGATACATGAAATCAACCTAAATGTCCATCAATGATAGACTGGATAAAGAAGATGTGATAAATGTGCACCATGGAATACTATGCTGCCAAAAAAAGAACAAGATCGTATCCTTTGCAGGGGCATGGATGGTGCTGGGAGCCATTATCTTTAGCCAACCAACACAGAAACAGGAAACCAAATATTGCATGTTCTTACTTATAGGTGGCAGCTAAATGATGAGAACACATGCACACATACAGGGAATAACACATCCTGGGACCTACCAGAGGGTGGAAGGTGGGAGGAGGGAGAGGATCAGGAAAAATAACTAATGGGCACCAGGCTTAATGCCTGGGTGACAAAATAATCTGTACAGCAAACCCCCAAGACACAAGTTTACCTACGTAACAAACCTGCACTTGTACCTCTGACCTTAAGATCAAAGTTTTTTTTTTCTTTTTTTTAAAAAAAGAATAAAAAGATGCTCTAGATATAGGGGCTATGTCCCAGTTACCTGTGTCCATAGAGCTTAACAGAGTGCCCAGCACTTGCAGAAGCTCTATAAATGTTTCTGAGGAATGAATTTGTCACAGACTTGTGAGCATTCATTGCCAATGTTCTCCATTGCTGCTGTGCTCTCAGGGATCAGGGGATTTCCCACTTGTCAGAAATAATTGCTGGGCACTTTCAGGATACAGAACACTCAAGCAGGTGCAATGAGGGGAGTCTAGGTTCACAGTGGACCTTGGGCACATGTTCATTGAATCCTATATAAGAGGAGGAGGATCCTGCAAAGCCTACTGTCTAGTTGGGGGCAGACTCCACAGCGCACATCCTAATCCCCAGAATGTGTGAACATATTACTTTATATGGCAAATGGGATTTTGCAGATGTGACTAAGTCAAGCGTCTTGAGGTAGGTGATTATCTTGGATTATCCAGCGGGCCCTGTGTAATCATGGTCCTTATAAGAGGGAGGTGGGAGGAGCTATAGTCAGAGGAGAATGCAAAGTGATGATGAAAGCAAAGACTGGATTGCTGCACTTTGAAGATGCAGGAAGGGACCACAAGCCAAGGAATACAGGAGACCACTACAAGTTGAAAAGGGCAAGGAAATGATTCTCCCCTCAAAGCCTCCAGAAGGGACCAGCCCTGCTGATACCTTGACTTTAACCCTGTGAAACTTGATTTAAGACTTCTGGCATCCATAATATAATGATAATGAATTTGTGTTATTTTACAACACTGTTTGTGGTAATTTGCTACAGTAACCATAGGAAACTAACACACCTTCTCTAACACTCGGGTCCATGTCGATCTCTCCTTCTCTGAATTTCAATTGAATTTGAAAATACAACATAGCATTCAAAACTCCACAAAGTCTGTTTCCTCATCCAAGTGTAAGACTCTTAGGGCATGGACTTTCCCTGTGCTTGTTTGGTTTCTCAGTGGGGACAGTGTCTAACTTGGAGCCAGCTAGGTGAAAGGGTTAGCAGGTACTTGTTGGAAGGAAGTAAATAGTCAGTTCAAGAGTCAGTTATACAACTAAGCATGGGTGTACATACCTGCAGTCCCAGTTACTCAGGAGGCTGAGACAGGAGGAACCCTTGAGCCCAGGAGTTTGAGACCAGCCTGGGCAACACAGCAAGACCTCATATCAAAAAAAAAATTTTTAAGGCTCAGTTATATGAAGAGGAGGGAGATATCCTTTGATCTCATAATTATTGCACATCATTAAAAATAGTCTGTTCACTATCCACAATAGCGAAGACATGGAATCAACCTAAATACCCATCAATGATAGGCTGGATAAAGAAAATGTGGTCCAAATATACCATGGAACACTATACGGCCATGAAAAGGAATAAGATCATGTCCTTTGCTGGGACACGAATGGAGTTGGAGGCCATTATCCTCAGCAAACTAACGCAAGAACAGAAAACCAAACACCACCTGTTCTCACTTGTAAGTGGGAGCTGAATGATGTGAACACATGTACACACTGGGGGGAACAACACACAATGGGGCCTGTCAGGGGTTGGCGGGGAGGTAGAGCTTCAGGAAGAACAGCTAGTGGATGCTGGGCTTAATATCTAGGTGATGGGTTGATCTGTGCATCAAACCACCATGGCACACATTTACCTATGTAACAAATCTGCACATCTTGCACATGTGCCCTGGAACTTAAAATAAAAGTTGAAGAAAAAATAGTCTACTGAAGAAATATATATACACCAATGTTCACAGTAGCATCATTCACAATAGTGAAAAAGGTAGAAACAATCTAAATGTCCATCAGTGGATAAATAGATAAACAAAATGTGGTATATACGTGCAATGGAATATTATTCAGCCTTAAAAAGCAAGGAAATGCTGACACATGCTACAAGATGGATACATCTTGAAGACATTATGCTAAGTGAAATAGCTGAGTCACAAAAAGATACTGTAAGATTCCACTTACATGAAGTATTTTCAGTAGTAAAATTCTTAGAGACAAAAAATGGAGTAGTGGCTACCAGAGGGAGGGAGGAATGGGGGTTAATTTCAATAGGTACAGAGTTCCAGTTTAGGATGATGAAAAATTCTCGAGGGCGGATGGTGGTAATGACAGTACAGCAATGTGAATGTTCTTAATGTCATGGAACTACACACCAAAAAGTAGTTCGAATGGTAAATTTTATGTTATATGTCTTTTATCACAATAAAAAATGGAATCTACAGCAACAGTAAGAACAAAAAAATAAGACAGAATTGGAAACATAGGCTGGAAGTAACTGCAAAGGAGAAAGGTTTGGGGCTAGGTTTAGAAGAACAAGTACATAGGGACTGGCACAGGCTTCCCTAACTGCTTCTCATAAGCTCCAGTGACCACAGCTCTTGAGGTGAGTGTAAGGGCACCAAACAGCATTTGTTACAAAAGGCTTAGAATGATTAATAAGATTCTCTCAAATCTTGCCTGCTTGCCAGGCTATCGTTTTAACACTTGAAGAAACAGCCTAGACCTTTTTCAATCCACTAATATACTGCCAACTTGGGCAACTGTGTGAGATCAAAAAATGTTCTACCTTTGTGGGCCTCCATTTCCTTGAACCAAAAGCTCTCTGAAGCCCACTCCTGAGATAATGTTCTGAGTTCACGACCCCCAGGCCTGCATGTTGACCAGTTAGGGGAAACCTCGCATGTGTGTGTGTCCAGTGCCATTGTTTCCCATTCATACTCTCAGATTTTTCTCTGTTAGCTTGTTTCTGATAATTAATGTTTTCATTTTGACGTTAGGGTAATTCTCCAAATTTACAAATATTGACAACTGAAAAAAACAGATACCTCCAAATGGTAAAATGACCCTCAATGGTATTTCAAATGCCTTTCATTTGTCCTAGAACTAGATGGTATCTGGGGGTCTATAATAAAACCACCATAACCCCATCTACCTCACCCTCACTGGAGAAGTCAACAGGCTAGAAAGCATTTATTAACAAGAATGTGCTACACACAGTGCCAGTTACAGCACAACCCCATCCTCTATCTCTACAGGGTTCTATAACAAAGGATCACAGCATTCCAGGATGAGAGAGAACTTGAAAATTCATCTAGTCTGCCCACCCACCTGATATGCAAACCTCCTCCAGCATGTCCATGCCAGTAGCATCTAGCCAGTGTTTATATGCCTCTAACAATGGGGAACTCACAATCTTTATAACATATTAATACTGTCATTTCTTCAAGTGTCGAGGCCTACTTCAGGTGCTGGTAATACAATGGCGAATTAGACTGAAACAGTTCCTGCCCTCAGAAAGCTTCTAGTCTAGATGGGGACATAGGTGAATAAATGAATGCAGGGTGATATTATGTTTATTTTAGTATATCAATTAATTTCAATTAATCTTTGTGTTTTTCTCTCCCATATTTCCTTGAACAGGGCCTTTCCCAAATCAGCTGGAGGTTTTCACATATCCTTAATGAAAATTAACACTTAATCAGGAATGCAAATACACAGAAATGGCCAAAACTTACTTTTAGGAAATGCGATGTATACTCCCAAAACCCACATCATAAATAATTGTTTTGAAAGCCAAATCATTTTTGATTTGTGATGTCTGCATTTTGCCAATAGAAGGAAAGGAAAATCAAGAAGCAGGGATCCCAAGACAGCAAGGTGTAGACAAATGGTTCCCATAATTTGGTGCACATGCAAATCACTTGGAAGGCCTGTTAAAACACAGATTGCTGGTACCCATCCAGAGTTTCTGATTCAGTAGGTCTGGCATAGGCCCTGCGAGTTGGCACTGTTAAAACATTTCCAGGTATTGCTGGTGCTATTGGTCCAAGGATCACACTTTGAAAACCACTGGGGTAGTGTTTACGCCTTGATAGTTAATTGAAAAGAGAAAGACCCAGTCAGTCAAAGATCCCAGAGAAATTAAACAACCTCCACTTAGGTGGATGGAGATGAAGGGAGGTGGAGATAAAGGTTGAGATGGAGATGAAGAGAGGTGGAGATGAAGGTTGAGATGGAGAAGAGAGGTGGAGATGAAGGTTGAGATGGAGATGAAGAGAGGTGGAGATGAAGGTTGAGATGGAGATGAAGAGAGGTGGAGATGAAGGTTGAGATGGAGATGAAGAGAGGTGGAGATTAAGTCAGAGGCAATACCTGGGAGGGAATGGGAGCCTGCTGAGAAGAGGGACTGAACTCAGGGAATAACTTAGAAAAAATGGAATCGATGCTGAGAGACTTTTCCAGATCATCCACCACCAGCACCAGGGGAGCCAGGAGTGGGTTAAGCTGATGCCTGCAGATCACCTTTGCCATTCGAGCAAGAACTGCGTGTCACCCTGCTGAAGGATCGCGTTAGCTGTGCTTCACATTGCTGTGTGTGGTTAGGACCCTTTACTGGCAGCTACATGCATGTCACCATAAGACTGTCCAGGAGCAAAGAGACCCATCTTGCCCTGAGCCATCTGTATTTGTTTCCTAAGGCTGCATAACACATTAGCATAAACTGCATGAGTTAAAACAACAGAAATGTATTCTGTTACAGTTCTAGAAGCTGTAAGTCTCAAGTTATCAGCAGGCCCACACTCCCTCTGAAAGTTCTAGAGATGAATCCTTTGTTCTTCCAGCTTGTAAAGGCCACAGGCATTCCTTGGCTTGTGGCAGCATAATTCTCATCTCTGCCTACATCTTCACAGGGCCTTCTTTTGTGTGTGTGTGTGTGTCTCTGCGTCCTCTCCTTGTCTCATGACATCAATCATTGGTTTTAGGGCACACCTTTATCCACTATGACCTCATCTTAACTAATTCCATCTAGACCCTATTTCCAAATAAGGTCACATTCTAAGGTTCTGGGTACACATGAATTTTGGGGGGACACTATTCAACCCACTGTACTACCCAAGCTACCATCACTGAACTTCCCTTTCTCTCCCATTTCAACAGCTCATGACACTGATTGGTCCCTTGAAACAGAAGTTGCAGTTCTTGACAACCAGAGAAATAATGGAGCTGCAGGGAAATCTGTGGAGTCTGTACTTGAGTGACAGTGGTCAGCGGTAAATTCACCCGATTACACAATGATGATAGAGTGTGATGGGTTACGATGAAGAAATATGGAAGACAGGCACTGGTCAAAGACTTGGGTGTGAGCCAAAGTTTCTCAAAGTTCAGAATGTCTAAGGTGAGACCTGAAAGATGAGCAGGAAATAACCAGATGAACATCTGGGTGGGAAGAGAGAAATTGGGAGTGGTTCAGAGAGAACACATGGACAAAGGCCCAGAAACAAGAGAAAATATGATTTATTACAGGAACAAAAAGAAATTCAAAATGCCCAGGTTGTCGGCTTGTGCAAGGGGTGGAGTGGAAAGATACTAGAGAGACTAAAGCATGAGCCCTTCCTAGCTCTTCTTCAACTTGGGAGTCCTTATGTACTTAAAGACAGAAACCTGTTACCCCTAAATCTTCTCTCTTTTAGATTAAAAAGACTTAATTCCTCCAAGGATTTCTCATATCCTTTGGATTCCCATTCCATCACTAACTATTCTGTTGTAGTTCTGCAAATCTACTCCAGCTTATCTAAATCTCTTGAAGTGGAAATCCCAACATAGAAGAAAATACCCCAATTCAATGCTATAGGATCGACATGCTGACCCTAATAGTCAACATTCACTGACAGTGCCTTTCCTTTCCAGATCCAGGTGTAGAACTGGTCTAGGTTTTGGAGGCAGGGGCTGTTAACTGGCCCTCATTACCCACTATCACCTTCTTCCTCTTAGTGATAGAAGCACCCAAGCTTTATCTGGGCACACAGCTGCTCAGCTGGGGACTAACATCCCTGCCTTCGTTATAGCTGAATGTGGCCACGTGACTAAGTTCTAGTGCACAGAATCTTTTTAACAAAACCACTTACTTTCGTCTTCTTCTCTCCCCTGTCTTGCTGGCTGAAACAGTGACAACTGTAGCAGCCTTGCACCCAGATGGAAGCTCCACATTGAAGACAGCAGAGCAGACCAGCTCACCTGGGGTTCTGGATGCCTTCTTAGGGCAGAGAGCAGTATACTCACTCTAAACTACCAACCTGCCTCTGGACTATTAGATGAGATAGAAAGTTCTCTAATCTTTGAACTATTATAGCTAATACGTGGGAGTCAGCCTCATGTGCTCTCTATTTATACAAATTGAATTTGATACAAATGGAGACAGGTGTTCCTCTACCCATCTATTCAGTAAGTATATCAAAATATCTACTGGTTTGTAGACACTATGCATTCTGAACCTTATACATGATAGTATCAATATTTCTGGGATGGGCAGTATTATTGTTCTTTGTTTACAATCTTTATTATGGTCACTAACAGGACTGACATTAATCTTGGTTCAATGTTAATGTTTTCAGCTCCCTAATTTTTATAACATTGAGCACTTACTCTGTGACAGCTGCTTTATCTAAGTCATCTCCTTCAATCTTCAGAACAACCTTATAAGACAGGTTATTACTCCAATTTTACAAATTAAGAAGCTAAACCTTAGCCAGGTGCTGTACTCTTATAGTCCCAGCTACTCAGAAGGCTGAAGCAGGAGGATCACTTGAGTTTGAGTCCAGCTTGGGCAACACAGTGAGATAAGAATGAAAAGGGAAGGGAAGGAAAAGTAGAAGGGAAGGAAAAGTGGAAGGAAAGGAAAGGAAAAAGAGAAGGAAAAAGGGAAAGAAAGGAAAGGAAAGGAAAATGGGAAGGGGAAGGGGAATAGAAGGGGCAGGGGAAGGGAAAAAGGAAATGGAAGGGAAGGGGAAGGGAAGGAAAGGAAAGAAAGAAAAAAAGGAAGGAAGGAAAAAAGGAAGAAAGGAAGGGAGGGAGGGAAAGAAAGAAAGAAACTAAGCCTTTTTAAAAAATTGACTTTAATTTGCTTAAGAATAAGTAAATAATCTAATCTTAAAACAGAAGGAGAGATTTCTAGTTTTCTGAGCTGTTAAAAGTGACAGAACAAGATCTTGCTCAACGACCTTTCAACATTGCTCTGGGCTAGTTTCCCAAATTTGATACATGAAACAATAGTTCAGAAAAGGGACCTATTCAATTTGTTTTAACCCAATGTTTCCCTCACATACTTGGCTATGAGGCCCCTTTGTCAAATAATGCTATTAGCTTCCCATGGGACTTTGTGAAGGGTGGCTCTAGAAGTCATTGTGAAGCAAGTGATGCCCCCCCCACCCCCCACGATTTCATCTGTTTTGATTCCCCATCACTTCCAGGTGTTACACCTGATTGGAAATATCCTCCCAAGAGAAACTATATTATCATAAAGCTCCAAACAATGCTTTAGAAAAAGGTGGAATTGCAGGCAATGCCAGGGAAAACCATTTTGCATTGGGAATTTCTTGGATTCCTTAAATCCTACCTGGAATGGTGCCACCTTATCTGCTCTGATGACCTCTGCAGGAGAGGAAAGGACTAGGGTTCCTATTAGGAGCTTAAGTGCTTGGAAACAAAAATGACCTCTTCACGAGGCAGACAATATGCTAGTCTCATAATTCAGAGGGCTTGAATTTGACTATCAAGACAAACAGTTACAGCAAGTGTGACTGAGCAGTGTGATCTCATATAAATTCACCCAAATTTATGTAATAGGAATTGATGCTACTACAGGTAAAGAAACTGTCAGGGGGACAGTGAAAGACCATCTGATAGTGTAAATTCCAGGCAGGTTCTAAATCTGTTTTCCAATGAGCTTTCTGGATATAACATTCGGTCCTTCTACAAATTACAGAGAGATCATAGAACCTCTCAAAACAAGCAACAATTTAAAAACGGGAGCTCCAGAGTATGTAGGTCAACAGAAAAGGTTGGCTGTCAAGGAGCTGGTGGCTGGAGAGGCAAGGAAACTGGTCAGTGCCCTCTGTCCCCTCCACCCTTCCTGAAACAACTGTAGCACAAATGTATGTTCATTAATCAGCAAGTTCAAGCTAGGGCAGACTTTTCTGGCTCTGTTTGCAGTGCCAGGGATCTTGCTCCAGCGTTGTCATGGGGAAGTTATTGTCGTCCTCCTGGCAACAGGTTACCTAGGTGAACACCAAACAGCCCAACCTGGCCCAATGAGCAATGGGCCTGTTCAGCCACTGTCCCCGTGCTGCTTTGCCTGTCTTCTCCTTATACTTCCTCGCACCCTCAATCCACATTATTGCCCTTATGAGTGACAGCATTCATTCTCACGCACAAATGTGCTACAGAAGGCCACTTGCAGAAGGGGGCTTGTCCAGGGCCATTTTGTATTTCTGACCTTCAAAAGCATGGCCAGTCATGGGCAGTCATGCCTGCTCTCTTCAACCCACAACTAAAATAAGAGCAGCTCTCAGAAGAGAAATCATTTCCGCCCTTTTTTTGAGTCTCGCTCTGTTGCTCAGGCTGGAGTGCAGTGGCGCGATCTTGGCTCACTGCAAGCTCCGCCTCCCGGGTTCAGCCATTCTCCTGCCTCAGCCTTCGAGTAGCTGGAACTACAGGCACCCACCACCACGCCCAGCTAATTTTTTGTATTTTTAGTGGAGACGAGGTTTCACTGTGTTAGCCAGGATGGTCTCAATCTCCTGACCTCGTGATCCGCCCGCCTCGGCGTCCCAAAGTGCTGGGATTACAGGCGTGAGCCACCACGCCTGGCCTCATTACCACCCATTTTTACTGAGCATCTTAGTGCCATAATTGAAACAAATTAGAAGCATAAGAAATAACTCTGGTGGCGATCAAAGTCTATACCACAAAGTGAAATGAAGCCCTAAGCCAATTAACCTGTGAAATTGATCAATTAATTGTAGACAGCTAAACCAAACGGTTCAGTTAAAGTAAATCCTCAGTTGCTCATAAACTTGCCAGATATAGCAAATAAAAATATCCGGTAATGCTACTCCGTGAAGGGCTTCTGCTCTAATCATCTGAAATGTCACTTCTGCTCCACGTGCTCTCCTATGCAGACAAAGCCTTCAAGTGTGAAAAACAGAGAGGCAGAATTCAGTGGTTCTGGTGACTATTCCCCTCACCAGCCCTGGGGATGGCATTAACCTAGCTTATACCTGGCATCTCACCTGTAGTACCCTAGATAGCCTGGGGTTAAACAAGGGCACTTTCAACATGACTTAGGGTTTTAGTTTAAACCTGAAACATCAGGCTCTATTAGACCTCTCTTAGAGGCATCCAACCCTTTCAAGAAGCCTCAGAACCCAGTTGACCTCCTCTGGGTCCCTTGCCCTACTCTGAAGTGCCCCAGGGTCCTTCCCCCATTGAACCAGATTTAAGAGGTTACAGTGATTCTTCCCTCATTCCAGCCTTGGTGTTTGTATCCAGTTCCAATAAATTCAATTAGTTAACACAGAGCTATGACAACCTAAGGTAAAAATTTGCTGACTTGGGTAAATTTACTTGGTGACAGGTGATGAAGAAGAAAGGTCAGGAAGCAAGCAGTTAGAAAACCTGAGTTTGGAGATGATGTGCTGCGAGATCTTGAGCAAGTCATTACACCTCTGTGGGCCTCCATTTCCCAATCTGTTTGTTACCCATGAGCCACATGGCATGACGTTAAAGTAGGGTCACAATAGCAGTAGAAAGCAATAGTTCTCTGGCTCTAGCTCACCGCAAAATCCTCTCCCTGCCCTAATTTTTGGAGTCTCCAAAAAGCATCTCATGTGGATTTGAAATCAGTCCTCTCCATGGCCACATGGGATATATGGGTTTCCTCTTCTTTAGCTCTGAATACTTTCAGAGATCTCCATGGCTAAGGTATCTGCTGTCCACTAAGCCCCTGGTGCTGGCATAACTAGCATTAAAGTTGCTCCACAGGGCCAAAGCCACCAGGCCAGGCCAGGCCACCAATACCCTGGGTGGCAGTTCTGGGCCAGGGACCTGGATTCCTTAGGATCATTGCTACAGTTTCTGGTGCCAGACCCTGAAGGCACTGATATATGTGTCGGGGTGTTGATATCAGCCCTATCTCTTGGAATCCTCACATGAGCCCTGAAACTGAACATATAATTTCCATTTTGTGGAAAAGGAAAGTAAGACACAGGAATATAAAACAACAAAACCAAGACTGCAAAACCAGTAAGCAACAAAACTAGGATTTAGATCCAGATCCACCTAACTCCAAACCTTGTCATTCCACCAAACTATCACTTACGGGAAACGTGGGATGTTCACTGCTCCAGAGCTAATGTCCCAAGTCCTGTACAATTTGTATATTAATTCCTTTAGTTGGCAAACTTTTATGATAGTAGAGAGACGTACATACTAATTACACTATAGATTTGCTAAAAAGATCTATGAAAAGAGGTCTACAAAGTTATCTGTCAATTCTACATGAATACTTGTATAATATGATAAGGAAGATACTAACTCACTGAATTCCAAGAGAAAAATACGTCAAGTAAATGGACAATTTCCAGGGGACAAAATATAAATGACTAACAAATATTTTAAAAATCTAATATTACTAGTGTTTTTAAATGCACTAAAATGAGATACTACTTTTAACCCATGAAATTAGAAAAAGAAAATACTCAAAGTTGGTAGTGTCATTGGCTTCTAGAGCGCAAACAAATTGATACAACTTTTCCAGAAAGTAATTTGGCAACACATAGAAAGAATCATTAAAAGTGCAAATCATTTAACCCCAAAACTCTCATTGTGGGACTCAGTCCTGAGGAAATAATCAGAAGCTCAGAAAAATACTTTATCTACAAAGACCTTCATCAAAGTGTTAATTATTGTGACAAAGCTGGAAATAATGTAAGTGTCTAACAATCAGAAAATAATTAAATACAGCAATATGATTAGATATTATGCAGCTATTAAAGTGATATTATCAAAAAATTAATGACATAGGAAATGTTAATTTGAAAATAAAGATACAAAATTATATGGATAGTATTATCATACTTTTGATTTAAAAGAATGAAAGCAATATTTTGCAATGATACTGAACATTTCTATGTACTCTACAATGATGTGTATTTCCTTTATAATAAAAAAAATATATCTAACAAACAAAAAGCTTCAGCCTCCTTCAGGTCATTTTTTCTGACATGCTGAGTTGGACAAGGGCCTCAAGCATCACTAAACTAAAAGAACATGCAGGATCCCTTTGTACCAACATCTGACTCCTTCTACTGTATCATAAGGTCAGACAAAAGCTGTAACATTAATAATAATGATCATAATAGTTGAAGTGGTAGCAACCAGTTTTGTTTACTCAGTACCAGGCTCCACTATCCACCTTTTAGATATGTTGTATCATTTAATCCTCACAAAACTCTCTGAGGCAACTCTTACCCCCATTCGAAAGATGAAGAAACTAGGGTTCAAAGAGATGAAAATATTTGCCCCAAAGCACACAGCTTATGTGACCAAACAGGAGCTAGGTCCCAGATCTGATTTCCCAGGATGCTTTGCTCTTTCTCTAATGTCTGACTGGTAAGATTGGCAAGTACATTCATTGACTGTGTGATTTTTTTGTTTGTTTGTTTTTTTAAGTTTTGAAATGCAAACTGTATTTGTCCACAGCATGACTTCTTTTCACAGAAGTCAGGACACCTGATTCTAATCCTATCTCTTCTCCTGACTAGCCAAGTTTCCTCGAACAAGGCATATCCCATTGAGATCTTGCTACTGCTATGTGTTGGCAGTGTTGGACTAGATCAGTTTCCTTTAAGCTTAGCTTGTTAAAACACAGCTTTCAGATCTTTCTGTAGACCTACTGAATGAGACTTTCCGGTAATGAAATTTTATATATATATATATGGATTTCTATTTTTTATATATGTATACACACACACACAATTTTTTAAACAAGCTCCCTGGATTATTCTTATTCAGGATGGGAATTTGTCTCAGGACTGGCATTTGGGAGCCACCATACTAGACAACCTATGAGGTACTGTTCATATCTACCAGTCAATGACTGTGTAGGGCCCCAAACTTGAAGTCAAGATGTGGCTACCACTGAATTTCAATTAGGTCTGGACAGAATCTCAAAGGCATGTGACTTGTTCACAGGCATTGTTCTGCATGAAGTTTGGGGACAGACCCAAGGAGAAAAAGGAACTGGGGAAAGCATTGTAAGTATTGGAGACTGGTTCCTGTAGCCAGCCCCATGGGAGAAGGAGGGGCAAGCAGAAAGTAGAGGAACCAAAAAGATGGCCTCATATTATATCACGTAAGGAGCTTGGAAAAAGAACTGTTGCCTGGGTCCCAGCTCCAGAGATCCTTATTTAATTGGTTTAGGGTATGTGCCTGAGCCTTGGGATTTTTTTTAAAGCTCCCCAGGTGATTCTATTTTGAAGCTAAGACTGTGATTCTGCATTAACACACAAGGACACAAAGCCCTCAAAATGAGATGGCTTTATGTGTTACAGACTTACCCTTAAAACTGTGTTGAAAAGTGGCATTTCAAGGACCCTCCTGGTGAGTTCATGAAGCAAAATAATCGTGTTCAAAACAATTGAGACTGTCCATACAAAACTTCCTCGATATGTTTGGGAGGATAAACTCAACACCTCAGTCATAGTTTAGTGGCTTGGCTTTCGTATTTGGTGGCATAGATAGAATTCTGTCCCCAGGTGTATGAGTCACATGAAGCTGGTCCTCACTGACTGGATTTGTCTTCTTCACTGAAATCAATTGATCTGTTGTTTTGTCACTATGTAGCTAGAGACAGTGGGAGGGTGCCAGTTATTCGGAGAAAATGTATCATTTTGAAGTACCAAAGACAGCCGATGAATTGTGCTCATGAAATACAAGCTTCACTCTACTTTTTAATTTGCTCCTGTTTAAGTTAACTGAGAGTTTCGTCTTTATTTTTAAAGAATGACATTTATATAGACGTTCAAACTGCCAATCTTACATAAACAGCCTTGTTTTTTGAAGGGCTGGCGCCGCCTAGAGGCCAAATACGTGCAGAAGTTTGGATTGCTAACCGGAAAGAGCCTCTCCAACCTGTTGCTTCCGGTCCTCCTGTGATCCGTCTCTGCCCTTTGCATTTACGTTCAGATAAAGCTGATGAGATTTTTCATTAAGCAAAGTTTCCCAAGCAAGGGTGGAGATGCCACAGTGGCATTTCAAAGCCAGATAGCAATGCAGTGATGGGATTTGGGAAGTTTGGTACAAAAGAAGCTTCTCACTGGGATCAAAACGAGCCCAGAGAACCAGAAACTGTAGGTGTGGGGCTCAGGAAGGTGAATTTTAACAGGCCACTGCAAGTGGTGGCTAGTGGTTATTCTCACCAAAGCCTAGGAGCAGCTGTGGAAAGCCCTTGGGTTGCCCTGGTGGGTTGGGCTCCCTTTTTGCGGAGCAGCACAGCTTTCAGCTGAAGACGAGTCAGTTGTTCGGGGCAGAGATCAGAGCTCTTCATAAACCCTGAGGCTGACCTCTCTGGCCAAACCGCATCGTACTGGGCACTTCTCATAGAGGGGTGTGTCCTGCCAGCCTTCCCTAACCCCCAACTGAAATTGACTGGGCTGAGACTCGAAAGTGCCCACCAGCTAATCTGATCCATTCACTCTTCCTAGCTGATTAGTGCTAATTGGCTAGGTCTAATCTCCTGGTTCTCAAACCTTACTGCATATCAGAATCACCTGGGGGGTTTGTTAAAACACAGATTGCTGGGCTCCACTCCCAGAGTTTTCAATTCAGTAGGTTTGGAGTGGGGCCTGAGAATTTGCATTTCTACAAATTCTCAAAAGATAATGCTGATGCTACTAGTGCAGTTACCACTGGCTCTCAGCATTGTTGGACATTAAAGAGCTTTAAAAATCTTAATGAGCAGGCCACACCCCATCCCAATTCAGTCAGAATATCTAGGGGTGGGATCAGGCTATAAGTACTTTTTAAATTATCTCAGTGCTTCCAGCATGCACCAAGTTTGAGAATTATTGTCTTGAACCGTGGTTGTCAGAATTGTTCATATGAACCTGTACACTTTGCTAGAATGCAGATTCTTGGACTTCCACTCAAAGAGATCTGACTCAATATGGCATCAGTAGGGCCTGGGCATGGGCATTTTTGACAAGCACCTCAGATAATGATGGTATGAATCAAAGTATAGAAACTTTAGTGGCACGTTAGAATCCCATGAGGCTCTTTAAAGACCATTGTCTGCATGCCCAGAGATTCTGTAAGTTTTATAAGCTCCCTGGTTATTTTAATAATTTAATATGCAGCAAAAGTTGAGAGCCGCTGGTTTGTACAAAATTCATATGTTGAAGCCTGATCCTTAATATGAGATATTTGGAGGTGGGAACTTTGGGAGGTCATTAGGGCAGAACCCTCATAAGTGGAATTAGTGCCCTTATAAAAGAGGACCTGGAGAAACCTCTTGCCCCTTCTACCATGTGAGAACATAGCAAGAAAGTATCTTGTATGAACCAAAAAATGAGCCCTTTCCAGAAACCGTATCTGCTGTCTCCTTGATCTTGGGCTTCCCAGCCTTTAGAACTATGAGAAATAAAATTCTGTTGTTTACAAGCTACTTAGTTGAGGGTATTATTTAATAGTAGCCTAAATGGAGTAAGACAGCATGAAAAATAGCAGATTTGTCCAAATCCAGATGCCATTTAACATAAAACAGCTCCAGTTCCAAGGAGGAACATTCTGTCATGCTGAGCCCCTGGTGAAAGTAAAGATGTGACCCAAGATAGTTCTGGATGACCCATTTTCTCAAGTAGTATTGCCTTGCATTCCACAGGGAAGCCTCCTCAATGCCCTTTTCTTCCCACTGGATTACTGGATAAATACACAACTTTGAACTCTGCATAGAGCCCTTGGTGAAACCACTTTGCCCTTATTTCCCCTCCAATTTTCAGTACACAGTTCCCCTGAGCTGCAATGGTCTTTGGCTCAGATTGACTAAAGGCAAAATTCTCAAACAGTTGTGGCAGTATCAACGCATAGGACACTGCACTATCAGGCCTTGGTGACAGACATCTGGGTTGCATCCCAACAGCTGATGAGTCATGTGGGGGGGATCATTAATGCACGCCAGGGTCAAAGTTCAAAATTGGAAATCTCATTAATGTATATGATGCTCCAAAGTCTGTGGCAGTTTTTGCCAGAAAGAGAGAGAGAGAGAGAGAGAGAGAGAGAGAGAGAGAGAGAGAGAGAGAGAAAGGAAGGAAGGAAGGAAGGAAGGAAGGAAGGAAGGAAGGAAGGAAGGAAGGAGGGAGGGAGGGAGGGAGGGAGGGAGGGAGGAAGGAAGGAAGGAAGGAAGGAAGGAAGGAAGGAAGGAGGGAAGGAGGGAGGGAGGGAGGGAGGGAGGGAGGGAGGGAGGAAGGAAGGAAGGAAGGAAGGAAGGAAGGAAGGAAGGAAGGAAGGAAGGAAGGGAAGGAAGGAAGGAAGGGAGGGAGGGAAAGAAAGGAGGGAGGTAGGGAGGGAGAGAGAGAGAAAGAAAGAGAAAGAAAGAAAAGAAAGAAAAAGAGAGAGAGAGGGAGGGAGGGAAGGAAGGAAGGAAGGAAGGAAGGAAGGAAGGAAGGAAGGAAGGAAGGAAGGAAGGAAGAAAAGAAAGAAAAGTAAAGCAAAGCATGTTTTTGGCGGATACTTTCCTAGAGAGAACTTAAGAGCAAACATTTTCACATTTGGTATTGACCAAGACACAAAGACTAGAGAGAAGTCAACATTTAATACCAGCTGACAAGCAGCTTTGCTTCTTGCTCATCAGTGAATTCACCATGTCTTCATGGCTTGGCTTAGCATGAGGTTGATATTCCCCTAGAATCTCTGGATCTATTCCCTTTTTCTACAGACTTCTCCATACTTTTAATATTTTCTTACATGGCCAACTTTTAATTACCACAGGGGAACAGAAGTAATATGTATGTTTTAAATCTCTGAATAATCCAAAACATCTGTACCCAGATAGAAGTTTCGGAATTACAAATCAAATGAGAAAAAAAAGAAAAAAAAAGTATGTCATTTTCCTTTATTTCCCATGACTGATGTCATCTGACTTTTGAGCTGAATAGAAGTGAGGGGGTGGGGGAAAACTTCAACTTCCCAATTAAAAGGCAACTCAATTCCAGGATGAAACGTTCTTTTATTTTGTCTCACCCAGTGTCTTTGGGTAAATTCCCCATCTTTCAGGATGCATCCTCCATCCCTGTTCTCCTTGCCCAGATGGTTCGTGGGTCTAGGGATAAGCTTCTATGTATATGTGGTGGCAGGACAGCAGGAGTAAGGGAGTGAGGGTGATGGTCCATGTGCTCATCACCACATCCATGCTATTGACCACCATGGACACTTGAACCTAGAGACCATTGTCGGAACCTGATCCCACCTGATTGTTGTTTGGTTTTGTTGTTGTTTTTTTAAATTTTTTTGGAGACAGAGTCTCGCTCTGTCACCTGTCACCCAGGTTGGAGTCCAGTGGCACTATCTCAACTCACTGCAACCTCTGCCTCCTGGGTTCAAGCAATTCTCCCTGCCTCAGCCACCCGAGTAGCTAGGATTACAGGTGCGCATGACCACGCCCGGCTAATTTTTGTATTTTTAGTATAGATGGGGTTTTGCCATGTTGGCCAGGCTGGTCTCGAACTCCTGACCTCAGGTGATCCGCCCATCTCGGCCTCCCAAAGTGCAGGATTATAGGTGTGAGTCACTGTGCCTGGCCCCACCTAATTCTTTTAGAAACTCTGCAAACACCCACAATTGGCATCTGACATCCTTGAGGTAGCCTCTGGGATGCAAGTCTTTCTTATCTGTAATCCAAGTGATCTCTTATCTCTTCTGGTCCATTGGTATCCTTAGAACTTCTGTGTTCCTTTTTGGGGACAGACTTTCCTAGTTGCATTATCTGATCCACAGGCATGTGCAACATTCTGTAGGACAAAACAAGACTGCTCTCTATCCATCCACTTCACTTCTTCAGCCATTTCCAAAGTATCTGGCATCACTGGAGCTTAAAGCTCTCCTGGCTTGCACTCACACAAGTGAAAGATAAACTCTATTACCCAGGGATTACACACTTGTAGTTATCTGGCAACATCTGAGCCTGCTCAGATCAACTCTCCTTCTTCTCTAGGCTGATGTCCACACAGCTCACTGTGTGCTGGAGAAAAACTCACCATTGTGAAGACTTGCCTCATTTCATATTCAAGGTCACTGACCTCCAGTAGACCCTTAATGCTGCCCTTTGTCATTTTTTCTCCCACTCTCCTCCATGACTTATTTCCCTCATTCTCTTCTTTCCTCAGACCCCTTGCACTTCCTCACTTATACTCACTTCCATCCAATTTATTGATAATTCAAAACCAATAGAAAAAACTACAGTCTTGCATCAGTGCCTTTGCCCAGCTCTGATAACTGTGCCCAGGTACTCTGCCTTCCCTCCTATGAACAAGCAATCAATTCTCCTAAGGAAAATTTCTCCACTTCAGCATTAGATTCCATGGCCAACAAATGGGATCTCCCCTTTTTTCTCTATCATTACCTTTTTTTCACATTACTGATTAGATCTCATAACAGTTAAACACACTACATGCTTGTTGGCCACATATATGTCTTCTTTTGAGAAGTATCTGTTCATATCCTTTGCCCATCTTTTAATGGGGATGTTTGTTTTTGCTTGTTAATTTATTTAAGTTCCTTGTAGATTCTGGATATTAGACCTTTGTTGGATGCATAGTTCGCAAATATTTTCTCCCATTCTGTAGGTTGTCTGTTTAATCTGTTGATAGTTTCTTATGCTGTGCAGAGGCTCTTTAGTTTAATTAGGTCTCATTTGTCAATTTTTATTATTGCTGCAATTGCTTTTGGCACCTTTGTCATAAAATCTTTTGGCAAGGCCTATGTCCAGAATGGCATTTCCTAGGTTACTTTCAGGGTTTTTATAGTTTTGGGTTTTACATTTAGGTCTTTAACCCATCTTGAGTTAATTTTTGTCTATGATGAAAGGAAGGGATCCAGGTTCAATCTTCTGCATGTGGCTAGCCAGTTATCCCAGCACCATTTGTGGCCTGGTGCTTTCATCCCTTTCCCCATTGCCTGTTTTTATTGACCTTGTCAAAGATTGGGTGACTGCAGGTGTGTGGCTTTATTTCTGGGTTCTCGGTTCTCTATTCTGTTCCATTGGTCTATGTGTCTGTGTGCCACTACCATGCTGTTTGGGTTACTGTGGTCTTGTAGTATAGTTTAAAGTTCGGTAACATAATGTCTCTGGTTTTATACTTTTTGCTTAGAATTGCTGTGGCTATCTGGGCTCTTTTTTGGTTCCATATGAATACTAGAATAGTTTTTTCTAATTCTGTGAAGAAAGTCATTGTTGGTTTAATAGGAATAGCATTAAATCTCTCAATTGCTTTGGGCAGTATGGCCATTTTAACAATATTGATTCTTCTAATCCATGAGCATGGAATGTTTTTCCATTTGTTTGTGTCATCTCTAATTTCAGCAGTGTTTTGTAATTCTCATTGTAGAGATCTTTTACCTCCCCAGTTAGCTGTATTCATAGGTATTTTATTTTTTGTGTGTAGCTATTGTGAATGAGATTGTGTTCTTGATTTGGCCCTCAGCTTGGGCATTGTTGGTTATAGGAATGCTACTAATTTTTGTACACTGGTTTTGTATCCTCAAACTTTGCTGAAGTTGTTTCTCAGATCTAGGAGCTTTTGGGCATATGAAAAAATGTTTAACATTGTTAATCATTAGAGAAATGCAAATCAAAACCACAATGAGGCTGAGGTATGGTGGCTCATGCCTATAATCCCAGCACTGTGGGAGGCCAAGGCAGGAGGATCACTTGAGCCCATGAATTTGAGACCAGCCTGGGCAACACAGCAAGACCTTGTCTCTTCAAAAAATTAAAAAATTAGCCAGGCATAGTGGCACACACCTGTGATCCCAGCTACTTGAAAGGCTGAGATGGGAAGATCGGTTGAGGAGTTCGAGGCTGCAGTAAGCTCTGATTTTGCCACTGCACTCCAGCATGGGCAACAGAGCTAGCACCTGTCTCAAAAACAAAACAAAACAAAACAAAACAATGAGATACTATCTCACACCAGTCAGAATGGCTATTATGAAAGGTGAAAAAACAACATGCTGGGAGAGTTGTGGATAAAAAGGAACACTTATACACTGCTGGCAGAAATGTAAACTAGTTCAGCCTCAGTGGAAAGCAGTTTGGCAATTTCTCAAAGAACTTAAAACTGAACTACCATTCAACCCAGCAATCCCATTACTTGGTATATACCTAAAGGAATATAAATCATTCTACCATAAAGACACATGCACATGTATGTTTATCACAGCACTAGTCATAATAATAAAGACATGGAATCAGCCTAAATGCCCACCAATGGTGGACTGGATAAAGAAAATGTAGTACATACACACCACGGAATACTATGCAGCCATAAAAGAGAATGAGATCATGCCCTTTGCAGCAACATGGATGCAACTGGAGGTCATTATCCTAAGTGAATTAACTCAGGAACAAAAAACCAAATACCACATGTTCTCACTTATAAGTGGGAGCTAACTATTGAGTACACATGGACTCAAAGAAGGAAACAACAGACACGAGGGGCCTACCTGAGAGAGGAGGGTGGGAGGAGGGTGAGGACTGAAAATCTACCTATTGGGTACTATGCTTAGTACCTGCATAACAAAATAATCTGTACTCCAAACCCCAGAAACATACAATGTACTCATATAACAAACCCTGCACATGTACTCCCTAAACCTAAAATAAGAGTCAGAAAGAAAAATAATAATAATAAATAAACACACAGAATTCCATTTCCTACCTTAACATACATCCTCTTCCATCCCTTTCCATCTACCACCCCACTTCTCTGGTCCCCTTTACAGCAAATCCCCTGATAAAATTTATATTCACCATTTTTATTTCCCCCAGGGTTTCCTCGCCTCCCTCCCACCCCCACTACCATTTCATTGAAACAGCTCTCTTCAAGTCTACTAATGACCTCCATATTGGTAAATCCAGCAGTCAATAGGATCAGTCCTCATCCTATTTCACGTATCAGCAGCATTTGACAAAGTTGTGTTTTCTCCTTGAAATACTCTTTACTTGGCCTCCTGGAAATCCTAGTTTTCTTCTGACTTCATTATCAAGTCTTCTCTGCCTCCTCCTCTGACCTCTAAGTGTGAAGTAACCCAGAGCTCAGTCCTTAGGCCTCCTTCTCTTCTTTTTCATACTCGCTCACTCCCTGGGTGTTCTCATCCAGTCTTCTGGCTTTAAATACCATCTATGCTAATAACTCCCAAATTTCATTTTCAGTCTAAATTTTCCATTGAATTTTAGATTTAAATATCCAACTGTCTAGTTCACCATTTCACTTGGATGACCAAGAGGCATCTCAAACATGACATATCCACAGCTGAATTTTCTCCTCCTAAAATAGGTTCCTAACCATAATCTTCCCAATTGCAGGAAGTAGCGCTTCTATTCTTCCAGTTCCTTAGGCCAGAATTCCTTGTCTGTTCTCTTGCTCTCAGATTGCCACGGCTCACCCATCAGCGAATCTTATTGGCTCTACCTTCAAAATATATCCAGAATTCATACTTCTCACCATCTTCCCCACTGAACTCCAGTCCAAGTTGTACTTATCTCTCACTTGAATTATGGCATTACTTACCTGGCTGGTCTCCAGCTTCCACACTTTGTGTCTCCTTTCAGTCTATTGTTAATACAACTGTGAAAGTGATTCCTTTAAACTTAAGTTAAATCAGATCACTCCTGTATTCAAAAGTCTCCAGAAGTTTCCCTCTCAGAGTAAAAGTCTAAGTACTGACAAGATCCTACACAATCTGACTCTCATCCTTTCCTGCCACTGGGCCCCTGCATTGCCTCTGTGACCTCATTTCCTACCTTTGCCCTTCCTTCATTCTGCTCTTCTCAGAACACACTTAGCCAGTTTTCTCACCTACTTCAGGCATTTTTGCTTGGATGCCACCTTCTCAGTCAGGCCTTCTATAATGACCCTACTTAACGCCCCCCCCCATCCTATCTACCTTATTTTATTTTCTTCATAGCATTTTCTTTTTTATACCAATTGACATATATTTTCCATATCTGTTTATTTTCTGGCTCTCTCATTAGAATGCAAGTTCATGAGGTCATTTTTAGTAGAATGGTAAGTGCTCAATAAATATTTTTATATGTATCATAATTTTGAATACTCATCAAACCTGCAACTGGGATTTTGGCCTGGGGAGGAAGAAACAGGCTCCACGTCTCTTACCAATTGCTCTTGTTCCTCTTTCCCCCATTCTTAAAAACTTTAAATGTAGCAGATTGGATACAGGAATTTGTTTTGTTTTCCCTCCAAACTCATTTTCCAAAGTAGAATGTTGATAGGTAATATTTAAAATTTAAAAGCCAAAGATATATGGAATTTTGAAATATATAGGTAACCACAAGAAGATAAAGCAAAAAGAGCTGAAAGTGATTGCTTCTGGGGAGTGATAATTTGGGGAAGTGGGAGTAAGGTAGGGAATGACATGCCTTTTTTTCTTGTTGCTTTAAGCGTCAGAGCACAATTTGACTGCAAAAGAATATTGCTTTGATAAAAATGAAATTAAATTCAAAAAGAATATTCAATATTCAAAAAGAACAAATAAAATATAGAGTGGGAGATTCCAATACACTTCTTTCAAATCAGTGAGATCTAGGAGACAAAAAATATACAGACACAGAAGAACTGAAATTATGATCAACTCACTTGTTTTAATAACTAAAGAATTTGACATCCATTGAAAGAAAGACATATTGCAAAAATCGATCATGTACTTGTCTGTAAAAGAAACCTCAAGAAAATATGAAAAGTAGAGATTTTACAGACCTCATTCTCTAAGAGGAATCCAATAAGATTAGAAATAAATGATACATAAAGGGAGCTTTGGAAATTTAGAAATTCCTTTCTCTCTTGATGCAGCCTAGCTTTCAACAGCGCTTTCTCCCTGGGGATACAATACATAAAAAGCTTCATTTGACAGTCAAAGCTCAGCGATGACTTTGGTGTTCTAGCCAGTGACTGCCCTGCCCCTGAAGCATTAAAATTCATTGATTAAAAGGATGAAGAGCCATATGACATCTCGATTTAGGGAGAATAAAAAATACATTAAATAATTTCTAAAGTATTATATCCATTATTCATAAGTGTGGCCATTGCCTTACATCCAGAGCCACAAAATGTCAATCAACTGATAGAAAAGAGCAGAACTGCCAGTCTCAGTTGCACCTTTATGCCCATCCTTGGTCAACTTCTCTAGAAGGACTAACAAGCAGTGGCAACAAGATTTACTAATGGATGGAATTTCAGGCAATAGCTGTATCTTAGTCCATTTTGTGTTGCTATAAAGAAATATCTAAAGCTAGGTAATTTATAAGGAAAAGAGGTTTATTTGGCTCACGGTTCTGCAGGCTGTACAAGAAGCATGCTGCTGGCATCTGCTTGGCTTCAGGTGAGGGCCTTAGGCTGCTTCCACTTATGGCAGAAGGTAAAGTGGAACTGGCCTGTGCAGAAATCACATGACAAGAGGAAGCAAGAGAGAGGGGGAAGTGTCAGTCTCTTTTTAACAACCAGCTTTCATGGGAACTAATAGAGCAAGAACTCACTCACTACCCCTCCTAAGCGAGGGCATTAATCTACTCATGAGGGATCTGCCCCCATGACCTAGACACCTCTCATTAGGCTCCACCTCTAACATATGGGATCACATTTCAACGTGAGGTTTAGAAGGACAAACATCCAAACTATAGCAAGCTGAAAAACTCTTTAACGTATCTGGATCAGGGCTACTCTCAGTGGTGTACCTGTTAAAATGCATATTCCTGCACTCCCTCCAGATCAATTGAATCAGAAGACCCGGAAGTGGAGCTCAGGAATCTGCATTTTCTGATGAGCTTTAGATGAAGTTTTATATGTGCTGAAGTTTGGGAACTATTGACTCACATAACTCACCAATAATAGTCATCTTTCAAATAATCCAGAGCAAACTAAAATCAGGGAAAGAAATAAACCTCACATGGTAGCTTTTTGTTTGTTTTTGGTTTGGTTTTTTTTTTGAGATTTTTGGTGGGGGGCGGGAAGTCTATCGCTTTACAATTTAATTCAGACGAAAATCTTAAGAATAACTACCTGACAGGCTTGAAACACAACTATTTTACTGGGTAATTTTTTTAGCCTTTTGACTGTGGCTCATTAGCCATTCTAGTAAAGGGAACAATAGAGTGGAGTTTTAGCCGCACATTTAGGATGTGTGTATTCTTACTCATTTGTTCATTGCCCAGGAGTACCCTCATTAAAAATCCCTTCCCAAATTAGACAAGATATGCCAAAAATCAATTTAAAATGTTCATAAAACTTTTAATTTATGATTCAACTTCTAGAAATACATTTTCAAATTTCTCAGACAAATGCACAGAGACCTTTGAACAAGTATGTTAATTACAGCATAACTTATAACAGCAAAAATCGGAATCAGTCTAAATATCTGTGTTAGAATTAGGTCTGTCTGCGTATAAGAGAACATTTAAATAAAATATAAATATATTTCTTTCTCACCTGAAAGAAATTCAGAAATAGGCCATCCATGCTAATATGGTATCTTCACAATATCATCAAGGACTAGGGTTTCTTTCTTGCCAGTTCATCATCTTCAGGAAACAGCTTTCTGAGGTTATCTCGTGATCCAAGATGCCTGTCGGAACTCCAGCCATCGCCTCCTCATCCCATGCAGTGGGAAGTTGATAGGAGGCAAAAGCAAAAGAATGCTGCTCTCAACTGAGTCAGCCCCCTTTTTTTTCTTTAAACTGCTAATAACTATTCTCCTTACATATCATTGGCCAGAACTTGGTCAATGGCCACACCTAGTCCAAGGAGGCTGGGAGATGTGGCTTTTAACTGGACATAATATAGTCCCATTGAAATAAGGGTTCTCTTATTATGAAAGAAGGTGAGAATGAAATTTGAGGACTCAACTACCTGACTTTCTCCCAGTGACTCACAATATGGTATTGTTAAACAAATATGATAAATATACAGTCATTAAAAGTTATGTTTTAGAGGAATCTTATTCAAAAAGGAAAATGCTCGTAAGTGAAAAAAAATGGATTAAAGAGATATAAGCTCAATATGATTTAACTTTTAAAAACACAAATGTGCATATAAAATACTGAAATTATAAAATCAAAATTATGTCTGTTGGCTTTGTAGAGTAAAATTATGGATGGTGCTTTATTCTTCTTTATAATTTTTCATATTTTCCACACGAAACATGTATTAATTTGTATTCAGCAAATATCCAGTAAACATTATTTCTAATTGGAAAAGAAGCCTAAGGAGGAAAACATTCATGAAACTCAATAATAATAAAATAATAAGAGAATGCAGCATAAAAATAGGAGAATGCAACACTACTCCTTATCTAAGCTTACTAAACATCAGTTGATCTCTCAACTTTCAACTTAAAATAAGCCTTTGCCATGAGGGCTTCACTGAACACCCCAGTTGATAACAATCTCTCCTTTCCACAAAAGTTTATGATAGGTGCTGTTACTGGCACTGGTATGCACACTTGCTGAACTGCAGACTAATGTTATTTAAATATTTTATGCAACCATATTTCTCCAAGTAGATTGTATGATCCATAAAGTTCAGGCATCTGATTCTTCTAAATGCTTTATAATAGTAAATATTTCTATATTTACGTACTTAATAATTAACTGGAATTATTTTATTTGTGTCCTGGAACGTACATTGTATACAATATCCTCTCATAGAGTCTAATTGGTGTTGAGGATTTATATTGATGCGTAGAAAAAAAGAATGGAAATAGTCACTGCACAGAAAAAAAAAACTCCTGTATGCTAGATGACCAAAAAGGAAAAAAAATGCCTAACAAAACTTAGTTAACTCAGATTGCATTTACTTAGAGAATGAACCGAAGTACTTACCTTGACCTCTGGAAAAGAGGGTTTTTAAAGCAAATTACCAGCAAAAATAATATTCCAGGACTTCCAGACAAGATGACACACAGAGAATCACTCTAAGCACACAGAAATACTGAATAAAAGAGCAAAAAAAAATACTTTAAGCAGGGCTTGACAGCAAAAAGGAAAAATATCTAAGTACCAGAAATGAAGAAGAAACCTAAACTCGCAGTGGCAAGAGGAAATGAAGCCATGAAGCCTTCAGGGTGTCCTGAATTGGTCATTAGCCTTCAGTTTATCTGGAAGCCAGTTGAACTAGAAATCGGTGAACCTTCTGTGGGGCCTGTCCTGGCAAGAGTGAGACAATCTGCTGCAGAGGCTGTGGGTGAGCAGCCCAGGCCAGCTGGCTTAGGGAATGTGAAAGAGATTTAGAGGGGCCAAGAGCAGTGGGGCAAAACTGACTTTGACCAAACTGAGAGAGTCAGAATGCAAGTTACACCAGCTCAGAGACAACTGATAGCAGCATAGTGAGAAGGGATCAGGCATAGGAGTTCTATCACCACAGAGGTCAAGGAAGACCCAGAGCCATCACAAGGCCCAGTGGAGATGGGAGACTCCCTTCCTCCACCACTGCATGGCCATGTTTGCTATACCCACAGGCACCCATTCAACAGCACCTTGGAGAACAAAGAGGGAATAGGCGGAAACGTGAGGAACTGGGCACATTTAAATCAAAAGACTGAAAATTAACTTAAAGGGACTATTTCAGTTATTGCACTGGGCCATATTTACTGGATTTGACTTAAAATTTATATTTTTTCCTCCCACCTTTATATGGATAGAAACAATTGATACAAATTGAATCAAGTAACAGCAAATTTCTTTAAACTGCATTTTCACCATTCACCTGTGCACAGTGTAAATTTATTATCCTACTGTACTATACCTCTTTGAAATTTTTAAAAATATTTTTATTTTAAAGTCGCTTTCAGAACTGCTTTATTATCTCTGTTTTGGGGTGGGGATAAGGGAGACTGAACTCTTCTTCCAGAATCCAAAATGTTAAATTGGACAAAAGGACCCCACCTTTGGTATTTCTCTCAAATCAAGCAATATCCTCTGTCATTCTGGGCCAAGGAAGAGTTGGGATTGATGTGTCTCTGCTGCCTCTATGTCTCTTCTACCCAAAATGCCTTGGAGGTAAAAAAAATAAGGGTGTTTTTGTTTTTGTTTTTGTTTTTTTTTCTTTTCTTCCTCTTTCTGTCTCCTCAGGACTTTCCCTAGTACCACTAGTACCAGAACCAGCTACGTAATTTTGGGGCCCAGTTCAAAATGAACGAGGGTCTCTTTGATCAATAAACCATTTGTGGCTCTTCTAAGCCTGGGGCCCTGTGTGTCTGTGTAGGTCACATCCCCATGAAGCTTGTCCTATTACATGCAAGGCCTTGAAGTGCTGGGCTCTGGGCTTCACTTCTCTATATAATAACCTATTTCTTTCTGATTCTGGCCTCTTTCTTAGACATTAAGTCTGCTTGGGATAGCTTCTCTACACCTACAGGGACCTGGACTTCAAGCTTATTTTTTGTTTTTAGTGCAGAGTCAAACAAAATCCAATTTGATGATAAAAGCTGTTCATGTATTTTTTTCAAAAAATAAATAAAAATACGTGTTTCTCTGCCTCTTTCTAGAAGCCCTCTAGTCACCACAATGTGATGTGAAGATATTCAGGATAGGAAAATAATACATCTGGAAGTAGTTTAAAAATAGTATCCTTTGTACAAAGGGAAAGAATCCAAATTCCTGATCTAAGATTAGGAGATTTTGAAACAAGAGCAATTACATTTGAAAAATAATTTAGTAGAAATCTAAGAAATGAAATTAAAATTTTCATTTAATTCATTGAAAATTGAATGAATTAAATTTTCATTTAATTCATCATTTAATTCATCATATCATTTAATTCATTCAAAAATGAAACCCATGAAAATTTGGCTGGGCACAGTGGCTTATGCCTGTAACCCCAGCACTTTGGGAGACTGAGGCCGGCAGATCACAAGGTCAGGAGTTCGAGACCAGCCTGGACAACATGTTGAAACCCTGACTCTACTAAAAATACAAAAATTAGCCAGGCATGGCGGTGTGCACCTGTAATCCCAGCTACTCAGGAGGCTGAGATAGGAGAATCGCTTGAAACTGGATGGCAGAGTTTGCAGTGAGCTGAGATTGTGCCACTGCACTCCAGCCTGGGCAACAAGAGCAAAACTCTGTCAAAAAAAAAAAAAAAGTAGAAGAGGAGGAAAGAAAATATACCCATTAAAATTTAAAAAAAAAAAAAGAAGCAACTGAAAAGATAATTAGTGAATTGAAAGCTGCAAAAATAAAAAGCAAACATAGCACAGAGAAATAAAGAAATTAAGAACAGGAACATGACACTAAGAGACATGGAGGTTAGAAAGAGACCGTTCTGGAATTTCTACTAGAATTTCTACTAGAAATTCCAGAAGAATAGAATAGAGACAATGGTGAGAATTTCTCAGAACAAAAGAAATCGCACTGAGTCATGAGCAGGATAAATTAAAATTTTCAAACACTGACACATTACAGTGAAACTATAAAATATTAAGAGAAAATTTTAGACACAAACAGAAAAGAGAAGGCAAAATATCTCCAAATGAACAATCACACATCTAGACTGACAACAAACTTCTCCTCAGAAGCAGCAGGTACCAGAAGAGAATGAATTCTATCTTCACAGTCGTCAGGGAGGAAAACTGACACAATAGAATTCTATCCCAAAGTAAGTGATCATTCAAGAGTAAAAATAGCATTACATTTTTCTTTTCTTTTCCTTTATTTGTTTAAGGGTCTTGCTGTATTGCCCAGGCTGGAGTGCAGTGGCACAATCTCAGCTCGCTGCAACCTCTGCCTCCTGGGCCTCCTGAGTAGCTGAAGGTATACATACTAGCACTACAGGTATGTGCCAGCACACCTGGCTAATTCTTTTAAACATATGTTTTTTGGTAGAGATGGGGTTTCACCATGTTGCCCAGGCTGGTCTCGAACTCTTGACGCCAAGTGATCCGCCTGCCTTGGCCTCCCAAAGTGCTGGGATGACAGGCGTGAATCACCATGCATGACCAGCATATGTTTTGAATACATCCAAAGTCCAAGAGAGTTAGTTAACTGACTCTCACCAAAAAGCTACCAAAAGTAAGATTTTAACAAAAAAGCCAGGATGAAAGATGGAATTCAAGAACAATGGTGAGAAAAGGGGGGGGAAATCTGGTGAAAATACGTGAATCAGCCGGGTACAGTAGCTGGCACCTGTAATCTCAGCACTTTGGGAGGCCGAGGCGGCCAGATCAGGAGGTCAGGAGATCGTGACCATCCTGGCTAACATGGTGAAACCCCATCTGTACTAAAAAATAGAAAAACTTAGCCAGGTGGGGTGGCCCCGGTGCCTGTAGTCCCAGCTAGTCGGGAGGCTGAGGCAGGAGAATGGCGTGAACCTGGGAGGGGGAGCTTGCAGTGAGCCAAGATCATGCCACTGCACTCTAGCCTGGGTGACAGAGCAAGACTCCGTCTCAAAAAAAGAAAAAAAAAAAAAAGAAAAGAAAATACGTGAACTACCACTAATAAACAACTGACCAACTGTGGTGGCTCATGCCTGTAATCCCAGCACTTTGGGCGGCCAAGGCAGGCATATCACCTGAGTTTGGGAGTTCAAGACCAGCCTGACCAACATGGAGAAACCTCGTCTCTACTGAAAATACAAAAATTAGCTGTGTGTGGTGGTGCATGCCTGTAATCCCAGCTACTCAGGAGGCTGAGGCAGGAGAATCGCTTGAACCTGGGAGGCAGAGGTTGCGGTAAGCCGAGATTGCACCATTGCACTCCAGTCTGGGCAACCAGAGTGAAACTCTATCTCAAAAAAACCCCACAAAAACGAACAACCAAAAAAAACAAGGTAGAACTAAAACACTAGACAATAGTTAACATAGGAGCCAGAAGGAGATTGTTTAGAGTAAAATACAAATGTGTTCAATTCCTTGCTTGTTTAGGAGAATATACACAAACTTTAGTATTTATTTTAAAATAATGTGAATTAGCCAGGTTTGGTGACACAAGCCTGTGCTGCCAGTTATTGGGGAGGCTGAGGTGGGAGGATCGCTTGAGCCCAGGAGGTAAAGGCTGCAGTGAGCTATAATTGCGCCAGTGCACTCAGCCTGGGTGACAGGGAGATTCTATCTCAGAAAAATAAAAACAAAAATAATGTGAATTGTGTATAATAACATTTTAATGGTACCTATTGAAGGACCAGAAGTAGAATGTGTAACTTTTAATCTAGAAGAGGAAATAAAGAAGAACTGACCAATTCAATAGAAGATGAGAAGAGCAGTAAAAAGCAAACAAAAACCACCAAACTAAAATGGCATAAGTGAGTCCAAATATGTCAGATACCACAAATAATGCAAATAAATAAGACTCACTCACTAATAGAGATATCCATGGATCAATCAATGTTACATTTTTAAAAAGGAACTTCTAAAATGATATAAACAAAAAACTATGTAGGATAAACTGTTCCTTACCTGCATTTAAAACACACACACACACTAGCATATATTGTTCTTGGATACATAACAATGCATGTAAAAAGCATTCAAAAATATTTTAACAATGCACCTTAAATTCGTAACATTAACTGTCTCTGGGAAGAAGATGAGACAGAATGGGAAACAAAGAGGACTTTAATCTGTAATGTTTTATTTTTTAGTTAAAAAAGACTAAAAACAAAAATAATAAAATATTAATGAGTAGTCGGTACATACGTTGTTTATCATTCTTTTTTTTTTTTAAATACTTTAAGTTCTAGGGTACATGTGCACAACGTGCAGGTTTGTTTCATACTGTTCTGTATTTTTTTATTTTCCAAAATAAAAAGATCAAACAAAAAAAAGAATCAAGATTTTGGAGGATAGCTGGGCGTCGTGGCTCATGCTTATAATCCCAGCACTTTGGGAGGCTGAGGTAAGCGGATTGCTTGAGCTCAGGAGTTCCAGAGCAGCCTCAGCAACATGGTGAAACCCCATCTCTACAAAAAGTACAAAAATGGCCAGGCGCAGGGGCTCACGTCTGTAATCCCAGAACTTTCGGAGGCCAGGGCAGGCAGAAGGAGTACGAGAACAGCCTGGGCAACATGGTGAAACCACGGCTCTACTAAAAATACAAAAATTAGCCAGGCTTGTTGTTGCATGCCTGTAGCCCTAGCTACTCAGGAGGCTGAGGCAGGATAATTACTTGAACCCGGGAGGTGGAGGTTGCAGTGAGCCAAGATCAGGCCACTGCACTCCAGCCTGGGAGACAGAGTGAGACTCTGTCTCAAAACAAACAAACAAACAAACAAACAAACAATTAACTGGGTGTGGTTATAGTCCCAACAATCTGGGAGGCTGAGGAGGGAGGATCACTTGAGCCTGGGAGGTTGAAGCTTCAGTGAACTATGATCATACCACTGCACTCAAGTGTGGGCAATAGAGTGTCTCAAAAAAAAAAAAAAAAAAAAAAATTGGAGGGTGAGGAGAAATCTTTTACATATCTCATAAAATATTTAGTGCTTGAGTTCATTACAAAATTTTAGAATATATACTTAAAAACACAAAAATATCTTTCTCTAAGAGTTCTTTATTACTCAGTTTATTACACTAATTGAAAATGAACTTTCCATTTAATTGTTTAGAATTATTGAAATTTTCATGGGCAAAAAGAGATAAAAGTATGTAATTTGGTAATGATGAACATCAAATGATAAGGAAAGATTTCATTTAAAAAAAAAAAAAATGTTGTTGTTCCTTGAACTAGGGAGCATAAAATGATACCCAAAGGACTCTCTGTCACTTACTGATGGGCCTTAGATTTTTAAAATTAGTTTCTGAGCCTCTTCAAAGAATCCAATTTTATCTTTAAGCTAGAAAACTGGAGCACAAAGAAGTCATTTTCAGAGAAAATGAATGCACGGTTTTCTTTTAAAAAAAAAAAAAGGCACACAGTATTCTGAATCTGGAGAAAAATATAAAACTAGTAGTGCTTCTATTTGAGTTGCATTTTGGATCTAAAGAATTTGATGTAACTCCTAGAGGGTTAATAGCTGCTCTTGGTTAAAAAGTAAATAAGCAAGATCAATTTTCTAAAATCTCTTTCTTTTCATGAGGTAAACGTCAGTGTAAGTCCAAGCTATAGAGTTCATGAAGACAGACTCACAACTATGATGGAAAAGGAGATTTTTGTTATTATAGAGAAAGTTTGTCTCAATCCACTCTTTGTCTCCTTTACATAAAAAAAATACAGTCATTGTATTAAACTTTGCCAACATCAGTAAACCAGTTGTTTGCCAACATCAGTAAACCAACATCAGGCAACACCCAGTTGTGTTCTGTTTGTGGAGGCTAAGTGATTTTCTCAAAGTCATGCAGGAACATGGCTCAGGAACAAGAGAGCCACCTGAGGTTGACCTATGACTACTAAAATTACACTGGGCCCTTTGCGTAGGGTCCCTTGGCCATTTATCTCCAAATTAAAATAGCTCACAATTCACCTTGGGTCCTTTTGGCCTGTGAGGGTATGGGGACATAGAAATACAGAGGACTAAGGCATGGTGGGGCATCCCCTGATTCCCAGGATCGGAGAGCACAGAAGGGAAACCAAACAACCATGCCCTTTAGAGATGGCCGTTTAAGTGAACTCTGTCTTGGGTTAGGCTACTTCTGTAGAGGGAGATTTCTTCCTTTGGCCACCACCAGCTTTTGTGGGCACAGACCTGGTTAGTGGGGAGACGATCAAGACCAACGAAGGCCTGAAGGGCTATGTGTGGCCATGGGCAGTTCAGCTGGCCCTTGTGCCTTTGTACTGCTGGCTCTTGGAAACAATACTTGGATAGAGAGATCAAAATACAGAATTGGTCATAAATAATTTTTCTTGGACATTGGCCAAAAATGCATCTTCATAGTTAGGTAAACCATGAAGAGAATTTGTGAACTTTAAAAGAAAAACATGTCCTGTGGTGCATGGAAAAAATCCAGTTTTCTACACATTTAGCAGGTGTAAGTAGCCAGTTGTCAGGCTGAGATATGGGGTCCTCTCACTCCTTCAGGGTTCCAACCCTCAGGGGTTTGTTGGCTCATTGGTTTGGTTAGGAGGTCAGTTAGCTCTCTGGAAAGTTATTTCAGCCTGGGGTGTGGTAGCCACCTCTCAAGACTCAGCCTTGTCTTTGGATTCCTGGGTGAACAATACAACTTGACCCAAATCTCTGTTTCTCTCAGACTCTGAGAAGTTCCCTCTCTTGACATCCCTGTGTCGTTAAAGGCTAAAACTTGAGGCAAAGTGAGCAGACTTCTGTGCCCTAACAGCCAGGCAAAACCACAGGCTGGGTACAAATGTTTGTAGCCCAGCAACCCCTCAAACACTCCACTGCCTTTTTGTGCATGAAATTGCTTGCTATATGATCTGATTTTGTGAAGTCTCAGTCCTCCGATTTCAGGCAGCTTTCTTTAAACCATGAGAAGGAGGTGTGGCAGTTAACCAGCAGCAAAACTAATCAAGTCCATTGAGTATCAGGATTCCAAAGTTCAGGTCCACGGATTGTCTCTGGACTCAGCCCAGCCAAGAAATGAGTAAGGCATTTCCAGAACTGCCTCTGGGCACTGGCATGTGTACTTGTGTGTTGTCAACAAAACTAAGGACTGCACTCTGATCCCTTACTGAAGGGTATCTCTCAGCAGGTCCAAAGTCAAGAAGTTACCCAAAAAGGACCGTAATCTTGAGTAAGCTAAAGTCTAAGATGATCTGGAGATAGAGCCAGATCCCTCCCCTAAACCACACAGCAGAATAGTTCGTCGTTTTTCTGGGGGCCTGCTTATCCCCTGCGCAAAGATGTATGTTCTGAATTATATGTGTTGAACTTAATTTGGTGCCTGTAGCTGTGGATTTGCTTTTGTTTCCCACAGTCTCCTCTGAACAACTGCAGGAAATCTGTCACCCAGGCTGGAGTGCAGTGGTGCAATTTCGGCTCACTGCACGCTCAGTCTCCCGGGTTCACGCCATTCTCCTGCCTCAGCCTCCCCAGTAGCTGGGATTACAGGCGCACACCGCCACACTGGGTAATTTTTTTGTATTTTTAGTAGAGATGGGGTTTCACCGTGTTAGCGAGGATGGTCTGGATCTCCTGACCTGGTGATCCACTCGCCTCAGCCTCCCAAAGAGTTGGGATTACAGGCGTAAACCACCACGCCCGGCCAACTGCAGGAAAATAGCCAAGAGGGCTTTTTAAAAAAGAGTGTTATGCTAAACTTGCAAATCAGACAACGGCCAGCGAAGGCACATGGAATTAGACTCCCCATCTGAAACTGAGCACTTTCTCCAGCCAAACTTCCTGAGACCTTTTTGTGTGTTTGAATGAGATTTAGCTCCCACTCTTTAAACAGGACACCTCTCTTCACGCCATATGGAGGAGGGTATAAGCACCCTGTTAGCAGGCATGAGGTCCCTAACCAGAGTCACCTCCTTGAGTGAGTGGGTGATTATTTCTTTGCTTTTGCTATATTTAACCAAGAATTACACACTACATCCCAGGATCTCACTTTCTATAGACTGTATTCCCTATAATAACTGTTTATCCTCCAGAACCCATGTCACCCATCTTATTCAAGTCAAAACCTCAGTTCACGAGATTGTCCCAGGCACAGTTAAGCACAGTCACACTCACATGGAACAGTGCACTATTCAAGGGGCTTTCTCAGGTCTCTCACTGTGGTCCTGGGATCAGGAGAGTAACCCCACTGGCAGCACTGGAGTGATGCATAAGAGTCCCTGAGCTCCTTCCTTGATCAGATGACACTCTCCCTCTAGGAAGACATGCTACCTCAAATTCCACTTTCAAACAGTTATTCCTTTGGGACAAGCTACTGTCACCTTTAAGGGTTCCCTGAGTAGCCGGGCAAGGTGGTTCACACCTATAATCCCAACACTTTGGGAGGCCGAGGTGGGCGCATCACGAGGTCAGGAGATCGAGACCATCCTGGCTAACACAGTGAAACCCCATCTCTACTAAAAATACCAAAAATTAGCCAGGCGTGGTGGCGGGTGCCTGTAGTCCCAGCTACTTGTGAGGCTGAAGTGGGAGAATCGCTTGAACCCTGGAAGCTTGAACCCGGGAGGCGGAGGTTGCAGTGAACTGAGATCGCACCACTGCACTCCAGCCTGGGCGACAGAGCGAGACTCCATTTTGGAAAAAAAAAAAAGAAAAAAAGTTCCCTGAGTCAAAGTAGTAGAGTTGGAAAGTGTCCTGGATTTGGAGTTGGGCACATCTGGGTCCCAAAGCAAACTCTGCCACTTACCAGCTGTGTGACTATCTGCAAGCAACTTAACCTCCTTGAGCCTCAGATAGGCTTTGTGTAAACTTACAGGGCTCCTGTAAGGCAGGGATCATTTAGGCAATGCATATAGATGGGTAAGCACATGGCTGATACCTTACAGGTGCCCAATAAACTATAGGTATCACTATGATTATTAAATACAAGCACTTCTAGGAACAAGAACTTGGCATGAAATAGACAAGTTTCCTTTGACATGGTACCTAGCTGGCTCAAAATCAGGTAAAGAATGAAAGGGGTGCTACAGTCCTAGTGACACCTCAGTGACACCTTACAGGAACTGTAAGAAGTATCTCAGAAAAGAGGGGAAGGAGGAGTCAAAGACAAGATTTATCACCTTTTACAATCTGGTTTCTCACTCATACCCTATCTTCTAACAGCTAGGGACACTAACTCAGCAAACCTCTTGCCTAATGTCACATAGTTAATTGAGCAGCAGCTGGAATGAGAGCCTATACACCCTGTTTCCAGTCATGGATGCTTTTCACCAACTGACCATTGCACCTACACAATGATGAAAGAGTCAGTGGTGGCAAAACACTGGATCAGGAATCAAACACCTGCTTTCTAATTAGAAAGGGGCATGTGGGAAAGTCCTGGGAGCAACGAAATGTTCTATATCTTGATTAGCACGTATTGGGTATGGTTACATAGATATACATATTTGTCAAAATGCATCAACTGGGCACTTCAGTTCCATGTATTCTATGGTACACAAATTATACATCAGTAAAATTAGTTAGTCAAAAAATATGTTTTCCAGCCCCAGCTCTGACACTAATGAGCTGAGTGGTCTTGGCCAAGTCAATCCAAGTCAATTCTCTTGGCTTTACCTTTCTTTTCCTTATAATGATGGGTTCTAATTAGACAAAGTTCCTTCTAGCTCAACAATATGATTTGGTAAACAGGACCTCTTTCTTTCATTTCAGTCGCTATTGTATTCACACTGAGTTCAGAAACAGAGCCGGAGAGACTGGCACACAATTTAGGGGGACTGGGGACTGGTATGTGCAAGTGATCCAGTGTCTTTCTTTTGTATCACTAACTCTCCAGCTACACTTTAAAGAGCATGATTGGTTTTCCACAGGGATCCGACAAAGCAATATGATTGAGCCACGGGATGAGAATGATCTGGCTTCAGAAAAGTTGTGTCTGCCACCAGAGATAACAACTTTCACATGGAGAGCAGAGAAAATGTTTCCTGGACAATGGGAATGACTGACAGATATTAGATGGGAGGAAATTGAAGGCTCTGCCAAGTTTCATGATAAAATGCTATTTCTCACGGTAAGGTCAAGCTGTCTCTATTGCAGCTATTGCTTTTAAAATACAAAGGGAACACAGCAGATTCAACAGAGTGCATCAGATTTTACAAAGAGTATGTGATCAAAGACCACTTGTTTCATTTATAAATGAAATCGCATGACTATTAGAGCAAAAAAGATCATCAAGAATGAATTTGGAATTTGCTGATGAACCAAAAGCTGAAAAACATCAGTAAGAAAATCTCTGAAGGTTTGATTACAAAGTCTTTTGGATGTAAAATGCCCACCAATGTTTGCAAGATGACACATGCAAAAAGGTTCAATTGGACTTTCAGGGGAGAGCATTATACCAGGCGCTGGAATTGGCATTTTCATAATATTTAATAAGTGTTTCAAAAGGTGGAATATATTGACTGGTACTAAATATTATTATTTCCAAAGACTAGAAATCTGAAAAGAAATCTAGCATGTACAAATCATTAAATATTGGTGAGTTTACTTATGCAAACAGAACTGAAACAAAAGTTCTATTTTAGTTTCAAGTTGCATTTAAAAATGAGTAGAATTTGTTCTTATTTAAAATCTTTGGGGAATAACCCTGTGGTCGTTAATTTTGTGTCAACTTGACTGGGTCACAAGGTGCCTAGATGTTTGGTTAAACCTTATTTTGGTTGTGTCTGTGAGGGTGTTTCTGGATGAAATTAACATTTGAATCAGTAGATTGAGTAAAGCAGATTGCCCCTCCCAAGTGTGGGTGGGCCTCATCCAATCCCTTGGAAGCTTTAATAGAACTACTGCCTGAGTAAGAAAGAATTCCCTCTCTGACTATTTTCAAGCTGGGAAATCAGTTTTCTCCTACTGTCAGTTTGGACTGGATTTTACACTATGGCTCTCTTGCTTCTCAGGCCTCCAGACTCAGACTTTATCCCATAAATTCTCCTGGGTTTCTAGCTTGCTGACTGCAAATCTTGGGACTTCTCAGTCTCCAGAATCATGTGAACTAATTCCTGTGTGTGTGTGTGTGTGTGTGCGCGCGCGTGCATGTGTATGTGTCTTCCATTGGTTCTATTTCTCTAGAAAACTCCTCAAATGACTCATTGACTCATGTGAATATCACTCAACTTTCAACCTTTTGGGGATTAGATATCAAAATTTACATTGAGCATAGCCTTTGATCCAACTAGTGGCCTTCTAGGAATTTATCCTACAGAAATCTAGGAATTTATCCTACAGAAATACCTGGACATGGTCAAAGAACTGAATACAGGGATCAGGGCCACCACATTGCGTAGTGTCAGGAGGCACCATTCCCAGTGAGTCTGCGTCAATAGTGCCTCTGAAGCAGGACAAAGATGTTTGCTGTTAAATTGTTTGAAATGGCAAACAAACAATGCAAATTTCCACCACTGGAGGATGATTAAATAAGTTATATTACTTCTACATTATAGGATACTGTGGATATTATGCCTTTGTTTTTTAAAAAATAAGATAGGTCTATATGATCTGATAAGAACAGATGCCCAAGATGAGAAAAGCAAGGACAAGGGCAGAATAGTGTGTACAGTATGTTCCCATTTGTGTGTATGTATATGTATATGTGCATGTGTGTACATATCCATATGTATATATATGTGTGTACATATGCAAAGAACATTTCCAGAAGCCTGCATAAACTGTAAATACTAGTTGCTGCTAGAAAGTGAGACTGGTGGCCAGAGTAACAACGAATTCTACTTTTTGCTGTATACTCGTTTCATGTTCAATTTTTTTTTTTTTTTTTTTTTTTTTTTTTACCGTGGCCTAGTATCACTTTTGTAATTTAAAAAAAAAAAAAAAAAACTAGACTAATACAAAGTTGATCAATTTATTCAATAACTTTTTTATTTTTACCATGGCCTAGTATCACTTTTGTAATTAAAAAAAACATTAGACTAACACAAAGTTGATCAATTTATTCAATAATTATCAGGTACCAAGCAATGTACCAAGTATCTTCACAAATTGAAATGTTCATTGTCCAGTGAAATTTTCTCATTTGTTGATATAGTTTTTGCTGGTAGTATAATTGGTGTTGATGTTACGAGTGGTGAATTAAACAAACATTTTTGTGGACCTACTATGTTCCAGCACGTTTCTAGTTGCTGGGGATACACCAGTGCCCAAGAAAAGAAAACCCTGGACTTCATAATTCTTACCATCTCCCTATTTAGATGGGAATTTTACAGTCTGTGCACCACATTCACATGGCCTTGGCATGCCTTGTGCAGTAGTCTTTCTACAAGTGATCCAGAGGAATGGGCACACACGTGTGTACGTGTGCACATATGTGTTTTTGTGTACATGATATGTGTCCAGGTTACAGTCTGACTGGCATTCAACAGATAACCTATATGGTAAGCAGATGAGGCGTGTAAAATGTCCCTGTAAGATATAAAATCTTAGTAATGCCCAGAGTCATCTTACAGAAAGTGTGGGCTACCACTGCTACTGCCTCCACTCTTCCACTCCAAGACTTTCAGGCTGGCTGCAGTTCAAGACGTGGCTGGGTTCCTAATCCCTTAACATTACTCACTAGTCTCATCCTCAACATTCCCAACTGGTGGACCATGGTGGCTTGTAGAGGCAGAAACTTGCAAAGATTCCTGAAAGGGAGGTTTCAAGTACCTCATTCTGGCTTGTTGGTCATCCAGGTTTACTACTCTACTGGGGTTGAAAGTGGTTTCTTCCAGTTAAGTCAATTGCTGCGGTTGTTCCAGCATGTCCCAAACCCTAAAGGTCCAGGAATGCCCACCGCTGTGCATACACCAAGCTGTGCCTGTGTGAATCTCCCTGAGCACCTCCTGCTTCCTGGCTCCATTGCTTGAGTGGCTGGAACTGGCATATGACTTATTAGATCTTTTCTCTTTACTGTACCTGCCTTCACCTAGTGGATTCACCCAAACTACTTTTGGAACCACTGGCCTTAGAAATAGCTGCTTACCTTCCTTCACAGAAAAGAGCAGGACAGCCTTCTGAATGCTATTTCTACTATAATGAGACTAAGTCCAACAATCTTTCAGCTGACCCCTTTGTGAGCTACTAGCCCACCTCCTACCACCTTTAAGTGATTCCCTCTCATCTGCAGAGGAATAATAGCTTCTGACTGTGGACAGGGGCAACAGACCCAGTAAATGTTTTATTTAATATTTTGTAGAAAGAACTTGGGAGCATATAGTACCCGTGAGAACCAAGACCTGGATTTGAATTTAATTTTAGAACTAAAATGTATTTAAAATGGTAACATTGCCTGCATTGGCTCTTGGGAGTAAATAAACAGACATTGATTTCTGCTGAAGTTAACATCAAGAATTATTGAACTGAGAGGTACACACTGCCCTGGTCTCCACTTTAGTTAATATTTACCTTGAAAAATAATTAATCTTGATGTTAAATAAAAGTGGGCACCAATATATGTATTCTTCCTTTGTTCTATGCTGAGATGAATGTTAAGTATATACCATATAAATTTATTTTCTTTATATATTTATGTGTATATATACATATATTTTAAGCATTTTACTGGAATGTCAGGATCTGAAAAAAAAAAATTACACAGGTTGAAGCCCACCTAAGGTACTCCCCATCTCCTAATGAAGTCATCATTTCCCTCTGCTGTTTTTACTCAAATAAGGGCACAGGTTTTATGCAAACCGTGCTATTTGTTCCAGTGAGGCAGCAGGCTGAGAAGGATTGGAATCATCACCTAACTGCCTGACCCACCTGTGGTTTTTAGTCAGTTTAACATCAAAGTGCTCTGTGTCTCAGCACGTTTTCCACATGTGAAGAGAAGCAGCAACAAAAGAGCATGCAACAGACTATGTTTGGTCGTTATGAGAAAAACGTGATCCATCTCAGAGATTGCAGCGCTCCCAGCCAAAGTCCACCTGCTTTCTGCACCCGGAAAATCATCCCCACCAGCTCAGACAGATATGACTCATGGCCAGTAATGCTAATACAAATATTACTAGTAATATTAATTTGCTGTCATTTCAATAACTGCTAACATACATTAAGCTCTTTGCATTTACTTCACCACTTTAGCCTTTTCCAAGGATTATCTCATTTATTCCTCACCTTAACTCCATGAGGTCGATATTATTGGACCCATTTTATAAAAGAAAAAATTGAGGATGAGAGATGTCCAGTCCTTTGCTCATGGCCATCGTTAATAAGTTTCAGGGTTGACGTTTGAATCAATGTTTTTTTATTCCAAAGCTTATGTTCTTAAAATTGTGTTAGGTTGCCTTTTCCTGACACAGAAAGAGTTGTGTTGAGTGTGTTGAGGCACAGACACCTTGAAGGGTGCTGCTGAAGGAGGTGTTCACTTGGGAGTAGGCATTTCCTAGCCATGTGTATTTGGGAATGATGCCACTGAGGTGGAGGAGCTGGCTGCTCAGGGAGGCACATGACAAAAGGAAACAGAGGAACATCTGATGGCATTATTTCCACAATAGCCAGCCTCCAAATAGCCTTGACCTCATTCTCCCATTGTCCCAGTGCCTTTATTCTAGCCTTGACATTTTCTTTCTGAAACAGGCCCCACTTAAGCATCAATCAAGAGTACATATGAAACTCAACACTTGTTATTGGATGCTGTGGAACACCTTTGGTCCCTACGTTAGGGCCGACGCACACATTCCTGGGAGTGTTGCTGCTGCCAGCTGCCAGCTGAACCTCTTTGGAAACTGTCCTCTGTAGAAAGGAGCAGTTTCACTTTTTCCTCTAGGCGGCGTTAATGTAATGACTGGTGGATGTAAGGCAGTACCAAAGACTGACATCCTTGTCTCAAGAAGGGACTCCTCTGAGGGGTCATCTCAGCTCCAAAGGTCCCTGTGAGATTGGCTGAAATCTCTCTTGCAATCGCATTAAACTTCTCCTTCTCCTGACCAGTCTTGCTTCTCTTACTCCTCTAAAGATGCTGTTCCCTTTCCTGTGGAACCCAATCTAAGACAACAGTTCATATAAATACAATAGTGTTGGTCCCTTTCCCTTCCATTCTCTAATCAGTAATGCTCTACATGCAAGGAGATTTAGATTTACAAGGCTGTGGTGTATGAACCACTTCTCTCTGTCACTCACCTGAGATACCAAGATCAATCCTGGAACACAATCTAAGTAGAAGCCCAAGCTTTCAGGTCCCCACATTTCTACCCTAGCCAGTCCATAAGCAGTTGTGATTTGACCTTGCTCTGATCTTGCAAACATAATGGGAAGATTCAGCATTAAAAGTCAGTGAATGCTCCTAACCATGTTTCCTGACATTTTTGTAACATGATGATTTTATTACATCTTAAAACCCTAAATTTGGTTGCAGATCAGTAGAAAATCTACAGCCTAATTTGAAGCTCTTTCCCCAATGGTAAAGGGAAGGACTTTGTAATCTTTGAAGTTTGTATGTTGTTTTTGCAAGTTTGGAATGTTATCTCTCTTCTCCTTGTCCAAAAGAAATGCAATGTGCAAGCAGTTTAATGAGAAAAAGCTAAGTGAAATTCCAACAATCAACTGATATCCTTTCCCTAGGTTAGCAAACAATAAATGGTGAGCAAGGGGGGATAAATCTATTTACAAAATATTGGATCACTAAAGGGTGCTCACCAGTTCCCCTCAAGAGTCACACATTCCTGGGGAGGCAACTGTCAAGACAAAACCCAGGACTGGCCGTTTTATGTCTCTTCCCTGAAACCAGTGGAAAGCGGGGAGGTTTTTTAAATGCATTTTTGCTATGGATTTTTCCCTTACTTCTTTCTTTCCTTCTTTCTTTTTACCTACTTCCTTTCTTTTAAAAGAATATTCTCTCAGCTAGGAAGGAAACTCTCATTCTTTTTGCTGACTGGCTTGTGCACAACTGGAAATTATAAAAGAAATTGCTGTATCATTGATGTAGTAAGAAAACAGGAAGACAATTTTCATCCCAAAATGAGCCATCTCAGCTGAAGCTCCCTTTGTAGTTGATGACCACACGCTTTCCATCTTGGCATGGGGCCAGTTTTATTAAACTCCTATAGCAACGGCTTATTTATCAAACAGCACTCAAAAACAGGCATTTTATGATGAATTTCCCTCAAAGTTGCTCATGGTCATGTGTTTGCTGCCTTCAAGGACTTCAGTGGGAAAGGGATCTTACCTTATGCATCAATGCCTGGATATTATTCTTGTGGTCAAAAACATTTTTGCACCCTCAGGTAATGCCCCATCAAAGAGGAGGATGCATGGAAAAGCACAAAGGAACTAGGGGTCCAGCTTTTGCTGCATCACTTCATTCCGCAAATAGAGCAAACTCTGCAGGACCTAGAGAGCTTGCCAGAAAACCCCGCTATCATGTTGGAGAACAATGGAGAGGCATTCAAAATGCCTAATTTTAAGGAGCCTGGATCAGAATGAGATAGAATTTGAGGAGTTAGAGGGAGGAAGGAGAGAGACGAAGAAAGTAGCAAAGGAGAAATGCTGGCAATCAAAGAGAAGATAGAGGCAGAAGAAAAAGACAGGAAAGGATAAGAGAGGAGAGAAGAGAACACTGGTCCATTATTTACTCTGTGAATTGGAGATCAGTTCCATTAGGCCCAAGAGACAGCTTTGACTTAGGAAACCACCAAAAATAGAAGTGATCAAAAACCAATAATTAAGAATAAGCTGGCTGGTTGCAGTGGCTCACACATGTAATCTCAGCACTTTGGGAGGCCCAGATGGGTGGATCACTTGAGGTCGGGAGTTCAAGACCAGCCTGGCCAACATGGTGAAACCCCATTTCTACTAAAAATACAAAAATTAGTCAGTGTGGTGGCACATGCCTGTAGTCCCAGCTACTTGGGAGGCTGAGGTAGTAGAATTGCTTGAACCTGGGAGGCAGAGGTTGCAGTGAGCCGAGATGGCACCACTGCACTCCTGGGTGACAGAATGAGACCCAGAAGCAGCAAAGAAGGTTTTCAATAACTTGGCTAACACCAAAAAACTGGGAATCATTAGGATAAGTGATTAAAATTAACTTGCTTTTTTTAAAAAAAAGCAATTAAACTTCAAACATATTTAAGATACTTATAAATTAAACACAAATATCAGTGTAGAAATTCTGCAATACACATTGCAGCAGCAAGAGTCCTGTCCAAGAGATGTTTCCTAGAATCTGAGTAGTTAGCATCCAGAACTAGATTCTCCCCACCTCTATCAATTTTCAACAGATAGGCACTCAGCAACATTTCTAAGTACACTGGTTTTCCATTCACGTCTTTGCTCTACCCATAGAAATTTCATTTCATTCGTCTTCTCTGAAAATACATGCGTACAAATATGCAATGATCATTGATCAACCCTTAGTACCAGCTAAATAATCACACAAGAGCTGGATGGCTGTTGAGGTTAATGAGCTGGGTTACAACCTCTTGGAACAATTAACGCTAGGCTCCAAGAGTGTTTCCAGTTATGAGGAAGCAGGGCAGGACTCTTAGTCCAATATTACAAAAGAGGTTTCAAGAGTTCACAATCTTTGGCTTAAATTTCCCTTTGGTAGCCTTGGTTCAACAGCAGGTAGCATATAATCCCTATAAAGACTTATCTAATAAATATTAAAAGCATATACCATTGATGCAAAATGTGTGGTCAAGTCACAAAGTCTGTCCTTTAGCTGAATAAAATATCCAAGGGTCTCATTCTAAAAGTGGAAATACTTAATAATTTTCATTTGATCTTCAGATATATCCCTGAGTCTACTGAAGAACTATTAACAAACAGAACAACTAATCCCTCCTGAAATCTCTGTAGACCTTTGGTCGTCTCTTTGAAATTAATTCTGAAAAACTGGATATTCTCAGTTTATATTAAAAAATTCCTTCTTCAGAAACAGTGTGTAGCATACCTTGGGTAAGGATAAGTCTTAGGGTACAATATTTGGCCATTTTTAAGTGTGAATAGTTTCATTAATAGGAAATTGGTTAAATTGCCTAAATAAATGATAATATTTTCAGTTAAAGGAATCGTATGCTACCAATTAAAATCATAGTATAAATGATACTCACAATATGTAAGTAGTGAATAAAGTCAGGTTACAAAACAATATCCATAATGCAATATTGCTGAGGCTCAAAATATCTATGTAGGCATAGAAAAATATCTCAAACATTATGTTCCAAAATGTTAATACTTTAACAGTGATTATTTTCTAAAGATGGGATCATGCTTATCTTATTTTCTTTATATTTTTATTACACTTTATATATATATATTATGTATTCATGCTGTCATCATGTATTGCTTTTTTTTAAAGACAGGGTCTCGCTATGTTGCCCTATTGCCCAGGCTGAAGCACAGTGGCTATTCACAGGGGCAATCATAGCACACTACAGCCTTCAACTCCTGGGCTCAAGCAATCCTTTTGCCTCAGCCTCCCAAGTAGCCAGAACTACAGGTGTGTGCTACTGCACCTGGCATTTATTACTTTTAAAATAAGAAAACCATACAGTGATTTTTATTTTGGAGTGAAAAGAAATTGGATATTTTTAACTTATGAAAAAAGTCCATGCTCTTTCAAGACAATTTCTTTATAAGAGAGAAATATCTTTGTTCAGAGGATCCTGTGCCTGGTGTAGGTCATCAGATATTATCAGCAAGCAGTACTTCCAGTTTCCACATACTGCAAAGTGTTATGTGTGGGTGGAGAAAGGTAGTTGGAATAGAGATGGCTTATGCCATGCAAAAGGTCACATGCATGGTGTAAGATATGAGAAAGGTCATATGCAAATTAGAAAGATCAAATAAGGCCGGGTGCAGTGGCTAATGCCTGTAATCACTTTGGGAGGTGGAGGCAGGTAGATCACAAGATCAGGAGTTTGAGACTAGCCTGGCCATTATGGTAAAACCCTGACTCTACTAAAAGTATAAAAAATTAGCCTGGCATGGTGGCAGGTGCTGACAGTCCCAGTTACTCGGGACACCAAGGCAGGAGAATCGCTTGAACCTGGGAGGTGGAGGTTGCAGTGAGCCAAGATCGCACCACTGCATTCCAGCCTGGGTGACGGAGTGAGACTCTATCTCAAAACAACAACAACAACAAAGAAAGAAAGATGAAATCAAACATAATAAAAACCTTGCATTGCATCGTATCACCCTGACTTGCTCACTTGGATGGACAAAAGTTGAGACTCCAAAAACGTCATCTGAAAAACTGGATGACTACTTGCTTGTAGTGCTGCAAAGCTCTGCTCCAACTGACCCTACTCCACTGACTGCCAAAGTTTTTCTTTTACATAATGTAGTGGAAAAATCACATTATGCTTCAAATCTAAAATGTCACCACCAAGTATTCATTTGAGGTATCAGTATCTTCTTTTAAAATACAACACCCCTCCACCTTGACCAAAGGGTCAAGGAGCTACGAGAGTGTGATGAGTGTTCCTATTCACACTCTAGAGTCTATTAAAATCTGTTTAACCAAATTCTTTGTTTCAAACTCACATTCTAAGGTGTTATTGAAAACTGTAGAAGGGAGAGCTAGCAGGAAGGAAAGGCTATTGAAAATGCTTCGGTGGGCCGGTCACGGTGGCTCACGGCTGTAATCCCAGCACTTTGGGAGGCCGAGGCAGGCGGATCAGGAGGTCAGGAGATTGAGACCATCCTGGCTAACACTGTGAAACCCTGTCACTACTAAAAAAATACAAAAAATTAGCTGGGCATGGTGGTGGGTGCCTGTAGTCCCAGCTATGTGGGAGGCTGAGGCAGGAGAATGGCATGAACCCAGGAGGCAGAGCTTGCAGTGAGCGGAGATGCGCCACTGCACTCCAGCCTGGGTGACAGAGCGAGACTCCGTCTTAAAAAAAAAAAAATGCTTCGGTGGGGAGCTGAGGACTGATTTTTGAGCATAAGGGTATGGGGCACCCAGAAGACAGGAAGAAATGGGCCCAATGAGATAGGACAGAGGATATAAAGGGAAATGTGGCGTTAGCTTTAACCATCCTTAATTTGGTCTATCCTATCCTCATGGCTGTATTTAAACCAACCAAAGCAAAGCAGTTCACCTGAATCTTTTAATTAGATTTTGCTTTGATCATATACCCAGCCAGAATCATTGTCTTCAAATAATTTTAAATAGACAAGAGTAGATTTCTTTAGCTAATTGCCTAAGCCTGAGTACTTTCAAGTGAATCCAAGGCAACGACTTAAAACGTGGAAAAAAAAAAAAACCTAACAACCTTTTCCTGGGATGGGAGGAAAAGAGGCACACACCATGCCAAATAATTGGCTTGACTAGATTTTTCCCGCCTGAGATGACCCACAGCTTGGGTGTCATAAAGACACTGCCTCTCTGTTTCTTTCCTGTACTCAGAGAAGGAACGTTCCATTCCACGCAATTCATGAATTTTAAAAACCATGAACCTTCCTTCACATTCTGGAGGAACACAAACGTTTTCCTGTAAGAGAGCTGTTTTGAGCATAAATGCTCAAGTGATTGCGATGGCGACGAGGAGAGGCCTTTTCAGACTGTCTTTGTTCTGAGCTGGCTGGAGGCTCCAGGCCTAGGAGTGCCAGTAAGGTCTGGACATATGGTTGGGCACAGAGAGCAGGGACTGAATTTACCAACCACCAACTGCCATAACGGTCTTGTCACTGGAAAATGGCCAAACAGTTGAGCCAACTGCCAGTGCCACCATGTTTTCAGGAAACAATGGGCCAGAAGAAAATTACAGACTCGTGGAAGACCACTAGCTCCCTCTTGTGGTCAAGCACAATGGCTAAATTTCTGCCACTTTGCAGCAGAAAGACATCCATCCCTGAATTCCATGAATTAAGGATGAGGATACTTCCTAAAGCAATCCTATCAGCCTGTTTGAATAGTAGCTTTTATCTACACCTTTCCAGAGAGCTAATATTAAAACCCTTCTAATTTCAAAGACAAAAATCATATTAGTCAAAACTCTCCAATGATCCTCCATTGTCCTTGAAATCAACTTCCAAAATCATTATCATGGCTTGTAAGTGGCCAACGGTATATCCCCTGCCCACTCTCCAGCTTTATCAGTCACCACTCTCCTTCTCGCCTTACATTTGTTGAACTCTCTCCCTTCAGCATTTTCACACTTGATTGCTGCCTCTGTTCGGGATAATTGTGACTTCCCTTCCCCACTTTCACCCCATCTAATCTGGCTAAGTCTTATATATCCTTTAGGATTCAACTGAAACACCATCACCTTCCAGAGGCCTTCCTTGATTCCCTAAACTAGGTCTTCCTGCTTGATACCCCTGGGCCTCCTGAATTTCCTTAGCTAACCACTCATAACATTCCATCGTAATTGCTTATTTGATGCTTATCTTCCCTGTTTAAAAATGTTCTCTGTCGTTTGAACCCGGAATGCGGAGGTTGCAGTGAGCCAAGATCGCACCACTGCACTCCGGCCTGGGCAACAGAGAGAGACTCCATCTCAAAAAAAAAAAAAAAAAAAAAAAAAAAAATGTTCTCTATGAGAGCAGATACTCTATCATTTACCTCCTTATCCACACCTAACACAAGTACTATACATATTTATTGAGAGAATACATTTGAAGAAGTAGCAAATTCTAGAATGGAAAAAAAAGGAGAGACATTTATTATATGCCAAATATGGGCCAGGTTTTAGGCTAGGTACTCACATATTTATCAATTCATTTAATCTTCATTTAATACAACTAGTTAAATTTTATAGTAAGGAAAATTTTTTCAATTTTATAGTAAGGAAAGTTAAGTTCAGAGGGGTTTGTGTAGCTTGGCCAAACCTATAAGAAAGAACATGTCAAATCCAGAATTTGCAACCAAGTGTAATTCCAAAGCCCCTGGACTTTCTACTGTGTGCTGTTTCCTCTTAGGTAACCCAAGTTAACCAGTCAATTCTTGCTTATTCATGTCAATGAACGTGTCACACGGTATGACTATTCTCAAATAATGAATAACCCTAAAATCACTTATATCAGCTTTTAAGTGGTGTTTTTATCCTTACGTTTTCAAAAGGACTTATTTTAATGTTCTCAGTATCTCCAAAGAAAATAACTAAGTCATCCTGGAAAGCCCTTACTATAGAGCTTTCTCAGCCAGAAGGCAGTAGAGCATCATGAGGCAGAGAAATGAAAGAGCACTGGGTAGGGAGTGCACAAGACCCCTATTCTTTTTTTTTTTTTTTTTTTTTTTTTTTGAGACAGTCTCGCTCTGTGCCCAGGCTGGAGTGCAGTGGCGCGATCTCGGCTCACTGCAAGCTCCGCCTCCCGGGTTCACGCCATTCTCCTGCCTAAGTCTCCCGAGTAACTGGGACTACAGGCGCCCGCCGCCACGCCTGGCTAATTTTGTTTTTATGTTTTTAGTAGAGATGGGGTTTCACCGTGTTAGCCAGGATGGTCTCGATCTCCTGACCTCATGATCCGCCCGCCTCGGCGCCCCAAAGTGCTGGGATTACAGGCGTGAGCCACCGTGCCCGGCCTGCACAAGACCCCTATTCTTAAGCCAAGCACTGGCCAAATGGATGACTTTGACGAAGCCACTTCATGCCTCTGAACCTCGGCTCCTCAGCTTTAAGAAGAGGAGGACAGTAGCATGGCCTGGAGTCGGTTTTGAAGGACCCCTCTTGCTCTTAAATTCTGTTGCTCTAATTCAAAGTGGAATTGGTCTCTAGGAACTTGCTGGTTTATACTTGAAGCAAGGTGGCAATTTTGGTATTCAAAGACCTCTTCAAAGCTCTTCAGTGAGAATAATCTAAACCTGGTTTATGTTAACCAAGGGCTTAATTAAACAGAACAAATAATGGGCAAAAGAATGTTGTTGTCTTTTTTCCTGAAAATTTTCTCCATTTCTCTATTTCTAAATGTAGAGAACTAGACTCAGAATTCTAATCAGACCACAAGTACTTAGATGCTTTCTTATTATGTGTCTCTTTGAAAATCAGCTTCATCTTGGAATTTTTGCACATTGTTAAGACTAGTATCTCTACCAGTCAAACCTGGAGGTCCTCCCATTTTAATAATGCCTGATGGATTACTCAGCTGCCTTTCTAGATCTTCTGAAGAAGCGTTCCTGAAGATATTTTAAGAATCTTTCTAATCTAATTGTTTTCTGGATATGAGCATCCACTTTGCTCTCTGACACAGAATAAAAATATTTAACCTTCCTGATTCTCTCATCTGTAAAATAAGAACAATAATACCAATTCTAGTGCTGTCAGAAGAATTGATTGCAAAATGTTGATGCATGCACTACTCCAAGGGCAGGTTTCAGTTATACTGTTTCTAGGACTTCTACCTGTAAGTTCTACCATATGATCAAAATTGTCTTGAGAGAGCATGGTGCCATAGGAAGAACATTAGCCTGACAGTCAGAAGACTCAGGTGTAGTCCTGGCTCTGATACACCCTCACCGGGCTGTAGGGCTTTGTACAAGCAGTTATCCCTTTTGGCCCTCCATTCTTCACATGCACACTAAGGATTATGATATAACAATGGCTTGATGGTCAAATGTGCTTATTATTGGAAGACTTGGCTTTGAGGCTGACTATCAGAATCCCAAAGGACCTTGACAAGTTGGAACCATGAACTAGATCTAAAAAGAGTCTATCTAATAGAGATAAAATCTTATATTAATGGCCAAAAAAATAAACAGTTAAAAATGAAGCATGCAATTGCAGGAGGACATGAATGGAGAGATAGCAAAAGGAATTCAAGAGAATCGCGCTGGGCATGGTCGCTCATGCCTGTAATCCCAGCATTTAGGGAGGCCAAGGCAGGCAGATCACTTGAAGTCAGGAGTTCAAGACCAGCCTGGCCAACATGGTGAAACCCCGTCACTACTAAAAATACAAAAATTAGCCAGGTGTGGTTGTGCATGCCTGTTATCCCAGCTACTTGGGAGGCTGAGGCAGGAGAATCACTTGAACCCAGAAGGCAGAGGTTGCAGTGATCCAAGACTGCATTCCAGCCTAGACAACAGAGCAAGACTCCATCTCAAAAAAAAAAAAAAGAAAAAAATCAGTATAACCGAAAGTTCATATTGTCCTGGGTTTCTGGATCAGTGTGGCTCTCCCCTCCACGTGACAGTCTTCAGATGAGTGAGCAGCATCACTTCCTCAGACTCCTCCAGGACAGCAGCCCTGCTCCTCCCACCCTTCCCTCAGAGCCATGGGGTGTTGCCTTGTCTCTAGCCCAGTGTTGCGTGCTTCTTGGGTTCTCGTTAGATTTTCAGCTGTAAATATAGGACTTCATCTCACTTAGTTAAATCTCTTTAAGTCTAGTTCCTTTCTTTCATTATTCCAAATTGTCAAGACCTTTGAGGATTTTGATTTGATCACAGCCTCTTTTCCTCTGGATCATGATGGATCTGAAACTGTGGCTCGTGTGGAAGGACAGAAGAACAGAAGCTGCATAATATAAGTATTTCTAAATTTAATATGTATTTAATATGTATTTAATATACATAATACAGTGCATTTTATATACTGTAATATATAAACAAAATATATTATTTTTAATTAATTAAATTTAGTGTAATATTATATCTTTTCGTTCAACTGAAGTATAAAGTTCACCCATACTCAATGTACACTGGAAATTCAAAAGAAAACAGCAGACCTGCTCCTGCTTCCAGAAAGACTCAAAATAAACACATATGAATATATAGGAACCACAAATTAGTGAAACCTCAAAAGGTAAAAGATATCATAATCCCTTCAAAATAGCAAACAAGACTCCTATTTTTGTAAATCAAGAAGGAAAATTGCAAAGATGAAGCTACTGAAGATGCGAGCCCTCAAATGTTAACAGTGACCTGGGATGGGTAGAATTATACTTTCCTTGGCTTTTTCATTGTATTCACTTGTATTGTCTAAAATTCTAATTTTTATAATAAGAAAAAAATGTAGTTTTTTGGTTCTTTTTAAAAAGCATGCATAAACCATTTGGTCAGGCCTGGCTCCTAGGCTTGGCAGCTCCTCTGTTCCTGACAAGGGGAAACACAATTTCCATTGGCTGATTCAGCACATGCTCAGGACAAATCCCGGCTGACGAGGACGGGAGGCATTGAAGTAGCCACAGTGCATTGTTGGGAACTAGGCATGGCAGAGTCAGTGCCTTTTACAGGCTGTCCCTGAAGGCCCACTCCACTTCTTCCACCGGATATGACCTCAGTCCTAAGCCCCAGGCTCCTCCTCCCCATAAGTGCTAATCCTTTCCTTTGAGCTTCTGTATGTGGCCTGTGTTGCTCTGCAAACTCCTTTACTCAAAGGTTGGAGTCTTGTTCACAAATCCTGGCCCAGTAAGAGCAGTTCTGATGGTTTTCCCTACCTAGCCTTGCCAATGGGGACACCCTTCCACCCCCAACCCCCAGCCTGTGCCCCTCCTTGCTGATCTCTCACTGGGATTCACTAGGTATGGGACTACCACTACAACCTTTCAACTGGCCTCTGCCCCCTGCCTCGTCTCTCTCACTACTCACTACTCCACTGTGGCAAAAGTCATCTTTCCAAAACATAGAAATTACACCACGTTACTTCTCTTAGGCTTTAAAGTGGGTCCCCATCTCCTACAAAATGAATTTAAAATCCTTAGCCTGGCTCCAGTCGCCCTGAAGATCTGAACTTTTGCTTCAAACCTAGAGGCCACTCCTTAGTTCTTTTGAATATCACACAATAAACGCATCGAGAATTGAACTGTGTCCTCCCAGCCACTTGGATGCTCGGCTCTGCCTGTCTGCTTACCCCTTCTCTGGCCATAATTGCACCTGGGTCTTTGTCAGCCCCATTCTGGTCCAGCCTCCATGAATAGGTCTGGTCTTGGGTCTTGTCCCCTCCTCTCCTGTGGGATCCCTGTTATTTTGAAGATGTGACTGTGTAACTTCTATTGAACCAGCTCTGCTTATGCTGTGAAGGGTGGCTGAAGTGTCCTGAGGCAGGAGGAATTAGTCTAGAAAGAATTTCATCATGTATGTACCACCCATTCAGTCGCCAGGACCCTGTGCTCAGATGGGCTTGGTTTAATGCTTTGCTGTTGCCATCTTGAAACTTTTAATAACTTTATTTTTTAACCAGGTTGTATTAATCAGAAAATTATTTTATTTTCTGTGTTTTATGGTGCTTTGACATCTTGGGGCTTTGTGGACCTGGGGTGGGACTGCCCCTCCCATGGTTAGCTAATTCCTAGATATAGCAAACATCAACTTGCCTGTGAGCATGTCGTCAACATGCAAACCACCCAGTCCAGAATCGATACTTCAAATCACCTCCTCTGTGTGGCTTTTACACTTCAGGAGGTGATATTCCTCTGCACAGTGACCCTCCAATAAAAAAAATCACACAGCATGGGCACCTAAGTTCTAATTTGCTTCAAATTCAAGACTTTCTAAATTTAACTAATCTTAGAGACTGATGACTAAAAGGAGAAAGTCTTATGGCTTGGGGAGATCCAGATCTGCTTAAATACATTATTTTCCTAGAGACCCCTAAAAATAGAATCAAGGGAAGATGCTGTAAAGTTATGACAGCTCATCTAACTTTTGAAGGAATCTTGTGCTATTATCCTTATTTCACCTATGTTCTTCCCACCTCCTGCCACTTTGGCAGGTATTACCCTACGCAATGGTAGGGACTCCACCATTCTTCCCTAGCCTCTAATGGGCAGTGACTTCTCAGGAACAAGGAGAATGGCTGATATTTCTATCTACCTCAGAGCCTTGTGCAGTGATTGGTACTAGCAGGTACTGCACAAAAGTTTGCAGAAAGCAAAAATGTACCAGAAAGAAAAACACAAGTTGGAATATTAAATGGCATATCTCAGAACTAGGGATAACCACCAGAAAAGTGGCTTCCCTGTTTCCTAAGTTCCAAGCACAGAAAAATATGGGGTTTTGTGATTTCCACATCTCAAAATGATGCTTACTTATATAAAACTGAACTTTCCTGGTACCGTGATAGCACCTGGGGTACCCAGAATGGCATTCTCAGACATCGCTGATCATGCATGCATTAAGGCGGAGTATGAGCAGTTAACAGCTTCCAGGTCCCTGTCACCTAAATCAGTAGTTTCCCATCTTGGCTGTATTTCAGAATCACCTGGGGGAAATTGGGGAATCTCAAGATTCACTGAAGAACTACTAATTCAGAATCTGAGAGTGGTAGGGGGTGGGGGTGGGAGGTTAAATCCTTTCCACATGATTCTGATCGAGTTGATCCACATCCAGCATTGGGGTACAGACTGCTCTGTGGTGACAAACTGTTGAAGCAGCACATATTTCTGGGACCACTCAATTTGCACCAGGAATCAATTTGAATTATATAAATGTGGTACAAACTCCCTGGCCAAATTCTCCTTTTGGGAGCTACAAAATACTTTCTAACACTTAGAAATTAATGAGTTTTTGCTATCTAAGGGAAAACATAATTTTCTTTTCTTTTTCTTTTTTTTTTTTTTTTTTTTTGAGACAGAGTCTTGCTCTTGTCGCCCAGGCTGGAGTGCAAAGGCACGATCTCGGCTCACTGCAACCTCTGCCTCCTGGGTTCAAGCAATCCTCCTGCCTCAGCCTCCCGAGTAGCTGGGATTACAGATGCACACAACCGTGCCCAGCTAATTTTTGTATTTTTAGTAGAGACGGGGTTTCACCATGTTGGCCAGGATGGTCTCAAACTTCTGACCTCGTGATCTGTCTGCCTCGGCCTCCCAAAGTGCTGGGATTACAGGTGTGAGCCACCGCACCTGGCCAAAAATGTAATTTTCAAACTGTGACTATTGAACAATTTACTTCATACATGTGCACCTTTTAAACAGTTACATTTCACGTCTTGAAATGAATGGAATAGGTAATGGTGATGCTTTGGGGGCATCACAAAATCTCTGTCCCCCTGTATTCCTCGATTTAATTTTGCTACTGAAGTGCAGAGAAGGACCTGCTTGTTGAAACTGCTTCAGTGATACTGCCTTCTAATTGGATGCCAGCACCGTCAGGTATTTTTCCTCCAAGAGAAGTTACAGAATGAATTAGAACAACTCCCCTTATCTGAAGCAATGGCTGTTATGGGCTAAATCCTCTATATCTTACTCCCTGCTTTATCTATCCCTGTAAAGCAAAAAGATGGAAAGGGCTGGTGTGGATACTTTTGACTATTCTCCGGGCTCCTTGCTATCTTGAAACTTCCACCTTATAGCATATTTTGAAAGAATCAACATTGGGTCTAATATGGATAGGATTTCCAACTAATTATTGGCCAGTCTCTAAAACAGCACCTTACACAGGCCCAGCCTGAAGCCCTTAAAATGCCCTTAAGCCTGTCCAGGCAAAGATCACACATGGTGGCTGTCTCTCTCACATCCCTTTCTTGGGGAACTATTCCCCCTTCCTCCTCTGTGTGGTTCCGACAAGGCTATCAATCAGGGCATCTTATCTTCCCCACTGGGAAGAGAATGAGACCTAAGTTGGCAGCAGAGCCCTCTCATCTTCTAGACAAATTATCACATACATAAAGCAGGCTTATAATAAAAAATGTAGACAAGACTCAAAGGTCCAAGAAAGTCAATTAGCTGCACTCAGAGAGAACCACTGTCACTCATTTATTGCACATGTCTGCCATCAACACACATGCACATACGTGCACACAATTGAATATACTGTTTTGCCATCCATTTTTTCCACCTAACAATTCATCTCAAGCGTTTTTCAATGTGGTGAAATATTATTCTGCAGCTTGTTATTTACAATCTGCAAAGTTTGCCTCTAGATGATTGTTTCACTCCCTCTATTGTTGGACATCTGTGTTGTTTCTAACTTTTCACTATTATAATAAAATGATGCTTTGATTGCTCTCTGCTTGACCTTAAATGCAAATCCTATCTTATCCTGACACAACCCACTGTTCTTAGTCGTTTCCCCATTTTGCAAAAATGAATTTGGAATTCTTTCAGGAGTGCTGACCTCCTATAACCAGCCTCATTCAAAAGAGGTTTGAAGGGAAGGGGAGTTACAATCAAGTCTAATGAACTCCCAACATCAGAATGACAAATATCTCCTTCAGTAGAAGTAAAGGAGATCACAGTGTTCTCGTGGAGCAAACAGAACTTTGGCTTTTTTCAGATTGAGAGTGTGGGTGTAGAGAGAAAAGTGATATATCAAGTTATAGCACATACAAGTTTCCTTTATACCTTTAATAAAGGAAGAAAACAATTTGGCACCGTTTTATAATATAAATGTAAAGTTTCTTCTGTGTTTGTGCTACATTGAACATCAATCTTTCTGAAGATGTTTTCGGTTGACTGATGCTCTCTCTAGATTGTGCAATGGTACCATCTTGTGGCTGACATAAAAGATAATCCACAGACATATGGCTTTGTAATGTGCAAGAATGTAAAAAGTAACAACTAAGTAGAACTACAAGCCCCTCCTTATGGAAATGTTTGCTTCTACAGTAATAAAACATGCTCATCATTGTCTAGTGACTTTTAAAAAGATGTGCACATAAAACAAATGTTAAGAGTATTTCCTGTTGCCAACCAATAACAGTTCGGTGTGAGTGGGAAAGTTTTAGAACCTTCTAAAACACTAGTACTTGACAGAAAACGTGATTGTGTGAGGCTTTAGCTCTCCTGTTGTGATAGTAAGTCATTCCTAAGAAACTTTGGAATAGTACAAAGATCACAAGGGCAGGCATTAGAATAACCAGTTTCTAGTGTCAGCTACACGTTTCATTGGCTCGGTTAACTTCTCAGTCTTTGTTCATCTATAAAAGAAAGAGAGTCCCTGAGCTGTGAGCTTCTCAGGAATGCTGAGATCACATATGAGACATATGCTGAGTTCTGCTAAAACACCAGACAAAATAAAAAGCCTTATGATCATTCAGAACAGTTGGGTTAGCAATCTGGATTGAAAAAACGTAGGAGTGGCGTTTGGTGTGCACTCCTTCAAGGTTCTCAAGCATGACCCTGGTGGAGAGATTGTCCCTGAAGCAGAGAAAAAGGGCTCCTCTCAGGAGAAGATGTTAGGAAGGAAACAGGTTGGTAGGGAAAGCTTACAAAAGAAAAATTAATTCATCTTTTCAGGTGTCAAGAATTTAAAGCATTAAGAGTATCCAAGGAGAGATTTCAGAGGCTGAAGATTGTTTTTCCTGGGGAGAGCCTTTGAAAAAACAATGGAAGACAATATTCAGTTTAAAAAGTAGAACTATATGCTGTCTTTCTAAACACAAGAGCAACAGAAGAAATCACAAAAGAGAAGAGTGACATATTTCTCTCTATTTATGTTTAAACTTTATAAGCCAAATGTCCAAACACAAAGCTAAAAGACAAGCAAACCTGACTTTTGCAAGTCATTAGCAAGTCATGAAAATCAAAGTCACGTAGGTGGTTGGTTCTGTCCTAATATGCCAGAGGGTACTAATGTAAATATACATCTTATAAAAGAAGAAATATAACTTTTTCAACCCGATGAAAAAGAAAGCTCAACTTATTGTAATCAAATAAATGTAACAAAAACTATTAGATAGTATTTTTAACCTATCAAACATGAGAAAAAAGTTGTAATGAGAATACTCAGTGCTGGAAAGGCTGCACTGAGACCCTCATGTGTTCCGGTGGAAGAATATACAGGCGCAGTCTTTCCGGAAGGTGACTTAGCAATATGCATCAGGATATTTGCAATGTGCGTGTTCTTTGAGCCACTGATTCCACTGCTAGAGGCTGAATAGTACAATGGCAAAGGATGCAGGCTTTGAGCCAGATCACTTGAGATTGCCTCCCAGCCCCACCACTTACTAGCCCAATAACTAGGCAGAAAATTCCCTAACCTCTTTGAGCCTCAAAGTCCTGATCTGTAAAATGGGGTGTGTGATAGTTAATATTAGGTGTCAACTTGATTGAAGGATGCCTAGATAGCTGGTAAAGCATTGTTTCTGGGTGTGTCTATGAGGGTGTTGCCAGAGGAGACTGACATTTGAGTCAGTGGACTGGGAGAGGAAGACCCATCCTCGATGTGGGTGGGCACCATCCAGTTGGATGCCACCGCATCTAGAACAAAGCAGGAGGAAGAAGGTAGGATAAGCTGACTTGCTGAGTGTCCTGGCTTTCATCTTTCTCCCGTGCTGGATGCTTCCTTCCATTCCTCCCGCCCTAGGACATCAGTCTCCAGGTTCTTTGACTTTTGGACTCTTGGAGTTACACCAGTTGTTTGTTGGGGGTTCTCAGGCCTTTGGCCACAGACTGAAGGCTGCACTGTTGCCTTCCCTGCTTTGGACTGAGCCACTACTGGCTTCTTTCTTCCTCAGCTTACAGATGGCCTATTGCGGGATTTCACCTTGTGATCCTGTGAGCCAATTCTCCCTAATGAACTCCCTTTCATATATATATATATCCTACTAGTTTTGTCCCTCCGGAGAACCCTAATACAGGGTAATAATGCTATCTTATTTCACCGAGTAGTGTGAAGATTCTATTACGAAATGTAGGCCATCTAGAATATGGCTGGCTTTACAGTATTACAAGATGCTATTAATATTATTGTTATATAGTATTACAAGATGTTATTAATTTTATTTTTTCATTATTAGACAAAGCTAGCAATAATCTAAAGTTGCATTTGTTTAGGCAATATTTACTGAGTATTACTTTTAGGTGGGCAATGGAGGAAAAAACAATCTTGATCTCTAACCTAAGAAGTTTTTAACGTAGTTGTAAAAAGCATGCTCTTAGATGTTCATTTAATAATATTTATAATAGCAACCAATATTAAATCAATATTCAAAAATACATGTCAATAAAGTAAAAGATTGTAAAACATACCATGGATTACTCTGCAGCCAGTAAAACTTATGTGTATGAGGCTTAATTTCTTCATCTGGTAAATGGGGATACCACAGAACCTTTAAAAGATCAGAATGATCGTGAACATGAGAGGACTTTGGAGATAGTAAAGTAATATACAAATGCTAATTATTACCACTTACAAGGGTGTATAGAAACTCAATTATAAAAATAATTTTAATGAACATTTACTATGTGCCAGATACTATATATACATTATTTAATCCTCAGTCTGGGCTGCCAGGTTTAGAAAATAAAATTACATAATGCCAGTTACATTTGAGTTTCAGATAAACAATGAATGATTTTTCAGTATAAGTATATCCCAGGTGCAATTATTCAATGTTCATCAGAAATAGTTCAGATACACTAAAAATGTATTCACTGTTTCTCTGAAATATTTAAAACATATTTTTGTTTTTTTCTTTCGCCCTCTCAGTCCAGCTTTTCCTGACTCTGGGAAAAACCAGGAAGAGAAGGCCTTAAAATATGTTTATAGCAAAAATTTATTCGTTTATTTGAAATCAAAATTTGACTAGGCACCCTGTATTTTCTCTGGCACCCCTACATCAATCCTATGAAATAGGTACAATAATTTTATATATATATATATATATATATATATATATATATATATATATCTATATATAATGAAAACGGAGAGAAATATTCCATTTCGGTTGGTGCAATGGGAAATCACCCACTATTCCTAATACGGACTATGTAGAGGAGGAAATCCTAAATCCAGAGGCAGAATGAGAAAGGTACATATTATTTCTTGGTTCTTAATAGCATGTGTAGGGTAAACTTCCCTGAGAGCAATAACTTAAACCTTTAGAATGACTTTGTATGGCAGAAGCACCTGAATATGTGTTCCAAGTTAAGGAGTCCGGGAATGGCCAACCTGGAGACTGATTCTTCCTCTATGAGGTACATCTGAGCCCCCATCAAGCCAAGTGTTTGAGTTAAATGAAGGGGATTGAGGCCAAGTGTTTTGGGTTAAATGAAGGCTGACAGGTGGAGATTGTTAAGGGAAGACTGTTAAGTGAAAATGCTATACAAGCTGCATGCTGTTTGCAAGTGCTTGTGGTTTTCCTGCCTAGTCTGCAGCCTCTGGGCTATGTGGTTATGTTATCCATCCCACCACCACTGGACTGTAGGAAGGCGGATATGTTGTCCAGCCCACCACCACTGTACCATTTCTGTCCATAAGGCAGTTCTCCTGTCCAGCCCACCACCACTGTACCATTTCTGTCCATAAGGCAGTTCTCCTGTCCAGCCCACCACCACTGCATTCTCTCCCCTCTCTATAAGCTCCTGATAAAACCCCAGGTCTTGACCCTAGGTCTTGTTTGCTTGGTCTCTTCTTCAGCCTCTTGAACGTGGTGCCTTCCCCACTGAGGTTAATAGGGGTTTGGCAAAACACCATGCTATTGTTATTTAAAATGTTATAATTTCTCAAAATATATTAATCCCAAATTCAAATGCTAAAGATAACATGTTGCAAAGCTGACTCTAAATGACTCTGGATTTTTCAGCCATTTTGGAAGATTAACAACGTTAGTCCCTTCTCTTAGCACAAATTATCTAGAAGTGGGAGATCAAATGTGGAAACGCTTATAAGCTGTTTTGAGTTGATGAGATTTCGGGATCTGGGAGCTAAGCCTCGAGTTGCTTCATTTCTTTTGGGGGGTGGCAGTTGACTTGTTTTCTGCTGTTTCAGTGGACCTTGAAATTATCATGACTATTTGCTTCACTTCAGTGTACACCATCCCACTCCATTTGCAGTCAGCACCACTCAGGGAATAAAACATATTCATTCGCAGTGTCCCTAGCAATGACAGAAGTATGTTCAAATATCTTTTTGCTCTTGAAGAAAGGAGCTCACTTTGCTTTTGCAAAAGATAGGTGCAAAAAGGATCAATATTTGACACACGTTATATTACATTGCGAAGAATAGGAGCAAGTGTGTGTGTATGCATCTGTATGTGTTTCAGCACAGACATCAAACCAAAAAAAAGGAGGTCTGTCTTAGAGACAGACAGAGTGAAAGACCCCCAGGAGGACTGGGTTCCAACCTTGGCTTTGCAAGTAACTAGTTATGTGACCATCCACAAGTCCCCTACTCTTTCTGAGCCTCATTTTCACTATCTGTAGTGCCTCAATATCTGCAGTATTCCACAGGAGTATTTTGAGACAAGGTTTCAAACCTAGAAGGCATCTTGGCTGTATACAGCTAGGAGAAGGAATTATAATTGGTTCATTATTGATTCTTCCTTAAGAAGTTCTAACAGAATAAATCTGCCTTCTTGCCTGCTAATTAGACACGTATTTAACTCTGTTTCTTTTTTTAATAAGTCTCTGCTGTTATTTGAAATCTTCTATTATATGTAATGAAAACCTCTGTCACACACACATACACAAAGATAGCAATTGGCTCTGAGCAAAATGATTTCAGAAATAAGGGGGCAAACTTCAAATTATTACTGCCCATCAAGGAAGTCAGAGTATTCTGTTAACAACAAAAATATTTTCAAAAGCACCCAAGGAGATAAAAATTTAAATGTCAGAACTGAAGACAAAGATTTCTATCAGTACATCTCACACTTTTGCATAATCGGAATCACACAGGAGAACTTGTTAACTATGCAGATTTCTGGGCCCCACACCAGAGATTCTAAGTCAATAGGACTGAAGTTGTCCAAGAAATCTGGATATTTAGCAAGCTACCTGGTTGATTCAGAAGCAAGTAGTTCTTTGAGAATACTTTGAGAAACATTGGTCATTACCAATCAAATATGAACATATAGTTAAGATTTTTAAATACAGTAAGAAAGAAACTGGTAGAAAGGAGAATGTGGATTTAATTCAATATAAAGTTTTGGGATGGGAGAGGCAAGACCCTCCCAAGAATGGAGCGAGAAGAGAAGGACTCCATGCAATGTCTTATCTCTCAAAATGTCTCCAAGGTGGATCTACAAGAGCTAGTTAGTGAAAACAATGGAGGAAAACGTACCAACCCAAGAGGAAAAGAAGCCATATAAAATTAGAAGAAGAATGTGGGAGGACAGGCAGAAATGGCCACAGGATAACTAGTCTCAGGGATGGTTGAATTGTTGATAGGTAAAAAGATGGGAAAAATTCAGCAAAGTCACTGGTCAGAGGGGAAATCTTACTCATCAAAAAGGAGAGGAAGAACCAAGTAAGTGAGAAAACAGCAAAAATGTGAATGACTTTACATTTTTAAGAAAATGACATGCGATCTTCATGGAAAATTTGTTGGTGGGGAAATAAAATGAGCTTAACATGAAAATATCTTTAAAAATATCTTACAGGAATTTTAGGATAGAAGATGAGAAAGTACTTTGAAAAGTATAAATAATGAATTACATGATTATTACTTGCAGTATTTTCTGTGATTATCAAATTTGTTCACTGTCTGCTTGGCTCATAAGGTAGTTAAAGAGGGCTGCATGGCATTATCTTTGGAGCCTAACAGTGTCTGATATACAATAGGCACCAACCAGATGGACAAATGGATGGGTAAATCAAGTTAACACAGGAAAAGATGAGACAAGAATTGAATGGTCACATAGTACTCATAAAACCTCACAGGTTTCATTCTCTGATTTTATGGACACAGCACTCAGGCATATTTTGGTACTAATATCTGCATGCATGAACCTCCAACTGGGGCATGCCCGTTTGTCTTCCTGAAGGAAGTACTTCTTGATTCATTGTACGTGGTGCATCAGTTGTCTACCTGTTGCCCCTCAGCTCCACTTTCACCTTATTCCATCCTGTCTGTATTGCTGGGGCTGTGGAGATCCACAAACTACATTTTCCAGACTCCTTTACTACCTGTCTTTCTGTTATGTCTGGCAAGAGGAAGAGCCATTATTTCTTTCCTATACTCTCTTGTTTCTGCTGTTGTTCCTGGAAACAGCTGTGTCCCTTCAGTGACCCAAGGTTCTGCTGGAACTGCCCTTCTTTATTGGTCCCAGCCGTGGCTAGGGAGACCATCCTTGGCAGTCCCAGCACAGGCTGGGTGGAATCCCTTAAAGATTGCTCCTGGACTCTGACAACTCCTCTTCAGTTTTATTCCCCCAGTTCCTAAGGCTGGTAACTGATTTCTACAGATACTAATCTCTGAATGTCACCCTTTTCCCTTTTTGCTTCTTTAACTCCCTTGCTTATCTGTTCCAATGCCCATAATACCAAAATCTGTAGTAAATCTCTTCTATGTGAAACATCTAGAGTGGTTTCTGTTTTTCTGGCCAGACACTGAATGACACACCTGGAAAAATCAGGGTAAATATGATTACACTAGGTATTGAAAGTACAGATTGGAGAACATTTTGTTTGTTCCAGAAGAATCCAGAATGAAAACTGAAATTCAATTGGAGAGTTAGAGCATTATTAAACAGTATGTGTAGGGAATAAAATGCCTTTCCCCCATCCTGGAATACCTCCCTGATTATATTACCTTATTACTGTGATTGTTTTTTAACTTCTCTGCCTTTTCTCACAAATCTACAAGAATCTCCTCCTCCTGGAAGCCTCTCTGATTACCTCACACAAACATGATCTTGCTTACTGTGAATTCCTAAAGATCTTTCATTCTCTGATTTCTAGAGTATTTATCCAGGTATGTTAGCAATCAGTTTTTCTCTTGATCACTCCCCAAACCTGAGTGATCATCAGAATCCTCAGAAAAATATAGATACCAGGACCTTCTCCTTGTCCTAACCTCCTGAGACAAAATTCTAGAGTGAAGGATGGGTAGTATAGGGTTGAGACAGCATCTATATATATTTTTATACCTCTCAGATGATAAACCCTTCAAGATCAGGGCCTTTTCTTTTCTTATGTAGCTTTTACTGTACCTAATACAGTTTAAGCAGACCACAGCAATCTGTTCATTTTCTTTTTTTTTTTTTTTTTTTTTTTTTTTTCCCGAGACAGAGTCTCGCTCTGTCGCCCAGGCTGGAGTGCAGTGGCCGGATCTCAGCTCACTGCAAGCTCCGCCTCCCGGGTTCACGCCATTCTCCTGCCTCAGCCTCCCGAGTAGCTGGGACTACAGGCGCCCACCACTTCGCCCGGCTAATTTTTTGTATTTTTTAGTGGAGACGGGGTTTCACCGTGTTAGCCAGGATGGTCTCGATCTCCTGACCTCGTGATCCGCCCGTCTCGGCCTCCCAAAGTGCTGGGATTACAGGCTTGAGCCACCGCGCCCGGCCCAATCTGTTCATTTTCTAATGAATTACATGAGGGAGGATTCCCAGGAAGACCAGCTGGTGTCACTACTGCCTAATTAATATTTCTGGCCCAGGGAAGGGCATTTCACATAGCAAAATTTGACCTTCCCTGGATGCAGTGATTGTGTGCTTTAATCCACCTTCCCATCTGTCTATTTTCTAAGAGGGAGTTGCAGAAACCTTGCCAAGAAAATAGACAGAAAAACTTCAACTGTACCAATAACCTGGATTTTCTGAAAGGAAATGATGGCATGGCCTGAGGCTGCCGGACTTCATGTGAGAAAGCAAGAACTAAAACCAGTAGAAGTAGGCCTCCCACTGGCCCAAGGCCTAAGATTTCATTGCACTAGCTTCTCGGCATTAACATTCTGTAGAACAAGTTTAGAAATAAATGCTTAACGAATTGGCAAGCAAAACCAAATTCCAACCAGATTGCATTTTTTATTCACCTTTTACAATCTCATTCATTTTCCATAACATTTGGAGCTGTTGTTTGAAAGTTTAATTTTCCTTTTTATCTACTACTTTCTTATTATTGACTTAAATTATTCTTGAACCATGGATAAGCGAACTAATGTGGGTTTACCATGAGTCATTTATTATGCATCATCTAAGATAACATAGAACCCTTCACCTCTAGCAGAAGCTGTTTAGTAATTACTTCCAATTACTAACAAATTAAGAACAGCATGTGCTCCAAAAGCAGTTTCTAAACAAGCTCAAATCTGGCTATATTTCAACACTTTTAAATTTTAATTCTCTGGATGTATTAAAAATCTATTAAGATGGTTAAAAGGAAATAAAAGCTAGATGTATAAGTCCAAAAGAAGTCTCCAAATGTCCCCTATAGCCTTTCTTAGATAATATTATGACTTGATCATCTCCATTTGAACACTTACTTCCAGAAAAGTCGATTTTCGGGATAATCAACCTCTTTGTGTTGATTGACCACAAGCTTCTATGTTCAGAAGTTTACTTTAATTAAGAGTGAGGTATTGAATGGTAACTGGATCTCCAGTAGTTGAAATGGGCTTCTTCTTGTCTAGAATAAAGGCCTTTGTTAGCTAGATGGCCCTGGAGAGAGCAGGAACCCCTAAATTCCTCTCCTTCAAGACTTACAGCCTTAAATATCCTTGGAAATACCCCAATTTCTCAGTGATCTGCTGGGGGAGTTTGTATGCCATTGGCTGCTGATCAGGCATTTCATTTACAGGGCAGATGAGAGTGGTCTCCTTTATTTCCCACTTGGCACTGAAGAAGTTGTGGCCTTTGGGGGTTAACTAGTTACTGCCCAGCACACTGTACACAGATTGTGCCAATGAGGTGTACACGTTTTCCTCCTACTCACTTTGTGGAGCACACTGGTGGTGAACACAGGGTGCTGGACCTTATAAGGGGTTTCCATCATGGAGGGATCTTTTGAAACAATAGCAATGCTGCCAGAGGGGGGGAAATGGAACTACTTTTTAGATAATACGGTTCTGTTAGCCAGGACTCACCTTCATTGGAAAAAAAACTTTCTAGAAATTCCAAATGAAGATAAAAGTTTATTTGCTAAGTTGTCAATATCAGCTTTGTGTTCTTCAACAAGTACTATTACTCATGGTCGAGTGTTTGCCAATGGCATTGAAATTGTTTCTTTTCCTCTTCCTTTGTCTTTCTTTCTTTCTTCCTTTCTTTCTTCCTTTCTCTTTCTCTTTCTTTCTTTCTTTCTTTCTTTCTTTCTTTCTTTCTTTCTTTCTTTCTTTCTTTTTCTTTCTTTCTTTCTTTCTTTCTTTCTTTCTTTCTTTCTTTCTTCCTTCCTTCCTTCCTTCCTTCCTTCCTTCCTTCCTTCTTTCCTTCCTTCCTTCCATTTTCTGCCTTACTTCTTTCCTTAATATATATATTCTATATATATAACTTCTTTCCTTTTTATATATAATATATATACATGTAAATATATTTATGACTCTCTGATTTCTTCCCTGAACAGCAAGATGTCACCCACTGCCTTACCCCTAACCTAAATCATGGTCTCCCAGCTTACTGCTTATTCAAGGGCTAGGTAATAAATTCCATTTCCTTTTGAAAAATTTCCTTCACCAGCTGGTTAATATCCACAGAGTCGTGTGTCTTCCTCTTCCTACCGTCCCATGTCTCCCACTCCCACCCACTCAACCTCCAGCCCCTGAACACATCCAAAACATATCAGATAAAAGACTTTCCTTTCCTTGAGATCCAAACTGGGAACCTGGAGCCAGACGCTGTTGCACAACATTGGCTCCTAACTCTCATTGTCACAGTTTCAACTCACCTGTCAGCATTCAGCTGTACAAGCTTCATAATGTTGCCCAAAAGAGGAGCAGAAACCAAGGGCAGATGCCTCAGCCTTTTAGAAGTTGCTTGTAAAACAATAATGGAGCAATATACTTTGAAGTGTGTTTTGAATTTCTTAAAAAAGGAAAAATCTCCTAACACTCATCAGAACAGTTTACTATATACTGTGAATTGTTAGTGGCTAGGATCTCATGGGTTGCAGCTTGCCTGCAGGACTGTTTCTGTAATCCCTTGGATTTCCCACATTCTGTTTCTTCATGGATTCCCTCTGCAGCTAAAAATTTCAAGGATTTTCCCAACCCCAAAGATAGAAGTTGATACTCAAAACCTAAAAGCTGCATTTTCCAAGCAATATAGATGTTAGACTCCTTCATGAACCTCAGACCTAGCCTGGGCTTCTAGAAAATGCAGCTCTTGGCCGGGAGCAGTGGCTCACACCTATAATCCCAGCACTTTGGGAGGCTAAGGCAGGTGGATCACCTGAGGTCAGGAGTTCGAGACCAGCCTGGCCAACATGGCACAACCCTGTCTCTACTAAAAAATACAAAAATTAGCTGGGTGTGGTGGTGAGCACCTGTAATCCCAGCTACTCAGGAGGCCGAGGCAGGAGAAATACTTGAACCCAGGAGACAGAGGTTGCAGTGAGCCAAGATTGCGCCATTGTGCTCCAGCCTGGGCAACAAGACCGAAACTCCATCTCAAAGAAAATAAAAAAGAAAAAAGAAAAAAAGAAAAGAAAAAGGAAAAAGAAAAAAAGAAAATGTAGTTCTTTTTCCTGGTCCACAAGGCTCACCCCAACCCTGAGCCCATCCAGAGAGAGATTCTAATCTCCTGTACCACTTACCATCTGTACCAATCATGAAACACTTAGCAGAGAATGCTTCAGGACACAAATATATTGAGATCCCTATTACCATCTATTGATGGCATCTTTGCTGCCTCATCACTCACAGCCAACCAGTGACAAATTACCTCTAGGGTGAGGAATTTATCCCTTCTTTAAATGCCTTATTTGGATTATTCTCTTACTGTAACAGCACATGTCCACAGTAGAAATTAAGGGAGAAAAACAATAGAGAGAGAATAAAAATAGAATCTCCTCTAACCACCCTACTCAGAAGGAGCTTTGGTTACTAAGCTATATTACAGTTACCTCATTATAATAACAAAAATTGTGTCTACAAGTGTGTATTATAGGGCTGAAATGAACATTTTCATAGCCAAATCTTTTGTGTGTAGCCAGGAATATTTTTATCTTTGTTTTTACTTTTATTAGTTTTTCTTCATTTTCTTCTTCCTTTTTAAAAAAAATTATAATTTTTTAAAATGAAACACTTCACAAATTTGCATGTTATCTTTGTGCAAGGAGCATGTTAATCTTCTCTGTATCATTCCGATTTTAGTATATGTGTTAATGGTGTAAGGTGTCCGGATTCTTGGCGGGTTGAACAAAGAATTGGACAAAACGCACAAACAAAGAAGGGTTTTATTGAAACTGAAAGTACACTCCATGGTGTGGGAGCCGGCCTGAGCATAGGAGCTAAAGATCCTGTTACAGAACTTTTGGGAGTTGAAATAACCTCTAGAGGATGCCATTTGGTACTTGGGGTATGCCCTATGTAAATGGAAAGGACGAAATAAAGTTACAAAGTCATTTACTTGACCCTACGCCCAATGGAGAGGATATTTCCTGTCATAGCTAAAGTGTGCATTGGCCTCATGTTCGCTGCCTCCAGACCCTGTTTTCCTGCCTCATTTCCCCACTGAGAGATATGATGCCCATAAATTTTATGGGAGGCAGAGGGACTGATGGCCTTTTTTCTGTAACTGCTTCATGCTGGCTTGGGACGTAGTCCCTTCCTATTGAGGATCACAGAACTCTCACCCTACTCCGTCTAGTGGAGGCAGGGTAGCTCCTTAATGATCAGGGGTGGTGTCTTCACCTAGAACTGGCTGGAACCTTTGTTGCATGATCATCTGAAGCTTGATGGTCTCTAGGCAACAGGAAATGAAGTTGGTTAAAAGATTTAATGGGAACTTCAGGGGGTGGATACCTATGCTGTCAGAAATGTTTGTTATAGAGATTTGCAGGAGGGAAAAAACAAAACCTGATCTGTTCTAGAATCTATGTGTTTCCTTAAAGTCTTAGCATGAGCAATTCCATTTTGGTTTGGTTTGGTTTGATTTGTGGGGGCCTAATGTATGAGCTTAATCCAAAATGGCCTGCCAGAATTATTTTTTTTAATTCCCCCCTTTTTTGGTCAGGTTCTTACTTAGGTGAGAGTGTGACCAAAACTTGTGGCCTTAGCGCCACTCTCAGTTACCATCATTTTGGGTTTCCGATTTCAGCATGTCATTCATAAGTCACGATGTCCTCATGGTTGCACATTTCTTTCAGCTCTTATCATTCAAATTGGAGGGAGACTATATGACATTCTAGAGAGGGCTGCATGCAAGTATTTAAAATCTTTGAGAGAATACAGTGCAGCAGTGAAACTATTACTGTGACTATTGGGAGGATAATACCAAGAGTTTGGAGCATGCTCCTTATCCAGGGTCCCCATAAACCAAACCTCCTAAAATTAAATAGATCAAAGAATGAGCTAGGTAAAGAGTTTATTCACTTGACTAAGCAATTTCTTCATCAATCCCCTACCACTGAATTTCTATAATCTTCATTTGATGTATTTCCCCATAGGCCACAATTGCCAGCAGCTGCACAGGTACTTTTCTGTTTAGCTAAGTCTATTATTTAGCATAACTTTCACAAGAGAATTTAAAAGTCTGTTGTGTAACTGTAGCCTTTACAGCAGAATTTGCTCTAGAACCTATCATGAGGGATACATTTCTAATCATTGCTTTTTTTATTTTAAACCGTGGAAAAAGGACCTAACAAATGATGCCCTTTTAGAAGAGTGAAGGCCTTCTGGCAATGTTCTCTTTAACCCATGATGTGGGTTAAGAGGAGTAAACCAATGTTTTGTTTTTGACTGATTATGAGGCAACACGTGTACCATTAAAGTTTCTGACCTGCATTGGGCCTTTGTCTTTTATCTATCAAAGTATAAGGTTATCCATGTATAAGACTGACTGCAAACTCCTTCACAAGTAAAAGTATACCCCATAAGTGCACATAACAGACCCCTTTTCCACTTCTATGTTCATAGAGGCATAAGCAAGAAAAAATATTCAAAGATAAGTTTCATGATAGAAGTCTTGATCTGTGAACTTGGGAAAAGCTGTTCACATCAAGGATGCCATCCTCTTTTGGGAGAAATTTCCCTGGTTAGCTTTACCTCCAGGGTTTATCTTAAGAGTAGAGAGGCAGGGTCGGACGCGGTGGCTAAAGCCTGTAATCCCAGCACTTTGGGAGGCCGAGATGGGAGGATCACAAGGTCAGGAGTTGGAGACCAGCCTGACCAACTGGTGAAACCCTGTCTCTACTGAAAATACAGAAATTAGCCAGGCATGGTGGCGTGCACCTGTAAACCCAGCTATTCAGGAGGCTGAGGCAGGAGAATCACTTTAATCTGGGAGGCGGAGGTTGCAGTGAGCTGAGATGGCACCACTGCATTCCAGCTCGCGTGACATAGTGAGACTCCGTCTCAAAATAATAATAATAATAATAATAATAATAATAATAATAATAATAATAATAAAATAAAAATAGTAGAGAGGCAAAAAAAAAAAGTTGACAAAAGATAAAACAGCCTCCAGAATTCATAGTACAATATAAAATCACCTAACATATATGTAATTAGAGTCCCAGAAGAAAGAGAGTAAGAATAAAGTGTTTGAAATAATAATGACCAAAAATGTTCCAAATGACTTTAGATAGCTTTGGGGTTGTAAGCTGCTCCTAGAACAGAAGAGATGTTCCAGATCACACATTCGGAAAAGCTAAGCTCTTAGATTTTTCAAGAAGTCAGAAAACGAAGAAAAGGGGATAGGGTGGGAGTACCAATGATTGTTTATTTTAAGGGGATTCTATATACAAAATCAAAGTAAGAGCACTTAAGCCGACTGAGGTGCCAAAGCCTCCATAAGCGTGAATTGGATGAATGACCCAGCAGCTAGTGAGTACGTACTCTGAGCTGCATGTTTGATGTGCATTAACTCACTGAATCATTAGGAAAACCCTGTGACATAGGTATTATTTGAGGCTAAGAGCAGTTCAGTAACTTGTCCAAAGTTGCACATCTGACAAGGGGAAAAGATGAGATTCAACCTCAGGGCTAATTTCAAAATCAATTCTCCTAACAGTTCTGCTATCCTGCCTTCATCTAGGTTGCTCATTCATGAATATCTCTTCCCCTTCAAGGAAGTACTGGATTTCTCTCCTGTACAAATGTAGGGAGTGACATGACTCACAGCCCAGAACTTGTAGGTTGTGAGGGAAGGGGATTCATTTTGCCTGGACATCCCACAGTGCATAGAGCCATGTAGGACTTCCAAAGGCTGCTGGAACTCAAAACCCCATGTTTGTGAAATATGGTCCTTTAGAGTCTGCATTTCCAAAGGTCTTGGATCTTGAACTAACTAAAAATTTGGAGTTCAAGAGAAGAATCTAAATCAAAATAACCAGCTAAATATACTCTTAGTCCTGGACACTGGAAGTATGCTGACTTCTGCCCAGGACAATCACATCATGTCAAGCCAGAAAGCCATATTATAAAACCACCTGCGTTTGAGGAAAGACACACAGACTACACCACACACAGACATACAGGTGTCCAAGTGCAGTGAATAAGCAGATGTCCAAGAGTGAGTGAACAATTCAGATCAATTCAACAATAATTTGTTGAACATCTGCTATATTTCAGGCACTCTTCTATTGGTTTATCCTCCCAGGCAACAGTGCTAGCCATCAAGAATCTGTGGCAGATAAGTAAGAGGCAACACAGTGTGATAAGTAAAATGAGTGACACATACAGAAGGTTCTAAGACAGTGGAGAAGGGAATTATTCATTCATTCTTTCTGTCATTCCATCAACGCTTCCTGAACAAATACTATGTGCTGCAATGGGCTAAAACCCAGATTAATAAAAAATTTCTGGCAGAGGAGAAAAGAGAGACATTTGAGGTAGAGGGAACCACAGACATGTATAGAAGCCTGAAGGATCATGACATGTTTGAAGATCTCTGAAACATTCCAAATTGTGGAGAATAAAATTGGAGGGGGAAAGCAGCAGCTGCAGCTGAAGTATGCAATCATTTCTATGTACTGAGAGCAATCATGCATAATATGCATAGGGCGCAATACTTTGGACTATGTGCAGGAAACAGCACAAGTAGACTTTGTGGCAGTCCAAACCCAGACATTGTTTTTATACATTAGGTACTTGATAAAAGTTGTTTGTTTTTTTTAGACAGGGTCTCACTCAGCCTTCCAAGCTATAGTGCAGTGGCACATTCATATCTCATTGCAGCCTCAAACTTCTAAGCTCAAGTGATACGCCTGCCTTTGCCTCCTGAGTAGCTGAGACTATGGGCACACACCATCATATCCAGTGGTGCTTGATAAACTTCTTAAACTGCAAGTAGCGTTTATATGCTTATACCCATGGGAGTGCCCAGTCTCTCTGGCCTCATACAGATATCTGTGGTGACCCATGAGAAGTCAAGGGAGTTAGGAAATCACATTTCTCTCAGGCTGGGAGATCCAGAGTTGGTGGTAGCTCTTCCCCACCCAGTAGTCCACTGTGGGACAGGACAGATACCCATCCTATACAACGAGGCTACCTCTCCTTATCCCAACTTTCTACCTTCCTTGGACTCCACTGGGAGAGGGTTTAGATCATGGTCTTTCTGAAAGATTCATGTATGACCCACAGCAATAGAGGGCTGGAGGCAGAAACAGGAATTGTACCTTTTTAAAAAAGTTAATGCCCTTTCTTACGTCTCAAAAAGGAAACAACTTCTCCACATTTGGGGCCTTTCAGAAAGTATCTCCACAAAGTCTCGCTTCCCGCCTATTTCTCTGTCTCCTTATCCTCCTGTCTTCTTCTCCTCTGTTTGGACATCATTCCTCTCCATCTCCCTCTCCCTTTCTATCTCTGCCCACTGTCCCTACCACGATAGAAAGCCCTAGACCCAGTCACCTCTTCAGTCTGTAATATTCTGCTGCCTCTGGCTTTACCTGGAGGCCAGCGAGGCTTCCTCTGATCCCCCTTTCATAGATACACTCATCTCTGGTGGAAGGGACAGTGGGGACACGGGGGATACTTCACCTTCAGAAGAGCCTGCTCCCAGATTTCCTTCAGAAATTCCTTGGAGACAATCAAATTTATCTGTGAGAAAAGCAATTTCTTCCAAAGGTTGCTTTGTCTAGTCTATGTAGGGGGTGTGTTCTCTTATTGGTATAGCTTTAACTCTACTTCTTTTGAATTAATAACAATAGACTTTTTTTTCCAATCCTGTTTTCATTGTTTTACCCAATAACTGAAAAATCACTCTGCCTGTGTCACCTGGTACCAGGTTCAAGTAGTTTCTTCCTCATTGCTAGATTTGTTCCATTCTAAGAGGGGTGTGTGTGTGTGTGTGTGTGTGTGTGTGTGTGTGTTGGGCTGGGGTAGGTTGAGATGTTCAGTTTATTCTACCATATATGTAAATATTTAATTGAAATTTGGGGGAAAATCACATTTTAAAAATCTCCATTAAGAGTAGGAAACTCAGATAGAGGTTTGTACTGTCAATAGGGTTTTGGTAAAGCACTTAGTACAATGAAACACACATCCAGTACCTGGTACTGTTAATATTCTTACAAATATACACATTTTTGGGGGGGAATGTAAATTAGTTCAACCATTGTTGAAGACAGTGTGGCGATTCCTCAAAGACCTAGAACCAGAAATACCATTTGACCTAGCAATACCATTATTGGGTATATACCCAAAGGAATATAAATCATTCTATTATGAAGATATATGCACGCCTATGTTCATTCCAGCACTATTCACAATAGCAAAGACATGGAATCAATGCAAATGCCCATCAGTGATAGACTGGATAAAGAAAATGTGGTACATATATACCATGGAATACTATACAGCCCAAGGAATGAGATCATGTCCTTTGCAGGGACATGGATGAACCTGAAAGCATTTAACCTCAGCAAACTAACACAGGAACAGAAAACCAAACACCACAGGTTCTCACTCATAAGTGGGAGCTGAATGATAAGAGCACATAGACTCAGGGAGGGGAACAACACACACTAGGGCCTGTCGGGGGGATCAGGGGAGGGAGAACATCAGGATAAATAGCTAATTCATGCTGGGCTTAATATCTAGGTGATGGGTTGATAGGTGCTGCAAAACACCATGGCACACATTTGCTTATGTAACCTGCACATCCTGCACATGTATCCTGGAACTTAAAATAAAATTAAATTTTAAAAAATAATAACAAATGTATATATTTCCCAGGGGATCTTAGGGATGCACTAGTCTGAGTAGAACCTGCCTCCTCTCCACCTCGCTGGTATCTGTAACCCCTTCTGAGGAAGGTAGATTGAAGTCGATTACCTTTCAGTATGGCCCCAAACCTTAGATTCTGACAGGGGACATAGTTCCAGCTTTTTCTTTTGTATCTTGTCCCAGACTTTAATGTTTTCTTCTTTCTCCCAAATTACCTGGTAAATGCAGCATCTTCTGAAGTATTAAAACTACGGGAGAAGGGACACCCTGTTCATGACATTCTTATGTTTCTGAATGAATTAATTATTTGCTTCTGCTATCTCCCAAAGGAGCACCTCAGAGTAGCCCCATTCTCTGAGTCAATCCTACAGGTACTTATAATTATAAGTAGAAACACACAAGAGTACTTTACGCATAGATGCCCTTTGCCAGAATGAAATAACTGGAAAAAATCCAGAACTACTTCTTTAGATCACTATTCTTCCTGAATCACCACACATTGGATCTTAACTTATTTTTTAAAGTGAGGGAGTTTTACCTGATCCACCAATCCCACTGTGGAAGATCTGATAGAAAAAAAAATGACTTGCATAATGGTGTACAAAAATGTGTATTGTAATCAATGGCAGTCTTTTTTATTTATTTATATTTATTTATTTATTTATTTATTTATTTATTTATTTATTTATTTATTTTGAGACAGAGTCTTGCCCTGTCGCCCAGGCTGGAGTGCAGCGGCGCGATCTAGGCTCACTGCAAGCTCCGCCTCCCGGGTTTACTCATGCCATTCTCCCTCCTCAGCCTCCTGAGTAGCTGGGACTACAGGAGTTTGCCACCACGCCCAGCTAATTTTTTATATTTTTAGTACAGACGGGGTTTCACTGTGTTAGCCAGGATGCTCTCGATATCATGACCTCGTGATCCACCCGCCTCGGCCTCCGAAAGTGCTGGGATTACAGGCGTGAGCCACCGCGCCTGGCGTCTTTTTTATATTATAAATTAATTTGTATGTTTTGCAATAATAGTAGAAGGAACTCTGTATCTCTTTTACACAGGTTCACTGGTTGCTTACGTTTTCTGTTTTCTCCATTTGCTATACATACCTGTCTGTCTCTCTCTACACACACATTTGTGTTTCTATTTCTATTACTATTTCTATTTCTAGCTCTAACTCTAGTTATGGCTTTTGAGAGTAAGTCGTTTGAGAGTAAGTTTGGAGACACTCTGCTCCTTACTAAATATTCAGTGTATATTTTACTTTTTTTAAAAAATGATATCCTCTTATATAACTACACTGTGATTATCAAGACCAGGAAATTTAACATTGATACAGTATCATTAGCTAACCCACATTCCATATTCTCTCTTCATCCATTGCCTTATAATATCTTTTCTAACCATTAGATCTCAGCCCAAGATCTAATCCCGTATTGCATTAGTTGTCATGTTTTGTTAGTCCCCTTTAGTCTGGAACAGTTTCTCAGTCATTCTTTCTGTTTCTGACCTTGATATTTATGAAGATTAAAAGGCAGTTATTTTGTAAAATGTCCCCTACATGGAATTTGGCTGATGTTTCCTTGTGATTAGATTAAGGTTATGCATTTTTGGCAGGAAAACTAAAGAAGTAATTGCTGTCCTTCTCCGTACATCACATCAGGAGGTACATTATGTTAGTTTCTCCACTTTGATTAGTTAAGAGATGATCTTTTTCTTTTACTGTTGTTAAACATGTAAGAGGGGCTCTGTTTTAATCTGATTCACTTTTTACTGCCAATGATATAATGATCTTTTCTACCACCTTTATGACCCAGTGGGCCTGAGTTTGAATTTATTACCCTAATTACAGAGCTGCCAAAACTGAAACAGAAAACGGTTTTTCTGAGTGAGCCAGTAGGGGGCAGAATTTGGATTTGCTGAACCCAGTTCCATTAAAGGCCCAATCCCAGGAAAATTTGTCTATTTTAAAAAAAGAAAAAAGAGTTTTTGACTGAATTTCTTTCTAAATTTATTCTGACCCCCTTGATTGCTAACTTTGAGGACCCAGAATTCTTCTCAAGGAGTGCATAAAGCCCAGGATGGCTTGAAGATTTTTAGATTTTCTTTTAGGAGATCTTGATTCAATTTTTAAAAATTATTTATCTCAGAGCCCCTAGCTCAAAGATTAAAGGAGCAATGTGGGGTCGTGGTGAGTCTTCATTCTCTCAGGAAACATGGCATTAGGCTTTGGGATCTGTGCGTCAAATATAGAAGAATTCTTTATGGTCGCAGTTCTTGAACAACAAGCACAGGAAACCTGTAACTGTCAAGCTTTAATTTGGTGATGTCATGTATTGTTGAGTGGGTGGAAGGAAGATTTACCTTTAAGTCAGGTTAAATATATCTGAGAAACAATTCATAGCCATTCAAAAGGTCAGCTTCATATCTTATACCAAAATCTTTCAGAAAAGGAAGCCCACTGCATTCATTTCATTGTTCTGAAGAAAACCTAATTTTGCACATCTGACTCTACATTTGTTTTTACCAAGTACAGACTTATGCAAGCACATTTTCCATTCTTTTCACCACTAATGAGAAAAATTATAACCTCATATAGCTCTCCCTGTATTATAGCAATAACAAAACACTGCCAAATATAGCCATGTCTAACTATTATGAATATCTTTATACTTGGAGACCACAGCCGCAATAGCTAGCACTATAATTAGCTACCTAATCAGTCTGGCTAGGGAAAATACACTATTATTTATGAGTGCTATTCTTGCACTGAATATCCCGTAGATGACTAATTGCTGACTTAAAAATTCGGAACCATGAATCTAGAGTGTCTATAATGGTGTAAAATGTTTTCTAATTATTCATTAAGAAGTAAAGGGGCATTTGTTGCATGTCTCCAACATACTTAAAGGTTAATGTTAAGGGTTTTATGCAGACTATGTTCATGCATTTACAAATTGTGCCCATGAATTTAAGTCTTAGTAATTCAGCATATTAAACTCTAGTCACATCTTCTCCCTTAAAAGGCACTTTTTTACAAGTAGAATATAAATGTATTCATTGACTCACAATTATTTACATGACCTCCAAAATGAGGTGAGTCTTGCGTGTGGTCTGGGTATTTTGTTGAGGTGCTGATGTGATTTTCTTTTTCCCCCTTCTCATTCACTGCAGTGTTTAAGTGTGAAAGTTTGATCCTTACAAAGATTTCAATCCACCTGCCTTCTTAGGCCTCCAGTAAGCAGCCTGAGATACCTGGTGGTGTCTGCTACCGAAATCCAGCTCGGGTGCTCTAGCTAAAGAAGAATCTCCTGTAACTCCTCAGTCATTTTGGTACTGGTGCCTGGGAAGGTGATACCTCTTCTTCATCCCTGGCCTCTACCCACTTGTCGGTACAAAGCCCTAGTTAAGGCAACCAAAATATCTCCAGACTTTGCCAAGTGCTCTTTGGGGACAAAACTAACTGCTCTAACTTGAATTTATTTTATGTCTGATGTCAAGCTTTTGTTGTCGTTTACTATGGACATTGAGAATAACTGGTCACCATTTTATTTTATTTTATTTTTTTGAGATGGAGTCTCGCTCTGTTGCCAGGCTGGAGTGCAATGGCGCAATCTTGGCTCACTGCAACCTTTGACTCCCTAGTTCAAGCGATTCTCCTGCCTTAGCCTCCCAAATAGCTGGGATTGCAGGCATGTATCACCACGCCCAGCTAATTTTTGTATTTTTTGTAAAGACAGGGTTTCACCATGTTGGCTAGGATGGTGTCGATCTCCTGACCTCGTGATCCACCTGCCTCGGCCTCCCAAAGTGCTGGGATTAGAGGAGTGAGCCACTGCGCCCAGCCTGGTCACCATTTCCTATTGAATAACATCAAGGGAGGCCATTTTTCCTTTTCTTTTTACTTTTTTTTTTTTTTTTGAAATGGAGTCTGACTCTGTCGCCCAGGTTGTGGTGCATTGGCATGATCTCAGCTCATTGCAATCTCTACCTCCTGGGTTTAAGCAATTCTCCTGCTTCAGTCTCCCAAGTATCCCAAGTAGCTGGGATTATAGGCACCCGCCACCATGCCTAGCTAAGTTTTTTCTGTTTTGTTTTGTTTTGTTTTGTTTTGTTTTGTTTGTATTTTTAGTAGAGACAGAGTTTCACCATGTTGGCCAGGCTGATCGTGAACTCTTGACTCAAGTGATCTGCCCACCTTGGCTTCCAAAGTGCTGGGATTGCAGGCGTGAGCCACCATGCCCAGCCCATTTTTACTTTTCTAAGCAGATATAAACATTTCATCATCCTCTAGCTGGACTTCACTATTTTAAAATAATGACAATGTAACTCTGGACTGATTACTTTGATTTCTTAGTGACAAAATTTCTAGTTTCCTGTCATTTCCACTTTTTCATTGTTTTCATAGACAAGATTATTGAAGACAGACTTCTAGCTAGCTTTAATTTTGAAGTCAGTGATTCTTAACCATTTTAATATCACCATTGGATATGCAATTTGATGAGAGATAAGTAGCCTCTCCCTAGAATGATATATATATGTACAGACATAAATTTCACATATGATTTCAGGAGATTCCAGGACACACCTCTTTAGTCCTTTCATGGAACTCAGGTTATAACTCTGTTTTAAAATTAGTGCCAGTCCCTTGAGTCATGGGCTTGTGAAGTTCTGAAATAAAGCAAGCCTGAATATGTCTGATCGAGTTTGATTTTATGAGAGTGTTACTCCTTAGCCTCCTGTTTTCTGGGAAAACACCCAGGCACTGTTAACCTTTTCTTAAGCAGCCTCTTCTCTTGTCTCCCATGTCATTGCCTTCCCCTCTGTTTTTGTCAATCCTTTTCTTTTTTTTTTTTTTTTTTTTTTTTTTTTTTTTGAGACAGAGTCTCGCTCTGTGGTCCAGGCTGGAGTGCAGTGGTACAATCTTGGCTCACTGCAAGCTCCGCCTCCCAGCTTCACGCCATCCTCCTGCCTCAGCCTCCCGAGTAGTTGGGACTACAGGTGCCCACCACCACGCCTGGCTAATTTTTTGTATTTTTAGTAGAGAGGGGTTTTCACCGTGTTAGCCAGGATGCTCTCAATCTCCTGACCTTGTGATCTGCCCACCTCAGCCTCCCAAAGTGCTGGGATTACAGGCGTGAGCCACCACGCCTGACCATTTGGTTTTTAACCTATTGCAAGTTTGAAGATATTTTCCAATACATTATTGTTCTTTGCTTCAGTTACTGATTTTGATAACAGTACAGTCAAAATACTCAACAATAGAAGGTGGGATGTGTCCCACTGTTTCCTCCTGACTCCCTACCACCCAGAAACTGTTCAAGAAAACCAAGCAAGAGCCTTCAAGGCTAGAGTAATCCTGCTGTGTGCTGTCCCCTCATCTATCTCTTCAAACCCATTCCCCCTGCAAAGAAATAAAAGGAAGGAAGGAAGGAAGGAAGGAAGGAAGGAAGGAAGGAAGGAAGGAAGGAAGGAAGGAAGGAAGGAAGGAAGGAAAGGAGGGAGGGAAGGAAAGGAAGGAGGGAAGGGAAGGGGAGGGAAGGGGAGGGAAGGGGAGGGAAAGAAAGGAAGAAGGAAGGAAGGAAGGAAGGAAGGAAGGAAGGAAGGAAGGAAGGAAGGAAGGAAGGAAGGAAAATTACATACACAAAAGCACTGCTGTACAATCCAAAGTATTCCTTGGATGGGATGAAGAAAAATGAGCATACTGTCAAGCAAACGATTTCTGAATCTCTCTATAGACATTCCTCCAATGTGGGTCCCTGCATCCAGTTCCCCATTCACACTGTTCCCCGTCTCCTACAGATAGCCATTCTGCTCTGCCCTCAAACCCAGATGCCCCTCTCATTCTGAAGCAGAGACAAAAAGACCTTGAGACAATGGGCCCCTTCCTGAGAGAGCAGTTTAAGATCTTCAGTTACTATTTCAATGCATGCTTTGGTGAGTCATCCCACCTACACCTCAATCCCAAGTGATTTATCAGAATATTTTTTCCAAACACACAAAATATTCTTCCCCAATGGAATCCTCACAAAATTGCTAAGAGGCGAATGGGGGTTTTTAAAATATCATTACACAATAAGAAATAGCATAAGTGGTTATTTTCTACATCCTTGATACTCAAAATATGATCCCTGAATTAGCAGCATTAGCATGACCTGGAAGCTTATTAGGAATGCAGAGTCTCAGATTCCACCCCACATCTATGGAATCAGAATCTGCATTTTAAACAGCATTCCCAGGTAATTCAAGTGCACATTAAAGTGTCATCTACCACTATTCTCATACCCTTACCACCCATGCTGGAGTTGCCTTGGGGTCCTGGACATTACATTGAGGGGGTGGGGGCCTGGAGAACATTGTCTCCTTCTTCTTTCTTCATCCACCCTCTGCTCCAGCTCAATTTAAGGGCTACGTCAGTAGTTCTCCCTTTAGCTAAAAGTGGCTCCTCACTCACCCTCTTCCCCTGCCCCCCACCCACTATCATTCTCTGGACTTTGAAGTAGTTGCTTAAGCACTTTGTTTGTTTGTTTGTTTTTGTTTGAGACAGAGTTTCACTCTGTCACTCAGGCTGGAGTCCAGTGGCACGATCTTGGCTCACTGCAACTTCTGCCTCCCTGTTCAAGCAATTCTCTGCCTCAGCCTCCCAAGTAGCTGGGATTACAGGTTCCCACCACCACGCCAGGCTAATTTTTGTATTTTTAGTAGAGACTGGGTTTCACCATATTGGCCATGGTGGTCTTGAACTCCTGACCTCGTGATCCACCTGCCCTGGCCTCCCAACGTGCTAGGATTACAGGCGTAAGCCACCATACCCAGCCTGCTCAAGTTCTTAGATTCCTTTGTCTTCTGTTCTGCTTTCATGTATTTCATGCTTGGGGTGAGGCAGATCATAACATTTTACAATAACAACCACTTCTTAGTGTTCTATGCCATTGTAGGATGATTATAGTTAACACTAACATGTATTTTCAAATAGCTAGAAGGAGGATATTGACTGCTGCCAACACAAAGAAATGATAAATCTTTGGGATGATGGATATGCTAACTACCCTGATCTGATCACTATAGATTATATGTATCAAAATGTCACTATGTACCCCATGTATATATTATTTATCAACATGGGGTACATAGTGATTTAAAAAAAAAATTGCCTCTTCTGAGTATTCTAATATGTGCCAAGCGTTGTGCTAAGCTCTTTTATATGTATCATTAAACTGACTCTCTTACAATAGACCTGAAAGTAGATAGTTTCATCCCCATTTACAGATGAGGAAACTAAGGCTTAGGAATATGAAATAATTTTTCCAAGGTCTCATAGTTGGCCAGGAGGCAGAGGCAAGATCAAGTCCTGGTCTGCCATTTCCCCTATACCATGCTGCCTTTCTTTTATAATCATAATGCCAGGTGTAATTTTGTGATTTGTTATTCAGTGCTCTATCTAAATCTATATATCAAAGAGTTATTTTTTTCCTCAAGACTTTGTCCCTTTCCTCAAGCATCCCACATCTGGAGGCTGTTACTAACAAGCAAAGTAAAATGAAATGTGATACATGCTACAGTGGTGCAATGTGTGGGATGCTATGAGCAGCCAAGAAGAGGCATCTAACCCAGCCTGGGGCATGAGGTTAAGTTTACTTTGAGGCATGATGCTGTAGCTGAAACCTGAAGGAAAAGATGGAGAGAAGAATATTTAAGCAGAGGAAATAGTGTGAGGGCCAGAGGTGAGATACTACATGGTCTTTTCAAGGAACAGAGAGCAATACAGCATGGTTGGAGCAGAAATAGGAGGTGGGAGTGGGACGGAGAGTGAGGAGGATGGACAATGGGATGAGACAAGGCCCCAGGGCAAGCAGGATTCAGGTTATGAACAACCTTGGAAGCTATGTAAGGAGTTCACTCCTAATCCCAAGGACCGGGAATATCATTGACATTTTCAACACAGGAGGTGCATGTGTTTGAGAAAGATGACTCGTCCGCCATCACTTCTCAGCCTTTTGGCTAAGATCAAGTGGAGAAAGACCACTCTTCCATGTGATGATGAATTGAAGGGAGGGCATGTAAAGAAAGATGGAGAAGAGTTAGGAGGCAGTTGAAATACTATAGACAAGAAATGATGGTGACCTGAACTGGGATAAAAGCAGGCAGGCTAGAGAAGCAAAGGGTAGGGCTCTTTAGGAGGTTGTAAAAATAAGTAATTCAAAATCAAAGCTGTTGGAACTTAAATTATTTTGAGCCTTAAAAGAATGTGATTATGAGACATGAGTTATGTGACAGCCAGCTATAACCTACACAGCTGTAACCTTTGTTCCTCTGATTATAGATTAGCCATTTCTTTACCTATACTGTTTTGTCAAATGTTGTAAAAGACCAAAGGGCACCAGAGAAGATTCCTTTCCTCTTCACTCTTGGTCTTCATTGTAGATCAACTTCCCTTACTTCTCTTACACAAAAACCTCATAACTATCACATTATCTAAAATGGAATGTTAAATATACTCTTTTAGAGGACTTCATCTTGCATCTTGGACACCAGCTTAGCCACAGTAGGATAGGACACTGGGCAGAGCTGTGAGGACCCCACTCCAGGCCCTAGCTCCTGGATGGCATTTCTAGATGTACCCTGGGCCAAAAGGGTATCTACTGCATTGAAGGCAGTGACTCAGTCTCGGCAGGATTCATCACCTGCTGACTAAAGAGCCCTTGGTCCCTGAAAAACCAGCAGCAATACCAGAGGGAGTATGCCGTAGGCCTCGGGCTCTGAGATGTGCTGGCCTCAGGGGAAACCTAACACATTCTTAGTTATTGTTGCTATGATGAAACATTTCTTCTGTTTGAGAAAAGCAGAGAGAAAAGTAAAGAGGACTTTGTCTTGCACCTTAGGTACCAGCTCAGCCACAGTAGGACAGAGCAACAAGCAGGCACTTGGGGTCCCTAAGTCCAGACCCAGGCTCTTAGACAGCATTTCTGTACCTGTCCTGGGGCAGTGGAGAGCCCACTTCCCTCAATGGTGAGTCCCAGGTCTGGCAACATTAACCATGAGCTGACAGAAGAGATCTCGTGTTTGGTGTTTTTTTTGTTTTGTTTTTTGAGACAGAGTTTCACTCTTGTTGCCCAGGCTGGAGTGCAATGGTGTGATCTCGGCTCACGGCAACCTCTGTCTCCCAAGTTCAAGTGATCCTCCTGCCTCAGCCTCCCGAGTAGCTGGGGTTACAGGCATGAGCCACCACGTCCAGCTAATTTTGTATTTTTTTTAGTAGAGATGGGGTTTCTCCATGTTGGTCAGGCTGGTCTCGAAATCCTGACCTCAGGTTATCTACCTGCCTTGGCCTCCCAAAGTGCTTGGATTATAGGTGTGAGCCACCGTGCCTGTCTTTTTTTTTTTTTTGACAGAGTCTCACTCTGTCGCCCAGGCTGGAGTGCAACTGTGCAATCTTGGCGGCTCACTGCAACCTCTGCCTCCTGGGTTCAAGCAATTCTCATGCCTCAGCCTCAAGTGATTCTCATGCCTTAGCCTCCCAAGTACCTGGGACTACAGGTGCATGCCACTATGCCCAGCTAATTTTTTTTTTTTCTAGTAGAGACAGTATTTCACCATGTTGCCCAGGCTGGTGTCCTTGGGCTTTAAGTGAGCATTGGTGGTAGCCTGGCAGAACCCGCGTGGACCAGTGGTGGTGATGGCCCCAGGGAGAGGCCCCTCTGCCTGTGGAAAGGGGAGGAAAGTGCAGGAAGCACTTTGTATTGTGGTGTGAGCACCAGCTTAGCTATAGTAGAATAGAATAACAGATAAACTGCTAAGTTTTTTCACTCCAATCCCTGGCTCCCAGACAACATCTGTGGACATGCCCAGGGCCTAGGGGACCTCAGCATCCTGAAAGGAAAGGCTTTGGGCAAGACCCAGTGCTATTTGGCTTCAGGTGGTGGTGGCCACAGGGGTGTTTGCATCACTACATTCCCAATTCCAGGCAATTTTAGCAGAGAGTAAGGGAAAAGAACAAAAGTCTCCAGAAAATTCTTCCAAATCTCATCCAAGACCACCAAGGTGGTACCTCTACATATCTGCAAAAACCACAGCATTACTGGGCTTGAGGCCCAAGTCCTTCAAATACCTGGAAAGCCTTCCCAAGAAGAACAGGCACAAACAAGTCCAGACTATGAAGATTATAATAAGTACCAAACTCTTCAATGTCCAGACAGTGATGAACATCTACAAGGATCAACACCATCCAGGAAAACATGACCTTATCAAATGAACTAAATAAGGCAATAGGGAACAATCCTGGAGAAACGGAGATATGTGACCTAGCAGACAGAGAATTCAAAACAGATATTTTGAGGAAACTTGAAAAAATTTAAGATAACACTAAAAAGGAATTCAGAATTATATCAGATAAATTTAACAAAAAGATTGAAACAATTAAAAAGAACCAAGCAGCAATTCTAGAGTTGGAAAATGCAATTGACATGCTGAAAAATGCATCAGAGTCTCTTAATAGTAGAATTGATTAAGCAGAAGAAAGACTTATTGAGCTTGAAGACAGGCTATTTGAAAACACACAGAGGGGGAAAAAGGATAAAAAACAAAGAAGCATGCCTACAAGATCTAGAAAATAGTCTCAAAAATTTAAGAGTTATTGGCCTTAAAGAAGAGATAGAGCTAGAAATAGGGGTAGAAAGTTTATTCAAAGGGATAATAACAGAGAATTTCCCAAACCTAGAGAAAGATATCAACATTCAAGTATGAGAAGGTTATAGAACACCAAGCAGATTTAACCCAAAGAAGACTACTTCAAAGCATTTATTAACCAAACTCTCAAAGGTCAAGGATAAAGAAAGGATCCTAAAAGCAGCAAGAGAAAAGACACAAATAACATACAATGGAACTCCAACATGCCTGGCAGCAAGCTTTTCAGTGGAAACCTTATAGACTAGGAAAGAATGGCATGACATATTTAAAATGCTGAAGGAACATAACTTTTACCCTATCTGGTAAAAATATCCTTCAAGCAGTAAGAAGAAATAAAGACTCTCCCAGAAAAACAAAAACTGAGGGATTTTATCAACACCAGACCTCTCCTACACAAAATGCTAAAGGGAGTTCTTCAGTCTGAAAGAAAGGGATGTTAATGACCAAGACGAAATCATCTGAAGGTAAAAAACTCACTGGTAATAGTAAGCACACAGAAAAACACAGAATAATATGACACTGTAATGGTGGTGTGTAAACTACTCTTGTTTTAAGTAGAAAGACTAAATGATGAACCACTCAAAAATAATAACCACGATAACTTTTCAAGAGGTAGATAGCACAATAAAACATAAAGAGAAACAACAAAAAGTCAAAAAGTAGGGGAACAAAGTTATAAAGAGGAGAGTTTTTATTAGTTTTCTTCTTGCACGTTTGTTTGTTTGGATATACAGTGTTAAGTTGTCATCAGTTTAAAATAATGAATTATAAAATAGTATTTGCAAGACTCCTGGTAACCTCAAAACAAAAACATAACAAATACACAAAAAATAAAAAGTAGGAAATTAAACCATACCACCAGAGAAAATCACCTTCATTAAAAAGAAGACAGGAAGGAAAGAAGGAAGAGAATACTGCGAAACAACCAGAAAATAAATAATACAATGGCAGGAGTAAGTCTTTACTTATCAATAATAATATTGAATGAAAATTAACTAAATGCTCCAGTCAAAACACAGAGTCTGGCTGAATGGATGAGAAAATAAGGTCCAATGATCTGTTGCCTACAAGAAATATACTTCACCTATAAAGGCACACATAGGCTGAAAATAAAGGGATGGAAAAAGATAATACATGACAATAGAAACCAAAGAAGAGTAGGAGTAGCTATACTTATGAAAAAAAATAGATTTCAAGACAAAAACTGCAAGAAGAGACAAATAAGGTCAATCTGCAAGAGGATTCAATTATAAATATATATGCACCCAACACTGGAGCAACCAGATATATAAAGCAAATATTATTAGAGCTAAAGAGAGAAATAGGCCCAAATACAATAATAACTGGAGACTTCAACACCCCACTTTCAGCATTGGACAGATCTGCCAGACAGGAAATCAACAAATAAACATTGGACTTAATCTGCACTATAGAACAAATTAACCTAATGAATAGTCACAAAACACGTCATCCAACAGCTGCAGAATATACATTCTTCTCAGCACATGGATTGTTCTCAAGAATAGAGCGTATGTTAGGTCACAAAACAATTCTCAAAATATTCAAAAAAATTAAAATAATATCAAGCATCTTCTCCAATCACATTGGAATAAAACTAGAAATCAATAACAAAATGAATTTTGGAAATTATATAAACACATGATAATTAAACAATATTTCCTGAATGACCTGTGAGTCTGTGAAGAAATTAAGAAGGAAACTGAAAAGTTTCTTGAAACAAATGATAATGGAAACACAGTATACAAAAACATAGAGGACACAGTGAGAGCAGTACTAAGAGGGAAATTTATAGCTATAATGCCTACATCGAAAAGGAAGAAGAGCTTCAAATAAATAACCTAATGATACATCTTAGAGAACTAGACAAGCAGGAACAAACTGAACCTAAAATTAGTAGAAGAAAAGAAATAATGATAAAGATCAGAGCAGGAATAACTGAAACTAAAATGAAGAAGACAATATAAAAGACCAACAAAACAAAAAGTTAATATTTTGAAAAGATAAACAAAATTGATGAACCTTTAACCAGAGTAACTAAGAAAAAGAGGGAAGACACAAATGAATAAAATCAGAGATGAAAAAGGAGACAATAGAACTGATACCACAGAAATTCAAATGATCCTGCTTGGTATGGTGGCTCATGCCTGTAATCCCAGCATTTTGGGAGGCCGAGGAGGGCAGATCACCTGAGGCCAGGAGATCGAGACCAACCTGACCAACATGGAGAAATCCCATCTCCACTGAAAATACAAAATTAGCTGGCATGGTGGTGCATGCCTATAATCCCAGCTACTCAGGAGGCAGAGGGTGTAGGGAGCCGAGATCATGCCATTGCACTCCAGCCTGGGCAATAAGAGCAAAACTCCATCTCAAAAAAAAAAAAAAAAAAAAAAAAATTCAAATGATTATTAGTTGCTACTATGAGGTTGTGGGGAGCCGAGATCATGCCATTGCACTCTAACCTGGGCAATAAGAGCAAAACTCCATCTCGAAAAAAAAAAAAGAAAAAAAGAAATTCAAATGATTATTAGTGGCTACTATGAGCAGCTATATGCCAACAAATTGGAAAATCTAGAAGAAATGGATAAATTTCTAGGCACATACAACCTATTCAGATTGAATCAGGAAGAAATTCAAAACCTGAACAGACCAATAACAAGTAACAATATTGAGGCTGTAATAAAAAGTCTCCCAGTAAAGAAAAGCCCAAGACCCAATGGCTTCACTTCTAAATACTACCAAGCATTTGAAGAAGAACTAATACCAATGCTACTCAAACTGTTCTGAAAAATAGAGGAGGAGGAAATAAATCCAAAGTCATTCTACAAAGCCAGTATTACCCTGATACCAAAACCAGACAAAGATACATTTAAAAAAAAAAAAAAAACTACAGGTCAGTATCTCTGATGAATATGATGCAAAAATCCTCAACAAAATACTAGCAAACTAAAGTCAACAATACATTAAAAATATCATTCGTTATTATCAAATGGGATTTATCCCAGCGATGCAAGGATGGTTCAACATACACAAATCCATCAACGTGACACATCATATCAACAGAATAAAGGACAAAAACCATATAATCATTTCAATGGATGCCGAAAAAGCATTTGATAAAGTTTAACATCCCTTCATGACAAAAACCCTCGAAGAATTGGGTATGAAAGAAACATACCTCAGTGTAATAAAAGACTATATAATAAAAGGCTATATGACACAGCTGGTATCATACCAAATGGGGAAAAACTGAAAGCCTTTCTTCTTAGATCTGGAAGACAACAAAGATGCCCACTTTCATCACTATTATTCAACATAGTACTGGAAGTCCTAGTTATAGCAATCAGATAAGAGAAAGAAAAAAAGGGCATCCAAACTGGAAAAGAAGAAGTCAAATTGTCCTTATTTGCAGATGAGCAGATGATACGATCTTTCTTTTTTTTTTAATGTTGTTGTTGTTGTTGTTGTTGTTGTTTGAGACAGAGTTTTGCTCTTGTCTCTTGTTGCCTGGGGCGGACTGCAGTGGTGCTATCTTGGCTTGCCGCAACCTTCACCTCCCAGGTTCAAGCAATTCTCCTGCCTCAACCTTCCAAGTAGCTGGGATTACAGGCATCCACCACCAGGCCTGGCTAATTTTGTATTTTTAGTAGAGAATGGGGTTTCTTCATGTTGGTCAGATATGATCTTATACTTGGAAAAACACTAAAGAGTCCATCAAAAAACTATTTGAACTGATAAACAAATTCAGTAAAGTTGCAGGATACAAAATCAACAAACAAAAACCAGTAACATTTTTATATGAAAGCCAACAGTGAAAACTCTAAAAAGGAAAATTAAAAAGTAATCCCATTTACAATACCCATACATAAACTTAAGTACCTATGAATTAACCAAATAAGTGAAAGATCTCTACAATAAAGACAATAAAACACTCATGAAAGAAATTGAAGAGAACACACACAGAAATGGAAAGATATTCCATGTTCATGGATTGGAAGAGTCAATATTGTTAAAATGTTTATACTAGCCAAAGCAATCTACAGATTCAATACAATTCCTATCAAAATAACAATGACATTCTTCACAGAAATAGAAAAACAATTCTAAAATTTATATAGAATTACAAAAGACCCAGAATAGCCAAAGCTATCCTGAGCAAAAAGAACAAAACTGGAAGAATCATATTACCCAACTTCAAATTATACTACAGAGCTACTGTAACTAAAATGGCACGGTAATGCTATAAAAATAGACACATAGATCAATGGAACAGAATGGAGAACCCAGAAACAAATCCACAAATCTACAGTAAACTCATTTTCAACCAAGGTGCCAAGAACATATAATGGGAAAAGATAGTCTCTCAATAAGTGGTACTGGGAAAACTGAATATCGTGATGCATAAAAATGAAACTAGACCTTATCTCTCACCATATACAAAAATCAAGTCAAAATAAATTGAAGACTTAAATCTAAGCCCTCAAACTGTGAAACTACTGCAAGAAAACATTGGAAAAACTGACTGGGTGCAGTGGCTCACACCTGTAATCCCAGCACTTTGGGAGACTGAGGCAGGTGGATCACAAGGTCAGGAGATCGAGACCATGCTGGCTAACACAGTGAAACCCTGTCTCTACTAAAAATACAAAAAAAATTAGCTGGGCATGGTGGTGGGCGCCTGTAGTCCCAGCTGCTCAGGAGACTGAGGCAGGAGAGTGGTGTGAACCCAGGAGGTGGAGCTTGCAGTGAGCCGAGATCTCACCACTGCACTCCAGCCTGGGAGACAGAGCTAGACTCTGTTTCAAAAAAAAAAGAAAAGAAAAAGAAAAAAAGAAAACATTGGAAAAACTGTCCAGAACATTGGTCTGGGCAAAAATTTATTGAATCATACCCCGCAGGCACAGACAAAGTAAAAATGTACACCTAGAATCACATCAAGTTAAAAAGCTTCTGCACAACAAAGAAAATAATCAACAAAGTGAAGAGACAACCCACAGAATGGGAGAGAGTATTTGAAAACTACCCATTTGACAAAGTATTAATAACCTCTGGAATACATAAGGAGCTCAAACAACTCTGCGAATCTAATAATCAAATTTTAAAATGGGCAAAAGACCTGAATACACATTTCTCAGAAGATGACATACAAATGGCCAATGTATATAAAAAACTGCTCAACATTACTAATCATCAGAGAAATACAAATCAAAACCACAAGGAGATATCATCTGACTCCAGTTAAAGTGGCTTTTATCTAAAAGTCAGGCAATAACAAATGCTAGCAAGAATGTGGAGAAAAGGGAACCCTCGTACACCGTCGGTGGGAATGTAAATTATTACAACCACTATGGAGAACAGTGTGGAGGGTTCCTAGAAAACTAAAAATAGAGCTACCATATGACCCAGCAATCCCACTGCTGAGTATATACCCAAAAGAAAGGAAATCAGCATATTGAGGAGATAGCTGCACTCCCATATTTGTTGCAGCACTGTTCACAAGAGCCAAGATTTGGACTGTTCTCTATAGAGAACAGAATGATGATTACCTTGGGCCGTAGGGAGGAAGGTGTTGATGGCTAATGAGTATTAAAAAAAAAATAGAGAGAATGAATAGGACCTAGTATTTGATGTCATAACAGGGGGATGATAGCCAATAATAATTTAATTGTATATCTTAAAATAAAAGTATAATCGGATTGTTTGTAACATGGGATAAATGCTTGAGGAGATGGATACCCAGTTTTCCATGATGGGATTACTACACGCTGCACACCTGTGCCAAAATATCTCACGTACCCCATACATATATAAACCCACTATGTACCCACAAAAAATAAAAATTAAAAAATTAAATATATATGTATATATGTATACACACACTCTTTTAAATTGGGAAAGAAAAAAACAAGGTGTAACTTGTCAAATTTCTGTAACTTATAAACCAGTCTTGTACGGGAAATGTAATCCTTGTTAAATTTCTTCCTTTTCTGCTTATATAAGGAAGACCTTAACTTCTCCTCTTGGAGCACTGAGACCATTCTTTTGGAGTCTCTTGTTACCAGAATGCCTATTATCAGCTTTGCCCTTGAATGAACTCTTTTAAACTGGATTCTGATCCTTTAAATTATTTCTGGTTGACAAGGTAAACTTTAACAGGGCTTAATTGATGAGATGTGAGTGAGGGAGATGGGACGTCAGAATGATGTTCTCCATTTTTCACTTAGGGATGTGGATATTACTATAATATACTTAGATATATTATCTAAAATATTCTAACAATGATCTCCAAATATCACTTTACTAATATACTTATGGCTCAATTTGCCCTTGTCATAATTACAGGCAGTCTCCTATGTCATTCATTATCAGATGAACATGTTTACTAGTATAATGATTACTATGCAACATACATAATGAGAATTATTGTCACAATGTGATGTCATAAACAAAGATAATTAGAGAAAATATTGAAGATTCTAGTAATTTCAAACAAATTATGCTTTTAGATGCAAATAGTCATTTGGTTGGGGAATTATTAAACATGAGTTGAAGAAGCAAGGAACAAGTGATAAATCACAAACTATTAATGTGAAGAAAAGAGAATTTCTCATAAAACAAAGGCTGTCAAAGAAAAAATGTATTGGCCAAAAGAAAAACAAACTTGGACTTGTTTGTTATTGGCTAGTTCCAATTTCAGATATGGCTACTGGAAGATTCCCCCATCTCTCCAAATGCTTATAAGTTATTTTTACTATCTTTCTTGACAGTATACATAAACACAGAAATAATGTGGTTTAAAAACTAGGTTTGGGGAGGTTTGTGGGGGTTTCTTTGAGACGGGGCCTCACTCTGTCACCCAGGCTGGAGTGTAGTGGCAAGATCTCAGCTCACTGCAAACTCTGCCTTCCAGATTCAAGCGATCCTAGTGCCTCAGCCTCCTAAATTCCTGGGATTACAGGCGTGCACCACCATGCCCAGCTTTTTTTTTTTTTTTTTTTTTTTTCAGCAGAGAGTGTTTTGCTATGTTGGCCAGGCTGGTCTCAAACTCCTGGCCTCAAGCGATCCTCCTGCCTTGGCTTCCCAAAGTGCTGGGATTACAGGCATGAGCCACCACACCCAGCCCTGAAAAATTCAGTGATTTATCAGGGTTCGAATATTAAGAAAAAGCTAGAACAACAGAGAAGCCATTACTTTTTCTCTTTAGCATAGAGCTGTGGAGAAAAACCATCCTTATTTCTTTAGTTACAGTTGTAGGCCAAAAAGGAAAAAATGAATTTTGAAAGTAAAATACTAGGATTTTAAGTACATATAAAGAATTCATGCATCTATTGAAACTCCATTTGAAAAAATTCATAAGAATTTCGTATAAATCAGCTAAAATTTTATTGACTTTATTAAAAACTGAAAGAGGTCAGATGGTTGTACATTTGCTTTGATCCAGCACAAAGTTATTTTAATTGTCATGTAGCTTCCATTGTTTTGCATAAAACGATGCTATAGAAATAGCAGCTTTAAATTCACTGTTTTAGTGATCTTGGGATGTTGTCAAGGATACTCAACTTTGTATTCATCAGCATCTCTCTGATAGGTACTCTTTGGCAAAATTTAGCTCATATTTAACTGCCAGCCAAAGTTGTCCTTCTGAGCAAATGGGATATTTTAATCTTACTGATAAGATTAATCTTTAGCTGATCAAGTTTCTTTTTTAGTTTTGCCACCAGAAGGTCAATGCAGATTTCTGTGGCCCACCTTTAGTCACTGTGAGAAATGTAATTCTCACAAACTCTTGGATTTTTTTCTTAAATTGTGTATAAGCCTAAAAAGGGTTATAATTCCTTCTGTATACAACTTTTACACATTTGTAAGAACCAAAACAAGTATGTAAAATTTAATGCAAACAAAATTATAAAACTAGTACAATTCATTTAAATAATATTAGTAAACACAGTAGATGAAGTGATAGTGTCAAAACTGGTTACCACTCACAATGTCTTCTTGAATTTTGGGCCTAATTTTACATGTGTGATGTGGTAACTTAATTCACTCACACTTTTTCTCAATTTAAATTACTGTGAAAATTTCACTTCTGCAATGTGTTATAATGACTTCTGTCCTTCACTTGGTGCAAACATACCGTTTAGATCTTAGGTCTATCTCTACACCTTTTTCATTAGTCCACCCGACCTTCCAACTGTAAACAGAAATACAACCTCGGCACAAAATGTCGCAGCAGTACTGGGTTATGAGGTCGTGATACAGATGACTGATAATATTCTTGTACATATTTTTTAGTTGTCATGAAAATCAATATGCAAATGTATTAAATACTCACAGAAAACTAGTAATCCCTCAGAATTTATCTGTGTATCCCAGTTTGGGAACCACTAATTTGGGAGATAGTGACATATCCATTTTCCCTTTGGTCCTGTCTTCTCATTCTGCTTTTATCTTCCATTTGACCTTATTTTTAGAAAATCCGTATTTTTGATTTATGGTGCTGTATGCTGTATGGTAAACAAGCTTAACTTCTCTTCTGAAACTACAGAATACAAACTCACAGCTCATGCTCCCAAAGAAATAACCCATGGACAATTGGCATACAATACCGTCCACCACAGTCTTATGCTGAAGTTTTTGCATTTTTCCCTGCAATCCTCCTCTCCTACAAGCTTTCAATGTGTGGTGTCAAAGTCAGAGAAAGCTAATAAAATAATGTTTAAAAACACTTTTGGTTAAAAAGTGCCATTTAACATTTTGGCTCATTTATGGTCCTAACTAGTTTAGATAAAATAATCTGGCCTAGTACTAAATGAGCTTCTAACATAGAAAATATTTATTTTAAGAGTTAGTTCACAATCTTAACATGGGTATCAAGAGAGAAGGTTTTCAAATCCTCTAACAAAATTGTCTAAGTCTCTAAACAGCATCTCTGTCCTCAGTGAGTTTCTGAAAATGCCTTACTCATCCTACCACCCACACAGCCCAACAGCCAACCTGAAGGTTAGGTGGCACTCTTCCAAGAAGGCGTACCTTCAGGCCTAGCAAGGTGGAGGGTTTATCCTACTATGATAGCTGAATGGTGTAATATGGAATTAAGTTGTGAGAGGTGAACAATGTGACTTTGTTACATTTGGGGGTGTTTACAAATGCGTTTAACCAAAGTTTTTTAGTGGACTAAAAGTTACCTTAGACTGGCGCCTAAATTCAGATCTTGAAGCAGACACTTCTTGGGACTAGAAGCATTCAAATAATTAATTCTGAACAAGAGAGTATTCCATCATACCTGGTGTAACGTAAGACACAAGTGGTCTAGAACAGTTAATCTAGGTAAGAATGGATATCACTCTTGCATTTGTATCTCTGTCTATTCCCCTGCTAGACTTAGGGACATGGATTTCGGTTTATTCACTTGTATATATATCCCCAGAAACTAGGATGGTATTTGGCACTTGGTGAAGGGCAATATTTATTTATTATACTTAAATTCTGATCATTGTAAAAAAGCACAAATGTGGTAGAGACTGGCTGTTTACCAAACCCTTATCCCTTTCTTCCTGGGGCCATAACTAGTCTACATTTCCCAGACTCCCTTCCAGTTAAATTTAGCCATAAAATTGAACCTGACTTGTAGATTATGGTCAAAAATGAATGTGCCATTTCCAGGCCTGGCCCATAAAAACTTACCTTATGAACCTTCCCTATCTCTCTTCCTCCATCTGCCTCTTGTTGTTGGCATCCAGAGTTACCTTAGAAACTAGTGTCAAAGATGACCGACCTATGTCAGCTTGGATACTGGGGTGACCGTGTGGCGCACAGTCTCTTTTGCCAGCCCTTGCAATTACACTTAATATGAATAAGAAATAAACTTCTGTCTTGTTAGGCTACTGAGATTTAGAGTTTGTCTGTTTCAACATCTAGCACTACCCTAACTAATACGACATGCTCAATAGATGATGCTTTTTGGCTTATTAAAGGTAGGTAATCATAATGTTAAGTGTGCCAAATAGAATAAGACCTAGTCTTGAGTTCTGGATCCAATACCCACTAACTCAGAGACTTTGGATATACGTTTAATACCACAATCCCAAATCAGGGTTGTTGAGGAGAATTAAATGAGATTACATATGGACATACCCTTGCATAGTGCCTAGCACATTAAATCACACCATTGTGTTTACTATGACTGTAAGAAGTATCATCTTCTCTGTTTAATAATACATTCTTGGTCTCTTCCAATCTCACGGCCATACTCTTAATCCCTGTTCTAATCAACAGAAGGGTTTCCATAAGACTTGGACTTGGCTTCTAAGCCTGCACATTTTGAACTCTGGTTATTTTTCAAATACATATTTTCTCAAAGCTGTGCAAGCTCCAGTTTCCACCTCTAAAGAATCATCTTCTCCAGTATATCCTGCTTGTGGGCAATCATTAGCTTGCCAAACTCTTCAGTGCTCTGACTTGAAAAGTTCTGTAAAGGGCCCAGATTTGACTCCATGACTTAGGAAGGAACCCTAGTAGCATCCTGAACATTGCCACCCAGTTAGGCAGTCATATGGCTGCCTAACATGGGGGACTCATTTGAGACCCATGTTCCCTAAGTCTTATACCAGGTAGGGAATGCTTTCCACTGCCCATTTTAACCACTATGTAAAAACCCCAAAAGAGCCAGTTTCATTTTTCAAATTATTAACTAAAACCCTATAAAATTTAATACAACCGAAAACTTGGATTTTGCTAAATGAGGTTCTGGCTATCCAAATATGGCTTAACTTCACCAGATTATAGAATTTAACTCTACCCAAGGTTGTCACTTGCCTTTACAGACCTGTGGTCAGATGTTTCTTATTTTCAGGCTTAGAAGCCTCAGCCAAGTCAGTGAAAGCCAGAACCATGCCATATTTCTAGGGAAAACACTAAAGACTCATGCACATTTCCTCTGAATCAATTGGAATGTGAAGTTGGCAAAAGTGAGATGATCCCCAGCCACAGAGACCATATGAAAGAAACACAAAAGGGTAGAATTGAGAGTCAAAAGGATTAAATACTCAAAATGGCAAGCACCAGGTCAGCCCAGTTCAGAGCAATGTAGCAGGGAAGGACAGATTTTAGATTAGATCATGCAGCATGAGCAAGATTTCTGATAAATGGAAGACATGGCAAAACATGTATGGCTGAGAGGCATTTTTCAAGCACTTCAGAGAAACCATAACTCAGTGTGAATATTCAGAACTTCAGAAATTAAACTTCAAATTCTAGGCCCACCACTTACCACCTATGTGACGATGGACAAGTTACTTAACCTTAAACCTTGGTTGAACCTCAGTTGTCTTAGTGATATTGGGGTGGTCAAACAATTATAGGATTGTTTTAAGGGTTAAAAAATATTATGCCTATATAATGCTGGTGGATAGCTTTCATCCTGCCTGCTTCAGGATTGCCTGGTCATTCCTGACCACTGACTGGTCTTTTCAGAACTTTTTTGGGTAACAAGGATTCACTGTTTGACCAATCTGTAGTCAGGCTGCTCAACCTCCTCCTAGGCCCATCTGTGCACCTCCTTGAAAATTCCAGTTTTAGCAAGAACCCTGCTAAATTGTTTTAGCCAGATTCTCCCATCCTGCATATCTGATCATCCTCAATGTCCAATTTGGTTTCTCATCTTCCACTGTATTCCAGATGTTGTCTGATCACCGTGGCTTTTCTTCACCAAGAATTCTCTTAGGTCAGTTGAGCTAAAATCCTCCTTACTCCTGATGTTTCCTTTTAGTAATTTTCTATCCACTGATCCCCACCCTGCTCCTTAGCTGTAAATCTCCACTTGTTCTTGTATTTAGAATTGAGCCTAGTTCTACACAGAGGCCTCTTTTCTCCTATTCCAATAGTTCTAAATAAACTCTGCTTCAACTACTATTCAACTTTGGTTTTCTTTGACACTGGTTAAAATAAGCTTACATTTTCTGAAGGATCTCCTCATCTATCCAGGAGACCTTAGAGACTATGATAGAAGGTGGAAATGCACTGTGTAAGTGGATTAGGGATCTGTGAGGATCTTTCCACCCCACTGACTCCCTTAAAGTCTCGGTTGCCCATCCTGGATCAGTGGTTAAGTTCTCAGCCTCATCCACTTGGTACCCTTCACTCGCTCACTATCTAAGTCCAGGCAGGGTAAATATATCAGTAACCTCAACATTATTTTTCCAAATGCTCATCACCATGCATTTGACATTTGGTTTGCCAGCCAGTAAATTTTCAGAGTTATGCACAAGGTCATACTTTGCTTCAGTCTTTCTGGCTTCTAAACAGATGAATGTTAGTCACCAGACACTGCAGAGGCATTTTGTTTAGGGCATCTGTTTGCAAATTGCACTTGAACATCACCATCAGCTGGTCTTGTTCTCAGGCCAGTTCTCCCATACACAAATGAAATTAACAGCTCAGATCACATGCAAGCCTGAAAAAATTGCATATTTTGCAATCTTTCTGCTAGGAAACAGTATAAATGTGACCTTACAACAATGGATTTTGACCTTTTTGATGTCAAATTCTTTTGAAATTCTTGATCAAATCTTCGGATTATGTCCCCAGAAAACAGAAACAAAAACAAAAAATCACAGATCATATACACATTTAAAAAAAATTTTTAACCTTTCTCTTTTCTTTCAATTAATTAGGTTTTGTACCAAAAAGAAATACATACTAATGGAACCGTCAGACAGTTCAGAAGGGTATAAAATGAAAATAAAATTTCCCTTTGTCTTTCCTCTCCCTGAGCCCCACTCCTCAGAAGTAACCACTATTAACAATTCTTTGAATATACACTGCCATTTAAAAAAATACAAATATATTATATACATCTATATATTTACATATATAAACAATATATATAATATATTTGTGTTTTACATATATAAGCAGACCTCACTTTGCAGAGCACAGGATCAAATGACTGCACTAACTAAAACCATGCAAAGTGGCCAGGTGCAGTGGCTCACACCTACAATCCCAGCACTTCAGGAGATCAAGGCAAGAGGACTGCTTGAGCCCAGGAGGTTGAGGCTGCAATGAGCTGAGATCGAGCCACTGTACTCCAGTCTGGTTGAGAGAGTGAGACCCTGTCACCAAAAAAAAAAAAAAAAACAAAAACAAAAAGGCATGCAAATTGATCTTAATATTCAATGAAAAAATCACAACTGTTCCATCTCCTTTACAATTTTTTGTCAAAATATTAAAACCTCTTTTACTGTTGGTTATAAATGTAAGGGAAAACAAAAAAATAGTAATATTGCTATGTAGTACACTGTAATGTAAAACGTTAGGAACATTGAGAAGTATCTTATTCTAAAAGGTTTATAAAGATTAATTTAAACAGTGCTTGCCTTCTTTTTGCCATATAAATTAATAATATGAACTATATGTTTTATGCCATGCTAAATTAACATATTTCTTTCTAAATTTGGATCGGCTTCCAATATTTTACTCTTCATACTTTCAGTGTTACAAAGTGACTCCCAGAGTTCCTTAAATATGAAGTATTTGGCTGTTTGGCTGGTGTGACTTCCTCTGGGACACCTTCCTCACAACCATTTTTCTTATTAAGGTTGACAGACTCACCTCCACTAAGTTCCTGTGACTGCATATCTAGAGTCTCTCAGATGGCAGCATGGTCAACATTCCCATGGTCCGTGATTTCTTTTTTGTTTTTCTTTTTTTTTTTTTCCTTATAATGGAGTTTCACTCTTGTTGCCCAGGCTGGAGTGCGGTGGTGCGATCTTGGCTCACTGCAACCTCTGCCTCCCGGGTTCAAGATACTCTCCTGCCTCAGCCTAGTGATTTCTTCTATAACCCCACTTACATTCACTGTGAATTTATCTGCCAGTGTTATCTCTGTTCCGTTCTTTGTTGGGCTTAATTCCTTCTCTCAATTATGCATTTTTGTAAAACATCACACGAGTTTATCACTGGAGACAGGCGACACAATTACACACTTTTTCGTCTGTTGGTAAACTGAATAACAAATACTCAATGATCAATCAAGGGTAGACTTTGAAGGGTATCGATTATTTATATAGTGATTTGTGGACTGAAGAGCCAGAAGTGAAGTTTATGATTTATCTAATAACTCACGGTTAACATGCTGTGGTGACTGAATTTGAACTGTGTTGTAGGGGACTGATATTATTTAACTAAAACATGGTAATTGAATTTTGTTCATATCAAACCATGAAAAGCAAGGACTATCTCTGTATATATGTACACTTATATACTTTGAAGATAAATCAATCATATTTTGTATATCATGCTTCACTTTTCTCCACTTAATGTATCTTGGCAGTCTTTTCATATAGTCATATATCATTGTTTGGATGTACCAACACTGATACATAGTTTTCTTTTTGATAGATATATAGTTTGTTCTTGCTGTTTTGTAATGTCAACCAATGTTGCAATGAACATTCCTGTAAATGTAATTTGGGGCCCTTGTATAAATACATCTGTAGGTCGAACATCTTGTAGTGAAATTGCTAGGTCAAAAAAATGTGCATTTTAAATATCAATAAATTTTGTTGTCCTCAAAAAGGTTATCTAATGTTACATTCTCACTTACATTATGTGAGAATTCCTGTTTCACCAACCAGGTATCATTGAACTTTGTAATCTTTGCCTATCTGTTAACAAGCCCAGGACATTTTGCTTATGACTTTAAAGTGAGTTTTAGGAACTTCCCCCTTTTCTCCATTTCAAGTTTTGGGTTTTTTTTAAAGTTATTTTGTAATGTGGATTGGTATATCTGTCAATATAGGTATAGGGGTTGGGGAACAATTGATATTTTCAATGTGACAACTCTTTTGGTGAGGAAACTTTGCAAAATATTCAGCATTCCTGGCTCGTGTCCACTAAAACCCGGTCACACCTCCAGTCATTGTGATAATCAACAAACATTCCACACATATCCATCTTAGGAATGCACTGCCTAATTGAGAAGTGCTGGGTTAGAGGTCTCAATCTTTTTACTAACACTTAACAGTCACTCACGAGCCATCTTGAACAAGTGTACTGGATATAGCCAGATGTCCTTTGAAGAAGCTATTCTGAAACTTAAACTCTGCTAGAGATGACTGAGGCAATTTTTAATTCCACAAATATGTATTGCAAAAAAAGAGACTGGGCTTTAACTATTGAGGTCATTGGCCTCAGGAGGGAAAGATAGACATGCAGATTGTAGCCTTATGCAAGTCACAACATTGCCCAATGGGTAGGTTAAAACGAGGATGTTACAGGATTTGCTCTATTTGTAAAACCTCTGAACTAAGTATTGGAAACGACTTTGTAAGAATTTGCAAAGACTAGAACAGAAATAAAAGTGGTATAAAAATCTATTGGACCAGCCTGACCAACACAGTGAAACCCCGTGTCTACTAAAAATGCAAAAATCAGCTGGGCGTGATGGTGGGTATCTGTAATCTCAGCTACTTAGGAGGCTGAGGCAGGAGAATCACTTGAACCTGTGAGGCAGAGCTTGCAGAGCCAGGATCACACCACTGCACGCCAGCCTGGGTGACAGAGCCAGAGTCCATCTCAAATAAATAAATAAATAAATATTGGAGAAAGATGTTCATTCCAGAATTGGAGGGAGGAAAAACCTTCATGAAAAAAAGTAGTACTTGAGTTGGGTCTTTAAGAAAGTGTAAGATTTCAAGTGGTAGAGATGAAAAGTATTGTATGTAGGAGGAGCAATGTGAGCCAGGACAGGGGATGGGAACATTCAAACCTTCTTCAAGTTGCTGCCCTGAATGGTAGAAATGTAGAGTGTGAAGTGCAATCAACTCAAGATAAGGCTAGAGAGGGTGATGGAAACTGAATTCCTGAATCTTTTGGAAATATGACACAGGCCTTGCAATCTGTCATTAAGCAATCAGATTAAAATCCAGTAAATTACAAAATACCTTCACCATTGTTGAGAACTGGAATTTTAAAATCTCTTAGAAGTAGTTCATGAGTTTTGCTTTCTGACCTCAAATATGAGAAACTTGTGCTCACTTTCTCTCCCGAATGTTTAATCCTTCTGATTGCATCAGGGAGAAAGAGTCCACTAGGTGCTCATCTGGGTTGAACAGCTGCTAACCTCTTTTGAACAAAAAGCATGGGCCACAGTGTACTAGTTTGTTCTTGCATTGCTCCAAAGAAATACCGGAGACTGGGTAACTTATAAAGAAAAGAGGTTTAATTGGCTCACAGTTCTGCAGGCTGTAGAAGCATAATTTGATTTCTGGGGAGGCCTCAGGAAACCTACCAAGAAGGCAGAAGGCAAAATGGGAGTAGAAGCAAGAGAGAAGGAGGGGAGGCACAACATACTTTAACAACCAGATCTGGCCGGGTGCAGTGGCTCATGCCTGTAATCCCAGCATTTTGGAAGGCCGAGGCTGGTGGATCACTTGAGGTCAGGAGTTGGAGACCATCCTGGCCAATATTGTGAAACCCCGTCCCTACTAAAAATACAAAAATTAGCCGGGCGTGGTGGTGCACGCCTGTAGTCCCAGCTACTTGGGAGGCCAAGGCAGAAGAATCGTTTGAACCCAGGAGGCAGAGGTTGCAGTGAACCGAGATCATGCCTCTGCACTCCAGCCTGGGCAACAGAATGAGGTTGTTTCTCAAAAACAAACAAACAAAAACATAAACAAAAAACAACCAGATCTCATGAGAACTCACTCACTATCTCGACAGTACCAAGGGAGAAATCTGCCCCCATGATCAAATCATCTCCCACCAGTCCTCATCTACCACATTGGGAATTACAATTGAACATGAGATTTGAGCAGGGACACAGAATTAAACCATATCACCCAGGTTGAGCACCATCTACAGGGATCTGAACAGAAATACACTGAGAGTAGTTACGGGGGATTTAGAGCAATGTCCTGAAGCCTGGCTGTTCAAGGCTATCACCTGTGGTGCTCACTCCTGGAGAGGGGTCCAGGCATGTGTGGTTCAAAAACAAATCACTCCCAGGTAATTCTAATGGGCAACCAAAACAGAAAACCGTACATTCTCAAAGAATCGCTGAAGAGGGGGCCACATGGAGAGGAAGATGCAATTTGAGAATCCACAAGTCCACTGAGTGCCACATTTGTAGAATAGGCCAGGAGTTTTAAGGAGTTTAAAAAGAGGGGACATCATTTTCTTCCATCACTGAAGCCGTATTCTATTACCTTATCTTATCTGAGACCGTATATATCCCACTAACCTAATGAGAAGAAGGATAATTAGATGATTATATAACTAGACAAGCATCTTGAACCTCAAACCATTACTCATAAGGTGCTGTGATCCAAGGAAAGTATAATTAGTCACCACTTAGTATCATGTTAAGCAAGTCAATAAACTCACGGGTAAGGCAGGTGGGAAATACCAGAGCATGTTTACCATTTGATCTGCTCGTTTTCTCTCTGAAATGTTTAATCCTTCTGATTACGTCAGGGAGAAAGAATCCACTAGGTGCTCATCTGGTTGAACAGCTGCTAATCTCTTTTGAACAAGAAGCACGGGGCCCCAGTGTACTAACCCGTTTTTGCATTGTTACAAAGAAATACCTGAGACTGGGTAAATTACAAAGAAAAGAGATGATATTACATAGGTTGACTATATAACATAGAAAGATGGATTGCACCTTACAATTACAATAAAGCTAGTCCATGTATAACATCTAGTTATAACAGCCACCTGAAATTGTTATATATTTTCCCCAAGCTACTTATATCTCCCCCATTAAGAAATAGAGCCTTCATTTTTGTAGCACTTGCATGAATGTTTATTTAGTCTTGTCTTAAAAAGCATTCCAAAATTTTTTAAAAGTGTCTGCTACCAAGAGTTTCATGTTTGCTTCTGCACTGCTGACATATTAAGAATTTTTCTGAGACATTGAATAGTGAATTTGACATCTTCACTAGCACTGAGTTTCCCTTTAAGTACTGTCAGTGACTGCTGACTTGTAAAGCACTGTGAAAGCAATAATCTACATAGCAGTGGTCTTTCCAGTTGATATTCATCAAAGGCTGAAATAATCTCTGTCATATGACAGGGCCAGCTTCCTAGTGAGCCTGCTATCCCACAGGACTCTCTCTTCCCACAGGACAGGAAAGGGGGTCCATCCAAGACAGTTCACCAAGGGCAGGTGGTGAAGGCAAGTCTGGTTCCAACTGAAAGATGCTGTCAAGTAAAAGACATTGGCTAATAAAAGCTGCTGAGGCTGCTGATGAGAAAGGAAACCAAAGGCAGCCCAAAGAGAAAGCTGGCTGGTCTGATGGAAGTCCCAATGCACTGATCCATCATACCTGATCAATTACAGGTGGTGCTTGTCTTGCCCAAGTTTAGTGGCATTTCGTCATTCAAATACTTATTCAGTGTTAGTTGTGGGTGAGGCACTCAATGGATTTCACTAGAATAAAAAGGACCTCATCCAAGATACAGTTATCATTGGAACTGGCAGGGGAAGAGGGCATTCTCATTTATTACTGAATAGCTCACTGCCTTTTCTGCAGAATTCACTCACTCATTCAGCAAACTTGTTCTGAGAATAGTGTTAGACACAGAAAAGTCCCTTCCTTTCTTCCATTCACAAATACGTAAAGAGTACCAGCTATGTCCTAGGTGCTAGTGTTAAAATAGTGAACCAAACCTAAGTGATATATTCTAGTGCAGGAATTCTTAACCTGGGACTCAGGGATGCCCCCTAGAATGCATGGATCGGCTTCAGGGAGTAATTAAACATGAGTAGGAAAACAATCAGATTTTTATTTTCACTCATCTCTAACTGACATTGAGCATTTTACTCAGTTGTGAATGTAGGCAACAAACCACAGCAGTGAAAAAGGTCCAGTGCCTGTCACCAATAGAAACCACAGACATGTTCATATCAAGTTACAGTGTTTGCAGATTTCTCAAAAAGTCAATTGTGCTCATCACCACTCAAGAATTATGGTAGGTTTAAATCTTCCACCAGATTTTGTGTTAATGTAAAAACACATATGTAACCATATCATAAATTTGTATTTCAACACTTTGATGATTGTATTTCAGTATAACTGGTTTTCTTTATAATCCTATGTGTTTTATTTTATTCATTGTTCTGAGAAAGAGTGCATAAGCCTCATCAGATAATAAAGCTAACCTTGGCACAAAATGATTATGAATCCTTGTCCTAGAAAGAGAGACAGGCCTTAAAGAAATAATCTTACAAATACATACTTACAGACAGTTCTAAGATCTCTAAAGAAAAAGTCCACGTATGTGAGATAATAAAAAGAAGACATGGTTCCCCCAGGATCTGGGGTTAGTAGGCTACCCCCAGGTGGGTAGAGATCCTTCCAGGGAGCTACCCCCAGGAGTCTAGTGGGATCCATCTGGATTCTGTTTCCCCAGGAAAATACCATATCCTGCTGCAGTCAACAAGTCCATCAAAAATATCAGTTACATATGTCTCCTATGTCAGGTCCTGTATGGGCACTGGGGATACAACATCTCTGCCTAACAATCTACTGGGGGAAGTCAGAGCAAACCACACATGAGGAAATATAAATCTCAGATAAGTTCAGTCAGAGATGAGAGCCGTGAAGAAAGTAAAGCAGGATAATGACATAAAGAGTAATGTCAGGGGGTGCTGGGGGCAGCACAGGGAAGGTCTGTTGCAGAGGTGACATTTGCACTGAGACCTACAGGAAGAGATTTGGAGGATGCATTTAAGACACAAGACAAAGACCCTGAGATGGAAAAAGCAAACCCTCAGTTCCTTTGAACCCTAGGACCCAGACTCCTTTTTTTTTTTTTTTTTTTTTTTTTTTTTTGGGGCGGAGGCTTGCTCTGTTGCCCAGGCTGGAGTGCGGCGCTATCTCGGCTCACTGCAAGCTCCGCCTCCAGGGTTTATGCCATTCTCCTGGCTCAGCCTTCTGAGTAGCTGGGACGACAGGCGCCTACCACCACGCCCAGCTAATTTTTTTTGTTTTTTGTATTTTTAGTAGAGACAGGGTTTCACTGTGTTAGCCAGGATGACCTCGATCTCCTGATCTTGTGATCCACCTGCCTCAGCCTCCCAAAATGCTGGGATTACAGGCATGAGCCACCGCGCCCAGCCCCCCAGACTTCTTAAATAGTGGTCATTGTTGCCTTGCTATGCCCTGGTTTTGGAGAAAGAAGCACATCACAGGAGTCAGAAGAGAAAACTAGGTGTAGTCTAAGGGTCAGGTGGACACAAGGGCCCAGAAGCAGCAGTGGGGACATGGATTGAGTGCTCGAGTATATGCCTCCATGGGCGGGGTCCCCTGAAGAAGGTCAGGGGCCCTTCCCTACCTCTGGACAACTCCGAGTCTTTCCTAGCCCGGTTCATCACCATCTGCCTTTTAAACAACAAGTTCCGATTACCAGAGGACCCTCCTCAGGCCTGGAGAGGGTCCACAAATATTTGTCACCTGACATCACAGACCCCAAGTCCCCTAATTTTCAGGGAGCTGAAGTTGAAACTAAACTCTACCACACAGAAGGGCAGCTATTTCCCTCTGAGTTGCATCTTAGTCTTAGCTCCCAAGGCCTCCTGGTGGGCACAGGGGTTCGACCCAGCTGGATCCAGAGAAAGCTACTCATTCCCCCACCTTCCCGCACCCCTCCCCCAGACCTTTAGAAAAACCACTCTCTTTCCCAATAACAAATGACACCAAAGCTCCTATCTGGCAGCAGCCTACAGGGCATCACTTATACCTTATTAAAACCCACAAAAACCCTACCTAGCAGCTATTAAACAAGCTTGTATAAGGGATTTATTTTTGAAAAACCAATAATTTCTAGAGGATATCACAAGGTCACAGAACGTTCAGCCCAATGCCCTATAATAAATATTGGCTAAGTTATTGCACAAATGCCATAAGGGGTACATGGAATCATTTTTATTAAAAATGAGCCAACTGCTTCTATCAGGCTATCTTTCCTGGTATTTCTAGACCTTCGGCTGCTTTATTCTTGTTCATAACATCCACACATACACACACACACATACTTAAAATGTCAGAAGAAAAATCAGTGAAGATTTTGCATCTCTTAGAAAACATTGCTAATCTTTAGTCTGTAGTGAGGCGGGAAATGTGAGCTGATGATCAAACAATGACCCTAATCCACCACAAAATAGTGTAAACTTAAAGAAAAGACAAATTCCATTTATCACACTTAACTTGAATGAGGACAGGAAAAAGAATTGGTAAATGTTAGAAATATTCTCTAAAATCAATTGAGGCAAAGGGACTTTTGAAAGAAAGTTCAATTACAAGAAAACTCCCAATATCCTTGAATTTCTAGTGAACCATCAATGTAAACATTTTTCTTTTTTAAGTGATGTTTCAAAAGAAGCCTATGAGGTAGCAGGAAGAACTTTGGACTTAAAATCAGTTGATGTAGCTTCCAGAGCTAGCTCTGCCACTGATTTTCTTCATCACCCCAACCTGCTTTCACTCTGTATTTTTAAGTCTCTATGGGCCTCTGTTTCCCTGTCTATGAAATTAGGCAGTTAGAAGGAATACCTTTTAAGCCCGCTTGAAGCTGTAAACTACTATGAATCTCTGCCTCTTTAATTAGAATAGGCCTGTAAGTACCAGGCAACAGATTCTAGCCTAGATCCCTAACAGGAGTGTGACCCTAGAAAATAATCTTTAAAGGCCTAATGTGGTCTCTTAGAGAATACTTGATTATTGCCACATTCACTGGGAAACTGTAGCAGATAGTGGAATTTTTTTTTTTTTTTTTTTTTTTTTTTTTAATGCAGAATTTTGCTCTGTCATCCAGGCTGGAGTGCAGAGGCATGATCACACCTCACTACAGCCTCAAACTCCTGGGCTCAAGGGATCCTCCCACCTCAGTCTCCTAAGTAGCTGTGACTACAGGCGCTTGCCCTCATGCCTGGCTGTTTTGTATTTTATTTATTGCAGAGATGGGATTTTGCCATGTTGCCCAGGCTGGTCTTAAACTCCTGGGCTCAAGCGATCTTCCTTTCAAAGCACTAGGATTAAAGGTGTGAGCCACTGTACCTGACCTTTTTTTTTTTTTTTTTTTTTTATCAGAGATTTTCTGATGAAAAGAACACACTGGGCATTATATTTGTGGCCAACATGTTCTGGACAATGAAATGTAAACAGGTTGAAACTTGAGGCTTCTGGGGAAGTGTCCTTAAAAGGAAGGGAGCTCCGGTATTCCCCTCTTCTTCCTTCCTCTGGGCTGGCATATGAACACATGACTGGAAGTTGAGGAGTCATCCTGGATCATGAAGCAGCCCCTGAAGTTTGGAAGAACAACAAGCCAGAAGGAGCCTGGGTCCCTGCTCATCATGGAATCAGCTGCCAAAACAGCCCTGATTGCCCAACTCCAGATCCGATTTACATGAGAGCGATATAAATTTTTATCATGTTTAAGGCACTGCTGTCTTGAATTTTCTGTCACATGCAGAGAGTCTTAATCCTAAGTAATTTACACAAGACTGTTTCCCTTTATCAAAGATATCATTATGCATAATATGCCACTAATGACCAAACCAGCCTCTACCACAACTATTTCCGTGAATCAAAGGATTTGCCTGGAGACCTTGTTTTCATCTCTGGCATATCTGCCTTCCTGCCCGCAGTCACCTCAGCTGGTATTGGGAATAGCAAGGCCTGCCGGGCAAGTTTTGAAATGATGTGACAAAGAGAAGGAAATGAAGGATTTTCTCATAGGCTTTTCCCACAGATTGCCTCATTCTCAAGACTGCTTCCTTGCTGAGTGATGCCAGTGGGTTGGGTTTGCAATGCAGAGATCCTTGTAGAGATCCTTCCAGAGACCTGTCATCTGCCTGGAAACTTCAGCTTCCTAATACTCTTGTAAACCTCCTGGGACAGAAGCTCCAGTTCTTCTGACACCTCACATGAGATGTTGCTTTACCTAGTACCACCTGCTCGGGACTGCCCAGCAGGGTAGCCTACAATCCCAGGGCAAAGGTGAACTCAGGTCTCCACTGATGCACAGCAGTGGTATTTCCCTTGAAAGTTTTACTTGTGAATCTGGAACTTAAACTCTCAGTTCTGACTTTTGCAGAACGTTGGTCCCAGTTCCTTAGTCCAAGGAAGGCCCCAGAAGGATGAGTGCTGACTCTGTGCTCAGAGCAGTGGTTTGCAATATTTATATGATCAAGTACCCTTAGAGAAAGTGATGCATCTTATGAACCATCTTCCTTGACAAAAAGCACATATGTTCATGCAACGCAAAACTTGGCCCGGAATTTCCTGAGGTGTCAAGTGCCCTGACAGCCATCCATGAGTCCAGAGCCCCCAGGTTAAGAAGCCTTGCCTTTGAATTCCAGAAAAGATTTTGAAACCTCTGAAGTCATCTGATTTCCTCCTTGGGATAAATGCCCCATTACTGCTCCCAAACAGAGAGTAGACTGAGTCGATTTTAGAAGCTTCAGTTGTTCACAGGATTTACTGTTTTTATGACCAAGAGTGAGAGAAATGCCACTTGCCTCTTCCCCACTTCCTGCTCCACAATTCTTCATCTGAAACTTAAGTCCCAACCAACTCTTCTTTCCTCCCTTATCTCACACTCAGCCACGCTGAACTGTTTATTTTCAGTTTCCCAAACCTGCAGTGATGCCTTCATCTGCCCTCTGTCTCTGCTCAGGCAATTTCCTATTCCTAGGACACCTCTTTGCCCATCACTATTTGTCAGAATATTACTCATTCTTTAAGACTGTGGAAAAACAGATTTCTCTATAAAGCTTTTCCTGAGACTTCCTTTGTGCACACAGCCTGAGCTTGAACATTTGTTCCAGAACATATCACCGTCCACCATGGATTATTTGAGCAACCATATAGCAAAATATTTGAACCTTTGAGGTCTGAAACCAGAATGACTGGGTTTCAGTCCTGGCTCTGTCTCTTTCTTGCTGTGTGACCTTGTGGATGTTTCTTAACTTTTCTATGCTTCAGTTCCCTCATTGGTAAAATGGAGACAATAACAGTTCCCACTTCACAGAGTTTGTAAGGATTAAATGAGCTGATCCAAGAAAAAGTCTTAGCACATTTCCTGGCACATTGAAAGCATCTGATAAGGAATTATTACTTTGACTCAGTTACTTATACACTTTTGCCCACACCCACTACAGTTAAACTGTAGAGTGGAAGAGGACAGAGAGTAGAGCCCATGTCTTAGTCACCATTTTGTACCTGATAGAACCTAGCAAACAAATTTTGCACATAGTAAATAATCAGTGTATGACATGTGAATGAAAGTGAATTATCCATAAAAGTTTTATCTAAGAACTTCAGACAGTACTGTTGCCATCTATATTTTATGCATGGGTGAGAGGTGATGGAACAGTAAGTTGGATGCTCCATTGAGAATACAAATCATTCTGGGGTTTGGAAAAACCATCCTGATTGCAATTATCTGTTCCAATCACAGGATTTTTATGTCATCATGAAGTGTAAGCCAAGAATTCCCCTCTTCTCCACTTATAATTGTTTCCATTCCAATTCAATGACACAGACATTTATTTAGCAACTATTAGATGCCAGACACTGTGGTAAGGGGTGGGAATCAGAGATGTCCTTCTGAAGGTCTTGCAAAGCAACTTGCATCTCACATCAAACTTCAAGTTCAGCAGCCAGGATGTATACACACTTTTATATTCCTTGAGCCTGAAGCCCAGTCCCAGATAACTGGTCTGCAGGATTTCCTTGCCATGTGACAAGAGATGCACACTTATGTCAAATGGCAGACAGTGGCTGGGCACAGTGGTTCATGCCTGTAATCCCAGCACTTTGGGAAGCTGAGGCAGGGAGATCACTTGAGGCCAGGAGTTTGAGACAAACCAGGCCAACATGGTGAAACCCCATCTCTACTAAAAGTACAAAAAGTAGCTGGGTGTGGTGGTGTGCACCTGTAATCCCAGCTACTCAGGAGGCTGAGGCACAAGAATCACTTGAATCCAGGAGGCAGAGGTTGCAGTGAGCCAAGATTGTGTGACTGCACTCCAGCCTAGGTGATGGAGCAAGAGACTCCATCTAAACAAAAAAAGGCACAATTAGAAAATAATTGTACTAATCTGTATAGAAAATTTACTAGACTGCTTCTGACCACCCAGCCCACTGAGTTGACATAAACAGGCCCCTTACTATACAGAAATCCTGAACAAAATATAGCAAAAATATTTTCTACATAACCAAGTTCAATCAGAAAAAAAGAAATTTCCAGTGCCAGGAACAGCATGAAATCAAGTCAGATGAATAAACATGAGCTGATAACAGGAGGCCATGGGAGTTTCATATGGCAATATGGACCCCCTAGGGCAAGGGAGCTACGTTTCTCATGCCTACCAAAAATAATAATAATAATAATAATAAATAAGGCCAGGCGCGGTGGCTCATGTCTGTAATCCCAGCCCTTTGGGAGGTCGAGGTGGGTGGATCACTTGAGGCCAGGAGTTCAAGACCAGCGTGGCCAACATGGCAAAACCCCATGTCTATTAAAAATACAAAACTTAGCCAAGTTTGGTGTCATGCACCTGTAGTCCCAGCTACCTGGGAGGCTAAGGCACAAAAATTGCTTGAACCTGGGAGGCAGAGGTTACAGGGAGCCAACATTATATCACTGTGCTCCAGCCTGGGTGACAGAGTGAGACTCTGTCTCAAAACAAAAACAAAAACAAATTAGTTCAGGCCTAAAGGAGGGAAAGAATGAAATTGAGCTATCTGTATAAACAAGCTATTATGTGTGGTTTCAGAGGGCTAAAAAAAATTCACCAATGAAAATCAAACTCTGAGCTTATACTACCCACAAGTCTGGGGCCTTAATTGACAAAACTTTCATGGTGTGGAACCTTAAACTGATAATTTAACATAGTATATAGTGTCATTCAAAGCCCTAGGAATCCAGCAAAAGCCAAGGCAAGATATTTCTATAGAGACACTGAGAGACCATCTTCTCTTGGTTGTTGCAAAGACACTTTTAGCTCAAGGGAAATCATTCATGCCTACCAAGCCCGTTCATCTGCCAATGCACTACTCGCAAATGACCCCATTAGGGCACAGGAGTTGTCCTTGACACTCCATACCAATTAATCACTAAGGCTCTTTAATTTTACCTTCTAAATATCTGTTCAATCTGCCCATTTCCAAAACCTTATCCTAGTTCAAACCACTATCATCTCTCAGCAGTCTCCTAACTGGTCTACCCTGCATCCACTCTATCAGCTGGTCCCATACAAAATTGCTATCTTGTAAGTCAAAACCAGCCTGAAAGTGGCAATTTCACAGGATTCAACATAATATTTCTTCCCATCTGATTTCCACACTCCAGACTGAGTTACCTTTTCATAAAGGAAATTTTATCCTGTTGCACCTACCCCTCACTGAAATCTTTTGTGGCTTTCCTGCTATTCTTAAGATGATAAAGTTCCTGAGCATCACCTGCAATGCCATTTGGCCCCTACCTCCCTCTCTCTCCAGCCTCATGCCCCCCGACTTTCCCTTATTCTGCCTCCTCTTGACCCACCGGATTTCTTCTAGTGCCTTGTTTTCCATGTTTTGTCTTCCCACAAAGCCTTTGCACATGTGGTTCTCACTGCCTAGAATATTCTTCTCAGTCCTCTTCAACTGAAAAATTTCTTCTCACCTTCAGATCTCAACTTAGCAATGCTCCCCACAAGAGCCTTGTCTGACCCCCTGGCCTTGTCAAGAAACTTGTCACATGTTCTCTTAATGCTAAGGTCATCCACTTCATAGTGCTTGACCCCATGACAATTTTACATCTATGTGCGTGACTATTTGATTAGTTCTGCCTCCCCCAGTAGCACTGTAAGGTTCATGAGGATAGAGACTGAGTGTGTTTTCACCAAACATTGAATCCTCACCTCTGTGTCAGACACAGAGTAAGTGCTCAACATATTTTTGAATAAACAAAATATTTAAAATTATGGAATGGAAGAGTGACAAAACTGTAGGCAGGGTGACCAAGGTGGAGACTGATGCAGTAGCCCTACAGGAGAAGATAAGGGCCTGAAACTAAAGCAGGTTTTCCAGGCATTACCTTGGATAATCTTCTGAACACTTCATCTTTTGTTTTAGGCATTTTATAAACAAGGAAACTACAGACATCAAATAACTTGTGTTCAGGGTCACATAATGATAAATCTAAGATGCCAATCCAGGTTATCTGAATCCGAAATCTGTCCTCTTTCTATTAAAAAAAACAAAAACAAACACAAACAAACAAAAAAACTTTAAGGCAAGCAGAGAGACAAAAAGGAGACCGGGAATGAGATCCAGGAACTCCGATGCCTACAGATGCCAGAAAGGTAATGTGAACTAGCAGGCCAGGGCTAAGATAAGAGAGGGCACTGGAAACCACACCAAGCTAGAAGGTGCATGCATGCCCGTCTAATTCTAGCTCCAACTTATGCATGAGACTATGGGTCCAGTATTTTTAGGTCATCCTATTTTTTTTTAGAGAAGTTCAAAGCTGCATTTTTGTGTGAAATCTTTCTGATTTTGAAACACTATGTGGATCACACATAACATATCTGCAGGAGGAATGTGATACTACTTTGCAGCTCCCAGTCTAGATGAACGGGAGATCAGCAGAGAAGCTACATTGCTGCCAGTAGTCACCTATGCATATGTGTTTCACGGAAAATATTTGGGCAGGGCCCTCATAAATAATCTTAGCAATCGTTTTCCAACTTGAACTTTGATGATTCCATGAAACTGAGAAGCTAGGATCAGTTAATTTATAACTGGCTTTATGGTTTCAAGATCACTGTGTTCTGATAAATCAAAGAACAACTAGCAAGGGGATAGATATCTTCATTCTGTTATCCCTAAGGAAGCCAAAGGGTTAGGAGTCCCAATGGCCACTGGAGAATGTGTAAATTACTGACAACGCTATTCTCCTTTCAAAAATAATACAATCCAAAGATAAGCAGATAAAGGCTGTTAACTTAATTCAAATTCCCTTTAGGACATTGAGTCACTTTCAACATGCCAGAAATTAGGGGAAAGTTCATATTTACCTCTGGGTTCATTTCCCCAACATTTCTGATTAAAGAAATAAAAGGATGTCATAAACTGCTCTTCCAAGAGAGAAGCTGTGAGAAGTGAATACCTGCTCCTCAGTTTCAGTTCCTCTAACTCTGGAGGATCCTGGCATACAGAAGAGCTTCACACATTTTCTCAATCTTTCCTTCCTCAATTGAATCCCAACCAAGTACCTGGATCAGAAATTGTTGGGCCTTTTTTCCTACAGTTTTTACTGACTCAGTTAAATCACAAGCAACTCAATCACCACACCCTTCATGAAAGTTATTTTGTGGAGCACATTCCTGTTTTGAGTCTTAGAATTTCCCTTATCCTCCTCTAATTTTAAAAGGCATTTGATGCCAATAGAATAATTTAGCAACAAACTTTAGATATTCATGAATCATAGAAAAAGGAATTGTTTGGTTGCCATCCAGATAGTTAGCATTCTTACTTTGCTCTTGTATTAGTGAAGCCAGGTTACCTACTGGAAAAAATAACTAGGAGGTTTTGGTGTATTAACAGAATAAAAACTTGTTTCTCACTTCTATTACATTTCAGTGTAGATTGACAGGATTGGGGAGGACGAGGAGTTTTGCTCTATGTAGTCATTCAGGGAGTCAGGATCTTTTCATCCTGTAGTTCCACCATACTCTTAGTCCAGAGGTTGGCTAATGTTTTCTGTAAAAGGCCATAAAAGGCTGGGCATGGTGCCTCATGCCTGATATCCCAGCACTTCGGGAGGCCGAGGCAGGTGGATCACTTGAGGTCAGGAGTTCGAGACCAACCTGACCAACATAGTGAAACCTCATCTCTACTAAAAATAAAAAATTATCTGGGCATGGTGGCACATGCCTGTAATTCAAGCTGCTCAGGAAGCTGAGGCAGGAGAATCGGTTGAACCTGGGAGATGGAGGATGTAGTGAGCCTAGATGGCACCATTGTACTCCAGCCTGGGCAACAAGAGCAAAAAGCCATCTGGAAATAAACAAACAAACAAACATACAGTATTTTAGGTTTTGTGTGCCCTATGGTTTCTGTCACAACTATTTAACTCTGCCGCCGTAGCAAAAAAGTAGCCATAGACAATATGTACATGAATAGGCATGGCTGCGTTCCAGTAAAACTTTTTTCACAAAAACAGGCAGCAGGATCGATTTGGCCCGTGAGCTGTAGTTTGCTGACTTCTGCTCTCAAACCTTGTCCTCCTGTGCATTTGGCCAGTCAGTAGAGAAAGGGAGAGCACCGTTGAAGAGGCACATCTGAAATTCATGCCTTTCCCCATATAATGTCATGATGATTATGATAAGCAATGTTTCTAAAGTGCCTTGTACAAAGGTCAGTGTATAGGAGTTGCCAATAAATGACAACTGTCATCATTTTTAAATGATAAAGTAACTTTAGTACTTACAGGAAGAAGTGATCATGTTTAAGTGATTAGGAAAGGTCACAGTTGATTCTTTTTTTTTTTTTTTTTTTTTTTTGAGACGGAGTCTCGCTCTGTCGCCCGGGCTGGAGTGCAGTGGCCAGATCTCAGCTCACTGCAAGCTCCGCCTCCCGGGTTCACGCCATTCTCCTGCCTCAGCCTCCCGAGTAGCTGGGACTACAGGCGCCCACCACCTCGCCCAGCTAGTTTTTTTTTTTGTATTTTTTAGTAGAGACGGGTTTTCACCGTGTTAGCCAGGATGGTCTCGATCTCCTGACCTCATGATCCGCCCGTCTCGGCCTCCCAAAGTGCTGGGATTACAGGCTTGAGCCACCGCGCCCGGCCCACAGTTGATTCTTAAAGCTAGGGTAGGATTTTGACAAACAGAAGTGGGGGGACAGCATGAGCAAATGTATAGCAGCAAGAGAGTGTTGTAGGCTGAGTAAGCACATGTAGTTCAGTTTGGCCATAACACAGCTATGCGGAGCAAGGTGAGAGATAAGTCTGGAAAGGTAAGAAGGCCTCAAATACCATGTTTAAAGATGTTCAGCAGCAATAGGGAGCCATGTAAATTTGTTGAGAAGTATTACACAAGCCTTGTATTCCAAAAATCTGTTTGTAAATTCATTGTTTGAAAACAGACTATATTTTTTTTCTTTCCTTTTTCTTTTTTTTTGTTTGAGATGGAGTTTTGCTCTGTTGCCCAGGCTGGAGTACAGTGGCACAATTTTGGCTCACTGTAAACTCCGCCCCCTGGGCTCAAGCGATTCTCCTGCCTCAGCCTCCCGAGTAGCTAGGATTATAGGTGCCGGCCACCACACCTGGCTAATTTTTGTATTTTTAGTAGAGATGGGGTTTCATCATGTTGGCCAGGCTGGTCTCGAACTCCTAACTCCAGGTAAGCCACCCACCTCATCCTCCCATCACTCCCTGTGCTGGGATCACAGGTGTGAGCTACCACATCCGGCAACACAGACTATGTTTTCTAACACAGTGTAAGCAATGGGAGTTCAAGTTGCAGACTGGTTCACAGAAACCTGCCTCCCAGGTGTTTATAACCCTTACCTATCTTCAAAGGAGAACTGTTTTACTCAACCAGCATACCCAGAAAATATTTCAGTTATCAGGCTATAAAAATGTTGCTCTGATTATCATAATCTTAATCTAAAATGGCCAGGCGCTATGTGCCATGCCTGTAATCCCAACATTTTGGGAGGCTGAGGCAGGCGTTTGAGACCAGCCTGGCCAATATGTTGAAACCCTGTCTCTACTAAAAATACAAAAATTAGCTGGGCATGGTAGTGCACGCCTGTAGTCCCAACTACTCAGGAGGCTGAGGTGAGAGAATCACTTGAACCTGGGAGGCGAAAGTTGCAGTAAGCAGAGATTACACCACTTCACTCCAGCCTAGGTGACAGAGTGAGACTCTGTCTCAGAAAATAAAATATAAATAAATCAATAAAATGAGCTTTCATAGGAGAAGTTTCTCAGCACATACAGAGATTTATAGCCAACTATTAAAATTCCTGGAAGGGTGTGCCATGATAAAATATGGACTCCATTTTTTGCCAACTCATTTGAATACTGAGAAATGATTTGCATAAGGTGAAATATGAAGTCAGAAATATGTTTAGCTAAGCCTTCATTTCTAAATCCCTAAAAAGAACTACTTATCTCTAAGTGATGCAAACCTGTTGGGCTTCTTTGTCAGAGCCCATCTGTGTTGAAAGCTTGACTTTGGCTGGCTTTTGCACAGAAATCCCTGCTTCCACTTGCTAGTGGTGCAATTTGTTCTGATATTCAAGAGTGGTTGGCCAGGCGCTGTGGCTCATGCCTGTAATCCCAACACTTTGGGAGGCCAAGGCAGGTGGATCACGAGGTCAAGAGATAGAGACCATTCTGGCCAACATGGTGAAACCCTGTCTCTACTAAAACTACAAAAAATTAGCTGGGCGTGGTGGTGTGAGCCTGTAATCCCAGCTACTCGGGAGGCTGAGGAAGGAGAATCGCTTGAACCTGGGAGGTGGAGGTTGCAGTGAGCTGAGATCACGCCACCACACTCCAGCCTGGTGACAGAGTGAGACTCTGTCTCAAAAAAAAAAAAAAAAAAGAGTGGTCTACCTAAATTGCAATTGTGTAGAAAGCCTCAGGTTTGGGTACTCAGGCCAATGCCACATTCTAACATTTAATGTATATAGTTATTTGTCCATGTATTTTTCCACATATGTTTTATATATTTCCAAGCACCTGCTGTATACCAGATACTCTACTGGTATTAGTGGTACTAGAAGTAGTCTGTGGGAGTCAGATCCGAAACAAGCATTAACATGACAATACTATAATTTATTTTAAGGGAGTATGTCCAGATCAAAGTGGTATGTAAGAAAAGAAGCACCTAAAACTGTCTATGGGCTCAAAAAATATTTCCTAAGAGATAATATCTGAGCTGAGACATTAAAAATAATAGAAGCTTTGGGGAGAATGAGAGAACAGCATCTCAGGCAGGGAAACCAGCAGATACCCAAAGCACATGATTATGGAGTGTTGTGTATATTCAATTAATGTTTACTGAGGGGGTGGATAGGTGGGTGAGTGGATGGATGGATGGATGGATGGATGGATGAATGGATGGATGGATGGATACATGGAGGTGAAGAAACCTTCTCTAGAGGTTGTGTATTTTCCAAGACTCCCCTCAACCCACATGTAAGCCAGTTCTTCTTCCTTACAGATCTCCAGTGTGTCTTGAAGTTTGATTCCAGCTTCCCCAGAAGACATTTAACTTTTCTCACTCCATTAAGGTAAAACTTAAAAATCTTGACATTGAGGAAGTTTCATTCTAATGCCCATTTTAAGCAAGTGGGATGCTGACTACCACCCATGTGAGACCAGTGCTGAGCTGGGTGCTAGAGAGATTCAAAGAAGATGCAATCTGGGCCACCAATAAATTATCACCTCACTAGAGAATCAAGAGTTATACTCAAGAAATAAAACAAAGCTGTCAGGTACCAAATTATATGATTTGGACTCAAAGTTGTACAAGAATTTGGGTTGTTCACAACCATTAATACAACAGAAGCTTCAGTGTTTGTCTCTCAAAGACAATTCTCTGGGACAACATAGAGATAAGATTCTTTGAGCTGGTTGACAGGGTATGAATATGGTCAATCTAAAGAACTCTGGATTCTTCCTCTCAATGACTACATGCTTGGTCTGGAAGACACTTTCTTTGCTTGCTTTTTCCCTTCTCCTTTTCCCACTCCCCAAACGTCTGTTTCATACTCAGAATTACAATGGATAGTGTAAATTGAATGGGATTATAGTGTAGATTGAATGGGATTATGAAACTCAGCAGCAACAGACACAAGGAAGGTTGGGTAAAGTCCCAGGATGACTAATCAAGAGGCAGAGTTTCCGGGAGCTTAACAGATCCTGGCTTCTTCACTTGCATGTGGAACGCATTCCTCAGCCTGCCAGACCAATTCCCTTTACCTTCTCCCCATCTCCTGACCCTTGTCACAAGATCATCAAAAGGCATCATTTTACAAAGTTCCTTTGATGTTAATTTTGTACTATCCTGGATCTGCCTAGTACTTAAAGACAGATTTATCACTCCACTGAAAAGACTCTTATATTTAAATCTCTGCAAAGAAAGCTGAGACAATAGCTGATGACAAAAATCTTCCCCTAGACTGGGCACGGTGGCTCACGCCTGTAATCCCAGCACTTTGGGAGGCCGAGGCGGGTGGATCACGAGGTCAGGAGATCAAGACCATCCTGGCTAATACAGTGAAACCCCGTCTCTACTAAAAATACAAAAAATTAGCCGGGCGTGGTGGCGGGCGCCTGTAGTCCCAGCTACTCGGGAGGCTGAGGCAGGAGAATGGCATGAACCCGAGAGGCGGAGGTTGCAGCGAGCCGAGATCATGCCACTGCACTCCAGCCTGGGCGACAGAGCGAGACTCCCTCTTAAAAAACAAACAAAAATAAACAAACAAAAATCTTCCCTTAAATTATCTGTAGTTTGTAATATATGAAGGATATTAGCTGTAAATGTTTATATTTGAAAAAGGCTCATTTGTGGCTCACAGCACTGATGCCGAAATATTTTAGACATTTGCTATATCCTTGGACTCAACAATACTTCTTCTAAGAATTTATGTATGAACATAGTTACAGATATGAAGATGATCACAAAGTTTTGTAATAAAGAATTGGAAACAACTATAGGGAAACGTTCAATACATATTATGGGATATTATGCAAAGAAAAATGATGTTATAGAAAAATATTACAGACAAGGACAATATTTGTAATACATTAAAAGTTGGTTATAAATTAATATAAACAATATTAACTTGTGTTAATAGGAAATAAGATAAAATTGTAACACGATAATATTCACGTTCTTCCTTCTACCTCCAAAGAGAATTCAATCTTTATCTGCTCGGGTTCCTCATGTGTGCCACCATGACCCCCAAGCTACCTTCACCATCCCCATCAATGACATCTTACCACAAGAGAAGGCAAGGGCCGGGCCCGGTGGCTCAGCTGTAATCCCAGCACTTTGGGAGGCCAAGGCGGGTGGATCACCTGAGGTCAGGAGTTAGAGACCAGCCTGGCCAACATGGTGAAATCCCGTCTCTACTAAAAATACAAAAAATTAACTGGGTGTTGTGGCGGGCACCTATAATCCCAACTACTCTGCAGGCTGAGGCAGGAGAATTGCTTGAACCTGGCGGGCAGAGGTTGCAGTTAGCTGAGATTACACCATTGGTCATTGCACTCCAGCCTGGGCAAGAGTGAGACTGCATCTCAGAAAAAAAAAAGAGAGAGAGAGAGAAAACAAGAATTTGCCTGGTTTTCTGTTTTCTCAGACAAATTATTTAAGTTATTGTGATGTGTAATCAGAATAATGGAGAGAGAACATGAACTAAAGAGGAAGAAAAAGGAGCAAGACTTCCACCAAAAGAGCAACTAAATCTACATAATAAAGTGCTGCAGTAGAAGTATAGAGAGAAGGTATCCTGAGCTGGAGAAGAGGAAGAATTTTCTAGAATATGTGCAACAGCATTAGCATATGAGGAAATAGGATAGAAGAGGAGAGTCTTGAAACGTTATTATGAAAGTGTATTTGAATCCTTTCATGGTTTTGGAGAAGTGGCAATGAAGAATTTGAGTTATTTAAATACTACTTTTGATTGCTGGACCCCCAGCTGCATGAGGTTCTTGGATTTATTATATTTATATGCAAAACGACAAGGAAATAAAAGACAGCAGTTTTAACCATCAAAATATTTGTATGATTTGAATGAGATTGTTTTATTCTTTTTACATATTCATATTTTCTAAATTTTCTAGATATTTGACTGTATGTATGTATGTATGTATGTATGTATGTATGTATCTATCTATCTATCTATCTTTCATTTAATCCTCAAATACCTCCAAGAATTGGCACCATAATGACATCCATTTTACAGATGATGAAACTGAGGCATAGAGAGAGATTTGGCAGCTGGCCTAAAGTCGCAAAACTATTTTAGTTGACCTCTGAACGACATGGGCTTGAAGTGTCTTGGTCTACTTATACACAGATTTTTTTCAATAAAAGTTATACCAATTGTGCCTGCCTTCCCTTCCACCTCCTCCACTTCTTCTGCCTCTGCCACCTCTGAAATAGCAAGACCAAACCCACTTCTTCCTCCTCTTCCTCAGCCTACTCGCTGTGAAGACAATGAGGATAAGGACCTTTAAGATGATCCACTTCTTAATGAATAGTAAATACATTTTCTCTTTCTTATGATTTTCTTATTAATATTTTCTTAGTTACTTTATTGAAGGATACAGCATATAATACATATAACATGGAAAATATGTGTTGACTGTTGATGTTACTAACAAGGCTTCTGTTCAACAGTGGGCTATGCGTAGTTAAGTTCTCAAGGAGTCAAGAGTTATATGTGGATTTTCTACTGTATAAGGGTTGGTGCCCCTAACTTCCTATGTTGTTCAATGGTCAACTGTAGTTGAGAAGTTAGGAACTAACCCCAAGAAATCTAACGCCAGAACCAGTGCTCTGAACACTTATGCTAACTAAATGGCTTCTTTTGTATTTCAGAAATTTGTTTTCAAATAAAATATTTCCGTTCTACAAAAAAGTATAATAATGAGGCTAAAGTGATGAATGCTCAGGGACCCCTCATGCCACCCTAATGAATCTTAATGTTTTGTGATATTTTGTTTACATATGTAATATCTAAAGAAAAAATTGCAGATATAGCTAAAATGTTTTAGTAATGAAGGTTATATTAATTAAAAGCAATTAAAGGCAAAATGACAAATAGACTTCATTTGTTCATGTCGCAGAGAAGCTTCCCCACCCCATAATCATTTACCTAAGGAGGGTGGGATGAGTCAAAGGGATGATGAGACAGTGGCAGTGTGAAGATTTTCTCCCCTGCACTCTCATCCCACATCAGAAGAAATAGCTTATCCTGAATCTGGTGTTCTTCATTACTTTGCATGTTGACATGGTTTGACTGTGTCCCCACCCAAATCTTACCTTGAATTGTAATAATCCCCACTTGTCAAAGGCAGGGCCAGGTGCAGATAGCTGAATCATGCAAGCAGGTTCCCCATACTGTTCTCACAGTAGTGAATAAGTCTCACAAGATCTGATTGTTCTATAAATGAGAGTTCTGCACAAGCTCTATCTTGCCTGCCGCCATGTAAGACATATCTTGCTTCCCCTTCCCTTTCTGACATGATTGTGAGAACTCCCCAGCCACATGGAACTGAGTCTATTAAACCTCTTTCCTTTATAAATTATCCAGTCCTAGATATGCCTTTATTAGCAGCATGAGAACAGACTAATACACATGTTTTGTATAATCCTACTCTATATGTCAATTTTCTTCAAATATAGCACTGTTTGATCAGCTTTTAAGAATTACATACATGGGGTTATAATGTACCATCAAAATATAATGGCCAATGTTGATTCCTCACCACCTAGCACCTGTTGTCTCTTCAATGCGCTTTCATGTTTTACCCCTTTCTCTCTCTGTGCTGCATGCTGAGGGCATTCTTCATTACCACCTTCCAATTCCCTAATCATCCCTGTAAGTATAAAATTTTTGTATTCCAAAAGCCATAATTTTTTCTATTTTTCAAGATTTCTATTTTTAAAATGGTTCATTGAGATATAATTCACATATCATACAATTCACACATTAAAAATGCACACTCCAATGTTTTTAGTATGTTCACAGAGCTATGCAACCATCACCATGATAAATTTTAGAACATTTTCCTCATCCAGTAAACTCCACAACCATTAGCAGTAATTTCCCCATTTCTCTTCTTCTCCTCCTGTCTTCTCCCCAGTACCTCCTGGCCATAGGCACTCACTTGTCTAGTTTCTGTTTCTATATGTTTGCCTATTCTGGGCAAAAATTTTTTCCTCATAGGCACTCACTTGTCTAGTTTCTGTTTCTATATGTTTGCCTATTCTGGGCAAAAATTTTTTCCTCCTCCCTTCTATCTGTGATTGATTGTATATCCTTTGACCAACATTTCCTCATCCTCTCTTTTTCATAACCACCCCAGTTTCTAGTAAACACCATTCTACTCTCTCCTTTTATGAGATCAGCTTCTTTAGATTTCACATGAGAGATTATGTGGTTGTTTTTGGTTTTTGGTCTTTTTGAGACGGAGTCTCACTCTGTTGCCCAGGCTGGAGTGCAGTGGTGTAATTACAGCTCACTGCAGCTGCGACCTCCCCAACTCAGGTGATCCTCCTACCTCATCTTCTCAAACAGCTGAGACTACAGGAACACACTACCACACCAGGTTAATTTTTGTGGGTTTTTTTTTTTTTTTTTTTTTTTTTTGTAGAGACAAGGTTCCACGATGTTGCCCAGGCTGGTCTTGAACTCCTGTGCTCAAGTAATCTGCCTACCTCAGCCTCTCAAAATGCTGGAATTACAGGCATGAGCCACCCTGCCCAGACTACCTGTCTTCTTTTGAGAAGTGTCTATTCAAGTCTTTTGCCCATTTTTTAATACGGTTGTTTTCTTGCTATTGAGTTATTTGAGTTCCTTTTATATTTCAGATATCAACCTCTTGTCAGATGTGTAGTTTTCAAATATTTTCTTCCAGTCTATAAGTTGTCTCTTTACTCTGCTAATTGTTTCTTTGCTGTGCAGAAGTTTTTTAGCTTGCTGTAATCCCATTTTTCCAATATTGCTTTTGTTGCCTGTGATTTTGAGGTCTTATCCAAAAAAGTATTTGCCCATACCCATGTCATGAAGCATTTCTCCAATGTTTTCTTATAGTAGCTTCATCATTTGGGGTCTTAGATTTAAGTCTATAATCCATTTTTAGTTCATTTTTTATATAAGGGTCTTGTTCGTTTCTTCTGCATGTGGATATACTGCTTTCTCAACACAATTTATTGAAAAGACTGACCTTTCCCAAAATGTGCTTATAGCACCTTTGACGAATATCAGTTGGTTGTAAATTGTGGATTTATTTCTGGGCTCTCTATTCTGTTCCATTAGTTTGTCTGTTTTTATTGGTTATTTTAGCCTTGTATATTTTTAAATCAGGTAGTGTTATACTTTCAGCTTTGTTCTTTTTGGTCAGAATTGCTTTGACTCTTCAAGGTTTTTGTGGTTCCATTAAAATTTTAGGATTTTCTGTTTCCATGAAAAATGTCATTGGTATTTTGACAAGGGTTGCACTGATTTTGTAGATCACTTTGGGTAATATGGACATTTTAACAATACTAATTCTTTCAATTCATGCACACAGGATATCTTTTCATTTACTTGTATCTTCTTCAATTTCTTTCATCAGTTTTTTGTAGTTTTCATTGTAAAGATCTCTCCCTTCCTTGGTTAAATTTATTTCTAGGTATTTTTGGTAGCTATTATAAATGGAACTGTTTTCTTAATTTTTTTTTCAGATAGTTTGCTATCAGCATATAGGAATGCTCCTGATTTTTGTGTGTTGATTTTGTATCCTGCGACTTTACTGAATTCATTTATTAGTTCCAACAGTTTTTTGGTGCAGTCTTTAGCATTTTCTATATGTAAGATTACGTTATCTGCCAACAGGAATAATTTTACTTCCTCCTTTCCAATTTGGATACCTTTTATTTTTCTCTCTTGCCTAGCTACTCTGGCTAAGACGTCTAGTACTATGTTGAATAAAAGTGGTAAAAATGGGCATCCTTGCCTTAGCCAAATCTTACCATAAAAGCTTTCAGCTTTTCCCTATTCCATGTGATGTTAGTTGTGGATCTGTCATGCATGGCCTTTATTGTGTTGAGGCACATTCCTTCTATACCTAATTTATTGTTAGTTTTTACGATTAAGTGATGTTGAATTTTGCCAAATGCTTTTTCTACATCTTTTGAAATGATCATATGGTTTTTGTCCTTCATTTTGTTAATGAATCACATTTATTGATTTGCATATATTGAACCATCCTCTTTTGCCTGGAGTGGATTCGTCTTGATCTCCCTTGATGATGGTAAATAATCTTCTCAAAGCGTTGTTAAATTTGATTTGCTAGTGTTTTGTTGAGGATTTCTGTGTCTAAGTTCATCAGATATATTGACTAGTAGTTTTCTTTTTTCTTTTTTTTTTTTTTTTTTTTTTGAGACAAGGTCTGGCTCTATCACCCAGGCTGGAGTGCAGTGGTGTGATTTCGGCTTACTACAACCTCCATCTCTTGGACTCAAGCCATCCTTCCACCTCTGCCTCCAAAGTAGCTGGGATTACAGGTGCTCACCATCAAACCCAGTTCATTTTTTGTGTTTTTTTGTAGAGATGAGGTTTTGCCATTTGCCCAGATGTTCTGGAACTCCTGGGCTCAAGTGATCTGCCCACCTCGGCCTCCCAAAGTGCTGGCATTACAGGCGTGAGCCACCCACTGCACCTGACTATCTTTTTTTGTTGTTGTCTTTGTTAGGTTTGGGTGTCAAGGTAATGTTGGCCTTATAGAAAGAGTTAGGAAAAATTTCCTGTTCTTCAGTTTTTTGGAATAGTTAAGAGCTGTTATTAGTTCTTCTTTAAATGTTTGGTAGAATTCACAGTGAAACCATCAGGTTCCAGGCTTTTCTTAGATGGGAGACATTTTACTCCTGACTCAATCTCCTTACTCACTATTGGGCTGTTCAGATTTTCTATTTCTTCACAATTCAGTATTGGTAGGTTACATGCGCCCAGGAATTTATCTATTTCTTGTAGATTTTCCAATTTGTTGGTATATAATTGTTCATAATTGTCTGTTATGATCCTTTCTATTTTTCTGGTATCAGTTGTCATGTCTCCTTTTTCATTTTTTTTTTTTTAATTAATTTATTATTATTATACTTTAAGTTGTAGGGTACATGTGCATAACGTGCAGGTTTGTTACATATGTATACTTGTGCCATGTTGGTGTGCTGCACCCATTAACTCATCATTTACATTAGGTATTTCTCCTAATGCTATCCCTTCCCCCTCCCCCTTCCCCATGACAGGCCCCGGTGTGTAATGTTCCCCTTCCCGAGTCCAAGTGATCTCATTGTTCAGTTCCCGCCTATGAGTGAGAACATGCGGTGTTTGGTTTTCTGTTCTTGTGATAGTTTGCTAAGAATGATGGTTTCCAGCTGCATCCATGTCCCTACAAAGGACGCAAACTCATCCTTTTTTATGTCTGCATAGTATTCCATGGTGTATATGTGCCACATTTTCTTAATCCAATCTGTCACTGATGGACATTTGGGTTGATTCCAAGTCTTTGCTATTGTGAATAGTGCTGCAATAAACATACGTGGGCATGTGTCTTTATAGCAGCATAATTTATAATCCTTTGGGTATATACCCAGTAATGGGATGGCTGGGTCATATGGTACATCTAGTTCTAGATCCCTGAGGAATCGCCATACTGTTTTCCATAATGGTTGAACTAGTTTACAATCCCACCAACAGTGTAAAAGTGTTCCTATTTCTCCACATCCTCTCCAGCACCTGTTGTTTCCTGACTTTTTAATGATCGCCATTCTAACTGGTGTGACATGGTATCTCATTGTGGTTTTGATTTGCATTTCTCTGATGGCCAGTGATGATGAGCATTTTTTCATGTGTCTGTTGGCTGTATGAATGTCTTCTTTTGAGAACTGTCTGTTCATATCCTTTGCCCACTTTTTGATGGGGTTGTTTTTTTTTTCTTGTAAATTTGTTTGAGTTCTTTGTAGGTTCTGGATATTAGCCCTTTGTCAGATGAGTAGATTGCAAAAATTTTCTCCCATTCTGTAGGTTGCCTGTTCACTCTGATGGTAGTTTCTTTTGCTGTGCAGAAGCTCTTTAGTTTAATGAGATCCCATTTGTCAATTTTGGCTTTTGCTGCTGTTGCTTTTGGTGTTTTAGACATGAAGTCTTTGCCCATGCCTATGTCCTGAATGGTACTACCTAGGTTTTCCTCTAGGATTTTTATGGTATTAGGTCTAACATTTAAGTCTCTAATCCATCTTGAATTAATTTTCGTATAAGGAGTAAGGAAAGGATCCAGTTTCAGCTTTCTACTTATGGCTAGCCAATTTTCCCAGCACCATTTATTAAATAGGGAATCCTTTCCCCATTTCTTGTTTCTCTCAGGTTTGTCAAAGATCAGATGGCTGTAGATGTGTGGTATTATTTCTGAGGACTCTGTTCTGTTCCATTGGTCTATATCTCTGTTTTGGTACCAGTACCATGCTGTTTTGGTTACTGTAGCCTTGTAGTATAGTTTGAAGTCAGGTAGCGTGATGCCTCCAGCTTTGTTCTTTTGGCTTAGGATTGTCTTGGAGATGCGGGCTCTTTTTTGGTTCCATATGAACTTTAAAGCAGTTTTTTCCAATTCTGTGAAGAAACTCATTGGTAGCTTGATGGGGATGGCACTGAATCTATAAATAACCTTGGGCAGTATGGCCATTTTCACGATATTGATTCTTCCTATCCATGAGCATGGTATGTTCTTCCATTTGTTTGTGTCTTCTTTTATTTCACTGAGCAGTGGTTTGTAGTTCTCCTTGAAGAGGTCCTTTACATCCCTTGTAAGTTGGATTCCTAGGTATTTTATTCTCTTTGAAGCAATTGTGAATGGAAGTTCATTCCTGATTTGGCTCTCTGTTTGTCTGTTACTGGTGTATAAGAATGCTTGTGATTTTTGCACATTAATTTTGTATCCTGAGACTTTGCTGAAGTTGCTTATCAGCTTAAGGAGATTTTGGGCTGAGACAATGGGGTTTTCTAAATATACAATCATGTCATCTGCAAACAGGGACAATTTGACTTCTTCTTTTCCTAACTGAATATCCTTGATTTCTTTCTCTTGCCTAATTGCCCTAGCCAGAACTTCCAACACTATGTTGAATAGGAGTGGTGAGAGAGGGCATCCCTGTCTTGTGCCAGTTTTCAAAGGGAATTTTTCCAATTTTTGCCCATTCAGTATGATATTGGCTGTGGGTTTGTCATAAATAGCTCTTATTATTTTGAGGTACGTTCCATCAATACCGAATTTCTTGAGCGTTTTTAGCATGAAGGGCTGTTGAATTTTGTCAAAAGCCTTTTCTGCATCTATTGAGATAATCATGTGGTTCTTGTCTTTGGTTCTGTTTATATGCTGGATTATGTTTATTGATTTGTGAATGTTGAACCAGCCTTGCATCCCAGGGATGAAGCCCACTTGATCATGGTGGATAAGCTTTTTGATGTGCTGCTGAATCCGGTTTGCCAGTATTTTATTGAGGATTTTTGCATCAATGTTCATCAGGGATATTGGTCTAAAATTCTCTTTTTTTGATGTGTCTCTGCCAGGCTTTGGTATCAGGATGATGTTGGCCTCATAAAATGAGTTAGGGAGGATTCCCTCTTTTTCTATTGATTGGAATAGTTTCAGAAGGAATGGTACCAACTCCTCCTTGTACCTCTGGTAGAATTCAGCTGTGAATCCATCTGGTCCTGGACTTTTTTTGGTTGGTAGGCTATTAATTATTGCCTCAATTTCAGAGCCTGCTATTGGTCTATTCAGGGATTCAACTTCTTCCTGGTTTAGTCTTGGAAGAGTGTAAGTGTCCAGGAAATTATCCATTTCTTCTAGATTTTCCAGTTTATTTGCGTAGAGGTGTTTATAGTATTCTCTGATGGTAGTTTGTATTTCTGTGGGGTCGGTGGTGATATCCGCTTTATCATTTTTAATTGCGTCGATTTGATTCTTCTCTCTTTTCTTCTTTATTAGTCTTGCTAGCGGTCTGTCAATTTTGTTGATCTTTTCAAAAAACCAACTCCTGGATTCATGGATTTTTTTGGAGGGTTTTTTGTGTCTCTATCTCCTTCAGTTCTGCTCTGATCTTAGTTATTTCTTGCCTTCTGCTAGCTTTTGAATGTGTTTGCTCTTGCTTCTCTAATTCTTTTAATTGCGATGTTAGAGTGTCAATTTTAGATCTTTCCTGCTTTCTCTTGTGGGCATTTAGTGCTATAAATTTCCCTCTACACACTGCTTTAAATGTGTCCCAGAGATTCTGGTATGTTGTATCTTTGTTCTCATTGGTTTCAAAGAACATCTTTATTTCTGCCTTCATTTCGTTAGGTACCCAGTAGTCATTCAGGAGCAGGTTGTTCAGTTTCCATGTAGTTGAACGGTTTTGATTGAGTTTCTTAGTCCTGAGTTCTAGTTTGATTGCACTGTGGTCTGAGAGACAGTTTGTTATAATTTCTGTTCTTGTACATTTGCTGACGAGTGCTTTACTTCCAATTACGTGGTCAATTTTGGAGTAAGTACGATGTGGTGCTGAGAAGAATGTATATTCTGTTGATTTGGGGTGGAGAGTTCTATAGATGTCTATTAGGTCTGCTTGCTGCAGAGATGAGTTCAATTCCTGGATATCCTTGTTAACTTTCTGTCTCGTTGATCTGTCTAATGTTGACAGTGGAGTGTTGAAGTCTCCCATTATTATTGTATGGGACTCTAAGTCTCTTTGCAAGTCTCTAAGGACTTGCTTTATGAATCTGGGTGCTCCTGTATTGGGTGCATATATATTTAGGATAGTTATCTCTTCCTGTTGAATTGATCCCTTTACCATTATGTAATGGCCTTCTTTGTCTCTTTTGATCTTTGATGGTTTAAAGTCTGTTTTATCAGAGACTAGTATTGCAACCCCCGCTTTTTTTTGTTCTCCATTTGCTTGGTAAATCTTCCTCCATCCCTTTATTTTGAGCCTATGTATGTCTCTGCGTGTGAGATGGGTCTCCTGAATACAGCAGACTGATGGGTCTTGAGTCTTTATCCAGTTTGCCAGTCTGTGTCTTTTAATTGGAGCATTTAGTCCATTTACATTTAAGGTTAAGATTGTTATGTGTGAACTTGATCCTGCCATTATGATATTAACTGGTTATTTTGTTCGTTAGTTGATGCAGTTTCTTCCTAGCCTCGATGGTCTTTACATTTTGGCATGTTTTGCAATGGCTGGTACCGGTTGTTCCTTTCCATGTTTAGTGCTTCCTTCAGGGTCTCTTGTAAGGCAGGCCTAGTGGTGACAAAATCTCTAAGCATTTGCTTATCTGTAAAGGATTTTATTTCTCCTTCACTTATGAAACTTAGTTTGGCTGGATATGAAATTCTGGGTTGAAAATTCTTTTCTTTAAGAATGTTGAATATTGGCCCCCACTCTCTTCTGGCTTGTAGAGTTTCTGCCGAGAGATCTGCTGTTAGTCTCATGGGCTTCCCTTTGTGGGTAACCCGACCTTTCTCTCTGGCTGCCCTTAAGATTTTTTCCTTCATTTCAACTTTGGTGAATCTGGCAATTATGTGTCTTGGAGTTGCTCTTCTCGAGGAGTATCTTTGTGGCGTTCTCTGTATTTCATGGATTTGAATGTTGGCCTGCCCTACTAGGTTGGGGAAGTTCTCCTGGATGATATTCTGAAGAGTGTTTTCCAACTTGGTTCCATTTTCCCCCTCACTTTCAGGCACCCCAATCAGACGTAGATTTGGTCTTTTTACATAATCCCATACTTCTTGCAGGCTTTGTTCATTTCTTTTTCTTCTTTTTTCTTTTGGTTTCTCTTCTCGCTTCATTTCATTCATTTGATCCTCAATCGCTGATACTCTTTCTTCCAGTTGATCGAGTTGGTTACTGAAGCTTGTGCATTTGTCACGTATTTCTCATGTCACGGTTTTCATCTCTTTCATTTCATTTATGACCTTCTCTGCATTAATTACTCTAGCCATCAATTCTTCCACTTTTTTTTCAAGATTTTTAGTTTCTTTGCACTGGGTATGTAATTCCTCCTTTAGCTCTGAGAAATTTGATGGACTGAAGCCTTCTTCTCTCATCTCGTCAAAGTCATTCTCCGTCCAGCTTTGATCCGTTGCTGGCGATGAGCTGCGCTCCTTTGCTGGGGGAGATGCGCTCTTATTTTTTGAATTTCCAGCTTTTCTGCCCTGCTTTTTCCCCATCTTTGTGGTTTTATCTGCCTCTGGTCTTTGAAAATGGTGATGTACTGATGGGGTTTTGGTGTAGGTGTCCTTCCTGTTTGATAGTTTTCCTTCTAACAGTCAGGACCCTCAGCTGTAGGTCAGTTGGAGATTGCTTGAGGTCCACTCCAGACCCTGTTTGCCTGGGTATCAGCAGCAGAGGCTGCAGAAGATAGAATATTTCTGAACAGCGAGTGTACCTGTCTGATTCTTGCTTTGGAAGCTTCCTCTCAGGGATGTACTCCACCCTGTGAGGTGTGGGGTGTCAGATTGCCCCTAGTGGGGGATGTCTCCCTGTTAGGCTACTCAGGGGTCAGGGACCCACTTAAGCAGGGAGTCTGTCCCTTCTCAGATCTCAACCTCAGTGTTGGGAGATCCACTGCTCTCTTCAAAGCTGTCAGACAGAGTCCTTTGCGTCTGCAGAGGTTTCTGCTTCGTTTGTTATTGTTTACTGTGCCCTGTCCCCAGAGGTGGAGTCTACAGAGACAGGCAGGTTTCCTTGAGCTGCTGTGAGCTCCACCCAGTTCGAGCTTCCCAGCAGCTTTGTTTACCTACTTAAGCCTCAGCAATGGCGGGCGCCCCTCCCCCAGCCTCGCTGCTGCCTTGCCAGTAGATCACAGACTGCTGTGCTAGCAATGAGGGAGGCTCCGTGGGTGTGGGACCCTGCCGGCCAGGTGTGGGATATGATCTCCTGGTGTGCCTGTTTGCTTAAAGCGCAGTATTGGGGTGGGAGTTACCCGATTTTCCAGGTGTTGTGTGTCTCAGTTCCCCTGGCTAGGAAAAGGGATTCCCTTCCCCCTTGCGCTTCCCAGGTGAGGCAATGCCTCACCCTGCTTCAGCTCTCGCTGGTCGGGCTGCAGCAGCTGACCAGCACTGATCGTCCGGCACTCCCCAGTGAGATGAACCCATTACCTCAGTTGAAAATGCAGAAATCACCGGTCTTCTGTGTCGCTTGCGCTGGGAGTTGGAGACTGGAGCTGTTCCTATTCGGCCATCTTGCTCCGCCCCCCCACAGGTAGTGTTTCTCCTTTTTCATTTCTAATTTTATTTGTTTGGGTCCTCTCTTTTTCTTTCTTAATCTAGATAAAGATTTATTGATTTCGTTTATCTTTTTGAAAGTTCTCTGCCTTCTCTTCCCTCCCCACGCCCCAAAGAAGTTCAACTGGTAATCATCCAGTGGCAAGTTTACCACCCTAAGTATTCCAGAACTTGGGAGTGAAAACATGATCAGATAATAAGGGACACTGCTCTATTTTCCAAAATTTCTAACTCATTCCTTTTAAGTTCTGATTTCACTTTTGTTGCTTTTGTTTTATGATTTCTTATTTTTCATAAATTTTATGCCTCCTTTTTTCTCCTTAAATACCTTAAACATACATAGTTCAAAGTCTTGGTTAGACTAAGTTAATAAAATAAAATTAATAAATTAATCTTATTTGTTATTAATCCATTCTTTTTTGCTATTAGATTCCTTTACATATTTACAGATATTAAAATGAAGGCTTATTTTAAATTGAATGGATTTTGTTTTCATTTTTTTTTTCTCCCTCTTTGCTTTCCCTCTCTACAGGAGTTTTGAAGTTGTCTCCATGTAGTTTCCTAGACCCCAATCCAGAGCACAAGTTCGTAAGAATAGTTTAGAGATTCCCTAGGGTGATAATTGAGTGTTACAAATCAAGGCACTGAGTCAGCAGGCAGCTTGGTTCAGCTGCTGGTCATGCTGTCGAGTCTGTGTCCTCCCACCTCCCAAGTCAAGCATTTGCCAGGATGTAGAGGCTCCAGTATTGATTGGTAGCAATTTCCCCGCCCCAGTCTTCCTTTATGAAACATTGAGTCCCATTCCAGTACTAGCTTCAAGTAACAAATTTGTGTCCAGGCCTCCAACTCTCATGGAGCGTTCTAGAGTCCCTGTTTCCAGTAATAAGCTACTGTCTGCTTCTAGTCCCAGAGCCCAGCAAGCCTGTAATTCCAGCCCCACTCACCACTTACACTGTTCATTTCTGATAAATAAGGACTTTCTTTAATTTTTTCTGTCCATGTCTGCATTACAGAGCAGCGAGAAAGTGTTAAAATATAAATTTACTTTTCCAATTTGACTGGAAATCTCTTCTCTCCCTTGAATGAATGAATGAGAACAGAAAATGAATGAATGAATGAGAAAATAAAATTCTAATTCATAATAAATTAGAAGTTGACTAGCAGAAAAATAAACACTGAAGATGCAGGTTCTTAAGATCAGAGAGAACGATCAAGGGAAAGCAGTGTCACCCGTTTAAGGAGACTAACATAGGAGGGAGCAATGATGGAAGAGAAAGTAACCAGGGTTGAAAAGGAAAGCAAGATGAGATTAAAGGAAGCAAGAGCACACTGTTAGAGAAATCACTTGCAATGCATGTTTCTAGAGGCCAGTTCAAGAAGTGGCTGTGGGGAACAGGAAAAGGAATAATAGGCTTATATGTCAAGTGATTGCAAACAAAACAGCTTTTACCTAAATTCTAGATTGCCCCAGGAACTTAGAAAGGTCCTTGTTTTCCCCAGATGCAAGAAGAAATAGCTTAGCGGGCCTGGTGTCAAAAAGGTTGGCTCAAAGAAGTAAAAATTATGTTAATCTGTCTCAGGTTGACACTCTACAAATTCCACTGTGTGTGTCTCTATCTACTGACCTGGTGTAGAGAAGTTATATCCCATGCTTCTCTACAATACAGTCAAAGAGTCTCAATTAAAGTTGTGTAATGTGTTGGTGATTCACCATAGATGAGGCATCCCAGAAAAAAATAAGGAGTGGGACCATGGTCAAAAGAATAGTAACCTCTTGATCTGGTGGTCAGTTTTAGAAGTGATGACAAGGACAAAGTGATGGGAGCTATTTGTTTGAAATGTGATCCAGTTTTCATTCAGTTCAGAATGCCCTTCTACCAACCAGCATACAAAGACATACAAAGGCTTTTCTGCAAAATAAGATATACCACTTATCTTAATTCACAAGAACAGCATAATAATTAGTATGCTTCTCATACACAATAATAAAGACATCTAAACAATGTCCTTCTGTCCTCCCCATCAGAGATATTATGTAATCACATGCTAAGCTTATGTTTTCCCCTAAACTTCCTGTCTGCATTAGTTAACATCATTAGCTCAATTATCTTTCAGTACACACAGTTTTTGAATGAACAGAACGATAAGCTCCTGGCTCTAATCTGTCTGTCCTATGCGAATCATTAAGCCAGACTCCTGTAATTCTTTTGTATTTAACAACTTCAAACTCACCCACATATGAAGTAAAACACCTGGCTGCTGACATGACTTTGCAGGTCTGATAATCTGATAACTTTGTTGATTATCATGAAGAAAGCAAGCTAACCCATCATTAGAAGTCTGGCTTCCACTCCCTTCAGATGAACACATATGAAGAGCCAAAGCCCCTGGGGTATATGGAACCAGTGGCATTTGCATTCCTTACACACATCCACTCTCTCTAACTACCACAGGCTTTGCTGCATCTGGGGGTTGAAATTTTGTTTTCAGACTGTATTACAAAATTGCTTCAAAGATTTCATGCTTGGATAAATTGTCTGAAAAGAGGTAAGTGAAAAAATCTCCAAGAGGCTCGGTTTAGCTCATTCTTGCCTAAGATGTCAAAACATCTTACAATAAACACGAGGGTTAAAAAATATATGACTATTTTTTTTCACATGGAACCTCTCCTGTTGCCTTGGAGTTATATCTCATATATTTTATCTCATATATGCTAGTTGGTTGTATTTCATTATTTTAATCATTATGCATCAGCTCTGAGGAATATTAGAAAGAGAGAAATTCAAGTATGGCACAGTGGTGCAATGAGGTGTGGGGCAAAAGGCACAGGATTTGTTTCTTTGCCTCTCTGGACCTCAGTTTATTCATGTGCTCGATCAGGAACATACTACTTATCTCACAAAGACTGTGAAAAATGTATATGAAACCTTTGAAAACTGTAAAGTGCTGTAGCATTTTTCATCACTATTTTTATTATATAAAGTCATAGAGTGATGAAGTAGGAAGTGACAATAGAAAAAAATTTGTCTAGGCCAGGTGTGGTGGTTCATGCCTGTAATCCCAGTATTTGGGGAGGCTGAGGCTGGCAGATTGCTTGATGCCAGGAGTTCAAGATCAGTCTGGGCAACACAGTGGGACCTTGTCTCTACAATAAATACAAATAAAAATAATTAGCCAGGCATGGTGGCACATGCCTGTAGTCCCAGTTACTTGGGAAGCTGAGGGAGGAGGATTGCTTGAGTCCAGCAATTCAAGCTTATAGTGAGCTATGATTGCACCACTGCACTCCAACCTGGGTGACAGAGCAAGACTCTAACTCTAAAAATAAAAATAAGAAATAAAAATAAACTAGTCTAGATTTAAGGACTGAGAAAACTGAGGACAAGAGGGACTAAATGACCTATTCATGGACACACCATGTTAGGGGAACTCAAACTTTCCAGGCAGATGTCTGAATCCTTCTTAAGTACACATTCCACTATGAGGGACATGCAGATAAAAAGAGAAGCTGGCTGCCAGTTGAGGAATCAACAGCATGGTGGGGACTGTAGAGAACTGGAAATGGACCTGTCCCATCCAGGAGGACAGCTAATATTTGTCTCCAGGTAGTTTTCACCATATCAGAGTATAGGCCCAGGATTGCCAGACTTTCTCATTTTTCCTAGAAATACCAAAATTTTAGATTTTTTAATATATGAAATCTCCCAATTTTTAAATTATATTTCAATTTTTAAGATAATGTTGTGTTGCCAAACAAAATATCTGAGGGTCAAAACCAGCCCCTGGTTTACCAGATTGTAATCTCTGATTTACAGATGTTCTGGTCTGAATGTGTCCCTCCAAAAATCATGTCAAAATTCTATGGCAGTGATATTAAGAGGTGGGGTCTTTGGGAAATAATTAAGCCATGAGGGCTTTCCCCTAATGAATAGGATTATTTCCCTTATGAAAGAGGTTAAAGGGGACACCCTTGCCTGCTTCCATTATGTGAGGATGCAGCCAGAGGCACCATCAATAAAGTAGGAAGCTATGCGTTCACCAGACACTGAATCTGCTGATGCCTTGATCTTGGACTTCTCAGCCTCCAGAACCATGAGAAATATATTTCTGTTATCTATAAATTACCCAGTGTAAGGTAGTTTGTTGTAGCTGTCCCAGTGGACTAAGACAGCAGGAAAATATCCAGTTTTTTTTTTTTTTTTTTTTTTTTGAGATGGAGTCTTGCTCTGTCTTGCTCTGTCACCCAGGCTTGAGTGCAGTGGCATGATTTTTGTTCACTGCAACCTCTGCCTCCTGGGTTCAAGCAATTCTCCTGCCTCAGCCTCCTAAGTAGCGGGATTACAGACACACACCACCAGGCCCAGCTAATTTTTTTTTTTTTTTAAGTAAAGATGGGCCAGGCTGGTCTCAAACTCCTGAACTCAGGTGATTCACCCGCCTCAGCCTCCCAAGGGGCTGGGATTACAAGCGTGAGCCACTGCATCTGGTTCCAAATTCTTTCTCATGATGTGAAAATGCTTTCATTGTGTGACCTCTGCTTCCTTCTTTAGCTCACTTCCTACCTCTCCTTGCCTGTACTTAGGTTCCAGCTGCACTGAATGGCTTATGGTTCAACAAACACATCCACCAACTTTTGCAAACATGCCAAATTATTCTCACTCCGCTACTCTTGCTCTGTGTTCATGATGTACCCTATGCCTGTAATGGACCTCTATGCCATAACGCTTAATTTTTTTTTTTAAATAGAGACAGGGTCTTACTCTGTTGCCTAGTCTGAAATTCAGTGGCACAATCGCAGCTCACCGCGGCATCAAACTCCTGGGCTCAAATGATTCTCCCACCTCAGCCTCCCGAGTAGGTGGGACTACAGGCATGTGTCACCATGCCTGGCTAATCATTTTATTTTTTATAGAGATGGGGTCTCACTATGTTTCTCAGGCTGGTCTCAAACTCCTGATCTAATCAATCCTCCTACCTTGGCCTCCCAAAGTGCTAGGATTGAGCCAGTTGTGAGCCACCGTGCCTGATACAGGAGTGAGCCACCATGCCTGGCCTTAAATTTCTTTTAAGATAGTTCAAATCTTATTTCTACCAGGAAGTAGTCCCTGAACAATCTCCCAACCACACCACCACCACCGACATGTTCACCCATTATATTCTCACAATGTCTTGCATGTCTTATTTCATTTACCCCATAGTACTACAGGTACTTGTTTTGTACCTATTGTCCCAAGCGGAATCTCAGTTAATGTTAAATTGAAATTAAACTCTTCATGCTTACTTAGAAGTTACCACTAATTTCCCTTCCTGAACCTCAGTCTGCTTCTAGACTGATCTTTGCCTCTAGGTACTGCTGATCTGCTGAAAGAGGTGCTGAATTTTTTTTCTCCATTAGATGGCTTCATGGAAGACAACTTCCCCAAGGACTCAGATGACTTCACCTCTTCTTTTGCCAAGAGGTTATGGAAAGCAGCCAGCCTCTTGAGCCCAGTCCTCTGTTCAACACCTAAGACTGGTCTGTTCCATGTTCTGGCCCTTCTTTTTCTGGTTCCCTTTTACATTTTTCACTGTTTGTTTCTGTCCCTTTTAAATTTATTTCTATTTTTATTTTTTGTAAAAATTAGCTCTCAATATGTTGCCCAGACTGACCTCAAACTCTTGGGTTCAAGAGATCCTCCCATGTCAGCTTTCCAAAGGGTTGAGCTTATAGTCATGAGCCACTGCAACCTGCCTGTTTCTATTTGTACTCTGATAGAGCCCAGCTTTCCTTGACTGGTACCAGTTACTAAAGTCAGCTCCTTAAAGCTCTCATATGATTCCTTCTTTCCTGTCCCAACTAAGGTTGATTATCTTCTAAGACAATCTCCTTAGCTGCAGGTATAATCTGGTTCTTTGCTAACTCCCCATTCCCATTTGCCTATTCATCTATCGGAGATCATTTCATCCAGTGTTTTCCTAGAATTTGAGAACCTAGGGGCAAATCCATTCCCAACAACCCCACACAAGTAGAGTTGGCCAGCCTAGCTACTCAGGCAGCCAGAACCCATCCATGCTTGTGAGCACAGAGGCTGAAAGTGTCTCAGCAGCTCCAGTATCTCCTGATGGCAGAGAAATTGAGCCACTTCTCAAAGCTGAGCCAACTAGCAAAGTGGCTTATAGACAGTCGGGTCTTTAAGTGATCTCCCCACTTCAGCCTCATGTTCTTTCTTTTGCACATTGTGGTTGTCATTAGAGATAATTACAGATGTTTGCCCCTTTTTGTGGGCATGCTGTGGGATGCATTTCTCCTCCTGCTTTGAAGTAGGTGTGACCATATAACTTGTTCTGGACAATAAACTATAAGTCAAAGAAAGTTACATCACTTCTGGGCAGAAACTCTAAGAGCCTGTGTGAGAATCACCATGTCCTTTTGATCCCTGGAACCATGCTGAATTGAAGTTTCCAGTAGCCTGGATGGCTACGCTAAATTTTGTTACCAACTTACTTTGTGGTTTGTTTGTTTGTTTGTTTGTTTTAAAAAAGAAAAAAACTGATAATCCATTCCAAGATGGCCAAATAGAAACAGCTCCGGTCTGCAGCTCCCAGCGTGATGGATGCAGAAGACAGTGATTTCTGCATTTCCAACTGAGGTACCTAGTTCATCTCATTGGGACTGGTTGGACAGTGGGTGCAACCCACAGAGGGCAAACAGAAGCAGAGTGGGGTGTCACCTCACCCGGGAGGCACACAGGGTTGGGGGATTTCCCTTTCCTAGCCAAGGGAAGCCATGACAGATGGCACCTGGAAAATCAGTACACTCCTGCCTAAATACTGTGCTTTTCCAATGGTCTTAGCAAATGGCACACCAGTATACTATACCCCATGCCTGGCTTGGGGGATTCCAAGCCCACAGAGCCTTGCTTACTGCTAGTGCAGCAGTATAACATCAACCTGTGAGTCAGCAGCCTGGCAGGGGGCACGGTGTCTGCCATTGCTGAGGCTTGAGTAGGCAAACAAAGCAGCCGGGGAAGCTCGAAATGGGCAGAGCCCACAACAGCTCTGCAAGGCCTACTACCTCTGTAGACCCCACCTCTGGCGGCAGGGCATAGCTGAACAAAAGGCAGCAGAAACTTCTGCGGACTTAAACATCCCAGTCTGACATCTCTAGAGAGAGCAGTGGTTCTCCTAGCATGGTGTTTGAGCTCTGAGAATGGACAGACGGCTTCCTCAAGTGGGTCCCTGACCCCTGTGTAGCCTAACTGGGAGACATCTCCCAGTAGGGGCCGACTGATACATCATACAGGTGAGTACCCCTTTGGGATGAAGCTTCCAGAGGAAGGATCAGGGAGCACTATTTGCTGTTCTGCAATATTTGCTGTTTTGCAGCCTCTGCTGGTGATACCCAGGCAAACAGGGTCTGGAGTGGACCTCTAGCAAACTCCAACAGACCTGTAGCTGAGGGACTTGACTCTTAGAAGGAAAAATAACAAACAGAAAGGAATAGCATCAACATCAACAAAAAGAACATCCGCACCAAAATCCTATCTGTAGGTCACCAGCATCAAAGACCAAAGGTAGATAAAACCACAAAGATGGGGAGAAACCAAAGCAGAAAAGTTGAAAATTCTAAAAATCAGAGTGCCTCTTCTCCTCCAAAGGATCACAGCCCCTTGCCTGCAACGGAACAAAGCTGGTGGGAGAATGACTTTGATGAGCTAACAGAAGTATGCTTCAGAAGGTCGGTAATAGCAAACTTCTCCGAGCTAAAGGAGAATGTTCAAACCCATCACAAGGAAGCTAAAGCTTGAAAAAAGATAAGATGAATGGCTAACTAGAATAAACACTGTAGAGAAGACCTTAAATGACCTGATGGAGCTGAAAACCATGGCATAAGAACTATGTGACGCATACACAAACTTCAATAGCCGATTTGATCAAGTGAAAGAAAGGGTATCAGTAACTGAAGATCAAATTAATGAAATAAAGTGAGAGGAGAAGTTTAGAGAAAAAAGAGTAATAAGAAATGAATAAAGCCTCAAGGAAATATGGGAATATGTGAAAAGACCAAATCTACATTTGATTGGTGTACCTGAAAGTGATGGGGAGAATGGAATCAAGTTGGAAAACACTCTTCAGGATATTATCCAGGAGAAATTCTCCAACCTAGCAAGGCAGGCCAACATTCAAATTCAGGAAATACAGAGACCACCACAAAGATACTCCTTGAGAAGAACAACCCCAAGACACATAATTGTCAGATTCACCAAGGTTAAAATGAAGAAAAAAAGGTTAAGGGCAGCAAGAGAGAAAGGTCGGTTACCCACAAAGGGAACCCCATCAGTCTGACAGGGGATGTCTCAGCAGAAACTCTACAAGCCAGAAGAGAGTGGGGGCCAATATTCAACATTCTTAAAGAAAAGAATTTTCAACCCAGAATTTCATATCCCACCAAACTAAGCTTCATAAGTGAAGGAGAAACAAAATCTTTTACAGACAAGCAAATGCTGAGAGATTTTGTCACCACCAGGCCTGCCTGACAAGAGCTCCTGAAGGAAGCACTAAACATGGAAAGGAACAACAGGTACCAGCCACTGCAAAAACATGCCAAATTGTAAAGACCATCGATGCTAGGAAGAAACTGCATCAACTAACAGGCAAAGCAACCAGCTAACATCATGATTACAGGATCAACAATATTAACCTTAAATGTAAATGGGCTAAATGCTCCAATTAAAAGGCAAGGACTGGTAAATTGGATAATGAGTCAAGACCCATCAGTGTGCTGTATTCAGGAGACCCATCTCACATACAGAGACACACATAGGCTCAAAATAAAGGGATGGAGGAAGATCTACAAAGCAAATGGAAAGCAAAAAGAAAAGCAGAGGTTGCAATCCTAGTCTCTGATAAAACAGACTTTAAACCAACAAAGATCAAAAGAGACAAAGAAGGTCATTACATAATGGTAAAGGGATCAATTCAGTAATAAGAGCTATCCTAAATATATATGCACCCAATACAGGAGCAACCAGATTCATAAGGCAGGTCCTTAGAGACCTACAAAGAGAAGAGACTTAGACTCCCACACAATAATAATGGGAGTCTTTAACACCCCACTGTCAATATTAGACAGATCAACGAGACAAAAGGTTAACAAAGACATCCAGGAATTGAACTCAGCTCTGCACCAAGTGGACCAATAGAACTCCACGGATCTCTCCACCCCCACATCAACAAAATATACATTGTTCTCAGCACTACATCACACTTACACCAAAATTGACCACATAGTTGGAAGTAAAGCACTCCTCAGCAAATGTTAAAAAAAGAAATCACAACAAACTGTCTCTCAGACCACAGTGCAATCAAACCAGAACTCAGGATTAAGAAACTCACTGAAAACTGCACAACTACATGGAACTGAACAACCTGCTCCTGAATGACTACTGGGTACATAAGGAAATGAAGGCAGAAATAAAGATGTTCTTTGAAACCAGTGAGAACAAAGATATAACGTACCAGAATCTCTGGGAAACATTTAAAGCAATGTGTAGAGGGAAGTTTGTAGCACTAAATGCCCACAAGAGAAAGCAGGAAAGATCTAAAATTGACACCCTAATATCACAATTAAAAGAACCAGAGAAGCAAGAGCAAACACATTCAAAGGCTAGCAGAAGGCAAGAAATAACTAAGATCAGAGCAGAACTGAAGGAGATAGGGACACAAAAAAACCTTCAAAGAATCACTGAATCCAGGAGCTGGTTTTTGAAAAGATCAACAAAATTGATAGGCCACTAGCAAGACTAATAAAGAAGAAAAGAGAGAAGAATCAAATAGATGCAATAAAAAGTGATAAAGGGGATATCACCACCAATCCCACAGACATACAAACTATCATCAGAGAATACTAGAAACACCTCTATGTAAATAAACTAGAAAACCTAGAAGAAAAGGATAAATTCCTGGATACATACACCCTCCCAAGACTAAACCAGGAAGAGTTGAATCTCTGAATAGACCAATAACAGGCTCTGAAATTGAGGCAATAATTAATAGCCTACCAACCAAAAAAAGTCCAGGACCAGACGGATTCACAGTCAAATTCTACCAGAGGTACAAAGAGGAGCTAGTACCATTCCTTCTGAAACTATACCACTCAATGGAAAAAGAGGGAATCCTCCCTAACTCACTTTATGAGGCCAGCATCATCCTGATACCAAAGCCTGGCAGAGATACAAAAAAAAAAAAAAAAAAAAAAAAAAAGAGAGAGAGAATTTTAGACCAATATCCCTGATGAACATCAATGTGAAAATCCTCAATAAAATACTGGCAAACTGAATCCAGCAGCACATCAAAAAACTTATCCACCACGATCAAGTCAGCTTCATCCTTGCGATGCAAGGCTGGTTCAACATTTGCAAATCAATAAATGTAATCCATCACATAAGCAGAACCAACGACAAAAACCACATGATTATCTCAAAATATGCAAAGAAGGCCTTTGACAAAATTCAACACCCCTTCATGCTAAAAATTCTCAATAAAGTAGGTACTGATGGAACGTATCTCAAAATAATAAGAGCTATTTATGACAGACCCACAGCCAATATCATACTGAATGGGCAAAAACTGGAAGCATTCCCTTTGAAAACTGGCACAAGACAGGGATGCCCACTCTCACCACTCCTATTCAACATAGTGTTCGAAGTTCTGGCTGGGGCAATCAGCAAGAGAAAGAAATAAAGGGTATTCAATTAGGAAAAGAGGAAGTCAAATTGTCCCTGTTTGCAGATGACATGATTGTATATTTAGAAAACTCCATTGTCTCAGCCCCAAATCTCCTAAAGGTGATAAGCAACTTCATCAAAATCTCAAGATACAAAATCAATGTGCAAAAATCACAAGATTTCCTACACACCAATAACAGACAAACAGAGAGTCAAGTCATGAGTGAACTCCCATTCACAATTGCTACAAAGAGAATAAAATACCTAGGAATCCAACTTACAAGGGATGTGAAGGACCTCTTCAAGGAGAACTACAAACCACTGCTTAATGAAGTAAGAGAGGATACAAACAAATGGAAGAGCATTCGATGCTCATGGACAGGAAGAATCAATATTGTGAAAATGGCCATACTGCCCAAGGTAATTTATAGATTCAATGCCATCTCCATCAAGCTACCAATGACTTTCTTCACAGAATTGGAAGAAACTATTTTAAAGTTCATATGGAACCAAAAAAGAGCCCACATTGCCAAGATAATCCGAAGCAAAAAGAACAAAGCTGGAGGCATCATGCTACCTGCCTTCAAACTATACTGCAAGGCTACAGTAACTAAAACAGCATGGTACGGGTACCAAAACAGAGAGATAGACTAATGGAACAGAACAGAGGCCTCAGAAATAACACCACACATCTACAACCATCTGATTTTTGACAAACCTGACAAAAACAAGAAATGGGGAAAGGATTCCCTTTCCCCATTAATAAATGGTGCTGGGAAAACTGGCTAGCCATATGTAGAAAGCTGAAACTGGATCCCTTCTTCACACCTTATACGAAAATTAATTCAAGATGGATCAAAGATTTAAATGTTAGACCTAAAACCATAAAAACTCTAGAGTAAAACCCAGGTAATACCATTCAGGACATAGGCATGGGCAAGGACTTCATGACTAAAACACCAAAAGCAATGACCACAAAAGCCAAAATTGACAAATGGGATCTAATTAAACTAAAGAGCTTCTGCACAGCAAAAGAAACTACCATCGGAGTGAACAGGCAACCTACAGAATCTGAGAAAATTTTTGCAATCTACCCATCTGACAGAGGGCTAATATTCAGAATCTACAAGAACTTAAACAAATTTACAAGAAAAAAACAACCCCATCAAAAAGTGGGCAAAGGATATGAACAGACACTTCTCAAAAGAAGACATTCATGCAGCCAACAAACATGAACAAATGCTCATCATCACTGGTCATCAGAGAAATGCAAATCAAAACCACAATGAGCTACCATCTCATACCAGTTAGAATGACAATCCTTAAAAAGTCAGGAAACAACAGATGCTAGAGCAGATGTGGAGAAATAGGAACGCTTTTACACGTTGGTGGGAGTGTAAACTAGTTCAACCATTATGGAAGACAGTGTGGCAATTCCTCAAGGATCTAGAACTAGAAATACCATTTGACCCAGCCATCCCATTGCTGGGTATATACCCAAAGGATTAAAAATCATGCTACTATAAAGACACATGCACGTGTATGTTTGTTGCAGCACTATTCACAATAGCAAAAACTTGGAACCAACCCAAATATCCATCAATGATAGACTGGATTAAGAAAATGTGGCACATATATACTATGGAATACTATGCAGCCATAAAAAAGGATGAGTTCATGTCCTTTGCAGGGACATGGATGAAGCTTGAAACCATCATTCTGAGCAAACTATCACAAGGTCAGAAAACCAAACACTGCATGTTCTTACTCATAGGTGGGAATTGAACAATGAGAACACTTGGACACAGGGTGGGGAACATCACACACAGGGGCCTGTCATGGGGTGGGAGGAAGGGGAGGGATAGCATTAGGAGAAATACCTAATGTAAATGACTAGTTAATGAGTACAGCAAACCTACATGGCACATGTGTACATATGTAACAAACCTGCACGTTGTGCACATGTACCCTAGAACTTAAAGTATAATAAAAATAAAATAAATTTAAAACAAAAAAGAAAAGAAAGAAAGAAGACATCTTTACTTTTTCTTTTAAAACTCAGCTTTATTGAGGTACATTCCACATCTAATAAAAGCCACCAGTTTAAAATGTTCAGTTTGATGAGTTTTGACAAATGTATATGATGATAAAAAAAAAAAAAAAAAAAAGAAGGAAATAAAAGAAAAAATCTAGACACAGGGTATCCCTATGTTGCCCAGGCTGGTCTCAAATGCCTAGGCTCAAGGGATCCTACTGTCTTGGCCTTCCAATATACTAGGATTACAGGCATGAGCCACCACAACTGGCCACCAGACTACTTTGGATATATGCCTTGATGTAGAAGTAACCTCTTGTTCCATAAAGAAACAAATATTTTGGAATTGTTTGTAATTGAGTCTAGCCTATCTTGGTCATATACACATAAATGACTATAAAGTCTTATAGCTTCTATATGGGATCTTACCACAAGAGTTCATTTTTTCCACAATCATTCAAGAATTATTGGTCTGGTGCAGTGGCTTGTGCCTGTAATCCCTATACTTGAGAGGCCAAGGCAGGAGGATCACTTGAGCTCAGGAGTTTGAGACAAGTCTGGGCAACATGGTAAGACCCCATATGTATTATTTTTAATTAAAAATATTTTTTAAAAATGTATAAAAGAATTATTTGGAAAATTTTTGGTTTTATTTTATTTTTAAATCCCAAGTGGCTACTTTTTTTTAAAAGTATCTTTCTATCATAATTTGCAATTTAGGAAATGTAGCCTGAAGGTTTCTATATTTGAGATGTTAATGAGTGTTTCTTTTTGACATAAACCTTAATCGATTTTATAAATGCTCATACAGTGGAAGACATGTCTCGTTAGCAGCATCTACGCTTATATCAGTATAACTTTCCAACCTTTGTAACAACTCTGCTTTAATCAAGAAGTACATGCTTCATTTTTAATTGTAAAATTCTTCCTTTCTTTGTCATAATGTGCAAAAGTTCAGAATCAAGAGATCATACAGCTTCTACATGAGGTATATATTCTGTCTGAAAGGAAAGGAAATTCTGAAAAAAAAAAATCTGGAACTAGAAATACCTCAACTAGTTCATAATTTACAAAGTTTGCAGAGTAGTTGCAGTACAGTTTAAATTTCACGTTTACTGAGAGGCTAATCTTCAAATAACTCAAGCCAAGAGTTCAGTTGCTTTGCCTGATCTCTGGTTTGTTGGTGAGGAAGAAGAATGTGATTGTTTTTTCCTTGGTACCTCCACCATCCTGTGCCAGAAGCCCTGCAAGTTAAATATTGTCATTCTCAACCCATGGGAAGAAAATGAGGCTCTCCATAGTTAAGTAATTGTATGGGTGGTAAGTGGTAGAACTGGGGTGTTAACCCAGAGTGGAAGTTCTGTCCAGACTCTCCCCTTTTATCTCATCTGCTCCTGCCCACTGGCCAGAGCCTCTGTCAAGGCAACAGGAGGAGTTATGGAAACTTTGTGACCATGGGTTTAGATAGAAACAATAACCAATAGGCAATGCCCTGTGCTAGTGATGGCAAAGGCTGACAGGTACAGAGATTAACACAACTTTGTCCCTTATCTCTAAAAGCTTCATGCTGGAGAAATGAAGAGTAGCAACATATGTCTAGAGAAAAGGTTATAGAAAAGATAGAGCCAACCTGGTAAGGAAGAATCTTGAGTTCACTTCATGCAGTAAACAGTGGAGAGCAGGTGAGTGATCCATCCTGAGTTGTACAAAGATTACACTGGCAGGAGTTTGGAGGTTGTATCGGGGTGAGCAGACACTAGACAGATAGCAATGAAACCATTTGGGAGGCTGTTACAGTAACCATGGTGTATGCACTTAGGGTTCTTTAATTGCATGAACCAAGAAGACCACCCTAGCTAAATTATACCAAGGAAAAATGTTGGAAGGATACTGGGTATCTGCTTTGTATAAAGTAAACTATGTTGTGGTAACAAATCAACTCCATAATCTCATGGTTTAAGACCACAAGTATTTATATTTTCATTTCTGCAATGTCTGAGATTATGATGATAACTCTTTAGAACAACTGTCCTGCATTTCACACCACTGCACTCCAGTCTCATGCCTTTAATACCAGCACTTTGGGAGGCTGAGGTGGGTGGATCACTTGAGGTCAGGAGTTCGAGACCAGCCTGGCCAACATGGTGAAACCCCATCTCTACTAAAAATATGGAAATTAGCCAGGTGTGGTGGTGGGTGCCTATAATACAAGCTACTCAGGAGGCTGAGGTGAGAGAATTGCTTGAACCCAGGAGGTGGAGGTTGCAGTGAGCCAGGATAATGCGACTGCATTCCAGCCTGGGTGACAGAGTGAGATCCTGTCTCAAAAAAAAAAAAGGACATTTTGTCTATATCTTACTATCGAATGATTCAAAAAACTAGATAGATAAATGTAGATGCAGACTAGATGATAGATATAAATAGATACATAAATAATTGATAAGTAGATACAGAGAGACAGAGAGAGAAAGAGAAACAGAGATTAAAAGAAAAGTGGTATAATGTTTTCATTTGGGAAATCTGGGTGAAAGGTATTTGAGAATTTTTATCCTATTCTTGTAAATCTTCTGCAAGTCTATAATTATTTCAAAATAAATAGTTTCAAAATGTGTTCACAATACACTATAAATACAGAAGGAATCAGCTACAGCTGTTTTTCAACCTTGTATCACTCAAGACTCACATTCCCCCCAAGGTCTTGACCAGTTGGAGGAGGGTGGTGGGATGCCTTGATTGACGGTCTTAGCAAGACCACACAAAATGGGAAACAAACTATTCCTCAAAGAAAAAGTAGGTGGCTCTACCATAACAGGGAATATGGGATTCTGGGTTAACACAAATTTATACCAATCTAAATTAATGACTACTTGATCAAGGCAGTAGAAGTTCACAAATTTCTGACAGGCCAGAATCCCTAATTTCACTTCATTCAAGCTCTTGAACCATTAGCAGAGACTGGGATTATCCTGGGATTCAAATTTTACCTCAGTGTTGGCACCTGCACTTTTATCTCTAAGGATAATTACCTGCATCTATCAATGGAATGTCTCCAAAAAGTATCTTTAAATAATCGTATTTCATTGAAAGAGGACTTTTGAGAAAGTATACTGGTTCAATGAAGAGCTAAAGAATTGCAGAATTGATTAGTTTATTCTATTATTTTCCAGGTGAGTGGGTGGAAGTTCAGAGAAGGTAAATGACCTAGACACTATTCTAGATGTACTTTGGCATAATTATGTTAGTTTCAGTAATTAAAACCAAATTTATACTGCCATAACAAAAAAAAAAAAGAGTAAAAATGAGAAGGAGGAGGAGGAGGAGAAAAATTGTTATTATTTATTGGTTCATAAAACTGAAATAGTCAGGTATGAGTTATGGGTTCCAGGCCTAACTTGATCCAGATGCTTCAAGAACGTTATTTCTTTCCACTTCTCATGTTTGATTTTTTTTCTATGTTGTGTTTACTCTCATGAAATTTCTTCCCAAGTAGGTCCAAGATAACATGTTACTAGTTTATCAACCTCAGTTGAAATAGAATTTAAAATTATTTCAGTTGAAATCCCAGGACTGTCTTTAGCTTAAGTCATTCCAGGGTTGGAATTGTGTACACAACTACAATCCCTCAATGCAACAATGAGGGATAAAGGGTGATGGGAGAGGTGGGAAGGAGATCAACCCTACCTGAATCATATGGATTAATAGATGACTGATCAAAGGAAAATTGTGGTGCTATTAACTGAGGAAGGGCAAATGAATTTCACAAAGACAAAAGCACAGATGAGCATTGCACTACACCTCCTAATTCCTGGACCAGGACTGATATGATACGATCCACCCATGATAACTTGTTTAGTGACAAGGCTGGAACTAGAACCTAGTTCCACAGCTTTCAGTCACCTCAAAATGAGTGGCTATTTGACTCCCTGCCTTCAGAATCTTACTGCTTGTTTTTGTTGTTGTTGTTGTTGTTGTTTGTTTGATCTGCCCTGCACCAGAATCTTGCTGTTTAACCCTGATAAATTCTAGTCTTTGAAATACATTTACTGAATTTCACTGTAAGTTGGCAGAACCATGGACAGCACCAAAGTGTGCATGATAGACTTATCATCCACAGAAGAATGATATCTTTGCAATAATATGCTAAAGACCTCTAATTTTACAGATGAGAAAAATAAAGCCCATAAAGATTATATATGTCTTATCTAAAGTTATAGAGAGCCGAAGGTCAAAACCAAGTCCAGGTCCCTTTGCCCTACATCTTGCTGTTTCCCAACACATTATGATAGTATGGGAAGGAGGATGAAAGGGCAAATCTAGGAGATACTAGTGGACACCTGTTATTTCACCCTTTCCAGCATGTATCTCCTCTTATTTTAGTAAATGCATCTCCATTTCTGTTTTGAGGAGCTACTCTCCTCTATTGCAGGGAATATATTTTGCCCTCCTCTGGTCTGTGGGTTTGATGTGTTCCAGGCTGGGACAGTTAGGGTCTCTCTCTCATAATTTCACAATGAGGGGGGTTATTCAAGAAAAAGCATATAGTTAGAGGTGATACATTTCTTTACTGGCACCCTAAAGTAGGGGACCTCACAAATTTGAAGAAGTTTTTATTTCATATAATCTAGAATTATACACACACTCACATGTGCCTTTAATTCTATGTTTTTCCTTAATTTTTCTTAATAACTCTTTTTTATTCTTATACCATTTACCTCCTCAAAACTATTAAGAATTAAGAAGTGCTTAGTGTTTTTCCACTTTACTAGGTAATGTATACCTTTTTCCAGAATCCTGGGTGGATAGGGCAAAGTAGAATTTAGCTCCAAGATAATAATCAATTTCTCATTCTAAAATAGAAATATAAAAAGAGTACTCATGAAGAGCTTTAAGTCTACCTTTGTGGCATATTCCAAAGTTATTATTCTTTCACATGGGTGAGTCCATAAATTGCTGACTTTGGATTGATTTATATCTAATTCATGGCTAGCGTGAGATTACCTTCCATCTTATGGTCTTCAGTTATTCTCAGTTCATTTAAAATGTGTCACCACACTCTTTGTAGACAACTAAATAGCATTATCCACAAGTTATTAATGTAGAGATTATTAATAGAGTTTATGTGGCTGCAGCCTCCAAGAACAGGATGGAAGTGGAAGGACAAGAAAAAATCAGGCATCTTGTATAGTAAAAAGAGCCGGCACGGAGGATCAAACAGACATAGGATCTTAGATTCTAGTTCCAGCCCTGTCACTAAACAAGTTATCCTAGGTGGATCATATCATTTGTTTGGGTGAATGAAGTTGCCTCTAACATTTTTTCCAAATCTAACATTGTAGGATTTCTCCAGTCACTTATGCAAATAATTTTTCAAAAACACTCTACTTTTAATATCTCTATGAAGTGATCAATAATGGGACATTCAAAGATAATGTGTTGGTTGTTTCTTTCCAGATCCTGAAAGGCATACTGCAGAGATATTGCAGGTTCGGTCCCAGAATAAAAAGAATATTGCAATAAAGTGATTCACATGATTTTTTTCATTTCCTAGTACATATAAAAGTTATATTTAGGCCAGGTGTGGTGGCTGATGCCTGTAATCCTAACACTTTGGAAGACCAAGTCATGCGAATTGCTTGAAATTAGGAGTTCAAGACCAGCCTGGCCAACATGGTGAAGCCCCATCTCTACTAAAAATACAAAAAATTAGCTAGGTGTGGTAGTGCATGCTCCTAGCTACTACTCAGGAGGTTGAGGCAGGAGAATGGCTCGAACCTCAGAGGGAGAGGTTGCAGTGAGCCGAGATGATGCCACTGCACTCCAGCCTGGGCGACAGAGTGAGACTCCGTCTAGAAAAAAAAAAAAAAGTTATGTTTACACTATACTGTAGTCTATTGTACTTGCAATAGCATTATGTCTTAAAAAGCAATGCACATACCTTAATTTTAAAATATTCCTTAAAAATGTTAATGATCATGTGAGCCCTCAGAAAGTTGTAAATTTTGGGTGGTAGAGTGTCTTGTCTCCATATTGATGGCTGCTGACAGATCAGATTGATGGTTGCTGAATGTTAGGGTGGCTATGGCAATTTCTTAAAATAAAAAATAAAACGATGAAGTTTGCTGCATGGATGGTCTCTTCCTTTCACAAAAGCTTTCTCTGTAGCATGTGATGCTATTTGGCTTAAGGAAGTGCTGTGAGTGATGTGATCATCTTTCTAGACTACTAAAACTTTCTCACTATCAGCAATATGGCTGTTCTGCTTTCTTATCACTTGTGTGTTCACTGCAGTAGCACTTCTAATTTCTTCCAATAACTTTTCCTTTACATTCACAGTTGTTTGGTGCAAGAGGCCTAGCTTTCAGCCTATCTTGGCTTTCAACATGTCTTCCTCACTAGGATTAATCTTTTCTACCTTTTAATTTAAAGCAACTCTTCCTTTGATTTGAATACTTAGAGGCCATTGTAGCGTTATTAATTGGCCTAATTTCAATACTGCTATGTCTCAGGGAATCGGGAGGCCTGAGGAGAGGGAGAGACATGGAGGAACAGCTGATCAGTTGAGCAGTCAGAACATACACAATATTTATCAATTAAGTTTGCTGTTGTATATGGGCATGGTTCATGGCGCCCCAAAACAATTGCAATAGTAACATCAAAGATCACTGATCACAGATCACCATAACAGATTAAATAATTAAAACCTTTGAAATATTGCAAAAATTACCAAAATGTGACACAGACATGACATGAACATATGCTGCTAAAAATAGTGACACCAGTAGACTTGCTTTACTCAGGGTTGCCACAAACCTTCAATTTATAAGAAATGTAATATTTGAGCTGGGTGCAATGGCTCACAGCTATAATCCCAGAACTTTGGGAGGCTGAGGTGGGAGGATTGCTTGAGGCCAGGAGTTTGAGACCAGCTGGGCCAATATAGTGAGACCCTGTCTCTATAAAAATAGAAAATTAGCCTGGCTTGGTGGCACACAGTTGTAGTCCCAGCTACTTAGGAGGTTGAGGCGGGAGGATCATTTGAGCCCAGCAAGTCAAGGCTTCAATAAGCTATGATCACACCACTGCACTCCAGCCTGGGTGACAGAGTGAGACCTTGTCTCAAAAAAAAAAAAAAAAGAAAAAAAAACAAAACAAGATTTGTCTGCATCTATAAGGGAATTGATTGCATTGATTGCACCCTCTGAAAGGAGGAAAACAGATATTTAGTGAGCTCTAGCTGAACATTATTCACTCTTAACACCCTCTGTGGCCTTGTTTTGGGTGGGTTTGGGCACATATATCTTTGGGCCCTGTAATCAAATAACGACTTAAAATGCAGAAACTGGCCAGGCACAGTGGCTCACACCTGTAATCTCAGCACTTTGGGAGGCCAAGGCAGGTAGATCATGAGGTCAGGAGATCGAGACCATCCTGGTCAACATGGTGAAACCCCATCTGTACTAAAAATACAAAAAAAAAATGAGCTGGTCATGGTGCTGCGTGTCTGTAGTCCCAGCTACTCGGGAGGCTGAGGCAGGAGAATCACTTGAACCCGGGAGGCAGAGGTTGCAGTGAGCTGAGATTGCGCCACTTCACTCCAGCCTGGCGACAGAACAAGACTCTGTCAAGAAAGAAAGAAAGAGAGAAAGAGAAAGAGAGAAAGAGAGAGAGAGAAAGAGAGAGAAAGAAATCGCAGAAACTGTAGTATGATACTAGGTTAAAAATCCAAGACCTAAGTTCTGACCCTAAGTATAGCTCCTTCTATACACTTTGTGTACTTGAACTTTGTGTACTTGTTGGGACCATGCTGGTTTCACAAATCCCACTAAAAGCTGCTAAACACAAAGCCCCATTAACTCCATGGAAGGACTGAACCACCAACCCATAGGAGAGCAGGTATGCACCTGAGCACCAGGAAAAACTGGAGACTCAAGCTCAGCCAGAACTCATCTTCCCTACCTGATCTCCACCCTCCTGTCATGCCAACTTTGTTCTCTCTTATTGCAGACTGTCTCGCTCTACTTGGGAGAAAACACAGCCTCCCACAGCTCTAGAAGGTTACATTAATTTATTCACTCAATCAGCTATTGTTTTGGGGCCCAACTGCATGGCATGCATTGTTCTAGGCACTGGGGACATAGTAGTGACAAGGAAAGGACTCCCCTCAAGGAGCTCATGTGTTGTGGAGAGAGTCAAATAATAAATAAATGCACAAATAACATGCCAGGTAGTGGTAATTGCTATGGAAAAAATAACAAGCATAAAGTTAGGGAGTGTCAAGTAGTGATGGTGATGGTGGTGGAAGTAGAGTGTGTTACTTTATTAAAGGTGGCCAGGGGCCGGGTGTGGTGGCTCACACCTGTAATCCCAGCACTTTGGGAGGCCAAGGCAGGTAGATCATGAGGTCAGGAGTTCGAGACCAGCCTGGCCAACATAGTGAAATCCCATCTCTACTAGAAATACAAAAATTAGCGGAGCATGGTGGTGTGTGCCTGTAGTTCCAGTTACTCGGGAGGCTGAGGCAGGAGAATCACTTGAACTCAGGAGGCGGAGGTTGTGGTGAGCTGAGATCGAACCACTGCACTCCAGCCTGGGCAACAGAGTGAGACTTGATTATATCTGAACAAGTGGAAAATGTTTGGGAGGAAGTAATAAGTATATTTGATGAAACAGCAAATACAAAGACCCTAAAGTGGGAAAGTGATTGACATGTTCAAAGACAAGCAAGGGAACTAGTGTGCTAGAGCAGAAGTGGGTGACAGGAAGAGTGCTAAGAGGCAAGAGCAGAAAGGTAGCAATGGCCTTGCCACATGGATCCAAGATTATCGTTAGGATTTGGGCTTTTACTCTGGGATGGCAAGTCAGTGGAAAATAATGAGCTGAAAATTAACATGATCTGATTTGTTTTAGCAGAACTACTCTGGCTGTGTAGGGGGCAAGAGTGGAGACAGGGAGACTATTTAGGAGATCATTTGAATAATCCTTGTAAGAGATGGTGAAACTTGAACCAGGTGATAAAGCTGATGAGAAGTGACCATATACTGAATATACATGAAGGTTGTCAGCATTGTATGCTGAAGTACTGGATGTGGAGATATAGGACAAAGAGAAAAGCAAAGACAGCCCAAGGCAGACAGAGGATACAGGAGGTCTCAAGACCCAGCCCTGGGGCTCTCCAATCTTTAGAGACTAGGAATCGGGGAACAAACCTGAAAAGGCGACTGAAAAGGAATAGCCAGTGAGGTAGGAGGGAAAACAAGAGTGGTATCCCAGAAAGCAGATGCAGAAAGTAGAAGAGGCAGCCAAGAGCAATGACTCATGCCTGTAATCCTGGCACTTTGGGAGGCCAAGGTGGGAGGATCACTTAAGCCTAGGAGTTCATGACCAGACTGGGCAACATAGTGTGACCTCATTCCTAGAAAAAATTTTTAAAAATTAGCTGAGCATGGTAGCACATGCTTGTGGTCCCAGCTACTTGGGAGTCTGAGGCAGAAGGGCTGCTTGAGCCCAGGAGGTCAAGGCTGCAGTGAGCCATGTTCACACCACTGCACTCTAGACTGGGCAACAGAGCAAGACCCTGTCTCAAAAAAAAAAAAAAAAAAAGTGGGGTGGGAGAAAAAGAAAGTGGAGGAGGAAGTGATTAACCATGCTAAATGCTGCTGAATGATGGAGAAAAATGAAGCCTGAGAATTGATCCCTAGATATCACCATGGTGGGGGAGAGGGAATGACCCAGATGACCTTAATAAGAGCTGTTTCAGTAGAATGATAGAGGCACGCTCTAAAAGTTTGTGCCACTAAAGGGGTGCTGAATTTTCCATTCCAATCTTTATTTTATTTTTATTTTTATTTTTATTTTTATTTTTGAGACGGAGTCTCACTCTGTCGCCCAGGCTGGCAGGCTGGAGTGCAGTGGCAGGATCTCAGCTCACTGCAAGCTCAGCCTCCCGGGTTTACGCCATTCTCCTGCCTCAGCCTCCCGAGCAGCTGGGACTACAGGCGCCCGCCACCTCGCCCGGCTAGTTTTTTGTATGTTTTAGTGGAGACGGGGTTTCACCGTGTTAGCCAGGATGGTCTCGATCTCCTGACCTCGTGATCCACCCGTCTCGGCCTCCCAAAGTGCTGGGATTACAGGCTTGAGCCACCGCGCCCGGCCCATTCCATCTTTAAAATCCTAAAGACAGTTCTTGATTAACTTGGTTCAGGTCAGGTACCCATCTGTAGATCAAGCAATTATGGCCATAAGGAAAGGCAATTTGGTGACTCAGTGGTGGACCAGTCAACAGTGGGGAATCTCATGCTGTCCTGGAAGATCATGGGCATTCTTGAGATATAAATGTGGATAGAGAAAGGAGGCAATTCCTGGAAAAGAAAGATGACATCTGCATGGATCCCCTCCATTGGTTCTATCACTTAATCTTTAATTATAAAATGGGGTTGAAAGTTCCAGTTTCACAGAACTGATGTCAAAATCAGATCAAAGAAGAAAATGTGGTGAATGAACTCTGCAAATACTGTAACTTCTACACAAGCATAATGGGTTACCATTAGGTTGCCATAATGGAAGTCCACACCATGTGGCACTTCTCCAGCCACATTCCTGTGCCCCATGAAGAAGCTATAGGTATATATACTCCAAGTTTAGCTTGATGTCCTGGCTAGTGCAGGAAAAACACAATTTCCCCCACTGCCCCGAGTTTAAATATGAGGAGCTCTTAGAAAAATGTGCTGTTAACATCTCACTAAACAGAAGCAGAAGAAGCCATCCCAAGAGGAGCGTAAGAGTAGTAATGTAAGGCTCCAAAGAAAAATAAGAAATCATTGGCAAAGAGGGAAAGAAAAGAAGCAAATAAAGGAGTACTCTTTCCTTTTTTCTTCTACATGTCTGCATGCTGTGGGGATTTGTCCTTGTTCTTTCTTTCTAGTTCTGACAAAGCATTTCAAATCTGGAGTGTTTTTAATATAAAAAGAGACCTTGAAGAGCTCTAACACCAAATGAGCCCAATTACTCCTTGGCTGTACGTTTGGTACTTAAGGAGGCTTATTAATTCTTTGATACTAAAATGAGTCCTATTTGAAGAAAGATGGGAGAAAATTTTGTTCTCATCCATAGAGAATTAAGAATATTTAAAGACTACTAAGCTACTTGGGAGTCTGAGGCAGAAGGGCTGCTTGAGCCCAGGAGGTCAAGGCTGCAGTGAGCCATGTTCACACCACTGCACTCTAGACTGGGCAACAGAGCAAGACCCTGTCTCAAAAAAAAAGTGGGGTGGGAGAAAAACAAAGTGGAATCACACAGGAAAAAATCCCTCCCTTTTCATTTCTGTCAGGTTTTTTATTATATTAAGGAGAACAGCTCAGCTTATATAGGCTTTAAAACCTCTCTAACATTGCTTATTTTAATAAAGAGAACTGCCTGGGGGTCAGAGTCTTCAATAGGCGATGATCGCTTTGTAGTATTTAATAAAATTATTTCAGTTTCACTGTTTTAATTTTTACCATGATTTTGACAAGCAGTATTGATTTTCAATTTGTGATAGTATATTTTCTTTCTTTCTTTATTTTTTTAAATTTTATTTATTTATTTATTTATTTTGAGACAGAGTCTTGCTCTGTCACCCAGGCTGTAGTGTAGTGGCGCTATCTCGGTTCACTGCAACCTCTACCTCCCAGGCTCAAGCGATTCTCCTGCCTCAGCCTCCCGAATAGCTGAAATTATAAGTGCCACCACAACACCAGGCTAATTTTTGCATTTTTAGTAGAGATGGGGTTTCACCATGTTGGCCAGGCTGGTTTTGAACTTCTGACCTCAGGTGAGTCACCTCCCTTGGCCTCCCAAAGTGCTGCAATTACAGGGATGAGCCACCATGTCTGGCCTGATATTTTCTTTTAAAAGGCATTAATTGAAGAAAAAGAAAATGAGTTCAATGAAAACCTTAGGCAAGTAATATAAGTGGCATATGGAAGAAGAAAAGAATTATAAACGTTGTATGCAGAATATTGAAGCCAGGAAATGCTGGTCTGAATAGACTTCACATTTGAGTTTAAACCCGATGGGAAAGACACATGTAAATATGAGAAGAAATCCCCCAAAATGGTATTAAAATAAAACACAAACCTGTCACTGGCAGCTAGTGTAGTGTATTCCTCTAAACAGACATATTTGCACAAGCTATAAATGTATGTGGCCAAAGGGCTAGCAATAACAAACTTCAGTGACACATTTCTTCAGAAACTCTGCCTTATATTTGCATACTTAACCAACAGCATTACCAGAATCAGCAATTCCCTCTTTCTTCCTTGGGGATTGCCCATCAATTACAGATGTTTCAGCACATTTTTCTGTTCATGACCAGAGAAGGGATAATCCTGTAGGAATGCAGGAAATTTACATATAACATTGCATACATTCTTAGTCTGAATAATGATAATAGGCCAGGCACAATGGCTCATGCCTGTAATCCCAGCACTTTGGGAGGCCAAGGCGAGGGGATCACCAGAGGTCGGGAGTTTGAGACCAGCCTGGCCAACATGGTGAAACCACGTCTCTACTAAAAATACAAAAAATTAGTAGGGCATGGTGACACGCACCTGTAGTCCTAGCTACTAGGGAGGCTGAGGCACAAGAATCTCTTGAACCAAGGAGACGGAGGCTGCAGTGAGCTGAGATCACACAATTGCACTCCAGCCTGGGCAACAGAGTAAGACTCTGTCTCAAAAGAAAAAAAAAATAATAATAATAATAAATAATAAGTCTAGGGGTAATTGGATTTATTTTTAAGTCCAAGGATAAATGCTTGAGGGGATGGATACCCCATTCCCCAAACTAAGCTTCATAAGTGAAGGAGAAATAAAATCATTTACAGACAAGCAAATGCTGAGAGATTTGTCACCACCAGGTCTGCCTGACAAGAGCTCCTGAAGGAAGTACTAAACATGGAAAGGAACAACAGGTACCAGCCACTGCAAAAACATGCCAAATTGTAAACACCATCGATGCTAGGAAGAAACTGCATCAACTAAGGAACAAAATAACCAGCTAACATCATAATGACAGGAGTAAATTCACACATAACAATATTAACCTTAAATGTAAATGGGCTAAATGCTCCAATTAAAAGGCAAGGACTGGCAAATTGGATAAAGAGTTAATACCAATCAGTGTGCTGTATTCAGGAGACCCATCTCACATGCAGAGACACACATAGGCTCAAAATAAAGGGATAGAGGAAGATCTACAAAGCAAATGGAAAGCAAAAAGAAAAGCAGAGGTTGCAATCCTAGTCTCTGATAAAACAGACTTTAAACCAACAAAGATCAAAAGAGACAAAGAAGGCCATTACATAATGGTAAAGGGATCAATTCAACAAGAAGAGCTAAGTATCCTACATATATATGCATGCAATATAGGAGCACCCAGATGCATAAAGCAAGTCCTTAGAACCTACAAAGAGACTTAGACACAAACACAATAATAATAGGAGACTTTAACACCCCACTGTCAACATTAGACCAATGAGACAGAAAGTTAACAAGGATATCCAGAACTTGAACTCATCTCTGCACCAAGCGGACCTAATAGACATCTACAGAACTCTCCACCCCATATCAACAGAATATACATTCCTCTCAGCAGCACATTGCACTTATTCCAAAACTGACCATATAGTTGGAAGTAAAGCACTCCTCAGCAAATGTAAAAGAAATCACAACAAACTGTCTCTCAGACCACAGTGCAATCAAACTAGAACTCAGAATTAAGAAACTCACTCAAAATCGCACAACTACATGGAAACTGAACAACCTGCTTGTGAATGACTACTGGGTACATTGCAAAATGAAGGCAGAATAAAGATGTTCTTTGAAACCAATGAGAACAAAGACACAACATATCAGAATCTCTGGGAAACATTTAAAGCAGTGTGTAGAGGGAAATTTATAGCACTAAATGCCCACAAGAGAAAGCAGGAAAGATCTAAAATTGACACCCTCACATCACAATTAAAAGAACTAGAGAAGCAAGAGCAAACACATTCAAAAGCTAGCAGAAGGCAAGAAAAAACTAAGATCAGAGCAGAACTGAAGGAGACAGAGACACAAAAAACCCTTCAAAAAAATCACTGAATCCAGGAGCTGGTTTTTTGAAAAGATCAACAAAATTGATAGACCACTAGCAAGACGAATAAAGAAGAAAAGAGAGAAGAATCAAACAGATGCAATAAAAAATGATAAAGGGGATATCACCACCGATCCCACAGAAATACAAACTACCATCAGAGAATACTATAAACACCTCTACACCAGTAAACTAGAAAATCTAGAAGAAATGGATAAATTCCTGGATACATACACCCTCCCAAGACTAAACCAGGAAGAAGTTGAATTTCTGAATAGACCAATAACAGGTTCTGAAATTGAGGCAATAATTAATACCTACCAACCAAAAAAGAGTCCAGGACCAGACAGATTCACAGCCGAATTCTACCAGAGGTACAAAGAGGAGCTGGTACCATTCCTTCTGAAACTATTCCAAAAAATAGTTTTTTTGGAATTAAAAAAAAAGGGGGGAATCCTCCCTAACTCACTTTATGAGGCCAGCATCATCCTGATACCAAAGCCTGGCAGAGACACAACAAAGAGAATTTTAGACCAATATCCCTGATGAACATCTATGTGAAAATCCTCAATAAAATATTGACAAACCGAATCCGGCAGCACATCAAAAGCCTTATTCACCATGATCAAGTTGGCTTCATCCCTGGGATGCAAGGCTGTTTCACATTTGTGAATCAATAAACGTAATCCATCACATAAACAGAACCAATGACAATAACCACATGGTTATCTCAATAGATGCAGAAAAAGCCTTTGACAAAATTCAACAGCTCTTCAAGCTAAAAACTCTCAATAAACTAGGTTTTGATGGGACGTGTCTCAAAATAATAAGAGCTATTTATGACAACCCCACAACCAATATCATACTGAATGGACAAAAACTGGAAGCATTCCCTTTGAAAACTGGCACAAGACAGGGATGCCCTCTCTCACCACTCCTCTTCAACATAGTGTTCAAAGTTCTGGCCGGGCAATCAGGCAGAAGAAAGAAATAAAGGGTATTCAATTAGGAAAAGAGGAAGTCAAATTGTCCCTGTTTGCAGATGACATGATTATATGTTTAGAAAACCCCATCATCTCAGCCCAAAATCTCCTTAAGCTGATAAGCAACTTCAGCAAAGTCTCAAGATACAAAATCAATGTGCAAAAATCACAAGCATTCCTATATACCAACAACAGACAAACAGTGAGCCAAATCATGAGTGAACTCCCATTCACAATTGCTTGAAGGAGAATAAAATACCTACGAATCCAACTTACAAGGGATGTGAAGGACCTCTTCAAAAAGAACTACAAACCACTGCTCAATGAAATAAAAGAGGATACAAACAAATGGAAGAGCATTCCATGTTCATGGAAAGGAAGAATCAATATTGTGAAAATGGTCATACTGCCCAAGGTAATTTATAGATTCAATGCCATCTCTATCAAACTACCAATGACTTTCTTCACAGAATTGGAAGAAACTATTTTAAAGTTCATATGGAACCAAAAAAGAGCCCACATTGCCAGGACAATCCTAAGCCAAAAGAACAAAGCTGGAGGCATCACACTACCTGACTTTAAACTATACTACAAGGCTACAGTAACCAAAACAGTATGATACTGGTACCAAAACAGAGAGATAGACTAATGGAACAGAGCAGAGGCCTCAGAAATAATACCACATTCCCTTTCCCCATTAATAAATGGTGCTGGGAAAACTGGCTAGTCATATGTAGAAAGCTGAAACTGGATCCCTTCCTTACACCTTATACAAAATTTAATTCAAGATGGATCAAAGACTTAAATGTTAGTCCTAAAACCATAAAAACTCTAGAGTAAAACCCAGGCAATACCATTCAAGACATAGGCATGGGCAAGGACTTCACGACTAAAACACCAAAAGCAATGGCAACAAAAGCCAAAATAGACAAATGGGATCTAATTAAACTAAAGAGCTTCTGTACAGCAAAAGAAACTACCAGTCAGAGTGAACAGGCAACCTACAGAATCTGAGAAAATTTTTGCAATCTACCCATCTGACAGAGGGCTAATATCCAGAATCTACAAAGAACTTAAATAAATTCACAAGAAAAAATCAAACAACCCCATCAAAAAGTGAGCAAAGGATATGAGCAGACGTTTCTCAAAAGAAGACACTTATGCATCCAACAGACACATGAAAAAATGCTCATCATCACTGGTCATCAGAGAAATGCAAATCAAAACCACAATGAGCTACCATCTCACACCAGTTAGAATGGCAATTATTAAAAAGTCAGGAAACAACAGGTGCTGGAGAGGATGTGGAGAAATAGGAACACTTTTACACTGTTGGTGGGACTGTAAACTAGTTCAACCATTGTGGAAGACAGTGTGGTGATTCCTCAAGGATCTAGAACTAGAAATACCATTTGACTCAGCCATCCCATTACGGGGTATATACCCAAAGGATTATAAATCATGCTACCATAAAGACACATGCACACATATGTTTATTGTGGCACTATTCACAATAGCAAAGACTTGGAACCAACCCAAATGTCCATCAATGATAGACTGGATTAAGAAAATGTGGCACATATACACCATGGAATATTATGCAGCCATGAAGAAGGATGAGTTCATGTCCCTTTTTGGGACATGGATGAAGCTGGAAACCATTATTCTGAGCAAACTATCACAAGGACAGAAAACAAAACACCTCATGTTTTCACTCATAGGTGGGAACTGAACTATGAGATCACTTGGACACAGGGTGGGGAACATACACATGGGGGCCTGTCATGGGGTAGGGGGAGGGAGGAGGGATATCATTAGGAGATATACCTAATGTAAATGACAAGTTAATGGGTGCAGCACACCAACATGGCACATGTATACATATGTAACAAACCTGCACGTTGTGCACATGTACCCTAGAACTTAAAGTATAATAAAAAAAAGAGATAACTAAAATTGTCGTTATCTACAGATAACATGTTGTATATATAAAAAATCAGAAATTATATAATTATTGATATTAAATAAACTTAGCAAGATTGCAGATATGAAGATAAATATTTTAAAAATCAACAATATTTCTAGATATCATTAACAAACAATTGAAAAATATTTTTAAAAAATACTGTTTACATTCCTTTGGGTATATACCCAGTAATGGGATTGCTGAGTCTAATGGTAGTTCTGTTTTTAGATCTTTGAGGAATCACCACATTGCTTTCCACAATGGTTGAACTAATTTACACTCCCACCAACAGTGTATATGCATTTCTTTTTCTCTGCAACCTTGCCAGTTATTGCAGTACTATTCACAATAGCAAAGACATGGAATCAACCTAAATGGCCATCAATGATAGACTGAATAAAGAAAATATTATATATATACACCATGGAATGGAATACTATGCAGACATAGAAAGAATGAGATCAGCCTGGCCAACATGGTGAAATCCCATCTCTACTAAAAATACAAAAACTAGCTAAGCATGATGGCACCTGTAATCCCAGTTACTCAGGAGGCTGAGGCAGAAGAATTGTTTGAACCCAGGAGGTGGAGGTTGCAGTGAGCCGAGGTCGTGCCATTGCACTCCAGCCTGGATGACAGGGCAGGACTCCATCTCAAAAAAAAAAAAAAAACAACGAGATCTTGTCCTCCTTTGCAGGAACGTAGATGGAGATGGAGGCCATTATCCTTAGCAAACTACCGCAGGAACAGAAAACCAAATACCACATGTTCTCACTTACAAGTGGGAGCTAAATGATGAGAAGGCATGGACACATAGAAGGGAACAGCACACACTGGAGCCTATCAGAGAGTGGAGGGTGGGAGGAGGAGGGAGAGGATCAGGAAAGATAACTAAGCTTAATACCAGGGTGATAAAATAATCTGTACAACAGACCCCTGTGACATCAGTTTACCTATATAACAAACCTGCACATGCACCCCTAAACTTAAAAGTTAAATAAAAATAAATAAAAATTTTAAAAGATGCTATTTACAAAAATATCAAAACACCTTAAATACTGAGGGAAAAACCTAATAAAGATGCACAAGACTTCTATGTAGAATATTGCAAAATATTATTTAGAAAAACTAAAAAAGACCTAAATAAATGCAAAAATAGACTAGCTTCATGTATCAGAAGGCTCGAAATTCATGAACCTGTGTAGTGTAAAGATGTCAGTTCCCCCCAAATCTATCTATAGATTCGAGTCACTCCCAAACAAAATTTCAGAAAGTGTTTCTGTGTACATTCATAAGCTCTCTAAGTTTTATATGGAAATTCAAAGAATGATTAATAAGTAAGACAATCTTTAAAAAAGTTAGAGGATTTACAATATCAAATATCAAAGCTACATATAAAGCTACGATAATCAAGACAGAGCGAATTAGTGAAAAGTAGACAAATAGATCAATAAAACAAAATAGAAAGTTCAAGGTGGGCAGATCACTTGAGTTCAGAAGTTCAAGACCAGCCTGGGCAATATGGTGAAACCCCATCTCTACAAAAACAAACAAACAAAACAACAAAAACCCAAATGCACACACACAAATAGAAAATTCAGAAACAGATCCACACATACACATATACCAAAGTCACATTGCGATGCATTGGAGACAGGATGATCTTTTCAATAAATGCTTGTGGATTAATTGGATATCCATATGGAGAAAAATGAATCTTCATCCATATCATACAAAATAATGAATTCCAGATAGATTTTAGATTGAAATGAAAGAAGCAAAATAATAAAGCTTCTAGAATAAAATATATATCTTTATACCTTTGGAGTAAACAATTTTTTTCCTTTACTTATTTTTTCTTTTTTTACTTTTCATGTGAAGTCCAAAGCAATTTTTTTTTTTTCTTGAGATGGGGTCTTGTTCTGTCACCCAGGCTGGAGTGCAGTGGTGTGAACATGGCTCACTGCAGCCTCAACCTCCCAGGCTCAAGTGATCCTCCCACCTCAGCCTCTGGAGTAGCTGGGACTATACGCACCTGCCATCACACCCAGCTGATTTTTAAAAAAAATTTTTATAGAGACGGGGTCTCCCTATGTTGCCCAGGCTTGCAAATATTTATTAAACAGAACTCTGCTCCAAACTTAAAGGAAACTTTTCATAAATTGTACTATGTTAATTTTTTATTTTTATTTTTATTTTTATTTATTTATTTATTTATTTATTTTTGAGACAGAGTCTTGCTCTGTTGCCCAGGCTAGAGTGCAGTGGCGCGATCTTGGCTCACTGCAACCTCCGCCTCCCAGGTTCAAGTGATTCTCCTGCCTCAGCTTCCCAAGTAGTTGGGATTACAGGCGTGAGCCACTGCACCCAGCCAAAATTTTTAAATTCAGAAATTCAGAAGAAATCACTAAGACAGTGAATAATGAGAAAGAGTATTGGAAATACATATGTCCAGCAAAGGGCTCATATAGAGGAAACAATAAGATGGACAACCTTATAGTAAAGTAAGAGGAGGCTGAACAGATGCTTCACAGAAGAGGAGCTATCCAAATGCCCACTAAACATTATGAAAAGGTGCTCAATCAGGGTTGTTTTCTCATTTCATTTTATTTTTCCAGAGAGCTTGTCGGCAAACATTTACCAGAGCATTCTTGAGTGAGGTCAATCCTATTCTTTGTGGTTTTATTTGTAATAGCAAAATACTGGAACCAAACCAGATTTCTATCACTAGTGAACTTGTTAAATAAACTGTGGATGCACCCACACAGTGTATTATTCTGCAGCAGTGCAAAGGAATGAGGAAGACTTCTTTATAATAAACCTACACAGAGGAATATTAAGTAGAAAAGAAAATGAGGAAGATTTCAGTATTATGATACTGAGTAAGCCCAGGATATACTGTTCAATGAAAAAAAGAGGCACAGAACAGGGCTTGTAAGCTGCCATTTTGTGTACAAGCGAGGGGAATATGAATATAAGTACGTGTTTATATTTTCTAAAAAGAGGCAACTGAAGAATAAACCAAACTCTAATAGATAATTAGTTGCTACCTACAGTGGGAGGAAGGGTAGTAGAAGAAGAGTGGGGTTGGATATTAACATGAGAATTCTCTGATTGTGCCAGTTTTTTGTTTATTTTTTTGAAATAGAGATGGGGTCTTACTATGTTAACCAGGCTGGTCTCAAACTCCTGGGCTCAAGTGATACTCTCTCCTCAGCCTCCCAAATTGCTGGAATTACAGATGTGAGCCACTGTGCCTGGCCTGATTGTATTGTTTTATAGTTTTGAGTGAACTATGTAAATGTTTTACATAATTTAAAAAATACTAAATTCTTAAAAACCAGTTTCTGACATTTGAAAACAAATGGATGAATATAATCTATTGATGAATAAAATCATATTCATATAATGAATATAATCATAACTATATAAAATTGATAGAATAACAGGGAAAATAATTATTTACAGTGACTTTTAAATGCAGTAATTTGATTATATATCTCTACTGATGTATCTCTAGGGACCACAAGATCCACAGAGAAATCTTAAACTGAATTCAGTGGGGGCTTTTTGTTTTGTTTTGTTTTGTTTTGTTTTGTTTTGTTTTGTTTTGAGACGGAGTTTCCTTCTTGCCACCCAGGCTGCAGTGCAATGGCAGGATCTCGGCTCACTGCAACCTCCGCCTCCTGGGTTCAAGTGATCCTCTGCCTCAGCCTCCCAAGTAGCCTGGATTACTGGTGCCTACCACCAAGTCTGGCTAATTTTTGTATTTTTAGTAAGGATGGGGTTTCACCACATTAGCCAGGCTGGTCTCAAACTCCTGACCTCAGGTGATCCACTCTCCTCAGCCTCCCAAATTGCTGGGATTACAGGCATGAGCCACCATGCCCGGCCCAGTGATCTTATTATTAGAAACAATATGAGTCTTGTTTTTTTTTTTTAACTATTATGTGTACATTATAGTATTAGGAAATAAGTACTTGAATTAATGTTTTTAAGAACCAACATTTTCAAGGTAAAGAGAAAAGAAATAAGAATAAAAATTTTTAAAGTGTAGCCACAATCCTATAATCTTAAATTTGAATTGATTCATCTCTGTTAGAATAGCTGGTTTTTTTTTTTTGATAGAATTTTAAAAACTAGAAAATATAATAACAAATATTGGTGAGGATGTGGAGAAATTGGAACCCTTGTTCATTACTGGTGGGATGTAAGGTGGTACACCTGCTATGGAAAACAGTATGGCAGTTCCTCAAAAAATTAAATATAGAATTACCATATGCTTCAGTAATTATGCTTCTGGGTATATACCCAAAATAATTTAAAGCAGGGACTCAAACAAGTATTTGTACATCCATATTCTCGGCATTATTATTCACAATAACCAAAAGTTGGAAGCAACCTAAGTGTCCATCGACAAATGGATGGATAAACGAAAATGTGGTAATACATACAAAGCAATCTTATTTAGCCTTACAAAGGAAGGCAATGCTGACACAAGTTTCAACATGCGTGAACCTAATGGACATCGTGCTAAGTGAAATAAGCCACTCACAAAAGAACAAATATTCATAGATATGGAAGTAGGATGGTGTTTGCTGGGAGTTAGAGTGGGGTGGGGGTGGGAGGTGGGGAATAGGACGTTAGTGGGTTTTGGGGGGTTGGGTTTTTTTTGAGATAGGGGTCTCTCTTTGTCACCCAGGTTGTAATGCAATGGCGTGATCACGGCTCACTGCAGCCTCAACCTCCCAGGACTAAGTGATCCTCCCTCCTCGGCCTCTGGAGTAGCTGGGACTGCAGATGTGCACCACCACGCCCAGCTAATTTTTATATTTTTTGTAGAGATAAGGTCTCCCTATGTTGCCCAGGCTGGTTTTGAACTCCTGAGCTCAAGTGATCCTCCCGCCTGGGCCTCCCAAAGTGCTGGGATTACAGGCATGAGCCACCACTCCTGGCTAGAGGTTAGTGTTTAACGGGTTCAGCGTTTCAGCCTAGGAATAAAAATGTTCTGGAGATGGATAGTGGTGACAGCTGCAGAACAATATGAATGTACTTAATGTCACTAAACTGTACACTTAAAAACATAGTAAAATTAAAATTGTAAAATTTATTATGCATATTACACTATAAGAAAAAATGAAATCGGAAATAGCAATATGAACTTATTATGTATTTGTCTCTTGCTATGAAATACATATTTCTAAGCCTTGTCCACTAAAAAGGCCTGGAAGGAAACAATGTAGCAATGAGCCACCATTACCAAGACTGTAGCTCCTGAATACTATTTACCAGGAACCAGAATCTGAACCCTTTAGAGAAATAACTGATTCCAGTTTTGGGGCAAAAAATACACAAGGTGGTCTTGGGACATCTTGCTGAGTCAGAAAACAAAGACACTATTGAAGACAAGTGGTTGTTTAAAAAACACAGCTGCCAAAATGAAGGGGCTCCTATTGGCTAAAGACGGGATGATTTGAACATGGGAAAGGATCATGATTGTAACTGACTGGAACATATAAATCTATCCAAAACACATATAAATCCATGTATTCGTACTAATATTTTAAAAATAAAACAAAAATCCCAGCGTGGTGGCTCACACCTGTAATCCCAGTACTTTGGGAGGCCAAGGCGGGTGGATAACTTGAGGTCAGGAGTTCGAAACAAGTCTGGCTGACATGGTGAAACTCCCTCTCTACTAAAAATACAAAAATTAGCTTGGCGTGGTGGCGGGTGCCTATAATCCCAGCTACTCCAGAGGCTGAGGCACAGGAATCGCTTGAACCCAGGAGGTGGAGGCTGTAGTAAGCTGAGAGTGCACCACTGCACTCCAGTCTGGGCGACAGAGAGAGAGTCCATCTCAAAAAAGAAACTCAGTAGTCACAATTGGAAGTTGCTGGTGCACTAATTCATTATTGAGAAAACCAACCAAGGAAAGAAATTAAGCATTTATCCTGCCTTTTCCGTATAAAATCTATTCAGGGTAACCAAATAGTTGATTACAGAAAATACATGCAGTACAAATGATAGAATTAGAATGAATTTTTTAAAATGGTCTTCACCGTCACCAATAGATGCTAAAACCATATGTGAAGTGTTGATGTTGAATTTATCATAGTTGAATCAGGCTGACATCAGAATCCACTGTTCAATCTTAGCATTATGAAATAGCAAACCTCTACATCTAACTACCAACTTACAGGAACTATTGGGGATACAGAAACAAATTAATTTCCACTATGGAGAAGGAATTAGCCAAATCCAAAATAAGTGGAATTTTGTAGGACAAATGACCAAGTACCTTTTTTTTAAATATACATATTTTTCAATATCCCTGCAGATTTTGTTAATATTTTTTGTAGGGACAGGGTTTCACCATTTTGTCCAGACTGGTCTTGAACTTCTGGGCTTGAGCAATCCACCTGCCTCAGCCTCCTAGAGTGCTGGGATTATAGGCGTTAGCCACTGCACCAGGCCTCAACCTAGTCCCTTTAACAAATACATAAGAGAGATTGTAGAATAAAAGATACTTTACAACTTAACCAAATGTCACGTGTGGACTTATTTAGATCCTGGTGTCCAGAGCATTGTCCTTCATGTCCCTGCTTGCAAGATTCCCTGTGGGCCTTTGTGGATAAAATCTACAGCTGTGAAGATGTATTCTTTCCTGTCTTTTGGCTCAATCAGGGCTCAGGGCATTTACCTACACCTCATTTCAAGGCCTACATCTCACTTCAGCTACTGCTAGTAACAAATATGCAAGTCTCTACATCAGGTCAGTTTATAGAGGTTCCCTAGACTCTAAGGAGGGTCGCCTCACCCAGTCATGACCATCCTGTGGCTCTCAAGTCAGCACCCCTGCCTCCAGTTACCAAGGGTGGTTAGGAAATGAAATCTCAGAATATCTCTCCACCTGGCCACACTGCCTTGCTGTGTTGGTGTTGGTGTGGTTGCGGCTGCACTCCAGGTTAGGAAGGGGCAAACTGGGAGGCAGCCCCCTATCTGGGGAGTGGGAGACAGAGCTGCTACCCTACTTTTTCTAACATACACTCCTTCCTAGATGAAGCTCAGAGAGAGAAAACAGGACCACCATCCCTTCTCCTCTCTCCCTTCCTTCTTCCCATCATTCTCTTGACCAGAAAATATTTTCTTCTTCTTTTTTTTTTCTTTTGAGACAGAGTCTTGCTCTGTCACCCAGGCTGGAGTGCAGTGGTACAATCTTAGCTCACTGCAACCTTTGTCTCCTGAGTTCAAGCAATTCTTCTGCCTCAGCCTCCTGAGTAGCTGGGACTACAGGCACATGCCACTGTGCCCAGCTTTTCTTTTCTTTTTTCTTTTTTTTTTTTTTTGTATTTTTAGTAGAGACAGGTTTTCGCCATGTTGGCCAGGCTAATCTCGAACTCCTGACCTCAGGTGATCCGCCCACCTTGGCCTCCCAAAGTGCTAGGATTATAGGCATGAGCCACTGTGCCCGGCCTTGACCAGAAAATATTTTCTTTTGATTCCCTGTGTTTTCACCTCCTGCTGTGATAGAGTGACAGATGTTGTAGGTGGAGAGGTGTCTTTCTTACACTACAGAAGAATTCTGTGAGACGGGTTTTCCAGTCTGGGTTTTTTTTTTTTTTTTTTGAGATGAAGTCTCACTCTGTTGCCCAGGGTGGAGTGCAGTGGCACAATCACAGCTCACTGCAGTCTGGACTACCCAAGTTCAAATAACCCTCCCACCTCAGCCTCCCAAGCAGCTGGGACTATAGGCATGTGCCATCACACCTGTCTAACTTTAATTTTTGTAGTCAGCATCTCACTATGTTTTTCAGGCTGTTCTTGAAAACCAGGTTCAAGTGATCCTCCCTTTACGGCCTCGCAAAGCGCTAGATTATAGGCATGGGCCACCATGCCCAGCCAAGCTTTTGATATTCTAATGAAGAAATGAAGGAATATGGAACATTCTTTCTCAATAATCCTCTTTCCTGCTATCTAACGCTATATACCATATAGAAGTGGAATGTTACTACATTTTTAACATTCCTCTGTAACAAATCCTAATATCCTCAGCGTATGAATGCCTTGACCTCTACCAGGGCAAAACGCATGTGCTCAGAAAGGCAAAAAGAAAAAAAATCACATTAATAATTTTCATATTACTCTTATACACACACATATTTAATTGCAGTTGTAGAATGTATATTGTAAGTTTTATATTTTCAAGTATACAAGTAATAAATTACTACATATTTATTGGAAACAAAAACAAAAACAAAAAACCCACCTACTGGTTTTTTGTTTTGTTTTGTTTTGAGACAGGGTATTGCTCTGTTGCTGAGGCTAAAGTGCAGCAGCTTGATCTCAGCTTCCTGCAGGTCTGGACTTCTGGGGATCAAGCGATCCTCCCACCTCAGCCTCCAGAGTAGCTGGGGCCACTGGCAAGCACCACCACACCTGGCTAACTTTTTGTATTTTTTGTAGAGGGGTTTTTCCATGTTGCTCAGTCTGGTCTCAAACTCCTGGGCTCAAGTGATCCTCCCAAGTGGGCCTCCCAAAGTGCTGGGATTACAGGCATGTGCCACCTCACCCAGTTCCATCTACTGTTTTATAACTTACTTTTGCATATAAAAACATAATTGGGCCAGATGTGGTGGCTCATGCCTGTAATCCCAGCACTTTGGGAGGCCGAGGCAGGCGGATCACCTGAGGTCAGGAGTTCGAGACCAGCCCGGCCAACATGGTGAAGCCCTGTCTCTACTAAAAATATAAAAATTAGCCAGGTATGGTGGCACGTACCTGTAATCCCAGCTACTCAGGAGGCTGAGACAGGAGAATCACTTGAACTTGGCGGGGCGTAGGTTGCAGTGAGCCTCACAGCATTGCACTCCAGCCTGGGTGACAGAGCAAGACTCCGTCTCAAAATAAATAAATAAATAAATAAATAAATAAATAAATAAATAAATAAATAAAAAACATAAGAGTGTGTGTGTGTGTGTGTACCATTTTCCAATGTAATTCATTTTCCCATGTAATTCAGAGCAAAGCTAAAATACGCTTTTCAATCTCTAAGTGATGTCCCATTGTCTGGTGTACTTTTACACACTTAATCTTTAGCCAGTTTACTTTACTAGACAGTTAAGTTGTTTCCAGCTGAGCTGGGGTGAACAGCCCTTGTGCACATCTTTGGGTATTTTTTTCGTTATAAGTTTCTAGAGGTAGAGTGAGTTAGAGAATACAAGTACTTATGACTGATGTTACCAATTGCCTAACCTCAGAAAAGTCACAGCATTTTCTGGGTCTACCAGCAGGGTATGACACTGCCCACTTCTCCATACCTTCTCTAAGTTTATAATTTGTAATGCTAAAAGTGTAAATTTTGCAATTGTAAATTTTTTTAAATGTATGTTGAAATATCTTTACCTAGCTGGTAAATATTGGTTTAAACTTGTATTTAGTTCTTGTGAGATTGAAGAGTTTTTCATGTTCTAAATATGTGTTGACTATTTGCATTTATTAATTTAAATGGTATCTTCAGATAAGAAAATTGAGTTTCAGAAAGCTTAAATTACTTGGTCAAGGACACACAGCTTATGTGAGGCAGACAAAGAACTTTTCTTTCATATCCTAAAATGAAACGGAATTGTTCTTCACTTTGTCAGAGTGAGCAATAAAGCCCGTGGGGTAAAGTTCTGTTGAAGCCAAGAGTTCAAGGTCATATAACTAATAGATAAGTTCTTTCCAGTCAAATTATCTTTATAAAATATCACTTGGAGAATTGTCGTGAAAGTTTAATGAGTTACAGTTCTTTTCTTCTTCAATTTATAGTTCCAAGGTAAATTATATCTAGACTGAGATTGGAAGATGAAGAAACTGTTAAAAAGGGTGTCTAGGTGTGCTGACACCATCTTTCTCCCCATCCATGGATCATGAAACTCTGTGCAGCTGAGATGCTGAAGGAGACTCTGGTACTCCATGACCTCCTCCTCCCTTGCCACTGCATGAGGACAAAACAACCAACCATAAATGTTTTATGATGAGAGAATACAACCAGGAAACTATTTCTAGAGATACTCAGACCCTGATGTCTTACTTTTTGTTTCTGAATGCCTTTTTCATTTATATCCCAATTGATATATAAGGCCTGCTGATGTAACTTCGTGTGGCAAAGTCAAAGTCTCCTTCCTTTAATAACTAACAGGAGAGGCCATGAGTCAACTATTTTTTAAAAAGGGAAAAAAATAACAACGAAGGAAATGCCAGAATTACTTAAATCTTTAAAAAGCAGCAGCAGCATACTAGCAAAATGTAATTAATAAAAACTAGTCAAAAGTTTATTTGGATGGTAGAATTTGAAGGACTTAGGGGAAAAAAGAGAGATGCTAGCATTTATTGGAAGGACAAAAAAATTCTAACAATTCTTTCTATTTGACTCGGAGAGAGAACTTTTTCTTCCAGGAGCTGAATGACCAAGTTCTTCAAAGTAGAGCTTACAAGGGAAATGCCTCTCAACTTTTGTTCAATTTAAGATCATTTGTGTCCATGACTATTAGAAGACAATAAAGTAAAAAAGAATTGAAGTTAAAGACCAGTATCACTAGACATCTCCCTAAAGTGATGCTTCATATCCTGTATTTTGCTTTAGGCAGAGAAATGCCATAGAATTGGGTGCCAGCAGCAGTTACAGACGATGCAGGAGTCCAACCACTGCCCCATAAAATGTATTTAGTGCGCTACTGAGCACAGCACATTACAGACCCAAGTGTCTGCTGGATACAGGTGAATGGACTCTTAAAGACCTTGCACAAAATACAACATGTAACTCAGCTAGTTCTTTTTGTAACAACTCTATATTTGTTCCTAACATAAGAGGTGTTGGTGGCTGGGTGCGGTGGCTCATGCCTGTAATCCTAGCACTTTGGGAGGCCAAGGTGGGCAGATCACGAGGTCCGGAGTTTGAGACCAGCCTGACCAACATGGTGAAACTCCATCTCTACTAAATATACAAAAAATTTAGCTGGGTGTGGTGGTGCACACCTGTAATCCCAGCTACTCAAGAGGCTGAGGCAGGAGAATCGCTTGAACCTGGGAGGCGGAGGATGCAGTGAGCCAAGATCTGAGTGCCATTGCACTGCAGCCTAGGCAACAGGGTGAGACTCAGTGTCGGGAAAAATAAAAAATAAAAAAAAAAACAGGTGTTAGTTAAATGCACAAATTCCAGAGCCAGACCATCTGGCTCAACCCTTTCTCCTCCTAAAAGGGGAAACTTAGACAAGGCGCTGAATCTTTTTGTGCCTCAGTTTCCTCAGCTGTAAGATAAGGATGATAAGCCATAATATTTCATTTGATTCTTCCAACAACCTCATGAGGAAACAATAATCTTTACCTCACTGAGATACTGAGAGGATCAAGTGAATTAATTTGGGCCAAGTGCTTAGAAGAGTGCCTGGTATATAAGTGCTTTGTATGTGTTTGTTTGTTTTTGTTTGTTATTACCAGCTAAAATGGAACTTCTATGTAGCAATAGTATAAATACAGTTTAAAATCCACTTGGCCCACTGAAATTGCCTTTTCAAAAATTATAACAGTAAGAGAAATCTGACATAGCTGACTCTACTTTGCTTCTAACCTGTAAGCTATCCTTGTTCATTCCTGGGCATAAGCCAAACTAAGTTTTTTTTTTTTTTTTTTTTTGAGACAGAGTCTCACTCTGTCACCCATGCTGGAGTGCAGTGGCATGGTTAAGGCTCACTGCAACCTCTGCCTCCCAAGTTCAAGCAATTCTCCTGCCTCAGCCTACCGAGTAGCTGGGACCACAGGCATGTGCCACCATGCTAGGCTAATTTTTTTTTTTTCTTTGAGACATAGTCTTGCTCTGTTACCCAGGCTGGAGTGCAGTGGCACAGTCTCAGCTCACTGTAACCTCTGTCTCTCGGGTTCAAGCAATTATCCTGCCTCAGCCTCCTGAGTATTTGGGATTACAGGCCTCTGCCACCACACCTGGCTAACTTTTGTATTTTTAGTAGGGACGGGTTTCACCATGTTGGCCAGGCTGGGCTTGAACTCCTGACCTCAGTTGATCTACCCACCTTGGCCTCCCAAAGTGCTGGGATTACAGGCGTGAGCCACTGTACCCAGTGTAGGCCAAACTAACTTTAGGAGGAAGTTACAGTTTAACCTTGAAGTACAGATAGTAATAGCCCTTCCCAAAACTATCCCCTCCTCATTGGAGGACAGGAATCGTCTTTATAGAACCAATGAAAAGACAAAAGATCAGGATTATGAAGGGAGCCTGAATTCTGCTAAGATGTAGGCGTAAATGATCACCAACCATTGTTCCAGAGGACACAAGATTTGTAACTTCTCCAATGTACTCCTGTAGATAACATCATCACATGTTGTAGAACCTAAGATTGGTTTTCTTTTTCCTTTTTTTTTTTCTTTGGCATGGGGGTGGCGGGGGGACAGGGTTTCACTCCCGTCGACCAGGCTGGAGTGCAGTAAAGCAATCTCATCTCCCTGCAACTTCCACCTCCTGGGTTCAAGCGATTCTCCTGCCTCAGCCTCCCAAGTAGCTGGGATTACAGGCACTCACCACCATGCCCAGCTAATTTTTGTATTTTTAGTAGAGACAGGGTTTCACCATGTTGGCCAGGCTGGTCTTGAACTCCTGACCTCAAGTAATCCACCCGCCTTGGCCTCCCGAAGTGCTGGGATTACAGGTGTAAGCCACCGTGCTCAGCCCTAAGATTGGTTTTCTGAGATGTTTTTCAGACTTTTGGATTTCTGAGGACTGGCTGACCACAATCAGATCCACAAATCAACCAGTCCTGTAGCCCCACCCCAGAGACTGATTCTGCATAAGGACCAGTTTCCACACCCCTGTGATTTCATCTTCATCCAACCAGCAGAATCTATTCCCTAAACCCTGACTGCCATGTTATTCTTAAAAACTCCAGCCTCCAAATTTCCAGGGAGGCTGATTTGAGTAATAACCTCCTGTCTCCCCATGTGACTAGCTTTGTATTAATTAAGCTCCATCTTTACAACAATACCAGTGTCTCAGTGAATCAGCTCTACCTGTGTGGCAGGCAAGAACCCATCAGGGGATTGTACTACCAGCGTTGAACTTTTGAGACTCCTGCCTTTGCTTTTTTTTTTTTTTTTTTTGAGACGGAGTTTTGTTTGCTCTTGTTGCCCAGGCTGGAGTGCAATGTCGCAATCTCGGCTCACTGCAACCTCCGCCTCCCTGGGTTCAAACAATTCTCCTGCCTCAACCTCCCGAGAAGCTGGAATTATAGGTGCCTGCCACCACGGCCAGCTAATTTTTTGTATTTTTAGCAGAGACGAGGTTTCACTATGTTGGCCAGGCTGGTCTCAAACTCCTGACCTCTGGCAATCCACCTGCCTTGGCCTCCCAAAGAGGAGAGGTGGGATTACAGGCGTGAGCCACCGCACCTGGCTCGACTTTTGCTTTTAGTCGGGGAGATTTTGATTATTTCAAAATGTTTGTATATATTGAACTTTTTAAAATCTTTTATATTGCACTATTTTCAATGCATAATTTAAATGAACATAAAACAAGTATGCACTATAGGGGCTTTAGGTGTTGTTGGGCTCAGAATCCAACACCCCAAAATATGGCATTTTGACATGTTGACATGGAGAAACCTCAAGGTCTCTCACAAAGAAGTGGAAGTTCCTTTATCTGCCTAAGATTCAGACCCATCAAAGAAAGTAATTGTTTGTTCTTCCCCTTCCTGTAAGACCAAGAATGTAACCACACCTGAACAGACACTTTCACTATCAAAGAGAACTATTCACAAATTAATCTCTGTTCAGCGATCCATTCATTCTCCCTCCTAATCCCCTCAGCAATTCCTGTTCTCCCCACCTCCCACAACCTGTTTTACCATGATTCAAGCCCCGCTTCTCTCTGTAACCTCAAGATGGTATACAAACTTCTGTACCTCATTGGGAGGCTAGGTCTTCATTTTGAAGGCTCCTGTGTGTATGTTAAATACATTGGTATGCCTTTTCTTCTATTAATGAATCTGCCTGTCAGTGATTTTGAAGCAAACCTTCAGGGGACCAAGGGCTTTGGCCTCCCAGTGTGAAAGTGCTATGGGTGATGTAAGGCCTCTTGTCACCCAGGCTGGAGTGCAGTGGTACAATCATAGCTCCCTGCAACCTCAAACTCCTGGGCTCAAGCCATCCTCTTACCTCAGCCTTCCAAGTAGCGGGGACTACAGGCATGTGCCATCATTCCCAGGTTATTTATTTATTTATTTATTTATTAAGTTTTGTAGGGCCAAGATTTCACTAAGTTTCCCAGGTTGGTCTCAAACTCCTGGCCTCAAGTGATCCTTCTGCCTTAGCCTCCCAAAGTGCTGGGAATACAAGTGTGAGCCAACACTCCCAGCTCTATGGTAGACACTTTGGAAATACAAAAGATAGAAGGCAAAGATGACCATTGTTAAAATCTTGACATATTTCTTCTGGTCTTTTTTTCTAAGCACATGGTTTTATTTCATCTGCTTGTTAGTTGGTTGGTTTAATGTTTGTAGAAACAGAGGTCTAACTGTGTTGTCCAGGCTGGTCTTAAACTCCTGGGCTCACACAGTCCTCCTGTCTCAGCTTCCCAAAGTTCTGGGATTATGAGTGTGAGCCACTGCACCCAGCCAATATGTTTATTTTACATACATGTGATCAAATTGTATATGCAATTTTAGTATTTCTTTCTTCCCTTTATAAATATAGATTTATAACATGTGCTATCCCATGCTGTTAAAAACTTCATAAACTTCCTTTATGTAGGCTGCATAAGGTACTGTTGCTTGGCAGTTCCATAATATATTTACCATTCCATTTATGTTGGACATTTGGGTTTTTTCCAGCTGTTTTTTACTGTGGGACAAGTCTGTTCTCTCGTGCGCTTTTTTTTTTTTTTTTTTTTTTTTTTTTTTTTTTTTTTTGAGATAGGATTTCCCTCTGTTTGCCCAGGCTAGAGTGCTGTGGCGTGATCTTGGCTCACTGCAACCTCCACCTCCTGGGTTCAAGTGATTCTCCTGCCTCAGCCTCCCAAATAGCTGGGATTACAGGCACATGGCACTAAGCCTGGCTAATTTTTGTATTTTTGGTAGACGAGACTTTGCCATGTTAGTCAGGCTGGTCTCGAACTCTTGACCTCAAGTGATCTGCCTGCCTTCGCCTCCCAAAGTGCTGGGATTACAGGTGTGAGCCACAGTGCCCGGAACTGTTCTCTCTTTCTTGATAGTTTCCCTTCTGACATTTCTTTAATTCTTTTTTTTTCTCTTTTTTTTCCTTTTTTTTAGAGATAGTCTCACTCTGTCGCCCAGGCTGGAGTGCAGTGGCTTGATCTCGGCTCACTGCAATCTTCGCCTCCCAGGTTCAAGCGATTCTCCTCCCTCAGCCTCCCAAGTAGCTGGGACTACAGGCACGTGCCACCACGCCGCGCTAATTTTTTTGTATTTTTAGCAGAGACGGGTTTTCACTGTGTTAGCCAGGATGGTCTTAATCTCCTGATCTCGTGATCCGCCCGCCTCAGATTCCCAAAGTCCTGAGATTACAGGCGTGAGCCACAGCGCCCGGCCCCCCTTCTGACATTTCTTCAGATCTTCCTCAGACACCCAAAGACCTTAAAATCCCCCTAACCTTTCTGTCAAAGTTTGCTTTCTGGAAAGAGCTGATAAACTCATTCATACTAAAGTCTACAAGGTTGTAAATCTTAATCTATTATCGCTTAAAAGATGCTTCTATCAATTTACACCAAAGGAATGAAGCTCAAATTGTGAGGATTTAGTCATCAGAAAATCTAGTAGGGGAAATTCTCCCTACCCACAATCAGAGTAGATTCTACAATAGCAAAAAGAGTTCCGGGCTAATTTTAGGAAAGCTGATGAGATGACCGCTTACAGCTGCGGAGGTACTGATTCGGTATACGGAGGGAAAGAGTTTGTATATGTGAGAGTGAACTGGGTAGAAAATGGAAGAGAATCAGAAATTCACTTAGCAACACCAAATATATTTGGCACCACTAACCTAGTTTCTCCTGTGTTTGCCTTTCCAATCCGTTGGACCTTAGGGGATGGGCCGCCCACTTTCTCCCCAGAACAGCTCCCGGGTCCGGTTCTCAGTCCTAATTACTGCACCAAGCCTCCATGCTCCAGGGCCTGTGGTCACAAGGAGCGGAAGTAAAGTTCTAAGAGAAATCACCATCTCCTTGTGCAGGGAACACTTCCAAGCCCAGTGTCCACAGACAAATCACCTCCAGCGACTCGAAGAGGAGAATTAATAATCCCTGTGAGGGCACTGGAGGCTCCGCGTGAAAGTTTCCAAAGCCCTGTTCTGCCCCAGGACTCCTTTCTCTCCTCCCAGAGGCTTCAGGCTTTCGCGGCTGCTGGCACATCCCAGCCTGCGTAGCGGGGCAAGAGGGACCCAAGGCAGAATCAGCTTCCCCCAACTCGAAAGGGCACCCGTTCTCTAGGGTGCTGGCACTGGAAATAGCTGGTGTGGAGAACGAAGAGGGAGACGTGCAGGATGAAGCCCACGCCAAGGAGGGCAGTGGCTCCGCCTCTCTGGGTTAGGGACATAAGAAAACCCTGAACCCGAAGACCTAGCATGAGTGGGGCGTGGAAAGCGAGACAGACTCCAGTGGAAGGCTGTGGGGCGGGACTCAGGATTCCCGGAGAGGCTGCCCCAGCTCCTGCCGCAGCGCTGGGCGCCCTCCCACGCCTGCTCCCTAGGGACCCCAGGCGCCCCACGCACGCACCCACCCTCCTTCCCGGGCCCGCCGCTCCTCCCTCCTTCCTCGCTGGTTGGCCCGGGCGCCGCAGAGCGCAGCGGCGGCAGGAGGAGCCGGGCGCGCCTGCCACGCAAAACCACCGGGCTGGCAGGGCGGCAGGCGCGGTGCGCGATCCCGGGTGGCGGCGGCAACGGCGGTGGTGACCGCGGCGACTGCAGCGGCCAGCTCTCACCTCTCCCCTGTGCACCCGCATCTCGCCGCGCCGCCAAGCAGCCAGCAGTCCCCGGGTCGCCCAGCCCACGCGCTCACGGCCGAGCCCAGGGCACAATAGCGGCGACAGCCATGGGGAAACCGGCGAGGAAGGGATGCGAGTGGAAGCGGTTCCTGAAGAATAACTGGCTGCTACTGTCCACCGTGGCCGCGGTGGTGCTAGGTGAGCGGCGCGGCGGGTGGGCGATGAGCGCACCCTCACGCGCTCTCTGCGCCCAGGCCGCGTGCGGCTGTGAGGGTGGGCTTGGCGCTGGCGCACTCCATGCAGGGTCCCTCAATGCCCCCTCGGCCTTAGCCTCGAGTCCCCCGCGGGGCCTTCCCTCCCCCGCCCTCAAGCGCTCTAATTACTGCACAATAAGAACAAAGCTCCTCAGGGACTCCCATTTGAGTGCTCCTTGAGCTGCTGGTTCCTGCTCTACCCAAAATGATCAAAGGGGCTTGGGAGTCGAAAGGGAAGCAAGTAGCTCTTGGTTCTGCTCGTTTGAAAACAGGGTTCGATTTTTTTCTTTGTTAATCCCGCACCGTATCTCCCCCTAACACCGCCACCTTCCTCACCCCCACACCACGCTGCCCGGACAGAGATTGAGTGTGGACTACCGTTCTCCGTCGAACTGGAAGAGGCACCTTGGCCTCCGGGATGGGCCGGACCCTTGGGGGAGGGAGGCTGAGAACGCTGTCGCCGCTCACCATGGGCAGTGCGTGGAACGGTGCCTTCCCACGCGGCGAGCGTCGACTGCCTGCACCCGGGCTCTGAAAAGCTGCCACATTCGTGCCTGAATTCTGGGATGTGCCATTGTGGCCCGCGGGAGGTCACGGGGGAAGAGAGTTAAGAGAACTCAGCCGCCTCCCCTCCTGCCTTCCTTGCTCTCCACGTTGTTTTTGTATTTAAAATAATGTTTAAGCCATCCTTGCCTGTTTTTAAACAAGTGTGTATTTGAGTGATCCACCCCTCACAGATCACTGGACCAGGTGGATGTCTGAGCCATTGCTCAGAGGTATGAGTTATTTAGATTCTGATTTTTTGCCAAGGTTGTGTGTTTCTAGCTCTGGCCCGGGGATGCGCTTCCTTGGGATTAGGGCCATATCTATCTCCTTTCCCGTGATAGCTCCTCAGCAGGTGAGGGCTGTTGCACCCTCTGAGGAATGTGGATTCCTCAGCAGGCTCCACCTTCCCTTTGGAAACTGCAGCTGTGTTTGCTGAAAAGGCAAGTGGGGACAGCTTGTCTCCTACCAAACTCGAGTACCTTCCTCTCCAGTTGCTGCTCCTAAATCTCAGAATATATGCTGTTGTCTGCTTCCCCTCCGAACCGCCCCCTCCCCTTAGGGTGGGAATAGGGCAGGGAAATGGCCTTTGGAAGTTAATGGGATTGTTGGGGTCAGATTGGATTCTCCAGAACCTTGTGCAAAGGAAAGTCAGGTTTCTAGTAAATAAATAACATCCTGGAATGACCCTAGCAGAGGTTATTTGTAGGAGGAAAGGAGAGTAGAGAAGCAAATCTTGACTATTTCCCCCAACAAGTGCCAAGTGGTTTTGGAATTTTTTTTCCTTCGGTTTTGGACATTTTTAAGGGAAAGTTTATCCTACTCCACCATATTTAAATAGCATATGCTACAAAGAACGACTTGATTTCCTTTAGGCCAAAGAGAAGAGATGGCTTTGTTTGTTTTCCTAGTGATAAGAGTCGAGGATTAATTGTTAAAGCTCTTTTTGAAGACTTTGAGAGAGGGCCAGGGCGAGGTGGCTCACGCCTGTAATCCCAGTTACTCAGGAGGCTGAGTCAGGAGAATTGCTTGAACCCAGAAGGCAGAGGTTGAAGTCAGCCAAGATTGTGCCACTGCACTCCTGCCTGGGTGAGAGACCAAGAATCTACCAAAAAAAAAAAAGGAAAGAAAAAGATGACTCACACCTATAATCCCAACATTTTGGGAGGCCAAGGAAGGAGGATTGCTTGAGCCCAGGAGTTGGAGACCAGCCTGGGCAACATGGCAAAACTCCATCTCTACAAAAAAGTACAAAAATTAGCGTGGTGGTGCACATCTATACTCCTAGCTACTCAGGAGGCTGAGGTGGGAGGATCACCTGAGCCCAGGGAGGTGGAGGCTGCAGTGACCCATGATCGCAACACTGCACTCCAGCCTGGGCAACAAGAGTAAGACCCTGTCTAAAAGGAAAAAAAAAAAAGACTTTGCAGGGTAAACACTGGCTTGTGCCTCCCTCCTGATTCCCTGTGAAAGTGGAGTTATCCTGCCTTTTCAGCATGGGGCTCTCCAGAGATACTCACTTGTTACCCAAGTGTTGCACATCACCGGTCAGCATGCAATTCACTAGAGACTGGTTTGGAAAAGATTTTAAGCAATTGTTCCCTGGCCTTTGGAATCGGTTGCATGAATACGTCTTCAGGGTCAAGGAGAAGTACATACCCATTTTGCAGACATGGCCTTTGGTCTCAGATGGGCACTTTCCTCCAATTTTAATGTATGTGAGCCCCAAGAGCTTGGTTTGAGTACTTTTCTCCAGAAAGGAAAGTCACCACTTAAAAATCAAGTGTCCAGCTGAAATCTTCCTGGATATTTGCTCCCTCAGATGGCAACAAAGGGCAGTCCTGCTTCCGGTCTGAGAAGTCTCAAACCTAGACCACCCCCCATGTGCCCATTAACAGGGATCCTTTCCTTTTCCTTTTTCTTCAGAGTACTGGGCCTGAGTGGAAAATCATACTTCTGTTTGTGTAGTCTGTAAGGGCTGATTTGTTTAACTGGCAGTGAAATTCCAGTGACTTATAACAGTGGCACTGAGTCTATTCATAAACCCTTGCTAGATCATGATAGTAAGAGTTTATTTTATAACTGCCTTAACTGATCCAGAAAAATCACAGGAGCTCTGATGCAGCCTCCCTTCTGGACTTTTCAGCACGTGAACTTTAAAGAAAAAAACTGTGAAATTTATTAACTATCCTGACAAAACATCATTTTCTGATTATAGTCATTGAAATGTTTGGTCCCTGACCAGGTGCAGTGGCTCTCACCTGTAATCCTAGGACTTTGGAAGGCCAAGGTGGCAGGAATGAGTGAGTCCAGGAGTTTGAGACTGGCCTGATCTCATCTCTAGTTCTAAAAAAATTTTAAAGAAATAATAATGAAATGAGATGTTCAGTCACTACTATAATTTAGTAGCCCTGACACTTTAAAATATTTGATTATAGAAATAAGGGGCAAAGATTTTTATGAGCCAGCTTGAAGTCTGATTTTTCAAGATACAGCACATGAGGGGAAATGTAATAAAGGTCATCTTTATCAGGAGTGGAAGTTCACTCTTTTCATGGACAAGGAAATGCTAAGAACCAAACATTTCTCAAATTCTTGTTCACAAGATGAAGGGATTGAATAGTTAGGTGACCATCTTGGTTAATTTCTGTGACACCTTACATGCTTCCTGAAAATAATATCTTCGATTTTCACAGGAAAATCCTCTATCCCCTACTAAAAAACCACTAGGAACATTTTCACGGCTTTCACTATAATTCTTGTAGGCTTATTCTTTGCTTCCATAGAATGGTAGAATGAGTACAGAGCCTGGAGTGAAAAGTCCTTGGGATTTGAATTCTGGTACTATCAAGCTCTATCATGTAGGCAAATTGTGTATTCCCTACAAGCCTCAGTTTCCTCCTCTGGAAATTGGAGATATTAGTCATTACCTCGTTTGTTATTAGAGGTGATTAAGATAATGTGAAAAATACTCAGTTGTGTGGCTGGCATATATTCAGTACTCAATAGTTGTTATTTTAACGTAAATCTGAATAATTTGATTATGAGAAAATTAATATTTTCTTATGAAATAAATTATCTCATATTATGTCTCTGTCTCTGTTCTGCTTAGTGTCCCACCGATAATTTAGGGTGATTCAAGTGTTTTGATGACCTGCTCTGTCTGAGCTAGTAACTGTCTCCGTAGTATTATTCATTTCTTTAAAGGGGAAATGGAAAGAATGAATCATTTTGTTTTGTGCCCCACAGGCTAATCGCTAATCCTCAATTCATTTAAATATAATATTTAAATATATAATTTATATAAATATAATTTAAGTATGTAAATTCTGAAAGAAGGTTTTATGCTCTAAGTGGGAATTCTGTCCAAGCAGAGTTACTGAGTGAGAATTCTGCCAGCCTTCTGATTCGGGTCATCCAATAATGATTATATAGTATATAATGTTGTTAAGGCATTTCTTATATCCTCACCCTATTCACAATATAAAACCTAATCTTTCCCTCCAGACCAGTTATGCTATTACTTCAGTCATTTGAAAACTCTGTGATTTCAACTTAGAGCTACTCAGAAACAGCAATAGGTATTGACATTGACATGACAGAGCTGGCAAGCTTATTCATTCTAAAGTGTTTTCTTTGGAGCACTAAGGAAGCAATCCTGCATAGATTCTGATTCTATTATCTAAAATCAGAAACAGCTCCTTCATGATCTTAGTAATACCCTTGCCCAGCCTCATGTCTCTACCCTGGAGCTCATGTAGCGTGCATCTGGAAGTGCTAATTTGAGACGTGGCATAGGCTTTCCCGCCTTGTCTGTCTAGCCCTTGAAGACAGGGCCCAGCGGTGGTTCACGCTGGTTCCAGGCCCAGCCCCTCACCTGCATAGAACCTTGGCTCAGCACTGTTTAGGAATATCCCTATAGTAATCAACACTTAAGCCATTCATTCATTTAACGGATACATATCAGACACCCACTGTGCACCAGGGATTGTTCTAGAGCCGGGTCATACGGCATGTTCTCATGGGACTTAATGTTCAAGTAGAGAGAGGAAGACCATAAACAGAATACATAGGTAACCTACTGTATAGAGTATGTTAGATGAGAATAGTGTTCTGGAGTAGTATAGAGCAGGGAGTGGGCTGGCAAGGTGGGGGGTTGCAGTTTTAAACAGGGTGACAGGAGAGACCATACTGAGAAGGTGACAGTTGAATCAAGACTGAGGAGAGATGAAGGAAAAAGTTGCACAGGTATCTGGGGAACATCCTAGTTTGTGTGAGAAACATCAAGGAGTAGAATGAGGGAGGGAGAGAGTAGGAGGAGATGAAGGGGAGGTAAGGCTGGGGGCAGAGCAATAGGATGGTTCAGGTCCAAGGTCCAGGAAAGGGGTGATGGGTGCCTCAGCTGAGCAGCCAGGAGTGGAACACAATGGAAAGATAGCTGCTTGGGGTTAACCTGCAGGGCTTGGCTGAATTTGGTCCAAGGGAGAAGGCGGTGGCCATCTCTAGCAAAACAGAGAGTCCTGGAAGGGGCACTGCCTTGGAAAAGAACATGGCATGTTCCACGGTGGACATGTTGAGTTTGAGGAGTCAGAGGGGTGTTTGGGCAAAGATAGGCAGCAAGCACCTGGCTAAGTAAGTCTGGTGCTCAGGAGACAAACATGGAGTGGAGTGTCGACTTACGAGAGCATGTCAGGGACCTGATTGAGGCTTTGGGAATGAATGAACCTATCGTGGGAGAGTAGGGAGAAGAGAAGACCAAAGACAGAGTTCTGGACAACCCCAGCATTGGAGGCCTTGGAAGAGAAGGGCCCCATAGGAGAAACCGGAAGTGGTGTGATAGAAATTAAGAACAGGAACAGTGATGGGTGACAGGTTCAGGGGCAGGAGTGAAGGGATCTGGGGAGGACGTTCAACAGCGTTGGGGATACAAAGGGCAGGGACGTGACCTTCTGGGCTTTTATTTGGAGGCACTTAGATGTGAAAGAATTCAGAGAAAGTGGAAGTCATATTTAAGATCCAGAGAGTATTTTCTTTTCTTTTCTTTCATTTTTTAAGAGACAGGGTCTTGTTTTGTTGCCCAGGCTGGTCTTGAACTCCTGGCTTCAAGCTATCCTCCTGCCTCAGCCTCCCAAAGTGCTAGGGATTACAAGTGCGAGCCGCTGCACCCAGCTTTGTTTTGTTTTGTTTTTCTTTGTTTTTTGTTTTTTAAGGAGACTTGAGTCTGACCAAACCTGAAGAGAAGTGATCATTAAAAATAAAAATGCAGCTGAGCATGGTGACTCATGTCTGTAATCCCAGCACTTTGGGAGGCCAAGGTGGGAGGATTGCTTTAGGCTAGGAATTCAAGACCAGCCTGGGCAACACAGCAGGACCCCTGTCTCTGCAAAATAAAAATTAAATTAGCCAGGCATGTTGGTGTATGCCTATAACCCCAACTACTCAGGAGGCTGATGTGGGAAGATCACATGAGGCCAGGAGTTCCAGGCCGCAGTGAGCGTGATCACATCACTGTACATTCCGGCCGAGGTGACAGAGCAAGACCCTGTCTCTGAAAAATAATAATAATAAATGCAAAAGAGAGAGAACAATGAGTGATGTTGCATGGAGAAGACAGCGTGAAGTGGAGGGACCTGGTCGGGGATTGGCCCTGAACAGAGAACAGGACTTTATACTCCTGAGATGGAAGGGAGGAGTTAAGGGTGAAGCATTGTATTCCTTTCCTGTGGCTGCCATAACAAATTACCACAAATTGGGTGGTTTAAAAAGACAGAAATTTTTTTTTGAGACTTATGTATTCATTACTCTGTGCCAAGTACTGTTCTGAGTGCTATATAGGTATTGAACCATTTAATCTTTCCATCAAGCATATTTTCAGGAAACTGAGAGGTAAGAAACTTGCCCAAGGTCAAGGGCAGAGCTGGGATTCAAACCCTGGAAGTCTAGCTCCAGAGACTCTGCTTCTAACCACTGTCCTCTCCTGCTGCTGTGTGATATTTATTACCCTGTATTCTGATTTTTCTGCCTCCCTCACCAACTCATGAACCCTACGGGAAGGAATTTTGTGCTGCTCTTCTCTGTGCCCACAGTACCTGTCACATTGCACAGTAGGGTGAATACATTTGTTGAATTGTTGAGCCATTTATGACCCAGAGAGTTAGTAAAAGGTTGTCCGTGTTTGTCAAGGGAACAAATGAGCCTAAAACTTAGATCAAACTCTGTTTCCTCCATAAATTCTGCTCTGCCTGTTTCAGGCCCCCTCTGATCTATGTCAACAACATAGATTAACACTTGAGTCTATATAAATATCAAGCATGTTAATCTTTTCTTTCTCAAAACTAGATTACAGACCCCTTAACGTCCCTGTTGTTACATTTCACAGGCACTAAAAAATAAAATGAGCCATAAGGTAAGGAGACTGACTCTTAAAAACTATTTTTTTTTAATTTTCAAAAAAGTGTATCTGCTACCTATACTCTCTGAGTCTTTGGTTCTTATTAAGAAGAAAGGGATTTAGATTAGCTAGGAGAGCAAAGAAGATTCTATTCATGCATCTTTTACCATTTATAGGTAGTGGATTATCTGGTATGATGTTTGTTGAAAAAGAATTGAAAACAAAAGTTCTGAAATTGATTACTGCTGTCTGCCACTGGTTTAGGGTCCGGAACTAGTGGTATGTGTGCTAGTAATTGTTGACTTGGGTTATAAAACCTCTGAGAGTCCTATAGCTTTAAGAACCTTTAGCTTTATGACTGTGTATTCATTCCACAGTTCATTGCTGGGAGCCAGAGGAACTCTTCCGTAAGGAGCTAAGTGGGGGTTAAAGGGCATTACAGGGTGATAAAATGACCTTGACATTGAGTCAACTGTTTTGTGTTTGAACTGCTATCAGTGACATAGGGATAATAATGTAAATTGTATATGGGGCTCTTACTACGGTAATATGTTCTATGTCAGTATTATTAGATTGTTTATTACAACAGTAATAGAAGACCTAATATATGTATGTTTTTGGACTTTATATGTCTCTAATTTAAAATATTTGCAAAGTACACAATACTCCAAAAACACTAAACAAAATAATAGTTTCTTTAAAATGACAGGAGTAGCCTAGTTCCTATATCCTCAAAACCAGTGATTTCCACAACAATAAATAATCAGTTTGACATAGGGATAACAAAAAAAGGCATAGTTATTCCTATATAAGGGGGACTTTTGCTTTTAATGAGGAATATAGCTTTATGTTTATATATTTCTGAAAACTGATGAAAACAGACAAGGTTGCTAGTTTAGTCATATATATTTAGTTTGTATTAATATATGTACTCCATAGCATGCCACAGACATGACAATATTAGCAAAATACTGAGCACTACTAATTGGTTTCCATAATATTTTCTAGAAATTTGGGAGTTGATAGTGAGTTAAGTTCATTTGAAAATGCATATATATGTGTGTGTGTGTGTATGTGTATATATATGATATTGCTTATATGTTCTCTAAAATACTGAGATACGTGGTCTCTGTCTCTATATATACATATATATGTATGTATATATTATGTCTTATATACATAATATATATGTGTATATATTATGTATCTTTTTTTTTTTTTGAGACCAAGTCTCACTCTGTCATCCAGGCTTCTTTTTTTCAAGTCTCACTCTGTCACCTAGGCTGGAGTGCAGTGGTACGTTCTCGGCTCACTGCAACCCCTGCCTCCCAGGTTCAAGCGATTCTTCTGCCTCAGCCTCCCAAGTAGCTGGGATTACAGGTGCCCACCACCACACCCAGCTAATTTTTGTATATTTAGTAGAGACGAGGTTTCGCCGTGTTGGCCAGGCTGTTCTCGAACTCCTGACCTCAGGTGATTCACCCGCCTCGGCCTCCCAAAGTGCTGGGATTACAGGCATGAGTCACCGGGCGACCCTATATTATGTATCTCTATCTCTCATCTATCTATCTTATCTCCTTAGTTAAGTACCTTAGAGATCCTTCTGGCCTAGCCAAAATTCTACATATTAAAGAATTAGGAAAAGAAACTGGGCTTTGAATGCTTATGCCTGGTGTTTTCATTTTGCAACCAAATCAGAATCAGATTTGAAGCATCACTGAAATGATTCTGATTTTTTGTTGTTCTATGCAAGGTATATATAACTCAAGTCTATCAAATCAAAACCCCAAACAAAATGATCTAAACACAAAATTATAAAATGAATCTTTAAAATGATTTTACATATTAGACTCTGCACATGCAGGTTGGTATATACAATCTTAATGCCTCCTATGAGGAAGAAAGACTTTGAATATAAATCACTAATGGTTGGCAAATCTTGAATATCTTGTTAGATGTTGCTTAATTTAAGATATGGTGTTTTATTTAGTACAGTAACACTACAAAATTGAAGTTGCTCACCTGTTAAAAATTTGAGCACTGGGCATAAGAAATAAAGAAAGCTTCAGATGAAAACATGCTGTGTAGAAAATTTTTGTGTGCAAATTCAGGATGTGGTGGAGCTCAGATGGGTAAAGCCTGGGTTACGTCAGACAAGGTAGGATTAGGACTCAGTTGTGAGAGAGCATGCATGCATGTGAGAGCACTTGCTTATAAAGAGAGAAATCTTTCCACATTAATTACTTGTGAGAAATTGTGATTACCTTTAACAGAGCCGAGACTGAAAATAACTGTCCTAGGGAGTCCGTGACACACTGGCCTGGTGCCAGGGAAGCTGTGTTCGCCTGAGGTACTGCAAATTTCTCGTGTCACTGGAGATTTGGGGTCACATATGCTGTGACAACTCAAGAACTCTCGAAGAAAATGAACTCATTTTAGATGACATTGAGTGGCCCATTTAAACCCCCCATAGCAGTGTCTGTTAAAGTAGAAAGTGTTTTAAATGGCCTTTTCTATTTTGTTTTGTTTTGAGACAGAGTCTCACTCTGTCACCCAGGCTGGAGTGCAGTAGTGCGATCTCGGCTACTGCAACCTCCATGTCCCAGGTTCGAACAATTCTCCTGCCTCAGCCTCCCAGGTAGCTGGCAGTACAGGCGCCTGCCACCACAACTGGCTAATATTTTCTATATATTTAGTGGAGACGGGGTTTCACCATGTTGGCCAAGCTGCTCTCGAACTCCTGACCTCAAGTAGTCTGCCCGCCTAGGCCTCCCAAAGTACTGGGATTATAGGCATGAGGCACCATGCTGCGCCCAAGAGATTGATTTAGAAAGAGTTAATACATTATACTTGCTGAGGGAACAGCCCCAAACTCCAACAAAGAGTGCCCTGTTGTAATTAGTACACCCACAGTAACACCTCTGTTAATGGAAAGGAAGTGTTTCAGTGACTCACTCTTTGCCAGAAATGTTACTACTTTACTTAGAAAATTATCTGCTGACTGCCTGTTCCATTACCAAAGGTAGAATATTTCCTTTCCAGTAAATAGTCCTATACTTTTGGGATGGACAGATCTCTTCCCAGCTCACAGATGCTTCACGTTCCTCTCCCAGGCCCAGCCTCAGCTATGTGAGCTCTGGGCAGCGGTCCCCACTCAGCCAAGACAGGGAGGGATACAGTGCCTTGTTCTCCACCACTAAACCCCAGAACCAGCCCTGAGAAGATAAGACGTCCTACCAGTCCTGCACTCATACTGAGGTCACCACTCCCAAGCCCTTTCTTAGTCTCAGAGTCCCTAACTGTGTCCAAGACAGGGCAGTTGTCACAGCAGATCTCCACATGTCTAGGAAGGCTCTTGATAGTAGAAAGTGTTTTAAATGGCCTTTTCTATTTTGTTTGTTTTGTTTTGAGACAGAGTCTCACTCTGTCACCCAGGCTGCAGTGCAGTAGTAGGATCTCGGCTACTGCAACCTCCACCTCCCAGATTCAAATAATTCTCCTGCTATCATCATGTGACTTTCTGCTTGGTCTGCATGTTGAAGTAATAGCAGCCTTTGGGACTGGAACTTGGCTTCAGAAACACCCTCAGAGAGTGTCCACACGGCCACACGGTGTGTTTATTCTTATAATCTCTCTATGACAACTGCTTGGGTATAGCACTTTCAGATGGTTAAAACTACAGCACTTTGGCCAGGCACGGTGACTCACGCCTGTAATCCCAACACTTTGGGAGGCTGAGGTGGGCAGATCACTTGAGGTCGGGAGTTCAAGACCAACCTGATCAACATGGAGAAACCCCGTCTCTACTAAAAATACAAAATTAGCCAGGCATGGTGGCGCATGCCTGTAATCCCAGCTACCGGGGAGGCTGAGGCGGGAGAATCGCTTGAACCCAGGAGACACAGGTTGCAGTGAGCTGAGATTGCACCATTGTACTCCAGCCTGGGCAACAAGAACGAAACTCCATCTCCAAAACAAAACAAAACAAACCAACAAACAAAAACACTACAGCACTCACTCAACCAAGGGGGAAATCCTTATAGGAGAGAGCTTGGGTGAGATTATACAATTATTTTTCTACCACTGTTCTATTGCTTAAGAGTTATCTAGTTACTTATAACTCAGTAAGGAATTAAGTCAACAACAAAAAATGCACCATCACCAGAAATGCCTAAGCCACAGAGAGCCTAATCCCTGAGCCTCTCCCCATTACTGGAAAATAAACTAATACTGCTCAATTTCTGTGGGTATCTCAAAGACTTGTTTTCTGAGCCACTTAGCCACTTTGCAGGTTTCATTTAAGATTTCCCCAAATTATGGGCCAGGCACAGTGGCTCACGCCTGTAATTCTAGCACTTTGGGAGGCCAAGGCAGACAGATTGCTTGAGCCCAGGGGTCCGAGACCAGTCTGGGCAACATGGTGACACCTCATCTCTACACATAATACAAAAATTAGCCAGGTGTGGGTGGCCCATGCCTGTAGTCCCAGCTACTCAGGGGGCTGAGGTGAGAGGATCACTTGAGCCCGGGAGGAGGTTAAGTCTGCAGTGAGCCAAGATCACACCACAGCAGTCCTGCCTGGGTGATAGAATGAGACCCTGTCTCCAGGAGAAAAAAAAAAAAAATGATTCCCCAAAGTATGAGACATTGAGAGAGAAAGTGAGAGTGACATATTTTCTCCCTTGAAAATTTCTCTTTGGCTAACCAACCCTAATATCAATATTTATTGAGAATTTACTATAAGTTTTATGTACATTTACCTCCCATTTGACCCTCAGTACAATGAGTTAGGAGGTTCCCATTTTACCAGATGAGGAAACTGAAATTTACAAGGCTTAGGTCATGTAGCTGAGCACACAGAGCTAGGATTAGTACCCAGGACTGTCTGATTAAAGCTTAGGTTACTAATTATTAACCATTAAGCAAGTCTTCTTCCTTCCTAGCAAACCTTGATACACCTAATTGGTAGTTAGAACCATTCTGGCAGACAGGCTTCATTCTTGCAAAGTAGCCAAATAAAGCCTATTCTCCTCCTTGCTTCAACTTTTGTCAGTCTAGTAGCTCTTCTTTATTGTGTGTGGTTAGTCCTTTCCCCTACGCTTCTCCTACATAAGCCTCCTCTTTGAGCTCGCATTCTAGTGGAACACATCTAGTTGCTTTCCCAGAACTGTTGTCCTTTCATGCCCTAATCCTTTTGCTCAAATGTTTCACTCACTGTTATCCTGCCTATCCTTGAAGATGGATCTAATTCCCACTTTTATCTTGTAGACTTCTCTGACTGCAGTTGGAGATAATCTCCTTTCTCTGCAGTCTTAACCCTTGATTTATATGCATTAAATTATCACCATTAGCACCACCATTCCCAGGCCTGTTCTGTGGCAGACATCACTGATTACAGTACTCTTCACTACTGAGCTCTGATGTGGTCTCAGAATCCTCGAAACTTTGCTCCAGGCAACCACTGTTGATCGAACAGAATTGGCACATAAGATGAAAAGTATTGTTTGTTGCTGGGAAAAGTTTATTCATTTGGCAATCAATTAGGAACTGAATTTAAATTGAGCAAGCACTGATGTTACTGATAAGAGAGGCAGAGTCAAAGTCTGTGTTTTGTCCTCTCAGTCTGTTGATGGCAATACATGCACAATCACTAACATGATCCTGAGTGTGGTAAATGCTGCAAGGAGGCTGCAGCATGCTGTGGGCCTTCAAAGAAGAAAGGTGCAACTGAGAAAGTTCCTGGAGGAGGCCATAATTGGAATGGCCTTGAGCAGGTGTGGTAGGATTTCTGGGCTTGAAGATTGGAAAGAGCAAGTCTGCATAAAGGTGATGATATGAGTAAGGAGGGCTTATCGTCTCTTAGGTTCAGTTTCAGTATTACATGGAACTATAATTTAATATATGTGTTGCTGTTCTTTCACACTTTTTCTTACCTGTTTTCTAAGGACAAGAATGCAATACTACACAGGTCTGTCACATCATAGCATCCAGCATTGTACTTACTTCACAGGAGGTGCCCCCAAATATTTTTGACTGATTACAACCTTCTTCACCGAAGAATTAAAACAAGTAAATCTTTGATGAACCAATCCCATTCATCCCCTAGAAACCCACCCAGTTGTATGAGTTTTTGAGTGAAGACCATGAGGAACTCTTACGCTAGCTTAAGTCATCCCAGACATACTTAACTCCTGGACTGGGGACCCCAGAAGAACAAGTCTGGTTACTAGCAGTTTTGAAGCCATTTTCGTGTGAGCACAGCATGGCCCTGAAGCTCCCAGACTGGAGATCTGATCTTCTCAAGAAACCAGCACCAGAACCAGCCTGATCTCCAGAGAATTCTTTGGGCTAATTAGAGAAAATGGAAGATCCATCTATTTTTCCATAATTGGGCCACAGCTTGGTGCTGAATCAACCCTGGATGGTAGAGCCTTTTCAGCTGTGGTATTTAGCAACTCTTACACCATTTAGTGAATTTATTTCTGGATTTTCCCCCTCCAAGTATCCTTTCACATCCTTATCCAAATTCTGTCCATTTCTCTCCCTGTCTGGAGATTATTTCTATGATAAGAAATTAATTAGCCTGTCTGTGCTACCTGTTCCAGGATACTTTGAACAACCGCGTGGGTAAACACTAGATGTGGTCATCACAGTCTGAAAATAAGTTTTTACTTTTTTATTAGCAAAAGTTAATTGTCAACCAGGAGATGTAACAGGCTTGCTCCATTTCTGCTGCCGCTTCTTGGGTTTCTTTCTTGCATGTGGAGAATTTCCTGAGGTTTCACCAGACTGAAGAGATTCTGAGTTCTATGAAGTGATGGAGATAAAGATCTTGTTGTCACAAAACAGCAAAGAGCACTGTGATTAGGTTTGAAAGATTTTGGATTGTCTTATAGACAGTGCTCTTACTGGTGTTTTAAAAGTTGATGTTTTCTTCTGTGTAAATTTAAATAATTTCTCCCAGTAAGCTTTTATATTTAATTAAATGATACCTTTCACTGTGCAATCGCAAGAGGAAGATTTTCTAAATTAGACATCATCTTTACCTTGAAGAAGAAAATTGTCTGTTTCAGTGTCTTTTTGTAGCAAGATTGACCAAAACAAGTGGTAAATAAGACTGTAATATTTAACTGTCATGAAATACCTTTGCTAATAAGGAAATGGCCTTGGTTTGGATTATGTGGAGTTTTGTGTGTGCAATGTGGGGGTGTATGTGTACATATATGTATATTTCTTTTTTTTTCTTTTTCTTTTTTCTTTTTTTTTTTTTTTTTTTTTTTTTTGAGATGGAGCCTCACTATGTCACCCAGGCTGGAGTGCAGTGGCATGATCTTGGCTCACTTCAACCTTCACCTCCTGGGTTCAAGCAATTCTCCTGCCTCAGCCTCCTGAGTAGCTGGGATTACAGACATGTGCCACCACGCCCAGCTAATTTTTGTACTTTTATTTTATTTATTTATTTTTGAGATGGAAAGTCTCTGTTACCCAGAATGGAGTGCAGTGGCACCAACTCAGCTCACTGCAACCTCCACCTCCCGAGTTCAAGTGATTCTCCTGCCTCAGCCTCCCAAGTAGCTGGGATTACTGGTGCCTGCCACCACGCCTGACTAATTTTTGTATTTTTTTAGTAGAGAAGGGGTTTTGCCATGTTGGCCAGGCTGGTCTTGAACTCCTGACCTCAAATGATCCACTCACCTCTGCTTCCCAAAGTGCTGGGATTACAGGCATGAGCCACCATGCCTGGCCAGATTACTATGAAATTCTATTCTGCAAGTGCTTTAGAGCAACTTGCATTTTAAAGTACATTTTCACATTTTACATATAATGCTATATGGTTGTGTTTGGGTTCTGTGTACAGATGGTTTCGTTATGAAGTGGAAAAGGCCTGAAATATGCTGCTCTATGTGAAGTACATTGATATAACCTAAGAAAAGATCTTGTTGCCAGTTCAGAAACCATAACCTTAAATAGCATGCCTGGGTCTCCTCTGTATCTGGTTTAACATCTACATTGAATATTGGTATTTTCCAATAATCTCCAGCTAATTTATTTTGAAAAAAAAAAAATAGAAATCGACATGTACTTTTGCTTAAGTGGAAATAATTGAGTAATGCTTGGTTGCTTTTTTAACCTCAAGTCAATAACTGCAAAAGACTGGACTTACTGCACCTAAGATCTAGAACCCTGAAGTTATCTAAATTGGTGCTCATCACTGAGCTTGTGTAGGCTTCCTGAAGCCTATTCAGGGCCCTGTGTACCAGGGAAAAGGGTTGGCAGATCGCAGTGTGTGGAGTATGCAGCCAGTAATTTTTTCTTAGATTCTCTCTTTCTCCCCTCTTAGAACCTCCCCTCATTTCCCAGGGAACATCTGTTTTCCATGAGGGCAGTACTAAGGGGGCTGAAGATTTTCACAAACATATAATAAAAGATTCCAAGAGTAGGCTGGGCACGGTGGCTCAAGCCTGTAATCCCACCATTTCATGAGGCCGAGGTGGGCAGATCACGAGGTCAGGAGATCGAGACCACCCTGGCTAACACAGTGAAACACTATCTCTATTAAAAATAAAATAAAAAAAAAATTAGCTGGGCATGGTGGTGAGCACCTGTAGTCCAGCTACTTGGGAGGCTGAGGCAGGAGAATGGCGCAAACCCGGGAGGCGGAGCTTGCAGTGAGCTGAGATGGCGCCACTGTGCATCAGCCTGGGCAACACAGCAAGACTCTGTCTCAAAAAAAAAAGTATTCCAAGAGTAAACAAAATCCTCAAGTGTTACTGTAGAAAGATTATACTCACCATGTTTGATTTTTTTGGTCTCTGGTGGTCATCCTAGATGCATTCACAGTCATTTCTAGACCTTCAATCTAATCCACTATTGTTATTAAATGAGCTGATCCACATGGAGTTACTTTTTGAAATCATAAAGTGCCTTACGAATGTTTGCTATTATGTTTTAAATTCTTAAAATATGTCTTAACTCATTTGAAGATAAAAGTAAATGTTTCTGTGGTCCTTCTGGGAGTGGGGAAAGTTACAGCTCCACAAAAGTTAAAAGAGAAAGGTAAACAGTTAGCAGGCAGGCAGCATAGTTGGGAGTCATGAGGAAGAGCATTCAAGGTGACACAAGTTTTGTAAGCAGACGTAAGGAATGGGCTGAAGAATGTCCTGGAGACCCAGGTACTTAGACTTAGCATTCTGGGTTCAGGGTTCATCCAGGAGTTCCAGGCTTGCAGCAGGTCTAGAAAATCCAGGACGATGGGCCACCTTCTTTCTCCCAGAGGTCAATCTGATCTTAAGTTGCACCTGACTAAAACCTGCTGCAGAAGAGATGGTCAGCCTTTATTTACACACAGGGAGACAGCTTCCTAAGATTGTGTAGTGAACCAAGAAGGTGTTTACAGGCATGTGAAACTGGCTGTTGTAAAGAGGTAGTGATCTGGGACACGTGATGTTAGTTAAACTGGAGGAAAAGGTGTACCTTTCAAGCAGAGGATTCCAGGCCCTCTCCAAACCATACAAGTCTGAGCAAAGGGACAGAAATTCCATCAGTGGGTTGGAACCCAAATATTTGCCCAGATACCAAGGAGGGGAAAGAGTGGAACGTGACCATAGGATAGATAGAGGGTTTTCACAGGAATGCAAACAAGATGATAGGTAGAATCACCCATGAGATTAGCAAACAAATCACTTTAAGAGGAAAAAAGTAGAATAGAGTCAACCACACGTAGAAAATGCAAGACTTTGGAATCCACAAGTCAAGTCATAGATATGTATCTTGGGAAATAATCCAAGCACACATGTATGGGACTGACACACCTGTGGGAGAGAGAGAGTCTGGTTGTTCCGAGACTGATAGATTCACCCACCTCCTGGGCTCTAAGCCAGCTGGATGCTTGCTCAGGAGACTAGATTCCTGTGGGCTGGTCCTAACTTTCCCAACTAAGCTCACCCTCACTTGAGCCCAAAGGACTCCTAAGACTCCATCCCCAGGAGGCATCCCCCAGGTGAGGAGCTAGACACTTGAATTCTCATGTGTACAGCACCATAGCCATTGTAAAAGGAGAACATCTCACAAGTCAGGAGTTACTGGAGAGACTTGTGTTTATGACACACTTCTGGGTTGGATGGCCCTGAAACAGTGTGACAGAATTTATCTGCATTCCTGTGGCCCAATTTTCATGCTCTGCTCATGACATCCTCCCTCAGTGATTTTTTCCTGCCTTTCACAATCAGGTTTGATGAGCAAAGGGTAGAAAATGCAGTGGCTTCCTGGGCATGTGCATTAAATAGCAATTAAAATGCATTCCTGGTTCGGCTCAATGTGGCAGGTGTCAATCAAACACCTACAGTGTGTCAAGCTTGATGCCAGGGGTGGTGGGGTACAGGAATGAGCAGACAAATGCTTCTGCCTTGGGAGCTTGAGATGAAAGGGAAGGAGAGCACGAATTAGACCTGTTTGAGGGGGTAATAGAAATACAGATAAAACTGAGTAGGGTCCAGAGGAGAGATTCCTTCCACCTGGGGAGAGAGCCTGGGAAAGGCTTTCTGGAGGAGACGGCTTTTTAACTAGGCTTTAAGGGGTAGGTAGGAGTTTATTAGGCAGAGATAGTGGCAAAGGGCTTTCGAGGGAGGGGGATCTGTGTGAACATGAGTGTGAAAGCAAAAAAGCATGTAAGCAAAAAAGCGTGGAACATCTTTTAAGAAATAGCAAGGAGTTTGCTGTGACTGGATCTGCTGGGATTGGGGGTGAGAAGGACATGCAGGCCTGTACTGGTTAGGGACCTGGCAGGAAGCAGATGGTGCACTCACTCAAAAGGGTTTCACTGAGCAGAATTGAATCAAGCGACTATTTATAGAGTTCAGGAGGGTAAAAGGAATCAGCAAGGGATGGTGAGGCACCCAGGGATGAATAACTGGGAAGCTATTAGCTCCTCTAGGCCTGAACAGGCAAGGGAGGGTAATGGGGTTTCCACAGTACAGTGAGAGCTGAGTTGTGGCAGGGACCAAAAGACAGGGCCTATGTGGCCGCAGAGGAACACAGGCAGGGAGGGCAGAAGAAAATTTAAAAACCCCAACCTCTGTCTCTTTCCACCGTTAAGATCTACAGCTACTGCCTCTCATTTGCTCAACCCAGCCAAAACCAGAGGCAAGGAACCCTGGATCAGTCCTCTCAGTGCACAGAGCAGGACAAACAAAGACAGAGGGTGAATCTGAGGGCAAATGGAGAGTGACCAGCATAGAGCCATATGGAATGAAGTGCCATGCTGAAAGGTTTTCTTGGGACACCAAGAAGTGTTGAAAAGATACAGTCTAGGAAATGATGGCAAGGAAATTATTTATTTATTTATTTATTTGAGATGGAATCTTGCTCTGTCCCCCAGGCTGGAGTGCAGTGGCATGATCTCGGCTCACTGCAACCTCTGCCTCCCAGGTTCAAGCAATTCTCTTGCCTCAGCCTCCCAAGTAGCTGGGATTACAGGCATGTGCCACCATGCCTGGCTAATTTTTTCATTTTTAGTAGAAATGGGCTTTCGCTATGTTGGCCAGGCTGGTCTAAAACTCCTGACCTCGAGTGATCCACTCACCTCAGCCTCCCAAAGTGCTGGGATTACAGGCGTGAGCCACCGCACCTGGTCTATTTTGATGACATCTGGTGATACTAGTGGCTGCTGCTTAAGGGCATTGTGGGAAATGAGAGGTCAGAATGGCTCCTATAGCCTCTAACTATATACCAGAAGGACCATCTCCGGCTGGTCACACAGGCCTAGCCCTAGGCCTCCACATCTAGAGAGCATTGGCCCTGCATCTACCAGCCTTTCTTCCATGCAAGGAGGGCAAATGTGGTTGGTGGAGAAGACACCTAGAATACCAGTGGCAGTTTCTCTGTCTCCCCACTATAATTTAGGACTCTTCTAATTGTAAGCAACAGAAAATCCAGTTCAAATAGGCTTAATCCAGAAAGTTGGAAGGTGGTGGGGGTGACATATAAAATTTATGGCTCAGATACCGTAAGAGTCTAGAAACAGTACCTGGCTTCCAGTACAGGGGTTTAATATCATCTGGACCTGTTCTCTCTTTACATATAGTCTCTACACCTGTGTCGTTTTCACTCCCAGGCAAGACTCTTCCCTGGTGGTGAGATAGCTGCCAGCACAGGTCAAGGTTTCTTTATCCCAGTTCCACACCCAGCAGGAGAGATAAAGTTTCCGATCCCTATTAGTTCAAACAAGACTCCATGGCCTTAGGCTAACTCAGCCCTAAGTCAGAGCTCCATTCCTCAATATAGTCTTGGGACCAAAGGAATGTGGTGATCTGATTGGCTAGACCAGGGGCACTCCCTCATCCTACCATGTTCCCCCAAGCTTCTGGACTAGTTAGGGCTTCAGCTCCACTGTAAACAAATTGAGAGTTAGGAGGTGTGCTGTTCACTGCAGGGACAAGGGATACTGTCCCTTAACAAGAACAACAAACCTGCCTTTTATCTGTTATGTTCCTGAGCTATTTACTGAAAGCAATCAATACAACACTCATAAGTTAAATTTTATTGAATTCATAGTTACAAAAGCCAGTGAAGTTGTTTAGTTATTAACCACATGGTTTGAAATTGATGGAACTGAGACAGAAATCACTTTAAAAGCTGAGAGAGGGTATCATAGTCTATTCTGGCTGCTATAACAACATCCCACAGACTACGTAGCTTATAAACAACAGACATTTATTTCTTACAGTTCTGGAGGCCAGGATGTCCAAGATCAAGGTGCCATTAGATTCCATGTCTGCAGAGGGCCCACTTCCTGGCTCATGAATGATGCCTGCTAGCTGTTTCCTCACACAGTGGAAGTGGCAAGCCAGTTCTCTGGGACTCTTTTGTAAAGGCACTAATCCCATTCGGGAGGGCTCTGCCCTCATGATCTAATCACCTCTCAAGGGCCCCACCTCCTAACACCATCACATTGATGATTAGGTTTCAAAATATGAATTTGAGGGAGGACACACACATTCATACCATAGCAGAGGAGGAGAAAAATTAAGCATGTTTTGCCTTAAACTCTGAAGAATTCTACACAAACACACACACACTCACACACACACACACACACACACACACACACACTACACTACAGCTTATATTCAATGCTGAAAGTCTGAATGCTTTCCCCCTAAGAGCAGGAATAAGGCAAAGCTGTCCATTCTCACCATTTCTATTGAATATCTCACTGGAAGCCTGAGCCAGTACAACAGGGCAAGAAAAAGAAATAAAAGGCATATTGAAAAGAAAGAAATAAAACTGTCCCTGTTCACAGATGGCATGATTTTCTACATAGGAAATCCCAAGAAATTACAAAATAATTTTTAAGACTAGTAAGTGATTTTAGCAGGGTTGCAAGATACAAGGTTAACACACAAAAATCACCTGCTGTTTCTATATATATATACTAACAATGTATGACTGAAAATGGAAATTTAAATACATTGTGTATCATAGCTCCAAAAAGCAAGGATTAGGTATGTAGCTAACAAAATATATATAGGATCTGTACTCTGATAATTATAAAACACTGATGAAAGAAATCAATGAATGCCTAAATAAATGGAGACACATAAGTTGTTCATGGATTGGATGACAACATAGGAATGATGTCAGTTCTCCCGTAATTGATGTATAGATTTAATGCAATTCTGATCTAAATCCCAGCAGGGATTTTTGTAGATATATTAAACAAGCTGATTCTAAAATTCATATGGAGGCAGGGTGTGGTGGCTCATACCTGTAATCCCAGCACTTTGGAAGGCTGAGGCAGGCAGATTGCTTGAGCTCAGGAATTGAATACCAGCTTGGGCAACATGGCAAAACCCCATCTCTACAGGGCTCAGGAATTGAACACCAGCTTGGGCAACGTGGCAAAACCCCATCTCTACAGGAAAATACAAAAATTAGCCAGGCATGGTGGCATGCACCTGTAGTCCCAGCTACTTGGGAGGCTGAGGTAGGAGGATTGCTTGAGCCCGGGAGATCGAAGCTTCAGTGAGCCATGATCACGCCACTGCACTCAAGCCTGGGCAACAGAGCGAGATCCTGTCTCCAAAAAACCAAACAAAAAATAAAATTCATATGGAAAGACAAAGGCATTAGAATAGCTAAAATAATTTTGAAAAAGAAGAAAGTTGGAGAACTAATCCTATCTTATTTCAATATGGTTATCAACATATCAAGTATAATACTGGTGAAAAAATAGACATGGCAAAAAGTGCAATTACTTTTGCACCAACCTAATAGAGCAATGAAGCAGAACAGAGATTCCAGAAATAGACCCACACAAATATGCCCAGTTGGTCTTTTTTTTAAAATTGAGACAGGGTCTCACCCTGTCTCCCAGGTTGGAGTGCAGCAGCATGATCGTAGCTCACTGCAGCCTCAAACTCCTGGGCTCAAGCAGTCCTGCTTCAGACTCTCGAAGTGCTGAGATTGCAGGTGTGAGCCACTGTACCTGGCCCTCCAATTGATTTTTGACAAAAGTGCAACAGCTTTTCAAAGAGGAAAGGATAGTCTTTCCAACAAATGGTATTGGAACAACTAGACATCATATGCAGAAAAAAAAAAAAATGAACCGCAACCTAAAATCACATTACATTCAAAAATTAACTCCAAAAGGAAAAGAGAAAGATATAAGACTTTTAGAAGAAAACATAGGGGGAAAATCTTCATGAACTGGAGTTAGGCAAAGAGATCTTAGATGCCAAAGCACAATTCATGAAAGAAAAAAATGGTAAGTTGGACTTTAAAACATAAATCTCTTTCTCTACAAAAGGCACTTAAGAGAATGAACAAACAAGCTACAGACTGAGAGAAAAGAATTGCAGATCACATATCCAACTTGTCTAAATTTGTATCCAGAATATATAAAGAAACTCTCAAAACTAAGTAGTAAGAAAACAAACGATCAAACTTTAAAAATAGGCAAAACCTGAACAGACACTTCACCGAAAAGGGTATACTGATGGCAAATAAACACATGAAAAGATATTCAGCATCATTAGCCATTAGGGAAAAGTAAAACCACAATAAGATGCCAGTAAATACCTATTAGAGTGGCTAAAAAAAAAAAAAAATACAACACCAAGTGCTGATGAGGATGTGGAGCAACTGGTACTATTAAGCATTGCTGATGGGAGTATAAAATGGTACAGCCACTCTAAAAAACAATTTGGCGCTTTCTTCTCACCTTAAATACAGCTTTATGATATGACCCAGCAGTCCCACTCCTGTGTATATGTCCTAGAGAAAGGAAAACATGTTTACACAAAAATCTGCATGTGAATGTTTATAGCAGCACTATGCATAATCAATCAAAATGGGAATCAACCCAAATATTCTTCAATAAGTAAATACAGTCTATCCATAAAATGTGATCCATTCAGCAACAGAAAGGAACATACCATTGATACGTACAAAACTCAGATGAATCTCAGAGGCATTATACTCAGTGAAAGAAACCAGTCTCAAAACTTAAACAGAATATGATTCCATCTGCATGATAGCCTCAAAAAGACAAAACTGTAATGATGGAAAACAGAGGAGTGGTTGCTAGAGGTTAGGAATGGAGAAAGGGTGTGACTACAAAGATACAGCATGAGAGAGCTCTTTGGCCTGATGGAGCTGTTCTATATGATAATTTTGATGGTAGCTATAAGAATTTTAACATGTTGGCCGGGCGCGGTGGCTCACGCGTGTAATCCCAGCACTCTGGGAGGCCCAGGAGGGTGGATCACGAGGTCAGGAGATCAAGACCATCCTGGGTAACACAGTGAAACCCCGTCTCTACTAAAAATACAAAAAATTAGCCGGGCGAGGTGGCGGGCGCCTGTGGTCCCAGCTACTCGGGAGGCAGGAGAATGGCGTAAACCCGGGAGGCGGAGCTTACAGTGAGCCAAGATCGCGCCACTGCACTCCAGCCTGGGCAACAGAGCAAGACTCCGTCTCAAAAAAAAGAAAAGAATTTTAACATGTTAACCATTAACCATAGAACTGTACACTAAAATAGTCAATTTTATTATATGATCAACACACGTACACATACATACATCACCTTAAGAGTCAGTTGGTGCATACATGTCTGGCATTTGCAAGAGGGGGTCTGTGTTTACTGGTGGGGAATTCCTGTTTTCTAGTGAGTTCTCATCCCTGCAAAGAGCAAAACCTTGAGTGGCCTGATGCTGCCCTAATTCCCACTGAGGATATCTGACCTGATTGTTTTGGATATTGTTGGGCATGGAAGGTTCACCGGCTTCTTAAGATAACATCCACAGGGCCAGCCAGAGCCTCGCTGGTTATCTGGCTCGGGGACACACATGTCACACGGATCATGGAGGAGGTTGGGAAGGCTTTCCAAATACGCTTGCGCTGAGTTTTGAAGTCACTGAAATGGTAATCAGATAAATGAGAGAGCAGAGGGAACAAGAAATAAAGGCTCAAAGACATGAGCGCAGGGCAGAACTGACACAGTGGGCATGGTTGGGGCTGGGGCTAGGTGGGTCAGGGAGCTTGCGTGCCACCCTATGTTAGGGAACCATTGAAGGGGCTTTAAGCTGGAGAGTGACTCTGCCAGATTTGCATCCTGGAAGATAGCTCTGACTTAGTTTGCAGAACGAATTGGCAGAGACAAGATTGTATGCAGAAAGAGTTTTAGGAAGTTGATGAAGTAGCCTTGGTGAGAAATGTGGCAGACCTGAACCAAGGCAGTGTCAGTGAGGGTAGAAGGGAAAGAGATGAATTTGAGAGTTATTTGGCCAATAACAGTAGAACTTGGTATGTGGCATGGGACACAGAGTCAGTTGGAATGTTCCAAAAGTGTACCACTTCAGACCCAAACCGCTTCAATATATCTGTTGTATCAGTTATTTGCTGTGGGGTCTTAGACAAATTATTTCATTTGCTTGTGCCTTAGTTTCTCACCTGAAAATGAAGTTACCTCATAGAGTTGTTGTGAAGATCAGAGTTAATTATGCTTAGCCCAGGGTCTGGTACACGGTAAGCCCTCCAAAAATGTTTGCAAATAAAAACACAATTTAGGGGTATCTATTTCTAGGTAACAAATCACCCCCGAATTTAGTGGCTTAAAATAATAATGACCATATCATTATTGCTCACAGTTCTCTTTTGTGATTGCAGGGAGCTGGTGGCTGGGGCTGGGATCATGTAAAGGCCATCACTCGTCTTCTGCCTGGGCTGGCAGGATTCAAGCAGCTGGGGCTTCTGTATCCCTTTTCTTTCTGACTCTCTCTCTCTCTCTCTCTCTCTCTCTCTCTCTCTCTCTCTCTCTCTCTCTCCCCCCCCCCCCCCCACTTCTCTTTCTCTCTCTTCCCTACTCTTTCTTTCTCTCTCTCCCCCAACTCCCCCCACTACCCTCCCTGTTGCTCTGGTTTTCCTATGTTGTCTCTCCAGCATGGCAGCTTCAAGGTAGCTGGACTTCTTACATGATGCTTTAGGGCTTCAAAGTGAGTGTCCCAAGAAGAAAACTCATCAGATGCTGGCCTCTTCTAACCTATCTCGGATTCCACATAACCTCACTACTGCTGCATTTTGTCTATCAAGGTGATCACGAAGGCCAACCCAGGTTGAAGAGACAGGGACAGAGCCTCCATTTTTCTGATGGAGAGAGTATCAAATATTCTATAGGCCTATTTTTAAATCACCAGGGGACCCAGGATGAAAAGTCTGAGGTTTTCTTAAGGGAGGATAGATAAGTTTATTTTTCCCTTGTTGGGTCTCATGTGCAGGTATCCAGGTAGAGTCCCAGCAGGTAATTGTATATTGAGTTTGTCACTTGGGAAACAGCATGAGGCAACAGATAGAGATGGAAATGGAAGCTATAAAAGCAGATGGGATCCCTGTGGGAGAGTGTGCTGCCCAAGAAGAGGGTGGAAGACAAAACCCTTGGTGAACATCAACATCAGTGTGAAGCACAATGTCAAAGGTGGAGAGATGAGAGCTTATCCAGCTGGCTGAGTTCCTCTAGACATCCATCTGGTTTCACTCCTAGAGTACTGCAGTCTGACACTTCTTTCTCTGCGATTCAGGATTCTCTTGGTAAAGAGTCAACTTTCCAGCAGGACTGAACCCTTACTTGCCCAGATCAAGGGTCTTCTTCCACTTCTCTCAGCTGACTGCTGAGTCAGAACCTCCTACCTTCCTCCCAAGGCCAGGCTGTGTTGTGGAGCCTTCTGTCCTGTGTGTTTCCAGTATGGCACAAGGCACTAGATCCTCCACTCTCTTCCCAGTCAGATATGTTCCCTGGAGTAAAAGAGTCTTTGAACAAGTTGTTAGCAAAGTTTCTCCTCTTCAACCACTTCGAAATGTCCTTTTGAATGTAAGCCACGTCCAAATAATTAGTCTTCAGTTCCAGATCCTGTTAGAGAGCCACATTGGTACAGGAGCTTCCCTGGTCCCTCTTTTGTGAGTTGCCATAAAGAAAGAGGAAGTGACCTGTGATCTATGAAAGAGCCAGGTTCTAAAACAGATTTGTCTGACTTCAGAGCTCAGCCCTTCACCCTAGGCATCCCTCCAAGAGACACCAGCATGAACTTACCCAGAACAGGCCTGAACATTTCAACAACTGAACACAATACACCCCAGCTGGCTCCTGGCAGATTGCACTCCAGTGTGGTGGGTTTAATTTGAGCAAGCAGATGAAATAAAACAGGGCTGGCTGTGGGGATGTGGCAGAGCCAGAATGGAGTCTCTTGATCTTTTTTTTCTCTCTGGGAAACAAGATGAATTAATGAACTGATTCATACTCCCTTTTACCCAAAGTCTGAAATAAACCACCCTTATCATCTCACCAAACCTTTACCTGACCCAAACTACAGATCTGGGATTCTTATTCTTCTCCTGCCTTCAATCTATCCCACTCCTGATGAAGTTCCTTCCCATCTTCCAATCAATCCCATGGACTTCACTTTCCTGCCTGTAAACAGCTGCCAACTACCTGATCTCCCTACGCTAATCCATTCTACACATTTTAACCAGGCTTTCCTCCAATCCAGGCTGGCTCTTACACAAACATGTTCAATGGCTATTCATTATCCTTAATAGCTAATCTTTGTATATTACTTTATAGTTTAACACATGGTTTATCTCATTTTATTCTCACAAAGAACCCATTATATGGAAGGGAACTTAGGGTCAGAGAAGTATAAATTCTCCTCCCTGGCATTCAAGGCTTTCCATGGTGTGCCCCAAGGGATTTCCTAGTCTTGGTTGTCTAAACCATCCCTCAAGCACCAGCAAAACTACTGACTGAACACACTCTTATCACCTCTTTATGGAAGAAACAGAATTTTGGTGTCCAACAGAACTGGATATCGAGGCTGGCCATGTGATTTTGGACAAGTTTCCTAACCTTTGTTACATTATTGTCTTTATCTGTAAATAACAGGCTTGTTAGATGACTAAATAAAATAATGTATTATAAAAGTGTTTGGGCCATAGGCACCTGATACATGTTAGTTTCTTCTTCCCTTGCCCCTCTGTCTTTAGGTGTTCTCTCCACTCTCCACTGTCCTCAATAGTCCCCGCCCAGTGAATTCCTTCTTACTCTCACATCCAAGGTTCATCTAAAATTCTTCCTTTCTTAATCCCACCTAATGTGAATTTCAAGGGTAGCTCTGAACGCCTACAATTTTGGGGTGGCCGTTCCTACAGACTAGCTTGTTCTCTTGTCTTCTGTCTTGTCCTGCCTACAAGAATACAATTTCTCAGTGGCAGGAGCAGCGTCCTCTCTTTGACCTCACAGCATAGCACCTCCTATGGTGCTGGCACAAAGAAGTCACCCAGAAAACAGTTGTAAGATTGACTCAAGACCACGGGAGGCTTCATGTGTTCCACGTGCTCATTTCCTGATTGCTGTGATATTTGCTTTCGGCTGAACACTGGTCACCTTCCCTCTTCTGTTATTGTGTAACAGAATGAAAGATGACAGCCAGGAGGAAGTTGGCTTGCAGAGATATTTGGGGTGAGCTCACAGACTTTAACAATTGTTTTTAAGCTTTTGTTAACATTTTAAAAATGGGGTGGTCTCACACAAAGACCTAGATTTTTAGTTTCTCTTTAAAAGTTCAGGAGACAAGGCCACCATGGACCCTCACTTTCATGTGATGGGACTTGGGCAGAGACATCAGGACCACCACAGACCCACAGGCCTGTTTCCTTCACTTCTGCCCTGACCCCTGTAGCCTTTTACATTTGCAGTCTTTGATGTCATCTGAAAATTGTTGAAATTTATTTCAACTCTACTTTAAGAATGAAGTTGTAGCCGAGCACGGTGGCTCAGGCCTGTTATCCCAGCACTTTGGGAGGCTGAGGCAGGTGGATCACTTGAGGTCAGGAGTTCAAGACCAACCTGGCCAACACGGCAAAACTCCATCTCTACTAAAAAAACAAACAAACAAAAAAGTTAGCCAAGCATGGTGGTGGGTGCCTGTAATCCCAGCTACTCAGGAGGCTGAGGCAGGAGAATTGAACCTGGGAGGCGGAGGTTGCAGTGAGCTGAGATTGCACCACCACTGCACTCCAGCCTGGGTGACAGAGTGATACTTCATCTCAAAAAAAAAAAAAAAAAAAAAAAAAAAAGAATGAAGTCATTACTTTTTTTGGTTTTAGGAAAGATGACCAAGGAGGTGTTATTTCCTTGAGTGGTGAAAAGGTTCTTCTTCTACTGCATGGTCTTTTTGTTTGTTTGTTTTGAGACAGGGTCTGGCTCTGTCGCCCAGGCTGGAGTGCAGTGGCATGATCTCAGCTCACTGAAGTCTCAGCAGCCTGGGCTCAAGCAATCATCCCACTTCAGCTTCCCTAATAGCTGGGATGACACATGTGAGCCACTGCACCCAGCCTACAGCATGGTTTTTAAATATCTTTGTGCTCTCCCTCTGTAGACATCTTTCATTTGTTTAGAATCTGTGGTGATAGAGGCCTCATGCCCTATTCCAACTCCAGCTGCCTGTCAATGTAGTGTCTCTAGCTTCTTTCAGATGCAGAAGCCATCAGTCCCATTCTGTCCATCAGGGTAGACTGAAAAATATCAGGTCACCCTGTTGCCTGTACCACCTTTCAGCACTGATGGCTCCACTCCCTGAGGGGAGAGGCAGAAGTGACAGGGAAGGAAGAAAGAAGAGAGAATTTTCTCACTTTATGATTTATTGCATTTAATACTCACCCTGAGTCTGAGTCGTGTATCATTCCTTCTTGACTTACAGCAAAATCAAGGCACATAGAGGCTGTCATTTGTCCTCTGTCCCAAAGCTAGAAAATAAATGATGAGTGGTTTGGGCCCGATTGTGTCTAATCATGTCATGTTTTTCCACTGTTCTGTCTGCCTTAGGGTCTCCAACCCCTTTCAGCTGTATTTATAAGACTGGTGTTTGCAGAACTGTTTATTAGACAACTATAAACTGAGCTGAAATAAAACTTTGGTTTCTGTTTGCTCTAAAGAGAAGTTTCTGCTCAGTCCTCCACTGGGAGTGTGTCTTTAGGCCTCTAAATTTTACACCATAACTGTTTGTATAATTTGAGTGGTCTTCAATGAAATGGAAACAAATAAGAATAGATAAATACATTGTAAAATAAGAATAATGCATGACATTGGTTTAGATCACACAGTGTTTCCTATGTACATTTTCTCTTTGGGTTCACCCAACATTCTTGAGATACCCTCACTGAAGTTTTTAGATAAAGCGATCAAAAAGCAAGAGGATTTAAATGACATAGCTTAGTATGTATGTGGTAGAAATGGAATTAGAATCCAGATTCTTAATTCCTCTTTTCATTATCTGATCCTGCTTGGTTTTTATTTACACCGGGCAATAATTTTGGAAGCTCTGCTCTCTCTACTTGTGCTATTATTATCTGTTGTTATTATTCAATCATAGATATTTATTGAGCCTTCCTGCAGGCCAAGGGCAGGGCTAAGTCCTGTGCATTCATTATTTCACTTAATGCTCACGACAGCCATATGACATAGGTCCTCTTCTCATTTCTCTTTAACTGATGAGGATACAGAGGCCTAGAAGGATTCAGTAACTTATGTAAGGTCACACTGCTAGTAACTGGTGGGACATACTCAACTCCAGATAGGTGACTCATGGAAATTTCTGCTATGTCTTATATCTTCACCTAGACTGTAAACCACATGGGGACCCAGACCTCATATCCTCCACAGAGCTTAGCAAAGTGGTTGTATGCACAGGTATGCGAGCCGTTAATTAATGACAGCTGATTTTTTCTAGGCCATTAGTTTTTATTTTACTTTTTCTACAGGGATTTTCATATCACACTGTTCTCAAAATAATCCTGGTTTTCTGTTGGCTGTTTTGATTTATCTTTAGACACTGTAATTGGAAATTAAGCTCTTAAGCATCTCCTTTACAGGCTATGCTCCACAATCTGTAATCACAACTTTTCTTTAAATTGATCATCTTCTTTTGAGCTGTTAATAAACATGTCTGGCTTCATTTGGGTTTTCAAATTGTTATTTCCAGATGGTGAGACTTTCAGATCTGATAGGCTCACACACATCCTGCCAAGTGGAAGTTTGAGCAAAATGTCACATCTTTGGCAATCTTTGTGCTATTAGTATGATGATTAAAGGAAAAAGAAAAGTTTCACTGTGATGTCATCAGCTTTCCCACATCGTGAAAAAGCCATCAAATTATCAACCAATCAAAATTGAATGAATCCCTTTTAATATTATTATTGTCTACTTTTCTTTTTTCCCATTTTAAAAATCAATTTGGTTCATTAGCTTTCTGCTTCTGGATTTGCCTTTTCTGGACATTTCATATAAATGGAATCATAGTACATGTACTTTTGTGACTGGCTTCTTTGGCTTGCTTCACTTAGTGTAATGTTTTCAAGGCTCATCCATACCATAGCATGCAGCAGTGCTTTATTCCTTTTTATGGCTGAATAATATTCCATTGGATAGAGATACAATATTTTGTTTATTCAACAATTAGTTGGGCATTTAGATTGTTTTCACATTTGGCTATTAGGAATAATGTTGTTGTGAACATTTCTTGTACAGTTTTTGTGTAAGGACATGTTTTCAGTTCCAGAGGGTATATATCTAGGCATGGAATTGCTGGGTCACATGGTAACTCTATGTTTAATTTTTGAGGAATTGCCCAACAGTCTTCCACAGAGGCTGCACCATTTTACATTCTCACCAAAAAGGCAAAAGGATTCCAATTTCTCCACATCCTCACCAACATATATCATTTTCTCTTTTTGTGTTTTTTCAAAATAGCCATTCTACTGAGTATAAAGTGACATCTTATTGTGGTTTTGATTTATATTTCCATAATGACTAATAATGTTGGACATCTTTTTATATGCTTATTGTCCATTTGTATATCTTCCTTGGAGAAATGTCTATTCAAATCTTTTGTCTATTTTTAACAATTTGGTTGTCTTTTTATTGTTGAGTTGTAAGAATTCTTTATGTATTCTAGACCCTTACCAGATACATAATTTGCACATTTCTCATTTTTGAATAAATTACAAAGCAATATTTTTCAAGAAAATTTTAAATTTTTTCTGCCATATTGTGAAGCTTAGTTGTCTCTACCAGGTCCTGCCTCCTATTTACCCACAAGTATTTCAAAGGTCATCAGGATTTATGCTCAAAAATGGAGTTTGGAGTGAGAAGGAAGCACTTTGTTTGGAGAAGGTTTTACTGTTGAGGCCCTGCACTAATCCTCTCCGCCACCTGAAGGAAAGCTGTGGTCACATCTGGTATAGTAGAAAGTGCCATGGTGGCTGAGGAGGCTTGTGGGTTTATCACATTTTTATCCATGGTGGGATGGAGACCTTGTTTTGGCTTCAGAATTGTCCTTAAAGAAAAATTCTGGGGCAGATGAACCCCATCATCATCCAGGAAGAATATTTGCAGCACATTTTTCTTGTCATGATGAGTTTGTTGTTTGAGATGGTGTGGTTAGAAGCTTGATAATGGCTGGCTAGTGTGATTTTCCCTCATTTAGGCTCAACTGTGACTTTATGTCTGCATACCTTATGGAAGGCCTGGAGCCGCACCCTGAGGCAGAAGAGGGAAGGGGGAAGTACAGTTGATGGTGGCAGCTAAGTGGGAGAGAAAGTCAGCAAAGACAATTAGTTATTCAGGACCTTTACAAAGGGAGTGGCCCCACTTGTTTGCATGTTGATTGAACCATACCTTAGTGTCCAGTTGCTTGAGGCTTGCAGCAACATCTTTATGCTCTTCAAAGTGAGTGCTTCCCATTGGTAGCAAGGTCTTATGGATGCCCTTGCTAGGTTCATTTCCTTCTTTGTTATTCCAAGTATAGTTCTAATGAATCTGAACCTGCCTCTTTTCTTTTTCTTTTTCTTTTTTTTTTTTTTTTTTTTGAGATGGAATCTTACTCTGTCACCCAGGCTGGAGTGCAGTGGCACAATCTCAGCTCACTGCAAGCTCTGCCTCCCGGGTTCATGCCATTTTCCTGCCTCAGCCTCCCAAGTAGCTGGGACTACAGGTGCCCACCACCATGCCCGGCTAATTTTTTGTATTTTTAGTACAGACAGGGTTTCACTGAGTTAGCCAGGATGATCTCAATCTCATGACCTTGTGATCTGCCCGCCTCAGTCTCCCAAGTGCTGGGATTACAGGCGTGAGCCACCGCGCCTGGCCTGAACCTGCCTTTTAACAAGACCCCAAAGTGATTCAGGGCACATCAGAGTTTGAGAAGCATAGATTTACATTATATTTTCTCTATCCCTTCACATCTCACATGGTTATTCAGCCTAACCTCCGTGTGAGTCAGTCTTTCTCTTTCTTTTCATGGTTTCCATGGATTTCACCTGGTATACTCTTGATGCCATCTGTATTAGCCTGTTCTCACAATGCTATAAAGAAATACCTGAGACTGGGTAATTTATAAAGGAAAGAGGGTTAATTAACTCAAAGTTCTGCATGGCTAGGGAGGCCTCAGGAAACTTACAATCATGGCAAAAGGGGAAGCAGGCACCTTCTTCACAAGGCAGCATGAGAGACAGTGTGAGTGTGTGAAGGAGGAACTGTCAAATACTTATAAAACCATCAGATCTCATGAGAACTCATTCACTATCATGAGAACAGCATGGGGGAGACCCCCATCTCCATGATCCAATTACCTCCTACTAAGTCACCTCCCTTGACACATGGGGGTTATGGGGATTACAATTCAAGATGTGATTTGGGTGGGGACACTGCCAAACCATATCACCATCCTAGTACTGGCTGCAGCTTCCTTTCATTACTGGATGAAGAAACATGATCTTTTGATCAACTAGCATTTCCCCGAAGTACTTGTAAACAATTCCATAAAATTCCATAAAAATTCCATAAAATCCTGAGGTAGGTACCTATTTGTGTTTACTCTTGAGCCTTCCCCAGCCCTCTCCCCTTCTTCCTCCTCTCCCTCCCTGCCTTCCCACAGCTCAATACTTCCACCTTCCATTGTTCAGTACCCCACTGTGACTCCTGCCTGTGTTGAGTTGCATCTATGATTGACCTTCATTAGATGTGAGCTCCTTGAGGGAAGGGTCTTACATCATCCATTTTTATACCTTGATTCCCACCCCTTGAACCTAACACAGGTCCTTGGACATAGTCAATATTTGCAGAGTTTAATTAAGTTATTCAGTCACATTGGAAATTATTTCAGAAGATACCAAATGCCTTTTCTTTCTTTCTTTTTCACATGCCATGTGTTCTAGTACCATTAAGACCCTAAGACTTTTATTTTGTTGATATCAAGTGGTATAAAGATTAACAAACATTATATTATAAATCATAATTTTAACTCTGAAGTTTTTAATTTATAGAACAAAAGTTAATATTTCTCTACCAAAATAAATGTCATAGACAGAAGGAAGAATTTTGTTAATTTGGTTATACCAAAAATATTTAACATTAATTTCTCTCCTCAACTTCTGACTCTGCTGCTCTTTAGCTCTGTAACCATGACTTACCTGTCAGAGCCAAAACTCTTTTGAGCATTTCATGAGAAAATCTATAAAGAGTATGTAGCCTACAATAATAGCTAACATTTATTAGCTGTACTTACAGTGTGAGCCAGGTACTTTTTATTCTAAGTACTTTACATATAGTCTCATTTTAAAATCTCCTAATGACTCTATGAGGTTGATGTTTTGTTATTCCCATTGTTATAGATGAGGAAACAGAGGCACAAGCTACAGGGTATTTTGTCCAAGATAACACAGCTAATAAAGTGGTGAGGCCAAGATTTGAACACAGTCTCTTCTTAAAGAGCCTGCCTCCTGAAGGATTGCTGCTGAATTCCTTTCTTCCTTCAAAATGCCTCATGTGATTTAACATGCCTTATTTCATTGTGTATATTAAAGGCCCTTTGTTTATACATTACTCTTATCTATATTTACCCGTTTAGCCAATGCATTGTATAAATTAGGTGATCTGTAAATGATTGTTGGCTAATTGATCCTATGTGCATACATGGGAATACTTAGAAAAGCAATGATTGTTTTAATATAATGAATTCTTGATGTAGCAAGATCGTTCCTATACATTGTAGAACTCTCAATTTTAATATTTACTGACTCTATTATCCATGTTAAAATGGGCATATTGGAAAGGATAAGGAATAAATAATTGATGGTTGTGTCACACATCTATTAATATGGTAGTTGAGCTAATATGAATGGGTTCTCCCACCATCTCAAACACATAGATATATAAAAGTCCCCTCCAGGTTAAAGGAGAGCCAAACCCAAACGCAAAAGCAATAAAGGAAATCCCCTTGTGCCAGAAATAAAAAGCGAACTCAAAGCCGGAAGTATAAACAAGATCTGATGCTAAGGTCTAGACCTGTCTTAATCTGTTTTGTGTGGCTGTAACAGAAGACCTGAGACCAGGTAACTTATAAAGATGTTGATTTAGCTCACAGCTCGGCAAGCTGGGAAGTTCAAGGGCATGGCCCTGGCTTCTGGTGAAGACTTTCAAGCTGCATCAAAATATGGTAGAGAAAGTCATCTCATCTTGGGTCATATGTATATAATTTAATTTTAATAACTAATGTAAAATTATTTTTAAAATATGGTAGAGAAGGTCAAAGGGGAAGAAGATCTATACAAAGAGGAGAAACCTGAGGGGTATCTTGGCTTTATAACAACCCACTCTTGAGTATACTAATCCATTCCCATGAGAACTAATCCAGTCCTGCCAGAGTGAGAACTCACCACTGCAAGAATAGCACCAAACTATTCATGAGGGATCCAGCCCCATGACCCCAAGTGCCTCCCACTGGGACCTGCCTTCCAATACTGCCACAGTGGGGATGAAATTTCAGCATAAGTTTTGGTGAGGACAAACCAACCACAGCAAGACCCACTTACAGGCTTTAATAATGGGAGATAGGGGTTTTAATATCCACATGAGGAAAGGAGATATGATCTTGGCCCATGTGAGTGAAGGAGTTTAAATCAAACCTTGACATAAAGTCTGGAACCACAAAATTTGGCCCTGCCCTTGGAAACAAGAGCAGAGAAATTCTACCTAGTGACTCAGGAAAACCTTAAGAAAGTTTGCCATTTGCCCATGGCTAAAGTAAGAGGTAAAGCTGGTACCCATGAGAGGATTAAAATCCAGACTGATAATTCCCTCAGTGCATGATCTAAATTTACAGCACTGTGTAATGCTGATTTATCAAGCTGAAAAATTAATATGAAAACTGTCCTGGAGGACTTGAAACTCCTAAGTCCCCAGAAAAAACAAGTAGCCTGTAGGTAGACTTTCACAACTCAGAAAAAAGTCAACCCCCTCCTCAAAAGACAAGCCTATGATCAGAAATTACAAACTACAAAGGAAAAGACCCAGTAGGAGGATAGGTGTCCTCCACTGGAGATAATAGAACAGTCTGAAAGAATATATACTAAATATGTTTAGAATAACTAAAGAAAAATAGGCAGAATAGAAACTAGATAATAGAAAAATGATAGTGTGGAAAGGATACTATATCTTCTAGAAATGAAACTTAGACTGGAATTAAAAATTCAGTGAATAAATTAAACATCCAGTAAATGCAACTGATGTAAGGATTGGAAACTGCAAGATAGGTGTGAGACAAATCAGTCAATGCATCACAGAGAGAGAAAAAATCAGGAATATATAAAAACCCTCCAAGGACCCATACATTTGGAAACTGAAAAGCATATTTTTTTAAAGAATTTACAATTCAAAGAAAGAAATCACAATAGAGGTTTATAAGATATTTAGAACTAAATAAAAGTAAAAATACTGTAAAATAATTCACAGGACACCAACACAGAATTTAGAAGGAAATGCCTTACATGCATATACTGAAAAACAAAAACAAAGCTATAATCCCAGCATTTTGGGAGGCTGAAGCAGGAGGGTCAGTTGAGGCCAAGAGTTTGAGACCAGCCTACGCAATATGGTGAGACCCTGTCTCTACAACAAAACAAAACAACAACAACAAAAATCACAAAGATAATGATAATGAGCTAAGCGATCAACTCCAAAAGTGAGAAAAATCACAGAGTAAACCTTTAAAAATTAGGTGGAAAGAATTTATCAGATAAGAGCAGGATTTAGTCATATAGAAAACAAAATAGGGAATGTGATATGGAATACTGAAGAGCACTTTGAATGAACTGGATCTACTTGTATTAATATTAATAATTAATAAATAATTTAAAACACAAAAAATTTCAAAAATGCAAGGTAAGAGAATACATCCAGCCTGATACCATGTGAGTTAGATTTTTCAAGCACAAACAGCATAAGACATTTTAATGGATAGAAACATGAGTAGTAGATGTACAAAGTCATGGACAAAAAGTAGGCTTAAATTAGTGATTATCTAATCTATCTAAGAGAGGATGGAATTGGGGAGGATACAATGGACCCTCAACCATAATGTTTTATTTGTAAAAAAAGATCTGAGGAGGATTTGTTCAGTCTGCATGGGGTGGATGTATACATGTTTATGGTTTTTTACTTTTCATTGAAACATTTCAGAAGAATAGTCTTTCAAAGAATCAATAATTCGGATTCTATACACTGAATAGAATTCTAACAAAATTACAATTAAGAAATAAAGTTAATGCCAGTGTTGCATGAGGTTTTTACTCATGTCGTTTGGTTGTGGTAGGGGATCTACAGTAGATGTGGTAGGCAGTTCTGAGATGGTACCCAAGATTCCTACTTCTTGGCAAAAATACCCTGCATAATCCCCTTACTTTAAGTATGTATATGATGGTATTTCACATTCTTTGGCAAAGGCAAAGAGACTTTTGCAAATGTAATTAAAGTCCCTAATCAGTTGATTTTGAGTTAATCAAAACAGATGATCCTGGGTAGGCCTGACTTAATCAAGTGAAAGCCCTTAAAGAGACTGGGCCCATCCTGCTGACTCTGAAGAGGGAAGCCACTGTGTTGTCAGAGGGCCACATGGCAAGGAACAGTAGGACTTGTAAGAGCTGAGAGAAGCCCCTGTTGGCAGCCAGTAAGAAATCCTGCGACTACCAGGAAGTGAATCCTGAGAACAGCCCCATGAGCCTGGAAGAGAACCCTAAGATCCAGGAAGGAATACAGCCTGATTGACACCTTACTGCAGCCTTGTGAGACCCTGATCAGAGGACCCAGCGTAGCTGTGCTCAGACTCCTGATCCAAGGAAATTTTGAAATATTACCTGTGTATTGTTTTAAGCTACTAAATTTGTGGTGATTTGTTACATAGCAATAGAAAACTAATGCAGTAGCTCTATCTACCCTGTTGTATGAAAGCAGTTTGTAAACTGACATGCTCTATAAAGTGCTGGTTTTGTTACGGCATTGATTATTCACATTTTATCTGAGCACTATGATCAATACACTAGACTGTCATGGTGTACTACATTTGCCATTCTGCTATACTTTCTTTTGATTTGGTATTTTGATTGAGATAACCAAACCAGGTTCTCATTTTAGATAAAATTCCCACAAAAGATCTACAGAAATTGTTTCTAAGCTTATATAACAAAAATGGCAGCACCTATCCAATGCTAATGTCTATGAGAACATCTCTATTATATGGAGTTTGAGTTCTGAGACCATTTTGTGATTGTTTTGAAGCCATACTATGGGGCTCATTTCACTCAACCAGTAGATATTCTGGGTATCTGTCATGGCAAAGTGGTGAGTCTTCTGAAAAGAAGTGGAATCTGAACTTGAACTTTAGAAAATGCAAGAAGTAAAACCCTCCTGGAGTAAGACCAGGAGCACATCAGAAGACTCCGTTATTGGGGTCACCAACTAAGAATGAAAGAATACCTGCCTCTTGTTACTCAGCTTATTCTGTGAATGTTATCCTCTGTGTTTATTTTGCTCTCGTCACCCCCTACTTTTTAGTAAAGTCTCATTTAAACCTTCTAGTGTAATTTCTGTTATGCTAGGGATATTAGGAGCATGGACACTTTGATGCACACCACGATGCAGTGATGACAGTGCTAATTAATGAGAATTCCCCACGGGAAAGGCATCTCCCAGAACAAGAATCAAAACTGTGCAGCCCACCTCCCCTTCTCACAAGAAGATACTTCTTTCATGGAAAATCTTGGAGGACTGGAGTTTGATTTTATTAAAAATGCAAGTTAGAGGGCGGGCGCGGTGGCTTAAGCCTGTAATCCCAGCACTTTGGGAGGCCGAGGTGGGCAGATCACGAGATCAGGAGATCGAGACCATCCTGGCTAACATGTGAAACCCTGTCTCTACTAAAAATACAAAAACAAAATTAGCCGGGCATGGTGGTGGGCGCCTATAGTTCCAGCTACTCGGGAGGCTGAAGCAGGAGAATGGCATGAACCCAGAAGGCGGAAGTTGCAGTGAGCCGAGATCATGCCACTGCACTCCAGCCTGGGAGACAGAGCAAGACTCCATCTCAAAAACAAACAAACAAAAAATGCAAGTTAGATTTCTTATAGTTTGAGAGTATTCTGGTTTAAGAAGGTGGGAAGAAGTAAAATTGGTTGAGGATCTAAGGTATACAGAGATAATACCAGAGCTTTGATAAATTGAGTCCTAACCTTAACAGTACATGCTTCTCAGTCTATAATCTGAGTTGGCTGTAATATATGTGGCCTCATCCACCGTTATCTCTTTGTCCCACTGATACTCTTATCAACATACCTCGTCCACATCTCTTTCTTATGCTCTATATACACATATCCGTGTGTTCATTAAGCATCTTCCCCTCAGTGTCCCATCCAAAAATGAACTTATCATCTTTAGAACTATCCATATTGCCCATTGTGGTAGGGATCACCACCCACCCTGTTACCCAAGCTAGAAAACAAGAACCCCAGAACTTCACTTTCTTCCTCATCTACTGCCTTCCACCTTCAGCCATATAATTTATCACCAAATACTAACTCTTCCACCTCCTAAGTTTGTTCCCCTTCTCCACTCTTTAACACCCCTCACCTTGGATCACAGCAACCACTTACAGGATTCACACACTGCATTCTCTTGCAAAACTCCTTCCAATGAAGGAGTAAATCCTTCAGAGGCTTCCCACTGCCTTCAGGATCAGTTTCAAATCCTTAGCTTGGTGTTTGAGATCCTTCACCATCTGCCTCTTCTTACTTGTGCAGTTAGGTCCACCTACCTAATCACAGGCCATACTGAATTGCTTGAAGCTGTTTAAATGTGCCAAGATACCACAGATTTCTGACCTTTAAGCCTTTGCAGTAGTCTTACAAATTCGTACTCTTCCTTTCCCAGACAAATGTCTCTACTCTCTTGATGAAACTGTTCCGTCCTCCATCCTTGAGGGCAGGGGCCATGCATCCAGATGTCTTCGTAGTCACACAGTGTGCCATGATGCCTATTTGTGTAGGTGCTCAATAAGTGTTTGATATGTATATATTAGGATAATAAACCTATGTATGAGTGAACAAATGAATATGCAGATGAACAGATGAATAAGTGTGAGGAGGAATGAAGGATGAATTAGATAATTAGTAGCCTCTGCCATCAGTCAAAATGAAACTCTCATTTTTTTTTTTTTTAATGTGAGATGGTGTCTCATTATGTTGCCCAGGTTGATCTCAAACTCCGGGGCTCCCACCTTGGCTTCCCAAAGCACTGGAATTATAGGTGTGAGCTACCACACCTGGTCTCATTTTTAAAATATATAATTACTTGATTACTTCACCACAATAGTATCATTTTGCTCATGATCCGTGGGCCTAGTCCCTTTTAGAGTTCTCAGTTACCTGTAAGATACATGCCTTGAATGCTACCAGGTGATAAAGTTGAGTTGGACAATGAAGCAAATATTGTGTATGTATTTTCTTATTTATTTAGACCAAATAGGCTGAGAGAGTAACTTGAATATTTAAGAGCTTCCTTAAAATGCACCATAAATAATGGAAAGTGAATGACTTGACTCCTTCCCTTATTTTGCTCTTATTTTTATTTGGGTTGACAGGAAGAAGGAGGTTTGCAGAGGGGGAGAAAATATGAAAGTGTGGAGCATGCAAAAAGAGGGCCCAATTCTTCCCTCTGTCTCAATTTCCGTAATATAACTAACTGTGGTCTCTGATGGTGGGCAATGGAATATTGTGGATAAAGTCTGGATAATTGAATTGTCAAAACCCTCCAATACGGACCACTAATTAAAGCACTGAAAGCACAACTAAGTGTACTCAGTATGTTAATGATGCAGAATATAATGTAACCTTTGATTCAGGAGCGGCTTCAAGATCCAAGGGTCCTGTGAGAAGAAGCAATCCCTCTTCCTGGGCACAGATATGCTGGTTTAACACAGTCATGTGTCAGAGAAAACCAGTTTTTCCTGCAGGCCCAAATCCTACCCTAGCGAAATCCATTAGACCTTTACCAAAATCAACTTTTCTCCTGAGTCAGACCGAATTCTTAATTGTAGGTGGTAGACCAAAAGGGATAGATGACTCAATGTAAACAATCGTTGCTATTGACAAAACAGTGCAAACCACATTTCCTGTTGATGGTGGAGTCACCCATGAAGGAAAACATTTTTATTGCTTTAATAACACAATTATATTATTTTTTAACTCTTCCCCTTCAAATCCTCTAGCACTCAATATAGTGCTTGGGATATATTTGGATATTAATAAACACAAAAGTGTTATTGCCTCTTTTTGAATTAACCTACTACAAAGAATGTGTTTATTGTACTTTCTTACCTTAAAACTTAAACCTAAAAATGTATGCTAATATGAACCTTTGGTTGGTATTTCATGCTTGCCTCTTTGGTCGCTAGGCAAAGTCAGCAACATTCAGCAAAATTGTCAAGGATTGGAGTGTTTAGTAGTTGGCTGATGGTCAAGAGGCAAGTCCTTCCAAACAGCCAAAGTTGTATTACTCAGTGTTTTTAAAAGATGAAGATGTTTAATGTGGGGGAATTGCTTATGATATAACATTAAATGAAAAGTGCTTTTTCAAAAAATCACATGCTACAACATGGATGTACCTTGAAAACATCCTAAGTGAAATAAGCCAGATACAAAAGGCTGCATCTTGTATGATTACATTTATATGAAATGCCAGATTAGGCAAATCCATAGAGACAGAAAACTAGATCAGTGGTTACCAGGAGCCCTTGGGAGTAGGGGGAAGTGGGGAGTGACTAACAGGTGTGGAATATTTGGGCGGTAATGGAAATACTGGAACTACACATTGGTAACAGTCGTACAACATTGTATGTTAAAAACCATGGAATTATATACTTTAAAATGGTAAATTTTATGTTATATGAATTTGATCTCAAACATTTACAAAAAACTCCATATATAGCCATTAAAAATTATGAGACATTTCAGCAGAATACAGATTATAATTTATAAAATTATAAGAGATAATATACAAGACAGAGTTCATTTGAAATGTTTAGTGCAAGTCCTGACATATAGTATGTGTTCAGTATATCTAAGACAGGTGTCAGTTAATTAAGAAAGTTTATTTTGCCAAAGTTAAGGACAGGCCTGTGACAGCCTCAGGAGGTCCTGAGGACATGTGCCCAAGGTGGTCAGGGCACAGCTTGGTTTTATACATTTTAGGGAGACATGATACATCAATCAGTATATGTAAGATTTACATTGGTTCAGTCCAGAAAAGGCGGAACAACTTGAAGCAGGCAGGGGGTCTGCAGGTCACAGTTAGGTAAGAGACAAATGGTTGCATTCTTTTGAGTTTCTGATTAGCCTTTCCAAAGGAGGCAATCAGATATAAAATTATCTCTGTGAGCAGAGGGTTAACTTTGAATAGAATGGGAGGCAGATTTGCCCTAAGAGGTTGCCAGCTTGACTTTTCCCTTTAGCTTAGGGATTTGGGGGCCCCAAGATTTATTTTCCTATCACAACTGCAATAGTATAAGGAAAAATAGAAACAATTCAACCTTGGATATATTTGAGTTGGTGAGTTTGTGGATGAATTTTTGCATTTATTTTTATTTCAGGCAGAGCTGCTATAATATATTGCAGTGTAGTAAATACTTTATTTAAAGGATTTTAAAACAAAAAAATAAAAGCTTTGCAGACTCCACCATCTGTGCTTTGAGCCGGAATTCTCACGAAGAGCCTGTATTGGTGGAGCTACTCAGCTCTTTAGGGAGGCAGAAAGAGATGAGAAAGGGCTACAGATAATACAGCATAAGGGCAGGATGGAAAAACTATCCTTCTATTTATCCACTGAATGCTTGTAGTCATTTGTCAATAAGTGTTCTTCTACACTTATTTACTCATCATCAACATTTATCTTAGATTAGCTCCCAAAAGGCAAAAAGGCACGTAATTAATTTGCTTAATGTAGTGCCTAGCATGATGGCATGGCTAGATATCTGTTTCAGCAATAATTAAAAAGATTTTTTCCTTTGCCAGTAATTCTTATTTAATCAAGCCAAAATTAATTTATGTACCGGAGAACTACTCTATTGCTTTCATTTTAAAAAACCACAGATGATTTTAATCTCTTTTCTGCAAATATCCCAAAAGAATGACAATGCTGTTTTCATAACTCTTAGTCAAATGCAATTCAACTACTATCCCTAGGTTAATTTTATAACTGTAAAGAGTGTGTGTGCATAAGAACAAAGACTGGTTAGGAACTGGAAAAAATGAGAAAGGGAGAGATAGACTGATGTAATAATATGTGATTTTTTTTGTTGTTCTTTTCTGATTCCCAGTATTGTTTCCTGAACAATAATTTTTTAATAAACTTAGAAACAAAAAAACAAATCACCTCAGAACCTCTAAGACAAGGCTGTGAACTGGCAGTTGTTTTTTTGAGACATCATGGAAGAAATGACATTCTGTGCATCTTCTCTTTTAAACCTTCACCTTTGAACTTAAATAATCCCTAGTTGAGATCATGGGTGTTTTCCTCCCATGTTTCTTTCTTCGTGTTTTACCAACTTACTTTTTTTTTTTTTTTTTGGAGACGGAGTCTTGCTCTGTCATTTAGGCTGGAGTTCAGTGGCGTGATGTCGGCTCACTGCAACCTGTGCCTCCCAGGTTCAAGTGATTCTCCTGCCTCAGCCCCCTGAGTAGCTGGGACTACGGGGGACTACAGGCATACACCACCAAGCCTGGCTAATCTTTGTATTTTTGGTAGAGATGGGGTTTCACCATCTTGGCCAGGATGGTCTTGAACTCCTGACCTCATGATCCACCTGCCTCGGCCTCCCAAAGTGCTGGGATTACAGGCATGAGCCACTGCACTTGGCCTTACCAGCTTACTTATATTTAGCATAAAAGCTGCAGAAAGCAATAGGGACAGGAGGCAGGGAAATTCTGGGCAGAAGAGGGCTGTCCCCAGCAAAGGCCTCACTCTGAAGCCTGGATCCATGGCCCAAAGTGAGAACATGCATTCTTGTTTTCCCACTCAAATGTTGCCTTTTCCAAAACCACCCATGGCCCCCCTGCCACCCATCCTGTGCCCATAAAAACCCCAGGCTCCAACAGCAGAGAGAGGAGAAGCAGCTGGACATTGGAGAGAAGCAGCTTGACTTCAGAGGGATGGCTTGACAGTGTTACCTTGGGGAGGAGTCTGGCCAGGGATGGCCAGACTCTGGGAGAAGATGATCCTGCTCCATCCCCTTTTCAGCTCCCCTCCATTGAAAGCCACATTCATCAGCAATAAAATCCTCCATATTCACCACCCTTCAATTTGTTCATGTGACCTGATTATTCCTGGACACCAAACAAGAGCTTGGATGCCATGGGTGAGGATGCTAAAGGCTATCACACTGACCGTCTGCTCTCGGTAGACAGCAACCGTCTCACACAAAAAGGCAGAGGGCCCACTGAACTGTTAACACTTAAGCCGTCTGTGGATGGCAAAAGCTAAAAGAGCGCTGACTAAAACACACGCTCTCTGGGGCTTCAGGGGTAGTGAGCACCCACTAGACACTGCCTCAGGACTCCACACACAGTTTGCTCGGGCTGATGCCCAGAAGCCCTCACCCCCAGCTCCCGCACCTGCTCACCTGTGAACTCCCTTCTGCAAGGGATGAAGTGCAATGGGTCCAAGTGAGTGGAGTTTGCCCCCGCCAGTGCCAAAGGGGCCAGCTAGATCTAGCATCCGTGCACTCCAGTTCCTACCTGCAAAGGTGTCTGGGAAATTTCCTGCTTCAAAAGCACAGGCAGCTTTCTTGGAAATGAGATAATGTGATCTCATTTTAAAGTTGAGGACATCAAGGCTCAGAGGTGATTAGAGGCATTAGAAGGGACTTCTGAAGGCAGCTAATCTAACCCTTGAAAATAGGAGAAGTTAAAGTTATGGCCCAGGTTCCACACCTCACAATTGGTGGAACCAGGCTTGAGCCTGCTTGCCTAACACCAGTGTCTTTCCCAAGCTTCCCAAGCATCTGCTTGAAATCACCTTGCCTGTGGTGGGAAGGAAGCCCAAGAATGGTGTCCTGTGTCCATTGCTGAGGCTTTGGGGGTCCAGGTACTTAGTTTACTTTTGGGAATTCCTTGTTGGCCCTGCTGAAGTCCTTCCTGCTACACCGTTCAGGGAAATTGTTGATCTTGTCAACCTGAAATAATCAAAAGGATCAGAATCCAGTTTTAAAGAGTTTATTCAAGCAAAAAGCTGGTAATGGCCATCCAAGAAACATGGACTCCAGAGAAATGGGGTCAGTGCTTCGAAGTTAAAAGTTAAGTACTTGTTTCTATACAGCAAACAAAGAAGTTTAGTAGGATTATAGTATTTTCTACACAAGGCTGGTTTATGAGTGACAAAAATTTAATTTGTTTTCTTTTCCATACAGCTTGTTTTCATTTCCTTTCCAATTTAAAAGCAAGTTTAACATTCCATCCTAGATCGTGTGCTAACTATGAAGACTTTGTGTGAAAGAGGAAAGAAGGAGGCTAATCTATAATGAAGATCCACACTTAGAGAGAAAGGGTCTTCCCTGGCACCCTTTAGTCATTTACAACATTTTACCAAACAATGTAGTTAAGGAAAAGGCTAATCTATAATCAGAGAAACAAAGGTTACAGCTGCCTATTTATGTGACTCAGGTTCCATAACCACATTCCCTTAAGGCTCAAAATAAAGTTTCAACAGCTGAGATTTTGAATTATTTATTTTCATAATCTCCACCTTTCTTAGTTCTGGGAGTGGCCTAACCAGGTGGGCCTGGCCTGCATACTCCCAGAAGGGCAGTTCTTCCTAGCAGCCTTTGGCTTTGAGGACCTCTCCATAATCCTTAATCCAGTCCAAGGTTCTGACTCTGTTAATGGGTAAAGAAAGGTTATGCCCTATAAGACTCTGACCTCTTCTTGGGACCTGGAAAATCTTCTGGTGATTTTCTTCATCCTGAATCTGCTGTTTCTAAACTGCTTGAGACCAAGATAAAGCACACCAATTTACAAGGCATAACTCCTAGGTGAGGTCATTCACTAGCCTTTTCTTTTCTTTTCTTTTCTTTTCTTTTCTTTTTTTTTGGAGACGGAGTGTCTCTCTGTCGCCCATTCTGGAGTGCAGTGGCGCCATCTCGGCTCACTGCAAGCTCTGCCTCCTGGGTTCACGCCACTCTCCTGCCTCAGCCTCCCGAGTAGCCAGGACTACAGGCACCTGCCACAGCGTCCGGCTAACTTTTTGTTATTTTTAGTCGAGGTGGGGTTTCACCATGTTAACCAGGATGGTCTTGATCTCCTGACCTCGTGATCTGCCCGCCTCAGCCTCCCAAAGCGCTGGGATTCCAGGTGTGAGCCACCGCACCCGGCCTCTCACTAGCCATTTCTTGTATTTGAGGGTCTCAGGGTGACATCTCTGAATATTCCAACTTCATTTCCAGCGCTAGATTAGTATTTCTATTCTTCTTTTTAGAAAGAAAGAAAGAGAGAAAGGGGCGAGAGAGAGAGAGAGAAAGAAAAAGAAGGAAGGAAAGAAGGAAGGAAGGAAGGAAGGAAGGAAGGAAGGAAGGAAGGAAGGAAGGAAGGAAGGAAGGAAGGCAGGCAGGCAGGAAGGGAGGGAGCGAGGGAGGCAGGAAGGAAGGAAAATAGAAATATTGGAGTACAATTTGTGGCACTCAATTTCAAGAACAAGCTTAAAAAAAGCTAGAAAGTTGTAATTGCCAAATACAGTAACCTGCTTGGCATGCATGTCGCCTTTTATTGCTTTCAAGCTACTATACCTGACAGCTCTTTTATTTCTCCCTTTAAAAAAATCCTATATCTGGCTAAAGGCTGAAAAATAGCAAGTGCATATCTTTCTAATGGCCCTACATTAATTTAGCATAGAGATAATTAGAGGCACAATTAACCTTTAGTAATATAAGCCCTGAGATTGGGGCACATGGGCTTCTTTTGCTATTCAACAGAGTCCTTGTGTGGCTAGTTTTTGAGCACAGACACATCTTTATTTTTTACACACCGAGCTTTCTTTGACATACAAGCCAAAAATTTACTTGAAGCAACCTGAATAGTATGAGAGAGAATGTTTGTTTGTTTTTTAAAGTCCGGGGAATTACAGAGTATTAGGGCATAATATGGGCATGTTTATATAGAACAGCTGAACACAGGCAGTTTATAAAGCAGGAAGTGAGCACATCATGCTTTTTAAATTTACTTAAAATATTTTGAATTCTTGGTATTCTTATCCATTCAAGAGTCTCTAACACTAGGGTTGTAAAGTAGAAACCAAATAGCATTGATAATAGGGTTTTGTTTCATCTTTGTCTTAGCTACAATTTGGGAAATGTTTATGTGTGTATGTGTATATGTTTGTTCCAATAATGATTTAAAATTGTGTATTCACAATGCAGTAGTGTGTAAACACTACTGAATCACCAGAAATGCATCCAGTAGTGTATGCACAAAATAGAAATCAAGGCAAAGGTAGAATATTTAGGGAAATAAAATTAAGCTAAGGATAAGGTTAGTACACAAAATGCATCTTGTGAGGTTCATCTATTTGGTCTACTAGTGGGCATGGGAAGGATGCCTGAATTTAAATGAAAATTCTAGTACTGATTATAATTCACATATTCTTTCATTGCCTTAGAGTTTTTAATTGTGCCCAAATAAGTCTCGGTATTCATAAACTAATAGCTTGAGTTTGTAGATTCACATATCCAATGATATCCTCCTTGAATCTTTCTGCCATTTAGTCATTTTACTTCCAAGTATCATGACATCCAACAGAGGTTGATGAAGGAAAAAAGATGCAAAAGTCATGCCATTTCCTTTTTTGCCTTAAAATAAGGGTGTGTGTATTGGGAGAAGGAAAGGGTAAAGCAGTTAGATGTTATTAGAAATACTTGGAAGATAATTAAGAAGAAATAAAAATTTGTGATTTTTAGTTATCAAAGTCATCATTAAATTGTGTTATCCATACAACTGAAGGATTTCAATATGGGCATCTTGTTAAGGAAAAGCTTTCAGAGAATGGTAACATTTCTTAATAGTGAACATGTCCCTACACTCACATAATTATAAGACTTCATGTACAAGGTACTCAAGATCAGAAACTTTGTAAAAAGCCTTTTAATCAGATAAACCTGAACATATCATTACCTAGAAATAACTGAAAACAGTGCAAAACATTAGATAACAGTCATTTGATAATATGGTAAATAAATCAATAGGATATTATATTCCTATTAAAATTATAAAAGTCGCATAAACAGGAAAGATTATACAAATATGCTACAAAATGTACTTATAATAAAAATATGAGAAAAATACAAACTGATATGCAAATATAAAATATGTAAAATAGCCAAGAATGGTGGTTCACACCTGTAATCCCAGTACTTTGGGAAGTCGAGGTGGGCAGATCGCTTGAGGCCAGGAGTTCGAGACCAGCCTGGGAAACCTGATGAACCCCTATTTCTCCCAAAAAAAAAAAAAAAAAAAAAATTAGCTGGACGTGGTGGTGTGCATATAGTCCTAGCTACTGGGAGGTTGAGGTGGCAGGATCGACTGAGCCTGGAAGGTCGAGGCTGCAGTGAGCTGAGATGGCACCACTGCACTCTAGCCTGGGTGACAGAGAGACCCTGTCTTAATAAAAATAATAAAATATGTCAAATATCTCTGCAGGTAGACAAAGGTGGTATGTGAAAGCAAAAGAGCTGTATTGGATTGACTAAGATTTTTTTTCTCACAGTGTTCTTTAATATTTTGTCATTATAATAAGTATAATTGATGGGGAAGAAATGACAACAAAGTTTTCATGTGTAGAATACTTTTTATAGACTTACTGAATAATGTGTACTTTCTGTTCACTATATTTTAAAATATAACTTCAGTCTAGATTTTACAGACTCATGGGAAATGATCTAAACTATTTTTCTTGCCATTAAAATGTGCATTTGGGGGTATTTTTCCATAGACATGGATACAGGAGAACTCAATAATGTTCCTCTTCCTTCTTTCCAACTCTTATTTTCCTTAGGCATTACCACAGGAGTCTTGGTTCGAGAACACAGCAATCTCTCAACTCTGGAGAAATTCTACTTTGCTTTTCCTGGAGAAATTCTAATGCGGATGCTGAAACTCATCATTTTGCCATTAATTATATCCAGCATGATTACAGGTACCTTGGGAAAACTGATGTTCTCTGTATTAGTCCATTTTCATACTGCTGTAAAGAACTTCCTAAGACTGGGTAATTTATAAAGGAAAGAGGTTTAATTGACTCACAGTTCAGCATGGCTCAGAAGGTCTCAGGAAACTTACAATCATGACAGAAGGCAAAGGGGAAGCAAGACAGCCTTCTTCACAAGGCGGCAGGAAGGAGAAAGGCCAGGCAAAGCAGGAAGAGCCCCTTATAAAACCATAAGATCTCGTGAGAACTCACTATCACGAGAACAGCATGGGAGAAACTGCCACTATGACTGAATTACCTCCACCTGGTCTCTCCCTTGACACGTGGGGATTATGGAGATTACAATTCAAGATGAGATTTGGGTGGGAACACAAAGCCTAACCATGTCATTCTCTATGATTATTTAAAAAGCTTTCACCTAAGTTGTTCTTTTCTAATTATGGGAAAAATTGAAATACATTTGATGCATCTCTCTCTCTCTCTCTCTCTCTCTCTCTCTCTCCCTCTCCCCCCCTCTCTCCCTCTCCTTCTCCTTCTCCTTCTCCCTCTCCACCTCTCTCCACTTGGAATGTCTATATTTGCTTCTGTGGAAACATTTCACTGTTCTCAACATGGCATTGCTTTGTCATACACTGTGCCTACAGCGCTGTCCACCACTGCTCAAATCTTCATTTGACCAGCATATGATGTCTTGGGAGGAAAATATCATTTTCAAACATAAACAAAACATTATCTGGGGCATGGAAAAAAAAAAAAGCTTATTTAGTCACTGACATGTTAGCTAGTGTCCTCAGGAAAAATATGATTGTCAATTTTGATCATGTTTTCAGTCATTCACTCATTTATTTCCCAACTGCAGCTGTACTGCCCTCAGCCTCTCAACAGCTGCCTTCAGGTTCTCTCTACTCCTTACCCACTTTCTACTCAAACCCAGAACTTGCTATGTATCTGCCCTACATATTTGCTATGGGGACCAGCAGTCAAATTCTGTGAGAAGGGTTTAAATATGGATGTGCACCACATTTGAAAGGCCCAGTATTTTTAAAACTTGTGACAGTTGCATTTGGAAATGACTTTTCCCATATTGATCATTATATTGCAGGGTTCCTTTGAAGAGGAAGCTTCCTTAGGTAGATAGAGATGAATCTGGTTTACAAAAATGTCATTTGTCTGGGTGTGATAAGTTTCTCTGCATTGCACAGTTTCTTATACTTAACTCTGGCAATTGGTAAAACATGGCATGACAGTAGCTGGTGCTGTTAGCTTGAAAATCAAGGTTTTATGTAAACACGCAATTAGATGTCATGACATGTCCCCTTCTAGAACATTTTTCTTCACTGCCACTGTAAAGACCTGGGACTGGCCCTGGTAGAGTACTGGACATTGGTCAGGGGAAGAGAGGGTGGGGGTCAGGATCTGCTGCATTCAGGAACTGCATTGCTTGAAGAGCTGTCACATTTGGCCTTTGAATTTCCCAATTGCCAAACTCCAACCAGACTAGAGTCCCTTGGGAACTGTGTCCTTAAATGGTCTTGATGTTCTCGGCTTATGAGAAACCTAAAGAGAACATTTAATTATTTTTATATGAATGTATTTAATTATGTTTGGAAATGCCTGGTTCCTTTTAATCCTAGCAGCCTGACTGACACAGCAGCAGATCAATTATTTGTCCCATATAATATTTATTTGTTTAAATTGTCATAAGCATTTAAAATTGGAAAGATTTCATGTAAATATCCAAATTTCTGGCTTTCTCTGAAAAAAAAAAATGAAGATCTGGGAACACTGGCCCAATATTCCCACCTACCAACAGTGGTCTGAAACCAAGAGACAACTACTTCATTTAGTTGGAGCAAATGCATTTGAGAATGCTATAGTCTTCACAACTCCCTATTGCCCAATACCTTGTCCACTTCACTCTTACGTTACCTGCCTGGCCGCTATAAGGATTGTAGTTATAACCCCTTAGAATCTTCTCCATATCAAAGATTCTTTAAAAAAAATTTTTTTTTAAACATGGGGTCTTCCTAAGTTGCCCTGGCTGGTCTCGAATTTCTGGGCTCAAGAAATCCGCCCACCTCAACCTCCCAAAGTGCTGGGATTATGGGTGTGAGCTGCCACACTCAGCCAAAGATTCCTAATCTTTTCTTGGGCTCCTTTGAGAACACAATGCAAGCTTTGGACTTCCTTTCAAGAAAAATCTTCACAATTGTACATGTATATACTGTATTTTGCATGCAATTGCACAAGGTGCATAAACTACCTGATGAACAATACTATTTAACTCATGTATCTATGAGGGGAAGTATAGAAGATTGATCCAAATTATGCAGCAAACCCAAAACTTGAGGTAAAATAGGTTTTAGAAGAAAAGGTAAAAATACATGTATGAAAATACTGATTCTGTAATATCAGATGTTTGAAAATACATGCCACTCTTGGCAGTCAATAAGTGAGTTTTGTTTTGGTTTGTTTTGGTTTTTTTTCTGGGAAGCATAACCTTTGGCCAGAAGCCAGAAACAGGTACTTCCTCTAGTGAGATTTTTGCAGTCTGGATGTTTTGTGTGTTAGCTCAGTCTTGTAAATAATCTAGGAAAATAATTTACAACTCAGCATTCCACTGACATAGCCCAGCTACTTTTGAAGCTATAGCATGGGTCAAGTCATTTCTCCACTTTTCTTCCACCAAACCCACAGCAGCCAGTCAAGAACTAGAAACAGCGAGCAAAACCACCACACCATCTTTTGATTTGGAGCAATGAAATAGTCAAAGATTCAAGGGATATGAACAAAGCAGGGTGGGGACAATGATGGCATATCCATGTTTTAAATTGTCATATTAGAGAGGAAAAGCAACAAGACTAGTGTTGGCACAGTTATAGGAAAATAAGTTCATTCATACACTTTAAGTTACCTTATAAATTGGAATAAACTTTCTGGAGGACAGTTTGGAGCATGTTCTGATCTCTTCACCCACTAATTCTGTTTCTCAGAATTGATCATAAAGAAATAAACAGAGATGTGTTCAAATTCCTAAGTACAAGGATATTCATGGTAACATTTTTTTGTAATGATGATAAATTATAAGCAACCTAAATGTATACAAATGTATATTGTATACATATGTATACATAGTATACAAATTTTCATACTAAGCAACTGTTAAAAGCTTGTTTTAGAATCATATTTAATTACATCTGAAAACATTCCCAATACAGTATAAAGTGGGAAAATAAAATTACGCAACAGGATAGTGTGTACAATCCAAATTTTATTAAAATGTATATACATTTTTAAAAGTTGTGATCAAAACCAAAAGGTTAACATCCGGGAGGTAAGAAAACATGATCCATTGTGCTTTCTTTACATTTTCAACTGAACATGTGTTTTTGTTTGGTTTGTATTTTTAATAAAAGAGATAGGGATGGATTCTGCCCTAAGCTCCTCCAATTTTGCCTCTGGTCGCTTCTCTGCCCTATCTCTGCTCCCTTCCCCTGCCAGCTCAGTGCCACCTTTACCTGGTACACAGCTCCTTCCTCCAAACTCTGAAGTAGTCCTCAGCCTCCCCACCCAGAAGATGGCCATGGAAAACACACAGGAAGGGTCATTTCACATTGCAAATGCCCTCATAAATCCAGCAGGCTGGTAGCTTAATGTATACAGTTATTAGGCCGAAGGAGGATGCAGGTGGGAAGCTGGGGAGGGTTGAATGAGTCCCCTAAGGATATGTAAATCAGAAGCAGAAACACAGCTGGAACTCAGACCCAATATTAATAATCTGTGCTCCTGCAGAAAGGAAGCTCTCTTGCCAAATTAACAGGTAGAAAAAAATTCTGCCATCAAAAGCCTCTGGTGAGATTTAAAAAAACACTTTATAGCTTTTTTAAAAAACAGGAAGAACCCCTTTTTATGTGATAAGGTTAAGTAGTCATATTTACCAGGGAAATTTGAATACAGACTGGCTATTAGATGGTATCAATAAATTGTTAATGATTTTGTTAGAGATGGTAATGGCATATAGTTGTATAAGAAAATGTCCTTACTTTTTAAATGCATATATGAAATGACATAATGTCTCAAAGTTACTTTAAAACAGAAGAAAAAATGGCACAGTCGATATAAACTCAAGACATTTTCAGAGACAGTCATTGTGGGTACTAATAGAATCCTACCCATAAATTACATTGTGAAGAACACGCTCCTGCCATGCTGAGGAATATCTGTGTTTGGGGTCTGCTAACATTTAGGCTTGTAAGCTGTATTTATATCAAACCACCAGAGAAATAACAGGAAATAGCTTATGAATATGCCTGAGAATTGTGGCTCTGGAAAAATCCTGGTCCAGGTCTCACCAGCCAGTGAGTTTAAATTCAGGTCACATTTTCTTTAATACTTCCCAAAACTAAATTATGATGATTGGAGCCTCCTATGACCGGCACAGGAACAGAACAGCACCTCCAGTCCCACTCCCAGAGGTCCCCTGAGCATCCTTCCTGGATGCTCATAACTTTGCTCAGGAAGAGGTTCCAGCTCTTCCACTTTAGCCTCTGCCACCCCCGCTTGGGCCAGAAGCACTCCAGTGGGCACAGCTGCGCCTCCTGGTGTCTGCTGTGGCTGCCACTACCACTGTGACCTAAGGAGTTCCCCTCTTTGCTCCTCCATCCTAAGACAGGAACAGAAGCTTAATTCTCCAAAGTGCAGCTGAGACCACACTGCTACTCAGGATATAATCTTTGCTAAAGGTAACCAAAAGCAGATGAAACACCAATGGTGACATCCAGCTGCTCCCTGAAGGGGCTCCCAGGGTCCCTTAACAGAGATGCCCCTCTGCTGAGCTGCCAGCTTGCCTTCAGGAGGCTGGAGTTCATCTCTCCACTAAAGGTGTTCCAAGCTTTCCTGCACCCCAGATCCCAGAACCTGACACCAGGTTCTAAGAAGGAAAAATTCCACTAGCACACAGGCCATCCTGTACTGACCTGGAGTGACCTCTTCCTGGGATGCTTGCCATTATGGAATATCCACTTCAGAGAAAACCCCCCTCACAGCCACAGGGGGATAGCCTTTCCTCGTGGACCCCATCAGGAGCCTTCAGTAGATTCCATACCATAGTACCTGCTGGGTTATTGCAACCACCCTGCTTGTAGAACTTGGGAGTCTGTCCAGGTCAGGCTGGGCCAAGTCCATGCCAGTTCCTGTGCACATTTCTTCCTCCAGAGCAAGGAGAAGCTCATTCCTAACCATTCCTGTGATGTCACAGCTCTGGATTTCCTATAAACACCTGCTCAAACAAGGGCACACACAGCTTCTTAAGAAACAGCACCAGTTTGCAGCTCAGTGGATGTCAAGCCAAGCAGATATCAAGCCAAGAAAAATCCCTCCTTTCCCTCCTGTCTCCCCTAGGCCACTGAGTGTGAGTCCTAGTACTCATTCTGCTTCCTGGACAAGTCACATTACTAAACACTAGACATCAGGAGAAAATATTTGTGTTTTGTTTATCAATAACTTTCAGTTTCCACCAGACACTGGTTGGGTGATTGGATTTACAATTGAGGAGCTTCTCCAAAGATAAATTTAACACTCTACTCTTGGAAGATTTAAAAAAAAAAAAAAAAAAAAAGTTCCAGACTTTTAGATAACTGTTACTCCAGCTTTCACATTAGGATTTCAAAATTGTAGGGCTTGACCTCAACCATAAGATCAGAGGTTTTCTACTACTTTTTGTTGGGAGAGGGTGTAAGACAGGGTCTCATTCTGTGGCCCAGGCTGTCATGCAGTGGTACCATTATAGTTCACTGCAGCCTTGAACTCCTGGACTCAAGCCATCCTTCCACCTAAGTCTTCCTAGTGGCTGGGACTACAGGTGGTGCACACCACCATGCCTGACTAATTTTTACTTTTGTAGCAATAGGGTCTTGATATATTGCCAGGGCTGGTCTGAAACCCCTGGCCTCAAGTGATCCTCCCACCTCAGCTTCCCAAACTGCTGGGATTACAGGAATGAGCCACCACACCTGCCCTACTTTTTAACCAAGTAAAAGTTTAAAGCCTTATAAAACCTTAGGTATATTTGGTATTTATTAAACAACAGCCAGATGTAGAATACATATGTGAGTTGGTTGCCTTTCAGGCAAGGTTTTTCTATAAAGGGCCCAATAGTAAATGTTCTAGGTTTTACAGGCCCTATGTATTTTGCCCAACTACCCAACTCTGTTTGTCCTGGGAGAGTAGCCACGGACAGTATGTAAATGATTGAGGGTGACTGTGTGCCAACAAAACATTCATTTACAAAAACAGGAGGCCAGCCAGGAGCTGACCCCTGCCCAGCTAGACTCTGACACTCCAGATACAATCTAGTTGAGGTTGAATCCAGGTAATAAAATAAACTACTACATCTGGCAATGAGTATGAATGCACTGAAGAGACTGAAGAATAGAGGATGAGCAGAATAAAATGCAGTTGGTGATAGTCTTAGAACACCTTATTTGTAAACTCAGGCTTTACAGCAGATGACACACTTAAATATTTGGGGCTAAGGAAGGCTTTTTTTAAAGGCTATGTATTCATTTACTCAGAGGCAGCTGTGTATCTGGAAACAATCCCACATCCTCCTATGAAAAGAACCATGCCACGTGCCTCCCCGAGACAAGGTTCAGTTTTATTCAGCTAACATTTGTTAACTCCAGCTGCATGAAAACAGACTAATAGAAAACCACATATAAGAGGGTGAGGGCCTACCACTCACATGGTCACAGAGCTGAGGTTATCTGATAGTCAGGTCCAGGAGTCCCTCGTTAGCAAGAATTGTAAGACTTGAAGATGCACATCACTTTGTTGTACGACTTGCTATTAAATATAAGCTACTGTTCATAAACGTAGGTGGCTAAGAGCATTTAATGTCAATTTTAGCTATGGGGGAGGAGTATGCATTCTTTTCTTGAAACATTGGTGGTCCGTTATACAGTTTAGTTTCTATGAAAATTGCCATTCGAGGTGGTTTATAAACTTAAAACTCCAGGCAGGAAGACAAGGTTGTTGCCTAAGACCATACAGTCTGAGAGTGAACTTCTTGCCTCATTTGCAACATCTGGAACAAGTGGGCTCTTCCTGCACTTTAAGTGCTCCTTTCCCTAAGATTATCAAGAAATTTGTGTTGAGTTAAAATACAGCTGTTGAAACCAAAGGACTTACTGCATCAGTTTGATCTGTGTAATGCCTGGCCTCCAAAGACAAAACAACCACATAGTGTATAAGGAAGAGTTCCCATAATGAACATGTCATTTGCAAGTAATAAAATGAATAGTGGCAAGAGATAAATATGCCCTGCTTTAGTCTTTCCCTGAGACTGAAGCCCAGAGAATCAACCATGCATGAGCCTTCTTTCTGACTAAACAGGTACTAGACTTGTTCACAGCTCTGTTCAGCTGTAAGATAACCTGATTTTATTATTTAAAAAGGGATTCTAAGGACCTTCTATATACTGGATTCATGGACCTGGGAGACCATTCGTTCATTTATTTATTCATTCATTCCATCTTTAATGAGCCAGGCTCCGCTAGACACACAAGGTGTAAAATTAAGTCTTATCTCAGCAAGAAAGAGTACATTTCAATGCTGTGTGATAAGCACTTTCTGGGAATGAGGACAGCGCAGGGGACATTAGAAGGAGCCATTTTGAAGGAAGCATAGAAATCAAGTGAACGGAAGAGGGTGGGTATTCCAGGCAGAAGAAAATAGCATCTTTGTCCTCCCAAAATAGCATCTTGGGAGGACAGTGAGACTTGAAGTGGAATGCTGGAAACGTCGGGAAGAGGAATGGGATGGAAGGGGTGAGCACAAGGGTTTATTGGCCTTGTGTGCCTTGCCAAGGGGACTGGACTTGAGCCTGTAGGCGAGGGAAGCAATTCTGCAGTGACTCCCACTTGTGCCATTCTCTACAGAGGGACACCTGAACAAGTATCTATCCTAGAGGGGCAGGAGAGTCTAGTGGTTAAGAGCACAGACAGGAGCCACACTGCCTCGGTTTGAATCCTGGTTCTGCCGTGGATTAGCTGTGAAACCTTGGATTTTACCTAACTTGTCCTCAGCTTTAAAATACGGACAATAATAATGTTTCATAGCACATCTAGAATGCTATACAATTTTTTTACTTACTCTTTTTTGTCTGGGACCTTCAGAAGTTCCTACAAAGTACCTGAACTGGCAGCAGAATCTACAGGGCCATTGTTAGAATTGAGCTACGCAGATATGAACACACTGAATGCATTCATTCTGGAAATGAGAACAATATAAAAAGACTTGCTCTGCCATCAGTTTGTAAAGTTCACCAGCATGTAGGAAGCTTTTGCCTAGAAGTCTGAGATACCCATTTTATGGATAAAGAGAAGCAAAGAGGCAGCTCAGTCATATTTAGGTTGTGGCAAAAACCCAGAAAAGTCTCACCAAGCCATTTGCTGGCTGCTGCTGTCAGAGCATGTTCATACGGACTTTGGAAACGAACAGCTGAGTTCCTCAGATTCTTCGGGGTGTGTTTAATGCTTTCACTGGACAATAAGTTCAGGGAGTCAAAAAGTTCATGGAGTCTTCTGAAAAACTGGTCCTAACTACAAATACCACCGTGTTCCACAGTAATGAAAAAAATGCTAAAACAGCTCCTGGACTGCTAAAACCAGGACACAGCCCAACACTTGTTTTTTTTTTGTTTTTTTTTAAGACAGAGTCTCACTCTGTTGCCCAGGCTGGAGTGCAGTGGTGCGATCTCAGCTCACTTGCAACCTCCACCTCCTGGGTTCAAGAGATTCTCCTGCCTCAGCCTCCCAAGTAGCTGGGACTATAGGTGTGTGCCACTACCCCCGGCTAATTTTTGTATTTTCAGTAGAGAAGAGGTTTCACCAGGTTGGCCAGGCTGGTCTTGAACTCCTGACCTCAAGTGATCCACTTGCCTCAGCCTCCCAAAGTGTTGGGATTACAGGCATGAACCACTGCGCCTGGAGAGCCCACCGCTTTTTGATGCATGTTTTGAACTTCTTTTTTTTTTTTTTTTTTTGAGACGGAGTCTCGCTCTGTCGCCCAGGCTGGAGTGCAGTGGCCGGATCTCGGCTCACTACAAGCTCCGCTTCCCGGGTTTACGCCATTCTCCTGCTTCAGCCTCCCGAGTAGCTGGGACTACAGGCACCCACCACCTCGCCCGGCTAGTTGTTTGTATTTTTTAGTAGAGACGGGGTTTCACCGTGTTAGCCAGGATGGTCTCGATCTCCTGACCTTGTGATCCGCCCGTCTCGGCCTCCCAAAGTGCTGGGATTACAGGCTTGAGCCACCACGCCCGGCCGTTTTGAACTTCAAATGTGGACTAGCTGACAGAGGCTTCAAGGGGACCTTTAGCTGATTCTGCTTGAGGACCAGTTTATTTTGTTAACATCACCAAATAGCCTAGACTGGAGATATTACCTATTTTAAGAGAGTTCTTAATGTCTCTGAGAAAAGTAGATGTGATAGGTGACACATGCACGGAAAGATTTTGCATGCTCCCCTTTGCCTCTTCCTTTCCCTTTGAACATCCAAGGAGTACTAATCAAGGCTGCAGAGATTTCCCTATGCCCTGGATTAACAAAGTAAGATCATATCCTGCTTTGTTTTCCTTGGGGAATAAAAGAAACATTTTGGAATTTAAAAATCGTGAACCTGTTTATTTAATCCTTGTAGCAGTCCTATGAAGTCGTCAAGTAGGTGGGACCTTAACTCCATCTTTAGAGATAAGGAAACAGGAGGTTGAAGACAGATTAAGCCACTTTTTCAAGATCACACAGATCATAAGGGCAGCAGCTGGAATTGGCAAGTTTCGTTCTGGCAGCACTCTGCTGCCAAGGGGCCAGAGCCTGGGAGAGGGATCCAGGGCAGGCAGCCATACTTAAATAACTGTTATTCATTCAATCAACATGTTTATTGAGCATCTCCTATGTGCTGGGCACTGAGTATACATTCGTGAACAAGCAGATATCTAGGTCTCCTGCCTTCATGGAGCTTAAAACCTAGCTAGCAAGAAAGAGATGTAAAATAATGAACCAATGATAAAAATTGTTGAGACATGATATGCACAGGATGCCAAGCAAAGAAATCAGGACACCCTGGTTTAGGCTGGATAATCAGGGAAGGATTCTGAGGAAAGAACTTAAAAGCCAGATGAAGAGTGAGGAAGAGCACTCCAGGCAGAGGGAAGAGCCTGTGCAAAGGCCTTGGGGTGGGAAGGAGCTTGGTCTGATCCAGAAGAGGCTGAATGAGAGGATGAGACAGGAAGATGGCACAAAGCAGGGCTGGAGAGGCAGGCAGGTGTCTCCTCTGCAAGGCCTGTTGGCCAAGGTAAGGATTTTCTCTTTTTATCTTCAGTGCCATTGAAGGGTTATCCTGATGTATAAAATGACCTGATTTATGTTTTTAAAAGATCTCTTTAGTGACTGTGTAGTGAAGGAATGAATGAGGGAGGGAATGAATCAGTTAATGCTTGTTGAATGCTTTCCATTTGCTCAGTGACGTGCATCATCTTTATCATTTATTCAGTAACCATGGAGGCTATTTACTAAGAACACACTGTGTCCTGGGCACTGTATTAGGCCTGTTATACATTGTTTCTAATCCTCACAACAGCTATGCAAGCTGAGGTTGGTTGGTCACTTTGCTCCTCACAATTAACCTAAAGGTGATAGAGGCATTTCAGATCCTCCAATTTATAGAGGGAGAAGCTGAGTCTGGGAGGAGGCTGGGATTTGAGTACAGTCTGTCCCACCAAAGCCCATGCCTTCTCTCTGCACAGGTGGCCTCTCTGCTGGTGACAGAGACAGGAGTCATCCACATGGCGAGTTTTAACTCCTATGCAACAGTGAGTTTCTTGGATGTGGTGTTCACTTATAATGGCGTAACACCGCCAAATGCCAGACCTAAAAGAACTTCCAATAAGGGATTAAATTTTGATACCTTAACAGCAATGTGGAGAGATTGTCACGAAAGCTTTGTTCTCAGTGGGTGGTTGCTTAATCAGAGAGCTCTAGGAGGAGTCTTTTGCCCTCGGATGTTTATTTTTAAAACATGCTATTGTTTAGCCAGGCAACTGCTTCCTTTGGAGTGTTTTTGTAAAAAGTTCAGATGATTACTGCTTTGGCTGGGAGCCAACACCCTTGCTCATCAGAGCCTTCTCCTGAGGTGAAAAAAGCAAATAAATGCCTTTTCCTAAAATAAAGAGCTAGCAGGTGCCCCTGACTTCCAAGGACAACTGGGGATTTTATCCCTGTTTCTAGGCCACAGCCCAGCCTCAAAACTGTCCCAGGTTCTAATGGACAACTCTGGGCTCACAAGGAACTGGAACCGTGCTCTTCTTTTTCTGCCCAGTTCAAGTGCCACCTGTTCATCAAGCCTCTCCTGGTCATCTCAATCTGGTGACAGCTCAGGCTCCTCTGAAAACCCACAGTACCTACTCTCCACACCAGGGCTTCACAAAACATCTAGTTTTTCAACTGGATGGAGCAAATCCAGTTGTTAAAATTTCTGATCTGTTACAGATCAATAACCTTCATAAACCATAGTTAGAGAAAATTACTAGAAAAATTATATTAAAAATAGACATATGAAATACTAGCCTTTTTTTTTTTTTTTTTTTTTTGAAGGGGGTGGGGATGGAATTTCACTCTTGTTGCCCAGGCTGGAGTGCAGTGGCATGATATGGGCTCAATGCAACCTGCACCTCCCAGGTTCAAGAGATTCTCCTGCCTCAGCCTCCTGAGTAGCTGGGATTACAGGTGCGCGCCACCACGCCCAGCAAATTTGTGTGTGTGTGTGTGTGTTTTAAGTAGAGATGCGGTTTCACCATGTTGGCCAAGCTGGTCTCAAACTCCTGACCTCAGGTGATCCACCTGCCTGGGACTCCCAAAGTGCTGGGATTACAGGCGTGAGCCACTATGCCTGGCCCCTATTTTTTATTATTACATTCAACAGAAATAAAATTACTGTCCAATTACTATAAACATTTTAAATACTCACTGCTGATTTCTGTGCAGATGCCATCACACCTGCTTGGTTCCCTCTCATTTATCACCTCCTATAGGACAGCTTTCAGCTCCCAGGAGAAACGAGTTCTGATAGTGAACTGTAAAGCAAGGGGGTCCTTTAGACCTTGCCAGCCACCAAAGATGGGCTGAGAGCAAGAAACACAGGTGGCCATTGAGAGTAAAAACTCAGAAATAAAGTGCAAATGAGGTTTTACTTGTCTGGGACTAAGGTGGGCCTGCTCTCTGATGTCCCGCCAGTAAGAGTCTAGTGCCTGGATTCTCATTCTCACAGTCAACATTCATTGAGCTAGACCACAAGTTCTCACCAAGACAATATTGTCCCCAAGGTAGCAAAAGCTGTTTTTATTTGGTGGTGGTGAGTTGGGGGAGAAAATCTTACTTGTTTTATGTAAAAAACACATGTATCATTTACTATATAACCAGATACACAGTTTGTGGTTTTAGAATTTCACAGGGGTGGCGATTAGGAAAAAGGCTTTGGGGGGTGGGTTGCACAATAGCAACAACAAAACAAGGTTGAAAAAGACTGAGATGTTACATATGTTCCCCTGTGGAGTCTTTTATGGTGAAAAGTGTTCTCGTTGGCTGCCCTGGGAACCAAACTAAACCACCATGTATAAGTGGTTTCTAAGGAGACTACCTGCTGAGTTCCAAGTTTCAAACTCACAAGTGGATCTTTGAAATGGGGTCATTTGTAAGGAGAGGATTACTTGTAAGAAAATGCAGCTCTTTCTGTCCTGTAGAAAGCTTCAAGTACAAACATTCGTAGAGCACCTTATTTAAGGCACTGGGGACCCAGTGAAGAATAAGCTTCAGGCCTTAGAGCAATACAGTCAGTGCAATAGATAGAACTACGTGCCAGGAGATTTGGGCTTAGCATCTTCCTTTCCCCTGCCCATGCTTGCAAGGCAAAGAACTTTTCCTGAATTTGATAATAGAGTTAAGCTATAGTTTGTTCATTCAACATTGTTGAGCACGCACTAAATGCTAAACACTGGTAGGGTCTAGAGACATTGGGCTGTCTAATAGGATAGCCATTAGCCACGTGTGGCTACTTAAATTGAGATTAATTAAAATTGGCTAGGTGTGGTGGCTCACACCTATAATCCTAACAATTTGGGAGGCCAAGGTGGAAGGATCATTTGATTTCAGGAGTTCAAGACCAGCCTGGGCAACATAGTGAGACCTCATCTTTAAAATTAAAAATAAATAAATAAATAAATATATATTAACTAAAATGAAAACTCAGTTCGTCAGTCACACTAGCCACTTTCCAAGTGCTTGCTAACCATGTGCACTTTGTGGCTACTGCAGGGGACAGCACAAAAACAGAACCTTTCTGTCAGGAAGCTCTACTGGGCAGTGCTAGTCTAGAATTTTGTAGCACATGGATAGAGTCAATATGGAATAGTGGTTAAGAATATGGCCTTTGAGGTAAAATGTAGATTGGAGTCCCAGCTCTACCACTCACCTTACCAGCTTTATGATTATATGGTACTTAGCCTTTCTGAGCTACAGTTTTGTCCTCTGTAAAATGGGCGTAATAATGCCTGCGTCCCTGGGTTATAATGAGAATTAAAGATGATGCATTAACATGCAGTCAATATAGTGTTTATTGTCATTATCATTATTTGTATTATAATTATCATCCTCATCATTATTGATATTAGTGGCAGGTGGGGTGTTTACAACCATCCAGACAGACATTTTATGGTCATTAAGTTCTGTAATGTTCCTATTTACAGAGGTTTTCAAAGATTAGGCTGTTTCCCTGTTTTGTTCTCTCCCTCTATAGTGGTCACCACTCTTATCCCCAACAATGCATTATAAATCATGCAAGAGCCTGGACTTGGGGGCCAGCTCTGCCCCCATATTGATGACTAGAGAGGTAGAGGGTAACTATACAGTGGTAACTGTACAGAGGTAGAGGTAACTATACAGTGCAGAGAAGTATAATTATTGATTTGAGTAAATATCTGATATATCCGGGAAAACAGTAGGATGGAGGTAGATTAGAGGAATGGAAAACAAAGGACCGTGCGAAAGTTACTGCAAGATAGTTGCTGTGCTCCAGGACAGAGGGGAAGCTGGATGTCTACTTGGGGATGTATTTGTTTAAGATATTTTCACCAAGATCTCATTATTATCAAGCCTTTTATTGCCAGCTGAGTCCTGGAGTACAAGCAGAGGCACCAGCCCATGGCCAAATCATTAAGACAAATTAAGACATATTAACATATGCTGGAAACAATTACCCACATAGATTTAATTTGTTTCACTGCTGGAAGAAAATCCTGAAAGAGCACCAAACACACCTCCGAGAACAGCTCTGTAACCGCTCTGTGACTCTCACTTGTCAGCACTTTAGGGGCTGGAATCTGCTTAAATTAGATATCTACCAAAGAAGGACAATATATCTGAAAATAGATCCCATATTAGGGCTACAGATGAGTTACTTACAGTCTGTTAAGGTGGTGATTCTTTTTGTTTCTTTTTAACCTATGATTTTTGTTTGAAATAATTATTATAGTTATCAAAACAATACACTGAGCTCTAAAATGAAATAGGTACATATTTTATAATCATATAATATACTTAGCAAACTTACATATTTGCATTATGATTTGCTCTTTAAGAGACCTAAACTAAACATGAGATAGTGAATTTGTTTCTAAATTTTGGCCTTCAGTCTCTCTTGACTTTTTTGTTGTTGCTTGCCTAATTGTTACCTTTCGTTGTCTTACTGTGAGGAAAAGAAAGACTCTTCAACACAGCAAACTGCATTTTTCTCAAATCAAATAGAATCTATCATAAAAATTATTCTAGAATGTGACTATTGCAGTATGCCCATTATATGGCAATTGCACAATCTTTTCCCAGAGGTTGATGAATGGCCCCTTAACAACATTCTGGGGTAGCTGCTACAGAGGCCAGAGCACCTTCTCTCAAAATATTAACTTCCAAAGGAGCAATCAACAGCCAGAGAAATGGTATGTTTAGAGTGAGAAATGACTTGTTCTGTTGTCATAATGGTGATCACTTCCTTGCAGATTTTTCCTGTACATCAAATATGTATGATTATATATGAGAAGCATAATCCCCCAGTTACTTAAAAAAAATGGATAGGCCTTTTAGTGTGGGAAATGAACATAAAAGTTACCTATGCATGCTGATCGCCATACAGGTTTACTGCCTTTCCCTTGGGGTTGCCTTGTGACAACCTCTTCCTTTTTCCTGCTACCCTGTACCTTAGGCTTTGCAAATGGTTATGGGACAACTCATGTGTGCTGAATATGCAAAATCATTTTCTATAATGATCCTTTGACTCAAAATATGACCCTCATTTTGGAAATCAGGCTGGGTAGTGTCTGAAACCTCCAGTGACAGCTTGCTGAAAGATGATTCCGTTGTTTCTCAACTTGGCCCATTTCCCATGTCCAAGTCCAATTGGAGAACCGCTTTTGACTCCATTTATATGAGCATCTTTGACAGAGAGCAAGGGTTTCTGGCAAGGAGGGATGCCTGCCTTCCACCTCTAATCCAGCTGTCCTTGACACCCCAGACAGCCCTTTCAAATCTGGGCAACACTTAGTCATATTACTGGTAGCCAAGAACCATTTGAAGTGAGATCTAACCAAATGATTGTAAGTCTCTGACATTACCTGTGCCCTGGGAAATTATTTATTAATATCTTTCCTCTTTCAAATAGAAATTTTAAGATGTCTCACAATAAAAGCTATACACAATAAGGTTGTTTACACAAAAGCAATTTGAAAATCATGAAAAGAGGAAGGAAACACACCAACCAGAATGGATAATGACATTACTGTGAATTTGGCCCCAGGACCATTTAAAGATCCAGCAATAAGTGGATCATTAAATACATTCTGGTATAGCCACATGACAGATTATTGAGCCATTAAAATTATCCTCAGGGTGAGTTTATAACAATGAGGGAAAATGCTTACAACTACAATATTAAGAAGAGAGAGAGTTAAAAACTATAAAATTCTCTCAGCTGTTTACAAAATATTGAGAAAAATATTAGAAGAAAATTCACCAGAATATTAACTTGGTTGATAAGATGATGTGATTTTTGTTGTCATCTTTACCTTTTCTCCTTTTTCAGATAGTTATAATGAATATATATTACTTTTATAATTGTATATAAAAATTATTTTTTCCAGTTGAGCCTAAGCTTCCTGGAAAGGGCAGAAAGGAAAACTATCATGAGTTATATGATTTCTCAAGTATTAGAAAAAAAAAAAAAACTATCTCAGGCCAGGCATGATGACTCACACCTGTAATCCCAGCACTTTGGAAGGCTAAGGTGGCGGATCACCTGAGGTCGGGAGTTTGAGACAAGCCTGGCCAACATGGTGAAACCTCATCTCTACTAACAATACCAAAATTAGCTGGGCATGGTGGTGTGCACCTGTAATCCCAGCTACTCGGGAAGCTGAGGCGGGAGACTCGCTTGAACCCGGGAGGCGGAGGTTGTAGTGAGCCGAGATCACACTACTGCACTCCAGCCTGGGTGACAGAGTAAGACTCTGTCTCAAAACAAACAAACAAACAAACAACAACAACAACAAAAGATCTCAGATCTTCAAGATAAACTTTTCCTAGATAACTGAATTCCAAAGGAGGTTTATCATAAGGGATGTTGAATGATATAATACAAATCTTGGTAAAGTTCTTACTGCAAATGTGGGAGGGTGACTCCTTATGATCATTTTCTGACCAACTCCAAGAAGATCTGAAGGCAGGGCACTCCTGGAGGTCAAGGCTGTGGGAAGCTGCCTGCAGGGGAACTTGCACCTGACTGGGCTTCCCTCTCTTACATCTGTTTGGAATTTTGAAGTGTTGCTTTTGCCCATTGCATGTTATTGCCCATTGTCTGTAGATGAGAACACCTCTCAGCTCTTTATTTCACACCTTGAGGATTAAATTGCGGGAAACCTGTCTTTTAAAATTAATGTAATTTGATTTCTGTCTCGCCCTTCAGGTGTTGCTGCACTGGATTCCAACGTATCTGGAAAAATTGGTCTACGTGCTGTTGTGTATTATTTCTGTACCACTCTCATTGCTGTTATTCTAGGTAATATTTATTTCTGAATCCTTATTCCTCTATGTAATGGTAATTTTTTTTCATTCAAAAAGTAGTTGGCGGCCAGATGCGGTGGCTCAGGCCTGTAATCCCAGCACTCTGGGAGGCTGAGGTGAGCAGATCCCTTGAGGTCAGGAGTTTGAAACCAACCTGGCCAACATGAAAACCTGCTTCTACTAAAAGTACAAAAATATTAGCTGGGCATGGTAACATGCACCTGTAGTCCTAGCTACTTGGGAGGCTGAGGCAGGAGAATCACTTGAACCTGGCAGACAGACTTCAAAGGGAAAACTTTATGGTACTTTGACAATACTACTTTCTGATTAAAAAAAAAAAAATTGTGTGTTAAGAAAAGCTCAACTACTTTTTTAAAAATATATTTTTTAAAAATTAAAAAGAGACGTGGGGAGTCTTGCTATGTTGCCCAGGCTGGTCTTGAACTCTTGGGCTCAAGGGATCTGCCTGCCTCAGCCTCCCAAAGTGCTGAGATTACAGGCATGAGCCACCGTGCCTGACCCTAACTACTTTTTTTTTTTCAAGAAGGAGTCTCACTCTTGTCACCCAGGCTGGAGTGCAGTGGCATGATCTCGGCTTACTGCAACCTCTGCCTCCTGGGTTCAAACGATTCTCCTGCCTCAGCCTCCCGAGTAGCTGGGATTACAGGTAATTTTGTAGTTTTTTAGTAGAGACAGGGTTTCGCCATGTTGGCCAGGCTGGTCTCAAACTCCTGACCTCAGGTGATCCACCTGCCTTGGCCTCCCAAAGTGTTGGGATTACAGGCGTGAGCCACCATGCCCAGCCACTTACATAATTCTTAAAGTGAATAATTGGTCTATAATAGTGAAGTTGAGTATAATTATAAAATATTTCCAGAAATATAGCATTTTAGTGCATTTCACATAGTAACAAGAGCTAACAGCTATCATTGTTAAGGACAAATCCCACTTGTAAGAGGGAGAAAATTCTAGTAAGGGAGTAGCTGCTCTTATACCTTTAGCATGGTTTTTTGAAGAATGCTTGGTCTTTGTAACCCTGAGTGACATTTTAAGAAGAATGTCCAGAGGGGGAAGACAGAAAGAGCATGTACTCAGATGAGGCAGCAGCTCGGCCCTTGTAGCCCTGCTTCAATAAGCTGATAAGAAGAGGTGGGATGTGGTGAAGCTTTAATGGTATTAGGCCAAGGGACCCAGGAGAGCCTGAACTCTGCCATAAAACAAAACCACATCATCTCATGAGTTTCCTGAGGAAGACAGACACAGAGAAAAAATAGCAATGAGAAGCAAGATCCTGCTTTCTTATTAGCTGGAGGCATATAGCCCTTCTACAACCCTGAGAGAGGAAAAGAGTGGGCCATGCCCACTCATGGCCCCTTATTGCCCAGCAACTCCTCCCACTAGCAAAACGGACCCATTCAGCATACCAGAGCCCTACCCCTTGGATTACCATTGCCTCCTCTTGAGGGAGGAGCAATAAGGAGCATAAGGACCTTTTTCTTCTTCACTTCCCTCCAGTCAAACACCCTCCAATGTCTTGGTCTCTTCTACAGCCTCCCACCTTGGCTTGGACACTCAAGTGACAGGAACCCATTACTTACCAAGGCCACAATGGTGATGTCAGATGCTCTGCCATGTAGACAGTTCTTCCTTACAGAGAGATGAACCTTCTCTCCCTATAACTTCCATCTATTTGTCCTCATTCCACCCCTGGAACAGCATTTTCCCACATGACTGCTTTCGAGATACTTGAAGACCTATGGTATGGAAGGAAGGCAAGGCTGGTTTTGTATTGTCAGGAGGATAACCAGCATCTGTGGGTAAAAGTTGCAGAAAGACCTCAGATGCATTCTCTGGGCTGGAAAATGGATCATCCTTACCCTAACACCTTCCTAGGCTGATCTCATAAGTTCAAGAAAAAGAATATTCTCATCAGCAGGTGTTTCCAGAAGCAATTCTGGGATGCAGCCCCTTCATTTTAAACACACATGCACACACACACATGCACGCAAGCACACGGAGTTCTTTCTGCTTACTCATTTAAATGTAAGAGTAATTAAAGTGGTTGCTGAGATTCCAGAGGAGGCTCAGCATTTTGGCTGGACCTCAGGGTCCTCCCCATCACACTAGTGCCTGGTATAACCATGCCCACTGTTCTAAAGGTACTAGCTGTGCCAGGTGCCCTGGAAGGTTCCTAATGCTCTGTGGACACTGTCCTTGGCCACAGGTATTGTGCTGGTGGTGAGCATTAAGCCTGGTGTCACCCAGAAAGTGGCTGAAATCGACAGGACAGGCAGCACCCCTGAAGTCAGTACGGTGGATGCCATGTTAGATCTCATCAGGTGAGTGTCTTGCCACAAGGTGGCTTCAAGGATATGCAACCCTATAGTAGCACAAGGCCTTGTACGTATATTCTGCTGTTACTCTATTGAAATTTTTAATAACTTTTGAATTATTGTGCACTTTCATTTTGCTCAGGAACCCACAAATTACATAGCCAGTACTGCTTGCCAAGTCTTGGTTCCAAAAGGGAAGAGAAGAAACAGGCTTCTGAGTCAGGATTTAGGATGAACAGAAGTGCTGATACATGTTCCAGAGAGATGCTGGGATGGATTGGTAGTCAGTTCTGAAGCGCACTTAGAAAAATCCATTTTTTAATTGTACAGGAGAAACTCTCTTATTGAAAGCAACCAGAGCTGTAAATAGGTCAGTCAATAAAAAATACCAATTAAAGCAGAGACTCATAAAAAAGGACATAAGATACACATTACATATTTTGTTTTCACTTAACACTTAGTGCATTTATTCACCAATTGTTTGACATAAAGTCAAGGTCTTTTCTTCAAGTTTGTTAGCTCATGGTAATTTCTTAAAGTTTCTGTTGCGTATACAGCCCTTATAAACGTATCATCTGCAATTTCCAGATAAAGTTTCTGTAGAACAGAGCACCAAAACCTTTGGACATTGCAAAGAAAGCTGAGTGTAAATCTTTCCAGTTTTTCTTTTTAATTTCAATAATCTTCCCATACCTAATCTAACCATAAAAATCTTAGTCATTGGCCTTTATTGAGTTCCCAGGCATGTGGCTTAGATTTTATAGAAACCATACCTTCCTTTTTATGCTCCTGTTTCACTGGTTTACATAATATGAAATTCAGTAATTATGATGATATTTGCAACTGGTATAAAGAATTTGGGAACAAATACAATGAACCCATGGTAAGTGTATTAGTCCATTTTCACACTGCTATAAAGAACTACCTGGGACTGGGTAATTTATAATGGAAAGAGGTTTAATTGACTCACAGTTCCGCATGGCCGGGGAGGCCTCAAGAAACTTAAAATCATGGCAAAGGCAGGGAAGCAAGGCACGTCTTACATGGCTGCAGGAGAGAGAGCAAGGCCGAAGGGAGAAGTGCCATACACTTTCAAACAACTAAATCTTGTGAGAACTCACTCATGATCACAGGAATAGCATGGGAGAAACCACCCACCATGATCCAATCACCTCCCATGAGGCCCCTCCCCTGACATGTGGGGATTACAATTTGACATGAGATTTGGGTGGGGACACAGAGCCAAACCATATCAGTAAGCATACAACGTCATTGATGAAAACAGAAATGTTCAGAATATTAAAGAATAAATAGTCTCTTGACTGTGAGTGTTCATTTTACCAAGGAGAGCAAGCATGTCAGTTACTCAGTGAATCAGTTAAGTGATAGTTGATTAGGAGAGCTTTCTATACTTGGGTGAAGCTCAGCAGGAAAAAAGAAATCTCAATACATGGAAGTATTCCGCAAAGGAGAGGCCAGAAGAGAAACCAGAGTACTAGTTTTATATTATACTCATTTCTACCAATATATTACGTATGACAAAACAATACTTTTTGCCCTAACATAATACTGCCTTTCATGTCTCCAACAGGAATATGTTCCCTGAGAATCTTGTCCAGGCCTGTTTTCAGCAGGTAATATTAATTACTTGTGCTCTTAAGTTGCTACCCTCTTCCCATTATCAATTAAAAAATGTTTTTTTCTGCTGTGATTCAAGAAATGGAATTAGCCCCGCAAAAATGGCAGCAGGACGTACACCTGTGACTGGCCGAGTTTAAGGTGATGTCTCTATTTTGTATCTAGCCTTTCTGGCTCACAGTAAGGTGCATGTCACAATTTACACTGCTTCCTTTTCCTTTATGCTTTCCCCCGCAAAAGGGCTCAAATGGTACAAGTCAGAAATCTGTCAAATAATGAGTATTTTTAAATGTGGCCTCCAGTACCTATTTTTGGAGAACCATGGTATATTTGTATAGAAGTTTAAACTTTCTGCAGAGAAAAGGTAGCTCTTTATCTCCTCTTTGCTTTTCCTCTGGTATTAGAACCCAGGATCTAACCCTCCTGGTGTGGTCCACATCTGGGTTCAGTCTTCTCCTTAATCATTGTGTCCCAGACAGGTGTGGAAGCTCAAACCTGTAATCCCAGCACTTTGGGAGGCCAAGGTGGGAGATCCCTTGAGCTCAGGAGTTCCAGACTAGCCTTGGCAACATGGCAAGGCCATGTCTCTAAAAAGAAATAATAAATCATTGCATCCCCATTGCTGGAGCTCTACAACGTAGTGTAACAAAGCCATGAATTTTTTTTCTGTAGGAAAATTGAACAATCTCTTCACTCCATTTACTTCAAGCCTTTCCCTCCTATTTATGTGCTTTAAGACAGCTGAGTCCATCACAAACTGCTGTATTCATTTACATAAGTTACATGAACAGAGGCTTCTGTGTATACCAACAAAAATGGCAACTCTGTTGCTCTCTGCCGACCTCCACAAGGGACAGAACCTCCTCTATTACAGCGGGGCATTTGCAAATCAGTCACAGTGGTTGTTTGTAAGGTTCTCGGTGTTGGCAGAGCCTTGTAGGGGGAACATTTATGCCTGGTGTTAATAATATACTCACTCCTTCTTAAACCCCCATGTGGAAGCTCCACAGAACCAAACAGGGCTGAAAGGAGAGAATTCAACAGCACTCTCACTGAATAGCCCTAAGGGGACTGTTGATTTTGGAACAACCATATTGTTAAACCTTTCTTGATGCTTATTAAAGTCGTGGTGATGTTATCAAAGTGATGAAGTGTTTTTGCTCAAATTAAAAATAATTTATTAATTAATAAAAACAAAAATGATTGACAGGAATCCTTACAGAGACTGTCTCTGAAAGCACCTGCAGATCAAGCCTGTACTTTCTTTTGTATTATTCCTCCATCAACTTGTCGCTTATTGTGAAAGTGAAGGAACATTTTGACATAAGTGAATGGTGATTGTGGGAGTCAGGGGTTTACATTTCTGCCTTGCTTTTAGTTCCAAAACCTGATGGGAGGTACCATTGACAACTGGAGCCAACAGAGGCATTGGAGGTAGATCCCTTCAGTGGCACTTGTTTGACCAAAATAACATGTTCCTGTGATTTAGTCTCAAAAGCTTAAAAAACATTTTGTTTGCTTGTCCTTGATTTTCTCCAACGTGCAGTACAAAACTAAGCGTGAAGAAGTGAAGCCTCCCAGAGATCCAGAGACGAACACGACAGAAGAATCCTTCACAGCTGTCATGACAACTGCTATTTCCAAGGTACCATTCTTGTTTCCTGTTCCTCTTCCCCAGGAGACAGGCACTGACTCATGACCAAGTAGGAAATACAGTCAATCCTCGTCATTCACAGAATCTGCATTTGTGAATTCACCTACTTGCTAAAATTTATTTGTGACCCCAAAATCCATACTTATGGGGCTTTCGTGGTCATCCACAGGTACATAAAAAGCAGCAAAATATTTGAGTCACCCGACAGGCACGTTCCCAGCTAAGGTGAACAAAGTTGTGCTCTGCTTTCTTGCTTTGATTCTCATACTGGAAACAAGTGTCCATTTTGCAGTGTGTTTAGTATCATCTTTTTTGCATTTTTGTGATTTTCCTTACTGATTTTGCTGTTTAAAATGGACCAGGGCAGGGTTCAGTGACTCACGTCTGTAATCCCTGCATGTTGGGATACCGAGGTGGGAGGATCACTTGAGCCCAGGAGTTCCAGACCAGTCTGCACAACATAGTGACACTTCACCTCTACAAAAAACGAAAAATAGCCGGGTATGATGGTGCACACCTATAGTCCCAGCCACTTGGGAGGCTGAAGTAGGAGGATCGCTTGTTTAGGGATGTCAAGGCTACGGTGAACCATGATTGAATCACTGCACTTCAGCCTGGATAGCAGAGACCCTGTGTCAAAAAATTTAAAAAAAAGGACCAGGCTGGGTATGGTGGCTCACACTTGTAATCCCAGTACTTGGGAGGCCAAGACAGGTGGATCACTTGAGGCCAGGAGTTTGAGACTGGCCTGGGAAACATAGTGAGACCCCATCTCTACCAAACATCTTAATATAACCCAGGTGTGGTGGCACAGGCCTGTAGTCCCAGATACTTGAGAGGCTGAGGCAGGAGGATCGTTTGAGCTATGATTGCACAACTGCACTCCAGCCTGGGTGACAGGGCAAGACTCTTGTTTCAAAAAAAATAAGCATCATGTTGAAGTGGTCTCCAGGGTTCCTAAGCACAAGATGTTCCTAAGGCATTTGATGTGCCTTAGGGAGAAAATTTGTGCTTTAGAAAAGCTTCATTCAGGCATGAGTTATAGTGCTGTTGGCACTATATTAATAGTGTTATATTAATATTAATAAATATTAATAAATCAACATTAACTTCCAGACACATTGACACACTTGCCTGTACTTTCAATATTAATAAATCAATATTAATAAATCAATATTAATAAATTAATATTGATAAATCTTAATATTAATAAATTAACAATATTTATTAATATTGTTATTAATATTAATAATTATTAATTATATTAATAAATCAACAATCTATATGAAACAAGGTGTCTGTAAAAGAAATACAACAATGTTATATATTGATTGTTTGCTGAAAAGGATGTGTCCAAGGTTCCCAGAAACATAACCCTGCATTTCCCCCAGGAGCAACAGTTCAGTATTTGCTAATACAGTGTTCATGGGCACTTTACAGAACATAATTACCAGGAATAGAGAGAATCGACCACAAAGAGCAAAAAAATGAGCCCTGTTGCCTCTTCCTCTCCAGGTCTGCTTACAGTAGAGCTGGCCATCTCTAGGAACTGCTGTAGATTTGTCAGATACATAAGCATGCAATGCAGGTCCACAATTCCTAGTCAGAATCTCTCTGCCCAGATGTAATTCAGAGTTCAGAGTTTCTCAGACTTTAGAAAGGCCATGTGGTGTATGTACTGCATATTATGCAACCTTCGTGAGAAGGGCAACAACATGCCAGAATCAACCACATCAATGTTTTTATAACAAACTCATAAATATTCTGCCAAGGAGAGAAATGGACCCTTAGTAGCCAGTAGCCTCATCTCAGTTTAGGATAGGTTTTGCTGCCAAAAGAGTTTGCTATAAACTTATCAATAAAATCCACATGCTTTGAGAGCTTTGGGGATTTCAGAATTGGAGATCAGAATGTGTGGGCCTGCAGTGGTATCTTTGTAAGCCTGTAGTGATTTCTCCTGAATGTTCTCTCAACTTCACACAGGAAGGAATGATTTAAGGAGAAAAGGAGTATTCATTAGACTTAAGAATTCAAATTAAATAAACTACTGTTGGCTCCCTGCTTCCTACTGCAGAAAGCCTTAACTCCTCTGACCAGGTTCAGAGGCGCTGCATGACCTGGCTTCTCTCTAGTTTTCACAACTTACTTCCAGTGGGCACCTCTCTTCTTTCCAGATCCACTTCCTCCATCACTCTTCATTCTTGCCTTTTGATGTTATTCCACAAATATTTTCTGAGCACCCTCCATACCCCAGGCCCTGCTGGACATTGGGATTATAATAGTGAAAAGACAGATGCCAGGCCTCTGTCCTCATACAAAGAATGATGAGTATTACAATCAGGAAGAGTGGGATGTTTGGGAGGCATTCAACAAGGGGTGTTAAATTAGTCTGGAGGCTGTAATGAATGAGCAAGAATTATTCAAGCACGGTGCAAAGGCCTAGTGCATGATCATTTTTGCCTTTGCTTGCCATCTTTTTGAAACATGCTTTTTCTCCTGGCTGCTGATTCCTCAGCCATAGTTTTCCCTAACTTTGAAACCCTCATTCATGTCCCACTTTCCATATGACACTTGTATCTCATAGTTTGAGTGCACAATTAATTACATACCATCCTGCTATTATTGGCTCATGCTTCTCACAGTCTTGTCTCTCCAACTGAATCTTAAGACCTTATGCTATAGCCATTGCAGTAATACTCTAGCTTTGCCCTAAATATATGTTTGATCATAAGTAAGAAATGACTGGTAGCCCAGTGGCTCCTCAACATAATTTTTTGTTTGTTTGTTTGAGATGGAGTCTTGCTCTATCACCCAGGCTGGAATGTAGTGCTGCGACCTTGGCTCACTGCAGCCTCCGGCTCCCAAGTTCAAGCAATTCTCCTGCCTCAGCCTCCCAAGTAGCTGGCATTACAGGCGCCTACCACCATGCCTGGCTAATTTTTGTATTTTTAGTAGAGATGGGGTTTCACCATGTTGGCCAGGCTGGTCTCGAACTCCTAACCTCAGGTGATCCACCTGCTTCAGCCTCCCAAACTGCTGGGATTACAGGTGTGAGCCACCGTGCCTAGTTAACATAATTCTTTACAAACCTAGTTGGCATCACTCAGTTATCTCTCCGTAAATCTCAGGCTATTTGTACCCAGGATAAAGTGAAGAAATTAAGCCAGGCATGGTGGCATGCACCTGTAGACCCAGCTACTTGGGAGGCTGAGGTGGGAGGATCACTTGAGCCCTCCTTGAGGAGTCTGAAGCTGCAGTGAGCTATGATCATGCCACTGCACCCCAGCCTGGACAACATGAGACCCTGTTGTTTAAAAAAAAAAAAAAGTAAAAACGAAAACATGACTCACAGTAGTAGGTCTTTAGCTAATTTTTGTATGTCTAAAATCCTACCAATGATAGACTGGATAAAGAAAATGTATACATATACACCACAGAATACTATGCTACCATTAAAAAAGAACAAGATCATGTCTTTTGCAAGGGACATGGATGGAGCTGGAGGCCATTATTCTTAGCCAACTAACACAGGAACAGAAAACCAAATACTGCCTGTTCTCACTTATAAGTGGGAGCTAAATGATGAGAACACATGGACACATAGAGGGGAACAACACACACTGGGGCCTTTCAGAGGGAGGAGGGTGGGAGGAGGGAGAGGATCAGGAAAAATAACTAATGGATACTAGGCTTAATACTTGGGTGATGAAATAATCTGTCCAACAAACCCCCATGACACACGTTTACCTATGTAACAAACCTGCACATCCTGCACCACATGTACCCTTGAATATAGAAGTTTAAAAAAAAAAAAAAAAGAATCCCGCCTGGGCGTGATGGCTCACACATGTAATCCCAGCACTTCGAGAGGCTGACGCAGGCAGATCACCTGAGGTCAGGAGTTCGAGACCAGCCTGGCCAACATGGCGAAACCCTGTCTCTACCAAAAATACAAAACATTAACTGGGTGTGGTGGCGGATGCCTGTAATCCCAGCTACTAGGGAGGCTGAGGCAGGAGAATTGCTTGAACCTGGGAGGCAGAGCTTGCAGTGAACTGAAATACCACCACTGCACTCCAGCCTGGGCGACAGAGTGAAACTGTCTCAAAAATAAATAAATAAATAAATAAATAGGCCAGGCGCGGTGGCTCACGCCTGTAATCCCAGCACTTTGGGAGGCCGAGGTGGGCGGATCACGAGGTCAGGAGATTCAGACCATCCTGGCTAACATGGTGAAACCCCGTCTCTACTAAAAATACAAAAAAATTAGCCAGGCATGGTGGCGGGCGCCTGTAGTCCCAGCTACTGGGGAGGTTGAGACAGGAGAATGGCGTGAACCTGGGAGGCGGAGCTTGCAGTGAGCCGAGATCGTGCCACTGCTCTCCAGCCTGGGCAACAGAGAGAGACTCCGTCTCTAAATAAATAAATAAATAAATAAATAAATAAATAATCGTATTGGTCATCCAAGACCACAGGCATAAAGAATGTTACTGTGCTTCATTATCAGGGTAAAACAGATGGTAAAAGTGTTCACACTGGTAAGTACTTTGTACTTCCTGCATTATTAATTCCTGTCTTTTTTAAGCAGACTCCAAATGTAGCTAGTAGTTAAAATGACCCTGAAAAGTGCCTTGATTCTAAAATTCATAATAAAAATATAAACCATTCCAGAATAAGAAATCTTTATAAGAAATATTCAAATATGGACTTGTTGAAAGAAGAGAAAGCATGTTAACTTCAGGGAGCAAGGGTTAAGTTTGTTACATGCATAGGTGTTTTTATTATTGTTTTTATATTTTCTATAGTTTTGTTGACTCTGCCTGGGAGATCACCAGTTTATTATGTTTGGTCATTGTATCTTCTCATTTCCAAACCTGTGCTTTCTAACAAGATTATAATCATGAGTCAATATGTTTTCTTGGTTTTGATCCACAGAACAAAACAAAGGAATACAAAATCATTGGCATGTATTCAGATGGCATAAACGTCCTGGGCTTGATTGTCTTTTGCCTTGTCTTTGGACTTGTCATTGGAAAAATGGGAGAAAAGGGACAAATTCTGGTGGATTTCTTCAATGCTTTGAGTGATGCAACCATGAAAATTGTTCAGATCATCATGTGGTGAGCAGACACCGTTTAATGTCATTTTGCTTCCCCTGACAATTCTGTCTCCTCAAAATTAGAAGAGGTTTTATGTTTCTCAACTGACCTCATACTAGAGAAGTTGGACATTTAATATTGAGCCCCCAGAGTATTTTGTGGGGGCTTTTGTTGTTGTTGGTTGTTTTTGTTTTTGAGACAGAGTCTCACTCTGTCACTCTAGGCTGGAATGCAGCGGTGCAATCTCGGCTCACTGCAGCCTCAACTTCCTGTGCTCAAGTGATCCTCCCATCTCAGCTACCTGAGTAGCTGGGACTACAAGCATGTACCACCATGCCTGGCTATTTTTTGTATTTTTTGAAGAGACAGGGTTTTGCCATGTTGCCCAGGCTGATCTCAAACTCCTGGGCTCAAGCAATCTACTCACTTCATCCTCTCAAAATGCTGGGATTACAAGTGTGAGCCACCACACCCAGCCACCACTAGAGTATTAAATAATTCCACGTATTACCCAGGAGTTAATTCATGAACAAAAGTCTAGCTATCAACCATTGTCTTTTCCCTCAAAGCCTTGCGAGATCATCTTATACCCAGTCAGCCTTCATGTAAGAAGCAATTCTTTAAAAAATGATTAGAAGGAGTTCATTGTACATGAGAACACAAAGTGCTTTCCCTATTGTGCCCCATGCAAAAGTGAGTTTCAAAATATTTATAACTGGTACAGCATGGGCACTAACCCATCTGAATGAAAGCTGCCATCCGTGAGCATACCAGTGACACCACTTGAGTGTCTGCCCTGTCCCTGGAAATGCCAAAAGTCCACCTTTCTTAGGAGGCATCTGCCTCACTTACCTCATATTTAATTGGTTCAACATTATTTAATCCAAAGTGTAGATACTGACAGTGATGTCTGACAGTGGTGTAAAGGGTTCAGTAAAAATGGACAGACAGATCACTTAATACTGCAGAAACCTCAGCTTCATCATCTGTTAAAAAGGATAATAAAACTTACCCCCAGGGATAGGAGAAGTACATTAAATGAAATGATGCACATAAAATACTTTCCCTAACGCAAGATGTAATGAGATCTCCACAAATAGAGCTATTATGATCACTTCCAGTACTAATACTATTGCCTCTATTGCTGATACCTGGGAAACAGATGACCATGGCTAGAAAGAGCCATATTTGTCAGTAAGGATCAAGCTCAAGTGAGATCTGCAGATATGACAATCAGCAGGATATATATGCACTAGGAACATGGCATGAGGTGTGCGCCCTCATCCACAAATTCTGGTGGATTTCTTCAATGCTTTGAGTGATGCAACCATGAAAATTGTTCAGATCATCATGTGGATCTGTTCAGATCAACAAGAACCACATGTTCTTGCCAAGTTTGCAAACTACCCTGTGGTATTTTGGATGGGTAGAATTTAAGGTGCACATAGGTACTGAAAACTAGAGCCAGTATTGTTCACCCAGGACTTGAAACAGCTCTTAGCTTCAGTTCTGCATCCTGTGCTCCACCAAGCATGCATGCCAAGCCAAGGGAACTGGCCTGTTCCTTCCCCACCAACCCAGCATGAGAAAACACTTGCTGACGGAATCATGCCTCTGTTGTGCTTCCTTTCCAGTTATATGCCACTGGGTATTTTGTTCCTGATTGCTGGGAAGATCATAGAAGTTGAAGACTGGGAAATATTCCGCAAGCTGGGCCTTTACATGGCCACAGTCCTGACTGGGTATGTCAGACTCAAGAGAAGAGACAGAAAGTTCCTTTAATCCAATAGGATGGCCACTGGGAGGTTGGGTTTCAGTTGGTTAAAACTGGCTTCTCCCCTATGTGCTGGGAAAGATAGGGTTCAGAGATAAGACAGCAGGGGGAGGAGGGCTGCCCTTTAACAGCTGTACTGTAGGTGGATTATGCTGTGCTAATTGTCAGCTCTTGGCAGAACAGCCTGGACCAGGCTTTGTCACTGCCTTTATTGGTTATGTTAAAATAATTTTTTAAAACAAGAGAAAAACCCACTTGTAGCCTCCCTTGGTTCTCTCCTGGCCTTCATTTCCTTAAGAATGTAAACTAGCCAAGCAAGTAAGAATAGCCTCCATGCACCTTGAACCTGAAAGAAATTAGCAAGGGCCTAAATGAAATCAGACTTGAGCAAGTAGGAGCAGGATGGCTGTTGGTTCAAAGCAGGGGCTGTTAACCACCACCATGGCCTGCACCATCAGAGTGTCAGAGAGGGTGCCAGGAGAATCTCGAGGCTAGGAGGAATTGTGTGGGCCTTTTTAGAAGCCATTAAACAGGAAGGCAGCAGGGGTTGGGTAGTTTGCATATTTATTATAGCCTAGCTATTGTTTCCTTGAGAAAATATGAGGTGGGATAAGACATGAATGGTGCCCCTGGACACCTAGCCAGGGGCAGAATATGTCACATATGCTAAGAAATATAGACTAAGGAAATAAGTAAATATTATTGATTTGACTCCCACAAGTCAATACCTACAAGCACCCAACTTGAGCAATCACCTCACCTATTGGAACTTGATCGTATTGGTGATTTCCAACACAGCACATTTGGTTCTTAATCTGTGTTTCCCAAAAACACAGCCCTGCCAGTCAACACAGAGGTAGATTTGGTCCCTACAGTGTGAGGACCATGGTGCCAAGGGAGGCGGGACCTCCACCTCACTGGAGGCCACCCTGCTGTAGGGCTGCTGAAACAGGCAGTGCCAAGGATTGTGTCTCAGCAGTGATGTGGCTGGGGTGTTTGAGCTGAGCCATTTCATAACCAAGTTCTGCTGGTTTCTATTCTGTCACCCCGGCTAGGTGTCTAATGGAAAACTAAAAGTATTAGTTCCTCATGGTTTTTAGCTACAAGCTCTCTATCGAGAAGATCCTCTCTCCAGACCTCCAGGATCTGTAATTTTGATGACCATTATTTCAAACACACATAACTGATCTGTAGACTGTAAGCTGCCAGTTACGTATATATCTATCTGCCAAACCCCCTAGTTCATGTAACCTGTGTATTTCCATGTGAAATAAGGAACAGTTTGAAAAGGCAGGAATAATAAAGAAAAGAAAGTCCATCCCAAAGTATGGCTGTGGAAGAGCTGAGACTTTTTTCCTTACTGTAAATCTGACTTCCCTCTTAGACAGTGGGTGCCACCAGCAAGACAGCAGCTTGGTGCAAGGAGTGGAGGGGGTAAGGACTGAGCACTGTGATAAGAGGTATATGAGGTATAGTGTAGTGGTGACATAGAGGGTACAAAGGAAAGAAGGCTCAGCCCTACCTGGGGAAGTGAGGGAAGGCTTCCTGGAGGAAGGGGGATGCCTAGCTGAGTGTTAGAGGAGAAGAATTCAGCAGCAACAGAAGGAAAAAAGGGCATTTTTGTGCATGTGGCAGGAATAGCACACACAGGGGTGTGGCAGCATGATATAATTCTGTTCTGTGAACCCTTAAATTTGGATTCAGCTACTGGCTTTGTCATTAACTCTGACAAGATGCTTCATTTGTTGAGTGAGCCTCTACACCCTCATACATGGAATGGGGATGTATATTCCTGCCCTACTCCCATTTCTCATTGGGCCATTATGAAAGTCAATTTTATAAATTAAAAAGATGTTTGATAAAAGGATTAAGTGTGGGGAGGTGGTATTATCTTTGAAACTTTAATTTCTCTTTCTTGTTTACAGGCTTGCAATCCACTCCATTGTAATTCTCCCACTGATATATTTCATAGTCGTACGAAAGAACCCTTTCCGATTTGCCATGGGAATGGCCCAGGCTCTCCTGACAGCTCTCATGATCTCTTCCAGGTAAACAGAAGAGGGGTTTCTGGAAGAAGCCTCCAGACTCAATGTCATCAACTCTCACCTCACTTTACAAAACAGACTCCAGCTTGCGGTTTTTGTAGCTGCCTTTAAGAAATGGCCTCCATATTCTCTGTCCCTGGCCCTGAACACATTGCTTCACGCTGTTGCATATTTCCTGCCCTCTTAGCATGGCCTGCAGCTCAGGAAGGGGTTATGGCATAACTGGGAGCAGCGGTGGGCACAGCACCTTCTGATTCCTGGACCTGCCTAAAGGGCCAACATACTTTGGATCCTTTCTTTCATTTTGTTTTGTTGTTTTCTTTACTTTTCTTGACAAGATTACCCAAAAGGACCCTTTATTTACTTTTTGGAAGAGGCATGGCTTCAGGCAGGGACTGAGGACCAGCATTTCTAGACCATAAGTTCCTTTCTCTTTTTATCACACAGTTCAGCAACACTGCCTGTCACCTTCCGCTGTGCTGAAGAAAAGAACCAGGTGGACAAGAGGATCACTCGATTCGTGTTACCCGTTGGTGCAACAATCAACATGGATGGGACCGCGCTCTATGAAGCAGTGGCAGCGGTGTTTATTGCACAGTTGAATGACCTGGATTTGGGCATTGGGCAGATCATCACCATCAGGTGGGGCGTGGTGTCACATTCATTGTCATCGGTGATATGGGGATTACTGCCAGTAAAAATGGTCCGTGAAGGGACACCAAGAATGTCCCAGCGATGGATTCTTTTTCTTGATCTACAAAGTACCTTCCCAAGATTAAATACAACTATATCCTGGTATGCAAGATTTCTGCTTCGGGGTCTGGGTAGCCAAAGCCATCACCTGTGCTCGGTTTACTGAAGCCAGTAGGATCTAGGCACAGGTTAGCACAAAGACTCAAGGCTGAGTAAGGGCCAGTCCCTGCTTTCAAAAGATCCCTGCTAGATTGGGATGCACATATCCAAATGAATGCTGAAGACCCTGATGAGGGATGTAAGAGAACTCTGTATGGTGTTCACAGAGGACTCCAGAGACGGAAGGGCTGGTTCTAGCTGTGAAGGTGAAGGATGGCTTCCCAGAGGAGGGGAACATTTAGCTGAATCTTAAAAGAATAGGAATTTAGCAGGCAAAGGAAGAAGCTAAGAGCATCTGGGGTGGCAGAAATAGCTTGTGATGCAGCCATAGGCTAGTTACAGCATACAGATTTCTTGCTATGGCTGGCATAAAGGATACAATGTGGAGAACATAAAGGAATGAGGAGACAGGGGTCATGTCATGAAAGGTTTTGTACGAAAAGTTTGTGGAAAGTTCTTAGATGCTTTGTCACATTGTGGACATATTTGCATTTTATTTATTTATTTATTTATTTATGTTATGCTTTGAGATGGAATTTTGCTCTGTTGCCCAGGCTGGAGTGCAGTGGCACAATCTTGGCTCACTGCAACCTCTGCCTCCTGGATTTAAGCAATTCTCCTGCCTCAGCGTCCTGAGTAACTGGGACTATAGACATGCACCACCACACCTGGCTAATTTTTGAATTTTTAGTAGAAATGGGTTTCACCATGTTGGCCAGGCTGGTCTTGAACTCCTGACCTCAGGTGATCCGCCCACCTCAGGCTCCCAAAGTGCTGGGATTATAGGTGTGAGCCACCACACCTGGCAGATTTGCCTTTTACAATGATAACTGGCAATATGGCAGATGTATTGGATGGGAGCAGGGACCAAATCTAGGAAACCAGTTAGGAGACCATTGCAGAAGTCCAGGCAGGGTATTAGAAGGCACTGACACTGAGGTTGGAGAAGAGCTAACGAATTGAAGAAGCATCAGCTGGATTCAGGGTGAAAAGCAAGGGAATGCTAGGATGACTCCCAGGATTGGTACATGATTCCAAATTGGTGGGTGGGGCAGGAACAGGAACTAGTATACCAGAACAGGAACTAGTATAAGAGAAGCACATATAGGTGGGAAAGATAAATAGTTAATACTTTTTGACACACTGAATTTGAAATACCTTTAAGACTTCTAGGTGGACCCATGCAATGAGAAATACAGGTCTAGCTGAAGATACAGACATCAGGGACATGAGCTTAATGATGGTCTTCAAATGTATGAGTCACAAGTTATTGCTTATATTGGAATCGCAGCTACATCGTGATTAGCTGTGATCTTGGGCAAGTGACTTGAATTTTTAAGCTCCTGTTTTCTCATCTGTAAAATGAGTAATAGTACCTACAACTTATTCAAGTAGTGGCAATTAAGTAAGATGCATATAAAATGCTTATAACTGTGCCTATGTAGTGAGCACTCAGTGAATGTTGAAAGTGGATGACATGACGTAGGGAGAGTTTGTAGAGAAGAGAAGGAGATTAAGGACTGAGGCTTGGAAAATCCTAATACTAGAAGCAGGTAGAGAAGGGAAAACCCAAGAGGCAGAGGGAGAAGGACAGAGAGATGGGAGGGAAGCCAGTAAACCTTGGTATCATGGAAACCCAGAAAAGAGAGATTTTCAAGGGTGAAATGGTCCACAGAGTCAGATGCTGAAGAGAATTCTAATGAAATGAGGATAGAAATTGTCTGCCCAAGTAGATGGTAGAACTGTCATAAGTGGATTTTGCCAGATTTGTTTCTCTAGGACAGCACTGTTTAATACGGTAACCACTAGCCATGTGGCCCACTGAATTGGATAGCACAGACACAGAATAGTTTCATCATTGCAGAAAGTTATTTTGGATAGCACTATGTTAGAGTAATAGGCTGGGATTAGAGTTAACCTGAAGACTTTTGTTCAGTTTAGAATGGAAGTTTAAGACTAAACTGGTCCCTAGGCCTGCTCAAGGTTGAATCTGAACTCTTTAGAGTTAATTCATTCTTGTATCCCCAGCCTAAACATAAATTCTAGGCATAAAATCAGAGTTTGTTAACTAACAATGTTCTAACACAATGCATTTTTTAAATCCTCCCCACCCCTAAATCACAAAGTATTTCTGTTGGCTGAAGACAAGTGCAAAATACACCATTTGGCACACCAGCTGGAGAACTATCCCAATGCCGTGTAATCTATAAAAAAGTGTTAGTGGCTAAAGAAGCCTGTGCCAAAGAGATTGAGTAAAGTCATGTAATTATAACAGCAGAGAGTATGTCAAAATCGAAACCTTGAGTCATGCCTGAGAAAGTTTCTGCTCCACAACCACCCCTGTGCTTCCAACAGTTGTTACTTTTACATTTCCAAGGGTTTTTTCCCACTTCCCTCACCCTGGCATGTGGAACCCAGTCTTCACTGAACTGATTTCCAAGGAGTGGTTTATGAGGTGCCAATTCTTTTGTGTATTTGCCACTTTATGATGAAATCCCTCCCTTTTTTGGTTATAAGTTTTCTAGATCTTTCTAATCATTTTTTAACTTCACTGCCAGAGGAATGAATGCTGGGCCTAGAGGCTAATCAATTCACATTAAAGCCTCTCCCCCTACTCTCTGGTGTATTCTTAAATCAGATTTGCTGATAACTACTGGCCCAGAACCAATAACAACTGTGAGACCCAAAGTAATCATTGGCTTAAAATTTAAAATCCTCACTGGCTCTACATGGGAAATAATAAAAGTTGGTTTTACTTGACAGTTACCGTTATAGTTCATGTGACTAATGGTTAAAGAGATTTTTAGACCCAAAGTCTATTTCTGTGGACTGGATGTCAAAGAAACATAGGTACCATCTACCCAAAACATACCTTTTTGTGGCTTTATCATAATACCCAAAGGTCATAACTGATTGAAAATTGGTGTGAGTACACGTGTCAAAATGAAAAAAAAAAAAAGGATAAATTGTCTTATAAAAATAATTAGGGCCAGAAGCGGTGGCTCACACCTGTAATCCCAGCACTTTAGGAGACCGAAGCAGGTGAATCGGTTGAGTCCAGGAGTTCGAGACCAGCCTGGGCAACATGGTAAAACCCCATGTTTATCAAAAATATTCTAAAAAAGAAAAATTAGCCCAGGTATGGTGGTATGTACCTGTAGTTGCAGCTACTCAGGAGGCTGAAGTGGGTGGACTGCTTGAGCCTGGAAGGCAGAGGTTGCAGTGAACTGAGATGGCACCACTGCACTCTAGCTTAGGCAACAAAGTGAGATCCCATGTCAAAAAAAAAAAAAAAGAAAAGAAAGAAAGAAAAGAAAAAGAAAGAAAAGTAAAGCTAATTATACAGCAGGGCGCAGAGGCTCACACCTGTAATACCAGCACTTTAAGAGGCCAATGCAGGCAGATCACTTTAGCCCAGGAGTTCGAGACCAGCCTGAGCAACATGGCGAAGCCCCACATTTCTACAAAAAAATGCAAAAATTAGCCAGGTGTTGTGGAGCGCACCTGTGGTTCCAGCAACTCAGGAGGCTGAGGCAAGAAGATCACTTGAGCCCAACAGGTGGAGGCTGCAGTAAGCTGTGATCATGCCACTGTACTCCAGCCTGGGTGATAGAGTGAGACCTTGTCTCTGGGGGAAAGAAGAAAAAAAAAAAATATATATATATATATATATCTTCATATACTTTATATATATCTTATATATTTTATATATTTATCTATATATATTTTATATATATATAAAGATATATATATCTTATATATCTTATATATTTTATATATATATAAAAAGAAGAAAGATAATTATAGGATTTGGGGCCTAGAAAGAGCAGAGAGGAAAAAAGGTAGCAGTAGTAATAGTAGTAGTAGTAGTTGTTGTAATAGTTGCTGTTCTGGTTGCTGCAGTAGCAGTAGTAATAATACCAGTGGTGGCAGCAACAACAGCAATAGATGAAGCATTAGCAGCAACTACTGCTGTTGCAGAAGTAGCAGCAGAAATGGCACATTTTTAATCTTTGTTTTTTGTTTTACTTTAAGCTCTGGGATACATGTGCAGAACATGCAGGTTTGTTACATAGCTATACATGTGGAAATGGCACGTTTTTAAGCATCTACAAGTGCTATACCAGATGCCTTACATGTATTAACCTCATTTAATCTTCCCAGCAGCTTGTAGTAGACATACTGTCCCCATCTTACAGGCAAGGAATTGAGATTCAGAGAAGTAACTTGCCTAAAGAAATGCCATCAGTGAAATGGTAGAGCCCAAAGTACATCACCCAGGTGTGTCTGACACTAAAACCTGTGTTCCCTCCAAGTCACAACCCATCCTTCAACCCGTTTAGAGAGCCGAGTCCAGTGGCTGGTCCTAAAACTAGGCCTCAGTGTGTGGAAAGAACTTTGTGCCACTGATATTTATGTTTTCTTCTGTGGAAATCCTCTAACTCAAAGTAGAATATGTTCAAGCAGCAGGAGTAGGTTTTTTTTTTTTTTTTTTTTTTTTTGAGAGGGAGTCTCGCGCTGTCGCCCAGGCTGGAGTGCAGTGGCCGGATCGCAGCTCACTGCAAGCTCCGCCTCCCGGGTTTGCGCCATTCTCCTGCCTCAGCCGGACTACAGGCGCCCGCCTCCTCACCCGGCTATTTTTTTGTATTTTTTAGTAGAGACAGGGTTTCACTGTGTTAGCCACGATGGTCTCGATCTCCTGACCTCGTGATCCGCCCGTCTCGGCCTCCCAAAGTGCTGGGATTACAGGCCTGAGCCACCGCGCCTGGCCAGGAGTAGGTTTTTATATTATTTTCTCCCATCTGAAGGTTCATAGTTCTGAGTTTCAGACCAATGCCAGTCAAACAGCCGAAGTCTAGCAAGCAAGGTCAAGGCTCAAGGACAGAGTTTTCTTGGACTAAATGAATTTTGAGTTTCAAGCCCAGCCTCAGGCTATAGCAACATGGATAACTATGACACCTCAGGGTTTCCAAGAGGGATCAGCTGGCATGGACACAAATCACTTCTGACAAAGAAAACCTGTTGATGCATTCCATTTAAATTTTTTTCAAGCAGTATTAAAATAAACTTCGGCTTTCCAAAGAGTGATTATGTCAGAAGAGATCCGAAGGGTTATAGAGGCCAGAAACCTTTGAGACTGAGGCCTGAAACCTTTAGAGTAATTGGTACAGCCCCAGAAATCTCTAATTTACTGTAATTTGGTGGTCAAAACCACTGAATGAAAATACACTTGTCAAAAAACTCTGGCCTGTGTTTGTACCCTCAAATGCTTTCTGCAACACCTCAGTAGGCAGATGAATGGGCAGTAGAATCAGCTTCCTAAGAACTCTAAGACGTTTTTAGACCCAAAGCATATGAATTTGTGGATAGAATCAGGGATTCTTCCAGTTTAAATTGGCAATTTTTACATTTTCACCTTTCAACCCAGTGGCACCTGGGCAGCAGTTCAGGCCTTGGCCCAAGGGCAAGGACTTGTCTCCAGAAAGCATCGTGGGTGTGGTCTCAAGCTTATCTAAGTCAAGGGACTTTTCAGGGCAGGGTGAGCCCTTGTTTCCTTCAGAATGATCCAATTAAAATAAGGAAGATGCTGATAAAGAGACTGCACATTACAAAAAGAAAAATCCCTACTGCCTCACCTGATCTTACCAAGAGGAATCTTTTTAAATACCTGGTAATAAAGTTCACCTGGCTGCGTCTCCTGGATTCCAGATCTTTCTTTCCCACAAAGTACATCTACTGGCAAAAAGGAGCAGTCAGGAGTAAATGCTTGCATCTTGGACAGGATCAGTTCTTTCTCAATCCAGTGCCCTAAAGAGCAGTTCCCAGAGGTAAAGAGTCCTGTGATGTCAAGAGAGTACATAAGGCCTGCTTAACCATTGTCTCATTCCTTTGCCTTCACCTGAAATGCCGTTGTCCATCTGCCCCTACAGCTATCCCTCTGTCCATTCTTCAGGGCAACTTAAATTCCTGCCATATATTAGGTGCTCCGTAAATTATTGCGTGGTGAGTAGATGGAAGAAGGGAGTAGGAAGGCAGGTGCAGAGGTACCTGGCACTTATTTAGGATGAGTGTATGTATACATAGATGAGTACATAAAGCCTTCTATTAACACCCCATTTAGTAAACTGCTTTTCTCTTGAGTATCTCTCTTGCTCATTTTTTGGTGCCACTTATGCAGTTTTTCCTTGCATTAGAGTGATGTGCCACATCTCTCTCTGCAAGGAGATGGCATCATACCCCGCCCAGCCCCCTCCCCCTGCAGTTCTAATCCTGTAATGAGGCAGAGCTGGGGCTCAGCAGGTCACAGATTCTAACTGCCCAATTTAGGGACACAGCAGTAATAGCCATCGCGACTAAGTGGGACTAACCATTTCAGGCCAGGGCTTTAACGGGAGAGGTAATTGTCTAACTCCTTTCCTGCTGGTATGTTTCTGCAGTATCACGGCCACAGCTGCCAGCATCGGAGCTGCTGGTGTGCCCCAGGCTGGCCTGGTGACCATGGTGATTGTGCTGAGTGCCGTGGGCCTGCCCGCTGAGGATGTCACCCTGATCATTGCTGTCGACTGGCTCCTGTGAGTTGAAATAAATGCACTGCCTCAGCCGGATGTGCAGGCAGGCTTCCCAGCCTCGCGGGCTTTGCAGTCTGTCATCATTCTCTCCTCCGATTGCCTAATGAGCCACCTGTTGCTGCTTTAATTTTCCTCTGACCAGGCCATCTGATAATGTGCTTAAAAATTAACTCCTCATAATGTGGAGTAGTGATTTTAAAAAGCCAGTGAGCTCCATTAGCTCATTATACCTGGTAATGCTCAAGGTTAGGAGCTGGGTGTGGAACAAAGATAAACACAGAACAACAAGGTGAGAAGCTAGGCAGGGCCCTGGGGCCATCCTGGCCTATCCCAGCCCCGGTTCAGCATCATAGGCTCAGAACCACCTAGTTCAAAATCAGTCCATCTTCCTAAGCATCTTCCGAACTGTTAGGGACAGTGGCACGAGCACTTGGGTTTGCATCTCCATCCTGTGTCTTACCAGCTTCTTGACCTTGAGCAAGTTCCTTGACCTCGAGCAAGTTCCGTAACCTGAGGCCCAGTTGTATAATCTGTGAGATGGGAAAAAATCTGCCTATCTCATTGGGTTGTTTTAAGGACTGAGTGAGCTTATGTGAATGGAGTGTCTAGAACAGTATCTGGCAGCCCATACATGCTCAATAAATGGCAAGTTTCATTGTTATGATTAGAATGAGTTGGACTATTCAGGCCCCAATCAACAACACTTTCTCCTCTCTCTCTCCTCTCTCTCTCTCTCTCTCTCTCACACACTCACACACACACACACACACACACACACACACACAGAATACAGCAGAACATCTATGTGAGAACATACCTTCAGTGACCCTCAAGGTTAAAGTCAGAACTAGCTTGGCTCCTAGCTTTACCCTTGATGCCCACTTCTGTGCATGGGTCTTACAACATCTAGGTCTGGCTCTGTCCCCTGGCATTGCAGATAAGTATCACTCCACATGGAGCCTTTGCTCAGAACCAGCTCAGGCTCACTGGGAAGTACAGTGCTATGTACTGTAGTTTGCAGGTGATAGATGAGATGGAAAGGGAAGCAGAGACATCCTATGTGGGCTTGAAAACACAGATGCACATTTCAGATGGCAACGCCTCTGCACTTGGCTTGGAAGCTGTGTCATGGGTTGGGGGGGGCCTCAGTAGCTAACTGGGCTATAGGCCCAAATGAGGTGGCACCCTTCTTGCAAAGATATCCTAGCATTGAGGCAAGATTTGGTTCTTTCTAGTGATGATGGTGGATTTGCACTTTTCTCCTTTCCCTGAGTCTTCCTAGAACCAGTTACCTTCACTGCCAAGATACCCGGATGAGTCAAAGGTCCAATTGGAGGTATGGGATAAAAAGACACTAGGTCCAGTTCAATCCCTGGACTTGTTCTAAATAACAGAAGGGCATCCAGTGTGGCCATGTGTAAGCATTGTCAGCCTTTTCTGTTCTGCAGGTGTAGTTTTCACAAGATTCCCCCTGCATGCAGTTGCTATCAACAAAGCACCAGTATCAAAATGGATCCTCTCCTCTGCAGTGTGCCTTCTCTACCTGTCTTCCTGTCACCGGTCTCTTCCCCAGGCTCTCTGGGAGTTAAGACTGGATGAGGGTGGCCCACGGAGAAATCTATTCCTGGGCTAACCTGTGTTTTCTGACCCCGTGCTCTGCGTCGTGCCTCCTGGTTTGCTCATAAGTAGAGTGACCTAGATTGGTAAATAAACAAGTACACCATAGACCTGAACAAACACACACATACCCCACATGCACATGGTACATACACCACCCACAAAACACCCAAGTTCTCTGACCTTTGCCCAAAGACAGCCCACAATGGCATTTGCATTGAATCTAGAAAACCACAAGACAGAGGTTAGGGCTGAAAAACTTACTGAATTCTGAACCTCCCTCAGTTCCCCCAGAAAATATCTGGAACAACTCTATTCATGTTTCTTTGGGAGAAGAGGAAGGAATTTAGGGAGACTTAGGGGAATCATTGCTACTTTGGGAGAGCTCATGCTGTGCCTTTATGAACAACCCCAGGCCTGTGAGGAGCCTTCAGTCAGTCAGTCATAAGGACAGCACTTTCTGCATTTACTTAAATCTAAACTGAACATGTCAGGTCCTTGCATCTCTCCGATGATGAAGGAAAATGAAATCTGGGCCTCCTGTCTGACACCTCCCATCTCTCCCCAGGGACCGGTTCAGGACCATGGTCAACGTCCTTGGTGATGCTTTTGGGACAGGCATCGTGGAAAAGCTCTCCAAGAAGGAGCTGGAGCAGATGGATGTTTCATCTGAAGTCAACATTGTGAATCCCTTTGCCTTAGAATCTACAATCCTTGACAACGAAGACTCAGACACCAAGAAGTCTTATGTCAATGGAGGCTTTGCAGTAGACAAGTCTGACACCATCTCATTCACCCAGACCTCACAGTTCTAGGGCCCCTGGCTGCAGATAACTGAAAACAAGGAAGGACATTCCCATGAGAGTCATCTCAAACACTGGTTAAGGAAAAGAAAAATGCTAATGGCCAGGTGTTCATTTGATTTTATATACAGACCTCCAGATTATTTTCTATATTTGGATTCACAGCCTTTGCTCTCCGGGTTTTGGGATTTGGGTGTGGGGTAAGATGAAGGGAAATCCATTAAAAGGAAAGTTCTATTATCTGAGTTTTAGAAATTCTATAAGAGACAAAGTTTGGAAGTACATAAAGTAATAACTATTAGAATTAGGTAATGGATATGAAAAAGAAAATGCTTTCTCGTGCATAGACAAGTGTTTTGGGTTTTAAAAAATATATTCTGTCATTGGTTACAAATGTTTACTCAGGCTTTCTATTGGCATGAATTTCCTTTGACCTTTCACTTTTTTATAAATTATAATGCATCTCAACCACCTCTCCCCAGTTAATGTGCCAAAATGTCCATTTTTAACTTATCTCCAGCCAATTTCAAAGAAAACAGACCAGCATAGTTCTGCAATAAGTTTTAAGATGGGCATAGGGTTTGGAAGAAAGGGAGAAGGATTCTTTTTTCAATGTACTGTATTGGGACGCTGGTAACTATTCAGCGTAGAGCTATATATATATATATATGTATATATTTATTATTTTCATATAATTTGCCAGACAGAGATCAGAACTGAACCGTCAATGTGAAATACAGAGTTCTCCTTGTACTTGAATAATAACCACAATTCCAACCCAGGTCTGCTTTGGGGCTTATCAGAACTCCTTTCTCAGGAGCACTAGAATGAGAAATCATGTTGTTCGATCGTTTCACATCTGTATATCAGCCCTAAAGCAGAGATGTACTATGGTGATACTCCAAGGTGGCATAGCCATTCATTTACAACTTCCAGATTTGAGCTGCCTCGAGGCAATCCATATTAGCTCTGCATAAGATTATATACAAAGCTGTCACTCACAAAAGGCTGGATGTGCTTTCATCCAACTGGAAGGCTTTATTCTTCCAAGTTCATTCGTACTCAAAGAGGCCAGTACTTTGCCATCCTTGCACTTCTGTTATCAGGGCCCAAATAATGTTGGCCAGCTAACTAAGTTGTATTTTAATAAAGATTCCATGGGTTGAACAAGCCACATTGCAGAAAAAGACCTGCCCCTAACCTGGGTTCTTGCAGAGTAAATCCCGTGACATAAACTGATATCAGTGGTTCGGGGAAAATAGTTCCATTCTACGACACTCGTCTCCTCCTCCAGGGAGGACTGTTCTAACTGGTAATCTTGGCCCTATTCATTACATCCTCTGCTTGTCATTCTGCTAATTTATGAAGATAGTTTATTAAAGTCTGTGCTTCAGTTCTCATCTTGTAAATAATGCTTAACATAAACTTGTACTTACACTGAGATCCAAAATAGTCATGTTTCTGCAGTATTGTGTAGCCAACTTAAACCTGTGCTTTCATGTTTAAGAAATGAGAAATTGTGCCAAAGACAGCAGAAGAGTAAATAAGTGCTCAGTATTGACCACCTACATCTGAAATCTACAACATAATGATACTGAATTGTTATGTAAACATCATAAATAGTAAATAATGATTCAATGTGAATTTAAAAATGCAAATATTGCTATTATTTATAAGAAATAAATCTAAATGTAAATGAAATTGAATCAGTAATTTCTCTTGGGCTAAATGGTTCTACCCCTTACTAGGATGCCCCAATTAGTGGCACTAGAGTTGGCAGAGCTGTTCATGAGCTGCGAGTTATCATTTTGGAGTCAGTTTGTAACCAGCCTCTTAACACACTGCTGTTAACTCATAAAAGAGAACAATGTTCCATTTCAGTCTCAATAAACACTTCCCTCATTCCTTCCCCCTGCCTTTTTCTTCTTGTTATCTGTTGTTTTAACTTACTTGGATGGGTGTGGGAAGGCAGAGATATGATCAGTTGAATTAGATTTTACACAGTTTTTTGTTTGTTTGTTTGTTTTTTGAGATATAATCTCGCTCTGTCACCCAGGCTGGAGTGCAGTGGCGTGATCTCAGGTCACTGCAGCCTCCTCCTACTGGGCTCAAACCTCAGCCTCCTGAGTAGGTGGAACTACAGGCACACACCATTACTCCAGCTAATTCTTCTATTTTTTGTAGAAACAGGGTCTCAATATGCTGCCCACACTTGTCTTGAACTCCTGGCCTCGAGTGATTCCCCTGCCTCACCCCCACAAAGTGCTAGGATTACAAGCGTGAGCCAGTGTGCCTAGCTGGATTATTGTTTTCAAAACTTTTTACCCCAAGAATGAAAAAGCGAGGCTTGAGGAAAGATAATCCGATTGTTCATGTTAGCCAATGGGATTACAAGGCGGAAATACAGTGCCATTATGAACAGCTGCATGCATATTTTGTGGTGGAGATGAAAGTAGGATTTTGTTAGAAGTTACTACAGTAAGAGATAGTCGGCTGGACGCCGTGGCTCACCCCTATAATCCCAGCACTTTGGGAGGCTGAGGCAGGCAGATTGCTTGAGGCCAGAAATTCAAGACCAGCATGAGCAACACAGAAAGATCTCGTCTCTACAAAAATATACAAAAATTAGCCGGGAGTGATGGTGTGTGCCTGTAGTCCCAGCTACTCAGTAGACTTAGGTGGGAGGATCACCTGAGCCTAGGGAAGTTGAGGCTGCAGTGAGCTGTGATAGCGCCACTGCACTCCAGTCTGAGTGACAGAGACCCCATATTTAACAAAAAAAAAAAAAAAAAGTCTTACCTCTCAATATGATGGTGGCTTGGTTTCACTAAAGGACCAATCCTGCCCTCTGAAGTAAAATTACAAGCTACAAATGGCTGTGTTCAGAGTGATCTCTGATGGGATGGTGCAGTCCTGCCTAGAATACCTCAGACATGAGGGGATTCTGCAGGGGGCAATGGACTTACTTGCTGTGACAGACAACAAAGGAATGAACAGCTCCCTGTTTCCCACTGAGAGGATCCTATCTCCTCAGAAAAATACCTATTGCTACCTGGCCAAAGGAATACTGGGTAGTTTCCTTTGTGTACAACATGGGAGAAAATACTCAACAGCACAATTCCTTAGAAAAAGATATTTGTTTGGAAGAGCTAGTGCCCCTGGGTCTCCATGTGATTTTGATTTTGCCTAGAGTTTACTCATGAATAGAGAAATGGTGTTATCAGCTGATGAATGACTTTATTCTTCCAGCAAATCTTTATTAGTCCAGTGGGTACAAGGCACACCCCGATTCTTAGAAGAGCCATGGGGAGTGTGCTTGGCTTATATTCAGGCAGTAGGCCGGCTGCAGTGTTTGCTTTGCAGGGGATCAAGAATCTTCCCTCCTGGAACAGGAGACAGGAAGTGATCCTTCGGAGCCTTGGAAGGCTGCTAGAAGCTTCTATGCAACAGGATTGATATTCTGTATTCCCCAACTGCCCAGCAAGGGACTATGGAATACAATGAGTGTGCACACAGCTCTGATTCCTTACCAGCTTTGTGTCCCTTGCCAACAACCTAAGCCTTGGTTTCCTCTTCCATGAAATAGGAATAAAAATTCTTTCCTCGGCCGGGCACGGTGGCTCAAGCCTGTAATCCCAGCACTTTGGGAGGCCGAGACGGGCGGATCACAAGGTCAGGAGATTGAGACCATCCTGGCTAACACGGTGAAACCCCATCTCTACTAAAAAATACAAAAAACTAGCCGGGCGAAGTGGTGGGCGCCTGTAGTCCCAGCTACTCGGGAGGCTGAGGCAGGAGAATGGCGTAAACCCGGGAGGCGGAGCTTGCAGTGAGCTGAGATCAGGCCACTGCACTCCAGCCTGGGCGACAGAGCGAGACTCCATCTCAAAAAAAAAAAAAAAAAATTCTTTCCTCACGGGACTGCTTTCAGTGGTCAATGAGAAAATGCATGTAGCAAAGACTCTGTTACAGACTATGTCTAATAAATGCTAGTGTCTCTTCTCCCCACCCCTGCTTCTGGGAAAAAACTACACCCTTCTCCCTCCCCCATTTATTAACATGGGTAATCCATAGAGATGCAATTGCTCTTCCAGTGTTTTAGGATCCGTGTCCCTGATGTGGTGAAGGAATGAAGCTCCTACCACTTGGTGCTGGCTGAGTTCTCAGAGCAAAGAGTATACCCAACCTAGTGAGACTTCGTAAACAGCCCCCATTCTATAAAGGTGAAACTCTTCCAGAAATGGGACATTTTAATCTAAAGGGTAGCAAACTGAAATTTTTCCTATAAAGTGTCATGTAGGAGGTAAACAAAAAATAAGTGTTCGCAGTCATTTCCTATGCCCTGAGACACAGACAGGGATTTGAGATGCTTGGGCTGTGTGAAGCTGAGATGTACACATAACACCCCTTCATACGTCCTGAAAATGAGAGTCCAGCATGAAGTTCACTTTTGCAGTCAGCCTATAAATCTTGTGTGACTATTCAAAAACAGTCTCCTCACCTGATGGAAGCAGGGCCCTACCTGGAGCTTTTTAACATACCCTGTGGGAGGAAATGTACCTCTCTGTAATCTTAGATTTTTAAAGTGAAAGCCAGATAATATAAAGAAGAAGAAGCAGGCCTTGTTAAATTAGCTTTGGGAACTATATATTTATATATTTTGAGACAGAGTCTCACTCTGTCACCGAGGCTGGAGTGCAGTGCTGCGATCTTGGTTCACTGCAACCTCTGCCTCCTAGGTTCAAGTGATTCTCCTGCCTCAGTCTCCCGAGTAGCTGGGATTATAGGCGTGCACCACCATGCCCAGCTAATTTTTGTATTTTTGGTAGAGACAGGGTTTCGCCATGTTGGCCAGGCTGGTCTCAAACTCCTGACCTCAGGTGATCTGCCTGCCTCGGCCTCCCAAAGTGCTGGGATTACAGGCGTGAGCCACCGTCCCTGGCTGGGAACAACACATTGACCTATATATGGAATTGGGTGAGTGTACCTGAGTGTATAAAGTTATCCATCAGGGATGGAAATGATCAGGACATTTCTCAATGGCCTAGGCTGCATGCACAGTGCCACAAAACTCCTAAGCAAGCAGTGAAATCTAACCACACAGTTGATGTCCCATTTCTTCCCTCACTAGGGCAAACCACTGTCATGTGTGATATGGAAGGTGTCTCTCCAGAATTAGGGTGACACTTACGGTTTCATCTACAAATCTCCACTTGGCCTGCCACACCAAGTTCAAAACAGTTATGAATAAACCCCCAAAAGACAAGACAAACATTTACATTCCTTTGATTATTCTGGCTGGAGAAAATGAGAAAGGAATACCATTGCCTCTTCTAGGGAAATTCCACTGGTTTCTAGAAGGCTCCAGCAGCGTGCAGCTCGGAAGCTCTAGCCCCATGGGGACAACTCCAGGATATTACCTAGAGAGAAAGTTGCCTCACAAAAGTACTGTTTATCAAAAAATGGAGGGAGGCAAATAACCCTAGAACTAAATGCAGAATCAACTAAACTGAGCAGTAGTGTCTGGATGCCTGTCCCCCATTTTCCCTCCAAGAAGCTGCGTTTTCCTGTCAGACTGCAGGCTCTGATAGCTGCTATTACCAAGGCTTCAGGGCACTTCAGGGAATGTGATGCAGAGTTGCATCATCTGAGCATTTCAGGGTCAAGGGTCTGGCTGCAGGGGAAGGTGCAAGAGGTCTGGAGATATAACACCAGCCAGGATTTGCTTTGTCTTTGTCTGTGCCCTGTAGAAAGTTACCTTCTCCAAGGTGAAGGTAAGACAGATTGAAATGACTTCAGTCATCTTGGGAGGGCAGTCACTGGAGAAAGGTACTACTCCTTCCAGTTTATGAGCATGCCTTCACAAAGAGCTCAAGGCATGCACATTTTAAAGATGACTTTGATCCTCCTCCAAGCATTCAAACATAACTTTTATTTAAAGAGCCCTTGTGTTGTGTTTCCAAGGCTATTAGCTTAGCTTGGCAAGAATAACAAAAGGCCAGCCAAAAGGCCTTTCTGAGCCAAGGGCTTAAAAAAAAATTATAAAGGTTCTCCAAAATGAATCCGAGGTTATCCTGTCCAGGTCTTTAGGAAACTAGGCAAGTCTGACAGATGTCAGAGAAGTGCTACTGTATAAATTCATGTGATAAAAGAAGGCAATACCAGTCGGCGATGGAGGGACACTGGCTGATTCATCCTCAACACCTGCTTCTGCCTTCCCAGCATGCCAAGTTGGCTTTACCTCTCAGGTACTTTGGAGCTAATCCTCCCATTTCCTATTTTAGCCAGAAAGGTTAAGGTAGAAAGAATGTGTCAATTTCACATGAATCACAAACCCAAGGCTCTCTGCTCCATCAAAAGAGAACAGTTAAGTTAGAAAAACATGCCACAGAAGTTGATGAAAAAATTAGACATGCAAACAATGCTGACTCAGCCTGCAAGGATATTTAGTCTGCTTTTCTTGCCACTAAGAAAATGTTTGCTTCTATATCAATCCAGGCAGTCACTACCCTATTCTTGGGCATCATTACCTTTCCTAGAGATGACACTCTAAGGCAAATCAAGGTCCAGTTTCTTTTAAGGTGCTGACTTAACAGCTGCAGGTATCCCCTGAGATTCCTCCCTGCCAGGATGAGTGCCCAAGCAAGTGGGATGTCCTGAGCCCAGAAGGAAAAACAGCAACAACAAGCCGAGCACAGTGGCTCAGGCCTATAATTTCAGCACTTCGGGAGGCTGAGGCGGGTGGATCACCTGAGGTCAGGGGTTTGAGACCAGCCTGGCCAACACGATGAAACCCCGTCTCTACTAAAAATACAAAAATTAGCCAGGTGTAGTGGCACATGCCTGTAGTTCCAGCTACTCGGGAGGCTGAGGCAGGAGAATGGCTTGAACCCTAGAGGCAGAGTTTGTAGTGAGCTGAGATCACGCCACTGCACTCCAGCCTGGGTGACAGAGCGAGATTCCATCTCAAAAAAAAAAAAAAAAAGACACAGAGGAAGAACATTTTTATTTACTCAGCCAATGTTGGCATTGCAATTACTATGTGGCAAGCAGTGTTCTTACCACTTAAATATGAATTCATGTAATTTCATAACAGCATCATAAAGTGGGTACTATTATTATCCCCTTTTTACAAATGAAGAAACTAGCACAAAACATTAAGCAACTTCCCCAAAGACCACACAACAAATAGATGGCTCAGCCATTTGGCTGCAGTGTCACTGTTCTTCACCAGGCATTATAAGGCAGAGAGTGCCAGGAGTACTAGAATATTAATTATAACTCAAGTCTGGGGTGGTCTAAATGTTCAAAGCAGATAAGAATCATTGGCTAGATCTACTGCATAGCATAGTAGCTATACTTAATACCGCATTGTATACTTACAAATTTGCTAATATAGTAGCTTTTACATTGTGTTCTTATCATACCCCCCAAAATAATTAATTAATAAAGAAGGTGAGAGGAAACTTTTGAAGATGATAGGTTTATGGCATGGACTTTGGTGATGGTTTCACAATTCACCAAGTTGTACATGCTAAATATGTGCACCTTTAGTATGCCAATCATACCTGAATAAAGTGGTTTAAGAAAAAATGAATCACTGCTAATACCAAGTGCTAATTATATGCTGCATTGTACTAAATACTTTACATGCATAGTCTCACACATTCTTCTTAACACTTCTATTAGGCAGGTCATATTACCGTCTGTTTCCCAGTTGAGGAAACTGTGGCTTAGGGAGGTTAAGTAATTTGCCCAAGTTCACAGAGCTGGGACTCACATGATTCCAAGTCTTTTCCTAACTATTAAGATATAGTGCTTCAAAATGTCTAAAAAGTAAGAGGAAATGCATGATAGTATCCAATTGTCACCTCTTTACAAGCTGTTTATCTTTTCTAATCATAACATTTTATTTGATACAACCAAATTTGCTCCCTCAAATTGCCTGTTTGTTTTCCCATTCTAGCAAAAATTAATTTTAAATATGTCTAGATTATCTCCCATCTCATCTAGCTGCCCAGCCTCACCTCCTTTATGGTATACAATATCATTGTGTTCCTCCCTCATATCACCTTTAAATGTTTCACTCAAATCCTAACTCTCCCCAAAATCCCTTTCTTTTCCAAAACCAGGGATGGGGAGTCAGAATAAAAACTGGAACCCTATTTCTCTTTTCCTTTTCTTGCAAAATTTTAGGGGCTGCTTTTTGTTCTTTATGCTGTGACTCCATTTCCTCCCCACTCACAAACACCTAATCCCCTACAGTCGGGCTTCCACAGCACTCCTGAAATTCCGAGGTCATCGATGCCCTGCTCATGAAATCCAAAAGGCATTTTCTCAGTCATCAATTTTTACTCTTCTGCAACATTTGTCACTATCGGTTAGCTTTATATTCCACTAAGTTATTTTTCCTTGGCTTTCAAGACATTACGAGGTTCTGCCCCACCTGACCCTTTCCCACCACTCTTCCATCACTTTTGTAACCTCCACCTCCTGCTGCTCCCTTGCTGTGGGTCTCATCTCTGCCTGTGCCACACACACAGGGTCCACTCAAATATTTGTGGAATGAATGAACAAGCTCACATGCTTCTAGTCTTTCTCTCTCCACCAGATACTCCTCCAATATTATGGATTCAACTACCATCTCTATGCAGATGATTAACAACAATGGGTATCCACAAAATCTACAGCTGCCCTTGGTATCTCCTGCACTGATCTCCAAGCCAAATCTCAGATCTCTACTTCCAACTTCTACTGACCACTTCTTGTTGGCCTTTCCATTATCTTTTTAAACTGAACTTATCCAAAATAAATCTCATGAATCTTTTCTGTAGTCTCTCTTTCCCAGATTGGGAATTGTGTTTTTAAAAATCACCATTATTTCCCCTACAATCTAGGATCATAAACATTTCTTCTTGCTTTTGTCCCCAAAAGGTTTGAGGTTGCAAGGCAGGTCTATAGAGGTTGGTCCATTTATTTGAATCCCTCTGCTCTGGGCCTCAGGTGGGAGCCCCTGAGTGAACAGTGATGCCTCTTTGTGAAGTGAGTGACCCAAGACTTAGCCTCTGTCCAGACGTGAATCACTGGACGTGGTGTACTCCTGCATTTTCTCTTCCCAAGTAATTCTTGAATAAACAACTTGTATTTTGATAATCCTCTAAATTCTATTTACAACCATGAGGCCTTCACGATAAGAACAAGATTCAGAGGGATTAAAAAAATACAAAACAAAATCCCAGACAAGGCCTCCGTTGCTTCTGAAACACCCACCCCACCCCCTACTAGTTCTGAGTGTTCCCTATTCTATCTCCCTGGCCAAAAAGAGACCACAAAAACAAAAGTCCCTAAAGGATTTCATCTGAGCTCCTATTTTGTTCTCTTAGTCCTTCAGTTCATCTTGCCTCACACATCATGAAGAATATGAATCCACAAAATGAAGGACACTGTGTCCTTATTTCTGCAGGGCAATTATTCTCTCCATCAATACTTCATTCTGCTGACTAGGTAGTTCACCTTCACTTTGTAACAAGCCCAGGCCACCTGACTTAAACACTTCTTCCTTAAAAGGGCCAGGTACCTCCCCCATACACCCACAGGTCTTTAAGCACCCCTAAAATAAGTTGTCTCATGATGTCTTCCCAGCCCTGGTATCTAATCAGCCCTTCTCTTTCCTGTGACTCTCCTACTCAGTTCAGGTTCTATTGCCCTAATTTTCAGACTTCTTCAAAGGCTTTGTCAGAGTCTCCCCACCGCCAGCCTCTACCTACCCCCAAACTATCCTGCACAAGATCATCAGGTTAATACTTTGCTTTCTGGCTCCAAAACTCTAATGGCTTCTTATTGTCTACAGCACAAAGTTGAAAATACTCGCCTGAATATTTAGGACACTTCAGAAGATACCCCGGAAGACACTTCCTCTTCTCCATACACATATGCTTCATTACACTCTCCCCAATTGCCTCACTCTCCCAAATTTCTTCTCTACCTGGTCTGCCTAATTTTTAAACACTGAAAATAAATTCTTGGCCTCCAATCCCAATACCCCCTGTCTCTAACCTCCTGAAACATACAGAAGCAACAGTATCTTGGTACATAATCAGATACTGCCTTATATTATTAAGTCAATCAATGAGACTTGATTATAAAGTAATGAAATTGAATTCCACAAACCTCACTGTAAATCAATATCATTACTTTATACTACTAAACAGGAGTCAAAACTGGTGGCTTTGGGCAAGACCCAACTTCAGACCAGCTTTATGTGGGCCACAGAGCCTTTGGCTGGTTTAGATTTGAATTTGAAGAGGAACACCTTGTGGGAGGGTGGGGTGTTACATGCTCCACTTCACTCCAGCTCCCATCACTCACCATTATTTCAAACTCCACTGCTTCTGACAGTCACAAATCCTGCCTGGCCCTGAAGACATCCAAGTTTGCAACACCTTTTGGGAATCCCACTTGAAATATCTCATTTAACGTCTCATTGCCCCAGTAAGTCTGGAAACTTCAAGAGGGCACAGGATGTATTTTATACCCCTTAGTGTGACCCCTCCCTACCCCACAGGGTCCTGCGCAATACTGAGCACACAGAAGGAGTTTAACAAATACAAGTTGAGTAGGTCCATGTGAGGCCGTGGAATCAATTTGGTTAACTGCAGGGCTGGGAGGAGACCCAGTGAACAAAGGACGTCATCCTATCCCTTAAGCAACAACAAATGAGCTTTCATAATAAAGAGTTCCTACCGCAAATGCAACACTTCCAGCAATAACACCTACTGCCACTGCCTATGGTCTGTTCCTGGAAGTCATCCCAATAAAACAAGTATGATGTTTATCCCAGTTCAAAATTCCAATTTCAGTGAGTGTCAGTTCCTGGAGAAAAAGGAACAGGAAAGTTTATTTGGGGGTGGTGGGGAGGAGGGGACTTCCTAAAAATGCGGTTTACAAACATAACATTCCAATGACAGGAAATAAGAGCAGAAAGCCTCTCTTGTTGGCCTAAATAAAAAGTGGTTAATTGTTCCAACTTCTGTCAAGAGACCTCAGTTGCTCTGTTATTCTGAAATGTTCTGAGTTCATGTTTTTCAAACCCTTTAGGCTGAATTATCTGGGATGCCTCAAGGCCAACCCGGTGGCAGCCAAGGGGTGACAGGAAGTGGTACAGAGAACCTGAGATTTGGAAACAACACAGAGCAGGGTTTGCAAATTGGCTCTGACACTTGCTTTTCTGAGCCTCAGTGTCCTTAGCAAGAAATAGGGGGAGCAATGCTTTCCTCAAAAACTTAAATGAGATGAGAATAAGAATAGCTAATGCCCACTGAGTGCTCATTTTGTGCCAGGCACTGATTTAATGTACTTTAAATATATTCTCTACCAACAATAACATTATTAGATAGATACTATTATTACCTCCGTATTATACATAAGGACACTGAGACACAAAAAGGTTAAATTATCTGTCCAAGGCACTCAGCCTATAAATGGCAGAACTAGGATTTAAATCCAGGTACTAGGAGGCGTGCAGTGGCTCATACCTGTAAGCTTAGCACTTTGGGAGGCCAAGACGGCAGATCACTTGAGGCCAGGAGTTCAAGACCAGCCTGGGCAATATAGGGAGAGTTCTTCTCTATTTGTTATATTAAAAAAAAAAAAGAAAACAAAATACACACACACACACACACACGGTGTGGGTGGGGGGTGAGGTGGGGTGGTGCTAACGGATCACTCTAAAAGATGCAGAATCCCAAGGAAAAATTTTGGACCAGAAACTCCTCATTTCGTTGAAGAAGCTCCATCAACTCAGCTACCAAGAAAAGGATCCATCTGCACCAAGTAATAGCTCCTGTCCTAGACATGACCCTGTTTTGACCAAATTCCCTATGTGAAATTAAGCATAGGTTCTTTCCTTTGATAAACAAAGTAATTTTATTGCCATAATTTGGTGCCCCTAGATTCAGTGTGGAGGATGGAAGGCTCCCAGGCCAAAGGAACAAAGGGTTGGGGCTCTTCTCACTGTTGGCAGGGTTCCCAGCACAAGGGAAGAGAGGTCTCCCCAAGACCTGCAGGTCCCCCAAGTAGTGCTAGGAGGGGTCCCCTAACCAGAGAAAGACAGCAGCCCCATCTGGTGGTACTAGTGGGTTCTCTGGTCGCAGCACGGACTAGACGGCACATCCTGTTCCTCGGGATGCCCTCCAGAGAACCCAGCGGGCTCCTTTGATGGAACCAACTCGGGGGAGTACTGGCTATACTGAGAGTAGCCTGGCATTTGGGCACTAGGGCTGAACTCACACACATACCCATCAGTCTTCTCAAATTACACCTAAAACCAACCGCCTTTTTTATGTCAAACATATCAATTGTACTTTCATTTTTTAAAAATCTCTTTCATAATTCATGGCCTACAGGCTTCAGCTAAGTCAGGTGACCACAGAGACCTGGCCTCATTGTACAGCAGCTTTTGTTTGGAGGGCCTAGGTTCCACAAAGGATATTTTCTTAGGAGCCTCTGCAAACCAAGACCCCATGAAACATGCCCATAAAATATGCTCCACGCTTTGACAGATCTGCAACCATAAAAGTCAAGAAAGGAATTATAAACTGAAGCAAGACAGATGGGAATTATTTTTATGATGTTTAATGACACAGATCTTCCCAAAGTAATCCAAACCCCCAAACATCACAAAATTATTCATACTATTATATACTCCAAAAGCAAAATACTTCAACTGCAATCCTTGCCCCAGCATGATTCCTCAAAATTGAGATAACTCCTTGAGAAACAAAAAGTAAAAATGATAATAATTTAAGGAATAGAGTTAATAAATGCAAAAGTAGAGGGAAAAAAGTATAATTTAGTGTGAAAACCAAAAATGACTTTAAATAAGAATGTGTATTTAAGATCTTATTAAATTAAAGAGTTATGCTCAAACCATTTCAAAAAACACTGAATATTGAATGCATGGTGTATATTTTAACAATAAATGAAATGGGATACCAATTCATTAGGGCTGCTTTCCTTTAGCTGAGACTTATAGCATAACCTTAATGTAACACAATATTTTCTTATTTTTGATGACTACTTAGAGGTAACATCAAAATAACAAATTGACAACTATAGTTTCAGAGAGACTGAGAACATATTAGCACATGTTATTTAAGCTTGCTGTCGGCCTTGCCAAGGTGGAATACTGGTTGTGATACAAGTTGAGTCTCCCTCATCTTTAATGCTTGGGACTGACCAGAAGTGTTTTAAACTTGGGTTTTGGTTTTTGTTTTTGTATTTTGGAACATTTACATAAACACAATGAAGTATCTTTGGGATAGGGGATAGGACCCAAGTCTAAACATGAAATTCATTTATGTTTTATATACACTTTATACACATAGCCTGAAGGTAATTTTATACATGATTTTAAATAATTTTGAGCATGAAATGAAGTTTCAAATGCATTTGACTGCAACCTGCCACATGCGGTCAGATGTGGAATTTTTCACTTATGGTGTTATATTGGTGCTCAAAAAGTTTTGGATTTTGGAGCATTTCAGATTTCAGATTTTTAGATTGGGAGGTTCAACTTGGATATACCTTTATTTGGCTGAAATTCTGAGAAGAGGATAAATGAATTTTGTTTTGTTGTTTTTGTTTTTGGAGTTCCTTTTCTAATTTTTAATTTCATTTTCTTAATTTACCTAATGAACCAATCCCTATGATCACAATGAGAAAAGAAAACTTGGCTCTCACTGAATCTTCTGAAAACTGAACAAGTTTTAGGGTAGTGTCTTACTCTATTCAGGCTGCTATAACAAAATGTCATGAACTGGGTAGTTTACAAACAACAGGAATTTATCTCTCACAGTTCTGGAAGCTGGGAAGTCCAAGATCAAAATGTCGGCAGATTCAGAATCTGGTGAGAGCCCTCTTCCTGGTTCAAAGATGGCGCCTTCTCGCTGTCTCCTCGCCAGTGGAATGGGCAAACGAGCTCCCTTGAGCCTATTTGTAGGGCACTAATCTCATTTATGAGGGGTCCACCCTCACAACCTCATCACCTCCCAAAAGGCCCCATTTCCTTAGAGATTAGGAGTTCAACATACAAATTTTGAGGGAACACAAACATTCACACTATAGTAGGGCTGGTAGAGGAAAATGCTATGGTTATACTATGAAGAAGGGACATAAGTTTCCATTTTCAGACCCCTCTTCTCTGGGTCTGTATCAATGAAGACAAATGTGCCTCTAGTCTCCCTTTATCCCATCCCCTTCCTCTTCCTGCTCCCTCACACTGCGTAAGCATTTCATAAATGCACCTTCCTAACTAACTTTAAAACCTGGCATTGGCAGTCCTATCTGTAGAACCTATTTACTTAATGTGTAGTTCTTTTGGAGAAATATTTGAGGAAGGTTTTTTTCCTCATCTAAATTTACAAAGAATTGCTGGAACAAAGGAGTAGGAAACAGAAGGAGCAGTTTAAACTACACTCCAAAGGAGCTAGCCTCCTCTTACAAATTTATCACAGATATTCAACATTTAAAACAAGATCTGAATTATCCAGATGTAATGCTGTTTTCCAAGGTTTTTAGTGGACTTCATGTAAATCAAGCCTAACACTAAGAAATAAACAACAACAAAAAAGGATATACCAAAAAGAGAAAGTCAGGTTGACAGTCTTTTCTGGAGGATTTATCAGGTTATTCCTGTGAATAGCAACTTCCTCTAGCTCATATATAATTAATGAGAGAGAGAGAGAGAGAGAGAGAGAGAGAGAGAGAGAGAGACAGAGAGAAAGGGATCAGAAGGAAGAAGAGAGAAAGAAAGAAGTTTTCAAGAACACATCCACTGTCAAAAATGAAGAATACCTTAAAACGCATCTCGACATTTTTGTTAGAATTCTAAGAAGTGCTTTCCAAATGGATAAGCACCTGCCACCCAACTACAGTGCTTTCTCTTTCATGTTCAAAATAAACATGCAAAAACACAAATTTTCCAGCTTGACAAGAAAATGTGAGCCCCCAAACAGCAAACACTTTAATCAACAACTCTTACCTAGGCACAAAAGACTGAGTACAGCATTTGGTTTAAAGGGGATTAGACATCAGTGATTCAACATAGACAACAAAAATTATTCATTTCTTTAAGGATGCTTCAATTGTCGTAGTGAGTGAGCTCTTCATGATCCTCCTTCAGCTTTCATTAATTTCCCCTGCAAAATTTGAAGCAATACATTCTACATATGGTATTGAGAAAAAGGCAAACAATCAATACAAGTAAAGAGAAAAAGATAATTTCATACTACCCCAATCTTGGCATGTAGCTATGCCTTGGGATCACTTAGTCTCTGAGCCTTTTCCCTGGATTCCCACAATAGAATAACCCAGTGAGCAGAGTGAGCATCTGTGCAACCTTGGGCAATTTACTTGACGTCTTCGTAAAATATCAGGATGATGACAGAGTATCTACCTCTTACTATTATTGTGAAGAGTTAGCACAATCCTTGCTACATAGTAAATATGCCAAAATAGGTGCTATTCAGTTGACCTGTTAAACATGTTCCAATCAACTATATTCTACTGAACAAATTTCCTTCCTTCCTTCCTTCCTTCCTTCCTTCCTTCCCTTCCTCCTTTCCTTCTCTGTTCTTTTCTTTCTTTCGTTCTTTCTTTCTTTCATTCTTCTTTTTCTTTTCTTCCTCTTTCTTTCCTTCCTTCCTCCTTTCCTCTCCTTTCCTTCCTTTCTTTCCTTTCTTTGTGATGCAGTCTCTCTCTGTAATTTGGCATTGCACACTGGGGGCCATGATGTCATGGCAATCATGCCTTCCAAGAGAACTAGGGATAATCTGATGGGTTTCTTTGTGGGAGGTTTTGTTTGATTTTTTGGATGTTTGTTTTTTGTGTGGTAAAATTCACCAATTTTAAATATATAAGGGATACTCTGTTTATACCAAAACCACCAAGTCCCAAAAGATCCAGAAGTAGATGTATTCCAATCTCTTCAACCCATTTCTTTCACTCATTCCCTCGCTCTACCTGGTCAGATAATTTGACTTATTGTTTTTGGCTAAAGAATCCCTGACCTTTTTGTGGTAAGAATCTACTTTTTCATCTCCCTGGGATCTCAAGATCACTGGGGAGCCAGGACCTGGCAGCGAAACAGATATGGAGAAGGGGAGAGACAGGAATTGGTGCTGCCATTAGAAGAGAGTCCTCAAGAAAAGCCAGAACTGGGACACACCGTGGAAGCCACTGGGTTGTGTGTGGGGGATGCCTCCTGCCTGGGGTCTGTCCTCCCAACCCACAGGAGTGGCTCTGGCTGTCCTGTTCTAGTTATTTGATCTTGGCTGTTTGGATCTTTCCTGGACTCACTGAGATGGATGCTCAGCATCTTTCAGATAAATGCCCTGTTTGCTTAAGACTAGCCCGAGTCACTTGGGTTTTTTATAATCACTAAACCTTCACTAAAATGACCCTCCAGGATCCTAGCCTCTCCAGGAATCTATGACTCAAGAAGTGGTGTCAGGGAGGATGGTATGGAGACTTCCAGAGAAGGTATTCTAAACTTACGTCAAACCACTGGGTGGGAATTCCCGTTATGTATGAAACCTATTTTCCAAGACAGAATTGACGTGTGTTTTTCTTTTCTTACTTTCTCTCTATCCCCCGACATCAGTGTCCACATATCAGCTGGTTCAAGGCTCTGTGTAACTTGAGATTACCCATGTTGAAATTCAGCGTAATTTGGCATTTGATGATCATGTGGGCTATGTTCTGTATAACCACCTAAATAATTGCCTAGACAGCAATTACTTTAGTAACCAGAGAGTAAATGGCCCAGAATCCGTCCTTTAATCTAGCAAGCAGAACGTTCTAAGGTAGAAGCCTGCAGAATGGCCAATTACTGAGCTGTCCTGCACATTCCTCTGTGGTAAAGGTAGGGAGCCCTGGCCACCCCTAGGGCAAACCAACTTGTTCTGTAAAGCACGCGTGACCCTCAAACCAGACTTTCAGGAGACTGACTACAGTGAAAACTTAGCAGGTTATCCCATACTCCTTTATTGTTTAGAAAGATGCATAATTATTCTGATCCTGCTGACATGAGGACTATACATTACAAAGCTATAGGATCCTAGTGGGAGCCTTCTGAAGGCAATGCCCACAAACTCTGCTTGGGTTCCAAAGGGCCCTCCTTCACACACCTGCTCTTTCTCTGCAAGGATTTCCATGTATGATTACACTCAGCTTTGAAAATGCAATAGAATGTAGCGGTTAAGAGAATAAAGCTCCACCATTCACTAGCCATGTCACCTTGAGCAACGGACCTAAACTATGCCTCAGTTTCCCTAGCTGTAAGATGGAACTAATGATAGTACCTATCTCATCAGGTTGTCCTGAGAATTAGATATGAACTTGTTTAATACATGTGAAGTATGTGTACTAGTCTCAGCACTCAGGCTGCATGCCATAAGGAAGAGCAATGATTATTCTGAGCTTGAATGGAAAAGAAAAGAAAAGAATATATGAGAAACTATGATGTCCCACAATGTGGCTATTTGCCACAGATCTGAATTCCAGAGTTTCCTTGTTACATGCATTCATAATAAATGCATATTCACCATGCATTTATAAAAAGCCTTTACTGCAGCCAGGCGCAATGGCTCACGCCTGTAATCCCAGGACTTTGGGAGGCCAAGGCAGGCAGATCACCAGGTCAGGAGTTTGAGATCAGCCTGACCAACAAGGTGAACCCCTGTCTCTACTAAATATACAAAAATTAGCTGGGCGTGGTCGTGCACGCCTGTAATCCCAGCTACTCAGGAGGCTGAGGCAGGAGAATCACTTGAACCCGGGAGGTGGAGGTTGCAGTGAACCAAGATCACACCATTGCACTCTAGCCTGGGCAACAGGGCAAGACTCCATCTCAAAACAAAACAAAACAAAACAAAACTCTCTTTACTGAGCAGCAACCATTGTGGAGGGTCAGGTGATACAGGGACAGCAGCAGGGTGGAGATGGGAAGGCAAGTTCTTGTTCAGTGCACACACCTAGTACATGTGTTTGAAAAGTTAAATGTGATTCCATTGTATGGCACTAAATACTGGTTATAAAGCAGTGAGCAACAGAGACAGATTCTCTGATCTCATAAAGGTTTCATTCCAGTAGAACAGACAGATTTTAAACAATCAGCCTAGATAAAAATATAATAATAAATTGTGTTATAATTTATGAAGGAAAAATGCAGTGTGCTAAACGGTATGCATCACAGAGAGAGGGAGTGTCGTGTCGCAGAAAATCACGAGCCTGGAAGGACAAATAGAAGTTATCCAGGCAGAGTCAGGAAGACAAATTCCAGATGGAGAAAAACAACATGTGCAAAGACCCCATGGCAGGAAAGAGCTCGTGTTCAAGGAGCTGAAAGAAGGCTGGAAGGTCCATTAGACAAAGGGTGATGTTGGGGGCAGGAGAGATGATTACAAAAGGCAAGAGAACTGGAAGACACATGCATTGCCGTTATCAGAGCTCCATTATACAGAGCAAGGGAAGAACATAGTTCTCAAGTCTCCTCCAAGTCTCCCGTCCTCCATACTTTCTAGTTACTTCATATTGATAGGAGAAAACTGAAATTATTTTAGCAAACCAAGATAAGGAGAAGTATTTAAGCTGTTTACTTATATAAGACAGCAGCTTAAAAATATCTCTGTTCATGCAGTGGGTATTTCTTCAGAGGGTAGCTTGGTCTTTCAATGATATAATTTACTTCAGAGGTAGACTCTTCCTACAATAAAAACAAATCCAGCAATTATGTTACCCATAACATAATAGAGATGGATGATACCCAGAGGTGTAGTTTTGCATGTAGGAGGTCTGTGCATCCCATTTATGCTGTTATATGGGGTTCACTATATATGTGTGTATGTAGAATCTTTCTTTTTTTTGTAGAGACGAGGTCTCATTATGTTGCCAGGCTGGTCTTGAACCTCCTGGCCTCAAGAGATTCTCTCTCCTCAGCCTCCCAAAGTACTAGGATTATAGATTTAAGCCCCAAACCAGGCCTTTGTTTACATTTTAAAGAGAGTCCTTGCCCGAAAAGGTTGGGAATTAAAGCAAAGCCTATGACTTTGCAGAAAAGAAGTAAAGTAATTCACTACCCTCATGGTTAGGGCAAACAACATTTATTTTTAAGCATCATCCTGCAAATCTAGCATATGCCAGTATTTAATTAGTCAAGATAACTAATTCAAATACATGGCATCATTAAAGTCAGCCACTGGGGGCACTGTTATCCTTTATTTGAATTCTTTGGAGCTGGTAAACGGCCATTTAGCTGTGTGTCTGAAGCAGTGACAAAGTACTGGGAATACCTACCAATGGATCAGAAGCACTCCCCATACCCCTGTAAAAGTCATACAGCCAAAAACCACCTTATTAAATTTTAGAACAACTTTCTTCCATGTTGTGGCCTTACATAGCTCACACACAACTGTATTCTTCACTGGATTGGGATTCATGTGTGCAGGGGAAAAGGAGTGCTCTGTGGGCCAGTTAGCCTGCTTTCTCTTAGTCCTTTGAAAGGACCTCCGCTTGATGAATGCCGTGCACCAAATTAGCTGCTACTCCTCCGTTGCATCCAAGTCCCACTGTCTCATCCTCAGGAAGCCAGCCCTGACTCTCAGCCATGTCAAATACCCGCCACCATTCACTCTCAGGACAACAGGTAATCTCCTTGGTAAGCCTCACAATTTTTCACTTATCTCTGTGGTTATTTGATTAATGTCTGTCTCCCTGACTAGACTATAGGTCCCTGTTCCCATATTATTTAGTGAGCAGAGATTTAGTTTTATAAGAAAGTCTAACCTTATTTTGGTGCTGCTGTGCTCTGTGGGATGTCAGAAGACTACATACCCTCTCATGGATATTCTTCCAAGTGGACTGAGAACCAGGATGGAACCTGCTCAACAGATGGAACAGGGTGGAATATTAAGCAGCTACTAAAAAGGACACTTAAATAAAGCACATGACAATATGGATTGATATTTAAAACTTAATCATAATAAAAAACAGCAGCATGCAAAATGGTAAACATAGTGTGATTTCAATGTCTTTCTTAAACCTACCCATAGGAAAAGCACTGGGGAATAAAAACTGCTCAGATGTTAAGAATTTTTGGCCAGGCGCGGTGGCTCACGCCTGTAATCCCAGCACTTTGGGAGGCCGAGGCGGGCGGATCACAAGGTCAGGAGACCATCCCGGCTAACATGGTGAAACCCTGTCTCTACTAAAAATACAAAAAATTAGCCAGGTGTGGTGGCGGGCACCTGTAGTCCCAGCTCCTCAGGAGGCTGAGGCACGACAATGGCATGAACCCGGGAGGTGGAGCTTGCAGTGAGCCAAGATCGTGCCACTGCACTCCAGCCTGGGAGACAGAGCGAGACTCCGTCTCAAAAAAAAAAAAAGAATTTTTTGTGTTTCTATGTGTGGCTATGAGTGATTCTTTTCTTCTTTGTACTTTCCTGTGTTTTTCAGATATTTCTCTCATGAACAAACCCTACTTTTACATTTAAAATTTTAATACAAAAACTTTTAATATGAAATTTAAATCCAAAAAATTTTAATATAAAATTTAATCCCAGTAGTTGTTGTTTTAGGGAGAGATTATCACCCAGGCTAACGTACAGTGGCATGATCATAGCTCACTGCAGCCTTGAATTCTTGGACTCAAGCAATCCTCCAACTTCAGCCTCCCAGGTAGAGAGGATCAACTAGGTACATGTTGCCATGCCTGGCTATTTTTTTTTCTTTAAGAGATAGGGTCTTGTTACCCAGGCTGGTCTCGAACTCCTGGGTTCAAGGGATCCTCCCACCTCAATCTCCCAAATAGCTGGTACTACAGGTATGCACCACCATGCGGAGCTAACTTTTAAATATTTTGTAGAGACAGGGTCTCCCTGTGCTGTCCAGGCTGGTCTCAAACTCCTGTACTCAAGTGATCCTCCTGCCTCAGCCTCCCAAAGTGCTGGGATTACAGGTGTGAGCCACTACACCCAGCCTCCAATCCTGGTTGTTTCCTACCACCAGGACTTTATCTTATATCTCATTTACTTTAGGCCACCCAGACTCCAAACTGAACCATAGGTTTGATAGTCTCTTTCAGTTCCCCAAACACAGAGTATTTTCTACCTTCCATAGGCATTTGGCAACACTGTTCCCTCTTCTACCTCCCAACCCTGCTCACTACTCTTATTAACTCCTACCCACCCTTCAGAGCTCAGTTCAATTGTTCAGTTCTCAGCAAAGTCCTTTCTGAGCCCTCTCCTGCAGAGGAGGTCAGCTTCTCTGTTATACGCACTTGCAGTTTCATTTATCTATACCTCATTAATACCATTTGCACCAGTGGACATTTTGTCATTATTTGGTTAATGGCGGTCTTTACTCCTAGAGTGAAATTGAGACTGAGACTCTTTGCTTAATAGCTCATCCCAGGGCAGAGTAGGAACTGAATAGCACAGTAAGTAGTTAATAAATATTTATTGAGTGATTGAATTCATTCTCTCATTCATTCATTCATTCATTCATACATCCATTCATATTCAGGAGGCGGATGGTTACCAAATCCTAAAGTCTGAGGTATATAACTAATCTAAAAGTGTACATAGCAATTTGATAATGAAAGGCACAGATACGGTTTTCTAAAAATACCCAAATAATTATAGCCACTTGGGGCCAGGCGCAGTGGCTCACACCTATAATCCCAGCACTTTGGAAGGCTGAGATGGGTGGATCACTTGAGGCCAAGAGCTCCAGACCAGCCTGGCTAACATGTTGAAATTCCGTCTCTACTAAAAATATAAAAAATTAGCCAGGTGTGGTGGTGGTACATATGTAGTCCCAGATACTGGGAGGCTGAGGCATGAGAATTGCTTAAACCCGGGAGGCAGAGGTTGCAGTGAGCCGAGATGGCACCACCGTACTCCAGCCTAGGCAACATAGCAAGACTCTATCTCAAAAAAAAAGAAAAGAAAAAAAAAAATGGTTCTCTTTAATTAATGTGCGGTAAACACTGGAAATGACAGGAACATCTGGAAATCCAGTTGTTACTATGGCTATCATATGAATGACCACCCTGTGCAGTTGCCCCTCTGCTTGGCTGGTTCCGGCCCACATCCGGGCCTCCATTCCAGCTCTCTCTGAGACAAGCATGTCCCACTGGTTTTTCCAGGGAGACAAGACCAAGAGTATGAATGGATCTACACAAATCCATTGCCAACCCAAGAAAACAACTCATAGCAAATGGAAGCACCACCTAAAGCACTGCCCATATCACTACAAATATTATTTCTATGCTTCTTTAAGAATTTTTTTTTTTTTTTTTTGACCCAGAGTCTCATTCTGTCACCCAGGCCGTACTACAGTGGCGCTACCTTGGCTCACTGCAACCTCTGCCTCCCAGATTCAAGCAATTCTCCTGCCTCAGCCTCCCAAGTAGCTGAGACTACAGGCATATGCCACCACGCCCAACGAATTTTTGTATTTTTCGTACAGACAGGGTTTCACCATGTTGGCCAGGCTGGTCTTGAATTCCTGATCTCAAATGATCCACCCACCTTGTTTCCCAAAGTGTGGGGATTACAGGAGTGAGCCACCGCACCTGGCCCTTCTCTAACAATGTTCAAGAGGAAGGAATAGAAATATGTTGAAGCTATAAATGAAGCTAGCATTTAAAAACAGCCACCAGCTGGATACTGTAAATGCTTTTTCATAGATCTAGAGTAACCAGTACCAAAGTGACTCCTATATTTGTTACCATTATTGTTACATGCAATTTATTTTTTTACATTTGAAGATCTCAGAGAATGATGAGTCAACAGATGGGAGCAATGCTATGCCTTTACTACAACCCTCTCCATGGAATCTACCTTCTCCTTTAGTAACGTGCAGAGAGAGGGTGTGCTGAAGGGGCATGACACTATTCAGATGGTGGATACAGGGAACAGGCTTGGCAGTGTTTCTCCCTCCTTTAGTACTCCCATTGTTCACTCTGATAAAGTGTTTTCTACTTCGTCCATCAAAACCTTGGACTGACTCACTCCGAAATTTGTCTCCCAACTCATCCCTAAGACATTGATCCTTACTGACTTCAGTATTAAGTTAGCAGAAACACAACAGGTATTCTCATGCACCCTTGTGAACTGGGCACAGAGAAAGAGTGGTCCTGATAACGCTGGTGTGAAAAGAACACTGAGTGAGTGGAGACACAGTGCTGGCAACCCCCAGGGTCCCAGGAATCTGCCCTGGTGATCACTCTAAAGCCAACGGGCAATGTGTTCTGCAAGGACATGAAGGGCACATCCCTTGTTCAAAAGAACTGTTTTTAAAATATTATCTTCAGAGCCACTTCTCTAGTGCTAAGGTGACCAGCTGTCTTGTTTTAGCGGGGACTCAGGGGTTTCCCAGAATGCAAACTTTTGGTACTAAAACCAGGACAGCTATGGGCAAACTGGATGGCCTTTCTGTGGCTTTGTTATTCTTTGTCACTGATAATCATGGCCTTATTTACAAACTCATAGTCCAACTAGGTCCCAAGTTACCAGTTTAGAGAGACTTTGGGCACAAAGAGTTTGCTGCCCCATCAGAGATGGCCAGTAAAACTCTGGTCTGCAGCTAAGACTCATCTTTCTAAAGTCACTTGTGCCAACTCCCGTGCCTAATATCACAGAGCTCCTCACTCCTTCCAAGCAAAGCCCAAACTCCTTAGGTCAGCCAACAAAGGTCCCCCTCAAACCTTTGAGTCCTGGCACCAACTTTCTCCAAACTCATCTAACTGCTGGAAGCTGACAGTGCCCCTGCCTCCCACCTCCCATCACTCACCTCCATGAACCCCATCATAATCCAATCTTCTCCCCTCACGGCCACAGGAAAGCATCACCTCCTTCATTAAAACACTCCAAAAGTTCCACCCTTTTTCTTTATACTCCAGTAACTTTTGTTCCACACTATTCACCAAGTTCTGCTTTGTAGAAAGCTCTTCGCATACTTCTTTTTTATTATTATTTATTTTTTTATATCCTCTACTAGGTTGCAAGTTTTCAGAGATCAGGAGAAATGTCTTAAATGTCAGTGTTTCCATTCCAGGCCTAGTAGATTGAGTATCAATCCTGCTTTCCTCTTAACCACAGATTTCATGCGCTCCCCACCCACACACTCAATTCCAATCCCAGTTGATTTTGACTCAGTAAACATGAGGCAATTCTTCTGTTGGCCAGCGTTGAGAATTGCTGGCCTGCTGCATAAAGACGCTCAGGGAAGGCTGGCTGAATGAATGCATAAACTATCTAACATGTATTTAAAGAGAAAAGAGCCTTCTCAGATCTCTCTCCTGATGGAACTGATTTCCTCCCACTCTGTCTTTCCCCTGCATTTGGATTGTACTTCTGTTAAGTGCCTACCACAGTCTATCTCATATTCAGTGACATGGGGTATGTCTGCCTTCCTGTCTAGTATGTGAGCCAGTGGAAAGCAGAGATGTGTCATGATGGTGTCTATTGTCCACAACAGTTACCCAATAACAGCATGCTCAATACAGTCTCTCAGAAAAGTTTGCAGTACTGATTTTAAGGAGTTTCGGAGGTGTTATAGATAGAAGGCACAGGGACAAAAAAAACCACGGGTTTTCCCCAGTTCTGGCAGCTGAGGAGCACTTTGTGGCTGTATGCAGATGGATCTTTGATCATTACATCCATTTTAAAGATGAGGAAACTGAGGTTTAAAAGGTTGAAGCCGAGCATGGTGGTTCATGCCAGTACTCAGCACTTTGGGAGGCCAAGGAGTTTGAGAAGAGCCTGGGTAATACAGTGAGACCCCATCTCTACAAAAATAAAAATACGAAAATTAGCCAGGCATGGTGGTGCGCACCTGTAGTCCCAGCTACTCAGGAGGGTGAGGCAGGAGGATTGCTTGGGTTGGGGAAGTCAAGGCTGCAGTGAGCTGTGATTGTGCCACTGCACTCCACCCGGGTGACAAAGCAAGACCCGATCTCAAAAAAAGAAATTAATTAATTTAAAAAATTAGGTCAAGTAGCTGTGTCAAATCACCCAGCACTTAGAGACACATGAGCGCTAGAGCCCATGTCTCCTGACCACTGCCAATTGAAAGTTCTTTCCACTCTTCATTTAAAATCAATCCTTTACAAGTCTTTAAACCCAGGATAACCTCCTGTGCTTTGCCAGTCTGCTGAATTCCAGGCTGGTGGCAAAAGCGTAAGACAGGAGGGGACAGAGGCCAGGCACAGAGAGGTGTAAGTGTGTCTCTGACCACCTGTCTCTGTGTGCCAGAGCCAGTTTTTTTGTTTGTTTGTTTTAAATGGAATTTTGTTCTTGTTGCCCAGGCTAGAGTGCAATGGCACGATCTCGGCTCACCACAACCTCCACCTCCCGGGTTCAAGCAATTCTCCTGCCTTACCCTCCTGAGTAGCTGGGATTACAGGCATATGCCACCACGCCCAGCTAATTTTGTATTTTTAGTAGAGACAGAGTTTCTCCATGTTGGTTAGGCTGGTCTCAAACTCCTGACCTCAGGTGATCCACCCGCCTTGGCCTCCCAAAGTGCTGAGATTACAGGCATGAGCCATCGCGCCCAGCCCAGAGCCAGTTTTTTAAAATCTATGTTGTATTATTTTCCTCTAATAAAGTAACTAATCAAAAGCTCACCATATATTAATGGATTTTATTAAAATATGTGATCTGGCTTCCTTAAATCCATGATTTAACATTTGAATATAGTTATTTTGTCATTTCTGAAAAACGCTAAGAATAGATAGCCATTTTCTTAGTCTACCTCAAAGTTAATATAATTCCCGTAAAAATTTCAGGGCCACTGTGGTTCTGGGATATATTTACTCTGAGTCCCTTGTGAGCAATTGTGTAATTCTGGTATGCACAGTTTGCTTCTTATTCTCATCACTAATAATGCAAAGAAAAGCAGATTGGCATATCCTTCATTCAAAACAACAATCTTATAAATATTATTGTCAGTGCCACTTCCCTGAAGTTAAAGTAACCAACTGTCCTGGTTTGCCTAAGACTCAAGGGTTTCCCAGAATGTAGGACTTTCAGGGCTAAAATCAGGCAGACTCAAGCAAACCAATGGTTACTTACCCTACTAGAGAGTGCCATTTGGCAAATAAAGGTTTCCGTTCTTACTCTCTGGCCTGCTCTCCAGACATATGCAAATATAATTTTATTATTTGTGAAAATAATGTAAACAAAGAAACCATGTCTAGAAAAAGAATATACGCCCATATGTTAACATTTGTCTTTGGGTGGTAGGACTATGGGTAATTTTTTTCCACTTTTTTTTCTGTAATTTTCAAACTTTCTGTAGTGAACATTTCTATACTGGTAAAATAAAAAGGTTTAGTTTTTAAATGTATGACAAATAAAAATGGGTAGATAAATAGTACCTATGTCAAAGTTAGTTGTCTATCCCATTCACAGCAAATATTCTGAGATATGCCTCTGCCTTTTGGGTAGATTTTAAAAGAAATAATCATTTTTTCATATCAAGGTATCACCAGCTGAATATTCCTAAGAAAGGAAGCTGATGAAATGACCCAGCTTTACCCCTGCCAGGCCACAATGCACTCTTCAGGCAAACAGATGGGTGCTTGCCACTGACCTTTCTCTGAGAAGGGGCTGATCCAAGGGTCCCGGAGAGCTGGAATGCTGGGAGGTGGCAAATGAAGCTTTCCGGTGGAAATCGGCATCCCCTTGTTTACTGGATGAGGACTTTCCAAACTGACTTGAATCTAAACGTGATGATGAGTCACTCCTTAAAATAATCCGTTCATCTGGCTCTCTGATAACCTGAGTGAATGCGCATTATTTAATTGTAATTTTGCTTCTGTTTGCTTAATTTAGAGCTGGGGGTGGGGTTGAACAAGGAAGACAACTAGGGCTAAGATGACAGAACATTTGCGCCAGGGATCTCCTGCAAATAGAAGAGGATCTGGAGAAGAGAAGACTAGTGACAAAATGCTCAGGAGGTTAAGACTGATAAAAATAACCAAAAGTCTGTATGTTTGGGATATATTAACAAACCAAAATAAACTCATGCTGTAAACTTTGATTTCTGAGGACTAGGGATTATTGGTCTGGGAAAAATATAACTTTAACAAAATATTTAAGTGCTATGGCATAAGAAGCATAGTATATTCCATTTTCTCTGCATAAATCTGTTCTCATGTTGCTACACAGAAGTTTGAGCCTTCACTTTAAAATTATTTGTTTGGAGAAAAAGCAATAAAAATCACTACCAATAAAGTAGGTATTGGGTCTACATACACCCTCCTTGGTGATTCATCCTACTTATATGAGGGGCACAAACCAGCTAACCCCAAAGCAAAGTATAACATGGAGTCTGGGCACATCTTCATACAAACCCTAAACTACAGCAATTCCACCTAAGCAGACTAACTAGAAATATCCACCACTGATTGGAAAAAGCACAATAATTGACATAAGATAGCTGGAAGTAAATCATTTTACAAATTCTATTTCTAAAATTACCTTTACGTTAGCTGCAAGGCTGTCAAGAGAAGAAGCTAGAAGAAAGAGGAACAGGTGTTTCAATGACTCATTATTACCATTTAGCTTTAAAACTGCCATTATATTTATTCTACAGCGGTATAAAAATTTTAGACAATGAATGAATTATTTAAAAACTTAAATGCTCCCTTGTAAGTTACACTACCACTTTTAAGTCTCCCTTAAGCCACTTCAATTCGCTGGGTCGTGGGGTTTTTTTGTTTTGTTTTGTTTTTGTCTTTTTGAGGTTAACAATGAGGTTTTCTGGGTTTTTTGTTTGTTTGTTTTTTGGGTTTTTGTTTTTGTTTTTTTTTTTTTTGAGATGGAGTCTCACACTGTCGCCCAGGATGGAGTGCAATGGCATGATCTCAGCTCACTGCAACTTCCACCTCCTGGGTTCAAGCGATTCTCCTGCCTCAGCCGCCAGACTAGCTGGGATTACAGGTGCCCACCACTACACCCGGCTAAATTTTTGTATTTTTAGTAGAGATGGGGTTTTGCTATGTTGGCCAAGCTGGTCTCAAACTCCTGACCTCAGGTGATCCACCCACCTCGGCCTCCCAAAGTGCTGGGATTACAGGTGTGAGCCTCTGGACGTTTTGTCTTCAATGACAGCACATATGGAAGAGGGAAGGGTAAAGCAAGTCTAAAGTGAATGAGTAAGTTCAATAACCCTTAAGCAGCCTGAAAAACTCGTATTTGAGTAGGTGCCCAGGACCTAAAAAAAAGTACTATGTGTCTAATATAAAATTTGTAAACTGTCTCCTCTGACATTTTCTTTGGTTTTCATGGAATCCTATTTATGCAGGAGCTCTTGAATATATTTGTCCAAGGTAGACACAAAGGTTAAATTGAGACAACAAATACATAAAAGCTTGGAGAAATACAGAACATAGCAAAAATTGAAATCACTATCATGACTGTAAATGATCATGATAGGTAAGTAGACCTAATGCCGAAGTATGGCAAGGATGACTAGGAAATGAGGTAATAAAGACACAGAGAAAGTGAAGACTAGGCTGGATTTTTCAAGGTTGATTAAAAAATGTTTCTAAAATTAGTATTTGTAAGGCAATGCTAAGGTCACCATGGCTTCCCCCAGTGTGACCGGGGCTCAGGCAATGACAAGGGACTTTTTCTGGACTGCTGATCCCCCTCCCCATGTCACTGGTAGAAATAAAAAGAGATTTTTAAAGCCAGGCCATTTTCATATCCTTTAGGCATATAGATATGTATGTACCACTTTGTCCCAGGAGCTCTCTTTGCACCCACCCCCAGCTGGGCAGGGAGTCAGCAATGCTAATGCCCTTTCAGCTATAGCCACAAACCTGCCCTGTGGCCTCATAACCTCCTTCTCATAACCCCCTTCTGATAACCTCCTTCCAGTGTGGCCTCATAACCTGTGGCCTCATAACCTCCTTCCTCCTGTGGCCCCATAACCCTGTGGCCTCAGAAACTCCTACCTACTGGTTTTGAGCCCTTCCTTTCACAGGGGGGCTCGCCTTCATTCCCTTGCTTCTCAAAGTGCAGTCCCTGGACCAGCACCATTCACATCACCTGGAAGCCTGTTAGAAAAGGAGACTCCTAAGCTCCACCCCAGCCCTAATGAATCAGAATCTGCAGTTTAACAAGAGCCCCAGGTGATTCAAATGCACATTCAAGTTTGAGAAGCACTGCTGTGTTCTACCTTAGGCCTGGATGAATGAGCTGACAGGTGACCTAAGCAAAGTTCTGGCTTGAAAGCTACAGGGATTCCAAGGATCTGAGCCCAGAGGTCTGAATGTCTTCTCTAAATGTAGGTATGCCAAAAACTTGGTGTGTGACCTTTACACACATTGTAACCTCTCTGGAACCTTAGTTCTCCACCTGCCAGGATTAAGAAAAGACAAAGGCCGAGACCAATGTGATGTGTGAGCCCCATCGTAATAGACCCTGCATTAAACCCAACTTGTCCGCCTCAGGAAAGGACATTTGCTGTTGCCTGATTTCACTGCAGTAGGGAAGACAATGCTGCTTTATAAGCTACACAGGTGACTTTCAATTCAAAGAACTTAAATTAAATGTCAGAGGTGATGAAGCACTTTCTGCTTCAAACCCTGTACTCTGTCCTTGGCCAGCTGCTGTCAAACAGCTACCACAGTCTAAGAACACTGGCTTAAGTTACCATAAGAGGCTTAAAAGTAGACCCTGAAAAATGTAAACCTTTAAGCCTAAGATAAAGAACTCTACTGTCAGGGATGGCAATAGATGGAAAGTTCAGTACTACCAGCAGGCAAGAGAATGGACCACCACCATTCCTTTCCAGCCTAAGAATTCTGATTAACTTCAGGAATGACTGATCTTCACCAACACGACCTTCACTAACGACATGATTCATGGATTTCAGTCAAAAGCCTACAAGGAATTCCTTAACCCAGTGACTCTCAATGTGTGGTCCAGGGATCTCCCCCAGGGGTCCCCAAGACCTTTCAGGAAATCTGCAAGGTCAAACTGTTTTCATAATAATACTAAGACTGGGTGCTGACGAGTTGATGGGTGCAGCACACCAACATGGCACAAGTATACATATGTAACAAACCTGCACGTTATGCACATGTACCCTAGAACTCAAAGTATAATAAAAAAAAATTAATAAAAATAAATAAAAAAATTAAAAAAATTAAAAAAAATAATACTACTAAGACATGATTTGCCTCTTTCATTCCCATTCTCTCACCACTGCACAATGGAGTTTTCCAAAAGCCACAATGATGTTATGACATCATCATCATGCTGATGGCTAATGGAATGTGTACTAGTCTATTCTTTTTTTTTTTTTTTTGAGACGGAGTGTCACTCTTGTTGTCCAGGCTGGAGTGCAATGGCACAATTGTGGCTTACCACAACCTTTGCCTCCCGTGTTCAAGCAATTCTCCTGCCTCAGCCTCCCGAGTAGCTGGGATTACAGGCATGCACCACCATGCCTGGCTAATTTTGTAATTTTAGTAGAGATGGGGTTTCTCCATGTTGGTCAGGCTAGTCTCAAATTCCCAACCTCAGGTAATCTGCCTGCCTCAGCCTCCCAAAGTGCTGGGATTACAGGCGTGAGTCATTGCACCTGGCCGTAGTCTATTCTTATATTTTAAAAATGTATCAGTTTTAATTTCTAACATGCTAACTACTGATATTATCCACATCAAGAAAAGCTCTTTGGGCTCCTCAATAATATTAAGAATGCAAAAGGGCCTGAAATCTAAAGGTTTAAGAACACCCTGCCTTCATCTAACGGCTTCAGATAGAGTTGGCTTCCCACCTCACTGACATGCAATCTTGTAAAGCAAATGTTACATCTCCTGATCACCATCAATCTCCTGTTTTTTCCCATCCAGAAAAATGGGAAGCCTTATTTGTTAGGCATCAATGGTGACTCTGCAAGGGGTTCACAGCAGGACAAGTTGCACTCTGCTTTCCATGCCCAGCCAGGGAACAACTGCAACCACAGCACACTCAGCATGCTGCTCAGAATGGTCCCCTTCAATGATGAGGGGAACTCGCAGACAGAAGCTTCTCAGCTGACTCTGCTTCGTGGGAACACTGCCCTGGAAATTCCACAGCTGGAGAGTACTTGAGAATTAGGCCCACAGTTCCGAACATAACCTGTGATTCCTCAGAATGAAAGAGTATACACAGGACACATTTGTTGCCATAGGGAAATGTACAGGAGTAACAAGAAACTCAAGTACCTCTTCTCATTGGAAACGGAAAGTCTGAAAACTTAGATTTTCTTCTACACCTCCTCAAATGATGCTCTGAAATATTCTCACCAAAGGGCTTTGCACTGTCCACCTGAAAGTAAAGGAAAGAAATAAGACTAGAATTCACTATAGCTTCTAGTACCCTCCCCTCATCACTGGTAATGCCTGTCTCCCCCTCAATCACTGATTACATAGGTTGGAAAAAGAAGGCTGGAAAACCACCTAGATCACAGTCTTCAAGTTTGCTACATGTTACACCTAAAAGGAGAAACTCTCTGTCCTTCATTGAGGCTAGAACATGAGGACATAGGCTAAACATTAGCATAAAGAACTAAAGTTAGACACAAATTACATTCCAACAACTGGTAAGGATACAGCACAGAAAAAGGGCAAGTGAAGCTTTATTTCACAATCTCTTAAAATAGGACAATGTTTCACATTCCTTAAACATTATGAGTAGTGGTGGCCTAAGTGGGGTCCTCACTGACAGCAAGGGATTCCCACAAGATGACATTTCTACTTTCCACATTCCTCTCTGGTCCGAGTGTCTACATTTTTGAAAAAAGAATAATGGTAGCTAGGCCGGGTGCAGGGGCTCACGCTTGTAATCCTACCACTTTGGGAGGCCGAGGAGGGAGGATCACCTGAGGTCAGGAGTTCGAGACCACCCTGACCAACATGGAGAAACCTCGTCTCTACTAAAAATATAAAAATCAGCTGGGCATGGTGGCACATGCCTGTAAACCCAGCTACTTGGGAGGCTGAGGCAGGAGAATCGCTTGAACTCGGGAGGCGGAGGTTGCAATGCCCCAAGATCATAACATTGCACTCCAGCCTGGGCAACAAGAGTGAAACTCCATCTCAAAAAAAAATAATAAATAATAATAATAATAGCAACTATATTATTTTATCTATGGTGACTGACCATATTTTCCTAAGGAAAAATTGGGTAACATGATCTGCAAACAGGCCAAAACACATGAACTGGGGACTCTTCCAAATATCTACAATATAGAGTTGCTGAATTTTTTTATTTCTGTTTTTTAAAATTTTAATAAGGCAGGTTATAATGTTACTTTTCATTTTACTTTAATATATTGACTTGAATTTACAGTCTTTATAACATCAGGTTTTCTAAATTTTAATGCTTCTACTTAAGGAAACATCACATATCATCAGAAAATCTGACTAAATAAAAAAATTAAATATGTAAAATCACTGATAGAAGACTTTGGCACATAGGAAAAACTATATAAGAATTTGTTAAATAAAATAAGTATCAAGCAAGTTTTAATCCCCTAAGAAATCTACCAAGATTTTAAGATTACTTAGTTCATAACGGCATGGACTAAAGTTGTATTTTATAATAATTTATATCAAATGAAGCAAATCAGATATATTTTCAATAAAATGAAATAAATGAACTCAATTTGATATTTTTATGGTCCCATGTTTAAAGATTGGTCGTTAGATATTTGCCAGATGTAATTACCCAGGCCACCAAGACAACAGCTGTTGTGTATTTTTTGTAGATAGGTGTTCTGCAGTTTCTAGCCAAACAGTTCTACAAACCAATTCTACATACAGTCATCTCAGCAGCACCTTCACTTCGAGACTTACTACACTTCACAGTCTCTGCCTAATACACAAACATCACCACTGGTGACTTTAAATCAAAATATCAACTTAATGATACTATCAATAGTTAACATTCTGGACAATAAGTCATTAATTAGAACATGAACTGGTATTCGTGTAGACTACAAAATAACACAGGAAATTGTTTTAATGTAATGTTAATCAGAATACTGTAATTATATACAGTATAATTACAACTTTGTGGAAAAAATAAAGCCTATGAATGCAAGCATAATGCAGAGAAATTGAGTCAAATTAAATCAAACAATGATTTTATTATGCTGGTGAGCCAATGGATTAATTTTTTTCTTGAACTTTTCTGTTTTCCATTACTTTTATAGTAGCAAAAAAGTTGTAGGCCAGGTGTGGTGGCTCATGCCTGTAATCCCAGCACCGTGGGAGGCCGATGTGGGTGGATCACCTGAGGTCAGGAGTTCGAGACCAGCCTGACCAACATGGTAAAACCCTGTCTTTACTAAAAGCACAAAAATTAGCTGGGTGTGGTGGTGGGCACCTGTAATTCCACCTACTCAGCAGGCTGAGGCAGGAGAATCGCTTGAACGTGGAAGGCGGAGGTTGCAGTAAGCCGAGATTGTATCACTGCACTCCAGCCTAGGCAACAGTGCAAGACTCTATCTCAAAAAAAAAAAAAATTGTAAAGAGACTAAGAGAACTAGTGTGATTAAATTTGCCCACCATTGCCAGAGGACATAATCTAAGATAACTTTAATTAAGGGCTTTGAGTATCGCACAACATTGCTTCTTCCTGCAAATAAACTTTTCTGGCTCTTCAACATATGGCCACTGAGCACCAATCTCATTAAGAAAACTCATGTAGTTTTCTTTAAAACTGATGAAGCTTTAGTTTTGGATTGATACAGAGTGCATGCCAACCTTCGTTATGTGTTTTCAACCTCTGTCAGTTCACTGACTCTTCAAGATAATGGCAAGTTATCGTGTAGACATTATACTCTGCTAATAAATTTTTGAAAATTAAAAATAGGGATGGCTGACATTTACTGAGCAAGTCCCCTGTATAAGGCACCTTTCTAAGAGTTTCCTGACAATGATCTAGGAAATTAACATAAGTTAATCACAATTATTATTCAATTTGAAGTACTTTTTTATTTAATATTATTCATTTGTTATTATAGCTCAAACTTCCTTTATTCCACCCTCATCCATATCCTCACAATTGCAAAATACTCTAAAAAATAATTTTAGGCTCACATGTCTAACAACAAATGGAGGCTTGCTTCCTCCAGAGATTTTGAAATTATTTCCAAGGTTCAACTGAACTGGCTGGTCCTGGAAGAAATGCCTGGTAGAATATGGAGAGGGCGCCTGGGCTTGCATGCCTTTGGGCAGTCTGTTGAGGTTATTCTCCTTTAGTTTCATCTTTATAGTATTTAAGGGAAATATTGGTTCATGTGATGTAGATAAAGGCCTTCGTGACTTATGCCTTTCTTCCTGAAATAAACAAAAAAAAGAATATTTTTAAAAATAAATAAGAAAATTCAATCAGAATATAACTGTATTTAATTGAACTTTAAAAAATTAAGGTCAAAGATAGAACACCTCAGATTTATAAAATATAAACTTAAGGAAGGACATTTCTCTAATTTTTTCCTGTTCAGTTTAACATCAGTAGTATTTATAACTTGCCAGTATAATGTATTCAATTAATTAACAGTGAGATTTATTTATAACGGGAAAGTTAGAAAGTGTCAGACACCTCCAATGGATAGATAATAGAGAATTTGACACATACAGGTGTCTAGCAATTTCACTTCCAGGAATGTATTATAAGGAAATAACTACGGCTATATGTATAGCTACAAAAATGCTTATGGTAATTTAAAAGTTAGAAACCAACTGTACTGGTGAGTAAGCAATTGCGCTCAGTTGCAAATCCACCTCAGCTATACAATACTGATCCAGGGACTCTACAAACTCCCTTTTTGCTTTTCCAGCTGGTCTCTGTAGGCTCTGCCACTAGAAGGTGCTAGAGAAAGTGCAAGGCTGTAGGAGATACAGTGACTGGCTACTTCCAGTTTTGTATTCTATTCCTGTTAGCATCATTCCAGCAACAATTCTTCCCCTTAACAGCTGCAAGTGGCTCCAGATTATAGCCTTTCCCCTATTATGCCAGAACTAGCCCCACTGCACCCCTCCAGACATATCAACAGCAGCTGGCCAGAGTCCCCTGTTCAGATTTGAGTCTAGACCCACAGGAACCTTCCTCCAAGCTCCTGTGGCACCAGCAGGGAACAGTGCCCCTCCTTAGAGATCTGAGTCCCAGCTCATCAGAGTCCCACCTTCGAATTCCTGAAGAAGCATCCAGGAAAGCAGCCCTTCTCCAGAGGTCTGGGTCCCATTTCCGTTCAGTCTCTTCTTTAAGCTTCTGTGTTCTTGCTGACCCAACATCTTCCCTTTGTTTCCCCAGCCCTAGGGGTGGAAGCTGCTTCCTGCAGTTACTCTTCATCTCAGTGTTCCCCTTTTACCTTTCAGTCTTTCAACCCCTGTTTAGCCATTTTTTTAAATTAAATCTTTCTGTTATAATCACAAGTTTGGTGTGGTTTCCTGACTGGACCCTGGCTGATATATCAGTTAAGTGCTCAACAAAAGGAAAATGAATGGCCAAACAGATTACAGTACTTCCATACAATGGAATACTATGAAACCATGAAAAATTGTCTGGCACAAGAATACCTGAGGACATGAGAAAATGTTTATGATAAGTTAAGTAAAAAAAAGAAGAGTAAAAAATAATATGCAATGCAGTGTGATCTCAATCTTTTTTAAAAGTGTGTATGCGTGTACAGAATATACTAAAAAAATTAATGCTGATCTCTAAATGGCAAAAATGGGACAGGTTTTTACAATTTTGGGTCCTTTTCGCTTATTTATCTTTGTTTTCTAATTTTCCAAAATAAAGTAATACTTTTGTTTTAAGAAAAAAAAAAAGAACAGACTGAGTGCGGTGGCTCACGCCTGTAATCCCAACACTTTGGGAGGCTGACGTAGAGGATCTCTTGAGGCCAGGAGTTCAAAAAAAAAAACAATAAAACTATTTGCTTAAAAAGTTAACACTGAAAGGAAGATCTAGGAAGTTAAAACAGAATTAAAATGGTAGAAGAGAAGAGAAAGAAACACTGAAAAATTGCTATGAACACATCACAAATAAATTGGAGAGAAAAGAGGATAAATAAGGTGAAACTAAAAAGCAGATAGCGCCTTCCTTAAAATTAATCATTGGTCTCCCATTATATGAGTTATTATGCTGCGAGGTTTGATAGATTTGCAGAGATTATTGGCCCTTCTTTCTCATTCAGAATCCCATAACACACAGCCCACATTTTCAAGGTCTTTTCTAGGACCACACATAAGATCTGGGATAAGCATTTTGTTTAACACACAGGTTTTACTCTACCGTGTCCCAGAGTATTTGGAGAAGCTTCACAAACTACCTTTATTCCTTCTCTATCTTGTTCTAGAAAAGATTTTAAGTGGCAACAACATTATATACAATAAGGTAAAAGCAAAACAGAAAGAAATTGGGGTGAGGGGGACACTAGGACTGAAGAAGAGAGTAAAATTGAGGTAGTACACATGGATGCCCTAAGACCCTTCACATTTACCAAAGATGGACCACGAATACAATCTGAGCATCAGCCTCAGCAAAAGAAAGATGGCTCCATGTTTACTGCAGCACTATTCACAATAGCCAAGATTTGGAATCAACCTAAGTATCCATCAACATATGAATGGATAAAGAAATTATATTACATACACACGATGGAATACTGTTCAGCCACAAAAAATAATGAGATCCTGTCTTGCAACAACATGGATGAAGTTAAGGTCATCATATCAAGTGAAATAAGCCAGGCACAGAAAGACAAACTTCATATATTCTCACTTATTTGTGGGAGCTAAAAATTAAAACAATTGAACTCATCGAGACAGACAGTAGAATGATGGTTACCAGAGGATGGGAAGGGTTGTGGGGGCTGAGGGGGAGTGGAGATGGTTAATGGGTAAAAAAAAAAAAATAGAAAAAATGAGTCAGATCTAGTATTTGATAGAACAACAGGGTGACTATAGTCAATAATAATTTAACTGTAAATTTTAAAATAACTAAAAGAATATAATTGGATTGTTTGTAACTCAAAGGATAAATGTTTTAGGTGATAGATACACCATTTACCTTGATGTGATTATTACACACTGTATGCCTATATCAAAATATCTTATGTACCCCATAAATATATACAGGTATTATGTATCCATGAAAAAATAAAATCTCTAAATTGTTATTTTATTTTTATTATTTTTTATTTATTTATTTTATTTGAGACGGAGTCTCACTCTGTCACCCAGGCTGAAGTGCCGTAGAGCCATCTTGGCTTACTGCAGCCTTGACCTCCCAGGCTCAGGCGATTTGCATGCCTCAGCCTCTCAAGTAGCTGGGATTACAGGCGTACACCACTATGCCCAGCTAACTTTTGTACTTTTGGTAGAGATGGGGTTTCACCATGTTGCCTGGGCTGTTCTCTAACTCCTGACCTCAGGTGATCCATCCGCCTCGGCCTCCCAAAGTGCTGGGATCACAGGCATGGGCCACCATGCCTAGCCTAAAATTTTTAAACTTTTAAAAAAGAAAGATGGAAACTGCTGTTCATAAGATCAAAAGTAAATGTCATAGAACAACAATAACAAAAGCTAATTAGCTCACTTACATCAAATTTGTAATTTTAGCTTCTGAATCACCCTGCTTCCAGCTACATCATGCTGCCAAACATATGTGCCAAACAGACTCTAGTATGACTGGCTGAGTAAACAGTTTGAATTATAGAAATTCAAACCCAGTAAAAACTTTCCAGGTTTCTACTTGTTTAGTTTCATGTAAACTTGATAAACTGAGTTTGGGCAAAAATTCTTTAAATTAGGGAAAAAAAAAACAAAAACGGTCATTTCTATCACTAGATTTGTATTGTACTTACAAGAAATCTGTTTCTATGCAGAAACACACTTTCTCTGATGGCTGTCCTTGTAGAAAACTCTATTTTAGGAGCAATTCCCTAAAAATAAAACAGCATAAGAAAAGCAAATAAAATTACTAGAAACAGTTCTTTGGCCATCTCATTCTAACTTAAAATCATACAAGAACCTAACTGCTCTTCTGTGTGGTTGGCATAATCCACACACATTATCTAAAATATATATGTAATAAGAATAGCTAAATACTTATGTAATATATATTATGTATCAGAGCCAGGCCTAAGTAATTCATATATATTAACTCATCCAATCCTAACACAACCCCATGAGGCAGGTTTTATAATAGTACTCCTCAATTAAAACACAGTTTAAGTAACATGTCCATCTAGTAATGATGGCTATTAATTGAACCCAGGCATTCCGGCTCCAGTGTCCATGATGTTAGCTACTCTATTTAAAACACCGCACCACGGAATTGAATGCGATTACCTAGAGAGAGGTATGTATAATGTATAGAGTCTTCCTCTCTACCTACCTGCTTTGAAAAACTTGCTTTATATCTCATATCAGATATTTGTATTCATTAGACCTAATTCCAAATTAATTTTGTTTCATTGATTCGATATTTCTATTTTTTGTCCTCAGTACCATACTGTCTAAAATATTGGGTTATATATACATGTGTGTATATATATATCCTATCCTGTTTAATTCTTATAATCCTATAGGGTAGGTACAATTATTATAATCATCCTGTTTTACAGATGTTAAAACTGAAAAATGGGCAAAAACTAGAAACTATCCAAACACCCTTAATGGGTGAACAGATGAACCGTGGTGTATTTACATAATGGAAACTACTCGGTAATAACAAGGAACAAATGAATGACACACACAACTACATGGATGGATCTCAACAGCGTTCTTCTAAGTGAGAAAAGCCAGTCTCAAAAGGTTACAGACTGTATGATTCCATTTATGTAACATTCTCAAAAAAACAAAACTATGGTGATGGAGAAAAAACTAGTGCTTAGGGTCAGGGGAAGGGTGTGCCTATAAAGGGGTAACATGAAGGGGATTTTAGGAGTGATGGGATTGTTCTATAAACCGATCGTAGTAGTGGTTTTACAAATCTATACATGTGTTAAAATTCATAGAACTGTAGACCGAAAAAGCATCAATTTTATTGTATAATAATTTTTAAAATACAACTGCTTTCCCCAAAAAATGAGGCCTAAAGAGACATTAAGGCAATTTTCCCAAATTTACAAGGCTTATAAATGGCACCACAGCGACAGGACCTGAATCTGACTAAATTACACTGTCTCCATCTGACCCCATCGACTCACCAGTGGCCCCTCTGCATGACCTCTCTGCTCTACTCTCCCCCAGAGAACACCACCTGGCCAAGTTACTTCTTGTCCTGAGGGCACCTTCCTTCTCTTCTTTTCCATCCAAATTTTACCCATCTCTCAATGTCTGATCTCACTCTAACTCCTCCAGGTAAGCCCATAGTAGTCTCTCCCTCCAGTCTCTAATATTTCATTTTCATTTATACAACTTATACTCAAGGTGCTTCCATAACAGGGCCTGCCCCAGCTGAAGCCCTCGAAAGAAAGGAAGCCAACATCTACTGCATGCTTATTACATGTGCCAGCTTCTGTTAAGGGTTTCCAGAGGCGTGATCTCATCTAATCCTCACACAACCTGTGTAGTAGACCACTGTATTCCCATTTTACACAGGAGGGAACAGACTTGGAGAGGTTTAATAGTATGCCCAATGTCACACAGGTGGGTAGAGCCAGGATTTGAAACTCTGCTAAATTGGCCAGGCACGGTGGCTCGCGCCTGTAATCCCAGCACTTTGGGAGGCCAAGGCGGGCAGATCACGAGATCAAGAGATCAAGACCATCCTGGCCAACATGGTGAAACCCGTTCTCTACTAAAAATACAAAAATTAGCTGGGTGTGATGGCGTGAGCCTGTAATCCCAGCTAGTCAGGAGGCTGAGGCAGGAGAATCGCTTGAACCCGGGAGACGGAGGTTGCAGTGAGCCGAGATCGCGCCACTGCACTCCAGCCTGATGACAGAGAGAGACTCAAAAAAAAAAAAAAGAAAGAAAAAAGAAACTCTGCTGAACTACTACAAAACCTACCTTCTTTCCATTTCCTCATGCTATCTCTTCAGGGGTCTTGTGAATCAGCTAGTCAGCTTGTTTCCTGTGCATTCATTCATTCCTGTGCACCCATCCTGTCTACACAAGTCCTCACAGGTACAATCTATATCCTTAACTCCTTTTTATATTGCCTGTAGAATGCACAGTATGTACACAAGAGTGCAAAGCTTGGCCAGACAACTCAAGAAAACATTTCTAGGCTTATAAACACAGGGGTCAAGATGCTACATGAGTCAGACAATGCAGAGGGACATTTGATAAAGAATGTACAATCATATGACTAGTACAGCCTCATCTTTTCTTAACCAGATGGCTTACATGAAGGAGGCAAGGAGAGTTTCAGTGTCCACAGTGCTACTGGTAGAATCATATGACCCTCACATGTGTGCCAAGCCTCAGGTCCCCCACAGCCCAGTGGCCTGAGCCTGAACAAGTCATCTCTCATGCCATAGTCTTGTGCAGTCTTCTCATTGCCTCACAGGGAGACAGTATTAACCATTGGATGACAGCACAATAAATAATAACAGCTTAGATTTATTGTACACTTAACTATATACCAGGTATTGTGCTAAACACTGTATATTACCTCATCTAACACTCACAATAATCCTGTGAGGGATGTACCATTACAGTCCCATTTTGCAGATGAGTAAACTAAGGCACAAAGAGATTAACTTACCCAAAGTCTCATAGCCATTCATGACAAAACTGGGAATGAACCCGGACAATCTGATTCCATACTAAACCACTGTACATGCAGCTGCCTAATAGATTTTCAAGTTCCTGATCCACTTTGCCCAGAGAGGAGGAAGGAAGTCCACTGCTTGTAAGGAACCCACATTCTGTAACACATTTTTGTTCACCTTATATGACCTCCACTCCTTGCCATGACTTATAGACAATAAAAAAGAATGTATTTTCTTTTTCATACCGTGCTGCTTTTAGCATAACATTTTACTTTAGAGTTGAAATTTAGAGACTATATCTCATCCAGTCTCCTTACCAATGGAATGATGTTGATAACAGTTAGGTCAATGAAAGGATTTAACATAATATATAACATAATAACATAAACAAATAAAAATAATTTTTAAATGCTTTTTATGCTCACTTTACAAAGTCAGTCTTAACCTAACATGATAATAGACAATTGTGCAATCTTCTCATTGCCTCACAGGGAGACAGTATTATCATCTTTTATTATCTATTATCTAATAGATGAGACAGTAATATTATCTATTATCTAATAGATAAGACTAGATAAAATTGCAAACAAAAAAAATTCTTGACCTCACCAGGAAATAAAAAATACTGTTAAAGTATCAAGTGAAATAAAACAGCAAAATACAGAAATACAAAGAAAAGCCACATGCTAGTGGAGGAAATAAATCTAATTGTTAATAAGTTGATAAATTAGCAGAAAATAAAGTGAATTTGTCTCACATATTCATTCTTACTTCCTACAATATTAATGAAAAGAAATCAGATAGTGGGCTGAAATAAATATGAGAAAATTAGCATCATTCAGTGAGTAAGAGGGCAGGCTCTGAAGCCAGTCAGGCCAGCATGAGAATTCCTGCTCCATCACTCACCAGTTCTGTGACCCTAAGTGCATTTCTGAAACTCTTTACACCAGCTTCCCTCTCCTTTAAAGTGGGGAAAGAACAGGATAGTGAGCTCAACACAGTGCCTGGTATACAGTGAGCACACAGTGAACATCAGCTGTTTTTTTTTTTTTTTTGAGATGGAGTCTCACTCTGTCGCCCAGGCTGCAGTGCAGTGGCATGATCTTGGCTCACTGCTACCTCTGCCTCCTGCTTCAGCATCTCAGTAGCTAGGATTACAGGCATGCGCCACCACGCTCAACTAATTTTTGTATTTTTAGTAGAGACGAGGTTTCACCGTGTTGGCCAGGCTGAAACATCAGCTATTATTAAAGTGATAGCTCTTTTTTGTGGTATCTCGGGGGCAATCAGCTGCTTCAAGATGAAGCTGAAGGCTGCACACGGTGGCTCACGTCTGTAATCCCAGCACTTTGGGAGGTTGAGGCAGGAGAATCACCTGAGGTCAGGAGTTCGAGACCAGCCCAGTCAACATGGAGAAACCTCGTCTCCACTAAAAACACGAAAATCAGTCAGGCATGGTGGTAAGTGCCTGTAATCCCAGCTACTTGGGAAGCTGAGGCAGGAGAATCGCTTGAACCTGAGAGGCGGAGGTTGCAGTGAGCTGAGATCACTCCACTGTACTCCAGCCTGGGCAACAGAGCAAGACTCCATCTCAAAAAATAATAATAACAATTGTGTTGTTCTTTCATCTTATACACTTTTGAAGATCTGCAATGTGTCTAGCACGTAGATTACAGCCAGGGACATTGGTTAAGAGCTACTGGAAACAAAACTAAAAGCAAACTCAACATATGTGATGTTTATGGCCCTCAGATCCTTAGTATTGTGTGATTTTCCCCCCTTAACATGTCTTTCTGAAATTGTCTATTAAAGCAGAGGAAATACCTGACAAAGGAAGTATGTATTGCATTAATCAGGACATAACTAATATTCTCCTATTCAGAATAATACTTATTTATGTGTGAAAGCAACATGGATGTGATCTCCAACACAGAATTTTCATGACGCTTTTATTGTATACAAATAAATACATAACAGTTACTTGGTTAGACATCAAAACAAAAACAAACAAACAAACAAAAAGATGAAGCTGAATATTTCCTTTCCAGCCACTGGCTGCCAGAAATTCATTGAAGTGGATGATGAAAGCAAACTTCGTACTTTTTATGAGAAGCATATGGCCACAGAAGTTACTACTGAGATGCTCTGGGTGAAGATTGGGAGGGTTATGTGGTCCAGATCAGCGGTGAGAATAACAAACAAGTTTTTTCCATAAAACAGGGTGTCCTGACCCATGGCTATGTCCACCTGCTGCTGAGAAGGGACATTCCTGTTATAGACCAAGAAGAATTGGAGAAAGAAAGTGCAAATCTGTTCAGGGTCACAATGTGGTCACCAATCTGACCATTCTCAACTTGGTTATCATCAAAAAAGGAGAGAAGGATATTCCTGGACTGACTGACACTATGGTGCCTCATCGCCTGGGGCCCAAAAGACCTAGCAGAATCTGCACTTTTCAGTCACTCTAAAAGAGATGATATCTGCCAACATATTGTAATAAAGCCCTTAAACAAAGAAGGTAAGAAACCTAGAACCAAAGCACCCAAGATTCAGTGTCTCGTTACTCCACATGTCCTGTAACACAAACTCTGGCATACTACTCTGACGAAAGAGACTACTAAGGGAAATAAGAGAGAGGCTGCAGAATATGCTAAACTTTTGGCCAAAAGAATGAAGGAGACCAAAGAAAAATGCCAGGAATAGATTGACAACAGATGCAGGCGGCCCTCTCTGCAAGCTTCTACTTCTGAGTCCAGTCAAAAATAAAATTTTTTGAGTAACAAATAAGATCAGATCCCACACTCCAAAAACCACTACTATGCAATTGGTTTTATTTTGCTTTATAGAATGGTTGAGAGAAATTGAGTCCCTCTATCTATTCACAAATTGTTTAAAATATAATTTGATTAACTTAATTGTAAGAATACCTCTAATGCATGCAGGTGTTTCCACATATTTAAAAAAATCTATTCTCTAGTGACTAACTGCATGTATAAATAACTATAAATACAACCTCCTATAGGTTATTTTTCCTATTTATGACCATAAAGTTGAACAGAGATAACACTCAAGAAAATATAAGAACGTTTGCTTCTTTTTATCTTGATACTTGACTGGATACCAGCTCAGTGTTTGTAGATGCCTTTTATTTAGCAGAGAACTAGGCAAACCAAAGTTAAAATAATAGAGTATCCCCTACCTGATTCTCATCAGTTTTTGATCCTTTTTAGCTTCTGAAGAGCAATATCACAATAACTCAAAATAAAATAATTAAAGGTAAGCTTATCACATGTACCATGGATTTAAATGATACATGAAGATCTTGGAGAAACAAAGACAGTTTCAGTGAGATTCATCAAACTCTCAAAGATAATGAAGGGCTTGGGGTTACAGTTATTAGGAATTCTGATTAGGGCAACCTTTAATGAATGTTTGCTGTTTGAAGTATTAGAAGCTCTGTCATGATAAGCTTCATAGAAACAGAGGTCCTGACTGTTACATTAAATATATTCTGCACAGTACTCTCAACAAAGTAGGAAACGATAACAAATTATAGTAATTGTAATTCATGGGGCAATATGAGAAAAGCTGAGTATCAAAATACTTTTTATAATTCTCAAAGGCATAGCCTTTTAAATGGAGATCATTCAAGTGATGTAACAGTCAAGAAAATCGTCAGGGTTGCCGTGGCAATAGAAATTGTCAAAGACAACATCAAAATGCGTACTTTGAATTTGGGTTCAGATAATGCCCCCCAAATAATTAAATTACCAGTGGAATATCTGCTATATCCTTCAAGATTATTCAGTAATATCAATTTGTGAGCCTCTGTCAGTTTCCTCTCTGTTAAATGGAGACCATATCTGCATTGGCTAACTTGGGAGAAAAAATTGAAAGTGCAAAATAAATGAAAAATAACATAACTGCTATTGCTACTCTATTTAGTCATAATAGCTATGACTAAACAAACAAATCTTTCTGTTAATCTGCAACAAAAGGAGGCTTTTATAACTATGTGACAATGCAAATATGGAAAAGATTTTAGCCTGATTAGATAAAACTTCCACCTCTCAGATCAATACTGAAAATCAGTATAATTTGGTACCTTGAGTTGGGCATCTAAACGGAGCCACTAAACAGAACAGCAGGGGTACTAACCAAAATAAAGATCAAACCCTGTCAGGAATAAAACATTCAGGTCCCAAGACTTTCTCTCCTAATAGAAGCCCAGATGGACATGAATCACTTACTGGAAAACCTAGAGCCGTCTTCATGAGCACTTCCCTACACCTCCTAGGGTGCGAAGGTGTCAGCTTGGGCTCTGGGAAAAGAAAATCCCGTGTGTTTTCTTCATAGTAGGCCAACTCATCCCACACTAGAAAGAAAGGAGAAAAAGTATAAATATCTGTATTTACACCTCCAGGTTTAACAAAATAAAAGTTCAGGCAGATGATGGCAGAGATGGCACTTAGGTAAAAATAGACACATTGATCCTAGCACCTGTTATTCAAGAGGAGACTAATTTCTATTACTTTTTATCTTTTGGATAATTTTTTAAAGCCTTCCAAAGTCATAACAGAGGAAAAAAGACTAAAGAGGTGTTCTACAAAACAGAACAAATAGGAAAATCTATCTTTCCATCTATCCATCCAATTTTTCCTTCGACAAATATTTACTAATGATAACCCTTAAGCCAGGTACCGGGGATAGAATAAGAACAAGGCGAACATAGCATTGTTCACACAAGTTTACAGTTTAGACTGGGGTTCAATGTGTTCTGTGATGCATGGATGCCAAGGGCCCAGATGACAGCTACAGCTGTGGTTCTCAGCAGGGGTACCAATCCCAGGGACATTTTGGACATTTGTGGAAATATTTCAGGGGCAGGAGCCAGAGGTGTGAGGGAGTCCTGCAGTGCTCAAGACACTCATGCACATCACACAATCTCCCCCATCCCCAATGACTTTCTAATATCTTACAAACATTCTTGCAGGCTAAAAACTATTTTATAATTATCTGAGCCTAGAACTTAACTAACTATGTAACTGAAAATAATTATATAACTATGTTACATGTAAAGACAAAGCTTTTTTTTTTTTTTTTTTTTTTTTGCATGATTTGGAAATACACTGAATTTTTCCAAGTACTGTGTAAATCAAGGAACAATTGTATTTTGTTTTGTTTGGATCTTTAACCGGACCTGTTTGATATTTTGAAAATCATGTCCCATCTAAATGCTTCATTACGCTTGACACTTACATATTAACATATACATTTTATCATACACCACTTTCATTTCTACTTTATATTACAATCAGATTATGTTAATTTTTTACAGTGACTTGTATAAGTTGATTATATTAACTACAAATATTTTTAGTATCATAAAAGGGATACTACAAAATACTCATTACCAAAAGATCTTGGGTCTAATAGGATGAACAATTACTGAGCCGAAGGACAGAAAGCTACCATCTGAATCATCCTTGACCACACAGCAGGTGCCGCAGAAGTGATCTGAACTGAGAGTGGTCCCTGCCTAGAGGACAATCAAAAAAGTAACTGTAGCCAATGAGGCAGTTTTGCTATTTAGTGACTGCCACTTTACTTATGAGAAGAATTCTGATGAGGGTTGCTTCGTTTTCAGTACGTCAACTGTAGAACATAATTGACCTTACATCACATAATATGATGCATTAAATTCTTCCTCCTACTAACTCCATTTAATACGAATGTTTCGGTTCTACTGAGGAAAGAATCAAAGTGCAAAAAGAAATTATTCTATATTTTTCATCATAAATAGCATTTCTTTCCACTTGTGCGCTCCCAGCCACGCTCCAGCCACAATGGATTGATGTTCCCTCCTGAGCAATGTACTTCCACCATGCATGCTCTCCTGCATTGCTGCCATGGCCTTAGTTGATCTCCCTGCCTCCATTCTCCTGCACTCAAATCCACTATCCGCACACTGCAACATTTTAAATACATCAGACTGTGCCTTTCTCTGCTTAAAACCTTCCAATGGGCTTCTCATCGCATTAGAATAAAATCTAAGCACCTTACTCTAGACTTCAAGACTCTATATAATCAGGCTTCTAATAATCTCTCCTAATTCATATATTGCCACTCTCCCCCTTGATCGTCATTCCCTGTCATCCTTTACCCTTCTTGCTGTCCCTCAAACACACCAAGCTCACCTCCACATAAGGGTTGTGCCTTATCATTCTCCTCTCTGTAAGGTTCCCTCCCCGGGTCTCTGCAGGGCTGGCTCCTTCCTACTGAATGACAGGTTTGGTTTAAATGTCATCTTATCAGAAGGTGGCAACCCAATCCAAAAGAGCACTCCTTCCCAGACACTCCCCATCACATCACCTGATTTTACTTTCGACATAAGATTTACCACTAATTGATATTTTTGTTCATGTATCTATTCGTGATCTGCTTCCAACAAGGCTCCATGAAAGCAGTGACTTTGTCTTTTCTGTACATTATTCTACTGCTGGCAGGGTTGTCCCTAGAAAGGTGTGAACTCAGAGCAGTTCAATCAGTACGTGGCCCAGCCAAGACAATCACACCTGAAAAGGGGCCTCACTGTCAGCATCTTCAAGCCCCTTGAAATATCACTAAAGATAGACATTTTAAAATTGAACTTCAATGATGTTCAGAGACAAGTGGTGAAGTGCAGCATCCTGGATGCTGCCCCTAAACCTGTGGAACAATGCTTAGGACATAATGGGTACCTGGTAAATGCTTCTTGAATGAATGAACATGAGGACTAAAGTAAGTTAACTTGCATAAGTGCCAGCTTATGTTAGCCACTCAATAAGCATTAGTTACCCTCTTTGAGACTCAGTTTCCACACTATTAAAAAAAAGGAGGAGAGAGACTAAATGTTCTCTAAAAGCTTTTCCAACTCTTACCCTTCATTCATTTTTCAATTTATTTTCATTCATATATTAAAAAAACACTTCATTCATTGAGAACCTCCTATGTAGTAAGACTTATAGACACTGGATGTATACTAGTGAAGAAGGTAAATATAATCAACGCCTTCCTGGAGCTATAGTCTATAAGTATTAAACAATTATACAAATAAATGTATAGTTAAAAATTAAGCTCCATAAGGGTAAATTGCTAGGAATAAAGAGATAGAGAGGGTAGGAAGACAGGAGAGAAGATGGGTGTAATTTCTTTTTTTTTTTTTTTTTTTTTTTTGAGATGGAGTCTCGCTCTTGTTGCCCAGGTTGGAGTGCAGTGGCACAGTTTGGGCTCACTGCAACCTCCGCCTCCTGGGTTCATGCGATTCTCTTGCCTCAGCCTCCCAAGTAGCTGGGATTACAGGCACCCTGCCACCACATCTGGCTAATTTTTGTACTTTTAGTAGAGACGGGCTTTCACCATGTTGGCCAGGCTGATCACCTGACCTCAGGTGATCCACCTGCCTCAGCCTCCCAAAGTGCTGGGATTACAGGCGTGAGCCACTGCACTCAGCCAATGGGTGTAATTCTAACATTAATTCTCTGCTTCATTTACTAGTCTCATCCTGGCCTTCTTCATCAATGCTTCTCTTACAATGCTCCCTGTGATGGGCATAATCCTCCCACCTTTGCTGGTCAAAAACAGACTCTGCCTCCATCCAGAAACTCTGAAGTACAACCTGCAAATGGAAAGTGATGTGCCAATTTCCCCAGCTATCACTAGCAACAAAAGACAACTTTCTCCTGAAGCCTATAGTATCGAGTTAAGAACTCTTTTTTTTTTTTTTTTTTTTTTTTTTTTTGGAGACAGAATCTCACCCTGTCACCCAGGCTGGAGCGAAATGGCTGTCTTGGCTCACTGCAACCTCTGCCTCTTGGGTTCAAGTGATTCTCCTGCCTCAGCCTCCCGAGTAGCTGGGATTACAGACATGCACCACGAATTCAAATTCTAGGGTCAGGCAAGGTTGGGTTCAAATCCCTGCTCCACCACTTACCAACTATGTGATCTTGGGCAAATTACGTAAACTACTTAACTTCAGTCTCCTCTTCAAGAAAATGTAAAAACTGTCATTGCACCTGCCCTTTAAGACTACTCTGAAGACGAATGACAAAGCCATGTATAATGCACAGCACAGCACCTGACATTGCCTACCATTACCAGGATTGCTCTCTGACACCAGCCCAGCAGTGGCCCCAGAACTGCTCTGGCTTCTGTAAACATCATTATGTTCCTACCAGGAACAAACACCTAGATTCCTGATGTGATGTTCTATACAGGAGGTCTTTCCTTTTCCCTCTTTCCTTTCATATGCTTTTGGCTAGATCTTGTCACTGCATCTAAATGATAACTGCAAATTATTATTCCTGTGTTTAGCAAGAATTTAGATAAAAGTAAGAGGCTAGAAAATTGAAAGTGAGCTCATACCCTATCTTTAGAATCACAGGAATAAAAATAGACTGAAACAGGGTTAGACAAATAAATAGAAGGCTATGAAGCTTCTCAAGACAGTCTCTCTGGTGTGGTCACTTTCTAGAAATCCAAACTGCTACCCAGAGTGAAAATGTCAGCACACTAAGAGGATGGTACAGCAAGAGCCTAGGCTAGAAATAATAAACATATTCACAGGCTGAACAAGTCTTATAGGTCAAGGGAAGTATTTGAGAGAACTCAGTGTTCTTAAGAGTTCATTACACAGACAGTGACATCACCAATGGCATCAATGAACTTCTCCCCCAAAAAGGAAACAAATGAGACTTCAAAAGAAGTAACAATTGTAATAACAACATTGGCTGGAGGAATATCTAACATTTTTAGAGCATGTCAGAATTGACAGTGTGCTTCCAGATACAGGATCACATTTGATTCCCTCTTTACAGATAAGGAAACTGAGACTCTGAGAGTTTGACCTGTCATGATGCCACATGGCTAGTGATACCACATGGCAAAGTAGGAATTCAAAACCAAATCATCTGACACAAAAGGTCCTTCCTTGCTAATGCCTATAAAAGTATAAAAGCATTGCTAGAAAAGTGTGAAATATTGCTATAAAAGCATTGCTATAAAAGTACAAAAGTAAGCTCTGTTAAGTGAATGGGGGCCCACGAGAATAGACTTGAATATACCTGACTTACCCCAAGTGAAGGTATTTATCTCAGAGGTTAACAAAAAGAAAGCATCAAGCTCACTGTGGAATAGGATCACGCTGCCCCCCTGTGTCCATTCCCTTTTCCCACCTTTGCAAACTGAAGAACAGGAAGGGTCTCTATTTCTTGGCAGCAAAGATCACTGGACTTCATTCTTTAGCAGTAAAGCCATATGCACATCTAGATATCATTACTTGTATTATTAATTTATTTGTACTATTAATTTAATGATCACAACATGTCTTTTGAGTATGTGTGTTTGAAAGCAATGAGAAAAAATATTAAGCAATAAATACAGCTAAATGAAAAGGTAACAATTCAGCCAATAGAGAAATTGGTCCCTGAGAACCCAAATGTGGGCCATGTGACCCCACAGCGTAGTCTGCAGGAGACTTTAAGAAAACAAAAAAAAATTAGCTAGTGTCAAGGATCAGCAGATCATGAGGGCTCACTGCCACTGCTACACGCCCGGTGGGTGCCACCAGCATCACACTAGGAAGACTGGCACAGTGTAGATCGTGTGTGAAAAGTATGCCTGTAATAACATATATGGAACAAATTAATGGATCAATCTGTACTACATCCGAAGCTAAGTAAAATCAATTGTTATTTTGTGCAATTCAAATTTAATTCCACTAAAATTACAATCTGAAATTGAGAGATGGTAAATTAAAAAAAAAAAAACAAGTATAATACAGCTCCCATTTTGCATCTGATTAATTTTTGAGTTATAACCAGTATTTATGCACTTAGCTAGCATCTTCTGCAATCATTCTTTTCAAACAACTATTCTCGCAACCTTCTCACAGATGGGCTTCTGGTCACATGAAAAACTTACAGTACTCCAAGACATATTAAGTTTTAACAAGCAAGTTGCAGAATATATATAGTCAACATATATATAGGTGTGTGTGTGTGTATATGCTGAAAATACATATTCTGCAATTGACTTTTTAAAATGTAGTATATCTTGGACTGTCATATGTCTTTCAAGAGACCAGAAAACTAACATTTAGTATATTCAACCAACCATAAAATATATACACACACAACTATATATACTAAATACTAAATATATTTATGTTTATATATACTGTATTTAATATACAGTCATCCCTAAGTATCCACAGGAGGTTGGTTCAGGAACCCTTACAGATAAGAAAATATCCATGAATGCTCAAGTCCCTGATACAAAATGGTATAGGTGGGGGTGAGTTGGTTGAAGGTAAAAAGAGCGTAATAATAAAAAATTAAAAATAAGAAATAAAATGGTGTAATATTTGCATATAACTATGCACATCCTCCTGTATACTTCAGATCATCTCTAGATTACTTATAATACCTAATATAATGTAAATGTTATATAATAGTTGTTATGCTGTATTGTTAAGGGATTAATGACAAGAAAAAGTCTGTACATGTTCAGTACAGACACAACCATCATAGGCCTAACTACATTTTCGAGTCATGGTTAGTGAATTCATGGATGTGGAACTTGACAATCAGAAGGTGCAACTATATACAAGGTATGTGCATGCATGTGTGTATATTTTAGGGTTGGCTGAATATACCAAACGTATTTTAGAAGGTTTAAAAAGATACACATCAAATTGTTTTGTTCTGTTTTGTTGAGACAGGGTCTCACTCTGTCACCCAAGCTGGAGTGCAGTGGCAAGATCACAGTTCACTGCAGCCTCAACCTCCTTGGCTCAAGTGACCACCCTAACCACTCAAGTGACCTCCCTAGCCTCCCAAGTAACTGGAACTACAGGCACGCACCAGCACACACAGCTAATTTTTTTATTTTCAGTAGAGATGAGGTTTCACCATGTTTCCCAGGCTGTACCTGAACTCCTGCGCTCAAGCAATCTGCCCACCTTTGTCTTTCAAAGTGCTGGGATCACAGGCATGAGCCACCGTACCTGGCCCACATCAAATTGTTAATGGTAATTATCTGTCAGGGATTGTTGAATGGGCTTTTGACATTTTATTTTACATACTTTCATGTTAGTTAAATTTTTTATACTGAGATTACTTAGGTATTGGGTAACTGTTTAAAAATCCATGTAAAATTAAATAAGACCAAAGTGGGCATGCTTCTACTTTCTCAGCATACCAAAATATAATTTGCCAGCGGTGATATATGTTTGAACATAAAATTGGGTCAAATAAGAATAAAAAACTTATGGAAAAAAACTCAGTGTCCTGATTTCAGCCTGTCACTTTTAGGCTGAAAAACATTCAGTGAGAATTTCTGAAAAGCAGGCAGGAGGCACCTGCTCAGTTCCGTCTACCTATGAAGGTAATGGCATCTCCAAAAGCACCTATTCTTAAATTCAGAGTGGGGTTCTTGTCTGTCTCCAGCGGCAGCCTTTGCCAAAGAACCAAGAAGCAGAAGAAAGAACTACAGACTCCTGGGTTCACTGCACTTCACTTGGGCCCTTGACCTGCTCCAGTGATATCCACAGCAGGCAGGACTACGATCCCTATCAAAAGCCTCCTCAGTCCCCTCTGCTTTAGCTGAGACATTTGCTAGTCTCATCTTCCTTCTCCCATGCTCTCTTAAGAAAAAGAAAAGCACACACCATAAAACATCAAAATAACACAACAAAACAGGGAAAATGTAACTGTTTTAAGCATAACTGATTTAAAACTTTGTTAAAAATAAGAATCTATACCAAAATACAACATTTATGTCAGACATTACTCCATAAGTAGTCAAAGGACAGTGACAGTCACTTTATACAGAAGGAAAGAAAGAAAACAAATCAAAATATGGGAAAATGAAAAATTTTAAGAAGTTTTAAATTTAAGGTTGTCACAGTCATATCTAAAAAGGAGATAGATCATAAAATAGGATAAAATATATTTTTATCTACTTATTTATTTAGACAGATTCTGGCTCTGTCGCCCAGGCTGGAGTGCAGTGGTGCGATCTTAGCTCATTGCAATCTCTGCCTCCCGGGTTCAAGCAGTTCTCCTGCCTCAGCCTCCCGAGTAGCTCAGATTACAGGCACCTGCCATCACACTCAGCTAATTTTTGTATTTTTAGTAGAAACAGGGTTTCACTATGTTGGCCAGGCTGGTCTCGAACTCCTGACCTTATGATCTGCCCACCTCAGCCTCCCAAAGTGCTGGGATTATAAGCGTGAGCCATGACATACTTTGCAAACACAACAAATCCAATTGACAGTATCCAGCATTAACTAGGATATGGGGAATGGGAACGCCATGCACTCCTGGATGCAGTAGAAGTATTGGAATCTTATTGGGGATCAGTTTACTCCAGTTTAAAAGGCATGGCTCAATCTAAGAATTCTATTATTTGTAAATATACCAAGAGATAAATATTTTTATAAAAATGTGAAAGAAAAGAAAGTTTAAATGCTCAACAATATTAATTTATGGATAACACCACCACTACGGAAAAACACATAGCTATTGAAAATGACAAGTAAACTATAGGTAACAATGTAAAGTAAGAAAAGTAAAACCCAAAATACTATGGAAATACTGTTTAGAGACCTACAAAAAACACATACATAAATTAATAAAATTATTTATAGCTATCAAAATAACGATGTAGGCCGGGGGCAGTGGCTCACGTCTGTAATCCCAGCACTTTGAGAGGCCGAGGCAGGCAGATCACCTGAGGTCAGGAGTTCGACACCAGCCTGGCCAACATGGTGAAAGCCCGACTCTACAAAAAATACACAAAAATTAGCTGGACGTGTTGGCAGGTGCCCATAATTCCAGCTATTCAGGAGACTGAGGCAGGAGAATCACTTGAACCCAGGAGGTGGATGTTACAGTGAGCTGAGGCTGCATCACTGCACTCCAGCCTGGGCAACAGAGCTAGACTCTGTCTCAAAAATAAAAAACTAAAATTTTTTTAAAATGTAGACTTATGCTTTTAGAAATGATAACATAGGCAAGGCATGGTGGATCATGCCTTTAATGCCAGCACTTTGGGTGGCCAAGGTGGGAAGATTGCTTGCATCCAGGAGTTTGAGACCAGCCTAGGCAACACAGTGAGATCCCAGCTCTACAAAAAATACTACTAATAATAAAAATGTAGCTGAGCATGGTGCATGTCTGTAGTTTCAGCTATTGAGAGGCTGAGGCAGGAGAATTGCTCCAGCCCATGAGGTCATATCACTGCATTCAGTCTGAGTGACAGAGTGAGATCTTGTCTCAAAAGATATATATAAAAAATAAAATTAAATGTAAAAAAATTAAACAATAATATAACAGTGACATACAATGGGGAAAGCTAATAACAGAAAAAAAATGTATGTGATGCTATGCAAAAATTCCATATCTATGTATTCTTCTATCTACAGAGAAATATCAAGAAATATGTTCACCAAAATATAAATAAAGGTTCTCTCAGGATTACATAATTTGGGAATGCTTTTTACAAGTAAAAATTATGAAGCCATTTTCATTTTCAGAAAAAAAAAAAGCAGAAATGTGTAATAACAAAGATCAGAGGAGAATATTCTGAGTTTTCAGTGTTCTCTCTCTCTCTCTCTCACAGACACACACACAAGCGTGCACACGCATGCACTTCTAGGCCAACAACCCTAAAATCACTAGATAGCTATACTGAAAGACTATTTACGAGAATTGGTGCCACTGAGTGGCAGGTCCTAACCTCTCTCACCAGCTCAGGTCTTATGTCACTCAAGACATACTGCAAAGCAAAAGTACCACAGAACAGCTTCCTCCTAGAATCTCATGATTCTAGCACAGGGGTCACAGACTCTTTCTGTAAAGGGTCAGACAGCTAAATGTTTTAGGCTTTGTAGGCCATCTCTTCAAAACTACTCACCTCTGTCATTGCTCTGCAAAAGTGGCTATAAATACTACTTAAACGAATGAGTATGGCTATGTTCCAAAAAGACTTGTATTTAGGAATAATGAAATTTGAATTTCATATAAGTTTCACATCACTAAATATTCATTTCAAAAATTCTTTCCAACCATTTAAAAATGTAAAAACCAAAAATAGTTTGGCAGTTCCTCACAAAGTTAAACAGTTATCATATACTCCATTCGCTAGGTATATACACAGAAGAACTAAAAGCAAATAAACAACACTTTGTACACAAGTATTCAAAACAGCATTATTTATAAACATCCAAAAAGTAGAAATGTCTTAGTCTATTTTCTGTTGCTTGTAACAGAATACCTGAAACTGGGTAATTTATTTTTAAAAAGCTATTTATTTCTTGCAGTTATGGAGGCTGAGAAGTCCAAGGTTGAGGGGCTGTGTCTGGTGAGGGCCTTCTTGCTGGTGGGGACTCTGCTGAGTAGGCAGGTGACACAGGGCATCACAAAGTGAGGGTGCTGAGCATGGTAGCTCAGGTCTCTCTTCCTCCTCTTATAAAGCCAACAGTCTGACTGCCATGATAACCCATCAATACATTAATCCATGAATAGATCAACCTATTCATAACGGCAGAGCCCTCATTACCCAATCCATATAGAAGAATATTATTCAGGCACAAAAAGGAATTAAAATCTGATACATGCTACAACATGGCTGAATCATGAAAACATTATGTTAAGTGAAAGAAACCAGATATAAAAGGTCACATATTGTAGGCTTCTATTTATATGAAATGTCTAGAATGAGAAAATCAACAGAGACAGAATTAGTGGTGGCCAGGGTCTGGAGGAGGAAGGAACGGGAAATGATTGCTAATAAACACAGAATTTCTTTTTGGGGTAATAAAAATGTTCTGGAATTAGTGGTGATAGCAGTCCAATCTTATGAACATACTAAAATCAACTGAATTGTACATTTGAAAATGATGAATTGTATATTATTTAAATTGCAATAAAAAATGTGGAAACCATTTCTAGTTCATGGGCCATACAACAATGGCCTACAGGCTGGATTTGGCTAGGGACTATAGTTTACCAACCTTATTCCAGCAACTAACAAAGAAAATGTCTTAGGGTTTCTCTCTCTCTCTCTCTCTCACACACACACACACACACACCCCACAAATTAGAACACAGCCAAAGGTCAAAACTTGAAATCAGCTAAGCCAGGACTGAAAAATTATTTAATAATTAAATACAGTTATTAAAAAATGGAAAGACAAGGAGTCTGTTTAAGTTATGCTCCCTGTCACCAAACACCATAAAGTTATTATTCTGAAAATAGACAAAATTTAATAGATTGGCAGAAAAAAGGCATGTGTTATATAAACTTATAGATATATAAAGTTATGTGTTATTTTAAAACACAAATCTTCAGTACAGTACCCATTTTGTCAGGCCAAATTTATCTTAAAATTATATTAAGCTAATTTAGAAATGTATTTACTGGCACATTACCTGGAGGAACTAGCTGTATTAATTCAAACCTGGTTAGAAAGCCTAAAAAGGAAAAAATGAAATTTTAATACTTCCAAAAATTGCCACGGTCTTTCAATAATTATTAAGTTTTAAACTGTTATAAAATCCATTTAATAGTAATAATAATAAAAATAATAATTAAAAATAACTCCAAACCAACATCAAATCAGGTATTTCTAGAATTAATCAATCAAGAGAGTGTAATGAGAGTAACAGAATTATAAAAATAGCATTTCACTAGCCATAAAAAAGAACAAGGGTTCATGTCTTTTGAAGGATCTGGAGGTCATTATCAAACTAACACAGAAACAGAAAACCAAATGCAGCATGTTCTCACTTAAAAATGGGAGTTAAATGATGAGAACTCATGGACACATAGAGGGGACCAATACACACTGGGGCCTACTTGAGGGTGGAGGGTGGGAGAAGAAAGAGGATCAGAAAAAATAACTATTGGATACTAGACTTAATACCTGGGTGACAATCTGTACAACAAATCCCCATGACACAGGTTCACCTATATAACAAACCTGCACATGTACCCCCAAACCTAAAAGTTAAAAAAAAAAATAGCATTTCACCTCCTGAAAAGTATTTTTAAAAAAAGATGCAATATTTGTCTCCTAAAAGTGCATACAATAAATAAATAAGTGTATATATACATAGAGCTCTAAAATAACAATGCAATTTTCATCTTAAATATTCAAAATCCACTTGTTATCCATTAACGTACAAAAGTTTATCTTGCTTAGAATAGTGTGCAATATGACTATACAAATTAAACATAAAATATAACTTTTTAAGGCCAGGCATGGTGGCTCGCGCCTATAATCCCAGCACTTTGGGAGGCCGAGGTGGGTGGATCACCTGAGGTCAGGAGTTCAAGACCAGCCCGGCCAACATGGTGAAACCCCGTCTCTACTAAAAATACAAAAATTAGCTGGGCATGATGGCAGATGCCTGTAATCCCAGCTACTCGGGAGGCTGAGGCAGGAAAATTGTTTGAACCCGGGAGGTGGAGGCTGCAATGAGCCAATATTGTGTCACTGCACTTCAGCCTCAGTAAAGGAGTGAGATTCCATCTTTAAAATATACATATATATATATATATATATAAACTTTTTAAATTTTCTTGAGTTCAAAATATATTTAGAAATAGCGAGCCTATGTACAATGACAAGAATAAAATTAAAATAAGGACAAGAATAAAGTTCAGATCTTTAAGATAACTTAAATGATACATTAGGTTGGTGCAATTATAACAATTAAAAAATCAATGAAGATAATTCTCACAAAATAACATAACAAGTGAAAACATTTTAGTTCTTTGTTTTTGTTTTGTTTGAACTAGGGTCTCGCTCTGTCACCCAGGGTGGAGTGCAGTGGTGCGATCTTGGGTCACTGCAACTTCTACCTTGCAGGTTCAAGCGATTCTCCTGCCTCAGCCTCCCAAGTAGCTGGGAGTACCAGCACGTACCACAACGCCCAGCTACTTTTTGTATTTTTAGTAGAGATGGGGTTTCACCATGTTGGCCAGGCTGGTCTCAAACTCTTAACCTCAGGTGATTTGCCCACCTCAGCGTCCCAAAGTGTTGGGATTACAGATGTAAGCCACTGTGCCCAGCCATGAAAACATTTTAAATAGACAACAAAAGTAAAATTCTAACTTTGTAGATTTATGAAAAAAATTTGAATTTATATGACAAAACTTTAAATGCCAAGAAACTTAAAAGCCAAGACAGCCTGACACTTTAGGTTTTCAAAATGAGAGGAGGGAATATATATTTGACAACCATCACCCTGATGGTAATTTAAGCACTTAGTTTGATTCAGCCTCTAAAGTCTTTCTTTTTAATTTTTAATTTCCACAGGTTATTGGGGAACAAGTGGTATTTGATTGTAAGTTATTTAGTGGTGATTTGTGAGATTTTGGTGCACCCATTACCTAAGCAGTATACACTGCACCCTATTTGTAGTCTTTTATCCCTCACTCCCTTCCCAACCTTTTCCCGAGTCCCCAAAGTCCATTGTGTCATTCTTCTGCCTTTGCATCCTCATAGCTTAGCTCCCACTTATGAGTGAGAACATACGATGTTTAATTTTCCATTCCTGAGTTACGTCACTTAGAATAATAGTCTCTAATTTCATCCAGGTCATTGCTAATGCCATTAATTCATTCCTTTTAATGGTTGACTAGTATTCCATCATACATATATATAATGGAATACATATATATGTACACACACACACGCCAGTTTCTATATCTACTCGTTGACTGATGGGCATTTGGATTCGTCCCACATTTTTGCAATTGCAAATTGTGCTGCTATAAACATGCATGTGCAAGTATTTTTTTCATAAAATGACCTCTTTTCCTCTGGGTAGACAGACACCCCAGTAGTGGGATTGCTGGATCAAATGATAGTTCTACTTGTAGTTCTTTAAGGCGTCTCTACACTGTTTTCCATAGTGGTTATACTAGTTTACATTCCCATCAGCGGTGTAGAAGTGTTACCTGTTCACCACATCTATGCCAACATCTACTATTTTTGATTTTTTGATTATGGTCAGGCTCTAAATTCTATGCAGTCAATTAATTCTCATCGTGACTCTATGAGTCCAATGCAATGGCTATCCTTCATTCATTTTTATGAATGAAGAAACTAAACCTCAAAGAGGAAACTATAGTAATGTGGGCAAGGTCAGACTGGCTAACAGTGACAGGGTTATATTGGAACCCAAGTAGTGTGTTCTCAGGGCCTGTCCTCTTATCCGCAAGATACTTCATTGAAAAATCCTATTCTTCCATAGAGCAAGTTAATTAGGATGCTTGATAAAATAACTACACCTTTTAATTGCCTTCTGGAATGGCATCACATAATTCACACTTGCTTTAAATATCAAGGACAAAAGGAAATCATTAATGAGTGACCTAGAGAACTGTTCTTATGTTCTTTTATGCTTCATTCCACCTCCCAGGGTTAATACTGGGAAATGAAATGAAAATATCCCAATTCTTGCAGGATCATTTGAAATGCTGGATTTTTTTCTGAATTTAAAGAGGCTTGAGAGAATCAGTGTTCTTACAGATGTGACCCATCTCAGAGAGATGTTTCACCTTCCTGTTTTTTAAGATTCAGGTAGAAATATGAATGCAGTAAATCAACTTGGGTATTGAATCTACTTTTTAAAAGGCCAAATGCCAAAGGCATCATTTTTTATACCCAATTGCCTTGATGGCTTCCTGAGACACATACTTGCTCAGTGACTACCCTAATCTATGCTATCTCTGTAGGTACTGACTCACTCTTTGCCTAATTTCAAACTCTTTAATCTACCTGGTATGTCAGCCTGAGACCTAGCCTACTCCCATTCTGACTTCTACCCAGGATGGCATCAGCTCACCTGGTACTTATGTCTGGTCCTTTCTCTATATATTGCTATTATTTGTGACCTTGGTCCTAATTCTTTCAACTGAGTAACATCTCAGTTGAAAATTTCATAAAGCTTAAAAATGTAATTAAAAGTCACACCATCCACAAACCTTTCACCCTTAAGACATTGGGAAAACAAAAGGGCAAACTAAATCTAAAGCAAACAGAGGAAAGAAAATAATAAAGATTAAGCAGAAAGTAATGAAATAGAAAACAGAAAACCAACACAGAAAATCAATACATCTAAAAGTTGGTTGTTTAAAATGATCAACAAAACTGACAAACCATTAGCTACACCAACCAAGAAAAAAGAGAAAAGACTCAAATTACTAAAATCAGAAATGAAAGAAGAGACATTACCACTGATTTTACAGAAATAATTTTTTGTTTGTTTATTTTTGGGATGGAGTCTTCCTCTGTCACCCAGGCTAGACTGCAGTGGCACAATCTCAGCTCACTGCCACCTCTGCCACCCGGGCTCAAGCAATTTTTCCACTTCACCCTCCCAAGTAGCTAGGATTACAGGTAAGCACCACCAAACGGAGCTAAATGTGTGTGTGTGTGTGTGTATTTTTGGTAGGGACAGGGTTTCACTATATTGGCCAGGCTGGTCTTGAACTCCTGAGCTCAAGAGATCCACTTGCCTTGGCCTACCAAAATGCTGGGATTACAGGCATGAGCCACCGTGCCCAGTATAGAAATAATTTTTTTTTTTTTTTTGAGACAGAGTCCTGCTCTGTAGAGTGGTATGATCACAGCTCACTGCAGCCTTAACCTCCCTGACTCAAGCGATCCTCCCACCTCAGCCTGCTTAGAAGCAAATACCACAGGCACATGCCACCACACCCCACCAATTTTTGTTGTTGTTGTTGTATGGATGGGGTCTCCCATAAAAATATTTTTAAGGGAATACCATGAACAACTTTACACCAACAAATTAGATAAATGAAATGGAAAAACTTCTAAAAAGACACAAACTAATAAAACTGACTTAAGAAGAAACAGAAAATCTGAAGAGACTTATAATGTGTAGAGAGATTAAATTAGTAATCAAAAAACAACCCAAAGACAAGCCCAGGTCCAGATGGCTTCACTGGTAAATACTACATTAAGAATTAACACCAATTATTCACAACCTCTTCCAAAAAAATAGAAGAGGACAGAACATACCCCAACAGATTCCATGAAGTTAGCATTACCAAAACCAGATGAAGACATCACAAGAAAACCAAACTACAGACCACTATCTCTTATGATTGTAAATCCCAAAATCCTCAATTTAATACTAGCAAACCAAATCCAGCAACATAAAGGCTAATATACCATAAGGTTGGTTTAGTATCTAAAAATCACATATCAACAAAATAAAGGATAAAAATCACATGATCATCTCAATAGATGTCGAAAAGGCATGTGCTATGTAGAAAAGGAACATGATTCAACGTTCCTTCATGATAAAAACTCAATAAACTAGGAATAAAGAGGAGCTTCCTCAACCTGATACAGAGCACTTAAGAAAAAACATACTTTAATATTACAACTAATGGTGAAAAACTGAATGCTATTTCCCTGCTATCAGGAAATAGATAAGGATGCTCACTTTAACTGCTTCTATTCAGTTCTGCACTGGAGATTCTACCCAGGGAAATTAGACATGAAAATGAAATAAAATGCATACAAACTATAAAAGAAGTAGTAAAGCTGTTTCTACTTGCAGATGACATAATTTTGTATACAAAAAATCCTAAGGAATCAATAAAAAACTACTAAAACTAATAAACAAGTTCAGTATGTTTTCAGGATAAAATATCAGTATATAAAAATCAATTGTGGGCCAGGCGCGGTGGCTCATGCCTGTAATACCAGCACTTTGGGAGACCAAGGCAGGAGGATCGCCTGAGGTCAGGAGTTTGAGATCAGCCTGATCAACAATGGAGAAACCCCATCTCCACTAAAAATACAAAAAATTAGCCAGGCGTGGCAGTGCATGCCTGTAATGCCAGCTACTCGGGAGGCTGAGGCAGGAGAATCTCTTGAACTAGGGAGGCAGAGATTGCAGTGAGCCGAGATCATGCCATCGCACTCCAACCTGGACAACAAGAACAAAACTTTGTTTCAAAAAAAAAAACAAAAACAAAATCAATTGGATTTCTATAAACTTGAACAAATCTGAGAATGAAATTTTTAAAAATTCCACTTACAATAGCTTCAGAGTACTTAGGAATAAATTTAACCAAAAAATGTAACACTTGTAAACTGAAAATTACAAAACATCATTGAAAATAAATCTAAAGGCTGGGCAAGGTGGCTCTTGCCTGTAATCCCAGTACTTTGGGAGGCCAAGGCGGGCAGATCACCTGAGTTCAAGACCAGTCTGACCAACAAGGAGAAACCTCGTCTCTACTAAAAATACAAAATTAGCCGGGCATGGTGGTGCATGCCTATAATCCCAGCTACCTGGGAGGCTGAGGCAGGAGAATCACTTGAACCCGGGAGGCAGAGGTTGCAGTAAGCAGAGATTGCACCATTGCACTCCAGCCTGGGCAACAAGAGCGAAACTCCATCTCAAAAAAAAAAGGAAAAGAAATTTAAAATAACCTAAATAAATGGAAACACATCCCACATTCATGTTTCAAAAATATTGTTAAGGTGACAATACTCCCTAAACTGATCTACAGTCAATGGAATTTCTATCAATATCCTAGCTGGCTTCTTTGCAGACATTGACAAGCTGACTGAAAAATTCTTATGGAAACTCAAGTGACCCAAAATAGCAGTCTCGAAAAAGAAAACCTAAGCTGGAAGATTTACACTTCCTGGTTTTGAAATGTATTGCAAAGTCATGGTAATCAGGATTGTGTGTTGGTATAATGATAGATATATGAATCAACAGAATAGAACTGAGACCCTAAAAGTAAACCCTCACATTACTGTAAGCTGATTTTCAAAAAGGGTACCAAGACAATTCAATGAGGGAAAGAATGGTCTTTTATCAAATGGTGCTAGGACAAATGGATATCCATATGCAAAAGAATGAAGTTGGTCCCCAACCTCACACTGTCTACAAAAATCAACACAGTATAAATCACAGATCTAGATATAAGAGCCAAAACTATAAAACTGTTAGAAGAAAACACAGATGTAAGTCTTCACAACCTTGACTTAGGCAATGGTTTCTTAGACATGACACCAAAAGCACAAGCAACAAAGGAAAAATAGAAAAACTGAAATTCATCAAAATTAAAAACTTTTGCATTTCAAAAAATACCATCAAGAAAGTGAAAGACAATTCTAGAATGGAAGAAAATATTTGCAAATTATATATCTATCAAAGGTCTTGTATCTAGAATATATAAAGAACATTTACAGTCCAGGCATAGTGGCTCACGTCTGTAACCCCAACATTTTGGAAAGCACAGGAGAGAGGATTACTTAAGACCAGGAGTTCAAGACCAGCTGGGCATCATAGTGACATCCTGTCTCTACAAAACAAAAGCAAAAACAAAAACTAGCTAGGCATGGTGCTGTGTGCCTGTAGTCCCAACTGCTTCAGAGGCTGAGGTGGGAGGATCGCTTGAGCCCAGAAAGTTGAGGCTGCAGTAAGCTATGATCGTGCCACTGCACTCCAGGCTAGGTGACAGAGCGAGACCCTGTCTCAAAATAAACAAAAAAATAAAGACAAATGATCCCATTAAAAAGTAGGCAAAGGATCTGAATAGACATTTCCCCCAAAGAAAATACACAAATGGCCAATTATCTCACGAAAAAATGTTCAACATCATTAGCCATCAGGGAAATGCAAATCAAAACAATGATGAGATACCACTTCACACTCACAAAGATGACTACCAATCAAAATGACAGATAATAACAAGTGTTGGCGAGGATGTGGGAAAATGGAACCCTCATACATTGCTGGTGGGATGTAAAATGATTCAGCTGCTTTGGTAAATAATGTGAAACTTCCTTAAAAGGTTAAACATACAGTTACCATATTGAAACGGGAAAAGCTCCCTTTTCGCCCTCTCAGGACGTGCGATGCGGGTGTGGCTTGCTTCTTCGGTGCTCCCGCTGCTCAAACCTCTAGAGGAGCAGACAGATGGGGACAGGCTGTGGGGTTCCGACCCCATGGCAGTATCTAGGGGTGAATGTTTACAGCTCCTGAAGCCCCAGTGGGTGTGTGTTACAGGGTGCTCTTTTAGTTTACCGTCTATAGGCAGCTTGTGTTAGTCAGCTCAGTTAGACCCTCTACCCTGTTGCAAGGACATAGGGGCTTTCTGTATTCCCGGGTTTCTTGCCTTGGTGTACTGGAAGAATTGGATCACACATGGGCTTGGAGAATGAGTGTGAGGTTTTACTGAGTGGAAGTAGCTTTCAGCAGGTGGGGGAGCCAGAAGGGAGATGGTTTTCCCCTGGAGTTGGGCCGCTTGGCGGCCCTGGCTCTCCTCCAACCGCCCCAGCCAAACTCCATGTCGTTCTGCCAGTGCCAATGTGCTCCTCTCAATGTCCAGCTGCTTCTGTCTCTGCCTTGCTAGGGTCTCGGGTTTTTATAGGCACAGGATGGGGGCATGGTGGGCCAGGATGGTCTTGGGAAATGCAATATTTCGGCTGGAAAGCAGGAGTGCCTGTCCTCACCTAGGTCCGTGGGGATGGAGCCCTAGCCAGGGATCACACCCTTCCTCTACCCAGCACTTCCCTTCCTCCTTCCATATTATTTAAAGGTACCACTCTCTTCTCTTCCCAGCACTCCTGTATCAATATGACCCAGCAATTTCACTCCTAGGTATACCCAAGAGGCATTAAAACATATGTTCACACAAAAACTTATACACAAATATTCACAGCATCATTATTCATCATAGCCTAAAAGTGGAAACAACCCAAATGTCCATCAATTGATGACTAGAAAAACAAAATGTGATATATTCATCCAATAGAATACTATTTGGCCAAACAAAAACTTAAGTTCTGGCACATGCTATAATATGGATGAACCTTGAAAACATTACACTAAGAAGTCAATCACAAAGAAGCACATGTTGCATAACCTCATTCATATGAAATATCCAGAATAAGCAAATCTATAGAGACGGAAAGATTAGTGGTTACCGACAGCTAGGAGGGCTGCTGGGGAATAGGGAGTGATTGCTAATGGGCATAGGGCTGCTTTTTGTAGTGATAAAAATATTCTAACTTAATGAAATACACAAAAACAATTTTTAGAAATAAACAACCAAACAGAATCATACCATCCCCATCAAAGCCCATCTATATTTAGTTGTTTTTTTTTTTTTTTAGATGGAGTCATGCTCTGCCACCCAGGCTAAAGTGCAATGGCACGATCTCGGCTCACAGCAACCTCCACCTCCTGGGTTCAAGTGACTCTCCTACCTCAGCCTCCCAGGTAGCTGGGACTACAGGCATGTGCCACCACATCAGGCTAATTTTGTTGTATTTTTGGTAGAGATGGGGTTTCACCATGCCGGCCAGGCTGGTCTCAAACTCCTGAACTCAAATGATCCACCCACCTCGGCCTCCCAAAGTGCTGGGATTACAGACGTGAACCACCGTGCCCGGCCAAGCCCATTTATATTTAGAAAGGGTATGTAGCAGAATCAAAAATGTGATTCAAATTTTACATAGGCTGTTTTGAAATAAATATTTACCAAACATGAACATATCACAGTTTAGAAAAGAGCAGACTTTTACATCTGTGAATTACACACAATAGTCTTTTGGTTTTTTGTTTTGTTTTTCAGAGTACCTACTTTCCAAAAGGTCTACTACAGCTCCAGGATCTACTGCACTTTCAAATACCTGCAGAGAAAAATGGAGAAAATAAATTTTCAAAGTTGTATTAATAAGTGCATATAGAAACTATAAATGCCAGGTGCAGTAGCTCACACCTGTAATCCTAGCACTTTGGGAGGCCAAGGTGGGTGTATTGCTTAAGCTCAGGAGTTTGAGACCAGCAACATGGTGAAATCCTCTCTCTACAAAAAATACAAAAGATAGCTTGGCATGGTGGCTTTTGCCTGTATTCCCAGCTACTTGCGGGGCTGAGGCTGGAGGATCATTTGAGCCCAGGAGATAGAGCTTGCAGTGAGCCAAGATGGCATAACCACATTCCAGCATGGGAGAAACAGTGAGACCCTGAGAAAGAAAAGAAAAAAAAAGAAAAGAAAAGAGAAGAGAAGAGAAGAGAAGAAAAGAAAAAGAAAGAAAGAGAGAGAGAAAGAAAAACAAAGAGAGAAAGAGAGAAAGAGAGAAAGAGAAAGAAAGAAAGAAAGAAAGAAAGAAAGAAAGAAAGAAAGAAAGAAAGAAAGAAAGAAAGAAAGAAAGAAAGAGAGAGAGAGAGAGAGAGAGAGAGGGAGGGAGGGAGGGAGGGAGGGAGGAAGGGAAGGAAGGAATGGAAGGAAGGAAGGAAGGAAGGAAGGAAGGAAGGAAGGAAGGAAGGAAGGAAGGAAGGAAGGAAGGAAGGAGAGAGGAAGGGTAAATTAAATTCTTCCAGGTAATTAACATATGTGAAATCCAGTCACATAACATTTTAGAACTCAGCAGATGTACCTTTAATAAGTGTCTGATTAAAAGTTCAACAAGTGATTATAGAATAAATGAAGGTTAACACAACAATAAGAAGTGCAAAAAAATCTCAATTAATCTACTACATGCTAAAAATGTCATCAACTTGACCTAACTCTACTGTTTGTTGCTGAAAGCCCATCTTGAATCAACCTCAAAGAGTCTCGTTTGACTACCTAGAAAAACATTCTGTATACAACAGATACTCATTAAATGTTAACTGAATGAATGGTTTCTCTTCCCAAGCAATTGGTTGTGCTGAAAAGGAACATAAAAAGAAATTTTACCTATGCGTAACACAAAACAAAAGCTAAGTACTAGCAGCTACACTCACATTGAATAAGAAAAGAAAGAGAGGAGAGTCTCAAAAGTTTTAAGTGTATCTTGAAGCACAAGAAAAACATTGTCATATCTGTCTAGCCATTGCCAAATCTTTATATTTTGTTCTTGAAATGAAAGGGCCTGGGACAGGATTGAAATAAAGGTACACCATGCCTTTCCCCCTAAGCTCTAGGCCCTAAGAAAAACAAAACGTTTTCAGCAGAGCTTGATTTCAGGCTTCAAAGTTCTGATTTAAATGGTATTTAAACTTAAACAAAAATGAAAGTGTCTCATATAATCAATTTTTGTCCTACTGACTGGATTTATCAAGCAAATGTGGGTAAGTGGGTTTTTTTGCCTCAATTATTTTAATAATCCTTTCGTTTTACCCATTGTTATGGGCTGAATTGTGTCCCCCCAAAAATTCATGGGATGAAGTCTTAAACCCAGTATCTCAGAATATGACCTTAGTTTGCACATAAGGTCACTGCAAATAAAATTACTTAAGTTAGAATAAGGTCATACTGGGATAGGGTAGGCCTCTGATAAGACTGGTGTCCTGAGGAGGGGTGGAAATTTGAGCACAGAAACTGTTTTTAAAAAAAAAGAAAAGAAAAGAAAAAAAACTTTAGGCAAAATTAAATTTATTTGAGCAAGGAACGATTCATAAACTGGGCAGCACTCAGAACTCTTTGGTTCAGAGACCTACACTGCTGCATTACGGACAGCAAGCTTTTACAGGCTGACATGAAAATAAGACAAAGAAAATACATTTAATTGGTTGGAGTGGAAAGACCCTAGTTAGAGATCATTGGCAGTTTCTGATAGGTAAAGTCTCTAGTTAAAGGTTAGTTGGCAATTTCTTATCGGTAAAATCTCCAGTTAGAAGTTCATTGGTGGCATCCGTTTGGTAAAAGTCTATAGTTTTACTGTTTACATTGGGCTTCAGTTTGCTTACGCAGGAATTTAAAGCACTGGAGCCGCCCCAGCCTAAAGACTTCCCCCACCCCAGTCTTTTTTAACAGTACACACACAGAGTGAATGCCATGTAAATATTGGAATTACACTGCCACAAGCCAAGGAACTATACCAGAAACTAGGAGAAAGGCCTGGAATAGGTCTTTCCCTAGTGCCTTTAAAAGGAATATGTCCCTGCTGACACTCTGATTTCAAGAATTGTAGCCTCCAGAACAGCAAGACCATGTTTCTGTTGTTTAAGCCACTCCATTTGTGGTACTTCTGTATAGCAGCTCTAAGAAACTAACATCCATATCTAAGGATTTTCTCAAGTATGATCTTGGGGAGTAAATGATCAACATGAACTGCTTGAACAATGGCTCATATATTCTTATGAGTAATTTGTTTACCCAAATGCCTCAGAAAATTCCACTTTGAATTAAACAGAAGATCCAAGGAAGAGAAAATATTTTCACCGCCTGCTGAAAGTAGTTGCAGCTAGAGAAGGGAACAGATACAAGGAAGCTAAAACCAACAGGAAGAAAGGAATATGAACCCAAACAACTCATGCAAGAGGACAATTAATTGAGTGAATTTTATAAAATGAAAAAATGGTTCTATGATTTGTTTGACTAGTAATCTCAAATGTACAGCTTTTCAACAGAGCAGAAGTGGCATCTGAAATGTGACTCAGGCTCACTCTTCTCTTTGACAAATCAAGGAGGTTGGAGTTATCTAGTCGTGTGCTTCTGTGATTTTCTATCTTTGGGCTTCTTATAAAAATATTTTTAAAGGCTTTTACAGGCCAGACGCAGTGGCTCATGCGGTAATCCCAGCACTTTGGGAGGCTAAGGTGGGCAGATCACTTGAGGCCAGGAGTTTGAGACCAGCCTGACCAACATGGTGAAACCCTGTCTCTACTAAAAACACAAAAATTAGCCTGGTGTGGTGGCAGACGCCTGAACCTGGGAGGCAGAGGGTGCAGTGCCCCAAGGTCTTGCCACTACACTCCAGCCTGGATGGCAGAACAATACTCTGTCTCCAAAAAAAAAAAAAAAAAAAGAGGCTTCTACAGAGCAAATTCAAAATTGATATAACTAATAAGAAAATTATTGGGGGGGAGGGGAAGACTGCATTTTTACCACCAACTCTTTACCATCAACTTTTTACCACTTTTTTTTTTTTTTTTTTTTTTTTTTTTTGAGACAGAGTCTGTCTCTGTCTCCCAGGCTGGAGTGCAGTGGCATGATCTCGGCTCACTGCAAGCTCCGCCTCCCGGGTTCATGCCATTCTCCTGCCTCAGCCTCCCAAGTAGCTGGGACTACAGATGCCCACCACCACGCTCGGCTAATTTTTTGTATTTTTAGTAGAGACGGGGCTTCACCGTATTAGCCAGGATGGTCTCCATCTCCTGACCTCGTGATCTGCCTGCCTCGGCCTCCCAAAGTGCTGGGATTACAGGCGTGAGCCACCGTGCCAGGCTCTTTTTTACCACTTCCAACATCTAAATGGGAGAACTAAGTTCCTTTAGATTCTGATTATATGTACCAAGGTTATAGCCATTTATTTCTCTCCTCTTTTATCCAGCCAGTTTGGTACATTCTTCATTTAAATTAATAGGTTGTGATTTATAAAAATATTAGATACAATCTTAGCCCTTCAGAAAATTGATCTTCATCTCTTCTCTCAACCTCAGGTTGAAACAGATAGGTCACTTTCTGGGCACCAGACCTTTAAAAATGACATGCTCTACTCTGTAGCCTTCCTTCTCCCCAGATCTCCCTTAATGACATTGTTTGGGGCAACATCATTAGACTTATTAAGGTTAAAACTGATTCCATCTCTAAATTCCAAAACAAAAATATTAAGAGATTGTCAGTGATGACATAGTAATAACATCAATATTCTATGAAATAATTTAGTGGGAAGAGGGCTGGTAATGTTGTGATTATTTATATCACCATGTTATTCACCAGAATGGAATCTAGCTTTTATCACTGTAGCTAAGTAAACCAGGTGTGAGCTGAGGAAACAGTAAATCTGAACAGCCTTTTTATTTTGTTACAGGATTTTAATTACAGGATTTAACTAATTTCATTTTTTTTCATTATTTTTCTTGGTCTAATACAGTTTTTTCTAAGGTCCACAGTTTATTAATAATCCGTTTCATAAATGTAATGCAACTACCTCTAACACCTCCAAAAACATTCAGAAATGCTCTCCTTGCTCTAGTTAAAAAATGCCAGGGGAGTTCCAAGAATAGGAAACATCAACCGGGGTATTTAGCACTAGATTGACAGAACTTGGCTCAGACCTGCATTACAAAAGCAAGTCTTCCAACTGTGGTTTTGCTTCAAGGCCGACTGTGGTTTTGCACTGTGCTGAAATGCTTTTGGATAATTTTTTTGAAGGAAATTTACAAAATAATGCTGTAAGAACTGTGTTCTTTATAAGAACGCTTAGGTTACCTTCAGACAACAAAAGTCAATGAGAAAGTCAAGATCACCTTTTCAAATCTCATGCTCTGCTGAATCATAATGGGGAACGCAGAGGGAAAGCTGTTTGTCTCCAGGTACTGATTCAGGAGGTAGACCCCGAGGTACACATCTTGCTTGCCAGGCAGGAACACCCCTGGGCAAGAAATCTTAAAAAGAAAGAAAATAACAAACAAGAGAGAGAAAACAGGCTTTCCTTTGTTTTGTTACACGGGGCTCTATTTCTTTTAAGCTCCTACAAACACTGACATTTTCCCCATCACCCCATTCCCTCACCTGTACCTCCCAGCGCCAACGTCCTCCCCTCTGCTCTCCTCACATTGGAAATTCCAATTCCCTCACACGTCTCCACCAGGTGTCACAATCGCGCTCTCGCCGGCTCCTCTCCCCGCCCCTCCAGGATGGTAGTGCGGAAGCGGAAGAGGCTGCAGGGCCGGGAAGCCTCTGTTTAGTCCGGCCTGGTACCGGGGTCCGGGCCGCCATCCGCGATGCCAAGTCCCCGGAGGAGCGTCGAGGGACGGCCGCTGGGCGTCTCCGCTTCGAGCAGCAGCAGCAGCAGCCCCGGCAGCCCAGCCCATGGCGGCGGTGGCGGCGGCAGCAGGTTTGAGTTCCAGTCCCTGCTCAGCAGCCGCGCTACCGGTGTGGACCCCACCTGCGCCCGGCTCCGAGCGTCGGAGAGCCCAGTGCACCGCCGCGGCTCCTTCCCCCTGACCGCGGCGGGCCCCTCCCAGGCGCTCCCGCCTCCGCTGCCCGAGGAGGACCGCATGGACTTGAACCCGTCCTTCCTGGGCATAGCCCTGCGCTCCCTGCTGGCCATCGACCTGTGGCTGTCCAAAAAGCTGGGGGTGTGCGCGGGAGAGAGCTCGTCGTGGGGCAGCGTGCGACCCCTTATGAAGCTGCTGGAGATCTCGGGACATGGCATCCCCTGGCTGCTGGGCACCCTCTACTGCCTGTGCAGGAGCGACAGCTGGGCCGGGCGCGAGGTGCTGATGAACCTGCTCTTCGCCCTGCTGTTGGACCTGCTGCTGGTGGCCTTGATCAAAGGGCTGGTCCGCAGGCGCCGCCCGGCCCACAACCAGATGGACATGTTTGTCACTCTCTCGGTGGACAAGTACTCCTTCCCGTCGGGCCATGCCACAAGGGCCGCCCTGATGTCGAGGTTCATCCTGAACCACCTGGTACTGGCCATTCCACTGAGGGTGCTGGTGGTTCTGTGGGCCTTCGTCTTGGGCCTCTCCAGGGTCATGCTGGGGCGGCACAATGTCACCGACGTGGTTTTTGGCTTTTTTCTGGGCTACATGCAGTACAGCATCGTGGACTATTGCTGGCTCTCACCCCATAATGCTCCGGTCCTCTTTTTACTGTGGAGTCAACGATGACACCATCTCATTGATGATGGCACCAGGAGGTCTGAAGGTTTCCACATTCGATGATACCAACCTAAACCAGCAGCCATCCCGCTTGTCCCTCTTAGGCATTTCAGGCTTCCTTTGGGATTTCAGGTGTCCCACCATCTTGATGTGCTGCTAGGCTGGAGCACACGCTGGCCATTACTGAACACAGCCATATTAGGGAAAGCAAAAAACCCTCTATTGCTAATTTATTCAACAATTGTTTATGTCTCCAGGACAACTGCAAAGAAACCAAGCTTAGGTGGTTATACTGTTGCTGTTAAAAGTTGGTATCAGTAAGATTTGTGTTTTGTGGTAATCCCTAAATCAACATACCACTTGTAAACTGAACTTTGAGAAAGAAACATGATGTTCATTCTGTAAATATACATGCAGACAGGCCATGTACTAATCCTAGTCCTTTTCCTGAGGTAGATTTTAAACAGTATTTTTAAAGTTCAAGACATAGGTTTTTCTAGTTTATTCCCTGAAGATCTGTTGCCATAGTTGGGACGATTTCTTCTTAATCCTGATTTTCTTGGTAAGCTTTTTTACTTTATTTTCTCTTTATTATCTCTATCCATATTTGTGGATCGGGTAGTGGGAAAAGAGATTATAATACTTGTCTTTCTCTCCTCTCCCTCCACCCCTCAAAAGATCTTTATGTGTTTCCCACTACTCCCTGTCTTTTAGCATTCAGAGAAAAAGCCAAGAACTTGCTTAAAGAGGAAACACTTAAAAGGTAGGCATATCGAAGATGCTCATAGAAAAGGAAGAATGGGACATAGCCCCATGCTTATTTCTGTTTACAACCTAACATGGCATGAGAGAGGGCAGAGGAACTAAGTTGCTGGGGAGAGTCAGAGGAACTGAAAGTTTGGGAATAGGCTGACCATATATTATGCCAGTGACCACTATAACAGGAGGGGCCCTGCTGCCAGTCATCTCCACTGAATAAAGAATAATGCCCCTCTATCAGGGTAATAAAATGGGGAAAGAACGTCTTCTCAATGCAAGAACGTAAGCTTTCTCGTATATACCTGTATGCTACAGTTTTTCACATGGAATTCCGTTTTCTGAGGTACAGCACATTTTAGATAACGGTATTTAACTTGAAATTCATCAGGGGAATCTGCTGCTGTACCCGGCACAAGGTATAATTCCAAAATTTCTGTTTACATTGATCTTTACATTTAAAGCTGTTCATCCATGGTGCCTCCCCAAATCATAAGACCAAAGACCACCAAACGCAGGGTAGACTCTGCTCATTATTCTTTGACCCAGAAAGACTGGAGAAGGCATATGCTTTAAATACTGCTCTACCTGAAAAGAAATCCTTTAAATTACCTATGGAAGTGATGGCCTCAGATAATCTTAATGACTGTTTTGGCATTTATAAATAGAAATTATTATGGACTTTGATCTACCATACTGAGATTTGGATAGGAACCTGGAGAATGGCTGTGATAAGTAGGTTTTGATTGAGTGAAAGCATGAGCTTGTTCAGAGTGAGGGGCACACTGAAAAAGAAACAGCCATGCCTCAAAATCAAATCATTTGCATTCCCACAACATCCTGAACACCGACTACCTCTTCACTTGCTAAAGCAGCTAAACTGTGAAGCTCTAAGTGGGTTGGGTTTGTTGTTTAACCTTAGTGAGATCCTTTGTTTTAACTGCAGCAATATTCAGGCCAGATATTTGGAAGCAAATGATATTTCCTCTTGCGGTGTCCACAAATCTGAATATGAGGGGCATGAAATTAGGCTTACCATCTAGTTCATAATTACAATTTTGGAATTCCCTGTTTTAGTTGCTGGGGCCTGAGTTTTCTGACTTTTAAAGCATAGATCAATTTCACCTGATGTTTTTGAAGCATCCTAAGTACTGTAGAGTAGAAAACTGATTTCTTTGTTAATTGTACACTGAGGAATGCCTTTTAAAAATCAAAATAAAACTAACCAATAATGGTGAATGAAGTGAGATGAAAACTTGCTTAATTTTTGCCTTGATGAGGAGGGAGACTGATTTATCACTTAGCTTCTCAAGAGTTCCTTCATCTTCCTGCACAATTTTTAGAGCTTAAAACTGGTATAGTACGACTTAATATGGTCTAGCCCTATTTGCTGTCAGCAAAGTGGGACAATTTTGATCACCAGGAAATTTTGATCACCTTTCACACCCACATGTATGATGAAACCACAGCATTTGCCAATTGTATGGAGGCCAACCAGATTCCATGACAATTTCCTGTTAGCATTATGCTTGTAATCATAGCCAGTAGAAAAGCCCCTAGAGGAAAGGTGGCATGACATTCTGTTACTAACTACATGGAAGGATTGGAAAATGGAAACTGAAATAAGAGGGAATGGTAGACGCCCAAGTAGAAACCATGGAGTCACTCTGCAACAGCACCTCACTTAGGAAAGATTTGGTAATTACAAAATATTTGTTGATCGATTGATTTCCCTTTTGGAATTAGCAAGCCAGAGCCATCACTAAGGGGAGAATAGCATAGGAAAATATCTGATTGCTTCATAGAGTTGGCAAATAATCAGGAAGTGATGGAGCTTTTTAAAATTATTCCCTGGTTAAAGAAGTTTAAAATCCGTTCACAAATTTTTATCCAGGAGAAGAAAATAAAATTCTACCTGGACTTAATGCAGGGTTGTTTGAAAATAAAAAACAATTCATGATAAAGAAAAGAAACATGTTAACTTTAGAACAGGGGAAAAAAAAAAAAGGTGGGAACAGGTGGAGCTGAATTAAATGTTAAGAAGTCAGGGAAAACCAATATGGAGAATCTTAAGGACAAAGGTACGATCTGCCCCAGAAGATAATGATGTGTTTGTGGTAAGTGGGGGATGTGGGGGAGGGTTGTTGAAAACCACCTGAGACTAAGAGTCCGACTTGAGGTTAAGGAGGGGGAGTTCATCAATCTCTTACCGCCCGGATCTGCAGCTCCACCACCACCTCCAGAGGCATCGTTCCCTGCGTGGGCGAAAGGACTGGAATGAAAAGATCCTTTTGTGCCGAGCCTTGGACCAATTTTTCTTAGTTTAGCTCAATCCCTAGAGCAAATGTTCCCAGAAGCTTCCCCAGTCCCCATCCCCCTATTCCCCCACCGTCCCCCCCAGCCCAGGTCCCTCCCACCGGGACGGGTCTCTCACACTCGAAGCTGGAGTGCAGGCTTCCAGAAGGCGGAAGCGTGGCGTTGCCAGGGACACTTAAACGCGCAGTCTTCCATCGTGGAACGCGCGCGAGGCCCCAGCCAGACGCGCGTACTCGCGGTGCGCCGCTTGGAGGCGCGGTCGCTGTCCCCCACGCAGTGCCCCCAACTGGAGAGACTGGCCCTGTCTGGCGTGGTAGGCGGATAGAGAAACGCCGATAATCCCAGATTTCTTTCCATCAGCTCCTGTTATCCCCAATTACCATGTTAAAATGTTTACCGTTTCCATTCTGAAAGTAGAATGAGATCATAGGTCTGTTATAATTTAAATAGTACACATGTTTAGTAGCTGCACAACCGCCAAGCCTAGGAATTTCTGTAGCAATTCTCATTTAATATAGTTGCCTGTTCCTAAAAATACTCTTTTGCTTATTAGATGTTATGTTTGCTTCAGAAAACATGGCCACCGTCAATAGCAAACGTGTGCTAATTAGAAACACAAGGTTAATTCTTAAACAGATTTAAAAGTTAGGTACCCCCTGTTAGCAACAATAGAAGTATGTCAGTCTCTCCATAACGGTGTCCAGCCTTTCTGGGGTTTAGTTTAAGGCAAGCGTTGAGTAGCCCAATTGGTAGTTAGTGTATTTGCCATAATCACAGTTACACTGTAAAAACCGTCAGAGGTGGTGGGCAGAGCAAGAGTTCTGAATGGGTAGGGGACATTCACTATATATAATAGACAAAAATGAAGGAAAGGAGCAGGTAGTGGCTCCTTCTAGCAATCCAAAAAATCTAGGAAGGCCAATGCTGTCTCTGAAAAAAAATTAAAAACCCTAAATTGTGTTCAGTCATTTATTACTAGTATTTTGCATTAGAGAGTTATACAATTGGATATAGTGCAGAAGGATGGTCAAGACAAGATTAGGTATTAATTTTGGTAACTGAAGTTTATTTCCCTGGAAGGGAAAAACTTGGTATGATAAAGAAGGGCATATTGTGTCCTTATCCAGTTCCTAGTGCTGTGTCTCTCTGCATACCAAGAGATACAGGTGGGCATCTAGCTACCTATAGTGTCCAGATCATTGATTTGTCACTCACAACTTGCTGACACCCCGAGTGATGTGGGACGGGACCTGTGATGATCCTAACAGGTAGGTCACCAACACCAATGCTAAGAAATCAAGGAGAGTGACAAACAGAACAAATTAATAAATAGCCAGAGTTGTATTGGGAGAGAAGAATCAGTCTTTATTAAGGATCTGCAAAGTGCTAGGGACATTGCATATGCTAATTCATCTCATCCCTATAATAACTCTATCAGGGAGATATTATCCCTATTTTACGATGCAGAATCTGAAGCTAGATAGCCTTTTACTAAAAGCCACAGACCTAATAAGGGAGCAGCCACATTTGAATCCAGGTGTGCCCTACCACATCACTGAGTCTGCAACATAGACATCCTGTTGATCTCCAGAGACACAATGTTCCATCATATGCTCTTCTTAGTCTTAACTCTTGATCTAACTGGTCTCTCCTTGCTTGGCTGCTAGGGCACAGCTCTCTTCTGGTTTCCCTCCAACTTTCTGGCCATTCTTTATTTGTCTGTTTATCCTCCTCTGTCTGGCTAAGCAATGTTTCTAGGTCCTTTCCTTTCCTCACTCTGTACCCTTTACTTAGAGTGTCATCCATTGCAGGTACTGATTAACACATGTACACAGATTTACATACCCCACCAGGACCTCTCTTCTGCTGCCCCTGACAAGGTGGAATCTCAATATCATATCTTATATCATACATATATGTGTCTCCTCTTTGTAGCAACTGCCATAATAGCAGTTCTACGTTTGTTCCTGTGACTGTTGATTACTATTTGTCTCCATAATCTATAAATTCTGCATGGCTAAGTGTTTATACCCTAAATAGGATAGAAGATAATAAATATTTTTGAATATTAAATGCAGAGATGGTCAAGCCAATCTGTGGGGGTTAATGTACATGGGTAAAGAGAGGTCCCATCACATGGGGTAAAAGAAATCTGCAGAATTAGAAAGGACCAGGCACAGCTACTTCTGCTAATCTTCTATGGTGATATTAAATGAGTTGATGGGGATACTTCACACTCTCCTAATTGTCCCCACCATGGTTACCTGAGGCTCTCAGCTGCTGTGGAGATGTGGATACCCAATGCCTCTCACTCACCTTGCAAAGTAATTTATCATTGAGGCTGTCCACCTCTGCAGGGGGCCAACAAAGCCTTTTAAGGATTGGACTGTCACCACTACAAGAGAAAGGCTTTGTTAACTGGGTAGGTACCTCTTGGTGGCAGCAAACAGATTTCAGTGAACAACCTCTGTTTCCAGAGAGTGTCTGCAGTGCAGCTTGGCCAGTGGTGACATCAGCATTGCAGAAGTGATACAGCAGCACATCCTGTTCACATCCTGGCCCCAGACAAGAAAATGAAACATGCCCCAAATGGGGATTTTCCAAAGAGTAAATTAACAAAGAACAAGAATATGGCAGATAATTATGGCTCAGATTTTTTTAACTAAAAAAATTAATTATAAGACACAAAAATCATAAATATTTCAAATAATAAGTATATTCATATGAAAGGCAAAAACTATTAAAGAGACAGCACTAATGGGAAGGGTATGGGAAAACACATTGATGGGAGTGTAAATACATACAATGTATTCGTTTTCTATGGCTACTTAACAAATTTAGGGGCTTAAAGCAATACGAATTTATTATTTAATTTTGTGAGAAGTCCAACACAGATCTCACTGGGTTAAAATAAAGGTGCCAGCAGGGCTACATTCCTTGCCTTTTCTGTTTCCTTGCTTTTCCAGAGGTTGCTCATATTCCCTTGGCTTAATGTTCTCTTCTTTCATGTTCAAAACTGGCTACATAGAGCCAAGTCCTTCTCATGCTGCCATCTCTCTGGTTCTCCCTTTCTTTCTTTTTTGTTTTTGTTTTTTTTTTTTTTTTTTTTGAGAGTCTTGCTCTGTCACCCAGACTGGAGTGCAGTGGCACAATCTCAGATCACTGCAACCTCTGCCTCCCGGGTTTAAGCAATTCTTCTGCCTCAACCTCCTGAGTAGCTGGGAGTACAGGCATGTCCCACCATGCCCAGCTAATTTTTGTCGTTTTAGTAGAGACAGGGTTTCATCATACTGGCCAGACTGATATTGAAATCCTGATCTCAAGTAATCCGCCTGCCTCGGCCTCCCAAAGTGCTGGGATTACAGGTGTGAGCCACCGTGCCTGGCCTCCCTTTCACTTGTAAGGACCCTTGTGATTGCACTGAAAACACTCAGATAATCCAGGATAATTTCCCTAATTTAAGGTCAGCTGATTAGCAACCTTAATTCCATCTACAACCTTAATTTCCCCATTACCATGTAAGATAACATATGCACAGGTTCCAGGGATTAGGACATGGATATCTTTGGGGGCCATTATTCTGCCTACCACATATAACTTATCTGGAGAGCAATTTGATAATGTCTATTAAACTGTTTAATTTGACTCAGCAATTCCACTGCTAGGAATTTATCCCATGGGTATACTTTCACAAAAATATATGGTGCACAATTATTTCTATTTGAAAAAATACTGGAAACCAACTAAGTGTTCATTAGGTAGGATCAGATTAAATCAGTTATGTTTTAGCCATATGATGGAATATTATGCAGCATGGAAAAAGAATGAGGCAGACAGAGCTATACATTCTAACAGTAAATAGTTTATAAAATACAGAGTCAAGAAAATGGCATAAAAATGTACACAGTGTGCTGCCATTTGGGAGAGAAGGAGAATATTATATCTACATATATGCTTAGAATATCCCTGAAAAGATATGCTAGAAGGTGCTAATAATGTGTGCCTCTGGGGAGGGACCTGGGATAGGGAGGCAGAGAGGAAGTTATTTTTTCATTGAATATCTTTAGGTACTTAAAAAATATATTTTTGCCAAGTACTTGCTTATTTAGTCCAAAAAGGAAACCGCATTAAAACAAGTAGAAAATGTAAAATAATAGAAAGGATTGGTCTGGGAATATAGAAAGGAGCAGGAACTGACTTCTTCAGCTTTTGGAGCTATATCCTATATACTGCATGCCATAAAAATATCCATGCAAGTGTGTCTGCCACTTCTGCTTCCAGTGCAGGGCTTCTTATCCTGTGATTCCTAGCTATCTCAGGGGTCTTAAACCTCCTGAAATGATAGGCAACATTTCCTACATGTGCATATATGCATCCAGGAAAAGAGTCTAGCTTTTATAATCTGAAAGAGGAAAGGTTAGTCAAGTCAGGTTTTATGACACTGTTCAGTGCATGCTGAGTCCTCTTCCTGCCATTGGTTCCCCACCTGAGTTATCAGACAAGCCGACAGGTAAGAAAAGAGGGCCTGTTCTCTCCATCACATCCATACTCCCTTATTAGAGCAAAAGGGCAGCTGTATTTAATAATAAGTGATTAAGAAAACAAAAAGACCCTCAAAGTCCTATTCTAAGCCATTCGTTTATGTCTGGACTCAACAGACTCATTTGTCAGGCCCTACAATCTTTTGAGCAGTGAATTATTCATTAGCAAGTATGAATAACACCAGCAGACTGAGTTTCCAAAGTGAGTTAGTCATTTGCATTTGTAAGAAATGCCTGAAAAGGAAGAAACACAAAAATGAAAAAACACCCAAGAACATGAAATGATCTGGATTATTTCAGTAGTAGTGCATTTCCAGGTCACTGATTTTTCATTTCTTTTAAAGCATGGGCCCAGTCTCAAGACCAAAGAAATAATTGTCTTATATTTGGCCTTCTCTAAAGTCTTTCTCTAAAATATTCTGTAATAGTTTAGTTTTCTCAAACTCTGACATACAGAGAAGAAAGTTTTACCTTTCTCACTTTTGTATGTATAAGAAAGCTCAATGAACTACATTGAGTTCGTTCTTTGGTTCTAACAAATTGCCTAAGGATGAAGTATAGCAGGGCGCAGAGGCTCACGCCTGTAATCCCAGCACTTTGGGAGGCCGAGGTGGGTGGATCACGAGTTCAGGAGATCGAGACCAACCTGGACAACACATGAAACCCTTCCTCTACTAAAAATGCAAAAATTAGCGAGGTGTGGTGGCACAGGCCTGTTTCACCTACTTGGGAGGCTGAGGCAGGAGAATCTCTTGAACCCAGGAGATAGAGGTTGCAGTGAGCCGAGATCACGCCACTGCACTCCACCCTAGGCAACAGAGTGAGACTCTATCTCAAAAAAAAAGTAAATAAATAAAAAAGATGAAGTGTGTATATAGTTCATACACACATACATATATACATACATACATATATATACACATATATAATTTATATATATTAATGTTAATATCCTTTAGGCAGACTTTACATTATATCCTTTGGGCAAACTTTACATTAGCAGAATCTGGCTGTCACCATATGAACTCACTGATCAATTCCAGCCCCACTCTACATCATTATAGGTATGCTTCCCTATGTGATTCATAGGAAGTACCTGTGAAGCACATTTATCAAGAAAGTTGTAGTTGAATCTAATCAACTACACTGAGAGTTGCACTGTCTGATAATAAAAATACGGTAGCCATTTATAGTTATTTAACTGAACTAAAACTAAATACATTTATTTATTTATTTATTTATTTATTTGGAGATGGAGTCTTGCTCTTGTCACCTAGGCTGGGGTGCAGGGGCACAATCTTGGCTCACTGCAACCTCTGCCTCCTGGGTTCAAACAATTCTCCTGCCTCAGTCTCCTGAGTAGCTGGGTTTACAGGCACCCGCCGCCACACCCAGCTAATTTTTTATGTTTTTAGTAGAGATGGGGTTTCGCCATGTTGGCCAGGCTGGTCTCGAACTTCTGCCCTCAGGTGATCTGCCCGCCTCAGCCTCCCAAAGTGCTAGGATTACAAGTGTGAACCACCGCACCTGTCCAACTAAATACATTTAAAATCCAGTTCCTCACTTGCATTAGTGACACTTAAAGCACACATAGCCACATGTTGCCAGTGGCTACTGGTATTAGATAATGCCGGCAGAATATTTCCAACATCACAGAAAGTTCTAATGGGCAGCATTGCTCTAGAGTTAACTTCACTTAAAGGAAACATGGAGTATAGAAAAACATGTTAATGACAACACAAGGAAGCAGGCAGACATATCTATAACAGAATGCGGGACATTCCAGCACGTACATGCAGTCCCAGCTACCTGAAAGGCTGAGGTGGGAGGATCACCTGAGCCCGGGTGGTTGAGGCTGCAGTGAGCCATGATTGTGCCATGCACTCTAGCCTGGCCCACAGAGTGAGACCTTGTCTCAATAAATAAATAAGTAAACAAATAAATAAATAAATAAATAAAGCTGGGCACAGTGGCTCACGCCTGTAATTCCAGCACTTTTGGAGGCCGAGGCGGGCGAATCACCTGAGGTCAGGAGTTCGAGATCAGCCTGACCAGCATGGAGAAACCCTGTCTCTACTAAAAATGCAAAAAAAATTAGCTGAGCATGGTGGTGCAAGCCTGTAATTCCAGCTACTCGGGAGGCTGAGGCAGGAGAATCGCTTGAACCCGGGAGGCGGAAGTTGCGGTGAGTCGAGATCGTGCCATTGCACTGCAGCCTGGGCAACAAGAGCGAAACTCTGTCTATAAATAAATAAATAAATAAATAAATAGAATCTGGGACATTCTATAGGACCCCTAACCCAGTTAATCTGCAATAAGTCAATGGCATTTAAAAAAAAAATAAAAAGGAAGAGGTGAGGGAACTGATCTAGATTAAAAGATACTTAAGAGACCTCACAACCAAATGGAATATGTGGACTTTGTTGGGACATTAATTCAAACAAACCAAATGTAATATTTGAGACTATCAGGGAAATTTTTTTTTTTTTTTTTTTTGAGATGGAGTTTCGCTCTTGTTGCCCCAGGCTGGAGTGCAATGGCACTATCTTGGCTTATCGCAACCTCCGCCACCATGTCCTGCTAATTTTTTTGTAGTTTTAGTAGAGACGGGGTTTCTCCATGTTGGTCAGGCTGGTCTCGAACTCCTGACCTCAGATGATCCACCTGCCTTGGCCTCCCAAAGTGCTGGGATTACAGGCATGAGCCACCGCGCCCAGCCTATCAGGGAAACTTGATTATGGTTTGGGCATTTGATAACACCAAGCCATTAATTTATATATATGATAATGCCCTTGTGTTTATGTAAGGCAAATATTAACATTGTTTAGAGACATATATTAAGGTATCTAGTGGTAAAATGATTTAACATCTAAGATTTTGCTTTTAAATATTCCAGTCAATAAATAAAAGGAATAGATAAAGCAAATGTTGTAAAATCTTGATAATTATTGACTGTGGGTGATGGATGAATGGGGTTTCTGTAATTCTATTCTTTTGTGTGTTAAAAAATATTCATAATAGGCTGGGCATGGTGGCTGACACCTGTAATCCCAGTGCTTTGTGAGGCAGATGCTGGAGGATTGCTTGAGGTCAGGAGTTCAAGACCAGCCTGGGCAACATAGCAAGAACCCATGTCTACATTTTTAAAAAATTAGGTGGGCATAGCAGCATGCACTCATAGTCCTAGCTATTCAGGAGGCTGAGGTGGGAGGATCCCTTGAGCCCAGATGTTGGAAGCTGCAGTGTGCTATGATCTTGCCACTGCACTCCAGCCTGTGTGACAGAGCACAATCTTGTCTTTTAAAAAAAATCGTAATAACAATTTAAAAAAATCTTTAATGTATAAAATTCCCTTCAACATAAGTCTTACACATACTGAAAAAGAAAATATAGTGGATCTGTTCACCTCAAATGCAGATAAGATGAGAAAATTATTGTGGTGTGTAATAATACTTTACAAGTAATTCAGAGGGACATCCACTTAAAGGGAAAAAAGTAGTACTGTATTATAATAGTGATCTCTGCATGAATATCCAAAACAGCAGCTGGCAATTTGAGTATTTCTTTACATATATACACTTCTCAAGAATTTTTCAGGAATTTTCCAAGGAAGGAATCAAATTGCAATTGCACAGCTTTTAACAATCTTGAAGTCATTTGGGATCTGGACCCACACATGGGTTCTGTTTCACACAACTTTATTAGAGTTCATGAGTCAGACTCATATGTTACTCTTTGGCTTGTGCTTTGATTTACTGGCATTTGTAGGCTCAATGCTTACATAATGATGCAACACAAGTCCTTCTACAAGGGCTGCCCTTGGGCATTTTGGATTACATAGTCTTTCCATTTAAAAGTAATTTCTACTCAGAAAAAAACCTAATTTGCTCCTTTGAGTTCAGCTGGCTAGCTCTACGTCCACGGGAGTAATAGGCAAATTATGACCCAAAGCATTTTCCAAGGAGTTTTATTTATTATCCAAAATAAGAAAGTAAAAGAGTATGATTAAGTTCCAAGACTTGTTTAAAAAGTGTCTACTGGAGCTAGACCTGGTGGTGCATGCCTGTAATCCCAGCCACTTGAGAGGCCAAGGCAGGAGGATCTCTTAAGCCCAGGAGTTTGAGACCAACCTAGGTAACATAGCAAGAACTGTTTCTAAAAATAAGTGTTTACTATGTCAGGGCACAGGATTCAGACCCTGAAGTCAGCAATGGCTCAAGATGAGGCTACTTCTGATATCACTATACCCACTCCTTATCTCCTACCAAAATATACTTCTTTGTGTTCCCTTTTCACCATCTTCTGCCTTTATTTAATCTTTTCTTTTATCCTTGTTTCCATTCATTCATTCTCCATGCATTTATTCAGCCCACATTTACTGAGTGTCTACTGTAAGCCAGATACTGTTCTGAGCCATGTAAGTACAAGAGTGAATAAGAAACAGTTTGTGCTCTCATGGAGCTTACATTCTATTGGGTGAAGAAACATAGCTAAGTGAACATAAAATAATACTATGATAAATAGTAGAAAGGAAATATACAAGGTGGTAAAATAGAACAGGTTGAAGAAGAAATGAGAACCTCATTTAGACTCACTGGCCGGATTGGCCTAAGGGTATGAGATTTGATCTAAGATCGAAGAAGAGAAGCATGACCACTAGCAAGCCTTTCAAAGTAAGAAAAAAGATATTCAGCTAAAGGGAATAGCAACTCGAAAGGACCATGAGTTAGGAAAGGAACTGCCATGCTTGAGGAACTGAAAGGAGTCCAAGAGAAATTTTGGGTGGGAGAGGGCAAGGAAGGTGTTAGGGAGAGGGTTTAAGAAATGACACTCAGGGCCGGGTGCAGTGGTGCACACCAGTAATCCCAGCACTTTGGGAGGCTGAGGCAGACGGATCATGTGACGTCAGGAGTTTGAGACCAGCCTGGCCAACATAGTGAAACACCGTCTCTACTAAAAATACAAAAAATGAGCTGGGTGTGGTGGCGTGCACCTGTAATCCCGTAGGAAAATTGCTTGAACCCAGGAGGCGGAGGTTGCAGTGAGCTGAGATGGCGCCACTGCACTCCAGCCTGGGAGACAGAGCAAGACTCCATTTCAAAAAAATAAATAAATAAAGACAGGAATGACACTCAGGAATTAGGCTGCCACTAGGTTTCACAGGAACTTTATCAGTTATGGCAGGAAATGTGATTGCTTACCTTACTGCCACAAACTCTTCGTCCTTGCTAACAGAACTCCAATTTTGTTTAGGTAGCAATGCATCCAGCTCCAGAGAACAAATCATAATTTATTTAAGCCAGTTCTGGCCAATAAGATACAAGGATTTCACTAGACGATTTCGAGAAATACCTTTATTCTTCATATGAGAATCACAGGTGAATACAGCTGTTTTGCCTCCTTCTCTCTCTTCCTGCTTTAGCTTCTGCCATATTTTGATGTGATGTCCAGAGCTGTAGCAGCCATCCTGCAACAATGATGTAACAAGCCTGAAAATGAAAGTAAACAGATTTAGGATGCTGGAGATGGGGGATAGGGATTGAAAGAATCTGAATCTTTCTTTTTTTTTTTTTCTTTTTTTTGAGACACAGTCTCGCTCTGTCACCCAGGCTGGAGTGCAATGGTGCGATCTCAGCTCACTGCGAACTCCAGCTCCCGGGTAGCTGGGATTACAGGCATGCACCACCATGCCTGGCTAATTTTTGTATTTTTAGTAGAGACAAGGTTTCGCCATGTTGGCCAGGCTAGTCTCGAACTCCTGGCCTCAAGTGATCCACCAGCCTTGGCCTTACAAAGTGCTGGGATTACAGGTGTAGGCCACCACGCCTGGCCTGAACCTGAATCTTTAATGACATCTTTGAACTGCTAAGCCTATCCTGACATCATTCTTTTTGTTAAATAAACAATAAATGTCCTTATAGTTTAGGTTTCTTTTAGCTGGGGTTTCAGTTATTTGCATTGAAAGCATATAATTGATATAGTAGGGGTGAGACATGATATATATATTTTTAAAAATCTCTCTGGGACGAGTATAAAGAGATTGTAAGGAGCAAGAATGGAACAGAAGCATGGAAGAGTACTGCAGTAGTTCTGAGAAGCAATCATAGTGTTCTGGCCTAGGGAGTACGCAGTAAAGCAGGAGAGAACATGGATTCAAGACGTATTTGGGGGTAAAAACAGCAGGACTTGCTGTTGGTGTGAGAGGTAAAGGAGAGGGAGGAACTAAGGCTGAACTCTAGGTTTTGGACTGGATGGTGATGCCATTGATTGACACAGAAAAGACAGAAGTTTGGGGAAGGGAGTGAGATCAAGGGTTTGGATGTGTTAAATTTAAGATGTGTATGAACCATTCAAAAAGAGATGACAAATCAGCGAGTAGACATGAGTCTGGAGCACAGGGGTAAGGTCAGGACTTGGATTTCAATTTGAGAATTATAGATACACAGATGTTATTTAAAGCCACAGAATTCTCCTCACTGGCCAAAATATGAGGAACTCTAAAGTTAGAGGTCAGCTAGAAGGGAAGAAGACTGAGGAGAAGTAGTAAAAGAGGTAGGAGAAAAACCAACAGCATTAGCGTTTCTACAGGGCTTACTTTATGCCAGGCATATTCAAAGCACTTGGTGGCTTCACGGAAGCAAAGAGAAAAATGTTTTTCTTTTATTCCTCCCTTTCCAGTCTCTCCTGTTACTTTCACCCCTAAATTCAAAAGGTTTAGGTGCAAAAGTGATTCTCAGCTTTTATTTGTAATTAATTTTATAGTAATCTTGTACTGTTATAATTACTAGTGTACATTCATTGGAAATATTTCAAACAGCACAGTACAGGGAAGCTAAATGTGGAAAGTAAAGGTCCTCAGCAGCTTTTCTTCCTAGGCTCACCCACCAGAGGTAATCATTAACAGTTTCTTGTATATCCTCCAGGAATGTTCTGCACACACCCCCACATGCACGCAAATACCATCTCTCTCTCTTGCCCTCTCTCTGTATACGTACACATATGTTTAATTCTGCAAGTTGCTTTAAAACTCAATACCTTTTGGAGGTATTTATGTATCAGCATATTTAGATACAATTTACTTTTTTAAAAACGGGTAATATCCCATTGTATTAATATTCCGTAATTTAAGTTCCTCTATAGATGGACAATCAGAATGCTTTTTTTTTTTTCTTGCCACACACAACACAAAAACTGCTGCCAAAAATCTTTGTAATTAAATCCTTGGATATTGGTGCAAAAATAATTGTTGCATACTTCCTTAGTGGTGAAATTGCTGAATCAATCCGCTCAAGCCTCTCATATTGTCAAATTACTCCTCCTAAAAGGTTACACTAATGACATTCTTACATCATTTGCTTACGTCTTAGTACACATTTGGTATTAAGCGACTTCATAAGTTTGCCAATCTAAATACATGGAAAAAAATGGCGTCATGTTGTTTTTATTTGGGTCTCTTTATGAGTAGGGCAGCAAGACCTGATTGTTAAACGTGCAAGTTCTGAAGTTAAACTCCCTGGGGCTGGATGCTACCTCTTCCTTGTAAAATGTGTGGTCTCAGGCTTGTTGGGTCTATTTCCTCGTCTCCAAAAAAGGGGATAAAGAGGGCACACATCTTTAGGCTTAAACAAGATACGTAGGAATACAGGAAGCCCTTCTTATACGTTCGCTACTAGCGGTACTGATCCTAATTTTTTTGAAGCCGTGCTCGCTCTGGTACTTTATTTTTGGCGTACTCCTCCAACCAACCAACCACAGAATTCTGTTGTTGCCTGTAATTAGAAATGAGAGGAAAACTGGCTCCGCTTGCTCAAAATTCTCCTCCCTCCGCCCCAACTCTGCCTTAGAACCACTGGTTTAAATGTCAACGTAAAGGAATGAGTTGCAATTTTCAAGGAACATGCAAAGTGGAAACCTGAGCTGCGTACCTCCCGGCGGCCAGGACCCGCCGTTTTCGGTATAGGGAACACCAGATAGCAATACCTAACGCTACCTAACAAACATTTCTCCACCCACAGCGACATTAGCCGTTAAGTTTGCAGTGCCGAAAAGCTCAAAGAGAACGGTGCTTAAAACAGGAATACAATTGTAGGTCCACCCCCTACACGCAAAGAACCCCCGGACGCGCCTTCACAGCCCCGCCCCAACCGGAAGTGACGCACCGTGCCGACCATTTCTTCCGCCGTCCGCCGGTGGCGAGGCCCAGGCTATCGCGGGGTGTGCAGCGGCATCGCGGCCAGTAGAGGGATTCTGGGTAACGGCCCTGGCCCCCGGCTGGGCTTCTGGCTCGGCGCAGCAGGTTCCACTCACGCCAAGTCTGTTGGCAGTGGCAGTTGTAGGGCCGGGGGCGGTTGTAGGACCCGGAGCAGCCGGACATGGAGCAACCGTGGCCGCCTCCGGGACCCTGGAGCCTCCCTCGGGCCGAGGGTGAGGCTGAGGAAGAGAGTGACTTGGACGTGTTCCCCAGTTCTCCCCGCTGCCCGCAGCTGCCGGGCGGCGGCGCCCAGGTGAGAGGGGGCCTGCGTTCTGCCGAGGGATGGAGTGGTGCTGTCCCCAAACCCCTGGAATGCCGCGTCTCCCAGACCCTCTTCTAAGCCTTTTTCTGCGCCCACCTCACTGCCGGGGCCCGGGGATCTGATGCCTGATGCCATCGCACCCCTTTTATAGCATCTTCGGAGTGGAGACGGGGTGGCCATGTATTACCAACCTCCACCTCCACGCACACTTTTTCTTTCACCTTGGCTGATTGCTGTTCACCCTTGGAAGACGTTCCTCCATCTCCCCTTCCTGACAGCACCCAGATTTGGGGCGGCTCATGGTGTAACATTGACCCTTTGTCCTCTTGTGAGAGGTTTTCCCCGAGCACTTTATTCTGTTAAAGGCTCTAGCATACTTGTGCACAGTTGATAGAAACAGTGAATGATTGTAGTTCAACGTCACACCGAGTCCTCACAAAGATTTCACATGCGATTTCAACCCATGTTGACAACTGAGTAAATTCTTCAAACCTCGCTTTTGACGCTGGCGTACACCTCTCCCATTCTCGTGACCATCTTTGCCTTACTGTTAGTTTTGCTTCACGTCATTCTCCAGTGAAAATATATACGCATATACTTGCCTTTTCCTTCAGACTTCTCTTAGGTTCCTGGTATTTACTTGTGTTTTCAATCCAGCTTTCCTGCCTTCCTGCCATTGAAACGTATCCAAATGTGATATACTACTAAGGATTTTTCAGGGACCTATCTTAGGGGATACTTACATACTCGCATCACCTTTTCCTGTTTTTTTTTTTTTTCTCCGAATCCCTGTGTGTTTTGGAAGTATATTTCAGGATCACAGTCTAAACACTAATATATTCAATGGATCATAGGTGTCTGTCGCCTTCTTGCAAAATGGGGTTCCCAAGAGTGTAACAGATTTAATAGTAGTTTTCCTCAACTTATTTTGCTAGATGTTAATGAGGATGAGTTAAATTGTTTGCTAGTAAGCGTGAGATTATCAGTTTTATGCCCAGCTAACAGAGTTAGTTGGCTTCACACAGAGAAAAATGCTGTTTCATAACCACTGTCTGTACTTTGGCCAGCTAGTCACTGGGGAACTACAAGACATTTTTTAGGAGGATAGAATGAGAGTTGATGGGTCCATCATTAGTCACCCACTAATTTTGGATCACCAGTGTCATCTTTATATACAAAATGTATTATAAGCATATGATGTGTTAGGGAGGAAAAAAAGAGTGAACAGCAGCTGCCATTGTCAATTTGGAAGGCATATGAAGAGGAAAAAGGGTGTCAAGAATTTCAGTGCATTGTGGTTGAATTACAGAAGTAATCTAGAGAAATATCTGTATGTTAATTTCTTACTTGTGCACTTATAAATTTGTTTAACTGAAAGAGATTTTAGAAGTGAATAAGCTTATCTCTCTCATTAAAAGTGATTTCCCTGAGACCGTATAACTAGTTAGTGGCCAGGTTAAAACTAGAACCCACTTATGACTCCTAGTCCAGTATATTTTCCCACCTACTGCACTGCCCACCCTGTGAAGTACTGTAAAACTTTGTCTGAAACTACCTTTAAATGGTATTAAAATTTGCAAAGTGGGTCGGGTGCAGTGGCTTATGCCTGTAATCCCACGCTTTGGGAGGCTGAGGCGGGTGGATCACCTGAAGTCGGGAGTTCGAGACCAGCCTGAACCACATGAAGAAACCCTGTCTCCACTAAAAATGCAAAATTAACCGGGCGTGGTGGTGCATACAGAATCAGCTGGGTGTGGTGGTGGGTGTGTGTGATCGTGGCTACTCAGGAGGCTGAGGCAGGAGAATTGTTGGAGGCAGAGATTGCAGTGAGCCTAGATCACACTATTGCATTCCAGCCTGGGCAACAAGAGCGAAACTCTGTCTCAAAAAAAAAAAAAAAAAAAAATTTGCAAAGTGATTATTAATTCTAAGTTCATGTGTTTATTACAGACCTACTTATTGGTTTTGCTGGCTTTAAGACTTAAATTTTTGGATTGGAATGTTTGGAAAAAAATAAAATGTTTAATTAATTAACATTTTATAATCCTAAAAAACAGCTTTGGCTTAATTTTATCAAATAAGGGGGATCTAGACTTCTTAATGTATTATGTGATATGTAATTCTTAGATCCAATTAATGTAAAGGCAGATCATGTTTAATGTCTTTCTAAAACTTCTGTATGGTCATGGATTACAATGTGACCTAATATTTTATTTAATCATCTGAATACATGTTGGATAGTTTGCCCAAATGACCAAATGTTGTCTGGGTAGTTTGTGGAGAATTAAAAATAAATTATTTTTAGAATTGTTTGATTTGAGAAAAGAATATTTACTCCCAAATAATTTGAAAATGCAAGATAATTTCTGTTTATCCATATAACCATATTACTTTTCTTGATATATTGTCTTCTTTTTCCTTTTTTTTTTTTTTTTTTTTTTTTTGAGACAGTGTTTTGCTGTGTTGCCCAGGCTGGAGTGCAATGGCACGATATTGGCTCACCGCAACCTCTGCCTCCCAGGCTCAAGTGATTTTCCTGCTACAGCCTCCTGAGTAGTTGGGATTACAGGTGCCCACCACTGTGCCCAGCTAATTTTTTTTTTTTTTTTTTTTTTTTTTTTTGAGATGGAGTCTCACTGTATCGCCCAGGCTGGAGTGCAGTGGCGCAGTCTCGGCTCACTGCAACCTCTGCCTCCCGGGTTCACACCATTCTCCTGCCTTAGCCTCCCAAGTAACTGGGACTACACACGCCCGCCATCATGCCCGGCTAATTTTATTGTATTTTAAGTAGAGAGAGGGTTTCACCATGTTAGCCAGAATGGTCTCGATCTCCTTCTCGTGATCTACCTGCCTCGGCCTCCCGAAGCGCTGGGATTATAGGTGTGAGCCACCGCTCCTGGCCATGCCCAGCTAATTTTAAAAACATTTTTAGTAGAGAAGGGGTTTTGCCATGTTGGCCAGGCTGGTTTCGAACTCCTGACCTCAGGTAATCTGCCCACCTTGGCCTCCCAAAGTGCTGAGATTACAGGCGTGAGCCACCGAACCCAGCCTAAAGAAGTTTTGTATACAAAATTTCTTATATCTTTTCTTACAAAATAAGTTTTATAGCTTGATTTTTCTCCTTTTCCTGGCCCTGTTTTAAGCATAGCTACTCTACAGTTATTCTTGATCCTATTCTAAGATAACAAAAAGTAAAAATAAATGTTTTATTTGGTTAGTTAGGGACATTGTTTATAGTACCTGGGCTCCAGACCTGCTGAATGAGCAAATAAAACATCTGAATAGCAACAGTGTCCACATTTGTCCCAGTACAAACCTGAGTTTGCCTGGAGACTCAGCTAAGAGGTAGGGTCCTTGGTTGCTACTTGCCTCAGAATTGTTTACCATCACCAGTCAGTAAACAAACAAGCATGATATTGTATGAAAAACACCACAATAGAAATAGGCATAACTCGGGTGGGGAGAAACTGGGTAAGAAAAAGTTTAGGGTCTGCCAGAATCTGGATGAAGATAGGAGTTTCCGTAGGAGTTACCTCGAAGAAAGAGGATTGCCAAATTGAAGTGAGGGACAAGGGTAGGAAAGGGAAGAATAAGCAAACAAGTAGAAGAGCAATTGAAACTGAGTCTGGAGAGGTAATGGGAAATGATATCACGAAGGGCTGTGCCACCACGAAGGGCTATGCCACAGAGTATGTCGTTTATCCCAAAGCTAAGAATGAAAAAAAAGATCAGATTCATTTGTTTGAAAGATCACTCCAGTCTAGTGGAGTGGAGAATGGCTTGAGATAAGAGAGTCAGCATTTGTATAATTCACATGTGAGATTATAAGGGCTTGAATAGTGATGGAGATACGGGAACAGATTGGAGAGAAATTATTCTGAAGTTGATCTACATTTGACTAAGAAGTCATAAAGAATGTGCCTTCAGCTTTTGTTTTATAGAGCCAAGGAATATATTTTATATAGCCAGGGAATTGGATCTCTATCACAGTATTTTACATGTAGTAATTAAGTAAATATTAAAACTAATTACTACTGCTTTTGACTAGTACAGTCAGCAGGGTGGACCATTGCTACTTTTAAGAAATGTAACTTTGCGGCTGGGTGCAGTGGCTCACGCCTGTAATTCCAGCACTTTGGGAGGCCAAGGTGGGCAGATCACAAGGTCAAGAGATCGAGACCATCCTGGCCAACATGGTGAAACCCTGCCTCTACTAAAAATACAAAAATTACCTGGGCGTGGTGGCATGTGCCTGTAGTCCCAGGTACTTGGGAGGCTGAGGCAGGAAAATCATGTAAACCCCGGAGGCAGAGGTTGCAGTGAACTGAGATCGTACCTTTGCACTCTAGCCTGGTGACAGAGCGAGACTCCATCTCAAAATATAGATAGATAGCTAGCTAGCTAGCTAGCTATAGATATATAACTTTGCCTATTTTGATTAGGAATAAATTAAAGGATGTCTGTCTGATATAATCATTTATAAATAGAAATATCCAATAAGAACTTCTCAAATCACCAAGGATTAGAAAAATACAGATAGAAAATAGAAACCAAGAAATGATTACTTCTAGATAAAAGGAGGTTTTTTTGTAGTGAAGAATTTGGAGAACAAAATTATAAAGGCCTGGTTGTCAGCAAGTTGAGTATTGAAGTGATGAACTAGATTTAAGCTTTGTTCTCGTTATTCTGCTTGTTCAGGATTATGAAGACTTAATTAAATGTTTGTTAAGCACTAGCTTTATGCAAGACACTGTGATAGTTGCCAGGCTTTTTGTTGCTGTTAGTTGTCAGGGGATAGGCATAAATTAACAAAGCAGTTTAGAATTTAGTTGATGAAACAAGGACTAAGATATAAAAACATGACTGCAGACCTAGAACACAGGATATACTATATACCAAAATATTGTACAGAAATCCTTTGAATTAAAAAAAATTGAACTGTGCTGCACAAACATCCATTGCTTTCTTCATTTCTTACAAATATTGTTTTTATCCAGATGTATAGCCATGGAATTGAATTGGCTTGCCAAAAGCAGAAAGAGTTTGTAAAGAGCTCTGTGGCGTGCAAATGGAATCTTGCTGAAGCTCAACAGAAACTTGGTAGCTTAGCACTGCATAATTCTGAGTCCTTGGATCAGGAGCATGCCAAAGCACAAACAGCAGTATCAGAACTGAGGCAACGGGAAGAAGAGTGGCGACAGAAAGAAGAAGCTCTAGTACAAAGAGAGAAGATGTGTCTGTGGAGCATGGATGCCATTAGCAAGGATGTTTTTAATAAGGTATGACTTTGTATTGAGCCACAGTGAAAGAAGAAAAACTGAAGTGTTTGTACAAACCAGTTGTGCGTATTTGGTAGCAAAGCAGCAGAATCCCATAAACAGTGTTCAATTTTAACAGTTTATGAAAGGTGCTTGAAAAGTTTATGAAAGTCAGAAAGTCTCAAAGCTCTTGCTGTAGAGCTGCAGACTCCAGGCAGTTAATTGAGCAGTCTGAAATACATATTTATATAAATGTACTGCCGAACAAATATTACATGTATTAACATTCACAAAAATTTGATATTTATAAGGATGGGAAAATAGATCAGTTGTGAAATATTTTCCTCCACATCTCATATTTACCCCCTACATTGATTATCACTACTTTAGAGTTCCTTTAATACAACCACCTTATTTTTATAAATGAATCAACTAAGTAGAAAAATAAGTAGAGTGACTTAATAACTTAGTGGTGGGTTAAATGTGAGAAATTCTTGACTGGGATGGAGAGATAAGATAATGAGAAGTGTTGAATATCCTTTATTCAGTGCCTTTAAGAATGAAGGCTTAGACTTTTAAAATCCCATGTTTTTCAAACTTCAGGGTTTTATACCTCAGTTTTCCATTTGAAAACTAGAGTTTCTAGAGATTAATTTTCAGATGCATGAAAAGGGGAGAAAAGGCAAAACTTCATGAACTAGTGTTTTAAATGTGGAATAAAATGATATTTATTGAAAAACAGGCCAGGCTTAGATGTCCACGCCTGTAATCCCAGCACTTTGGGAGGCCAAGGCAGGCAGATCACTTAAGTCCAGGAGTTCAAAACCAGTTTGGGTGACATGATGAAATCCCGTCTCTACAGAAAATACAAAAATTAGCTGAGTATGGTGGCATGTACCTGTAGTGCCTGTAGTCCCAGCTACTTAGGAGGCTGAGGCTCGAGGATTACTTGAACCCAGGAGGTAGAGATTGCAGTGAGCCGAGATTGCGCCACTACACTCCAGCCTGGGCAACAGTGAGACCCCGTCTCAGAAAAAGAAAAATTTTAGTTTGTATTAAGCCTTATTTTGGAGAACCATTTATAAAGAAGTCTATGAACATGCTGATGGATACAGATATTTTCGTGTTCATTTTTTTCACTATCCCATAATGGCTGAAGGAAACACAGTTCACAGAGCTGAAAGCTTTTAGCTTTACCACAACGGTGGATTTTGTATGTTATCCACTATGAGTGTTCTTTAGGCCTGAAACATGCAGAGAATAGGGAGAAAGAGGCCCTCAAGTGTCGTCATTTTCCTTAATTAGCCCATGGATGTATCATCTAGGAGTAAATTTGGACTTTAGACCTGTTTTCAGCCCTTTCATCGTGGAAAATGTCAACATACACAAAGTGAACAGATAAACCCCACAGTCCACATCAGTGACTGTCATCATTCTGCCATTCTCATTTCATCTATACCTTCCCCTATACCCATTCCTGCATTTTATTATTATTTTTTGTTTAATTTTTGGGTAAGATTTATATACTTTGAGATGCACAAATCTTAAGTGTAAAATTTTAACAAATATATGCATTTGTGTAGTCCACAATACTTTGAATATATGAAATGTAGAACCTAGGAAAAAAGTATTTAAATCTTCAGTCTGTAACCTATGGGGCAATGAAATTCAGCCATTTTCTACTAATTTGTAAAGTGATACTTCTTTATATTTGTACTTCACCCTCAAGTTTCAGGGAGAGACTGCTCATTCTTGTCTAAGTCCACAATGAACCTTATCTTTAACCATCATTATTTTCTAGACTTCTCAGCACATAACCTACTTGTTAATTGTCCTCTTGGCATCTGCTTTCACCTACTCTCATGAGCTTTTTAAATTGCCTTTCCCTGGACCAGCTCTAGTTCTGCTACAGCAGTCAGTAACACACGTCGCCACTAGCCCTATCAGTACTTTTAACAGTGAGTCATATCTTTCTCGACTTTCTCTGTGCCTCTACTAATTTACATATACTTTTTCTCCCCCTCCACAATGGGATTATTCTTTGTCTGAGTCATTTGCTATATCTGTATATATTGTTTTAAGGGGTACATCTTAAGTGTTATTTTCTGTTCTGCATTTATATCCCAAAACTATTTAAAATAACTTTTTTCTTCCAGAAGGAATGTTCAAAGTAATATTTCTTGTTTTGTAAAGTTGATGTCTCTTCTTTAACACAGTGGTCACAAAGAAAATATTTTCATTTTGTTGTTGCTTTTAATTATTTCTTTAAACTTAGGTTCTAAGATAGCCTACATTTATCTCACAAATTAATTAGGACTATCTTTATGCTCCAGTCATTTGCTCAAAATCCTACACTGGTTTTGTCTGGGAGCTTGAGACTTGAGAGGACTGGTCTAGATCTGCACTATCCAACTTGATAGCCACTAGCCACATGTGCTATTGAGTGCTTGAAATGTGGCTAGTCTGAATTGAGATGTGCTGTAAGTGTAAAATACACACCAGATTCCAATGACTTAGTGCCAAAAAAAGTAAAATATTAATAATTGTTTTGTATTGGTTATGTGTTGAAATAATAGGTTGGATATGTTAGGATAAATAAAATAATTTATTAATGTCATCTGTTTCTTTTTGCTTTTTAACGTGGCTAATAGAAAACTTTAAATTACATTTGCAACTTGGATTGTATTTCTATTGGACAGTGCTGGTCTAGATGGCAGACTGTATAAAGAAAAGATCTTTTATTTTGAAATATGTAAACTTTTGAGTGCTTCCTGATTATAAACTGGCAGTGATCTAGTTTGCAATTTTTATTTTTGGCAGTGATGATAACAGGGTATAAATACGATCACAGAATGTTCTAAGAAATTTCTGCCAGTTTTTCTAGCTAGATACAAACTTTATTCTTGGTATATTTTATTACTTATTTAACAGAAAATAAGTACTTCCTTAATAGAAATTTGTACTTGACTTTAAAAATCAAACTGGTCTCTTCTAAGAAGTTTATTAGAAATGCAACAAAGGGCCAGGCACAGTGGCTCATGCCTATAATACCAGCACGTTGGAAGGCCAAGGTGAAGGGATTGCGTGAACCAAGGAGTTCAAGACCAGCCTGGGCAACATAGCAAGACCTCGTCTCTACAAAAAATTTAAAAATTATCTGGGTATGGTGGCTCACGCCTGTAGTCCCAGCTACTCTGGAGGCTAAGGTGGGAGGATCACTTGACTCCAAGAGGTTGAGGCTGCAGTGAGTTATGATTGTGCCACTGTACTCCAGCCTAGGTGACAGAGCAAGACCCCATCTCAAAAAAACAAAAAAAAGACACACAACAATAACGGTCTATTTCTGGTTTATGTCTTAATAAAGAATTTATAGTAAATATAGTTTATTCTCTATGTGCTTTGAATTTCTGAGTTTATTTCCAGCAAGAACTCGAAAGATTAGGCAAGAGTTGCAAATACTTATAGGAATTAAATAATGCACAAGTAAATTATTCATGTAAAATATAAAGGATGTTTCTATACCTGCTTTTAATTGGGAAATTCAGCTTACCAAAAAGGGTAATTCAGTTGTTTTTCTGCATGTTTTCTAAGATAAACCTATATCCACACATGTATCATATGTATTTTTTTGTGAGACAGAGTCTTGCTCTGTCGCCCGGGCTGGAGTGCAATGGCGTGATCTCAGCTCACTACAACCTCTGCCTCCTGGATCCACGCCATTCTCCTGCCTGAGCTTCCCCAGTAGCTGGGATTACAGGCACCCGCCACCACGCCCAGCTATTTTTTGTATTTTTAGTAGAGACGGGGTTTCAGTATGTTGGCCAGGCTGATCTCCAACTCCTGACTTCGTGATCCGCCTGCCTTGGCCTCCCAAAGTGCTGGGATTACAGGCGTGAGCCACCACACCCGGCCTCATATATCATTTTAAACAAAATTAATAAGACTCCCATACAAGAAAATTTTAATTTTTAAAAATAGTTTAACAGATGAATTTAATCATGTAATATCAGTATGATACTATACCACAAATATTGTCTACAGGAAGAATTGCTGGGTATTCAGTATCTGAGAAAGAACATTCAATTAGAATTTAAAGTCTGATTTAAATTTCTAAAATTTTTTCTTAGAGTTTTATTAATCAAGATAAAAGAAAAGACACAGAGGATGAAGATAAATCAGAATCATTTATGCAAAAATATGAGCAAAAAATCAGACATTTTGGTAAGTCTACTACTTGGGTTTCCTTCTTTGTAATGTTTAGTATCATATGTACATGTGCAAAAAACGGACTTATAAAAAGAGAGCCAAAAAGAAAAGTAGCAAACTCCAATTTTGTAGCTACTTCTGGCACAGCTGTATAGATCTTGTTTTAGAATTTTTTTTGGTTATAAATAAAATTAATTGACAGAGCCAACCAAATGGTAAAGACAAGCAAAAGTATTATTATATAGTACTACCTTCTAAGACAACTTTATGTATTCCATAGCCTCTTTCCATTTCCCAACTAGTCTTTACTTTTTTCTTTTTCCTCTTTGCTTCTTTGGAATCTGATTATCTTATGATTAAAAGATTATTCATTTTTTTCAGGTTTTGGATATGATGCTTTATAATTCAGGCAGATCCTTGAACTGTTACTCAGATAAATATAGTAATAGAAATGTATATATAAAGAACTGAAAAATAGGCTTTTTCTATTGGGGAAAAAGGGTAAGAGGGGGTTTGATACAAGTGAAGGCTTCCCAGAGAAGCCAGCATCTGAGCTTGATTTTGAGGAACAGATAAGAGTTTTTCATGTATAAGGGAGGCAAGCCAACAGCAACAGCATGAGACGGGCAGTTAGGAAACAGCATGGTGTGTTCTGAGAATTATAGGCAGCATGATACCACTGGCATGAAAATGCTGCTGGGAACTGTTAGGAGTTAAGGTTTAAAACTTTTTTTTTAATTCCAAAGTAAAAACATTTTTAAAAAAATTCCAAGTAGTATGTTAATTTAGTAAACATGGTTTTTATTTGTAATATATTCATGAACTTTTTAAATGGCATTTTGAAATCTTTTTCCTATTGGTGTTTATTTACTTAAAATTTTTTGAATTTCGTTTATGCTTCAATTATGTCAATACAATAAATATTACTTTCAATGCTTTCCCTTCCTTTTGTGTAATTTATTCATAAAATACTCACTTTGCTCATACTTTTCATTTTAAATAAAGAAAAAAGACTGTATTTAACTAAAAGAACAGTACCCGAAGAAATAAAAGACAAAGTTTTTCTACATATCATCAATGTGTATTATTTATAATAGAAAAAAAAATGAATACACAGGCCTCCCTTGGACAGATAGTAAAATCTTGAAATGAGCAGAGCCTTGAGTCATAAGGATAGAAGGCAAAAAATTTGCACATGAATCTTAGTTGTGATATGTGAATTGCCACTCCCGCCTACAGTGCTTGCTTTCTAGGCCCATGTTTTTCTGTTGAAGGAAAAATAGTACCATACTGATTGCTCTTTCAGAGCATGTACTGCATCTGGTGAAACAACATTCCTCAAGGTGTTTTCACCCAGCTGGCACTCTGAAAGTTGGTTGCTTTGAGGCCATGAGAAACCTAGTAAATGAGAAACAGTTCTTTCACTTTTGCTGTAAGCTGACTGCCTTGTTCAGAAGCAATTTTGTGTAGGAAAATATCCAAATATCACAAAGTGTTGTAACCCATCTGGCGCTATGTATCTTCAGTGTTTTATAAAACCTGCTTCTGGGTAGTGATGTTCGTTATGAGAACAGTGAATTTCATGAACCCTACAGTCTGCATTTCTTTTGCTGTAAAATGAGTTTCTGGGTCAAAAAATAATGTGGTATGGTGAATAATTCATTTAGTAAGACTACAGATGTATTACTGATTAGAAGCATGGCAAGGAGGGAGGGCACTTCCACATCTAGAGTGGGCTGGTTCAAGTGAGAAATTACCAGTCCCTCTGAGATGAAGTGGGGCCAAGGTAATCAACCTGCTACTTGATGGCTGGCTCATCTCTGCAGTGCATTGTGTGATAGTGAGATTTTGATGTTTTTTTCTACTGGCAAATTAGGTGTTCAGTGGCTAAACTGGATTAGGATATTAGAACATCCTTGATGGGGAAAGTCTACACTGTCAAATCTATGCATAATCACAAACCTGTGCCACCATGACACCTGAATTTATGAAACTTGTGCAAATAATGAGATAGTTGAGGAAAAAAACTGACTTAACATCCACAGGTGATTAATAAGCAGTCATTTTGCCATTATGTGTTATGAACGTCCAATATACTATCTTGTAATAAATACCAGAACCTTGCTGTTTTCACACCCAACCAGACCAATAGCCATTCCCAGAGTCACATTGTGCCTGTTTTTTACTGGAAATGCATACTGACTTTAACTTCAGAGGAGATATATTACTTGTCACAGCACATTGGATCCCCAGGAATGTTATTAAGGTAGTAGGCTCCCAAAATTTTCATGTGTTTTATTTCCCACTCTGGAATAGATACATCTTAACAAGGGACCTGGAATACCTGCAATTTCTGCTTTACCAAGTTCCATCAGTGGAGAGTGGACCAACTTGTAGTCATGGGGAATGATAAGATAATAAAAATCCCTGTGGACTGAATTATGGCACTGAATTGATAGAGGTGTGAGACAAGACAGTGAAAATTTGTGGCTATACCTGCTTGATGGAAAATTTCTGATGTATGCTTATTGTGATGAAAGAAGAAAGCTTACCAAAATGATGATTATATTGGTATACTCCTTTATTTTGGTTTTTTGTTGTTGTTTAACTTTTGTTTTAAGTTCAGGGGTACATGTGCAGGATGTGCAGATTTGTTACATAGGTAAACGTGTGTCTTGGGGATTTGTTGTACAGATTATTTCATCATCCAGGTATTAAGCCTAGTATCCAGTAGTTATTTCTCCTGATCCTCCCACCCTCCGCCCTTCGATAAGCTGCAGTGTGCGTTGTTTTCCTGTATGTGTGCATGTATTCTCATCATTTAGCTCCCACATAGGTGAGAACATGCGGTATTTGGTTTTCTGTTCCTGTGTGAGTTTGCTTAGGATAATGGCTTCTGGTATACTCTTTTAAACACATCTGCAATAGGAAATGTAATTAAAGCTTCTAGTTGGAGGCTTTCTGGACTTGGATTGCATTCCAGACTCTTGGATGACATCGGCCTGGTGTGTGTGGGGGCTGTGTAGGGCTATAGGGCCTTCCCACCAGTGCTTCTCTGTGATCTTATTTGTGCTTATATTCTTCAGAGTTTTTCCTAGCTTTTCCCTTATACAATTTGTTGACTACCTTTCCTGTGCTGCTTTTACCCTTACAATTAGGTAGAATTTACCACCTAATGGTAAATGGTACAGTATGTCATAGAATAGTATAAAGCATTGAAATCTGATTTTTTCCTCTACATTTGTATTTAGTTTATTAATTTAGGTAATTCACATTTTATAAATGTAAAATATTAATTTAGAAACAAAGCCTTTTATCTCTTACATTTTACAACCGTTATATTCAAAGTTATATGCCTGTTTGACATTACTGGCTTTATGATCATCAGAGCTGCTTTTTGAGTCATCTAATTTTCAGAGCACATCATCTTCAGTTTTAGCTAAAGTTAGCTGTGATTCAGCTTTTTTTAATCTGTGTAGGATGTTGTCACTGGAAATTTTACCAAGAGCTTATAAACATTTGCGCAAATACTATGATAGGATTTTTTTCATTTGTACTGACTATGAGTATTTACAACCTCTTCAATGTAATTGTTTATTGCTTTTAAAAAACATATCAATATCTTATTTTTGAAAAACATTTAATATAAAGCACTCTTACATATGAAGTGAAATGAATAGCAAATGTATATGATTTTAATTTTTTTTTATTTTTGAGAGGAAATCTCGCTCTTGTCCCCCAGGCTGGAGTGCAGTGGTGTGATCTCTGCTCACTGCAGCCTCCACCTCCCAGGTTCAAGCGATTCTTCTGCCTCAGTCTCCCAAGTAGCTGGGATTACAGGCACCTGCCACCACGCTGGCTAATTTTTGTATTTTTAGTAGAGATGGGGTTTCACCATTTTGGCCAGGCTGGTCTTGAACTCCTGACCTCAGATGGTCTGCCTGCCTCGGCCTCTCAAAGTGCTGGGATTACAGGTGTGAGCCACCACGCCCGGCCTTAATTTTGTTTTTTTAAAAAGTCATTCAAAAATATGCCTGGAAGGAAATACATCAAAATGTTAACAATAATGTCTTGTGGTAGAATTACAGATAACTTTTATTTTCTGGATTTTAAAAATTCTTCACAATAAATAAACTTTATTTTTATAATGCGAAAATAATTTTCAAAGAGTTTATCCTAAGAATTCAAAATGGCTTAATGTTAGAAAACTCATTAATGTGATTCACCATATTAACTGATCATAGTAGTATAACCAGAGGACTTGGTGATCAGTTTGATGTGGGAGAAATGGAAATGTCAGAGGAATTTCTAGAACGCTTGATTTGGTAACATGGAGCCTAGGAAGCACTGTAGGATGGCAGAGAAACAAGTATGAGTTTGGTTTCAAGTAAGATGGATTTATATGCAGGCATATCGGTAGAAATGCATATGGTGGTAGATGATTGGAAATATAGGAGATCTGGAGTTTAGGAATATGGGAAATGATCATACAGCTTTCCTCAAGTAATTCACAAAGTAGTTGGGAGATTTTTAGTACACATGGAAATTAAAATGAATTAGTGTAGTTTGTTAAAATGTATCATTCTAAGCCTGGTATGGTGGTCATGCCTGTAATCCCAGCACGTTGAGAAACTGAGACTGGAGGATCACTTGAGCTCAGGGGTTCAAGACCAGCCTGGGCAACACAGTGAAACCTCATCTCTACAAAAAAAAAAAAAAATTAGTTGGGTGTGGTGGCTTATACCTGTAGTCCCAGCTACTGCAGAGGCTGAGGTGGGAGGATCTCTTGAGCCTGGGAGATTGAGGCTGCAATGAGTTGTGATTGCACCAGTGTACTCCAGCCTAGGCAACAGAGGAATACCCTGTCTCTCAAGATAAATAAATAAATTAATTAATAATAATAATTCTATAAGTACAATGAAAGAGGAAAGGGAAATCAGTAATAAGGACATGTGTATTTCAGGACCATTTTAGGAATCAGGTGATATATGAAGGTTGATGATGGATTGAGATTTAGATGTTCACTAGGGAAATACATAGGTTAAAGCATGTGATTAAAATATCTAAACTTGTCAAAGTGAGGTTTTCCAAGCATTCAGAGAAATTGTTTGGCTAGTTTAAAATGACTGTATTATCCTTAACCAAAGGATTAGCTAAATAAACATTTTTAATGGGTGTTTATTATTTAACAAGTATTTACTATGTCTCAGGCCCTGTTCTAAGTGCTTTATATGAATTAATAGCATTTAATTGTCACAAAAATCCTGAGTTAGGTACTGTTTTCAGCCCTATTTTATAGATGAGGAAATGGAGGCCTATAAACTTGCCCACGATAGTAAAATGGTGAAGCCAATATTTGAACCTGGGCCATTTACCTCTAGTCTGTGTTCTCAGCCACCATCTTAAAATTGTTACTCTCCATTTGTATACAAGTTTGTTTACAAATTCCAAAATAATGTCAGTAATTTGAGGTATATGCCGTTCCACTGAGTTGTTGATTTTCTTTATATGTTTATTTTTTGAGACGGAGTCTTTTTCTGTCACCAGGCTGGATTACAGTTACAAGATCATAGCTACTTCAGCCTCAATTTCCTAGGCTCAAGCAATCCTCCTGCCCCAGCCTCCCAAGCAGCTGGGACTACAGGTGTACTACGCCACACCTGGCTAATTATCTTTTTGTGTAAAGATAAGGTCTCATTTTGTTGCCTAGACTGACATAAAACTCCTGTGCTCAGGTGATTCTCCTGCCTCAGCCTCCCAAAGCGCTGGGATTACAGGTGTGAGCTACTGCGCCCCACCTGTCTTTGTTTTGTTCATAAAATTCCACACTGTTTCCACAAAGGTCTGTATCAACTACCTGTAACTGAACTTATCAATTTCATACTAATTCAATGTGCGTTTTTGAAATCAAGTGATAGTATTTCTCAGATTTTAAAAAAATGTATTTTCAATGTCAAGTGTTAATTTGTCTCAGGTATTAAGTAGGTAGTTAAAAAAATACTAACATTTGACTGGGAGTGGTGGCTCACTCCTGTAATCCCAGCACTGTGGGAGGCTGAGGCGGGCAGATCATGAGGTTAGGAGTTCAAGACCAGCCTGACCAACATGGTGAAACCCTGTCTCTACTAAAAATACAAAAATTAACTGGGCGTGGTGGCACACACCTGTAATCCCAGCTTCTCAGGAGGCTGAGGCAGGAGAATCGCTTGAACCTGGGAGGCAGAGGTTGCAGTGAGCTGAGATCGTGTCACTGCACTCCAGCCTGGGCAACAGAGCGAGACTCCGTCTCAACAAAAAGAAAAAGAAAATTAACATTTAGTGATACCCTTCCCCATGGCTCCAAGTGTCAGGAACCCTTTCATGTTATCCTTCCTGCAAAATAAACCAGAATGGATAAGGCTTTTGTTATTTCAGTGAGTCACAATGCTGCCATGAAGAAGTAAACAAGAGGAGCAATGCTTTATTGTGGATGGTAGATAGAGTTGAAAATATTACCTCTCCAGAAGTGTAAGAAAGCTAAGGCAAAACTGCTTCATAGAATTTACTTTATGGGTTCAAGTGTAAGAAATAAGGATTGTGCTTTCTTTAAATCTGAGTCCCAGGAATCATTAGACTTTTTTAAAAGATAGGGTCTTGCTCTGTCACCCAGGCTGAAGTGCATTGGTGAGGTCATAGCTCACTGCAGCCTCCAACATCTGGGCTCAAGTTGTCCTCTCACCTCAGCCTCCCAAATAGTGGGGATTACACCATGCCTGGCAATATTCTTTATACTTTAAGAAGTAGTTTTAAGTAACTTCCATAATCATTCTGTTTCTCAGAACTTCAAATGACCTAATCATTATATACAAAGCATTGGGGAAATAACTTTATAAAGCCTAGAATACTCTATGAGAAAATGCTACAGTCTTTATCCTTTTTTTTTTTTTTTTTAAGTCCTTTTAAGAGATGGAGTCTCGCTGTATTGCCCAAGCTGGAGCACAGTGGTTCCATCATACCTTCTGCAGCCTCCAGCTCCTAGGCTCCCAAGTGATCCTGCCCCCTCAGCCTCCCAAGTAGCTGGGACTGCAGATGCACACTACCATGCCCAGCTAATTTTTAAACTTCTTCTGTAGAGACAAGGTCTTACTATGTTGCCGAGGTTGGCCTGCAACTCCTGGACTCCACCATTCCTCTGGCCTCAGACTCCAAAAGTGCTGAGATTACAAGCATGTGCCACCATGTCCAGCTTATCTCGTTTGAGACAGAGTCTCTTGCTCTGTTGCCCAGGCTGGAGTGCAGTGGTGCAATATCGGCTCGCTGCAACCTCTGCCTCCTGGGTTTAAGCAATCTTTGTGCCTCAGCCTTCCAAGTAGCTGGATTATAGACGCCTGCCACCATGCCCAGCTAATTTTTCTATTTTTAGTAGAGACAACATTAAAAAGTCAACACTTTGCTGGTTCTGTGATTTCTTGGTGGTGTTGACTTTGACCAAATTTCCTACTAATTTAGATAAAAGTGTAGATATAACTTAAATAGTATTTGGATTTCTTTGACATCTTGAAACAAAATGACAACCATTTTCAAATACGCTTAACTGATTTTTAAAAGACTTTGTTTATAAAAGACATCATGAGTAAATGGCCTACGTAACTAACTCTCAGTTTGCCCAAGACTGTGGGCATTTGTGGATGCAGGACTTTTTAATATTGAACTGGCCACTCTGGCCTGAATAATTATCTGAAATAAAACTTTCTGTGAATTTTAGGAGCTTTTTCCAGTGTACTAAGTATTGCTTTAAAGAGTATTGTCCCTTACTTGCTCTTTTACCATAGTCTGTTGCTCTGGTAATATGAATTGTCTTTAAAGAGAATCATTTAAAAATTCTATTGAGAGATTAATGAATTAAGAATTGTTGGTATTTCTTCCCTTATAGGAAGAAAGAAAATATTTGACACTTATGGTTCAATTCTTTTTTTTACAGGTATGTTGAGTCGATGGGATGATAGTCAGAGATTTTTGTCTGACCATCCATACCTTGTATGTGAAGAAACTGCTAAATATCTTATTTTATGGTGTTTTCACCTAGAAGCTGAGAAGGTATTATTATGTGAACCTTGAGTTTCTGGGAACCTTAGTGGAAATCTGATTTCATACTTTATTGATGTTTTGTTTTATTTTCTACATTAAGCCCTTTAAAATAAAGCAGGAAGGTCATTAGATGAAATTACCATTTTTTGCTTTCAGATCTACTTGAGTTTAATGTGGGATTTTGTTGTTGTTGTTGTTGTTTCAGTTAGCATACAGAAACTTTTCCACTATGCTTTCTCTGCCACTCCACCCCCATCTCTCTTGTTTTCATATTGCTATAATCCTTTTCAAACTAATTTGAAAGTCATATTTTAAAAATCCAGACAGTAATCATGGTATTAAATCAAGTTCAGAGCAGGGTCTTCTTTAGTTATTCTGGTCCACATATAAATAAAAAAAAAAAAAACAAAAAAAACTAAGATATACTCTTTATATGTTTGTAAAGTATTTGACTTATAACTAAAGAGAGTAAAATCAAAAATATTCTAAAAATTCAAAATTTGAATCAGTATGCCAATTAAATATATTTATATATTTGTTTCTTATATCATTTAAATCTTTTTCAGAAGGGGGCTTTAATGGAACAAATAGCACATCAAGCTGTTGTAATGCAGTTTATTATGGAAATGGCCAAAAACTGTAACGTGGATCCAAGAGGCTGTTTTCGTTTATTTTTCCAGAAAGCCAAAGTAAGTAATTATTTGATATGATAAATGGGAAGATTTGGTCCCAGCTCAGACCTCTTTGTTCTATTCATATCAATAGAAGGCATCCAAGCAGGATGCCACAAGCTAAATTCTGTAGATTTTCTTATGAAAAGAAAATGTGTATTGCTATTTTCTTGCTAATTTAAACTTAAAAGAGCTATATAAGAGGCTGTACTACAGCATGTATATGAAATTGAGACCCATTTAAATGAATGTGTATATTCAGGAAACTTGTGTTCTATCATTAATTCATTCAGTAAATGTTGAGTGGCTAATGCAAAGCACAGCTGTTTCAGATGCTCAGGATGCATTATTGAGCAAAATAGATACAGGATTCTTCATGTGCAGAACTCAGCAGTTTAATGAGAAATCAGACTTTTATAAAGAAAAAATGGGAAGCAACCTAAAACTTCAGCAATTAAGGGAATAGTTAAAAATACCCATGGTACATAGAATATTATGTACTCTTTAAAATTATATTTATGGAACATTTGTAATGAGCTGAAGACATGCTTACACTATAAATTCACAGGAAGCAGTACATAGTAGATGATGTTGGCCATGTTGAGGAAAAATAGATGTCTAGAAAGATTAAGTACCCTTTCACACTCACAAGATTTGCAGTAATTTAAAAGCTACCCAAGAAGTAGAGCAATAAGAATTTGCATTCACTGCTAGTGGAAGTATAAATTGGAACAACCGCTTTACAAAATTTCCTAGTAAAGTTAAACAAGAGCCTGCCTTAACATCCAGAAATTCTCCTAGGTGTATACACCCTAGAGAGTAGATTCTCAAGGTGTGGTCCAGGAACCCTGAGGGGCTTCATGACCTTTTCAGGAGGTTCACTGTCCAAACTATTTTCATAATAATATCAAGATGTTATTTTTAATTAATTTTCATTTTCATTTTCTCAGTAGTGTACAATAGAGATTAATGTGGAAGTACAAATATGAGAATCTAGCCATCTTCTGTAAAGCCAGAAATTAGATTTAGAAAAATTGAAGGAAAAAGAAAAAGCAGCTTTCTTCTCACTAAATTTTTTTGTTTTGGAAAACAATTTTTTTTTTAATTAAAATGTTATTAATGGTAGTGTAATGAGTTTGTCATTGTCATTTTTAGTTAATGTTTTTAAAATTCCTCAGTTTTCATTTCTAACAGTAAATACTGACGGATATAACTCACATAAACAGAAACTCTTTAGGGTCCTCAGTAATTTTCAAGACGTAAAGAGAACTGCTGCTCTAGAGAAACTCTTACACGTATGTACTAGATTGCCATAATGTTTATAGTAGATTGTTCATAATAGCAAAAATCTGGGAACAATGAATAAATTGTGGTAGAGGTTGAGTATTCCTAATCCAAAATCCAAAATCCGAAACTTTTTGAGCATTGACATGACACTCAAAGGAAATACTCACAGATTTTGTGTTTTCAATTTAGAGATGTTCAACTGGTAGGTATAATGCAAATATTCCCAGATCTGAAAAAATTCACAATCTGAAAAACTTCTGGTGCCAAGCATTTCAGATATGCAACCTGTATATTCATTCTGTAAAATACTAGCCAACATCAGCATGGATGGAAAACAAGAGAGTGAATCAAACAAACCACAGAGTGATGTATCTGTTTAGATAGATACTAAATGGATATATCTAGTATCAACATTCTTATTTTGTATTTTTTTATAAAGCATTTTTTTAATAACGGGGAGAACTAAATAATATATTGTTGAAGGATGCATATATAAGCAGTAAAACTAAAGCAAAGGAATAATTAAGAAGACAAAAGTTACAATAATGATAACCTCAGGGAGGGAGGGGAAATGCTCTTGAGAACTGGTTTCTAGGATACTGGTAATGATCTATTTCCTAATTTCTATGGGCACATAGTGGGGGTGTTGCTGAATAAACTGTGCATATGTCTTTTACATGCTCTTCTGCACATAGGATATATTTGAACATATACAATTAGAAGTTAAAAGGAAATATACCAAAAGTTTAACTTTGGTTATACTTGTGTGGTGGAATTATAAATAATTTCCATTTTCTTTTTCATGTACTACAATGAACATTTCCTTTTATAAACATAAAATTATTATTTGTATATTAAAAAAAAACTGTCAATGTGGCAGTAGTCCTAACTTAAATACCCTAAACTCTTCTGAAATGCAACCGAAACACGAAGTTTTCCTGAAACAGTTGAACTTTAATAGCAAATGCTTGACTTGGTATTTTAGCTAGGCTGCTTCTGGTGACTAGTCTAAACTTTTGTTTATTTTTAGAGACAAGGTCCTGCTCTGTCACTCAGGTTAGAGTGCAGTGGTGCAATCATTGCTCACTGCAGCCTTGAACGCCTGGGCTCAAGCGATCCTCCTGCCACAGATTCCCAGGTAGCTGGGACTACAGGCACATGCCACCATCCCCAGCTAATTTTTTGTAGAGACATGGTCTCCCTGTATTGCCCAGGCTGGTCTCGAACTTCTGGGCTCAGGCTGTCCTCCTGCCTTAACCTTCCAAAATGTACAGGCATGAGCCACCACACCTCGTCTCTTCTGAATTTTTACTTGACACTTAGGAGTAGTAAAAAACATAATTTCCTTTTCATCTTACATTAATGGATGTGTTTAAAAAAATAATGGAACATGGCCAAATCATATATATTGTTTGACATTTACTTTAACAAAGTAAAACTGAAAGGCACTGGTCTTCAATCTTAACATTGTATTCTTAATAATACTTTTTTTAAAAATTATGAAATAATCACTTTCATGATATGCTTACTTTGTTCCAGGGACTATTCTAAGCACTTTACATGGATTAACTCATTAAATTCATATAATATTTTATGAGGATTACTATTGCTATCTTATGGGTGAAGAAATTGGCATAAAGAAATTAAGCAAGTGGCCCACACATTACTTAATAATACAAAATCTGTCATCACTATATCTAAATCCCTAAACCTTAAGCATGCAGTGAGGCCAGCAATTGTGCCTCTCAATTTTCAGAAAGAATACTTTTGGATATGACATACTGTGTGTCCACACAAGTTCTTATAAAGCGAGGTGCTAAAATGTAATTAAGGAAGTTCTTCCTAAATTTACAAGAAGATAGGATGGCAGCACAGAACATTCTCTGCGTTATTTCAATAGATGCTGATGCTGATAAGTAATCCACAGGTTTTAACCTGATTACACAACCTAAAATCCATTTGACAAGATCTCTTCCGCTACTTGAACTTAAAGCCTGCATTCTATTGGTAGGACAAATCTCTGTATCATTTCTCTATATTCAGAAGAAACATAAACAGAGGCAGCTGCCAATAGGGAGTTGCCTAAGAGTTCCATTCCCTCGACCTAAGTTATCATACTTTTTCTTTCCCTAATATTGAAAAGAAGGTACTTGCTTAACTAGAACAAGAAGATAGTTCCATAATGATGCTGACTGTTGAATTCTATTTGGTTTTCATAGCACTTATAAATAGGGAATATAGAGTTAGAAAATTACTAGGAACAGGTAATAGTGCACCTTCATTAATTGTTGGAGGATTAAAAGGTTTTAAGAATATCCCTTGATTGTTTGGTAGTGGGAGGAAGGTAGAATGAATTTGACAGATTAAACGAGGACTATTTTGGATCCTGTTAAGGATCCAGATAAATCAAGGAAAATACAGAGAAAGCCTTCTTTTCTTTTAGTTGTGTGCGTATATATAGGGAGGGGTTGTTTTTTATTAGCTTATTTTGTTGAAGCAGAAGGAAATGGAGCAAACCAATTGTTAATGTTCCTATAAATCAGGTAGTTTTCACAAATGTGACAGGGATCATGGTGGTTTCTATATTTGGACTATTCACCTTGTCGTTACTTCCTCCACTTCAAACCTGTTATATGCTTTCTGGAATTTACTATGTCTAGAAATCTTGAAGAACACAGTCTTTGTTTTTTGTTTGTTTGTTTGTTTTTTCTAGGCAGAGGAGGAAGGTTATTTTGAAGCATTCAAAAATGAACTTGAAGCTTTCAAGTCAAGAGTAAGACTTTATTCTCAATCACAAAGTTTTCATCCTATGACAGTTCAGAATCATGTTCCCCATTCTGGTGTTGGATCTATAGGTTTATTAGAATCCTTACCACAGGTAAGTTGCAAAAGTAAATATTTATTTTATAAGCATATTAGTTCACATAATTTTTGTTATTTTGCCAAACTTTTTTTTTTTTTTTTTTTAAATTTGTGTTACCATTTTACATATTCCTGCCTCAGAAGATAACTGTTGAATCTTACTTCATGCCATGTTTTGGTACCGAATCTCACCTCTTAAGTATTTAGAGATACCAGATTTCCTCTCCTTTTAATGTAGTAATGATTAGTTATACCTAACCATTCTTAAGAACAAATCTTAGCTATTGATCCTCTCAGTCATAAACTCTTCCAGATGGCTCCCTCAGGAACTTCCTTAAAACATCTCATTCTGAGTTAGAACTATGCCATTTTGATTTTTTTAGATGAATTAGCTTCAAAGTGGACATGCAAGTGGAACCAGTGTGATCTGTTGCTTAAGTTTATTTAGTATTTTCTTGTTAAATGTTGGTATTGTCTACCAGATGTAACATTTTTAGAACACATTAATGTAGCTGATAATATTGTATCTGGTAATATTGGCCAACTGTTTGAGCCTCTTTGAGTCTTCAGTGGTTTGATCAAGGTAAAACCATGTCATATAGGCAGCAAGAAAAAATTTACATCAAAAAGGAGAAGTGACCAGACCACTGGTCTGCCTCATGCTAGTTAGGATTACAAGTTTAAGTTATTAGATAATTCCTACCCATTTGATTTTACTAGTAGCACTTTAATAGACCCCAGTCATCTCTCATTTCCAGGCTCCAAGATTTTAAGACCAGCTTTAGCCAGTTTAATCTGTTGCCTACATTATGAGAAGGAAAGTCTTATTCAAAAGACAATGCAAGGAGAGTCCTATATTTAGTTTTAAACCTCATAAAGTGCTAAAAATTGAGATTTTCAATGACTTGACCTTATGTCACTGTAATTTCACCATTCCAATTACATGTATGTCCTTTAAGGAAAGTGATTGATCATATTTACCCCAGTCAAAAATATTATTCTCAGGAGTCTCTGAGCCTACTCTGGCTCTAGAGGCTGCCTGGGAAAAAAAAAAAAAGTCTCAAGGATAGAAATAAATGTTTGATTTTTAAATAATTACTAATGTTCCCCCTTAGTTAGAAATGTAAGGAATATTCCCTCTACAGATTATCTCTTAATTTTATTTAAATTCAGTGATGATTTTTCTCTTCAGTTCCTAAGAAATAGCCCATAGGGAAGTCGTTTTTCCAGGGGAATTCTGGAACCAAGTCACTGTGAAATCCAATATATAAACCTCCTGCAATTAAAATGTCACATAATGCAGGAGAAGGAAAAAAAGAGACTTTGGAAGGATGTAACTGATTCTAAACATAAGAGGGAAAAAGGTACACATTATAGTATCTTAGCCTTTGTTATCAAGAAGTTTCCTCTGGTTTGAGAGAAGTAAGTCCTTGTTACACATATTAGATAGCAACTGATATCAGGTGCTAGGCATCCCTTATAGTCATGGGGGGACTAGAATTATACAATTCTGACACTTTTGTATTGCTGATATTATCAGGGTTATTCAGATTTAATTAAGCTGGGCTAATCTCCTTATGGTGGGAGACCAATTCCTTATGGTAAGCAATTTGAGCATCCTGGTGTAGTCCTTCTAAAGGATACAAGGGCTGGATAAAATTTCAGTTAGATGCTTGCTACATGTGCAGAAAGGATTATCAACTAATTAAGGGAAATAAAATGAGAGGACACTTGAGGGACCAAATCATCAGTTTAGAGGTTTGGAAGAAAAATCTTACCATAATAACATCTCATTTTTATATCAGTTTATAGGTTGCAAAGCACTTTCATACGTATTATTTAATCTTCTCAAATACCCTGTGATTCATTTTCATTCATTTTTATAGATGAGTAAACTGAAATTCATAGAACTTAAGTAATTTGCCTGAAGTCAACACAATAAGTGATGAATCTAATATTCTACTTTTGGATTTCTGTTATACTTCACTGCTTATTCACCTATACCACAGACTGTTGAGTCATATGTGTTGAGAATGTTACTAGATGAAAATATGGGACTGTCAATGAAATTTAAGTATAGGTTAGGTTGGGTATACCAATTCCTTCTGTTTTTTTAAAGTCTCTGTATGATAGTATCTTACAGTTCTTAGGAAGATGGGTGGATGAGTTTTGGAGAATCTCCTCAGCCAATTCTGTTATTCAAAGTTGTATCATGGAAAACTGGAGCCCAGTCTTAATAGAGTAATTGTAAGCTCTCTTCCAGAGAATTAGGTTTGGATTGTCAGAAAAAGGGCTTAAAGCTGTTTTTTTGGAAAATGAGACAATGTAGCAAGAATATTGGTCATTTTTGATAAAGCTTAAGTGTGGGTAACCATTTAGCTTTTAATTTCTTTTTTTTAATAATTGACAGCAATTGTTTGAAATAAGCCAAATACCATTCATTATCCTTAGTTTTGAGAGGTCTAATCCAAGGCCTTTTGGATATAGATATAACAGTTACTTTAGGTTTATCCTATAGGCTAGCTTTTAATTTTACTAAGTTGTGAATTTTGTTCTCCTTGAGGCTTGCTTTACTAAATAGAGGCAGGATTAAAACTGAGGCCCAGTGTGAGTGTCCCGTCTCAGTCAGTTGTCTCTGCTATGTCCTTCCTAAAGACCTGATTGGGAATAATCCAAACTCCAGCTAGCTTTTTGACTTTTAGAATAAAGGAATCTCACAAAGTGTTGTACTTTCTTAGGAGGATCTTTAGAAAACCCTGCCTCCCAACCTCCTATTGGATGGTGAGGAGGATCTATCCTGTTTGACTATTGTCCTCATTGGTGTTTATTAAATAAAATAAATACAAGTAAAACTAGTAATACAAGTGGTAAAAGTCTTAAGTAACTAGCAGACATTCGGAACAATTGGGTAGACAAAATTGAATTGGGGAAGAATTTTCTAAAGTTCTGGATCTTAAGGGCTATACCCTTATTCATGGTGCTTTAACAAATAATGGTTTTATTTTTGCATTTATTGAGTAAGATTTTATGTTTTCTATTCCCAGTTTTTGAAATTGACATAATATTTATGAGTGATGCTTGTTTAAAAAATCCCGTGGTTTTATTCTGTTTAAAAAATAAGGGTGTAAATACCTCTCAAAAGCGTACAGATTTCTCACTGAGTTTGTTTTAACCTTTGTGAAACCAAAGTAGACCCTGAAGATATCCAGTTTTTACCCAGTAAATTTTTTTCTTTATTCAGATGATTTGCAGTTTTAGTATTTACTGTTATAATTAGATGGTAATCTTAAAAATGCATTGCTGACTTCAAACCATATTTAAATTATCAGTAGCTGTGTATATATAATCACATGGAAGTTGTAGCCTTGCCTTGTATGATTAAATGGAGAAGAAAGGTGGTATTTGTTAACATTTCTATTTTTCACATGTATCATTCTTTTATGACATCTCATAGGTGATAGCATCCTATTTTTTTCTTTATTTTCTTGGAATTCAGCCCAAGTCTCTTTCCAAAGTCCATCTTCTTTCCTACTGCTCTACTACACTGCAGAGAAATAGGACTGTGAAACTGAATATATATGTATATGCTGTCATAAAACTGGTTATAATGTGTTTTTTTTCTCCCCCCCACAATCCACCTTTTCTTTTTCCCCAGAATCCAGATTATCTTCAGTATTCTATCAATACAGCTCTCTGCAGCTTAAACTCAGTGGTACATAAAGAAGATGATGAACCCAAAATGATGGACACTGTATAATTTGGTTAAGACTGCTGAGGCCAAGTGCTATTTTGTTACAAGAAAGGAAGAACTTGGCTATTTTCTTGACACTTTTATGGGTGCTGCACTTTATTTTTGTTTGGTTTTTGATGGGAGGGAAAGAGTACTGAAATGTTTTGTAAACTTTTTTTTAATGTGCTGCTAGGTTTTTTGTTTTGTTTTGTTCTGAAGAGAGGAGTGGTACCATATGTTGCAGGAAGTCAAACTGGACTTTTTGTGGCTACTAAATTTGCCTTTAATCTTATTGTTCTCAATTTTGGAATCAAGTATGAAAATCTGCACAAATGCAATGTTTACAAGAACTGGTTGATTCTGGGAGGCATCTGCTACAGTCTCTTTTTATATGGATATGTACATGTCCTATTCTACAAAAATGATTAAAGATAAAAACGTACTTGTATCCCACTGCTAATTTAGCTGTCAAATCTGGTATTTCATCACATTAAAAGCAATAAATCAGTAGTTGGTAATCTACTTTACTAAGTAAGTTGGGGGGTACAATTTTTAAAAGTCTTAACTCTTAAATACTTGACTTTCGGCACCATCAGTTAAATCCTTGACTATAATACAAATTTGATATAGACATTACATTTACCCTCAAATGATTCTCAAAACTATATTCCTTAGAATTTGATTTTACCCTGCTGACTTTAAGAGTTATAGTAATATCAAAAGTGATGAGCTAATACAGATTTTAAATAAGAATAACTTCAAGCTCACTCTTTCTTAACATAGTCTGGGATCTCTCAGGGAGTAAGTTTTAAAAGAATACTAATGACTCATAAGAACAACAGGAATAATAATCTGATTTTTAAATTTGTGGTTATTGTTTCACTCTCATGTAGCCTTTTTAATTTTTTTTTTTTTTTTTTTTTTTTTTTTTGGTTTTTGATGTAGCCTTTTAAAAAAGGACTCTTAAAAATGATTTTTTTTTTTTTTTAAGCAAGAGAAATCTTGTTGTGCTAACTGCCTTGAGCTGCCAATTACCTATTTCTGAGAATTTGGTGACCCTTATTGGTAATGACGGCATTTACAACATTTGGCATTTCCCGTTTTTCAGCTCAGTTACCATAGAATGCTTCCAAGCTTTACTACTTCCTCGGTAAGTCATTTCAATTATGCCAGGATATTTGATTTAGTTTATGTAGAATTAGGTAACAAAGCTAATTATGCTATCCTTATTATTGAAGGATTAATCTTATGACTTAGACATGAGCTTTGGTTATATTTGGGTGTAGTCTTTGGCTAAGTACCCATTAAGACTAATAGCAAACACTTGGAAGGTGGCTAACTGGGACTGGGAATACATGTCTCAACTTGAGAAACCAAATAGTGCTAAGGGACTCAGGGTGATCAGACCTGTGACCTTGGCCTCATTTGTATTTTGTTTTAACTGAGGTGATCAGACACTTAGTACCCTAGAAATGGACTGGAATTATTGAATCTTCTTCTGTAACATCACAATCTTCCTGGTTTTCAGAATAAAAGTCTTTTTGTGCTTTTGATATAAATATATACTCTATAATAAAATGTTTGACTAATTTACATAGTAGTGTTTGTCAGCCTGTACTTTTTTTTTTTAACCCATGACCTAGTCATAGACATTTTTTTCTTTTTGTTCTGTTCTGAAGCAAGCTCTTATTTTTCCCTTTCTACCAAATTGAGAGAATGGGCAGACACAGGAGCCATATTCCCAGTTTCACAGAAATGTTACTTGAATTATTATTTTCCCTTCTTTCCCAGGATTTGCCTGTAAGCATTCAAATGGTTTTGAATTTCATTTTGCCTTCTTTAAGTTAGAGGTATTTAATGACTGAAGACTGGCGGGAGAGAAAGTATCAACAAACTGAGTAAACTATTCTTGAGGGGTTTTGTTTCTAAAACAGGAATTACTGAAAAGACATTCTTTGAAACTTGATTTATATATTTTTACTTGCAAAAGAAAATACTGTGTTTTGAGTATGTAAGTGTGATTTGGTTTGTTTTGGGAACCATTGACTGATGCCATAATTTGCACTTAAAGACCATAAATTACATAGTTACCCGTACTTTAGTACTAGAAACAGTAAATTGACATCCTTGAACTAAATCCTACCAAATGAAATGTCCTTTTTTTGGTTTCTTAAGAAATAAAGAGTATACTAAGCAAAGGGATTATTTATATTTCAGGTTGGACAATTTACCCTAAACAAATTAAACCATGGAAAGTGCACACACATGAATGAAACTTTTTTTTACATCAAAATATCATCAAAGATTCTTGTTTCATTTGATAAAATTAATATTTGAATAAAAAAAATTTTTTAATCAAATAGCTGTCCATTTATTCTCTGTTAACTCTGTCATTGTTTCAGTGGTAGTGAAGATAATATTGACTTAAAATTATTACTGTTAGGTAGATGGGTAACATTCTCTTCCAAGTATACCATTAAGTGGACTCTTTCAAATTTTGCCTAATGAGCTCACAATCTCTTAACTTTTCTTTAGGAAAACCAGGTCCTCCTCTTCTTTCAGACTGGCATATCATATTACCCTTTTAAAAATGAATGAATGTCTGGGTGCGGTAGTTCACACCTGTAATCCCAGCATTTTGGGAGGCAGAGGTGGCGGGTCATGAGGTCAGGAGATCGATACCATCCTGGCCAACATGGTGAAATGCCGTCTCTACCAAAAAATACAAAAATTAGCTGGGCATGGTGGCACGTGGCTATAGTCCCAGTTACTCGGGAGGCTGAAGCAGGACAATTGCTTGAACCCCGGGAGGCAGAGGTTGCAGTGAGCCAAGATGGCGCCACTGCACTCCAGCCTGGCAACAGAGTGGAACTCCAACTAAAAAATGAATGAACATGCAGCCCAAAGAACATGAATCTGTTTTAGTAAGTGGATTTTCTTACAGGATGAAAAAAGTTGATTGTAGGTTTAGGCAAGGTGATCCTGAAGTTAACCTTGGGGTATTTTCAGAGGAGAACAAAATGTCAGTTTACTTTTCTAAGTCAGTCATGTATTTCAGTTCTTAAATTGGTGTGGGACAGAACCGAGGTACTTGTCTGGGTTGAGGTTAGGCTTTCCATTTCAATTTTGCCACTATAGCAAACATACTTTTAACAAAACCCTTAAATCCACCCATTTCTTATCTGTAATGGCCATGGACATGTATATACAATTGCATAGCTCTGAGAAGTTGATTTATCTGAAAATTATTTGTTTACTGTGTGAGCCAAGGGGGTCAGGGGAGGGGGACACAAGGGTGAATATAAGTTCATTCTCGATTGTTTACCATCTAATATGAAGTGAAACCAGTCTCATAAGCTTTGAAGAATTAGACTTGTTTGATCTTCTCTAAATATAGAAAATGATTTTTAAAATTCCCACATCTTTCACATAGTTAACAGCATGATTCTTCATGTTATTTACACATCAGACATTTAACTTGGAATCCTTTAAAAAAAGATGACACAGTGCTGGACTGATTGACATTTTGGCATGACAGTTTATTCAGTGCTATATACGAAAAAACTCAGTGTTTATATCATTTAGTGAGCTAAAAACAAAAAGCAGGAGGGGGATAAGGGCTCTACAAAGCATATTGGCTTTTACCAGAAGCTTTAAGCATAGCTACACTATTTTAACTGTTTAAAATTTTTTTAACCATAACTTTCAAGATGAAAATCTTTAAATGCAAAGATAGGAAAGCTATTTCTACAGTTTATCAGGGTCTGAAGTTTTTGTTTGTTTGTTTGTTTGTTTGTTTTTGGTCAATGAGAAGACAACATATTCTAAAATACAAATTCTTGTTGTTGGTTGCAAGTATAGCAATTTAACATAATTTGAGATCTATAATTACAATGATTTGTTGTTAGTATAGGGCAGTTTTGTCACAAGTTATGAGGATCCAAAGTATCTTGCTAGAATGCCATTATATATAGCTGGGGGGAAAGTAGCCACAGCGTGGGGCTTAGAAATTTGAGCCAGTATTTAAACTATTTCAAATGGAACTGACAAATTTCTGGATGGTGTTAACAACTGCCAGTTTGCATTTCCCACGGTACACTCTGCTTACAAAAGGTATAGCAAAATAACTTTTACTCTATAAAATAAATGGGTTGAGGTGCTGTTCTCACTGGCCTTTTTTTTTTTTTTTTTTTTTTTTTTTTTTTGAGACGGAGTCTCCTTCTGTAGGCCAGGCTGGAGTGCAGTGGCACAATCTCGGCTCACTGCAACCTCCGCTTCCTGGGTTCATGCCATTCTCCTGCCTCAGCCTCCCGAGTAGCTGGGACTACAGGCGCCCGCCACCATGCCCGGTGATTTTTTTTTTTTTTTTTTTCTGTATTTTTAGTAGAAATGGGGTTTCACTGTGTTAGCCAGGATGGTCTCAATCTCCTGACCTTATGATCCACTCGCCTTGGCCTCTGAAAGTGCTGGGATTACAGGCGTGAGCCACCGCGCCCAGCCTCTCACTGGCTTTTAACAAAAATGTAATAGTTTCTCCTAGCCATGGCATTCAACTCCATACATGTATTTCCATGTGGTACATAAATCTTAATGATAGTCATTACAGAATTATTTTTTTGGGTGGGAGCAGTGACTTACACCTGTAATCCCAGCACTTGGGAAGCTGAATCGGGAAGATTGTTTGAGGCCAGGAGACGAGCCTGGGCAACATATCGAGACACCATCTCTACAAAAAATAAAATTAGCCAGGCATGGTGGTGCACACCTGTAGTTTCAGCTACTTGGGAAGCTGAGGTGGAAGAATCGCTTGAGCCCAGGAGTTCAAGGTTACAGTGACCCAATTATGCCATTGCACTCCAGTCTGGGCAATGGAGTGAGGCCCTGTCTAAAAAAAATAAAGAAAAATGTTGTATTACAGTCATATTCATTCCTAAAGTAATGAATGTACATGCAAACTTTGGGCTGTTTTGGGGTGGGGAGGGAATGGTCACAGGAAATAAGAGTCTTAATTCTCATAGTCATGTTCTTCCACTCCTCACTTTGATTTCCAGATCCCCTAAGGGTATTATGAAGGCAGGCGTGGCTACCATAGCAGGAGATGAAGTATTGCATAAACCGAAACCAGCCTATGGACTGTTTTAAGATCATTTATTAGAACAGTCATTCGGAAGCCACTGAGACATCAGGCAGCAGAAAGGAAGGTGGGATGAAGCAGGCCCTGCGAAGGACCAAGGACAAACAGCCACAGTTACGAAATTTCATTTTATTCTGATAAAGACTGATGTATGCCGATAACCTAGTGATAATCCATAAGTTTGGTATTTCACAACAGTTTTTAGAAAGCACCTAAGATTAACATTCAAATAAGGCATTATAGAAAGTTTTATAAAGAATGAAGTGTTTACTATAATTCTTTTAAAAAACCTTGGTTCATCTTGAAAGATTGATGAATTTTTTAAATATCAGAAGAAAAGGGAAATAAAAATTTTCCCCCAAAATACATAAGAACCACTTACTGGCACTTGTATTTTAAATACCTGGGAAAAAAATGGAACGGATTTTTAAAGGCAGTAACAGCTTGTAAGAGGGCTTGTTTCATTTGACTTGGCATCAAGTAAAGTAAGAGTAAATATGCCATGGAAGACATAATCAAATTTTTCCTCCACCTCTCATATTTCCCCACTTCTACCAGACCACACAGTACATCAGCAACCATCCTTTAGATTCCAATTTTTAAATGGCTGATCAGATGACGCCAATAGAGTTCTTTCTTCTTAAAATATGGTGGCAGTGAATGCTAACAGGTACAGATTTCTTTGATCAGGAACAAAGAACTCCTTCAGGAAACTCACTCACTTTCCAGGTCCTTGTTAACCTATCATGTAAATTCTTTTTATTGGTACATTTGTTTACTAATTATGATTGATTGCTATTTATGCCAAGGGAGCATTTCCCAGGCATGCCTCATCTATTCACTAATGACAAAGTATGCTTACTTTATTTACATAGTGCCACGGGTTTTCTCTTTTTTTCTTTTCTTTTTTTTTTTTTTTGGCGGAGGAGATGATACTATAACTTGTTATTTATCAGGGCAGATCATACATTTGGATCAAAAAGAAAAACCAGCAAGTAGATCCTAAAACACATTTCTTAACCTGAGTCACATCTGAAAACACAGACTTGAATTACATTTTGTTGAAAATTCATTCAACTTTGGTGCTTGTAAAAGCACTTGTGTCAATTTCTGACATAAATCATAACCCTCAGTACATACGTATTTTCAAAGGAAACAAGTCATCTTAAAGTAATATTTTTCTATATGCTAATTGATACATTTTTATAGCAAATTGAAAATTCTGAGTAAACTAAAAGTATGCTTAACAAAATAAATACAGCATATATGGTTAACATATACATTTCTTAGTGTAAAGGCAGCAGTGAATTTGTGTCTCACAATAAATCTGTAAATCCAGTTGCTTTCTTTCTGGAATTTTATATAGTGTCTCACCATGTTCCACAATGCTAGAAATGTTTTTTTGGCATCAATCTATGCAAAAATTTCTGACTACATATTTTCTCCAAATGACATGTAACTTTTTTTTAACTTTTCCAGAAAAATATGGAAACTTTATCAACCACTTGTTAACTGAACAAAAAGTTAGACTACTACCAAATGCTCTTTCAATTTTGCTCTAACAGATGTTTGAAAAGTTCAGACATCGCTGATGTTTTTGAGGATAACTGCATAAAACACCAGATGATTTCAAAGGATGAATCTTAGTATCCGACTCATTTGGCACATCCTTAGTATCCAGAATAAAATCAATAGAAATAAAAGTAATATAATTTTCAAAGAATTCATACATACTGGAAGTCTTAGGAAAAGCAGCTTCTAAATGGAAGGACTAGGAGGTTTGCCCATCTTACTATTAATAGTTACACACATTTCTCCTCATGGAGTAACTGAAGCTTTCTGGCTTGTTTGTGGAACTTTAGTTTGTAGGAAAGCATACACATAGGGCCAAATCTTATTAGTTTCTGTTCCGGAGAATGTTTCCAACACTCCTTTTTTCCTAAAGATGAAACAAAAACAAAACAAACAAACACAGGTCTGAGTCTTCCTAATAAGCTCTTTCAAAGCTTTTCTGTAAATGATGATAATGTAGATGTAGGAGTCTTGGTAAGTATGGGTTTGTGTAATCAGGAGACAAAGGCACTTGGCCAGGCATTGGAAAATTTAGATTTTAGTTTCAGTTGTGCTCTCTGGCTTACATAAATGGGTGCTTAAAAAAATAACAGCACCTATCATTTATTTTATTTATTGAGCATGCACTGTGTGTCAAAGGCTGTGCTACATGCTTTACATATAATAGTTTGTTTAATCCTTTCCAAAGCTCAAATTTTCTTATTTTACTGTTAAAAACATCTCTTTGTAATGTAACTTAGCCCAAATCACCAAGTTGGTAGTACATTTCCAAACAGAACCTGCTAAGATACCAGAACACCCGTCAGCTTTTTTTTTCTACTTAACTCCTTTGCAAAAGCTACTTTCCAATACTTGAGTATCTTTCCTTTTTGCCTAGGCCAACGTTTATTTTTTCCTCTACTCCACTCTTCTGAATTTTAACAGAAAGGGGAATAAAAAGTGTTGGTTTTACTGGGTTTCCTATTGACTGTCTTCATTTCTCCACAGGCAGATTTGTCTAGCTTGTCACTAGACCAGCAGCCAAAGTCTATTTTATTTATTCCAGTTTCCTGTGGATAATATGGTGAGGAGTGAGAATCAGAATCCTGGGGTTGCTTTTCAAGCCACACAGATTCCCTCCAGAGATTCTGGCATTCCTCTTGCTAACACCCCTCGTCTAGCCCATGTGTACACCTACACATATACACACTGGTTTAAAGGCTGCAAAAGGGCAACCTAAGAACTCTGGCTTATTACTTTATGAAAACAGGATCCCTCATACCTTTGCAGCCCTTCTTACTAGGTTTTCAGGGGTTTCACTAAGGACAAAAGCATTCCTTCTTGATACCTCATAAAATTCGCCACAGTTAACTTAAATATCACCCACTGTTTTCTTGGTAAGAAACATCTGCTAAGGAGGGAAATTATGCAAATACAGCATTCGTAGGGTATGAGAAACCCCCCTGCTTCTAAATTCACTGGCACCTGGTACAGCTTTCAAGGAAGCAAGCTTCTTAACTGTTGTAAGCCTCTTGAAGAGCCACTTTAAAAATCAAACCAGTGTCACAAGTGGGTTAATTGCTGAGGGCACCATTGCAGGCACCTATTTGATCCTAAATCGTGGGTGAACATTTGTCATTTTAATTTCTGTGTAATAAAATGGAACCAGCTTCAACAACTGGTCCTCCAAAGAGTAAGGGCATCGTGTTATTTGTCAACATAGACCAATTACAATGTCCCACAGCTAAGAGTTTTTTCTAAAACAACCAACAATACAACCATCAGCATTTTTAAATAACAATGCTGACTATTACTAACATTCTTGCAAATAAACTTTCAGTTTTTAGTTAAGTCTCGCCCTAGTTCTATGTGTGGGAGCTGAGAATGAAAAGCTTGAATTAGGCCAGGTGTGGTGGCTCACGTCTGTAATCCCAGCACTTTGGGAGGCCAAGAAGGGTGGATCACTTGAGGTCAGGAGTTCAAGACCAGCCTGGCCAACATGGCAAAACCCCGTCTCTACTAAAAATACAAAAATTAGCTGGGCATGGTGGCACGCGCCTGTAGTGCTAGCTACTGGGGAGGCTGAGGCACGAGAATCTCTTGAAGCTGGGATGCAGAGGCTGCAGTGAACTGAGATGGCACCACTGCACTCTAGCCTGACAGAGTGAGACTCTGTCTCAAAAAAGAAAGAGAGAGAGAGAGAGAGAGAGAGAGAGAGAGAGAGAGAGAGAGAGAAGAGAAAGCAAAAGCAAAAGCTTGAATTAACAGCAAGAGGCAGCAAAAGCCAGAAGCAGCCTAGAAAGACTTCTCAGATATCTCCTAAGATAAGGACCCGCATCATTCACTTCATCTTCGCAGCCTTCCTCAACTGCCCTTCCTACACTTTTTTTTTTTTTTTTTTTTTTGAGACATGGTCTCACTCTGACACCTGCACTCTGGACTGCAGTGGTGCAATCAGAGATCACTGCAGTCTCGACCTGCTGGGTCCAAGCAATCCTCTTACCTCAGACTCCCCAGTAGCTGGGACTATAGGCGTGTGCCACCATGCCTGGCTAATATTTTTTAATGTTTTGTAGAGACAGAGTTTCACCATGTTGCCCAGGTTAATCTTGAATTCCCGCCTCTTCGATCCTCTTGCCTTAGCCTCCCAAAGTGCTGGGATTATAGGCATGAGCCACCGTCTCAGGCCCCTTCCCATATTTTGATACTTTGACAGAACAAATCCCAACAACCCCTGGTACTTCACTGCATTGGGGGATTATCTATTCATAGCCTTGCAGTGGTGGTGTTATATGCCCAGCAACAATGCATTCTCCCTTCCTCTGGTTACTTTTGGGAAACAACCTCTCCATCAAACTCAGTTGACAAGGTTCAGGAGAGACTGTCCCCACTCCCCATCTTCAAGGATGGACATGATCAGAGCTAATCGGTGCCAACCCCAAGACTTTTGCTGGCAAAAGAGGCTCTTTGCTGCTGGGGTTTCTGACTAGTAGGAGGTAAACTGGAAAGCTGAGGGGCTGCTACACAGGGACGGCACACCTGAGACTGAAGCCAACATAGAACAATGGAGCTGAGTGACTGAGGCCTGATGATAGGTGTTTTTGAACACCTGGGACCCATCCGTCTATCTTTGACTTTTTAGTTATATTACCAATAAATTCCCCTTTTACTTAAGCTGGTGTGAATTAGGTTCTTAGTTAATATAAGCACATATCACATTGTATGATATATACTGTTTACCCAGCTCCCCACCTCACCCACATACATAGTTTCTTGGAGCCTGACAAGGACTGGATCTAATTGTCCATGTGGACCAAGGGCCTACCACAGTGTCAAGAGAGTAAACAATAATTGCTGACAATGAATGATTTAATAGACACCAGGGCTGTTATAGGACTTCCCAGGATCTCTCACTTAATTCCTTTAACAACCCTGTAAAGCAGATGCTATTTAATATTGCCTGACTTTACAAATAAGGGATTTGCAGCATGGAGGTTAAATAGCTTGCCTAGGGCAAAAGAGATGGTAATTTTCAGAACCAGCCTCATTAAACAAATGACAAAATTATAGCAACAGTTACTATAAAAAGTGGTTTGCCAACGTTGTAATTTTATGCTCCAGAAACAATTAAGATGGTTTGAAAGGCCAGGCATGGTGGCTTATACCTGTAATCCCAATGCTTTGGGAGGCCGAGGCACGAGGGTTGCTTGAAGCCAGGAGTTTGAGACTAGCCCGTGCAACATGGCAAGAGGCCCATCTCTAAAAAAAAAATTTTTTTAATTGGCCAGGTGTGTTGGCACGGGCCTGTAGTCCTGGCTATTTGGGAGGCTGAGACAGGAGAATTGCTGGAGCCCAGGAGTTCAAGGCTGCAGTGAACTATGATAGAACCACTGCACTCCAGCCTGGGTGACAGAGTGAGACCCTGTCTCTAAAATAAATAAATAAATAAATAAATAAATAAATAAATAAATAAATAAATAAATGTTTGGAAACGGTTGCTTCAGATTTTTACTGCATACATGCCCTATTACAACAACAATAATAATAGCTAACATTTCTATAGTGCTTTCTATGTGTCAGGCACAGTTCTAAGAGTTACCCATATTAATCTTTTAACCCTTTATTCTCTTCCCCAATTTATAGAGGAAAAAACAGGAAGAGGTTAAGCAGAAGGTGAAGGTGAAGATGGTGAGCTGGGACTTGAACTTAGGTATTCTGGCTTCAGAGTCTGTGTTCTGCCCATGATACTGTTCTGCCCTGACAGATCAGTATTCAGTAAGTACATAAATGAAAGGGGAGGCAGTAAATCCTCTGTAAGAAGTGGGAAGGCTCAGTAAGAAAACTGGACTATTTCTTAGCCTAAGTCAAATACTCATTCAGTACAGTTCCTATATGTGTTGCAGACAAAACAATGTTAAAATGTAAGCTTTTAAAGACTGCTAGCCAATTACAGAGTCGGAGGGATTAGCCGCCATCTGACATTCTTCCACACCATAGCATCCTGTATTGGCAAATGTGGTGGGCAATATTAGGTTTGCCTCCCCAGCATTCATTCCAGCCCTCCCTCCACTACCGACGATCCCCAGCTTACAATGATTCAACGCAGGATTTTTCAGTTTTATGATGGTGCGAAAGCAACATGCATTCAGTAGAAATTGTACCTCGAGCACCTGTACGACCATTCTGCTTTTCAATTTCAATACAATATTCAGCAAATTATGTGAGATATTCAACACTTTATTACAAAACAGGCTTTGTGTTAGATGATTTCGCCCAACTGTAGGCTAATCTAAGTGTTCTGAGCACGTTTAAGGCAGGCTAAGTTATGGTGCTTGGTATTTTCAAATTACGATGGATTTATCAGGACGTAATTTCATTGTAAATTGCGGAACATCTGCACATAGCAGAGTTTGGGTGAGACTGTCGCACTACCAACTCTAGATGTGGACTGGTCAGTGTAATTAGTGTAATCATTCCCACCCCAATGACTGGTTCTGCAGTGGGCAGTAACCCAAGCCTGTATCAGTTAGTGCCAGGCATTCCCTGACTGCAGTTCAAGTTGGCTCCATCTGAGTGGCGCTCTGGGCTTCTATTCACTGGAGGAAAGGTTACCCCTCAGCCCTTCATAGGAAAGGAAGCCCTGGCTGTTCCTGCAAATGTCTGCTACCATGCAGGAAGCCTAAGGACAAAGCCAATACACACAGGAAGGCAAAACCAAGAGAATGGCTACACTGATCAAACCCAGGTGTGACTGAAGCCCAACTTACCTTCTGGACTTCTGTTACACAAGTTAATGTATTTCCTTTATTACTTAAGCCCATGTGAACTGGGCCTTTTGGCATTTTAGCATTTCAGCTGTAGAGGAAGGAAAATCAAAACTAGACTTAGTGCACCACTATGCAAGAGAAGTTCTGAAAAGCAAAAACTCACTGGTAATATTCCAGGACTGGCTTTGTTTGGTCTTCATAAGCCTTTAGTCTCTTGATAACCGTCTCTGGTTTATCATCCTCACGCTGAATGAGAGGCTCCCCAGTCAGGTCATCAATGCCCTAAACAGGATTAGAAGAGACTAGTATCAGATATCATATTTCTGAAGGATATTTTCATAAGCAGTTCAATTATTTTTAAACAAACATCTCTGTGCAAGTGCCAAGCACAAAAATGTGCTAACTTTTAAATAAATGGAATTCAACCTCAAGAGAGATCATCGCAACAGAAACAGGGGACGCCAGTTTCATTTGCACAGTTATCTTTAGCCTTAGAGTAAAAGGTTTTCTAAGCAGCCTCTAAGTAAGTTCATATATATACAAAAAGATTCAGCTATAAACTGGGAATTTTAACTGCAAGTCCTAAATAAACCAAGGTGTTATGAATCTCTATCAGCCCAACTCCTAACACACTCCTTGGCAGAGTAGGAAATCAACAAATGTTTTTGAATGAGTAACAAACCCCTGTTGCTCCTGGGGTACCTTTAGCACCAAGCTCAGTGGACTAGATCAGTCAACGATACCAAGTAACCTGAGAATATACCCTCGGGAGTTTTGGTCTGGCAGAAGATTTCCAAGTTCACTAAACTTATGTCTGTTAGGGCAAGAGGACTCAGGGACAGTATGCTATATGACAGTGCCACAACAACTACTCACCACAGTTTTGGGAGGGTTGAATTCAATGTTGTAGACTCGGCCACTGGCGGGATGAATCCAGCGAGCAGTAAGGCGTTGTTTAATGACCTCAAAGGGCACATTCAGGTTAATCACTGTGTCGATTTGATAAGCTCTATCTAGGGCTTCTGCCTGTGCAAGGGTCCTTGGAAAACCTTTATAAAGTAAAAAAGAAAAAGAAAAAAGAAAGGAAGTATAGGTGGAGGGGGAGGTGGAGAGAGAAGAAAGAAAAAGAAAGAATTAATGTTGGACAATCTGAACAAAAGGAATGAGGCTCACCAGGCAGGCTGATCACAGCTGCAGTGCAACTGTGATGGTGACCTGTCAACTTGACGAGGGCATGAGTGCCCAGATATTTGGCAAATATTATTCCGGGTATATCTGTCAGGCTGCTCTTATTATGAAATTATCATGTAAATAGGCAGACTGATAAAGTATATTGCCCTTCCTAATATGGGTGGGCCTTATCTAATCAATTTTAAGTCCTGAATAGAACAAAAGGTTGACCCTCACCCAAGTAACAAAGAATTCCTCCTGCCTGCTACCTCTAACTGGGACACAGGACTTTTCCTGCCTTTAAACTCAAACTGAACTCATGATCTTCACTCAAATTCCAGAGACTGGCCAGGTGCAGTGGCTCACACCTGTAATCCCAGTATTTTGGGAGGCCGAGGAGGGTGGATCACGTGAGGTCAAGAGTTCAAGACCAGCCTAGCCAACATGGTGAAATCCCATCTCTAAAAAAATACAAAAACTAGCCGTGCATGATGGCAGGTGCCTGTAATCCCAACTAGTTGGGAGGCTGAGGTGGGAGAATCGCTTGAACCCGGGAGGGGAGGTTGCAGTGAACCAAGATCGCACCATTGCACTCCGCCTGGGTAACAGAGTGAGACTCCTTCTCAAAAACAAACAAACAAACAAACAAACAAACACTCCAGAGGCTATTTCTGAAATACGACAAAATGAAACTAAAGTCCAGCTAAAGAAACACTATTAATGCAAAAGGACAAAACCCTAACAGATAAGCAGATGTGTTACATAGCTAAACAATGTAGTTCAAAAATAGACAGGCAAATGTACCTGATGAGTGAATTCAGAAATACACCCAAACATATTAGGGAATTTAAAATAATACTTTGATCACAAACTTTTGACTTTGCAATGTTGTTACTAAGGACATTTTGTCCAGAATACCAGAAAAAAATTAAAATTAGTAGAAATAATATATTTTCAAAAATGACAAAAGTTAGGCCAGGCATGTTGGCTCACACCTGTAATCCCAGCACTTTGAGAGGCTAAGGCAGGAGGATTCCTTGAGCCCAGGAGTTTGAGACCAGCCTGGGCAACATAGAAAGACCCCTTCTCTATAAATAAAAACAACAACAAAATTAGCAGGGCGTAGTGGCGCATGCCTGTGGTCCCAGCTACTCAGAAGGCTGAGGCAGGAGGATCGCCTGAGCTCAGGAGATCAAGGCTGCAATAAGCCATGATGACACTGCTGTACTCCAGCCTAGTGACAGAGCAAAACACTGTCTCCATAAAAACAAACAAACGAACAAACAAACAAACAAAAAACAAACGTTAAAACTGCACATGCATAATTTGTTAGAGCAAAAGTAATGTCTGAAAAATTACATTTTCTTATTAACAATGAAATGTGGAAAAATTTGCCAGTGACCTAGACCTTATAATGTGCTAAAATGACAATGATAATGACTAAAACTATACCCAGGAAACCTGGATTTGGGAGAAATAACGGCCCCCAAAGAAAGCTTATAATGGCAAAATCTCAATCTATATAATTTTATAAAATAAAAATATTATAAAATTTACACGGAAGTAAGTCACCCTGGTGAAAACAATTTTAGTACATTTAATAATAATAAATGGAGTTTAACAGCTAAATCTTGAGCACTTTCTAGATGCAAAGTACTGTATGTTAAATGTTTTACAAGGATCACTTCTTTTAACCATCATAACAACCCTAAGAGACATACTTTATTATTCCCACTTTATGAATGAGGAAACTGAGGTACAGTGAGGCTAGGTAACTTACTTTAGCTCACAAAGCTCACAAAGTGATGGAAGTGGAATTTGAACACAAGCTGTCTTCAGTAGATTAGTCAAATTATGATACAGACACAAAATGCAAGCCCATGCATCTTTTATTTCATGAGGCAAATCTATGTGTTAAATATAGATTTATTCAATGAAAAAGCAAAATGCAAAACATGGTATGTGTATGTGTGTGTGTATTATACAAAAATATATATAACAATATTAGATACTACTTGTGGGGAGGGGAGCTAGAAACTTAACTCACATCTTATACCAAATATAGTAGCATCCGTGGGTTCCACATCTGGGCATTCAACCAACTTCAGATTGAAAGTATTCAGAAAAAAAAAAATGGATAGTTGCACCTGTACTGAACATGTAGACTTATTTTTCTTGTCATTATTCCCTAAATAATACATTATAACAACTCTTCACATAGCAATTACATTGTATTAGGTATTACAAGAAATCTGGAGATGATTTAAAGTACACAGGAGGCTAAGCAGATGTTACATGCAAACACTACACCATTTTATATAAGGACCTTGAGCATGCATGGATTTGGTATCCACAGGAGGTGGGTGGAATCGATACCCCTGAGGCTACTGAGGGACAACTGTACATTTCTGAATGTGTATGTATATGTTTTTAAATCACTAATTATAGAAAAAATCCTGATGAATTACATACCAAGAAATTAAAAGTAATTGTTACTAAAGGATGCGATCATTAAGGATTTTGAGCCTCTCTGTGAAACATTTACAACTTTCTTAATTTTTTAAAAGGAAAAGATATTTTTGCAATAGAACAATGACAAAATCACAAACATTAGTGCTTCACATTCCCAGCCTGTCCCATCTGGCTCAGTCTTTGGCCTTCCCCCGAGACCCTTACTGCTTACTGTGGGTTGCTGTCATGCATGACTTGACACTTTCCTGGGGCAGCATCACCAACCTACCTTAGTTTACCTTCTTCCTGCTGCCAAAGATGACCTATCTCTCCACCCATGTAATCCTACTCATTCCTCAAGACCTCCCACAAACGGGAATGTTTTTCAGCCCCTTCCATCTCATAAAGAAGCAAGATTTTTCATTAAACTTTTTAAAACAAAATTTTTAATTCTGAACCATACAACATATTTTGTTTTAAAAAGGGGAAGAGGCCAGGTGTGATGGCTCATACTTGTAATCCCAGCACTTTTGGAGGCCGAGGTGGGCAGATCACTTGAGGCCAGGAGTTTGAGACCAGTCTGGCTGACATAGTGAAACCCTATCTCTACTAAAAATACAAAAATTAGCCACGTGTGGCGGTGGGCACCTGTAATCCCAGCTATTCAGGAGGCTGAGGCAGGAGAATCACTTGAACTGGGGAGGAGGAGGTTGCAGTGAGAGATCACGCCATTGCACTCCAGCCTGGGCAACAGAGCCAGGCACTGTCTCAACTGAAAAGAAAAAAAAAAAACTGCCTACCTCTCCACTACATTACTCTCTGTTCACATCAAATTCTTTTTTTCTTTTCTGAGACGGAGTCTCGCTCTGTCATCCCGGCTGGAGTGCAGTGGTGCGATCTCGTTTCACTGCAAGCTCCGCCTCCTAGTTCAAGCAATTCCCCTGTCTCAGCCTCCCAAACAGCTGGGGTTACAGGTGTGTGCCATCACGCCCGGCTAATTTTTGTATTTTTAGTAGAGATGGGGTTTCACCATGTTGGCCAGGCTGGTCTTGAACTCCTGACCTCAGGTGATCCACCCACCTTGGCCTCCCAAAGTGTTGGAATTACAGGCGTGAACTACTGCTTCTGGTCCACATTAACTTCTAATTTACCTTTTAGCACTTATATCTGGGCTTATCCAAGTTTTTGTTTACTTGATTACTACTTGTCTTCTACTAGAATGTACTTTCCACAAGGACAAAGCAAGCAAGTCAGGGCTGCAGGGCTTGGTGAGGGCAGCACTGAGTGCATGCATGCCTGTGTGCAAAGGTGGGTGAATGGGGTTGAGTAGGAGAGAAGACTAGATTAGCTACCCTCTTCCAAAAAAGGATATTATGACTCAGATCTTGAAGAAAAGGCTTATCCCAAGTTTATCCTAGTTTTAGTGAGAACTCTGGACTCAACTGAAACAAATCTCTTTTGTGTCCTCTCTATATTAACAAAACTAAAAATCAACCTACCCTCAAGGATTCTGCCATACCTCTGGCTAGAGAAAGTTTACAGCTTATTGTAAATTACTCTTGGGTCCTGCTGCTTCTGTGGTGATCCTCCCATATCACAGAATATTATCAAAGAAAGGGGAAAGGAACTAAAGTTATAACTGATGGGATCTTAGAAATCATGCAATTCACTTCCCTCTTTCCATTTGGATATAGAACTGGTCCCAGAGAAGAAGACCGGTTTCAGGATAGTCCCAAGCACCCCTCTCCCCCGAAACGCCATCCTTAAAGTCCGTCGGAAGCTCATGAAATGCTCATTCTCCTGCCAGCACTCATTATTTTGGGCAGGTGAAATGCTCACGACACTCCACTTACCATCCAACAGCCAGCTATACTGGGTGAGATTTTTCAGCTCATGAAGGGCCAGCCGAGTCATGACATCATCTGGGATGAGTTTCCCTTGGTCAATGAAAGCCTTGGCTAACACGCCAATTTCTACAGCAAAGGGGGAAAAAATCAGTAAGTGCATTTGTTTTATCCCATTCCAGGCACCTCGGAACGAGTTACCCAAAGGGGAAGTCTGTATGGCATACTTATATGAAAATGTGCATCACCAACTTTTCTGATAAAAACAAAGGCTACGGCCAGGTGCAGTGGCTCATACCTGTAATTCCAGCACTTTGGGAGGCCGAGGCGGGTGGATCACCTGAGGTCAGGAGTTCAAGACTAGCCTGGCCAACATGGTGAAACCCCATCTCTACGGAAATACAAAAATTAGCTGGGCATGACGGCGGGTGCCTGTAATCTCAGCTACTTGGGAGTAGCTTGGATCTAGGCGGAAGGCGGGAGAATCACTTGAACTCAGGAGGCAGAGGTTGCAGTGAGCCGAGATCGTGCCATTGCACTTCAGCCCGGGCAACAGAGCAAGATTTCGTCTCAAAAACAAAAACAAAAACAAAGGTTACAAAATAATCTAAACTTCAGATTCTTCATTATGAAAAAATATATAAATGTAAATATATAGATAGAAAAAATATCGCAAAGGTATAGACTAATATGTTAATAGTAGTCATCTCTGTGTATTAGAATTGAGTGTTTTTAAAAAATATGTATGTACTTTTCTGTATTTTCTACTAGAAAAAACTATGAAATAGCTGAAATTATTTTCTTTTAAAATAAGAATTTGAAATCATCATTATTCTGAATGATTCAGTTTAAATGCCTGCTATCATGTTATTGTAGAGACTTTTCCAATCCTGTAAAACAGGTGCTGCTATTGTGACACAGTTCCGTTTTTAACCAGATTAGCATTGTGATTATGTCATATTTTTATTAACAAAACACTCTGGAAAATGATTTATGAACAATTTAATAATATTACCTACAACTATATGTCACTCTTATGCAACAGCATTTTAATTTCTTCATGTTCCCTTACCAAACTATTTCTATACCTTCAGAACTGTAATACCATCATAATCTGAATATCTACAATTTTATGTTCTTTTTGCCACTTAGCATTATTTAGTAAATACTTTTCAGTAGTTTTATATAGTTGTTTCAGGTAACGATATTACACTCCAAATATATTTAGAAATAAATATATAAAAATACACTTTATTACAGCAGTACTGTTGGACATTTAAATTGTGTAAATTAGTCTTGATTTTTCCTCATCACCAAAGACTCTTGGTTTTTTTGCTTTTCTTTTTTTTTTATTTCTCTTTGGGATTATTTGCAATGAATAAATTCCCAGATGTCAGATTAAAGAGTCAAAGTATATATGAACATTCTCCTAACTCTTGGTATGAATTGCCATACTGACCCCAAAACAGATTCTAAATTGTCAGATTCATGAAACTAGATTTTTAACCAAGAACAGATTCTAAATTGTCAGATTCATGAAACTTTAGGCTTTTAACTAAGAACAGTAACTGCATGGACACAGGCTGTCATGTGGCAGGTGTGCTGCTGGATATGCAGACTGCACTTAGAAGAGGGTTTGGTAGATGTAGAGCTCAGGACACACTGAAACAGCCTTATATTAATGTGTGAACTTCTTTGTCTCCAGGCTTTTGACCACTGCTCTGGGGAGGGAGAGCTTCAACCTCATCAACAGCATTTGGAAAAAAAAAATGTAAAAACGTGCAATTCTCTAGGGCCAACTCCCAAAAAAACCTGTTATTGGCCTTCCCCTCACCTCTCACTCTTCAAGCCAAACCCTCTTCTAAATCCCCAACCAGCTGCAACAGATGGGTTAGAAGATGGGGTTAATTAATAAAGTACTTAATTTTATCAGTATATGAACAAGCCGTAAGAAAAGATTCTCTTGCCACTTCTATATAATATTAGAGATTCTAGCCAAGGCAATTAGTCCAGAAAAGGAAATAAAAAGCATCCAGAAAAAAAGAAGTAAACCTATGTCTAAAGCCAAGGGTTTGAGACCAGTCTAGGCAACATGGTGAGACCCCATCTCTACAAAAGATTTAAAAATTAGCTGGGTGTGGTGGCACATGGCTATAGTCTCAGCTGCTCAGGAGACTGATGCGGGCGGATTGCTTGAGCCCAGGAGGTCAAGGCTACAGTGAGCTATGATCATGCCACTGCACTCCAGCCTGGGCAACAGAGTGAGACCTTGTCTCAAAACAAAAAACAAAAACAAAAAACAAAAAAAACCATAGAATTGAAAGTCCAGAAATAACCTTCAAATTTATAGTAAACTGATTTTTAATAGGATGCCAAAATAAAAGAAGAAAAAGTAGTCTTTTTAACAAATGCTCCTGGGACAAATAAATATCCAGATGAAAAAGAAAGAAGTTGGACCTCTACTATGTATACAAGTTAACTCAATATAGGTCATAAACCTAAATGTAAGCGCTAAAGCTACTAAACCTTTTTTTTTTTCTTTTGAGATGGAGTCTCACTCTTGTCGCCCAGGCTGAAGTGCAATGATGTAATCTTGTCTCACTGCCAGCTCCCCCTCCCAGGTTCAAGTGATTCTCTTGCCTCAGCCTCCCAAGCAGCTGGGATTACAGGCGCCCACCACCATGCCTGGCCAGTTTTTGTATTTTTAGCAGAGACAGGGTTTCACCATGTTGGCCAGGCTCGAACTCCTGACCTCATGATCTGCCCGCCTTGGCCTCCCAAAGTGCTGGGATTATAGGTGTGAGCCACTGTGTCCAGCCTAAAAACTCTCAATAGAAAACACACGTATAAATCTTCATCACTATGCATTAGGCAATGGTTTCTAGATATCAAACCAAGAACACAACTAACAAAGGAAAAAAAATAGATACATTAGACTTCATTAAAATTAAAAACTTTGTGCTTCAAAAAACACCATTACAGTGAGGCCAGGTGCAGTGGCTCCTGCCTGCAATCTCAGCACTTTGGGAGGCTGAGGTGGGCGGATCACCTGAGGTGAGGAGTTCGAGACCAGCCTGGCCAACATGGTGAAACCCTATCTCTTAAAAAAGAAAAGAAAAGAGAAAAGAAAAGAAAAGAAGTGAAAAGACAATGCATAGCATGGGATGGAAGAGAAATTTTGCAAATCATGTATCTGGTAAGGAATTGTATCTAGAACATCTAAAGAACTCTCACAACTCAACAATTTAAAAAAATTTTAAATGGGCATAGGATCTGAATACACATTTCTTCAAAGAAGATATACAAATGGCCAATAAGCACATGAACACATGATCAACGTCCTTAATCATTAGGGAAATCAAATGAAAGCCACAATGAGATACCACTTCACATTCACAAACATGGTTATAGTCAAAAAGACACATACAGGCCTACCCTGGAGATACTGTGGATTTGGTTCCATACCACCATAATAAAGTGAATATGTGAGTCACACAAATTTTTTGGTTTCTCAGTGCATATAAAAGTTATATATTTACATTACATTGTAGACTATTAAGTGCAATAGCATTATGTCTAAAATAACAATGTACCTACCTTAATTTAAAATAGTTTTATTGCTAAAAAATGTTAATGATCATCTGAGCCTTCAGCGAGTCTTAATCTTTTTGCTGGCGGAGGGTCTTGCCTCCATGGCTGATGGCTGCTGACTGATCAGGGTAGAGGCTGCTAAACAATGAGGTGGCTATGACAATTGCGTAAAATAAGACAACAATAAAGTCTGCCTCATCAACTGACTCTTCTTTTCACCAAAAACTTCTCTGATGCATGCAGTGTTGTGGGATAGTATTTTATCCACAGTAGAACTTCTTTCAAAACTGTAGTCTATCCTCTCAAACCCGCTGCTCCTTTTTCAACTAAGTTTATGTCATATTCTAAATCCTTTGTTGCCATTTGAATAATGCTCACAGCATCTTCACCAGGACTAGATTCTATCTCAAGAAACCATGTTCTTTACCCATTCATTAGAAGCAACTCCTCATCCATTCAAGTTTTATCATGAGATTGCAGCAATCCAGTCACATCTTCAGGCTCCACTTCTAATTCCAGTTATCTTGCTGTTTCCACCATATGTGTAATTACTTCCTACACTGAAGGCCTGAACCCCTTAAAGTCATCCATGAGAGTTGGAATCAACTTCTTCCAAAAACTCCTGTTAATGTTGACACTTTGACCTTCTTCCTGAATCATGAGTGTTCTTCCTGGCATCTAGAATGGCGCATCCTTTCCCTAAGTTTTCCTATTTACTTTGCCCAAATCCATCAGAGGAATCACTATCTATACAGCAGCTGAACCTTATGAAATGTATTTTTTAAATAATAAAACTTGACAGTTGAAATTACTCCTTGATCCAAGGGCTACAGAATGGATGGTGTCAGCAGGCATGAAAACAACATGAATTTCCTTGTATATCTCCAGCAGAGCTTTTGGGTGACCAGGTGCATTGTCAATGAGCAGTAATATTTTCAAATGAATCTTTTTCTCTGAACAATAGTTCTCAACAGTGGGCTTCAAATAGTCAGTAAACCATGCTATAAACAGATGTGCTGTCATCCAGGCTTTGTCATTCCATTTACAGAGCACAGGCAGGGTAGATTTAGATAATTCTCAAGGACCTAGGATTTTTGGAATGGTAAATGAGCATTGGCATCAACTTAAAGTCACCAGCGGCATTAGTCCCTAGCAAGAGAGTCAGCCTGTCCTTTGAAGCTTTGAAGTCAAACATTGACTTCTCTTCTCCAGCAATGGAAGTCCTAGATGGCATCTTTTTCCAATGCAAGGCTATTTTATTTATATTGAAAATCTGTTTGTTACTGTAGACACCTTCATCAATGATCTTAGCTAGATTTTTCTGGATAACTTGCTGCAGCTTCTGCATCAGCACTTGCATTTTCATGTTACAGAGAGGGCTTCTTTCCTTAAACCTCATGAACCAACCTCTGCTAGCTTCAAATTTTTCTTCTGCAGCTTCAACACCTCTCTCAGCCTTCACTGCATTGAAGAGAATTAGGGCCTTGCTCTGGATTGAGCTTTGGCTTAAGGGATGATGTGGCTGGTTTGATCTTCTATCTAAACCACTCAAGCTTTCTCTGTATCAGCAACAAGGTTGTTTCACTTTCTTGTGCTCCAGTGTTCACTGGAGCAGCATTTTTAATTTCCTTCAAGGTCTTCCTTTGCATTTACAACTTGGCTAACTGGTGCAAGAAGCCTAGTTTCAGCCTGTCTTGGTTTTCAACATGTCTTCCTCGCTAAGCTTAATCATTTCTAGCTTCTGATTTAAAGTGAAAGATGTGCCACTCTCTTCCTTTAACTTGAACACTTAGAGGTCACTGTAGGGTTATTAACTGGCCTAATTTCAATATTGTGGTGTCTCAGGGAATAGGGAGGCTCGAGGAGAGGGAGAGAGACAAGGGAATGGCTGGTTAGTGGAGCAGTCAGAACACACACAACATTTATCAATTAAGTTTGCCATCTTATATGGGTGTAGTTCATGGCACCCCAAAACAATTACAATAGTAACATCAAAGATCACTGATCACAGATCACTTTAACAGATATGATAATAATGAAAATATTTTAAATATTGCAAAAGTTACCAAAAATGTGAAACAGAAATGGGAAATGAGCACATGTTGGAAAAATGGGGCCAACAGCCTTGCTCGACACCGAGTTGCCACAAAACTTAGATTTGTAAAAAAAAAAAAAAATACAGTACCTGTGAAGCACAATAAAACAATATATGCCTTTAAAAACAAGTGTTAGGCCGGACACGGTGGCTCATGCCTGTAATCCCAGCACTTTGGGAGGCCGAGGCAGGCGGATCGCTTTGAGGTCAGGAGTTCAAGACCATCCTGACCAACATGGTGAAACGCTGTCTCTACGAATAATACAAAAATTAGCCGGCTGTGGTGGCATATGCCTGTAGTCCCAGCTACCAGGGAGGCTGAGGCAGGAGAATTGCTTGAACCTGGGAGGCGGAGGTTGTAGTGAGCTGAATCGTACCACTGCACTCCAGCCTGGGCGACAGAGTGAAACTGTGTCTCAAACAAAAAAATAAATAAAAACAAGTGTTGGTAAGAATGTTGAGAAACTATAACCCCCATACATTGCTGGTAGGATTATAAAGTGGTGTAGCCAATTTGTAAAACAGTGTGGTAGTTTTTTTAAAGGTTGAACACAGTTACCAAGCTCTGCATGGTGGCTCACACCTGCAATCCCAGCACTTTGGGAGGCCAAAGCAGGAATTTCACTTGAGGCTAGGAGTTCAATACCAGCCTGGGCAACACAGCAAGACCATGTCTCTACAAACAAATTTTGTTTGTTTGTTTTTGAGACGGAGTTTTGCTCTTGTTGCCCAGGCTGGAGCACAATGGCACTATCTTGGCTCACTGCAACTTCTGCCTCCTGGGTTCAAGTGATTCTCCTGCCTCAGTCTTCCGAGTAGCTGGGGTAACAGGCATGCGCCACCACGCCTGGCTAATTTTGTATTTTTAATAGAGATGGTGTTTCACCATGTTGGTCAGGCTGGTCTCGAACTCCTGACTTTGGGTGATACACCCACCTCTGCCTCCCAAAGTGCTGGGATTACAGGCGTGAGCCACCACACCCAGCTTAAATAAAATTGTTTAAATTAGCTGGGTGCTTGGCATGTGTTTCTAGTTCCAGTTACTCAGGAGGCTGAGGCAGGAGGATCACTTGAGCCCAGGAGCTCAGTGCTGCAGTGAGCCATGATCGCACCACTGTACTCCAGCCTGGGTGACAGAGCAAGACCCTGTCTCGGAAAAAAAAAAGACAGTTACCATAAGAGACAGCAATTCCTCCCCTCGCTATATGCCCATGAGAAATAAAAACATATGGCCAGCTACGGTGGCTCATGCCTGTAATCGCAACATTTTGCGAGTCAAGGCAGCAAGATTGCTCGAGCCTGAGAGTTCCTGACCAGCCTGGGCAACACAGCAAGACCCTCCATCTAAATCAAAAAAATAAGGGCATGGTGGTGCATGCCTGTAGTCCCAGCTACTTGGGAGGTTCAGGTGGGAGGATCACTTGGGCCCAGGAGTTCAAGGCTGCTGCTGTTGAGTTACGATTGCATCACTGCACTCCAGCCTGGGGACAGAGAGACTGTGTCTCTTTAAAAAAAAAAAAGAAAAGAAAGAAAAAGAAATATGTCTACACAAAAACTTGTAAATGAATGTTCATAGTGGCATTATTTAAAATAACCAAGAAGTAGAAACAACTCAACTGTCCATCAACTGATGAACAGATAAATAAAACGTGATATATCAAGACAATGGAATATGATTCAGCAAAAAAAGAAATGAAGTGCTGATACAGCATAGATGAACCTTCAAACATGCTCAGTGAAAGAAGCAAGACACAAAAGACTATATATCGTATGATTCCATTTGCATAACATGTTTAGAATAGGCAAATCTATAGAGATGGAAAGAAGATTAGTAGTTGCCAAAGGCTAGGAGGGTTGGGAAGAAATGGGTAATGACTGCTAATGAGAACAGGGTTTCTTTTTGGAGCGATAAAAATGTTCTAAAATTGACTGAGGTGATGGTTTCACAACTTTGGATATACTAAAAATCACTGAATCATACACTTTACAAGGAGTAATTGTATGGTATGTGAATTAAATCAATGTTGTTTTTTAAAAAATAGAACAGATGAAACATTCCCAGTAAGAAAAAAAATTTAAAAACACTCATAGTCTCATCACTACTCAGAGATAATTACTGTTAATGATAATATAAAAATTTTCATTGCCTGTGGTCCCAGCTATTCAGGAAACTGAGGTGAGAGGATTGCTTAAGCCCAGGAGGTCAAGGCTGCAATGAGCCATGATCGCACTACTGCACTCCAGACTTGGTGACAGAGCAAGACCTTGTCTCAGGAAAAACAAAAACACAACAAAAACCAGGTATTTTTGAGTTTTGTTAACATATAGATAGATAATCCTATGTGTAGTCTAATAATCTGTTTTTCATTTATCACGAACTTTTTTTTATGTTTGTATGATTTATTTAGAACAAGAAAGACATTGAGAATAGATTATCTTTAACATTCCAAAGAGATTTTTGTGTGATGAGAAAGAATTGTTATTTTTCTTTTGTTTTATGTGTTAAATATATTATCTTGTATACGGTTATGGTGAAAAAATCTATTTTTAAATTGTAGTATTGAATGGAAGTTACATGAGTTTTTACCTTCTCAATTATAATTGCTCTGTGAACTTCCACTTTGATCATTATGGACCCAGTTTGAATGCCTGACTGATCAAGACTGCTACCTGATCTGTACATCTTTTGATTGCCTTACTTGGCTGAAAGGATGGTCTTGTAACTGTTGATGTTGGTTTTAGCTACTGATACTGTCACTCTTTCTCAAATGTAAAGTGTTTTTATTTTATTGTTCTTGTTGTTGTTTTATAATTTTTATTATATTTTCAGGGGTATATGTGCAGTTTTGTTACACAGGTGAACTTGTGTTATGGGAGTTTGTTGTACAGACTATTTCATCACCCAGGTATTAAGCCTAGTACCCATTAGTTATTTTTCCTGATCCTCTCCCTCCTCCCTGCCTCTATCCTCTGAAAGGTCCCAGTGTGAATTGTTCCCCTCTATGTGTCCACGTGTTCTCATCATTTAGCTCCCACTTATAAGTGAGAACATGAGGTATTTAGTTTTCTCTTCCTGCATTAGTTGGCTAAGGATAATGGCCTCCAGCTTCATCCATGTCCCTGCAAAGGACATAATCTTGTTCTTTTTTATGGCTGCACAGTACTTCATGGTATATATATAATGAACTTTCCATATCAATAAGCATTTATCCACAATATTTATTAAAACCTGGAGCCTATAATGCTTCAGTTGAAGCTTATTAAAAAAAAAAAAAAAAAGACTTAACTCCCTAATTCCGAGTCTAAGCAGTTTGCATATTACCTTTCAAATATATTTACCCCCTCCCAAAATTATATGCAAAGACTCTTAGCCAGCATGTTCTCTGGATATATGGTAAAGTTTTATCCATTTGATTACCTACATTTTATATTACATCTTAACAGACTCCTCATAAAAATTCTAGAGTGGATCCCTGAACGACATGGGTTTGAACTGCATGGGTCCACCTGTGCCTCTGCCACCCTTGAGACAACAAAACTGACCCCTCCTCTTCCTCAGTCTACTTGACATGAAGACAATGGGGATGAAGATCTTTATGATGATCCGCTTCCATTTAACAAACAGTAAATATATTTTCTTTTCTTACGATTTTCGTTTTTAGAGACAGGGTCTCGCTCTGACACCCATGCTGGACTGCAGTGGTGTGATCATAGCTCACTGAAGCCTCGATTTGCTGGGTCCAAGTGATCCTCCCACCTCAACCTCCCAAGTAGCTGGGAAAACAGGCACACGCCACAATGCCCGGCTATTTTTTTTTTTATTTTTTGTAGAGATGGAGTCTTGTGATCCACCCATCTCGGCCTCCCAAAGTGCTAGGATTACAGGCATGAGACACTGCACATGGCTGATAATTTCTTAATAACATTTTCTTTTCTCTCGCTTGCTTTATTATAAGAATACAGTATACAATACATATATCATATAAAATATGTGTGAATCAATTGTGTATGTCATTGGTAAGGCTTCTGGTCAACGGTAGGATATTTAAGTTTTGGGGATGTCAGAAGTTACACATGGATTTTCGACTACACTAGGAGTCAGCAGCCCTAACCCGGAAGTTGTTCAAGGCCAACTATATTTCCTTTTTTGATTCAAAAATTAACAAATTTGGGCACTTCCACAAAACACAAAAGGCAGTTCAAAAGTAAATTATTTATAATAAGCTAATTTTCTACAATATTATACACAAAAATAAGAAAAGAAGGTTAGAGAAAGATAGAGAAACTCAAAACCAACTTTTGAGGATAATAACTAGAAATCCTAAAACATGGAGACATTAGTATGAGAAATAAACCTTTGTATTACATAAAAAGTCATTTTAAATTCTGTAGCTCCCTTTAAAGTTCATGTTACCCAAATCAACCACACCTCATATCTGAATAAGCTTATTCAAACTTACTGTTTGAGCAGTTATGAAGCACAAAAGAGGGACCTGACCAAACTGTAAATAACAGTTCTCTCTCTTTTTTTTTTTTCCAAAGAGCCAATGCAGTGGCATGATTATAACTCACTGCAGTCTCAAACCCCTGGGCTCAAGCGATCCTCCCAGCTTAGCCTCCCAAGTAGCTAGGGCTACAGATAAGCACCATCACGCTTGGCTAATTTATTTTTATTTTTTTTTTATAGAGATAGGGGTCTTACTATGTTGCCCAGGCTGTTCTCAAACTCCTGGACTCTAGTGATCCTCCTGCCTTAGCGTCCCAAATTGCTGGGATTACAGGGGTGAGCCACCCCCCAACCAGCAGTTCTCTTTCACAGGTGCCAAGAGAAAAGGCTACAGAGAATTAACCTAGTTCCTGCCAAAATTGCTTTTAAAATCATTATAAATAACATAAAACTTAACTTTAAAAATGTGTTGAAACAAATAAAACTAGGAGAATATCAGGAAATTAAATGATAGCTTTAGGCCCTATCAAGGGCTTATAAAAAAACTTTTCTCAAATAATAAACACTTGAGTCAACAAAGTGGTTACCTCTGGGAAGCAGGAAGGAGATGTGCATGGAAGGGGAACTGGAGGGCCCCCAAAGTCCTTGTCTCCCTCTGGTGATAGGTAAATGATGTTCGTTTTATTATTCTTCTAACCATACATAGACCTTGTAATACTCTGATGCATGGAATATTTCACAAGAATTATATTAAAAATGAAAACCTCCCTTGACCATTGTTCCTCCCGCTAACCATCACCCAATCTGTCTCCTCTTCAGTGAAGCATCCAGAAAGAGTTCCTGTTCCAGGCCTATACTCCCCTTCCCATTCACTCTGCTTCGGATAAATTCTGATTTTGACAATTACATAAATGCCCACCTGGGTCCAGCCTCATTTTATTTCTCCTCCTCCCTCCTCCTCCCCATTGGCACTTCAGCCTGAAACCACACCCCAGCAAGGAGCTCTACATACATGGATCCTCCTAGCCTTTACCCAAGCCGCATGGTAAGCTCTTACACATTTTTCAACACACATCCGAAAAGGCCCTTCATGGTCAAGTGTCCCTCAATCTCCTATGGAACTGGAAGCTCCCCCTCTGAACTTCCAGATGTCACAGACTTGTCTCTATTGCAACATCTATCACACCAATGACTATGTGTTTATATGTTGTTACAGACAGAATTATGTCTCCCTTAAATCTGTATGTTGGAACCTAACCCCCACTGTGACTATATTTGGAAATAGGGCTTTAAACGAGGTAATTAAGATTAAATGAGGTCATAAGGGGAGGGCACTAATCCTATAAGCCTGGTGTCTTTATAAGAAGAGGATGAGATGTCAGGGGTGCCTGCTTACAGAGGAAAGGCCATGTGAGAACAAAGTGAGAAGGCAACTAGGCAGGCCAGGAAGAAGGGCCTCACCAGAAACCAACTCTGCCAGTGCCTTGGTCTTATACTTCTAGCCTCCAGAACTATAAGAAAATAAATTCTGTGGTTTAGCCTTCCCTAGCGTGTGGTATTGTGTTACAGCAGCCTGAGCTGACTAGTACACACGTCCATCTGCCCACCTGCCCCCATGCCCACACTCTGTGAGCACCTAGTGAAATCAGTTCCTCTCTGTGTCTCCACTACCTAGCACATATCTGATGCTTAAAGAATCCATGGATAGTTGCCTGAATGAATGGTTAGATGGACAGATGGATAGATGGAGAGACAAGCTCCCTGGATTCTACCAGATTCTAGCCATGGAATTGTAAAAGGCCTAACTTACTTTGTTAAAAAATATCCATCTAGCAAAAGCCTACTTTCTTTGAGACAGTATTCATGACCAGGCTTACCTTTTAAAAACTGTTCTTTAAGTTATTTAAACAAACTATGGTACACCCATAAGATAACAGAAAAAGAGAAAACAACCCACACGTTCACCAGCTTATGAATGGATAAATAAAACACGGCCCATCCATAAAATGGAATTGCATTCAGCAATAAAAAAGAATGAAGTACGAAAACATGCTACAGTGTGGATGAGCCTTGAAAACACTAAGCTAAATGAAAGAAGCCAGTCAGAAAAGATCACATATTGTATGACTGCATTTGTATAAAATGTACAGTATAGAAAACTCAAGAGAGACAGGAGGTTAGTTGGTGTTGCCAGAGGCTCAGGTGGAGGGGAGCGGGGTTGGAACAGAAGTGACTGCTAATAGGTAGGAACTTTCTTTTATGGGGTGATGGGTATGTTCTAAAATTGATTATTAAAGACAAAATATTAATTTTTAAAAGGTTGGGCACTGTGGCTCATGCCTGTAATCCCAACACCTTGAGAAGTTAAGGAGGGAGGATTACTTGAGGCTAGGAGTTCATGACAAGCCTGGACCAACATGGTGAGACCCCATCTCCATTATAAAAAAAGAAAAATGGATTCCATTGATTATGAGGAAACAAAAGAAAGAAAATACAAAATTAAGTATTTATATATGTATATATTTTGTTGTTGTTGTTGTTGTTTTTAAAACAGTTTTCGCTGTGTTGCCCAGGCTGGAGTGCATTGGCATGATCTTGGCTCAATGCAACTCCGCCTCCTGAGCTTAAGTCATTCTCCTGCCTCAGCTTCCCAAGTAGTCGGGACTGCAGGTACCCACTACCACACCCAACTAATTTTATTTTGTATTGTTAGTAGAGACGGGGTCTCACCATGTTGACCAGGCTGGTCTCAAATCCGACCTCAAATGATCCACCTTCCTCGGCCTCCCAAAGTGCTGTAACTACAAGTGTGAGCCACCATGCCCGGCCAAAAAAATATTTTAAAAAGAACAAAGAAAAAATTTCTTAAAAGAAAAAATATATTAATTTAAAATTGATGAAGGCCAGGCGCAGTAGCTCACGCCTGTGATCCCAGTACTTGAGGTAGGGAGTTCGAGACCAGCCTGGCTAACATGATGAAAACCCATCTCTACTAAAAATACAAAAATTAGCTGGGCATGGTGGCTCATGGCTGTAATTCCAGCTACTCAGGAGGCTGAGGCAGGAGAATCACTTGAACCTGGGAGGCGGAGGTTGCACTGAGCCGAGATCATGCCACTGCACTCCAGCCTGGGCAACAGAGCGAGTGAGACTCCATATCAAAAAAAAAAAGTTGATTTTGGTGATGTCTGCACAACTCTGTGAATATACAAAAAGTCCACTGAGTTTTATACTTTAAATGGATACATTATATGGTACATTAATTATATCTCAATAAAGCTATCAGAAAAAAATTAAATGGGGTACTCCATATGCAAAGCAATATTGTTAAAGGCATAAAACAGTATATACAGCATGCTATAATCTGTGTTTTTAAAAACACATACACGAAGAGAAGCATAGATAAATATTTGGTTGTATAAGCATAAAATATCTTGGAAGAATCTTTTCATGAAATATCCTTTTATATTTTTGGAATTGCCTATTACAAATTAAATGTTTTACCATTCCAAAAAAAAAGAAAAAATCCGCCCTGCCATCAGTATCATCCTAATTATGCATGCCTATGTGCCATAGGTATACATAATAATGTTTCGTTAGACATATAGAATCCAGGGACTGACAGAAGTCTTGAAGATTATCCACTACATTCATCTGCCCCAGCATATAGATGAGGATAAAGGAGATTCATAAGGGTTGGCCGTCTAGTCTAGGGTTATGTCTCCCTTTTTTTTGAGACAGGGTCTCACTCCGTCACTGTGAGTACTGTGGTGCCATCACAGCCCACTGCAGCCTCGAACTCCTGGGTTCAAGCAGTACTCTCACCTCAGCCTCTCAGAGAGCTGAGACGTAAGGCATGTGCCACCACATCCAGCTAATGTTTTTATTTTTTGCAGAGACGGGTTCTCACCATGTTACCCAGGCTAATCTCAATCTCCTGGGCTCAAATGACCCTCCTGCCTCGGCGTCCCAAAGTGCTGAGATTACAGGCATGAGGCACCACACCTAGCCAAGGTTACATCTCTGAGAAGTACTATGCTACAGTGCAGTGTCTCAGACTACAGTGCAGTGTCTCATGATTTCTACCATAGCTGAACTACTATTCACTATATAGTTTTCTTTACTATACAGTTCTTTATAGTTTTCTTTAAAGTGACTTAGCTTTAAAAATTAATAGGTATAATTTTCATGAAATACAGCTTTGGTGTGCTAGATTTGTGTCTGTTTCAAATCTACTTTGAAATAGATAAAAAGTTTTTGTCTATCTAAAATATCTATCTCATGAATCTCATTGTCTAATTCACGTCTATCTCATGAATCTCAGTATGGGAAATACTGCATAGAGAAAAGAGTATTTAATTAGCACACAAGGAAATCTACGTTTTCACCCTCATCCCCAAATAAACACTGTTTACTATCAAGCAGGTTCTTCTCCTGAACTCAGTCTCTTCATCTTTAAGAGAGGCCTGATTTTGGGAGGTCGAGGCGGGTGGATCACCTGAGGTCAGGAGTTCGAGACCAGCCTGCCAACACGGCAAAACTCCGTCTCTACTGAAAATACAAATATTAGCCAGCCACAGTAGTGCAAGCTTGTAGTCCCAGCTACTTGAGTTGGGAGGCGGAAGCAGGAGAATCGCTTGAACCCAGGAGTCGGAGGTTGCAGTAAGCCGAGATTGTGCTACTGCACTCCAGCCTGGGCAACAGAGTGAGACTCTGTCTCAAAAAAATAAAACAAAATAAAAGAGAGAACTGGACTAAATGTCTTAAGGTCAGATTCAAGCTCCCTGACTCCAGGTTTCAGTAGTGATCTACATTCCAGCTTTGCTACTGTCAATGAGTTGCCTAATGTTTCCAGTGTTCTTATCATATCTCCTGGGATGATTTTAAACCTTAGCTATAAAATATAGCCATGGGCTATAAAATATAGCACCCTCATAAAACAATGACTGGAAAGTAAACTGGAACAACCCTTCTGTTGTAGTATTTGATAGTACCATATTTGTAGAAATTCCATACTAGGAATTTATTTGAAGGAAATAAGCAAAGATGTGCCAAATGTTTATGTACAGAGATCGTCATAACAGTATTTATTATAATAAACAATGGTTAACAACATACATGTCCAATAAAAATGTTTAATAAACAATACAACTTTGGCCGGGCGCGGTGACTCACGCCTGTAATCCCAGCACTTTGTGAGGCCACGGTGGGCGGATCACGAGGTCAGGAAATTGAGACCATCCTGGCTAACATGGTGAAACTCTGTCTCTACTACAACACAAAAAAGTTAGCCGGGCATGGTGGCGGGTGCCTGTAGTTTCAGCTACTCGGGAGGCTGAGGCAGGAGAACAGCGTGAACCCGGGAGGTGGTGCTTGCAGTGAGCCGAGATCGCGCCACTGTACTCCAGCCTGGGGGACAGAGCGAGACTCCGTCTCAAAAAATAACAAATAAATAAATAAATAAATAAAAATAACCATACAACTTTGATAAAATTAAACATCTTTTTTTTTTTTTTTTTTGAGATGGAGTTCCACTCTTTTCACCTAGGCTGGAGTGCAAGGGTACCATCTCAGCTCACTGCAACCTGTGCCTCCCAGGTTCAAGTGATTCTCCTGCCTCAGCCTCCCAAGTAGCTGGGATTACAAGTGCCCACCACCATGCCTGGCTAATTTTTGTATTTTTAGTAGAGACAGGGTTTTGCCATGTTGGTCAGGCTGGTCTCAAACCTCTGGCGATTCACTCACCTCAGCCTTCCAAAGTGCTGGGATTACAGGCTTGAGCCACCCCGCCCAGCTTAAACATCGTTTTTAAGACTGGTTAATGATGCATGAACATGCTCACTATAAATGAGAATAAAAAAGTAACCTATCATTTAGAATATGACAATTTGTTTTTAGAATTTAACCATTTTGCAAATACAAATGCAACAGAAATAAAAAAGAAAAATAAAAATAAAAGAATAAAAGAAAATGCACCCAAGGGTTAATTATAATCATCTCTGTGTGGCAAGGCAGAATTATAAAGGATCTTAATTTACCTTTTTTATATTTGCATGAAATAGATATAGTTTCCTTCTTTTATAATAAATATGCTTTACTTTTTTCCTTTTTTTTTTTTTTTTTAGACAGGGTGTCACTCTGTCACCCAGCTTGGAGTGCAGTGGCACAATCTCGGCTCACTGCAACCTCTGCATCCCAGGCTCAAGTGATTCTCCCACCTCAGCCTCCTGAGTAGCTGGGATCACAGGCGCGAGCCACCATGCCCAGCTAATTTCTTGTATTTTTGGTAGAGACAGGGGTTTCGCCATGTTGCCTAGGCTGGTCTTGAATTCCTGACCTCAAGTGATCTGCCTGCCTCGGTCCCCAAAGTGCTGGGATTAAAGGCATGAGTCACCGTGCCAGGCCTACTCTCTTAGACTTTGGTTAACCTGACCCCAGCCAGTATCAGTATCTGGGATTGTTTAATGTTACCTAACTACTTCAATATGTTGCATTAACAACATTTAGCAAGCAAGTCAAACAACTTTCTCTCTCTCTCTCTCTCTCTCTCTCTCTCTTTCTTTCTTTTTTAGATGGGGTCTTGCTCAGGCTGGAGTGCAGTGTTGCAATCTCGGCTCCCAGCAACCTCCGCCTCCCAGGTTCAAGCGATTCTCCCACCTCAGCCTCCCAAGTAGCTAAGACTACAGGCGCCTGCCACCGCGCCCTGCTAATTGTTTTTGAATTTTTTATAGAGACGCAGTTTCATCATGTTGCCCAGGCTGGTCTAGAACTGCTGAGCTCAAGTGATCCGTCCACCTCAGCCTGCCAAAGTGCTGGGATTACAGGTGTGAACTGGTTACATAAATCATACTAGATTCTGAAAATACATACCTACAAAAACAGAATGAAATGGATGTGTCTGTTTTCATGTGAAATATATCCCAGACACGAAGCGAAACCACACTGATGCAGAGTATATATACATAGTATGATCACATATTACATACAAGAAAAGACACACCTTGGCCGGGAGCGGTGGCTCATGCCTGTAATCCCAACACTTTGGGAGGCCGAGGTGGGTGGATCACGAGGTCAGGAGATGGAGACCAGCCTGGCTAACACAGTGAAACCCTATCTCTACCAAACATACAAAATTTAGCCCGGCGTGGTGGCATGCGCCTGCAGTCCCAGCTACCAGGGAGGCTGAGACAGGAGAATTGCTTGAACCCAGGAGGCAGAGGTTGCAGTGAGCCGAGAGCACGCCACTGCACTCCAGCCTGGGCGACAGAGCAAGACTCCGTCTCAAAAAACAAACAAACCAAAAAAAGAAAAAGAAAAGAAGTGATACACGTATCTGTGCTTATAAAGTAAACCTTTCTAGAAGGAAACTCTGTTCCCCCCCGAAGAATGGGACTGAGGTAGGGAACGAAGGAGGGCGTTGTTTTTTATGCTATACACGTCTATCCTGTTTCTTATCCTTACAAAAAAAAAAAAAAAGAAAAGAAAAGAAAAGAAAGAAAAAGGTCTTGTGTAGGCATTATTTCTATATAGTAAATGGGTTTCAAAATGAGTTTCAAAACAGGTTCTATTTTGAAAAGTAAGGTCAACATTTTTTGAGAAAAAAACTCCCGCTATTGGCTTTTCAAAAACAACCTTCTTAAGAGAGAATTTGCATACCACAAATTCACCCATTGTATAGTGTAGATTGTTAACTGACTTTCGTGCTGAGCTGTAAGAATTCATTTGGCATGAGAAACAAAATATTTTATGTAACCACGCGTAAGAATAGCCTCCGTGTCTACGAAATCTAGGGACATCAAAATTTGAGATAATTTTATGACTGCAACAAGGGTAAATAATACTTGGCCTTCGGAATATGGGGGAAAGGTCAGAACTACAAGATCCCATAGAGCTTAACCACACCAAAAAAAAGAAAAGAAAAGAAAAAAAGAAAGGAAAACAAGAAAGAGAGGAGAAAAGAAGAGAACAAAACAAGCAAACTCTAGCAGGGCTAATGCCAGTCTTCTAAATTCACCAGTACGTTGAATAAGCTGCAGCTCAGCTCGATGGACCTCCAAGAGTGGCTGCCACTGGGAAGACTAGTGCCTCTGAAACAAACCCCGGTGGTTTCCTTTCATCTCTGAACTTCGAGCTTGACCTAACTTTCCAGTACCTTCCCCAGCCCCACTCTCCCATAACCCGCCCGAAGCGGCCCACGGAGGCCGGAGGTTTCGGGGCGCAGTCGCTCAGCAGCCCGAGGTCTCTGTCCCGGGCGACGGGAGGGAAATGCCGCGCCCGCAGCCTGGGACCCGCGTGCCCAGCTTCGGCCCCCTCGCACGCAAAGTCCGACCCGGGTGACAGCGCACGGCCGGCCCTGGGCCCAGAGCTCCCACCTGTGCCCCGCAGCATGTTGTCCCGGAGCAGGTCCCCGCTGGAGAGGTGCTTCAGCTGGAAGTGTGTGGTGATGCGCGACGACACGGTGCCCTTGCCCGAGCCCGGGGCCCCCATGATCACCGCTCGCAGCAGCCGCGCGGATGCCCCCATGGCCGCAGACCCAGGCCCGCGCCCCGCGGCTACCAGGGCTTTGGCCTGGCCTGCGCTCTCACCCGCTCCGCAGCCCGAGCCGGCCGGCTGGCAGCGCCGCTATCAGGCGGTTACTGAGGTTCCCAGGCGTTCCCGGAAGTGAGCCGAGAGCCACTGGGGCAGCCCAGACAGCGACCGACCCCGCGGCTGCTCCCGCCTCTCGGCGACCCCGGCGCACCCAGTCCCCGGCGCCTGGCCCCGCCCAGCCGCGCAAGCCGCGCCGCCTCTGCGCTTGCTCTGCCGCCCAGCTGCCACCTGCGCCTCTCCGCGGCCCCTCTCCACCGGCCGCTGGGCCCAGTCCCTTCGGCGCCCCTCTGCACCAACCCCCACGCGCCCGCCACTCAGCTCAGATCTACCTCCGCGCCTCTCCGCGACTCCCGAACCCCGCGCCCTGTCCGGCCGAGTCCCAGCCGGATAGACCGCGCTCCCCTCTGTCCGACCTTGGCAACTCCTGCGCGCCCCCCGCCCCCGCCACCTCTAGTCGCCCTTTGGAGCCTCTTGGTTTCGGAATCCACCCGCACCCACCCCTCCAACAACCCTTTCGTAGTCCGGGCCCCTAGTCCATAGCAGGCGCTGCCCTACCCAGTCCCTGCGGGACACACCGCACCCCCTTCCGTGCTCCCTTGACAACCCTTGTCCCCGCTGCACCTGGCGCCCACTCGAGTCCCCCCGCCCCTCTACTCCCTTGGACCGCCAGACCCCCCGCTTCTGCACCCACCCCCGCCTTTGCCCCTCCCTCCTTCCTCCTCTTCCCTTCCCTCCTTCCCCCTCTTCCTCTGCTGCCAAGGGCCCTCTCTTCCCACTCCTCTGTGTAGAACCAGAGGGAGTGACCTTGAGCCGAGAGGGCCTACCTCATTTTACAGGAGAGGAAATCCAAGTTTCATTGAGTGAGATTCTTTTATAAGTAACATAAAAGAGTATGTGAAACTGTGGAGGCAGGCTGTTGTAGATAGGCGGTCGGAAAAGCTTTGAAGAGATGGCATTTGTGCTGAGTACTTAATTAGAATGTGAAAGAGAGAGACATAGGCCCTTCCTATGTCCAGTTTTAGGGGAAGGCCCTAAACTGGAGGTTTGGCATGTTTCAAGAATGGAAACAGAGGACAAACATTCGAGTGAGTATCATTTTGTCTGCAAACTGGGCATAGAGCATTAGAATGGAGGAGTTAATGTAGTACTTAGTGCAATGCCAGCTACAGGGTCAATGTTCAATAATGGTTGTCCATTTATTATCATTGCTTTGTGCTGTGACACTATGCGAAGGCAGAAAGAAGGCTCTATGAAAATAAACACAGTTACCATTCTCCTCAGAGGTCCAGAACTGATTTCAAAGAAGATAGAAATGATTTCAGGGCGAGACAGTGAGTGAATCTTAGCTGAGTGAATGGATGGGGGATTTCAATAGATAGACAGCCTGGTACTTAGAAAAGACATTAGCCTTTACTTTCTTTTCTTTTCTTTTTTTTTTTTTTTTTTAGTAGAGACGGGGTTTCACCGTGTTAGCCAAGATGGTCTCGATCTCCTGACCTCGTGATCCGCCTGTCTCGGCCTCCCAAAGTGCTGGGATTACAGGCTTGAGCCACCGCGCCCGGCCCTAGCCTTTACTTTCTGATATGGAAAAAAAAAAAGAAAGAAAATACGTACCTTCTACATTTTTTTTTTCTTTGAGACAGAGTTTTGCTCTTGTTGCCCAGGCTAGAGTGCAATCGGCTCACCGCAACCTCCGCCTCCCGAGTTCAAGTGATTCTCCTGCCTCAACCTCCCAAGTAGCTGGGATTACAGGCACGTGCCACCGCACCCGGCTAATTTTATATTTTTAGTAGAGACGGGATTTCTTCACGTTGGTCAGGCTGGTCTGAAACTCCTGACCTGAGGTGATCCACCTGCCTTGGCCTTCCAAAGTGCTGAGATTACAGGTGTGAGCCACTGCGCCCTTCCTTGTTTTGCTTTTTGTTTGTTTGAGACAGGGTCTTGTTTTGTTGCACAGGCTGGAGTGCTGTGAAGCGATCTCAGCTCACTGCAACCTCTACTTCCCAGGTTCAAGTGATTCTCATGCCTCAGCTTCCCAAGTAGCTGGGATTACAGGCACCCGCCACCACAGCCAGCTAATTTTTGTATTTTTAGTAGAGATGGGGTTTCATCATGTTGGCCAGGCTGATCTCAAACTCCTGACCTCAAATGATCTGCCTGCCTTAACCTCTCCAAGTGCTGGGATTACAGGCTTGAGCCACCCCACTGTGCCCAGCCGAGCTCATACATACTCATTACTAAGCAAGAAATAATGAAAATAAATGAATTAAACATTGAATTAATGTAATTGGGAAAAGGACATCAAAATAACCCATGGAAAGCAGAGGAAGGGATGAAGTAAACAACACAAATGAAAGGATGAGAAAAACAGAACTAACTAAAGAATGAACGAGTCTGGACAAGTACAACTTATGCAATACTAGAAAATCTGAAGGTGTGAAGAAAGTACTTCTAATCTCAAAGCTGGGAACATAGGAGGTTCTGGCTCCAAAAGAAACCAGAAAGAAAATCCTGGGGAAATTTGGTTTAGAAAAAAAAGTGTTCAAACAAAAATAGCTGAGGAATCATCCTCTCATTGCAGGGGCGAAAAGCTGAGTGTCGTGGTCATATTAACAGGCCCACAAAACACCCATCAACTTTAGCTTTGTGAAAGGTTGTTGATTACAAATGAGTAACTGCCAGTCTGTGAAATCTGGCAACTGTGCCTGGCGTAGTCATTTCACCATTCACAGGCATTTGTATGGATCTGTTCCTCACTGCCTACCTTGTTCCAACGGAAAAACACTGAGGTCAAATTCATTCAAATTCTAATTTAATGATCAAGTGTTTATACAGATTAGTTTGAAGCAAATAAAGCCCAGATGAGTGCTTTGCACATAGTAGGCACTCAATAGGTCTTTGTTGATTAAATACTAAGAATTACTGTTTTGTCACTTTTGTTTGTTTGTTTTTGAGCTGGAGTCTCTCTCTGTCACCCAGGCTGGTGCAGTGGCGCAATCTTGGCTCACTGCAGCCTCTGCCTCCTGGATTCAAGGGATTGTCCTGCTTCAGCCTCCCAAGTAACTGGGACTACAGGCCTGAACCATCATGCCCAGCTAATTTTTGTATTTTTAGTAGAGGTTTCGCCAATTTGGCCAGACTGGTCTCGAACTCCTGACCTCAAATGATCCTCCTGCTTTGGCCTCCCAAAGTGCTGGGATTACAGGTATGAGCCACCATGCCCAGCCTTTGTCACATTGAAGACTGAAATGTTTAAGGGCTCTAGAATGTACAACTGAGGGGGAAATGATAGGCATGTGTCATGGGTTGAATTGTATTTCCCCAGGAGATATATTGAAGTCCTAACCTCCAGTACCTCAGAACATGACCTTACTTGCACATAGGGTCTTTGTAGACATAGTTAAGACAAGGTCATAGTGGAAGATGGTCAGCTCTTAATCCAATATGACCTGAAAACAGGGGGAGAATGCCATGTGATGATGGAAGCAGATATTGGGCTTATACGGCTGCAAGCCAAGGAACACCAAAGATTGCTGGGGACACTAGAAGCCAAGAGAAAGACACAAAGCTGATTCTCCCCTAGGATCCTTGGGGGAGAATAACCCTGCCCTCACCTTGACTATGAATTGTAGCCACTAGAACTGTGAGAGAATAACTTTCTACTGTTTCAAGCCCCCTAGTTTGTGGTAATTTGTTACTGTAGGTCTAGGGAATTAATACAGCTTGTTTCCAAGAAGTATGTATATGTGTTTGTATATTGCTTCACACTATGTGTTACCTAGATGAGAACAAAAGAATAGAAGGGTTCATGTTTGAGAAATAATTACTGGGATTGTAGTGATTGCAGTGTGACAAAGACAAGGAAGGTGCATCAGTTATCCACTACTATAAAAATCCACTCCAGGCCAGGCGTGGTGGCTCACACCTGTAATCCCAGCACTTTGGGAAGCTAAGACAGGAGGATCACTAGAGTCCAGGAGTTTGAGACCAGCCTGGGCAACATAATGACACCCCTTCTCTAAAAAAAAAAAAAAAAGATGATGAAGAACATTAGCCAGTGTGGTGGTGTGCACCTGTGGTCCCAACTATTTGGGAAGCTGAGGTGGGAGGATTGCTTGAGCCTGGAAGGTTGAGGCTGTAGTGAACTGTGATCACACCACTGTACTCCAGCCTGGGCAACAGAGCAAGACCCTGTCTCAATAAATAATAAATATCCTGGCCAGATGTGTTGATTCACACGTGTAATACCAGCACTTTGGGAAGCCAAGATGAGTGGATCACTTAAGGTCAGGAGTTTGAGACCAGCCTGGCCAACATGGTTAAACCCCCGACTCTACTAAAAATACAAAAATTAGCTGGGCGGGATGCCGTGTGCCTGTAGTCCCAGCTACTCGGGAGGCTGAGGCACGAGAATTGTTTGAACACTTGAACCGGGGAGGCAGAGGTTGCAGTGAGCCAAGATCATGCCATTGCACTCCAGCCTGGGTGACAGAGTCAGACTCTGTCTCAAAAATAAATAAATAAATAAACAAACAAACAAAAATTAGCTGGTCATGGTGGTGCACACCTGTAATCCCAACTAGTCAAGAGGCTGTGGCAGGAAAATCACTTGAACCCGGGAAACAGAGGTTGCAGTGAGCCTAGATCGCACCATTGCACTCCAGCCTGGGCAACAGAGTAATACTCTGTCTCCAAAATAAAAAATAAAATAAAATAAATAAATATCTGGAGGAAGAATGTTCTAGAGAGAAAAGAACAAACGCAAAGGCCCTGAGGGAGGAGTGTGCTGGAGTTTCCAAAGAAGCCATTCTGCCTGGAACAGAGAGAGCAAGAAATGAAAATTATTCAACAAGAAAGCTCAGGGAGGTAGTAAGGGTCCAGACCTTACACAGCCTAACAAACCACTGTGGCAAATGGTATTGTCCGAAGACAGCCACGATGCCCACTCCCAGTCCATAAGCTTATCTTTGACACTTCTCCAATCAAGAAGTGAGGTCCCTGTCCCCTCCACCTTTAACCGAATAGACTTCTGTGACTGTTTTGACCAACTGAGTATGGTGGAAGTGATATTATGTGACTTCCAAGGCTAAGTCATAAAAGACGAAGCAGCTTCTGATTTGTTCACTAGGACACTCATTTTGGAAGCCTACAGCTGCCACATGGGGAATCTGACTGCCCCGAGGCCAAGAGGCTGTAAGGAAGTCCAGATTAACCCACATGGAGAAACCACTTAGGGACTTCCTGAGATGACATGAAGAGAGTAGTGCTTTATTCCCTGGGTGTCCCAACTCTAGCCATCTGACTGCACTTGCATGAGATACCTCAAGCCAAAACTATCCAGCTGAGCCCTTCCGAAGTTCCTGAGCCACAGAAGCCATGGGAGAAAATAAAGTGATCGTGGTGGTTTCAAGTAATAATGCAAGTGAGAGAGGATGATGACTTGGGCTTGCATGGTATAGGTGATGAGAATTAGTTGGATTCTGAATACAAATATTCATTTTCTAGAAATAATCTCAAACTTATAGAAAAGTTGCAAATACAGTACAAAGATTCTTTTTTTCTGAGCCATTTGAGATGCCCCATCATTCTTGAATATTTTCATATATGTTTCCTACAATGACATATTTGCATAACCACAATATAACTTTTAAAATAAGAAAAAAATCACAGACTAACATTTAATCAGATCTTATTCAATTTCCCCAAATGTTCCACTAATGTTCTTTATAACAGAAGTTATGAAATCATACAGTAAATTTTAGTTGTGTGATTTTCAAAATCACACATTGCATTCAGTTTCCATGTCTTTATTCTCTTTCAGTTCTCTTTCAAGCTGGAGTAATTCCTTAGTCTTTCCTTGACTTTTATGACCTTGACACTCTTTGTTCATTGTTTTTGTTTTTTTTTTAACTTCCCATACTATACCGATGTAATGACCTTCACACTCTTGAAGATTATAGGAAGGTTATGTTGTAGAACACCGTCTCTTTATCTGATGTTTTCTCATGATTATATTCAGCTTATTCATCTTTGGTAGAGAAAATTACAGAAGTAGTGCTGTGATTTTGTTATGTTCCATCAGAAGGCATATGATTTTAATGTGTTGTATTATTGATGATGCTAACTTTGATCACCTAGTTAAGGTGGTGTCTGCAGGATCTCTCCACTGTAAAGTTACTCTTTTTCCATTTGTAATTAACAAGTATTCTAGGCCCGGCACAGTGGCTCACGCCCGTAATCCCAGCACTTTGGGGGACTGAGGAGGGAGGATTGCTTGAGCTCAGGAGTTTAAGACCAGCTGGGTAACAATTCAAAAAGATTAGCTGGGCATGGTGGCCCAGCCTATATTCTTAGCCTCTCAGGGAGTGGGTTGAGCGGGGTGCTGAGGTGGGAAGATCGCTAGAGCCCAGGAGGTTGAGGCTGCAGTGAGCTGTGATCGTACCACTGCATTACAGCCTGGGCAACGGAGTAAGACCCTGTCTTTAAAAAAAAAAAAAAAAGTATTCTGTGAGAGGGTAGTTGAAGTTCAGACTTTGTAAATACCTCATCTTTCATCAAACTTCTAATTTACTCACTATCTTACATTTATTTATATGGTTTCCTATTTTATTAAACAGGTTGTAAGCCCTTGTCATTATTACTTATTTTGATGTTCAAATCATTTAAGATTTGGCTAATGGAATCTGCTTCATGTCAGCTAGCATCTGTGTCCTTTTGGCATGTCCCCATTACTCTTTGTGCACTTCTTTACTTTCTAGCATAAGAAGGTCCAGGTTCATCTTGTACTTCTAGACCCAGCAACACATTGAAATGGCTGAGATCAACCATTTCTCCAAGAATCCCTGGTTCCCTTTAGTGGAATATGGAATTTAGAAACTCAGGCCTGTGCATTCAGTGTGCTCATTACTATTAATGTGTTGCTGCTTTAAGGTCCTCTCAGAGGACAGAGCTAAGGAATATGTAAATATGTTTGTATTCATTTACACATACGTTTACATCTACATTTATTTCTATGTTTATCTATGTATTATTGAAGCCATGAGTTTACACTGATACCTTCAATTCTGATCTAATATTCTAGGATTCATTTTCATTTTTTCCCTTCCATCCTTCACTGCAATCCTAGTCTGGTCTTCTCCTCATACATTGAAGCCACCAATTTTTATTTTATTTTATTTTATTTTTTTAGAGACAGAGTCTTACTCTGTCACCCAGGCTGGAGAGCAGTGGCGTAAGCATACCTCACTGCAGCCTCTACCTCCTGGGCTCACGTGATCCTCCTGCTTCAGCCTCCCAAGTAGCTGGAACTACAGGCACATGACATCACTCCCAAATAATATTTGTTTATTTATTTATTTATTTATTTATTTATTTATTTATTATTTTTAGTAGAGACAGGGTCTTGCCATGTTGCCCGAGTTGGTCTCAAATACCTGGGCTCGAGGGATCCTCCCACCTCAGCTTCTCAAATATTGGGATTACAGGTGTGAACCGCTACATTCAGTCTTCTTTTATTCTTATCTACCTAACACACAGTCACACATTGCTTCTGGATTTTGAGTTAGTGTCTCTAACAGACTCTCATGTCCTTCATGTATCCATATTTATGATCAGTCACCCTCTGTATACCCAACCTTCCATCACCACGGCCTACCCTTTCTCCATGCAGATGTCCTCCTCACCCCACTTGGGTTACAGAATTCCCTGCCGACCACTCATCAGCCTGATATGTGGACACTCTTATCTGGCTGGGGCTCTGACACTCTGCTGGACCAGACCACCCCCTCCACAGACATCCTTTTCACCCCTTCTGGGATCTGATCATAGGCCAGGCTGCTTATCGCTATGAGCATTCTACTCACCCTGTGCAGACTCCAAAACCCTGAGCCACACTGTACTGCCCTCTACATGGAGACATCTTCCTCACTCCAGTCAGACTCTGGTACTTGTGCCGGGCGGCTCTCCTCTGCAGATGCCCTCTTCTTGCATATATTTTAAATGTAGACCATACAGGAGTCCCTGGTGGATTCAATGGATTAAAGTGAAGGAAAAAAAGAGATTTCTCCTGAGCTACTGGGAGAATAGAATTGTCATTAACTGAGATTGGGAAGACTATAAGAAAAACAGGTTTGGGTGAAAATATTAGAGTTGTTTTGGAATAAGTCAACTTCGAGATGCCTGTTGGACATCCAGGCAGATAAAATAAGGAAGCAGGCAGATGTATAAATTTTGACCACAGGGTAGAGGTCCAGGCTGGAGATATAAATTTGAGAGTTGTCAATATGTTTAAAGTTATGAGATGGTACAGCCTCACTAGGGAGCGACTTTAGATAGAGAGGAAAAGTCTGAAATCTGAGTTCTGAGGTTCGCCAACATTTTGAGGTTGGAAGATATGGAAGAAACATTGAAAAAGCTTGAAAGAGAGGGAGAGGCCAATTAAGAAGAAAATTGGGTGAGTATGATGTCATGGAAGTCAATTGAAGAAAGTGTTTCAAGAAGAATATGATTAAATGAGTCAAATTCTGCTAATAGGTAGGACTGAGAACTGATTGAAAATTACTTCTAGGCTGGGCACAGTGGCTCATGCCTGTAACCCCAGTACTTTGGGAGGCCGAGGTGGGCAGATCACAAGGTCAGGAGTTTGAGACTAGCCTGGCCAGTATGGTGAAACCCCGTCTCCACTACAAATACAAAAAATTAGCCAGGCATGGTGGCGCCTGCCTGTAGTACCAGCTACTTGGGAGGCTGAGGCAGGAGAATCACTTGAACCCAGCAGACAGAGGTTGCAGTGAGCCGAGATCATGCCACTGTACTCCAGCCTGGGTGACAGAACGAGACTCCATCTCAAAAAAAAAGAAAATTACTTCTAGTTGTCAAAAAACCCCTTATGAAATAAATTACATTTCATTTACAATTTATAGATTTTAAAAATGAGGATAATTTTGCCGCAAATTCCATAACTATTCAGCAGCTAAATTAGTGGTTTCAAAATGTACTGGATGCATACAGGAAATCCTTTCTGTGAGGAGAAACTTCTGGGAGTAGAATTCAAATTATCCAGACAAAGGTGTCAGAGAAAAAAGAAAGATAAGGTCTAGACAAAAGTCAAGGAACAGAACAGAGAAGGTCGAACTCAGATACTACAATGTCATATCTGTTAACACTTTGTAAAAGAAACAGAAGAGGGAGCCTTAGAGCTAAGACAATTGTATTAGGACGTTCACTTGGAAGGATAAATAAGAATATCTGAGAAAGCCCTAAGAAAGATGGACAATGAGGAAGTCTGTACAATAAGAAGATAATATTGACACATATCTTAGTCTATTCTGTGCTGCTATAACAAAATATTGAGACTGGATACTTTATAATGAAAAAGAAACATATTGGCTCACAGTTCTGGAGGCCGAGAAGTCCAAGATCCAAGTGCTAGCATCTGGTGGGAGAGAGAGAGAAAGAGACCATGCCCGAAAGCCCCTTCATTAAGGCACTAAACCCACTCAGGAGGGTGCAGCCCCATGGCCCAAATACTTCCCAAAGATACCACCTCCCAACACTGTCTCAATGGCATAAATTTCAACATAAGTTTTGATGGGGATAAATGTTCAAACCCATGGCAGCACATGAATAAAACAGAATAGAAAAGCCAAAACTTTTTAACAAATAAGAAAACTGAAAAATAAACTTAATGGCATCTGGAAGTCTAATAAGTGGTAAAGATGCCATCTCAAATCAACAGAGAAAAAGACCTTCTTAATAAATAGTCCTAGATAAATGGGTAGCCAGTGGAAGAAGATACAATCTGTCTTAGTCTGTTTTCTGTTGCTATAACAGAATACCTCAGACTGGGTAATTTTTAAAGAAAATAAGTTTATTTAGCTCATGATTCTGGGGGCTGGAAAGTCTAAGAGCAGGGTGCTGGCATCTGGTAAGGGCCTTCCTACTACATCACAATATGACAGAGGGCATCACATGGCAAGAGAGGAAGAGCATGTCAACCTCTAAGGTCTCTCTTCTTATAAAGCCACCAGTCCCATTATGGAGGCCCTACCCTGCTGACTTTATCTAATCCTAATTACCTCCCAAAAGCCCCACATGCAAATGCCACCAATCTATAAATTTGGGAGTTACATTTCCGACACATGAAATTAGAAGGGCATGTTCAAACCGGAGCACCACCATATCTGTTTTTCCACTGTAAGATAAATTCCAATGGATCAAATATCTAATTTTTTGAAAGAAGTAAAGCTATATAAATGCTAGAAGAAAATATGATGAAATTTTTCTATAATCAAGAAATTGGGAAAACTTTTCTAACTCTTAATTCAATATCCAGATACAATAAAGGAAAAGACCAAAATTTGAAGTATACAAAACAACATTTTCACATAGCAAAAGACATCATAAGCAAAATGAAAAGATAAATGACAAACTGGGATATGATTTCCAATGTATGTCATAGGCAATGGGTGAATGTCCAGTTACGTGTTCTTCCCAGGGGTGGGGGTCAGGAGGGTGTTACCGCATTTGCCAGTTTCCGTGGAGTAAATACTCCCACCATAGCCAATGATAACTTACCAATGTAACATCAGCTGCACTAATGCTACATCAGCGGGACTGCAAAATTCCTAAAAATTTAACAGTCAGCACTTGCAAGCTGGCACTAGCCAGCTTCAGCACACTGCTGCAAATATTCCTAATATATGATGGGCTTCTAAAGATGGAGAAGGGAAGGAAACCCATCCTGTGGAAGATAGGCAAGAGATCCAAACACTTCGCAGTTCACACACACACACACAAAATGAAAATAAAGGACCTTTAAATATATGAAAAGATGTCAAATCTTACTACCCATAAAATAAATACAAATTAAAACTAAAATGAGATACCATTTTTCAACTATCAGATTGGCAAAAATCTCAAAGGTCGACAATATAATGTGTTTACAAGGCAGTGAGGAAGGAGGCACTCATATTTTGCTGGTGGGAATGCAAAAAATGGTACCATCCATAAGGAGGGTGTCAGCCTTAAGAATGAAACTCGAGTAAAATTAGTATAAATCAAAAGTTTATTTGGGCCAAATTCGAGTACTTTAATCTGGGAAATATATGTTCAAGTTGCCCTGAAATATATGCTCCAATTAGCAGAAGTTACAAGTGGGTTTCCAAAGGCAAAAACGGGGTGGTTCCTAAATTGAACATGAACTATTGGTTGGCTATACATTGTTTTTTATATCACTAATGCCAAGAACATGAATATAATGGGTGAGGGTCACATAGTGCAATTTATGATAGCATTTTAGGTAATTTATCAGTTAGTCTGGAAACTAAAAGGAAGGAAAGAAAAAACTAAATGCCTTTAAGCAGGCCGGGTGCAGTGGCTCGTGCCTATAATCCCAGTACTTGGGGAGGCTGAGGCAGATGGATCACTTGAAGGCAGGAGTTTGAGACTAGCCCGGCCAACAAGGTGAAACCCCATCTCTACTAAAAAATACAAAAATTAACCAGGTGTGGTGGTGTGCACCTGTAATTCCAGCTACTTAAGAGTCTGAGGCACAAGAATTGCTTAAACCCAGAAGGCAAAGGTTACAGTGAGCTGAGATAGTGTCACTGCACTCCAGTCTGGGTGACAGAGCAAGACTCCATATCTAAAAAAAAAAGAAAGAGGAAAAAAAGAAAGAGAGAGAAAGAGAAAGAGAGAAAGAAAGAGAGAGAGAGACAGGAAGAAAGAAAGAAAGAAAGAAAGAGAGAGAAAGAAAGAAAGAAAGAAAGAAAGAAAGAAAGAAAGAAAGAAAGAAAGAAAGAAAGAAAGAAAGAAAGAAAGAAAGAGAAAGAAAGAAAGAAGGAAAGAAAAGAAAGAAAGAAAGAAAAGAGAGAGAAAGAAAGAAAGAGAAAAATAAATTGCCTTAAAGCAGCTGCCCTGGTGAGGGAGAGGATGACACCTGGGAAGGGGGCAGGCCTGTGATTGAAGACTCATTCTTTTTTTTTTTTTTTTTTTCTTTTCTTTTCAAGACAGAGTCTCACTGTGTCACCCAGGCTGGAGTGCACAGGTGCAATCTTGGCTCACTGTAACCTCTGCCGCCCAGGTTCAAGTGATTCTCCTACCTCAACCTCCAGAGTAGCTGGGATTACAGGCACCTGCCACCACACCCGGCTAATTTTTGTATTTTTAGTGAAGACAGAGGTTTCACCATGTTGGCCAGGCTAGTCTTGAACTCCTGACCTCAGGTGATCCACCTGCCTTGGCCTCCCAAAGTGCTGGGATTACAGGCATGAGCCACCATGCCCAGCCTGGTGCAATGGCGCGATCTCGGCTCACTGCAACCTCCGCCTCCTGGCCTAATAAATTTTGCATACCTCACATTCTTCAGACTGCTCTGAGCTACTTTTCTTTCTCAAGGGAAATTTGGCAATATCTAGCAAAATTTTATATACCATTTGTCAATTGATCCATCTATCTCAAAAATACAAAAAGACATATACAGAAAGTTATTCAGTGAGCACTACTTTTAATAGTAAGAGACCAGAAACATCCCCGAAGTTCATTCAGCACAGAATGATTGAATAAACTAAGATTTACTAACATAGTAAAATATTATGCATTTGTAGAACCCATAAGAAGCATCTCTGTGGCATGATAGCCACTGAAAAAAGTAGGGTGGCAAAAAATGAAGGTAATATCTTACCATTTAACTAAAGGGAGAAGAGAATATGAATATATCCTTATATTCACATTTTTTAAAACAGAAGAACAAGCCAGGCAAGGTGGCTCATACCTATAATTCCAGCATTCTGGGAGGCTGAGGTAGGTGGATCACCTGAGCTCACGAGTTGGAGACCAGCCTGGGCAGCATGGTGAAACCCCGTCTCTACCAAAAATACAAAAATTAGCCGGGCATGGTAGTGTGCATCTGTAGTCCCAGCCCTACTCAGGAGGGCGAAGTGGGAGAATGGTTTGAGCCCAGGAGGCAGAGAAATAGAAAAATAAAATGAAAATGAACAGCAAAAAACCCTGATTACCAGGCCGGGTGCAATGGCTCACGCCTGTAATCCCAGCACTTTGGGAGGCTGAGGCAGGCAGATCACCTGAGGTTGAGAGTTTGAGACCAGCTTGACCAACATGGAGAAACCCCATCTCTACTAAAAATACCAAAGTAGCCAGGCGTGGTGGTGCATGCCTGTAATCGCAGCTACTCAGGAGGCTGAGGCAGGAGAATCGCCTGAACCAAGGAGGTGGAGGTAGCAGTGAACCGAGATCGCACCATTGCACTCCAACCTGGGCAACAAGAGCAAAACTCTATCTCAAAAAAACAAAAACAAACAAACAAACAAAAACCCTGATTACCTCTAGGGAGAAGGGAATAGAGCTGAGGCACAGGGATGGAGGCCATGTGTCTCTGAAGATTTCACTTTGTTAACTGCAACAAGGTTTCCTCCCTCCCTCTTTTCCTTCCTTCCTTCCTTCCTTCCTTCCTTCCTTCCTTCTTTCCTTCCTTCCTTCCTTCCTTCCTTCCTTCCTCTCTCTCTCTTGCTTGCTTTCATCTCTCTCTTTTTCTTTTTCTCTTTCTCTTTCTTTCCCTTCCTCCCTCCCTCCCTTCCTTTCTTTTTCTTTCTTTTTTTTTTCTTTTCTTTTTTTTTTTTTTTTGAGACAGGGTCTTGTTCTGTCACCCAGGCTGGAGTGCAGTAGTGCAATCTTGGCTCACTACAGCCTCCACTTCCTGGGCTCAAGTGATCCTCCCACCTCAGCCTCCTGAGTAGCTGGGATTACAGGCATGCACCACCATGCCTGGCTAATTTTTGTATATTTTGTAGAGAAGGAGTCTCACTATGTTGCCTAGGCTAGTCCCAAACTCCTAAGGTCAAGCAGTCCACCCCCTTTGGCCTCCCAAAGTGCTGGGATTACAGGTATGAGCCACCTCATCTGGCCCATTTTCTAAAACATTTAAAAAAGCAACTCCTGAAAGTCAAAGACAAAATAAAACAAATGAACCTGGTTGTGTAATGACTGGTTCTATTTTTATAAATTGTGACTGCTCTCTGATTAGCTCATAGAAATCTAAGTACAGGTAGTGGCTTCCTTTGGAATGGAGGTAACTCATGTTCTGAAGTTTTTTCTCTTGGAATTTTCTACAGATCTCACATATCTATTTTTGGCATTCCTGACAGATATCAAATACCGTAACGTTGGCCATACAGCATACTTCCTTGGTTAGTTTCTCTTAGCCTGAGGCATTGCTTGTCCTCTGATATAAAACATCCCCCACCATAGCACTGACTTCCCTCCAGAAATGAGACATCACTTTATCCTAATAATGTCCCTTTAATTCTGAGGCTGTGGCCCATCCAGGGCATTTCTATCCCAGATCCCAGGTAAAATGTGTTAACAGGAAAAAAACAAGCTGTAAAATATTTTAAAGAGGTTTAATCTGAGCCAATATGTGTGACCATGGCCCCTGGAAACACAGTCTCAAAGCAGTCGTGAGGAAGTGAGCCCAAGGTAGTCGGTTATAGTTTGGTTTTAGACATTTCAAAGAGACAGGGGTTACAGGCAAAGACAAACCAATACATGGAAGATACATATTGGTTTGGCCAGAAAAGGTGAGACATCTTGAAACAGGAGCTTACAGGTCATAGGCAGACTCAGATATTCTTTAATTTGCAATTAGGCTGGGCACAGTGGTTCATGCCTATAATCCCAACACTTTTGGAGGCCAAAGCAGGAGGATGGCTTGAGCCCAGGAGTCCAAGACCAGCCTGGGCAATCTAGTGAGACTCCATCTCTAGAAAAAATTTAAAAATTAGATTAGTGTGGTGACATGTGCCCGTAGTCCCAGTTACTTGGGAGGCTGAAATGGGAGGATCACTTGAGCCTAGGAAGTCAAGGCTGCAGTGATCACACTACTGCACTTTAGGTAATAAAGTCACCCCTGTCTAAAAAAAAAAAAAAAAAGAAAGAAAGAAAGAAAAAGAAAAATCGGAATTGGTTAAAGGAGTAAAGGTTTGTCTAAAAATTTGAAGTCCACAGAAAGGAACATTTAAGTCAAGATAAGAAAGTCTGGGTCAGAGTGACCTGCAGGGGTTTGTGACCTAACGTTGGGCATAGCCTCAGGTCCTGTTTATAATTTGGAATCTTATTCTCACAGAGTCCCTCTTGTTAAGTCTCATGATCTCTATTTTAACACAAATGCTGAGCATTTGTTTTGTCTAAACTGCAAAAGCAAGGGAGTATAATGAGGCGTGCCTGACCTCCCATCCTGTCATGGCCAGGGACTCAGTTTTCCAGATTTCTCTTGGCCAAGAAAGGGTCCAATGCATCAGTTGGGGAGCTTAGGATTTTATTTTTAGTTTACAAAGGTAATCATTTACTCCCATGAGGGTAATCATCCTCCTTGAAATTCAAGGGTTTCCTGGATCACAGGATCTGCAGTTACACACAGCTGAGTTTGACTTTCACAGGCTGAGTGACCTTGAGCAAAATAATTAACCTCTTTTAGCTTCACCAGCCTATCTTTATGAAACAGGGGAAGGATAGGCCAGGCGCGGTGGCTCAAGCCTGTAATCCCAGCACTTTGGGAGGCCGAGACGGGCGGATCACGAGGTCAGGAGATCAAGACCATCCTGGCTAACCCGGTGAAACCCCGTCTCTACTAAAAAATACAAAAATCTAGCCGGGCGAGGTGGCGGGCGCCTGTAGTCCCAGCTACTCGGGAGGCTGAGGCAGGAGAATGGCGTGAACCCGGGAGGCGGAGCTTGCAGTGAGCTGAGATCAGGCCACTGCACTCCAGCCTGGGCGACAGAGCGAAACTCCGCCTCAAAAAAAAAAAAAAAAAAAAAAAAGAAACAGGGGAAGGATAATACCTACTCTATGGGGTTGTTGCAAGATTTAAATAAGATTATATACGTGTCAAAGGACAAAATTACAGCAAATTTAAAGATCGCAGCTGGTTTTATTTGTGATTCTAGAGTTGGACAACACTTCTTTCTATAAAATAGAATAAGTGTTCTCAGGAGCTGAGAAGGGGCTGGCTTACAGACAGGGTAAGGTGAAGAAAGCAGAGGCAAAGAACGGTGTGTACCAGGCATTGCAAAGCTGCTTTCCTGTGGGGTGGAGATAGAATAATAGAAAAAGAACTGATTAGTTCACATCAGGTTACTGCAGGCTACTTCTTTTAGGTAGGAATTAAAGCAGAAGGCACTTCATTATCCTGCCAATTGAAGGCTGGCCTATTTGGAAAATCAGCTGTTATCTCTTCAGATTTCTAGGAAAGTCAGATAACAACTTAGTTTGGGTTTGGTGACATGGATGTGGAACTTCAGCATTTGGTTTTTAGTCTGGTGTGCTGGGGCCTAGTGCAGAAACAGTCTAAAACAATGACCTCTTATATTTTTCATTTAGCATGTGTAAAATGCTAGGTACATATTGGTTGCTCCCTCTCTTTTTTTTTGCTCTGCTTATCTTGTCTTCTCTTCTTTCTTCCCACCTTCTTTTCAATGTAGTAACGAGTGTTATTAAAAAAAAAAAAAAAAAGCAAAGAATAATGTAAATCTGCAGACAATTTTTAAAAATATGAGTATCTCTTTTCAGTCAATATTTGCAACTTCCACCTCATTAAATATTCTCTCACAGCAGAATAAGGTGGCAAAGAAATGAAGTGCAAATTAGCCTAAGGTAGCTGAGTCCTCATCCTGGTTTCATCACTAATTAGCTCTACGGACCTGGGTAAGCACTTGACCTTTCTGATCCACGCTTTTCTCAACAGCACAATGAAGATCATGCCTGTTGCAGAGGGGCAGTGAGGTTCCTGTTGCTGGCATGCCCTATCATTATGTAAATAGAGGGCCTGTCTACAAATAATCTCTTCAGGCAAATTGCGTAATTTGACATTGAAGTTATCCTTCTCTTTACCTCTCTCCCCCATCTTCAGCTCCAGGTTTTAAACACTGCTATTAAAAGACAAATACGTTAGCACATTAAGATATTATCACCTAGCAATAACTTTTTAAAAGTTAATTAATCAAATTAGTCATAGCAGACAGCAGAGTCACTATGCTTTGGGCACAGGGAGGTTGGGATTTGGATGGGATTGTAAAGGAATCCGGAATACTTTGGCTCTCGGCTCATGATGCTCTCAAAGAAAACTCCTGTATAGAAAATGGGGGAAGGAGCCTCCAGACAAACCCTGCCCTCTTTGCAGTTTTGCTTCAGGCTTGTAATTCACTTTTCCTGAGAATGTCACGGAATCTGTGGATAAGCAGGTGAAAAACCACTCTTATCAAGTGTGGAGGGAAAAGAAAAGGTTTTGTTTGTTTGTTTTGAGACAGTCTTGCTCTGTCACCCACGTCAGTGCAAACACGGCTCACTGCAGCCTCAACCCCCTGGGCTCAAGTGATTGATTGTCTCACCTCAGTCTCTCCAGTACCTGGGACCACAGGTGCATGATACCACAACCAGCTAATTTCTAATTTTGTAGCAATGGGGTCTTGACGTGTTGCCCAGGCTGGTCTCGAACTCCTGAGTTCAAACAGTCTGCCTGCCTTGGGCTCCCAAAGCGTTGGGATTACAGGCGAGAGCCACTGAAAAAAGATACATTTTTTATCAGAGAAATCTGAACCCCTTTACATTATCAGGCCCAGAGAGGCATTGGGATGTAACTGTAGTCACATCTCACTCCTTCTCGAGCTAAATAATGATCTCTTGAAGTCTCTTGCTATGCAGACTCTAAACTAACTGATGCCAATTAGCCATAAAATGCCATACAGCCTACAGTTCAACAAAGTCTAGCCAATCACAAACCACTGTTATTTCTGTAAACCAATGAGAATTCCTAATGATCAACTTTGTAAGCGCCCCCTCTCCTGATTCGTCTTATATTCTTTAAAAATTTGAGGCTCTCTTTTTTTTTCTTGGGTGCACTCCCCAAGGCAACTTGAAAGTGTGTCCCAGGCTCCAGTTCTCAACCTTGACCCCAATAAACTCGCTATAGTAATTTTGCCTCAGCTTCTTCCTTTCAGGTCGACACAAGCATTAATTGGCAAGAAGAAAGAAAGAGAGAGAGAGAGAAAGAGAGAGAGAGAGAAAGAAAGAGAAGTGACTCTGTTAGAAGCTAGGCTGGGTGCAGTGGCTCACGCCTATAATCCCAGCACTTTGGGAGACCGAGGCAGGTGGATCACCTGAGGTCAGGAGTTCGAGACCAGCCTGGCCAACATGGTAAAACCCCATCTCTACTAAAAATACAAAAATTAGCTGGGCATGGTGGCGGACACCTGTAATCCCAGCTACTCGGGAGGCTGAGGAAGGAGAATCACTTGAACTCAGGAGGTGGAGGTTGTAGTGAGCCAAGATCATGCCATTGCACTCCAGCCTGGGCAACAAGAGTGAAACTCAAAAAAAAAAAAAAAAAAAAAAAAAAAAAAAAAAAAAAAAAAAATGCATCTGGCCTAAATATCTCAGCTGGAGTCTTCTGCAGGAAAGACCCACTGTGACTAATGGAGCCCCGAAGTGGGGATAGAAGGTCGTGGTTGAGAATTCTAAGTTGCTGTGAAGATGCCAGGCCCAGTGGAGATCAAATTGAGGGGTGGGTGGCACAAATAGAACCAGGAGGAAAGTCATAAAACGACGGACAGGGAGGGGACCTGAAATAGGAGTTAAGCCTGGTGATGCCTGAGTCTCGGACCCCACCCTGGATGAAGGCTGCCTCCAGCGTGTGTTGCAGTTCCTGAGTTGCACAGAAGGGGGCGCCATTCCTGTATTATTTCTCCCAACCTAAATCCGGTAATGCAGCTCTTAGTTGTATCTATCTTAAAATCTTTCTGCAGTGTGTGTGTGTGTGTGTGTGTGTGTTTTTGAGAGGGAGTCTTACTCTGTCACCCAGGCTGGAGTGCAGTGGCACGATCTGGGGTCACTGCCTTAGCCTCCCAAGTAGATGGGATTACAGGTGCTTGCCACCACGCTTGGCTAATTTTTGCGTTTTTAGTAGGGACGGGGTTTCAACATGTTGGCCAGGCTGGTCTTGAACTCCTGACCTCAGGTGATCCACTCGCCACCGCCTCCCAAAGTGCTGAGATTACAGGCGTGAGCCACTGCGCTCAACACATTTTACAGTTTTGAGAGCACTATCTCATTTCATCCTTGGACCAACCAAGCAATGATTAGGGGTAGGCCCTGTTATCCCTGTTCTACAGATAGAAAACTGAGAGACAGCCAGCTTAAGCGACAGTGTCAGACAATTTGGTAATTCGTTTGGTTCCTGACCAGTGCTTTTCCCACTCTGCTGTCTAGCATAAAACAGGGTTGTCAAGGACAACTGGGAAATGAACACAGACCCCAGAACTCCCTGACAAAATGAAAGAAGACACACTCCCTTATCCACTCCACACAATAGATGGCCTTGGGTACGCTGCTGCTCTCGGGAGGTTTGGAGATCAAACTGAGTCTGCTCCTAGGTTCCAAACGCAATTAAATTTATCTTTGTTGGGTCATTCTGTGGTCAGGCTGTAAGTTCAGCTTGGTAAAGGGGAAGGAAGGGAATAAGCAGAAGCTGTGGGTTGGGCACCTGTCCTTTTGCCTGCTCAGTGCCTCTCTTCTTGTGGACGTAAAGACACCCATGTAAGCCCTCGTGGCTACAAGCTGGGAAAACTATAAAATGATTGCCTTTTCAAAATTTTTTAATTGACAAATAAAAATTGTATATATTTATGGTGTCCCACATGATATTTGATATACAGCTACATTGTGGAATGGCTAAATCAATCTAATTAACATATACATTACCTCACATTTCTTTTTTGTGTGGTGAGAACACTTAAAATCCACTCTTAGCAATGTTCTAGTATACAATACATTGTTACTAACTACAGTTTCCTCTCTTGAACTTCTTCCTCCTGTGACATGAGCCACTATGCCTGGCCTCGTCTTTCCCTTTGTTTCTCTTGTTTTTTTCTTTTTTTGAGACAGGGTCTCGCCGTGTCACCCAGGCTGGGGTGCAGTGGTGCGATCTCAGCTCCCTGCAACCTCCACCTCCCAGGTTCAAGCGATTCTCCTGCCTCAGCCTCCCAAGTAGCTGGCATTAGGGGTAAGCCACCGCACCCAGCCTCCCTTTTGGGTCTCTTTTACTTTTCCTTGACCCCCTGCCTCCAACCCTGTCCTTCCCTTAGAAAATGACATCTGATCACCCAAGCCAGATGTCCTGCACCCTCAGCATTGCTGCCAAGAGAGATCTTCCTAAAATGCAGATCTGCTCAAGTCATTCGCCTGCTTAAAAGTTTCTGTATTCCCTGGATCTGTGGGGAGAAAGATAGCTTGGCATTCCAGGCCCTTTGTTTTCCCTTTTTTTTTTTTTTTTTTTTTTTTTTTTTTGAGACGGAGTCTTGCTCTGTCTCCCAGGCTGGAGCACAGTGGTGCAATCTCGGCTCACTGCAACCTCCGCCTCCCGGATTCAAGCAATTCTCCTGCCTCAGCCTCCTGAGTAGCTGGGATTACAGGTGCCCACCACCACACCTGGCTAATTTTTGTATTTCTAGTAGAGACAGGATTTCGCCATATGGGACAGGCTGGTCTCGAAACTCCTGACCTCAAGGTAATCCTCCTGCGTTGGCCTCCCAAAGTGTTGGGATAACAGATGTGAGCCACTGTCCCCAGCCCCAGGCCCTTCATTTTCTGATACTCTGCCACATTCTCCTTCCTTCCAGCCTCCCGCACTGCTCACAGGGCCCATGGAGTTTCATGCCCTCTTACCTTCCATAGTTTATGCCCTATGTCTGATTCTCCTGCTCCCCTTCTTCATCTCACCAACTTTTATTCATCTAGAGTCTCGCCTTCTGGGAAGCTTGCTCTATTCTTTTTCTTAATCTGATTAGGCATCCCTTCTCTGTGTCCCTAGCGGACCCTGTTCGTACTTTGTGGCATTTGCCAAATTACATTGCAATAACAATTCCAGACTGCAAATTCCAGTCTACTTCTCCATCTTTAGTTCCTTTCAACATGTGATTTGTGAACTCCTTGTTTCAGAATCACTTGGGGAGTTTAAACACAAGCTCCTGGGACATACCCCAGACCCACCAACTCCGAATCTTTGCAGGGCGGAGCCTAGGAGTCTGCATTTTAAAACTTTCTCAGTCAGGGCAATGGCTCATGCCTGCAATCCCAGCAGTTTGGGAGGCTAATATGGGCAGATTGTTGAGCCCAGTGGTTCAACACCAATATGGGCAACATGACGAAACCCTGTCTCTACAAAACAAAAATTAGGCGTGGTGGCTCCCGCCTGTGGTCCCAGCTACCTGGGAAGCTGAAGCAGGAGGATTACCTGAGCCCACGAGGTCAAGGCTGCAGTGAACCAAGATTGCACCACTGCACTCCAACCTGAGCAAGGTCAAGTTTAAGAACTACCACACTAGACATGAAGTGGCTATATTTTCTTAGACCTTTAGCATCTACCATAAGCACACAGAGAATGGATTCTGAATGAAAGAGTCTAGAGCTTGAAAGGGAACTGAAATTTAAAAATAAAAAGTGTGAAATGATGGCTGGGCGCGATGGCTCATGCTTGTAATCTCAGCACTTTGGGAGGCTGAGGCGGGCGGATCACGAGGTCAGGAAATCGAGACCACCCTGGCTAACATGGTGAAACTCCGTCTCTACTAAAAATACAAAAAATTAGCCGGGCGTGGCGGCACGCGCCTGTAATCCCAGATGCTCAGGAGGCTGAGGCAGGAGAATCGCTTGAATCTGGGAGGCGGTGGTTGCAGCGAGCCGAGATCGCGCCACTGCACTCCAGCCTGGGAGACAGAGGGAAACTCCGTCTCAAAAAAAAAAAAAAAAAAAATGAGCAGCATAACGTTGGAATGTACGGTGAATATTTCCTGCTAAGATTCCAGTTGCCATCAGGCGGCGCTGTGTCAACACAAATGCTTTTACCTGAAGGGAGGAGGAAGAAGTTTGGTTGATTTACTGGAATTCAAGCCTCAAATACTGCATAATTGAATTTATTTTTTCTTACTCAGTTTGTCTGCAATTGTCCCACTTGTGTGAATACATTAATCTTTTTTTTTTTTTCTTTTTCACCTAGCCCAGAACAAAGCTGAGTAAATTGATTTATTAAGGTATGAAGCCTTAGACAAGAAAAGCCGTGGCAGGAGGCTGGTGGCAGCAGAGAGCTGGGCAGATAATGAAGGAGAGGAGAAGGAAATTAGCAATGACCCTTATTTCCATCTTCAGTGAGGAAAAGCTGCTCCCTGCCAGCACTACCTGTTGTGAAATTACCCAAGCATTCAAATGAATATGTCATTTCAGTGAGAGGGTGGAGCCATCCTGTAATTTCTGTTAGTCATCCAGTTTCCTTTACAGGTTGTTAAGTGCCTCATGAGTAACCTTTGAATGTCGTTTCTCTAACAAACCAGTTTGAAAACCTGAATCTTTCTTCTGGGCTGAGTACTTTATTCTTCTGAGGTGTGGGAAGTGAGGCACAGCAAAGGCCTGGGGCCCTGCACACGACTCCTTCTCCTCCTCCTCCCTCCCCCTCCCTACAGGGCATCCCTGTGCACAGAACTGATAGAGCTGGCCTGGCCACTGGGCAGACTATCAGGCCAGGCCAGAACTGGAGGCTGAGTCTGTTTCCTCCTGGAAGGACAGAGCTTTCAGCCAGAGACCTTCTAGGAGGGAGGCAGGGGGAGGGTTTGCAGCCTTCCCAACTCTGGGTAAACAGAGAAGTGTGGTGGACAGGAAAAAGGACCTGTACTCCCAGCATAGGCCCAATCTCACTGAAGAGGTGCTCTTTAAAGGCATCACACAATTTAAGAACAATGCATAGTAGAAATAACTATTAATTTCTGAATGACCAAGTATAAGTGAAATGGAAGTGCTTAAAAGTAATGAGAGAGAAGTTACAGTTCCTCTTTTCCTTCCTTAAAAACTCGAGTGCAAAAGTCATCAGGGGCGGGGTCAAGCAAGATAGGCAGCTATGAGTGGGGTGGAGGTGAGCTGTGGTGGCCAGAACCCGACCAGGATCAGAAAGCATACATTCAGGGGCAAGTCCAGGCCAGGGTGCCAGAGCCCAAGTGCAGTGAGGGGTGCCCCAGCAGAGAGGCAGTCTGCCACGGGATGTTGGAGTCCCGGTGGGGAGAGAAAGGTATCTCCAAAGATGTGTATGTAAATATATAATATTAAGGATAATAGGAGCAAAGTTTCTCGCTCTTGGAGAAGAGAGTTAACAAATCATTCCTGTAATCCCACCACATTAAGAGGCTGAGGTGGAAGGACTGTTTGAGACCAGGAGTTTCAGACCAGCCTGGTCAACATAGTGAGATCCCATCTCTACAGAAACCAAAAAAAATTAGCCAGGTGTGGTGGCATGCACCTGTATGCCATCTCAAGGAAAAAGGCTGAGGTGTGAGGATCACTTGAGCCCAGGAGATTGAGGCTGCACTACAGCCTGGGTAACTGAGCAACAGCCCATCTCAAAAAAATAAACTATGGACAGAAAACTCGAATGAAATCTGTGTTGGGTTGGAATGAGAAGTATTGGTATGAAGTCATGGTTTTCAATAAACAAACTAATAAGATCTATATTTTATTACATATGTAGAGAAATATAAGTGTAAATGCATGTATGATTGTGTGTATGTGTATAATGTGTATACGTACATCCTTACATTCCCTACTTCTGTGCCCTGAGAGGGCCTGAGGTCAATGATGCCCAATACTAGTTTCCATATATTTTATTTTTTAAAAATAGAGATTGAGTCAGGCTGGGCATGGTGGCTCACGTCTGTAATCCCAGCACTTTGGGAAGCCAAGGTGGGCAGATCACGAGGTCAGGAGTTTGAGATCAGCCTGGCTAACATGGTGAAACCCAGTCTCTACTAAAAATATAAAAAATTAGCTGGGAGTGCTGGCGCATGCCTGTAATCCCAGCTACTCAGGAGGCTGAAGCAGGAGAATCACTTGAACCCAGGAGGTGGAGGTTGCAGTGAGTGGAGATCATGCCATTGTATTCCAGCCTGGGCGACAAAGCAAGACTCCATCTCAAAAAAAAAAAAAAAAGAGAGATGGAGTCTTGCTATGTTGGCCGAGTTGGTCTTGAACTCCTGGCCTCAAGCGATCCTCCATCTCAGACTCCCAAAGTGCTGGGATTACAGGCATAAGCCACTGTGCCTGGTCCCAGTTCTGGTTTTTGTTTCTATTTTGTTTTTTTGTTTGTTTGTTTGCTTTTTGAGAAGGAGTCTCACTTTGTTGCCAGGCTGGAGTGCAGTGGCGCAATCTCGGCTTACTGCAAGCTCCGCCTCCCAGATTCAAACGATTTTCCTGCCTTAGCCTCCCGAGTAGCTGGGACTACAGGCACACACCACCACGCCCAGCTAATTTTTGTATTTGTAGTAAAAACGGGGTTTCACCCTGTTGGCCAGGATAGTCTTGATCCCTTGACCTCGTAATCTGCCCGCCTTGGCCTCCCAAAGTGCTGGGATTACAGGCTTCAGCCACCGTGCGCCAGCCAGGGTTTCTGCTTGTGTGTGTGGGTTTGTTGTTTTTTTTTTGCGACAGAGTCTCACTCTCCTGCCTCAGCCTCCCTAGTAGCTGGGATTACAAGTGTCCACCACCACGCCCAGCTAATTTTTGTATTTTTAGTAGAGACAGTGTTTCACTACGTTGGCCAGGCTGGTCTCGAACTCCTGGCCTCAGGTGTTCCACCCACCTCCACTTCCCGAAGTGCTGGTATTACAGGCATGAGCCATCATGCTTGGCCCCAATCCTGCTTTCTAAATATCATTCTTCACTTACAGGAACCAAGACCCCTTAAGAGAACTGGTTGATTCTAGGAGTTAATAAATGAAAAGTAAAAGATGAGTCTGGGATAGCTTCTGGTGTCAGAAAGTAAGAAAGTGCTCAAAGAAGGACACTGAAACCAGCCTGAAATTTCTTGCTGGCCGAATCTGAGACAATCTGAACATCAAACTTCATAATGATAGTAATATAACCCATTGATAGTAATATACCCATTGAATAATTTATAATTCGTGAGTCCCTATTAATATAAAGTGATATAAAGATTAATTTTGAAGAGGAATGGAAAATTTACATATTCTCAAAGTTCTTCCTTACAAAACATCTATTTGTTACAAAGGAAAAAAGAGTAACTTTACAGCCAAGAAGCACAGTAGAAGCCACCTTAATGAAATGATCAAAGTTAACGTCATTAGTGATAGGACATATTGAAGTGTGGATCCAATGAGAAAAACACATGACTTCTTTTGTATTTCTGTCAAAGATACATAACCTGAATTTAATCATTAGAAAGCATGAGACAGACCCAAGTTGAGAGATATTTTATAAAACAATTAGTCTGTAACTGCAAAAGAGTCAAGAAAGTCACAAGAGTCAAGAAAAAAACTGAGGAAATGTTCTCAGTTGAAGGAGACTAAAAGAGCTATGACAAACAAATGTAATGCATGATTCTGAACTGCACTTATTTGCTATAAAGACACTACTGGTACAGTTAGTGAAACCTGAATGAGTTTGAGAATTATACTGTAACAGTGCATCAGTGTTAATTTCCTGATTTTGGTAGGAAGAATGTTCTTGTTTATAAGAGAATGCTAAAGTATTTAGGGGCCACGAACACCATGTTGGCAACTTATTCTCAAATAGGTGAGGAGAAAAAAGTCTTTTGTTCTATGGTTTCAAATTTTCTATAAATTGGATATTGTTTGGAGTAAAAATACACTGTTGAGAAAGAAAGAGTAGGCCATTGGTTGGATGGGAATTGAAGAAGCATGGAGAGGTGAGACTTGAGTTTGTCAGAAAGGAGCAGAAGCATTTCTGGTGTCAGGGGAGCACCCTGGGAAGAAGCCCCAAAAGAGGAAGAAGAATGGCAGGAATTGGGAGGAAAGTTACCCCTGCTCACCTGGCACAAATGGCTTGTGTTAGAAAGAGGGTAACCATGTAATTTATCATGCAGACGAATGCTCTTTTGATAATGAAAGAGAGCACTATTAATAATTACATTTGGTCTTCAGTGTGACCTCTTAAGTAAAAACAATATATAAAGAGAAAATAAAATAAATAAAACTACTTTTAAAAATTACATTTTGACATGAGCACATGACTATTTGGAGAACTGCCCTTAGCAAACTGGGATGTGTGACTCCAGCTAGAATTCAACAAGAGATCAGGTCATTTAGGGGAAATGGAACCAAACTGTAGAAGTTTGAAAATGGTCTTGCCTTCTGATCAGTAGTGAATAAATACATAAATAAAATAAAATAAAATAAAATAAAATAAAAATGGTCAAACAGCATGAGCTTTTGTATGTTCTCCTCTTTACTTGACCTCACAGTGGCATTTGGTACAATCATTTTCATGTACTCTTTTCTTGTCTTCAGTGACCCCATATTCTCCTAGTTTTCCTCCCCTTACCCTGGCATTTCTCAGTTTTCTTCACTTATCTATATCCATCTTCCCCTATTCAATCTCAGATGGTTTAGTTCTCCAGGGATCCATTCTGGACCCTCTTCTCTCTTGTCTCTATAATCTTTACCTATTGGTTTAAAAAAAATTATTTATTTATTTTTGTGTTACGTTTACTGGTTTGATTTTTTTTTTAAATAGAGAACTAGCTCTAATGGTTTGCTTAATTAATTAATTAACTAATTAATTTATAAAGAACAGGTTTCACCATCCTGCTCAGTCTGGTCTTGAACTCCTGAGCTCAAGCAATCCCCCTGTGTCGGCCTCCCAAAGTGCTGGGATTACAGGTGTGAGCCACCACACTTGGCCCTACCACCCTTTGATTTAATGTTCTGTGCTGATTCCCAAATATGTGTCTCAAACCTCTCTCTCATCTGACTGCCTAGCTCCAACATTTTACTGCCTACTTGACAGTGACATTTGGAGGACTCATAGGTTTCTCAAAGTCAGCATACCAAAACTAGAGCTAGTGAGTTATTGGGGTGGTTGGGGTAGGGCATTGCCCACTATCTAATCCCTCTGTGGTTCTGCGGTGGGTCTAATGTATTTCACTTTAGACTCTTTCCTCTTGGGCCCTAATATACTCTCATCTCAGAGGGTATTGAGGTAGTTAGTCTGCATCCTCAGGTATGATGGTTAATTTTATGTGTCAACTTGACTGGGCAACAGGGTGCCCAGATAGTTGGTCAAATATTATCCTGAATGTTTTGGAGAGGGTGTTTTTGGATGAAGTTAACATTTACATTGGGTGTACTGAATAAAACAGATTGCTCATTCTAACATGGGTCTCATCCAATCAGCTGAAGGTATGAATAGAACCAAAGGCTGACCTTCTCCCAAGTAAGGGGATTCCTTTTTCTGACTACCTTCAAACTAGAACATTAGCTTTTTTCTGCCTTTGACTCGAACTGAAGCATTTGTTCTTCCTGGTAAGTGAGTCTGCCAGCCTTTGAACAGGCACTATGCCATCACTTCTCCTGGTTCTCAGGCCTTAGGACTCACACTGGAATTAAACCATTTGCTCTTCTGGATCTCCAGCTTGTTGACTCAGCCTCCAGATATTGGGACTTGCCAGCCTCTAGATATTGGGAATTGCATGAGCCAATTTCTTATGATACATCATATATATATATAAAATATATTTATTATAATCACACACACACACATCCTATTGGTTCTTTTTCTGGAGGACCCTGACTAATACACTCAGGTCTCTGGTTATAGCAGGGAGCATGGTTTGTCAGAGTCTTGTTGGGGACACACAGGTCACTGATGAAGGCTGATTCGCTTTCTCAGTACAGGAGACCTGCTCTGGAAGGCGCTGGTCAGGCAGTGGACAGTCAAGTCCCAGATCATCCCAGGAATCATTTTACACTTGGCAATAACTCTTTGATATCCACAGAATTGGCCCATGAGGTTGGGGTGACTCAGAGGAGGTCAGGAAGTAAGCTGTCCTAGTGATGATTGAGGTAAGGAGTCCAAAGGCCAAAGTGTTCATCTTGGGTGGAGTTGGAAGTGTGGTTGCAACAAGAGTGGTGTTGGGTCTTGGTGACCTGCTCCCAGTCAGAGTAGCAGTCAAGAGCATTCTCCCAGGTACCTCCTGTGAGCAGCTTTGTTGACGTCATGATGAAGGGTCAGACCATAGCTACCTCTGGATAGTGTCAGTGACTAGGGTGGAAGGCACAAGGTAGGAGTGCCTCAGGTGGCAGATGTTCCTGTCTTTGTCCAGTGTCTCCTGTCCCAACCCAAGAGAAAGGGCTGCTCTGGACCTGAGGGAGCTGACTCTGTAAGCAGGGGAGCCAAGCTGTCTCTCCTAGCTCCAGATAGCTCTGATGTTCTCTGGCTGGACTGAGCACTTGGCCTCAGAGAATGAGTTTTGCCTGATCTGGGCAGCCTGAGTAATAATGGCAGCAGTGCAGGGAGTAATCTCTCTGTCCAGGAAGTTGAGGGCCTCGCCATCGTGCCTGAGGTGACAGTAGTCAGCCTGGGACAGGTTCTAGGGGCCACACAACACGTCACAGTCAGGGAGGCAGATCTGCTTCAGCTTGTCCAGGGAGGGCCACCTAGGGGGGTGGGAGGAAAGTCATCCAGCCAGAAGCCGTATTCCCAAGGGCAGGCCCTGACCAACAACACTAGACAGGACAGGGTGCCGGGACTCAGCCTCAATATGGCTGTGGACCAGGAGGGGCTGACTTTGCCTCTCTCTGCTCCTAGCAGGGAGAGCAACTTCTCCAGATGTGAGTCAGACCTACCTCTTCCTGTTCGACAGAGCATTGGATGGAGAGGGGTATGGCAATGCTTCCTTTTGGATGAAATCGCTTCCAAGGGACTTCTTAGAATCCCACTCTTCAAACTATGGAAGATGGGGGCTCCCCTCTTTCCATCCCACAGGCAGTCATAAGAGAGGGTGGCCCTGCTAAACTAGGGCATCTTCAGGAGAAATCCCCTTCTCCTGTCCCTCCTGCCCAATAATCTGGGGAGGTATTTTGGTCACACCTCTTTCTGCTCTGGAGGGTTGGAACCTCCTGTAAAGCAGCAGAAGACAAATTCGATAGGCCAAGGTCAAAGCTTCTCTAAACGGGGTCCCCAGCTGGGATAAGGATCAACCACTGGCTGCTCAGAGGGTTGGGTTCTCTCTGGGAGAGCTGGGCTTAAAGGGAGGGACCGCAGGAACATGCTTCCTTGTGGCCACTACTATCGTTGTGATGCCAGAGCTGGTTCTGCTCCTTATATGGTTGGTTATGTCCAAAAATGGAGCCCTTGATTTTATTTTGTTTTTTATTTTTTTGAGACGGAGTCTCACTCTGTCGCCCATGCTGGAGTGCAGTGGCACAGTCTTGGCTTACTGCAACATCTGCCTCCAATCTCTGCCTCTGGCTGAGGCAGGAGAATTACTGAAGTCCAGATTCAAGTGATTCTCCTGCCTCAGCCTCCCAAGTAGCTGGGTCTACAGGCATGCACCACCACACCTGGCTAATTTTTGTATTTTTAGTAGAGACAGGTTCACCATGTTGGCCAGGTTGGTCTCTAACTCCTAACCTCAGGGTGATCCACCTACCTTGGCCTCCCAAAGTGCTGGGATTACAGGCATAAGCCACTGCACCCTGCGCGGCCTTTGATTATAATTCCCAAATCCCTTCTTCTATTATATTTCTCATCTCAGTAACTAGCACCACCATCTACCCAATTGTTCAAACCAGAAAGCAGGACATGGTCTTTGATTCAGCTTTTTTACTTACTACCCTTCTGTATCAGATCCATGAGCCAGTTCTATCACTTCTACTTCTTAACTACATCTCTAACATGACCATGTCCCTTCCTCTCCATTGCCATCACCATGATCCAGGCCATTGTCATCTGCTGCTCAGACACAGACAATGGTAGGGTTCTTTTTATTTTTCTCCCCATGTCCTCTTTCAACTCCCTCCAATCTGCACCTCACACAGCAGCCAGAGTAGATAGACTGTCTCTGTGATTCTTGGGCACAGCGCTCTGTTGATGTGCTTCAGAGCACTTGTCACAAGTTAAATATTTACTTTGTTGCTTTTGTTGTTGTTGTTCAATTTTTTTTTATCTGTCTCTCCCACTAGATTGTAGCACCATGAGGCAGGGAATCTTGTCTGTTACGGTCACCATTGTATCCTTCCTGCCTAGCACAGTGCCTGGCACAGAGTAGTTAAATCAATAGTTTTTGGGTGAATGGCATTAGGCCAAAGAGTTTTGATTTGAGTCACTAAACAATTTGGAGCTAACACACATTGTAAAGAAAAAAAGGACTGAAAACATAAGGATACTTTAGAAAGAATAACAAAGGCAGCTGGATGAAGATTAATTCTGGTTCTCCTTTATTAATAGCTTCCCAGTTGATAGGGCCTAAGGTTGTGGCATGAAATTTCAAAGGGAGGGCTGGAATCCCATAGAGGGTTTAAAGAAAGAATCAGCAGAATTGCTATCTTCTTTGGCCAGGTGCAGTGTCTCATGCCTGTAATCCCAGCACTTTGGGAGGCTGAGGCGGGTAGATCACTTGCGGTCAGGAGTTTGAGACCATCCTGGCTAACATGGTGGAACCCCGTCTCTACTAAAAAAAAAATACAAAAAATTAGCCAGGCGTGGTGGTGGGCGCCTGTAGTTCCAGCTACTCAGGAGGCTGAGGTAGGAGAATAGCGTGAACCCAGGAGGCGGAGCTTGCAGTGAGCCGAGATCGCGCCACTGCACTCCAGCCTGGGTGACAGAGCAGGACTCTGTCTCAAAAAAAAAAAAAACAACAAAAATTAGTTGGGCATGGTGTTGCACGCCTGTAGCCCCAGCTACTCAGGAGGCTGAGGCAAGAGAATCACTTGAACCAGGGAGACAGAAGTTGCAGTGAGCCGAGATCACACCATTTCACTCCAACCTGGGTGACAGAGCGAGACTCTGTCTGCCTCCCTCCCCTGAAAAAAAGAATTGCTATCTTCTTTAATGTGACTTGTTTATTCATTTCAGAGACAAGGTCTTGCTCTGCCACCCAGGTTGGAGTGCAATGGCACGATCATAACTTACTACTACCTCCAACTCCTGCGCTCCAGTTATCCTCCTGTCTCAGTCTCTCAAGTTCCTGGGACTACAGGTGCACACTGCCATTTCCTGCTAATTTGTAATTTTTTTTTTTTTTGTAGAGATGGGGGTCTTGCTATGTTGCCCAGGCTGGTCTCCAACTCCTGGTTTCAAGTGATCCTCCTGCCTTGGCCTCCCAAAGTGCTGGGATTATAGGTATAAGCCACCACACCGGGCCCTAGAATATGTTGATAAGAAGAGAGAGAGAGGCATTGATGTTGTGAGTCTGGTGGGCCAGAAAAATAGCATTACCTGTGCTTCCAAAAAACGGCATGACTGGGAAGAACTTCAAATTTGAGTGGAAGATGAACTCAGTTTTTAAACATGTTGAGTTTGAAATGACCGTAAATATTTTCTATGGGCTGCTGAAAAAAGCCTAGCTGGAAACCTTTTTTGACATTTTGGTCAGCAATGAAACAATCATGGAGTTTATTATTCTTGATTTCTTTGTTTGTAAGTTCAAGAAATTAACATAGATTCTATAATTCTAGCAGGAAGAAGAGAGTTAAATTTCTAAGAATTCTAAATTCTGTTCAACAGAATTTAAGAACACAACCAAAGTAATTTTCAACCTAGTTTAAAAAATTTTTATTTTTAGAAATGGGGCCCCACAGTATTGCCCAGGCTGGAGTGTAGCGGCTACTCACAGGTATGACCACAGTGCATTACAGCATTGAATTCCTGGGCTCAAGCAACCCTACTGCTCCTGCCTCCTGAGTAGTTGATATTACAGGTTTGTGCCACTGCACCTGGCTCCATTATTATTATTATTTTTACATCAAACATGACAATTAATAAGTATAACATTTTCTATTGGATAATACAAAGAATTTATTGTAAGAGTATCTGCCCTGATTTAATTTCTACTTTTGTATATTTTTCTGTGTTCTCTAAACTTTCTATGATAATGTAGTATTTTTATAAATCAGGAAAAAATAGGACACTTTTTTTTTTTTTTAAGAAAAAGAAAAGACTCACTGTGTCAATTTCTGAGTATATTTGGGTTAAGCTTTTGCCTTACATACACTAAACATATGTAAGCACCGAAGCTACAAAACGTTCCCAGAAATCCCTGGAAATTTCCCTCTAAGAAGTACACACATGTTGATATTTCCTGGAATTCATTGCAGCTGGTTTCCCTTTTCTGGTTTCAGACAGCTTTGGTCCCAAAACTAATTCGGCTGGAATTAATAAGCCCATTGTTCCAATACTTCTCCCTGAAGGGAAAATTCAGAGAATTGTCCTTTTTTTGATTATTACAGTTCCAGACCTAAATATTAGCCACTCTTCTTGATGCGGCTTTGATTTTTTAGACAACTGTCACATGAAATGTGTTTTTTATGGGTTTGCTTTACTGTTCTAGGGCTTCCATTTTACCAGCAACCAGTTTGGGATGTGGTGGAGTTGGGGGCAGGACAAGGAAGGGGAGTAGAGAACAGCAGAGACCTTTTTTTTTTTTTTTTTTTTTGAGATGGAGTCTCACTCTGTCGCCCAGGCTGGAGTGCAGTGGCACAATCTCGGGCTCGCTGCAACCTCCGCCTCCCGGGTCCAAACGATTCTCCTGCCTCAACCTCCCTAGTAGCTGGATTTACAGGCACCCGCCACCACACCTGGCTAATTTTTTTGTATTTTTAGTAGAGACGGGGTTTCACCGTGTTAGCCAGGATGGTCTCTATCTCCTGACCTCATTATCCATCCGCCTCAGACTTCCAAAGTGCTGATATTACAGGCATGAGCCAACACGCCCGGCCTCGCAGAGCTTTTTTTAGTTTTTTTTTATCGGACTGAAGAATGGTCTACCAGACTTACAGGTGGACCCCAGGTCAATGACTGGGAAAGACAATGATCTGGAATGACATGGAGGAATAGCATACAAAACCGGGTATATTTCACTAGGATGAAAAGGTGGCGTATTAGGGCTTTATAGCATGAGGGGTTAAGTTTGCTCCCATAATCAATGCATTGCAATATGAGGAAGAAAGAAGTCAACTTGCTATGCAGAAAAACATATTTAAACAGAGATATCAGGAAATGGAGCACACTTCCTCGTGTGCCATAAGCTGTCAATCTGTGGGGGTTTACAATAAGACCCTAGAAGACCACGCTCTGGGTATGGTGTATAGGGGAGCTGTGTGTTGGATAGAGTACTGGGCTCGGTCATCTCCAAGATCCTTCAAGCCCTGAAAACCTATGATTTCATGAATCATTAACAACTTAATTGACCTGTAAGCTGATATTAATTCCATAGATCATACATGTTTTTCTCTCAGTTACAGAGTAATAGTTTGGTACTTCTGTGCTGTTTCAAAGATAATACTTTTCCAGTATCTTCAATTGCATCAAAATCTGGGGTCTCCATAATATAGAGCCAAATTAAAGACTCTTCACTTTATTAGTCAAGATAGGCTAGGTTATGTTACACTAACAACCAACCACCAAATTTCAGTAGCTTGAAAAAACCTCGGTTCGTTTCTCACTCTGGCTGCTTGTCCTTGGGGAGTTGGTTGTTGCAACATAGTGGTTCCTACTCCAAGACCCAGGCTGATGGAGTAGCTAACTGGAAAAATACTGGTTGCCATGACAAAGGAAAAGAGGAGCTTCAGCATGAAAGTGACACAAGTAACTTCTGCTCACATTTCATTGGTCAAAGCAAAACACATAGTCACACCTAAAATCGGACAGGCAACGTAGTGCATAAGCCTTATTTAAAAGGGCAAATAGAAATACTTATATTATAAATAGCATATAATTTATAATTTTTAAAAATTTAGATGTGAGCCTGGTGCGGTGGCTCACATCTGCAATCCCAGCACTTTGGGAGACTGAGGTGGGCGGATCACTTGAGGTCAGGAGTTTGAAACCAGCCTGGCCAACATGGTGACACCCCATCTCTACTAAAAATACAAAAAAAATTAGCCAGACATGGTGGCAGGCGCCTGTAATCCCAGCTACTTGGGGGGCTGAGGCAGGAGAATTACTTAAACCCAGGAGGCGGAGGTTGCAGTGTGCCGAGATCGCACCACTACACTCCAGCCTGGGCAACAGAGCAACACTCTGTCTCAAATAAAAAAAAAAAAAAAGAGAGAGAGAGAAAAACTTAGATGTGAGTAGAACTTTTGAAATGCATCATGGAGCTTGAAAACGATTTGGTCTTTCTCCTCTTAAGTTGTTTCAGTATTACTGCAGTTAGAGGACAAAAGTCCCCAGAGGAAGATGTAGTCCTAACTCAATGTAAGGAAAAGGCATACTTCTGAGATGGACACTAACAAGAATCCATGTATCACGGACCGGGTTGGGTTTCTAATACAGAGATTTGCAACAGGTATGGATTCCAGATGTGTGGAAATATTAAAGGTCTTCTCTTTGGGGTGGTGAGGCAGAGTTGTGGGGTGGTCAGACTCTTGAGCCTACTGTCTTTGGTCATGGGCATCCTCACCCTTCTACCCCAGAGTGCATACAAATATTATTATGTTATCTGTGTGGTTGACAAGCACTGGCCAGAGCAACGGTTTCTATATTCTTCAGACTGATGCTGATCTGTGAACAAGTCTTCACTAGCCTAGAGAAAAATAATAAAAATGTGAACATGTAGTGAGGTTTGCATAAATCTAAATGTATTCAATTCAAAGGGCTGTATTGTACTTTGAAATTATGTCCTTTTTCTTGAGAGAAAAAGTTTTCGGTCAATGAAAAATACACAGAAATCTTGTTTATCACTTGTCAGATTGGCAAACATATGAATGTTAAACAATATACTTTTTTAGTGAGATTGTGGAAAAAGAGGTAATTTCCTATTTTTTAGTGAGACTGTGGAAAAAGAGGTAATTTCCTATGTTGCAGGTGAGAATGCAAAATGATTTGACCTGTACTGTGATGGTTTATTTTGTGTGTCAGCTTGACTGGGTTAATGGATGCCCAGATAACATTATTGGCCAGGCACGGTGGCTCACACCAGGCATAGTGGCCAGTACTTCGGGATGCTGAGGCAGGCGGATTGCTTGAGCTCAGGAGTTTGAGACCAGCCTGGACAACATGGTGAAACCTCATCTCTACAAAAAAAAAAAAAAAAAAAAAAAATATATATATATATATATATATATATATAGATAGATAGATAGATAGATAGCTGGGCATAGTGACACATGCCTATAGAGCCAGGAGGTCGAGGCAGCAGTGAGCTGAGATTCTGCCACTGCACTCCAGCATGGGCAACACAGCAAGACCCTGTCTCGACAACAGCAGCATTATTTACGTGTGTCTGTGAGAATGTTTCCAGAAGAGACTAATGTTTGAATTAGTAGACTAAGTAAAGAACATCTCCCTCACCAATGTGGGTGGGCCTCATCCAATGTGCTGAGGACCCAAATAGAACAAAAGGTGACAGGAAAGACACATTTGATCTTTCACTCCTTTAGCTAGGATAACCATCTTCTCCCGCCCTCGGACCTTGGAGCCTATGGCTGTCAAACCTTCAGACTCGGACTAAATTACACCATTGGTTTTTCTGGGACTTTAGCTTGCAGATGGCTTATGGTGGAGGAAGCCATCTAACAAGGAAAGGAATGACTGACCTGAATTCAAAGCTCCCAGGCATGCCATGCCAAGCACATGTGTAAAGTTTTAAAAAATCTAAGAAGACATCCTTCTTTTCTCTCACTCACAGTGCAGTTGTTGAGTCCTCTGAACAGACATTTAATGTACCATGAGGTGGGGTACAGTGGCTCATGTCTGTAATCTCGGCTACTTGGGAGGCTGAGGCAGGAGGACTGCTTGAGGCCAGGACTTTGAGACCAGCCTGGGCAATATAACAAGATCCGTCTCCAAAAAAATATAACAAGAATTAGCTATGCATGATGGCGTGTGCCTATAGTACAAGCTACTTGGGATCGCTTGAGCCCAGGAGTTTGAGGCTGCAGTGAGTTATCATTATGCCACTGCATTCCAGCCTGGGTGACAGAGCAAGACCCCAGCTCTAAATAAATAAATAAATAAAATTTAGCACAAGCTCAGAGAAGCAGTGGTCTTGCTATATCTAGTCTCCCTAGGCAGCATGGAAGAGAAAGGCACTAATAAAATACGCTCAGGACAAAATTTAATGTTATATACTTTATATAAGATTACTGACTTTTATTATCAGTATAACTAATTATCAATATGATACTCCTATTTTGAACATAGCTTTCTTTTGAACACTATTTTGAACTTTATTTTGAACATTCTGTCTTTATTTTGAACTTTCTTTTTTTTTTTTGAAATTACCTTCTTTTGATCTTTCTTTCTTTGAACACTTTTTCCTTCTTTATTTTCAACTTTCTTTCCTTCTTTTTTTATTTGCCTCAGACTCCCAGGTAGATTACAGGCACCTCCCACCACGCGCGGATAATTTTTGTATTTTTTGTAAGAGACGCAGTTTCGCTATGTTGGCCAGGCAGGTCTCAAACTCCTGACCTCAGGTATCTCCCAAAGTGTTGGGAATACAGTTGTGAGCCACCACACCTGGCCTGGTTTTCTTTAAATAGAGAAATATGTCTAAGCCCAGAGGATACTCACAAGGGTCTTGAAATCCGAAACACAAAAAGGAAAACACATCACTTTCAGCCAGGCATGGTGGCTCACTCCTGTAGTCCCAGCACTTTGGGAGGCCGAGGCAGGCAGATCACTTGAGGTCAGGAGTTCGAGACCAGCCTTGCCAACATGGTGAAACTCTGTCTCTACTAAAACAAAAACAAAAACAAAAATTAGCCAGGCATGGTGGCACGTTGCTATAATCCCAACTACTCTAGAGACTGAGGCAGAAGAACTGCTTGAACCCGGGAAAGCAGAGGTTGCAGTAAGCTGAGATTGCACTGCTACACTCCAGCCTCAGTGATGGAGTGAGACTCTGCCTCAAAAAAAAAAAAAAAAGGAAAGAAAAAGACATACCTTGCAAATCACCATGAACATATGTGACAATGACGGTAGGACTTTTATTTTTTATTTTTTATTTTTTTTAGAGACGGAGTCTCACTCTGTCACCCAGGCTGGAGTGCAGTGGCAGGATCTTGGCTCACTGCAAACTCCACCTCCGGGTTCACGCCCAGCTAATTTTTTCTATTTTTAAGTAGAGACGGGGTTTCACCGCGTTAGCCAGGATGGTTTCAATCTCCTGACCTCATGATCCGCCTGCCTCGGACTCCCAAAGTGCTGGGATTACAGGTGTGAGCCACCGCGCCTGGCCAGGACTTTTATTTCTAAGGTTGCCAGCTGTGTGGAGGAACCAAAACAATTTCAAACATGTGAATGTTAAACAATATACTTTTTTAGTGAGATTGTAGAAAAAGAGGTAATTTCCTATGTTGTAGGTGACAATGCAAAATGATTTGACCCATATTATGATGGTTTATTTTTTGTGTCAGCTTGACTGGGTTAATGGATGCCCAGATAACATTATTGGCTAGGCATGGTGGCTCATGCCTGTAATCCCAGCACTTTGGGACGCTGAGGCAGGCAGATGGCTTGAGCTCAGGAGTTTGAGACCAGCCTAGACAACATGGTGAAACCTCCTCTCTACAAAAAATACAAAAAAAAAAAAAAATTATTAATAGCTGGGCATAGTGACACATGCCTGCAGTCCCAGGTACTTGGGAGGTTGAGGTGGGAGAATTGCTTGATCCTTTCTTGAAAAGGTAATCCTTTCTCTTTTCTTGAAAATAGGAACTTCTTGACGTAAAGTATATGTAGCATTTGTTCTTTCTTTTTTCCATTAAAGTCATGATAAAATATGTAATTTAATACCACATATGTATAAGTCAAATCCAGGATTTCTGTGGCAGTATCAAATGCAGCAAATTTTAAATATGGAAACCAACCCCATGGTAATGATTTACATCATTAAAGTTTCATTTACTTATTCAATAAATATTTATGTAGCATTTCTTATGTTCCAGTATTAGGCTGGGTATTGTTTTTCTTATTTTATTTTTTAACCTTCAAATCACATTTTTTTTTAAAAATTGAGATAAAATTCGCACAACAGGCTAAGTGTGGTGGCTCACACCTGTAATCCCAGCACTTTGGGAGGCCAAGATGGGCGGATTGCTTGAGGTCAGGAGTTTGACACCAGCCTAGCCAACATGGCAAAAAGCATGTCTCTACTAAAAAAAAGGTAAACATTAGCCAGGCATGGTGGTGCATGCCTACAGTCCCACTACTCAGCAGGGTGAGACAGGAGAATCACTTGAACCAGGGAGGTGGAGGTTGCAGTGGGCCAAGATCCCTGTGCTGCACTCCAGCTTGGGTGACAAAAGTGAGACTCCGTCTCAAAAAAAAAAAAAAAATTCACACAACATATAATTCACAATTTTAAACATTTCAAAGTGTACAATGGAGTGGAGTTTGTTTTGTTTTTTTCCTAATCCTCAGATGCTGGGACTTTTTTGTTTGTTTGTTTCTGTATAGTCACAATGTTGTGCAACAAGGATTACTTTCTTAATTCCAGAACATTTTTGTTACTCCAAAATGAAACTTTGTTGCTCCAATTTACTCTACACCTACCCCCTGGAATCTTTATAGATATGCCTATTCTGTATTGTTCATATAAATACAATCATTTAATATGTGGCCTTTTGTGTCTGGCTTCTTTCAATTGGTATAATGTTTTCAAGGTCCATCTGTATTGTAGGTATATTAATACTTCATTGTTTTTATGACTGATCTCATTATATGTATATATTACATTTTATTTATCCATTCCTTAGTTTATGGGTATTTGGGTTGTTTCTGCTTTTTGAATGTTATAAATAAGGCTGCTATGAACATTATTGTGTAAGATTTTTTGAGAACGTATGTTTTTTCAAGCTTCTTGGTGTACACCTTAGGAGCAGACTTGCTGGGTCATTTGAAAATTCTATTTTTTGCCTTTTAAGAACTGCCATATTTTTTCCAGGGGGCTACACCATTTTACATTTCCTCCAACGATGCATAAACGTTCCAATTTCTCCATATCATCACCAATGCTTGTTGTTGTTGTTTTTTCTTTCTTTTTTTGAGATGGAGTCTCTCTCTGTCATACAGGCTAGAGTGCAGTGGCACAATCTCAGCTCACTGTAATCTCTGCCACCCAGGTTCAAGCAATTCTCCTGGTAGTGGTTATAGCAGGTCTTGGGTAAGACCCAGTGCTGTGCTGCCTTCAGGTCTGAACCAGCACAGTACCTGTGGTGGGAGAAAGTAAGGGAAGAGAACAAGATTCTCAGCCTGGTAATCCAAAGAATTCTTCCAGATCTTATCCAAAATCATCAGGGTGGTACCTCTACAAGTCTGCAAGAACCATAGCATTACTGGGCTTGGGGTGCCTTCTAATTCGGACATGGCTTAGATCACAACACCCAAGTCCTTTTGATTTTTTTTTTTTTTTTTTTTTTTTTGAGATGGAGTCTTGCTCTGTCACCCAGGCTGGAGTGCAGTGGCCGGATCTCAGCTCACTGCAACCTCTGCCTCCTGGGTTTAAGCGATTGAACTCAGCCTCTGGAGTAGCTCGGATTACAAGCATGTGCCACCATGCCCAGCTAATTTTTGTAGTTTTAGTAGAGACAGAGTTTCGCCATGTTGGCCAGGCTGATCTCAAACTCCTAACCTCAGGTGATCCACCCGCCTCGGCCTCCCAAAGTGTTGGGATTACAGGCGTGAGCCACCGCACCCAGCCCCAAGTCCTCTTGAATACCTGGAAAACCTTCCAAAGAAAGACAAGTACAGCCGGGCATGGTGGCTCTCGCCTGTAATCCCAGCACTGTGGGAGGCCGAGGCAGGTGGATCACCTGAGGTCGGGAGTTCAAGACCAACCTGACCAACATGGAGAAACCCTGTCTTTACTAAAAATACAAAATTGGCCAGGCGTGGTGGCACATGCCTATAATCCCAGCTACTAGGGAGGCTGAGGCAGGAGAATTGCTTGAACCTGGGAGGTGCAGGTTGCGGTGAGCCGAGATCGTGCCATTGCACTCCAGCCTGGGCAACAAGAGTGAAACTTCTTCTCAAACAAACAAACAAATGAAACAAGTACAAACAAGCCCAGACTATGAAGACTACAATAAACACTTAACTCCTCAATGCCCAGACACAGACGAACATCCACTAGCAACAAGACCATCCAATAAAACATGACTTCACTAAGTGAGCTAAATAAGGTACCAGGGGCCAGTCCTGGAGATACAGGATTCCTTTTCACACAGAGACTTCAAAATACCTGTTTTGAGGAAACACAAAGAAATTCAAAATAACACAGAGAAGGAATTCAGAATTCTATGAGACGAATTTTAAAAAGAGATTGAAAATAATTAAAAAGTATCAAGCAGAAATTCTAGAGTTAAAAAAATGCACTTGACACACCATAGAATGCATCACTCTTTTTTTCTTTGAGACAGAGCCTTACTCTGTCACCCAGGCTGGAGTGTAGTGGCTGTGATCTCAGCTCACTGCAACCTCCACCTCCTGGGTTCGAATGATTCTCCTGCCTCAGCCTCCTGAGTAGCTGGGATTATAGGCATGTGCCACTACACCTGGTTAATTTTTGTATTTTTGGTAGAGACGGAGTTTCACTATGTTGGCCAGGGTGGTCTCGAACTCCTGACCTCAGGTGATCTACCCGCCTTGGCCTCCTAAAGTCCTGGGATTACAGGTGTGAGTCACTGTGCCCAGCCACGTCAGACTTTTAATAGCAGAATAGATCAAGCAGAAAAAAGAATTAGTGAGCTTGAAGGCAGGCTATTTGAAAATACATAGAGAAGACAAAAGAAAAAAGAATAAAAAACAATGAGGCACGTCTACAGGATCTAGAAAATAGCCTCAACAGGGCAAATCTAAGAGTTATTGGCCTTAAAGAGGAGACAGAGAAAGAGATAGGGGTAGAAAGTTTATTCAAAGGGATAATAACAGAGAACTTCCCAAACCTACAGAAAGATATCGGTATCAAAGTCCAAGAAGGTTATAGAACACCCAGCAGACTTAACCCAAAGAAGACTACCTCAAGGCATTTTATCACACTCTCAAAGGTCAAAGATAAAGAAAGGATCCTAAAAGCAGCAAAAGAAAATAAACAAATAACAAAGAATGGCGCTCCAATACATCTGGCAACAGACTTTTCAGTGGAAACTTTACAGGCCAGGAGACAATGGTATGACATATTTAAAGTGCTGAAGGAAAGAAACTTTCACCCTAGAAGAGTATATATCCAGTGAAAATATCCTTCAAAAATGAAACAGAAATAAAGACTTTCCAGGAAAAACAAAAGCTGAGGATTACATCAACACCAGACCTGTCCTACAGAAGTGCTAAAGGGAGTTCTTCAATCTGAAAGAAAGAATGTTAATGACCAAGAAGAAATTATCTGAAGGTACAAAACTCACTAGTAATAGTAAGCACACAGAAAACCACAGAATATTATAGCGCTGTAATTGTGGTGTGTAAACTACTCTTAAGTAGAAAGAATGATTAACGAATCAAAAATTATAACTACAGCAACTTTTCAAGACATAGACAGCACGATAAGACATAAATAGAAACAACAAAAAGGTGAAAAATGCAGAGATGAGGTTAAAGTATAGAATTCTTATTAGGTTTTGTTGCTTGTTTATGCAAAGTGTTAAGTTGTAATCGCTTAAAATAATGGGTTATAAGACAGTATTTGAAAGCCTCATAGTAACCTCAAATCAAAAAACATACAACAAATATGCAAAAAATAAAAAGCAAGAAATTAAATAATACCACCAGAGAAAATCACCTTCACAAAAATGAAGACAGGAAAGAAGGAAAGAAGGAGGAGAAGACCACAAAACAATCAGAAAACAACAAAATAGCAGGAGTAAGTCTACTTATTAATAATAACATTGAATGTAAATGGACTAAACTCTCCAATCAAAAGACATAGATTGGCTGAATGTATTTAAAAAAAAAAAAGACCCAAGAATGTATTGCCTATAAGAAACACACTTCTAGTCATAAAAAAGAATGTGTTCATGTCCTTTATAGGGACATGGATGAAGCTGGAAACTATCATTCTCAGCAAATTAACATAGGAACAGAAAACCAAATACCGCGTGTTCTCACTCCTAAAGGGGAGTTGAACAATAAGAACACATGGACACAGGGAGGGGAACATCACACATCGGGGCCTGTCGTGGGGTGGGGGGCAAGGGAAGGGAGAGCATTAGAACAAATACCTAACACATGTGGGGCTTAAAACCCAAATGATGGGTTGATGGATGCAGCAAACCACCATGCACATGTATACCTATGTAACAAACCTGCACGTTCTGCACATGTATCCCAGAACTTAAAGTTTAAAAAAAAAAAAAAAAGAATCGCACTTCACCTATAAAGACATACATGGACTGAAAATAAAGAGATGGAAAAAAAGATATTCCAAGCTAATGGAAACTGAAAAAAGAGCAGGAATACCTATACTTGTATCAGACAAAATAGACTTCAAAACAAAAACCATAAAAGAGACACAGAAGGTCACTATATAATGACAAAGGGGTGAATTCAGAAAAAGGGTATAACAATTGTAAATATATATGCACCCAACACTGGTACACCCATATATATATATACACCTAATAACATATATCTAATAATATATATATCTTTAATGTATAATATATAACATATAATTCTATATATCTTTATAATAAGAACTAGAAAAGCAAGAGCAAACCAAACCCAAAATTAGTAGAAAAAAATAAATAATAAAGATCAGAGCAGAAATAAATGAAATTGAAATGAAGAAAACAAAATATCAAAAAAACAAAAAGTTGATGTTTTGAAAAGATAAACAAAATTGACAAACCTTCATCTAGACTAACTAAAAACGAGAGAAGACACAAATAAATCAAATTAGAGATTAAAAAAGAGACATTACCACTGACACTGCAGAAATTCAAAGCATCATTAGTGGCTATGATGAGTAACGATATACCAACAAATTGAAAAATCTAAAAGAAATGGATAAATTCCTGGATACATACACCCTACCAAGACTGAACCATGAAGAAATGCATAACCTGAACAAATCAATAACAAGTAATGATATAGAAGTAATAAAAAGTCTCCCAGCAAAGTAAAGGCCAGGACCTGATGGTTTCACTGCTGAACAAATCAATAACAAGTAATAATATGGAAGTAATAAAAAGTCTAGCAGCAAAGTAAAGCCCAGGACCTGACGGTTTCACTGCTGAATTCTACATTTAAAGAACTAATGCTGATTCTACTCACACTATTCCAAAAAATAGAGAAGCAGGGAATACTTCCAAACTCATTCTATGAGGTCAGTATTCCCCTGATACCAAAACCAGACAAAGACACATCAAATAAAGCAAACTTCAGGCCAATGTTTCTGATGAATACCGATGCAAAAATTCTCAATGAAACTGAATTAAACAACACATTAAAAAGATCATTCACCATGACCAAGTGTGATTCATCCCAGGGATGCAAGGGTGGTTCAACATATGCAAATTAATTAATGTAATACACCATATCAAGGGAATGAAGGACAAAAATGATCAAATGATCATTTCAATTGATGCTGAAAAAGCATTTGATAAAATCCAATATCCCTTCCTCATAAAAGCCCTAACAAAATTGAGTATAGAAAGACATCCCTCAATATAATAAAAGCCATATATGACATACCCACAGCTAATATACTGAATGGGGAAAAACTGAAAGCCTTTCCTCTTTTTTTTTTTTCTTGAGATGGAGTCTTGCTCTGTCACCTAGGCTGGAGTACAGTGGCGCAATCTCAGCTTGCTGCAACCTCTGCCTCCCAGATTCAAATGATTCTCATGTCTCAGCCTCACCAGTAGCTGGGATTACAGGTGCATGCTACCACACCCAAGTGAAGTTCCACTATGTTGGCTAGGCTGGTCTCAAACTCCTAGCCTTAGGTGATCTGCCCGCCTTGGTCTCCCAAATGTTAGGATTATAAGTGTTAGCCACCACACCGGCCGCCTTTCCCCTTAGATTAGAACATGACAAGGATTCCCACTTTCACCACTCTTACTCAACACAGTATTGGAAGTTTGTAGCGAGAGCAATCAGACAAGTAAAAGAAATAAAGGGGATTCAAATAGGAAATGAATAAATCAAATTACCCTTGGGTGTGGGTGGCTCATGCCTATAATCTTGGAACTTTGGGAGGCTGAGGCAGGCAGACTGCTTTGAGACAAGCATGGGCAACATAGTGAAATCTCAACTCTACAAAAAATTAAACAATTAGCTGGGTGTGGTGGAGCATGCCTGGACATGCCTGTAGTCCCAGCTACTAGGGAGGCTGAAGTGGGAGGATCACTTGAGCCTGGGAAGTTGAGGCTTCAGTGAACCATGATCATGCCACTGCACTCCAGCCTGGGTGACAGAGTGAGATCCTGTCTCAAAAAAAAAAAAAAAAAAAAAAAGGCAAGGGGAAAGAAAAAAGAAAGAAAGAGGGAAAGAAAGAAAGAAGAAAAAATTGTCCTTGTTTTTAGATGATACAATTTTATATTTGGAAAAACCCAAAGTCCACCAAATAAATATTAGAACTAATAAATTCAGTAAATTTGCAGGATACAAAATTAACATACAAAAATCAGTAGCATTTCTCTATGCCAACAATGAATAATCTGAAAAAGAAATCAGGAAAGTGTTCCCATTTACAACAGCTAAAAAGAAAATAAAATACCTAGAAATGAACTTAACTAAAGAAGCTAAAGATCTCTACAATGATAACTATAAAATACTGATGTAAGATTTTGAAGAGGTCACAAAAAATAGTAAGATATTTTATGTTTATGGGTTGGAGGAATCAATATTAGTAAAATATCCATACTACCCAAAGCAATCTGTATTAAAATACCAATAATATTCTTCACAGATATAGGAAAAAAATTCTAAAATTTATATAAAACCACAAAAGACCCAGAATAGCCAAAGCTGTCCTAAGCAAAAAGAACAAAACTGGAGGAATCACATTAGCTGATTTCAAATTATACTACAATAAGCTGGATGTGTTGGTACATGCCTGTAATCTCAGCTACTCAGAAGGCTGAAACATGAGAATCACTTGAACCCAGGCGGTGGAGGTTGCAGTGAGCTGAGATCATGTCCCCCTGTCCCCCACAAAAAAGAAATAAAAATAAAAATAAATTATACTACAGAGCTATAGTAATCAAAATGGCATGGTATTCGCATAAAAACAGACAGATGGACCAATGGAATAGAATAGAGAACCCAGAAAAAAATCTATAACCCTACAGTGAACTCCTTTTCAAAAAAAGTGCCAAGAACATATATGGGGGAAAAGACAATCTCTTCAATAAATGGTGCTGGGAAACCTGGATATCCATATGCAGAAGAATAAAACTAGACCACTTTCTCTTGCCATATACAAAAACCAAATCAAAATGGATTAAAGACTTAAATCTAAGACTTCAAACTATGAAATGGCTACAGAAAATATTGGGGAAAATCTCCAGGACGTTGGTTGGGCAAAATTTTTCTTGATTAATAAACCACAAGCACAGGCAACCAAAGCAAAAATAGGATCATATCAAGTTAAAAAGCTTCTGCACAGCAAAGGAAACAATCAACAAAGTGAAGAGACAACCCCAAAGAGTGAGAGAAAATATTTGCAAACTACCCATTTTGAGATATCATCTCATCCCAGTTAAAATGGCTTATTTCCAAAAGACAGGCAATAACAAATGCTGGTGAGGATGTGGAGAAAACGGAACCCTTGTACACTGTTGGAAGGAATGTAAATTAGTGAAACCACTATGGAGAACAGTTTGGAGGTGCCTCAAAAAACTAAAAATAGAGCTACCATATGATCCAGCAATCCCACTGCTGCATGTATACCCAAAAGAAAGGAAATCAGCATATCAAAGAAATATCTACACTCCCATGTTTGTTGCAGCACTCTTCACAATAGCTAAAATTTGAAAACAATAAAAGTGTCTATCAACAGATCAATGGATAAAGAAAATGTGATACATACACACAATATAGTATTATTCAGTCATAAAAAAGAATGAAATCCTGTCATTTGCAACAACATGGATGAAACTGGAGATCATTATGTTAAGGGAAATAAGCTAGGCACAGAAAGACAAACATCACATGTTCTCACCTATTTGTGGGATCTAATAATCAAAACAATTTAACTCATGAGGTAGAGAGTAGAAGGATGGTTACCAGAGACTGGAAAACATATAGGGGGTGGGGATGATGGGGGGCAGGTGGGGATAATAAATGTGTACAAAAAAATAGAAAGAATGAGTAAGATCTACTATTTGATAGCACAACAAGGTGACTATAGTCAATAATAATTTTACATTTTAAAATAACTAAAACAGTATAACTGTTTTGTTTATATAATAACACAAAAAATAAAATGCATGAGGGGATGAGTACCCTATCCTTCATGATATGATTATTACACATTGTATGCCTGTATCAAAACTTCTCGTGTACCTCATATATACATGTACTCTCTAGGTACAAAAATTAAAAATTAAAAAAATTACATGGAACCACAAAAGACCCAGAATAGCTAAACCTGAGCAAAAAGAACAAAACTGGAGGAATCACATTACCTGACTTCAAATTATACTACAGAGCTATAGTAAACAAAATGGCATGGTACTGGCATAAAAGCAGACATATAGATCAGTAGAACGGAGCAGAGAACCCAGAGATAAATCCACACATCTACGGTAAACTCATTTTCGACAAAGTTGCCAAGAACATACATTGGGGAAAGGACAGTCTCTTCATAAATGGTGCTGAGAAAATTGGATACCCATATGCAAAAGAATGAAACTAGATCTCTATTGCTTGCCATTTACAAAAATCAATGAAAAATGGATTAAAGGCTGGGAGTACTGGCTCATGCCTGTGAGGCTAAGGTGGGCCAATTGCTTGAACTCAGGAGTTTGAGACCAGCCTGAGTAACATGGCAAAAACCCATCTCTATAAAAAATACAAAAATTAGCTGAGCATGGTGGTGCATACCTGTAGTTCCAGCTAATGGGGAGGCTGAGGTTGGAGGATTGCTAGAACTCAGGAAGTTGAGGCTACAGTGAGTCATGAGCATGCCATTACACTCCACTTTATAACACACTGTTTTCTACATAAGGCTAGCTACATCCTTAAGCTTATTTAAGCTCCCACCTCTTTCAGACACTATCATACCCAGCCCCCCTTCCCACCCTGAGCACCCCCATGCATTCTGGAACTCATGCTCTGGTGAGTGTTGTCCAAGAATGGCTACAAACCCACATTACTATGATATTGGACTCCTACTTTCATAGTCATTTGTTAGTTAACTGTAAATTTTGGAAGGTTTTTGAGTAGAGAAGTGAAATAATCCAACGTTTGGGAAGATTTTCTTGTGCAGGACTGGAGGAGGACAGGAAGGAAAATCATTGCGTGTGTGTGCGTGGGAAGTTATTACAACTATCTATCTCGAGGCATGCGAGGTAGGAGGGCCTGAATTGCCATGAAACGCAGTGACGATAAACGAAGGGACCCGTGAGAAAGGAGCAAAGAGGTGTCTCTTAATAAAATAAGCAACGGCCTGCTGTGGGAGGATTCGGGTCTCATTACAGGCTGCCACTGTCAGCTTTGCAATATTCCTCGAACCTTTCTTCATGAGTAAGACAGGATGGCTCTACCTTGCAAGGTTACAGCATGGAGCTGGGGGACTGCGCCGGCAGTGCGCTGAGCAGCATCCTTGCGATAGGGTGAGTGTGCCAACCCTTGTTTTCTCTCTTAGAAAGAAAAAGGAGGGGTAGATAATAGCATCTTCACCCCAGTAGTTGCCGTAAGTAGTGATGCTAAGAATCCGGCACGTCGTAGGCATCAATCTCAGTCCGCCATCTCCCCTTGCTACCACGCCAGGAGGTACCCAAAGGAGACTGCCCTGACTGGCAACTCCCGCGCCGGGGTTCCCGGGCCACCCTCACGCGTTGCCTCCAGCCGCGCGCTGTTGCCAAGGCCCGGGCACCGCCCAGCTCCACTACGGACCAATGGCAGCGCGGCTTGGGCACCGCCCAGCTTCAGCGCGAGCCAATGGAGGCGCGGCGCGGGCACCGCCCTGATCCGGCGCGGGCCAATAGCGGCGTGGCCCGGCGCGGTGGCCGCCCCGGTCGGGCGGGGAGGCGGGGAGGTGGCCACTGGCTCCGCCCCGCTCCCCTCTGACCCGGTGTCTAGTCTCTCCGTCTTCCTGTTCCAAACCACGTGGACGCGTCGGGGCTGCGGGAGGCAGCCCCAGCCGCCGCCGTCGGTGTCGCAGCCACCACCACCGCCGGGGTCACGGGTCCCGCGTCTGTCCGAAGTCGCCGCACTCGGGCTGCTCACGTCTCTGCGGAGGGCGCGCACATGGCGACTCAGGCGAACTCCCTCAGCTACGCGGGGTGCAACTTCTTGCGCCAACGTCTGGTCCTGTCTACCCTGAGCGGGCGCCCCGTCAAAATCCGAAAGATTCGGGCCAGAGACGACAACCCGGGCCTCCGAGGTAACTTGGTGTGAGCGGCGGGCGGCGTGGGCGCGGGGGCTGAGGGGAGACCGAGCTGATGCCCTGGGGGCCCGCGCGGCGTTAGTTGGGGGCTCGGCGTCCTGCGAGCGCGTCGGGGAGGGCAGGTGGCGCGTCGCCTCCAAAGCCGAAGGCGCACGAACGGTGGGGGAGGCGGGGTCGGCGCCCGAGGGGAGCGCTCAGCTGCAAGCTGCGCTCTGAGTCTACGGGGCGCTGGTAGTAAACAGCTGCACGTTTTCCAGCTTTACGTGTAGCAACAAATCCCTGGCGTCGCCCCCTCGCTTCCCTTCAGTCCCTCTTGCCCTCGCCATAAACCTCTCAAAGGAGAAAAACAGTTTGTTGGACCAAAATATGGTGAATGAGCCGAGGGAGAGACATTGGGAGAGAAAAGTACCTCGGGTTGGTTCTCTGTCCGTCTCAAAGCAGGTCTCAGAAGCAGCTGCCCCCTTGGACACCGGCTGTTCCTGTCGCCATGATTTCTTGGCTGCCCTCATACTTGTCCTTGGGTGTGGAGAAAGAAATTTTTAAAATTCTGTTTGTTTTCAGCCGTGACTGTGATTGATGTGCGCAGGACAAGAGCTTTGAGGTAGATTTTTAACAGTCACGGGCCTAATTGCCTTGACTTTAGAAAAAAGGTTGGTGACAAGCGCTAAACTGCAGGCTTCCAAGCTCACTTCTTGCTCTACAATGGTAGGTTAAAAAAAAAATAGGCCCATTTAAACCCACATCTCATTAAATGGCGCCGGTTTTCAACTGGCCTTGGTTTACACCTGGCCCCCTGGAATGAGATACATGCATTTAAAAACTTCTGACTGGTGGTTATCCCAAGTTGGGCGAGTCAGTAGTCAGGTGAAAAAGGAAAAACCTGTCTGTAAATTGAAAGAGAGTGTTTGTGGTTGGTCCTGGAAGCTTCCTGGGTGGTGCTGATGTGTTTCATTTTGCACTGGCTCTTGTTTTATCTGTCTGAATGCATTTTTTGGATAGTTAGATCTCTGCCTCTATTGGGTGGTGATTGGTTGCACATGAAGGGCGAAGATACCATGCTATTGATGGAGATAGAAGTTAGGAAGGAAAGAACCAGAATATCCCAGGTACAGTGGTAAAAAACCTAGTGATGGTAGGAAAAACTTGTGTTGGTGGTTCCTGTCCTCTCTCTACTGCTCAAAAACACTGAGAAAGTTAAGGAGAGACCACAAATGGTTTATGGCACGACTTTTCCGTCAACAACTGTTCCATTTAGTTTGACCCTTGGGCAAAGTGTTTGCTTGATTGCTCTGTGGCATTCTCAGCCAGCTCTCCATCCACTTTACCCTCAGGTTAGCTCAGAGAACTTGCCACTAGCTGGATATGGTAAGAAGATGGGCTTCTACTTTGTATAAATACTAGGCATAACCTTTTTTTTTTTTTTTTTTTAAAGAGAAATGGAAGTATAGCCTGGAAATCTGGGCTCTCAAATAAATCTAATTCTATTTAGAGTTTTTCTCTTGACAGGTGGCCTCCAATTTAATATTTAATGTTGCAAAGTATGCTTCTCCTTCTCCTCCTCCACTATATGTGAGCATCTCTTCAAAGCATCTCACACATATGAGCTCCCATTTCTTCCAGGAACAGGGCTTGGCCACTTGGTACTTTCTTGAAAGGGTGTCAGACGCTGATACCTGAGGGAGGTAGAACTGGTTGGCAGGTGTGCTGGTGTTTTATGGGGACTGTTACTTTAGAACATTATGTGCCTTACCTCGTTCATATACCAGGGGAAGAAAGAGACTCCTGATTATTCGTACATCCTTGTGCTGGCTTCAGGGCCTCAGCAACCTTGTAGATGTTTGTCTGCTTGCTTGCTTGCTTTGTCTCTCTCTCTCTCTCTCTCTCTCTCTCTTTTCTTTTCTTTTTTTGAGATAGAGTCTTACTCTGTCTCCTAGGCTGAAGTGCAGTGGTGCGATCTCAGCTCACTGGAACCTCCGCCGCCCGGGTTCAAGCAATTCTCCTGTCTCAGCTTCTTGCGTAGCTGGGATTGCAGGTGCCTGCCACCATGCCCAGCTAATTTTTAGTAGAGTAATTTTAGTAGAGATGAGGTTTCACCATGTTGGCCAGGCTGGTATCAAACTGCTGACCTCAGGTGATCCACCTGCCTTGGCCTCCCAAAGTGCTGGGATTACAGGTGTGAGCCATTGCACCTGGCCTGTCTGCTTAATTTCTTACAGAGGGAACTGATAGATATGCATTTGCAGATATACATGTATATGTGTATTTGTATATGTGTACATGTAAGTGTATATACATATACGTACACACATAAATAGATGTAGTCCCTGACACATGATTTGTGGTCATAGTCAAGGGAGTCCTTGGTAGCTTGATTGAAGATGTAGCCAGAAGGCTGTGTTGCCTCTCATCTGTCCTTTTCTGCCTTTTCCTGGCTCAGATTCTCAGAGTTGGAAAAAACTCAGAGTATATCCAATAAAATCTTCAACTCTAATGCAAGAATCACATCTCTTAAAGGTGCTTGCTTAAGCATCCCTCATGGTGTGGGCTTTGGAGGGTAGGGGTGGTATGGGAGGCTTTCAGCCTCAGGAACATTTATTTAGAAAGTGCTTATTGAGCCCCAGTATGTGCAAGGCTTTGTATGGGAGCGTGTAATATGTGTGAGAAGCTGCTTGCCCCTGCTCTCATGGAGCTTGTCATCTAAGTAGGATGTTACTAAGTTTGAGTAACTTGAAATAGGAAGGATTGAGTATTGTACAGGGGCTCAGTGGAGTTCAGAGCAGACTTCCCTGAAAGTTACAAAGGAAGGCAGGTTTTCTGGATCTGATCTGGACAGATAGGATTGAGATGGTGGCTGCGGAAATAATTGTTTGCAAAATAAAGTTTTTTTTTTTTTTAAAGAAATTTTATTTTAGAATCGGGGGTACATGTGCATGTTTGTTACATGGATATATTGCCAACTGGTGGGGACTGGGCTTCTAGTGTACCCATTATCCGAATAGTGAACATTGTACCCAATAGGTAATTTTTCAACCTCCCTCAATCTTCCTCCTTTTTGAGTCCCCACTATTTGTTATTTCCATGTTTATGTCCGTGTGTATCCATCGTTCAGCTCCCATTTATAAGTAAGAACATGCAGTATTTGATTTTCTGTTTCTGAATTAGTTCTCTTGGGATAATGGCCTCTAACTCCGTGTTGCTGCAAAAGACATTATTTCATTCTTTTTTTCTTTCTGTTTTTTTTTTTTTTTTTTTTTTTTTTGAGACAAGGTCTCACTCTGTCATGAGTGCAGTGGTGTCATCATGGCTCACTGTAGCCTCAACTCTTGGGCTCAGGTGATCCTCTCACCTTAGCTTCCTGAGTAGCTGGGACTACAGATGTGTACCATAGCATCTGGTTGATTTTTAAAATGTTTTTCGTAGAGATGGGGTCTTGTTTATGTTGCCCAGGCTGGTCTTGAACTCCTGAACTCAAGCAGTCCACCTGCCTCAGCCTCCCAAAGTGCTGGGATTACAGGCATGCATCACCATGCGCAGCCTGATTTCATTCTTTTTTGTGGCTGTGTAGTATTTCGTAGTGTATATATACCACATTTTCTTTATCCAGTCAACCATTGGTGGACACTTAGGTTAGTTCCATCACTTTGGTATTGTGAATAGTGCTGCAATAAACATACAAGTACAGGTGTCTTCTTTGTATAGTGATGTCTTTTCCTCTGGGTAGATACCCAGTAGTGGAATTGCTGGGTCATATGGTAGTTCTATTTTTAGTTCTTTAAGAAATCTCCATATGAAAGAAACAGTTTTTAAGTCAAAAAGTTCTTTATTTTCTTTATTTTACTGAGGTAAAATCCTTAATTTGTCATGGTCATAATACTTGGCAATTAAGAGCTTGGGCTCAGTATTGGACCTTGGTTTGAGTACGAGTTCTGCCTTTTGCTGTTAGCTCTTGGTCCTTGGGCAAATTCTTTTAACTATTCTCTTCTGAGCCTCAGCTTTTTCACCTGTAAAGTGGGGCCAGTACTACTAACCTTACAAGGTTATTGTGAGGACTAAATGAAATAATACTTCAAAGTGTACTGAACAGTGCCTGGCACATAGGAAGAATAAATGTTAGCTGATTTTATTATTAACTTGAACCCACTTGAACCCACTGGGTATAGGTCTGCTCCCTGGCATGCCAAATCCATTCCTGCTTCTATATGGAAATTTTTCAGATATTTGAAGAGAATTATGCCTTCTGTAAAGTTCTCTTCTTAGGTGGTTGTTTCCATGTATTTGTATGTTATATGTAAAGCACAGTAGTTTTCAACCAGGGGCACTTTTGTTCAGTAGGGGACATCTGGGAGCATTTGGAGATATTTTTGGTTGTCACAGCTTGGCAGAGGGGAATGCGACTGGCCTCTAGTGGTCAGAATCCAAGGATGCTGCTAAATATCCTACAGGACAGCCCCCTACAACAAAGAATTATTGCATCCAAAATGTCAGTAGCGCTGATGTAGGAAAACCCTGGCCTACTTGACATTAGTTATTAAGCCTTTTCTTTTCCACGTATCCCTAGTGATTAGGAATAGCAGCATGTGACACGAAGAAGACTACACAAGGATTTAGAAACAAATGAGACACAGGTCAAACTCTGACTTCAGGCAAATCAGTGAATCTCTTAAAACTGTGCCCTTCCATTGCAAAGGGGTTGTAAATACTGAAAAGGGTCTGAACCCCAAAGAAGGATGGTCCCGGGATGGTGGTTATAATTGTCCAGCCATATGTATAATTTATGCTTCAGTTTTGAGGAACATGAACAATTACGTTTATCTCATTGTACTCTTCCTTTCATTGAAGAGGAAGTAAATATTTTTTTCTTGCTGCTGCTGTTTTACTCAAGGTAAAAAAGCCAACACGTAGTTAGGTAAGATAGTTGGTGAAGGCAAATGTGTACTGAGGGACAGAGCTGGAAAGAGAATGTGGCCAGCTCCTGCCTGAAGGGCCTGTTCTCTCTCATTTCACAGCGTGATGGACCTGGGTGTTCCTCATCAGTATTATAAAGCAGCAGTCCAAAGTGTCTCTATCTCTGGATTTCATGAGGGCTGTGTCTTGCAGGGTTCAGTTTAACAGTCTCTGTATAGTGTGAGGTCTAAATGGAAGAGAATCCCACCAGAATAATTGTTTAAAGTTGGAATAGCAGAAATAATGGACTTGAACAAGAGCAGTGGTATAGGAGTTAGGAGACAGGACTGCTACTACCCAGGATCCTGAGCAGGTCACGGAACTGAGCCTTAGTGTCTTCCCCTGTGAAACAGAGGAGTTACTTGGTCCCATGGGGGAGTGCTCCATATGGCTTAAGCAGATAAGATTCTGAAAAAGAAGAGCTAAGTGGAGTTTTAATCAAAAGGGTCCTTTAAAATGTGTTAAGGAAGCACGCCACAAAGAGGTCCTTTGAAAGGTCAAACATGTTTTGGTAAACCAATGCATTGTTCTGGGAATAAATCTGTCTGTTCCCAAATTGGATCTTTTAAAAGGAGGTTGTGCCTATATTTTATTTCAGCCTGGTTTGGGACCCAGAATTCTTGATGGACAACTGGTTTTGGGGCATGGCAGATAATTGTGCTACTAACTGTAGATTGAATATGTCCTGTTAATAAGGAACATACCCTGTTGTGCCTCTTATGACAAAGTGTGCTTCCAGGAGATGATTTTTGACTGCCCAAAATAAGACTTCTTTTTTTTTTTTTGAAAGACAAATGCCAAGAATCCTAATGACCAATTTTCAGATACAGTGTTGTTTGGAAGCTGTTGTATAAATGCCTTTTCTTTTCTTTACTTTTCTTTCTCTCTCCCCCTCCCTCCCTCCCTCCCTCTCTTCTTCCCCCTTCCCCCAATCCCCCTCTCTCTCCCTTTCCCCATCTGTCCCTCCCTCCCTCCCCTTCCTCTCCTTCCTCTTTTTCTCCCTTCCTCCCTCTCTTTCTCTTTCTCTTTTTTTCTTTTTCTTTTTCTTAGAGATGGGGGTCTCACTATGTTGATCAGACTGATCTCGAACTATTGGCATCCAGTGATCCTTCTGCCTCCCTGTCCCAAAGTGCTGAGATTACAGGCATGAGCCACAGTGCCTGGCCATAAGAGCTACTTCAGATGGAACTACCTACCATCTTTTTAAAAAGACCAAACTTTATTTTGAGATAATTGTAGATTCACATGCTGTTATAATAAATAATGCAGAAAGATCCTGACTGTACTTTATCCAGTTTCCCCCAATGGTGATATATGGAAAAATTATAGTACAATGTTAGAACTAGGATATTGACATTGATACAGTGAGATACAGAACATTTCTATCACTCCAGGGATTCTTCATGTTTGTTGCTCTTTTGTAGCCACACCCAGTTTCCTCCTTCTGCCACTTCTTCCTTAACCCTTGTCAGTCTCTAATCTGTTCTTTAATTTCCGTAATTTTGTCATTTGAAGACTGCTCCATAAATGGAATCATATAGTATGTAACCTTTGGATTGTTTTTTTCTTTTTTCTTAAATTTTATATTATAAATTTAAAATTTTTTTTAAAAAGAAAAAAATCTTGAAGGGCCTTGAATGAGTCCTGTATTTTAATTTTTTGTCACTATCTCCCTGGGTTGGGAGTGGGTAATTTGCATGCTTGCTGCCTTCCTTAGATGTGGTAGCCATTTCTCAGACTCACTCCGGAATCAAACTCTGATTGCCTGTCACCCATGGTCACCATGGTAGGCATGGTGACTATCATCAAAAGTTGATATGGCAGACGTTCAAATGGGTTGTTGCTGCCACTTGGGGGTGTGTGATTAGCCTGAGGTCATCTAGAGTCACTATAAGGATTGGCTTTTTTACAGTCAGCATGATTTCCTGGAGATTATCTAAGATGTTTTTATCAAGTTTGTTCCCTTTTGTTGCTGAGTAGTATTTCATGGTATGAAAATATCACAAGTCTTTTTATTTACCTGTTGAAAAACATCTGGGTTGTTTCCAGTTTTTGGCTATGTTGAATAAGGCTGCTATAAAAATTCGTGCAAAAGTTTTTTTTTTCTTTTTTTTATTATTATTATTATTATTATTATTATTTAATGGTGTCTAGCTCTGTTGCCCAGACTGGAGTGCAGGGGCACAATCTTGGTTCACTGCACCCTCCCCAGCCCGGGTTCAGGCGATTCTCCTGCCTCAGCCTCCCGAGTAGCTGGGATTACAAGCACCCACCACCATGTTCAGCTAATTTTTGTATTTTTAGTAGAGATGGGGTTTTGGCATGTTGGTCAGACTAGTCTTGAACTCCTGACCTCAGATGATCCACCCACCTCAGCCTCCCAAAGTGCTGGGATTATAGGTGTGCACCACCATGCCCTGCCAGGTTTTTTTACTTTTTTATGTGAACATAGTCTTCCTTTCTCTGGAATAAATGCCCAGGAGTGCTCTTGCAGGGTTGTATCCTAGTTGCATGTTTAGTTTTTTAAGATATTGCTGCCCTGTTTTCCAGTGTGGATGTCCTTTTTTTTTTTTTTTTTTTTTTTTGAGATGGAATCTTACTCTGTCTTCCAGGCTGGAATGCAGTGACGTGATCTTGGCTCACTGCAACCTCCGCCTCCCGGGTTCAAGCGATTCTTCTGCCTCAGCCTCCTGAGCAACTGGGATTACAGGTGTGCACCAACACACCTGGCTAATTTTTTATGTTTTTGATAGAGACTGGGTTTCACTATGTTGGCCAGGCTGGTCTCAAACTCCTGACCTCAAGTGATCCTCCTGGCTCGGCCTCCCGAAGTGCTGGGATTACAGGTGTGAGCCACCACACTGGCCTGGGTGTACTATTTTATATTCCTATCTGTAGTGTATGAGGGATTCAGTTCTCTGCATCCTTACTTGCATTTGGTGTTGTCACTACTTTTATTCATTCTGATAGGTATGTAGTGATGCCCCAGGGTGGTCTTAATTTGCGTATTACAAATGACTAATGATGTCTTCATTGAAACACCTGAGTCTTTTGTCCATTTCTAATAGGATTGTTTGTACTAACTGTTTTGTTTTGTTTTGTTTTTTGAGATAGGGTCTTGTTTTCTCATCCAGGCTTGAGTACAGTGACACGATCATGGCTCACTTCTGCCTGAGCTTCCTGGGCGTAAGCAATTTTTTTATCTCAGCCTCCCAAATAACTGGGACTACAGGCACATGCCATCGTGCCTGGCTACTTTTTAAATTTTTTGTAGAGATGGGGTCTCGCTATATTGTCCAGGCTGGTCTTGAACTTGTGACCTCAAGCCATCTTTCTGCCTCACCTTCCCAAGATATAATTCCTAAGGCATTACAGGTGTGAACCACTGTGCCTGGCCTCTACTGTTGCTTTTGAGAGTATTTTATATATGCTGGTCCTTTGGCAGATTTGTGGTTTGTTAGTATTTTCTCCCACTGTGTAGCTTGTCTTTTTATTATCTTATGGTTTGCAGAGGAAAATATTTTAATTTTAATGATGTAGAATTTATCATGTTTTTCTTTTGTGGCAGTGCTTTTGGTGTTAAGTCTAAGAACTCTTTGCCTAGCTTTAGGTACGAGACTTGGGTTGAGATTCTTTTTTTTTTTTTTTTTTTTTGCCTATGGAGAGCCAATTGCCCAAGCATCATTTGTTGAAACGGCCATCTTTTTTTCATTTAATTGCTTTTGTACCTTTGTACAAAATCAGTTTAGCATTTTTGTGTGGATCTCTTTCTGGGTTCTCCATTTTGTTCCATTGATTTACATGTCTGTCTCTTGTCAATACCACACAGTCTTTTTTTTTTTTTTTTGAGATGGAGTCTTGCTCTGTTGCCGCTGGAGTGCAGTGGTGTGATCTTGGCTCACTGCAGCCTCTGCCTCCGAGGTTCAAGTGATTCTCCTGGCTCAGCCTCCGGAGCAGCTGGAATTATAGGCGTGTGCCACCACACCTGGCTATTTTTTTTTTTTTTTTTTTTTGTATTTATGTAGAGACGGGGTTTCACCGTGTTGGCCAGGCTGGTCTTGAACTTCTGAGCTCAAGTAATCCACCCGCCTTGGGCTGTCAAAGTGCTGGGATTACAGGTGTGAGCCACCGCTCCTGGCCAGTATATCATACAGTCTTGATTACTTACTGTAGCCATATAATGAGTCTTGAAATTGGTTAGACTGATTCCTCCCAGTTTATTTTTCAAAATCATTTTAGTTATTCCAGTTCCTTTGCCTTTGAATATAAATTTTAGAATAATCTTATCTAATATACAAAAAAGCTTTCCAATATTTTGACAATAACTATATTATACCTATATGTCCATTTGGGGATAATTGTCGTCTTTATTATGTTGAGGTGTTAATCCATGAATGTGATCTGTCTCTCTACTTAAATCTGTTTCTTTTCCCTAGATGAAATATTACAGGTTTATTTAAAACATAATTCTCATCTTGCGATGGGAAATGTTCATTTGTTCATAAAATGTTCATTTTTCAATGTTTACAAAATATTCATTTTTTTTTACGTTGTAATTTACAAATATACAGAAGTAGTTTACTTAAATTTATATTACGTATTTATTAAGGCAGGTAACTACATGGAAAAAAATTTTGTTCTGTCTTAAGCATACTGGGGAATAAACCATTTGACAAATTGTTGCACATCTGAAACCACAGTGCATAACAAACTTCAAAAAATGGTAAGTTTTTTTTTTTTTTTTTTTTTTTAAAGACGGAGTCTCGCTCTGTCGCCCAGACTGGAGTGCAGTGGCGCGATCTTGGCTCACTGCAACCTCTGCTTCCTGGGTTCACGCCATTCTCCTGCCTCAGCCTCCAGAGTAGCTGGGACTACAGGCGTCGGCCACCATGCCCAGCTAATTTTTTTTTATTTTTAGTAGAGACGGGGTTTCACTGTGTTAGCCAGGATGGTCTCAATCTCCTGACCTCGTGATCTGCCTGCCTCGGCCTCCCAGAGTGCTGGGATTACAGGTGTGAGCCACCACGCCTGGCTGTTTTGTTTTTTTAAGACAGGGTCTTGCTCTTTTGCACAGGCTGGGGTGCAGAGGTGTGACCTTAGCCCACTGCAACCTTGAATTCCTGGGCTCAAGCAATCCTCCTGCCTCAGCCTCCTGAGTAGCCAGGACTATAGGTGTGTACCACCACACTTGGGTATTTTTCTCTCTCTTTTTTTTTTTTTTTTTTTCAGAGGCAGGGTTCACTGTTTTGTCCAGGCTGATCTAGGAGCTCCTGGGCTCAAGCAGTCCCCCTGTGTTGAGGGGGCACTTTAGTCCCCCAAAGTGTTAGGATTACAGGTGTTGAGCCACTACATCTGACCAAAATGTTAAAGACATAAACAAGGCTTATTTACCTTACTTAGATCATAAATGTAGATCAGAAGACAAAAGTAGATTTTCCTTGTCAAAGTATGCAGCGTTTCAGAACTTTGGCTTCCTTGTTTAGTGCTTTTAGAACCAAGACTCACCAAGCACCATTATTTAGGATATTAACACACATTTTTCTGTATCTGAATTTCTTCTTCTAACATCCTAATAATGATTTTTAGAAGGCAAAGAGAATACAAGGTGATCTTCATGCTTATATTGTATTAAAACACAATTCAAGGGAATTCTAGTCTTCCCTCCCCTCCACTTAGGGATTTCATTTATACCCTTATATCCACAACTTCCAGTCACCTGCCTGGTGTTTTCTAAGTCCAGGAATATTCAAGTTGGATTTAGAATTGGAGTGATAGTAGATCCAATCACAGATCCCACCTGTTCTTTGATTTTTATCTTTTTTCTTGATTATTCACTCACAAGTTGACTCAGTTCAGCACTTGACCATGATTGTAGTGCTTCCCAGGTCGACTCCTTGTCTCACTGGAGAGACAGTGTGAAAGGTAAAAAAAAAGCTACTGAATTCTCTTCTGGCGGTGTGGGTCATATCCACTGTTTGTGATTTAAAAGTGCTTCATGTGGAAGGCAAGGCAGTCTGACCTGGAAAATGCAGGGTTGCACTTCTGGCACTTAAACGGGCTGTTCCCTGTGTGTTGGCGATAGTGACTGGTCAGTTCATCTGAGAGGACAGATTTCCACTCATGGCCATCTCAGGCCCAGTGGTAAGGTTTCTCATCTGTGTAGGTTTGCAGGTGTTTCTTGAGGCGAGAGCTCAAGTTCTGGGGAACTCAGAGTCTATTTCTTTTGTTGCTGTTATATAGTTTTCAGCATACAAGTCCAGTACATGTTTTGTTAGAATTGTTTGTAAATATGTTGGGTGTTTTTTTTGGAGCAATTGTAAGTGGTGTATCGTATTTTAAATTTTAGTTTCTGTGTTCATTATTAGTATATAGAAATACCATTGGGGTTTGTGTGTGTGTGTGTGTGTGTGTGTGTGTGTGTGTGTGTGTGTATGTTTATCTGGTATCTTCCAGCATTGCTGAATTTATTTAGTAGGTTTTTTTTCCCTTGTCATTTCCTTGGAATTTATTTTCTATGTAGCTGGTCATGTTTTCTACAAATAGTAACAGTTTGATTTCTTCATTTTTGATATGTATGCCTTTTATTTTCTTCTGCCTTATTGTACTGGCTAGAATTTCTAGCACCATGTTAAGTAAAATGGGTGGGAGTTGTTCCCTATCTTAGGGGGAAAGCATCCCCTTAAGTATGTTAGCTATAAATTTTATGTAGATTTTTAAAAGTCAAGTTGAGAAAGTCATCTTTTATTACAAATTTTCTAAGTGTTTTTTTTTTAAAACAATGAATGAATGTTGTATTTTGTCCAATGCTTTTTCTGCACCAATTGATGTGACCATGTGATTTTTCTTCTTCAGCCTATAAATATGTTGTATTGTCTTGATTGATATTTAAATATTGAACTAGCCCTGCATTCCTGGAATAGATTCTACTTGAGATATATATATCACATATATGGAAGAAATGCTCTAGTAAAATAGGGATAGAGAGGGATTACTTTCTTCCAGTGTGTTCATGAGGACTAGTTTTGAAGAGTTCAGATATAAACTATATATTTTTTTCTTGTTGGGTGGAGTGCTCTATAAATATTGGTTAGATCCTATTGGTTCATAGTGGTGCTGAGTTCTTCTTTGTCCTTGCTGATTTTTGTGTCTAGTTCTGTTGATTATTGAGAAAGGGGTCTCTGACAATAATTGTGGATTTGTCTCTCTTGTTCATTTCTATATATATCTATATATCTGTATATCTATATATCTATATATATCAATCACATACACATATGTGTACACATACATATATGTTGCTGAATTTTATTTGCTAATATTTTGTTAAGGATTTTTGTATGTTCATGAGCAATATTGGTCTGTAGTTTTTTTTTTTCTGTGCTGCTTTGGTCTGGTTTTGGTATCAGGATAGCACTAGTTTAAAATCAATTGGAAAGTTTCCTGTTTTCTGAAAGAGATTATGTAGAATTGTTTTTAATTCTTTAAATGTTTGGCAGAATTTCATATGGGCCAAGAGATTTCTTTTTTGGGAGTTTTTAGATTATGTATTTCGTTTCCTGAATGTTTATAGGGCTATTCAAGTGATGTATTTTGTATATGTAAGTTGTGGTAGTCTGTGTTTTTTGAAGAAGTGGTCCATTTCATCTAACTTGTTGAATTAATATGTGTAGAGTTTACAGTATTTCCTTATTATCCTTTTGATGTCTACAGGATCTGTAGTGATATCTCCTGTTTTATTCCTGATGTTGCTAATTGTGTGTGTCTGTTGGGGGGCGGGGGTGTCTTTGTCTGTGTCGTCACCTTTTTGGTCAGTCTTTCTAGATGATGTCAATTTTATTGATCTTTTTAAAGACCCAGTTCTTTGTTTCACTGGTTTTTCTATCTTGCTTTTCTGTTTTTCGTTTTATTTCTGCTCTTCTTTCCTTCCTTCACTTGCTTTGAGTTTGTCTTCCTCTTTTTCTAAGTGTTTGAGGTGGATCTTAGATTATTAGGAACTTTTTCTGTTTCCTAGTGTATACATTTAAAGCAATTACATTTTTGTGTCAATATTGCCTTAGCTATATCACATAAATTTTGCTATATTTCATTTTAATTTTCATTTAGGTCAATGTAATTTTTATTTTCTTTGAAACTCTTACTCTTTGACCTTTATTTATTTATTTATTTATTTTGGAGATGGAGTTTTACTCTTGTTGTCCAGGCTGGAGTGCAATGGCATGATCTCAGCTCACCGCAACCTCTGCCTCCCAGATTCAAGTGATTCCCCTGCCTCAGCCTCCCGAGTAGCTGGGATTACAGGCATGCACCACCATGCCTGGCTAATTTTTTATTTTTAGTAGAGACAGGGTTTCTCCATATTGGTCAGGTTGGCCTTGAACTCCTGACCTCAGGTGATCTGCCCGCCTCAGCCTCCCAAAGTGCTGGGATTACAGGCGTGAGTCACAGCGCCTGGCAGCATTTATAAGTGTGTTGTTTAGTTTCCATGTGTTTGGATATTTTCTGCTGTTGATTTTAATTTCATTCCATTGTGGTCAGAAAACATTCTCTGTATGATTTTGGTTCTTTTAAATTCATTGAGGTTTTTTTAATGCCCAAGATATGGTCTATCTTGGATATATAATCTGTAGACACTTAGAACAAGTATATATTCTTTTCTTGTTGGGTGGAGTGCTCTATAAATGTTGATTAGATCCTATTGGTTCATAGTGGTGCTGAGTTCTTTGTCCTTGCTGATTTTTCTGTGTAGTTCTATTGATTATTGAGAAAGGGGTCTCTGACAATAATTGTAGATTTGTCTCTCTTGTTCATTTCTATCAATTTTTCTTTGCATATTTTACAGCTTTGTTTGATACATTTAGGATTGCTACATCCTCTTAGTGCTACATTGACTCTTTTCTTATATAATGTGTCACTCTGTCTCTAGTATTTTTTAATTTTTTATTATTATTTTTTAAGACAGGGTCTCTTTTTCATAAACCAGGCTGGAGTGCAATGGTGCAATCTCACCTCATTGCCACCTCCACCTCCTAGGCTCAAGTGATCCTCCTGTTTCAGCTCCCCAAGTAGCTGGGACTATAGGCCACTATGCCTGGCTAATTTTTGTATTTTTTATAGAGACAGGTTTTCGCCATGTTACCCAGGCTGGTCTCCGAACTCCTGAGCTCAAGTGATCCACCTGCCTTTGCCTCCCAGTGTGCTGGGATTACAGGCGTGAGCCACTGTCTACTGTTTTTTTAGGGTGGAAGAAATGCTGTAGTAAAATAGGGATAGAGAGGGATTACTTTCTTCTAATGTGTTCATGAGGACTAGTTTTGAAGAGTTCAGATATAAATAAGAAACTTGAAAGGCAGTAAAAACAGCATAAATCAGAGAATTAGGTTGCCCTTGGTTGTGATAATTTTCATATAGATTTTCATATAAGCAAAGCATGATATCTAGAAAACTTTGAAGATGCAGGAGAAATAAGTTTTTGGTTTCATTTTTATATCATAAAAGTAATACATGTTTGTTTGGGGGAACAACTCTTAATGATTCAAAATTGAAAGTAATCTGTGTAGGTTACATACTTTATTGCCTCTGGCTACGTAACCCTTGCTGTGTCGCTCACCAGTCATATTCCTAAGAAGCAGTCTTCCAGACCTTTTTCTGTATGTGCACTTTTTTTTTTTAAAGCACAAGAATATTATCATTATTCCATTGCAGTACACGAGCGTCCTAAGGTGTTGTTTCTTTTTTAATGGCTACAGACTGTTCCATGATACAGACATACCTATTTATTTAGTCATTCCCTTAGCTATAGATACTCAGTAATCTTCAGTGTTTGTCATTAAATAAAGCAGCAGTAAAGTTTTCTTAAGTATATCCTACCATTCTTCTATTTCCATAGGATAGAGTCGTAGATATGAAATTGCTTGTCTAGAGACTATGCTTTTTTTTTTTTTTTTTCTGATGGAGTCTCGCTCTGTCACCAGGCTGTAGTGCAGTGGCGAGATCTTGGCTCACTGCAACCTCCACCTCCTGGATTCAAGTGATTCGCCTGCCTCAGCCTTCTGAGTAGCTGGGACTACAGGCATGTGCCTCCATGCCTGGCTAATTTTTTGTATTTTAATAGAGACGGGGTTTCACCAAGTTGGCCAGGTTGGTCTCGATCTCCTGACCTTGTGATCCATGTGCCTCAGCCTCCCAGAGTGCTGGGATTACAGGTGTGAGCCACTGCGCCTGGCCAAGACTATGCTTTTTAAAAAAGAAAAAATAGAAATGTGAGATTGAATCAAAATATATGAAATTCTCTTCATTAACTGGCAAGATAGCCTTTCCCTTTATTGATATTTCTTCCCTGTATTGATATCTTCTCTTACTTTTTTTTGAGACACCTTTAATGGCATTTCTGTATCATGAAGTTAGAGATGTGATTGGGATTTTTCCTTTGCTTTTCGTTTTTTTGTTTGTTGTTGAGATGCTGTCTCACTCCATCGCCCAGGCTGGAGTGCAGTGGCACGATCTTGGCTCACTGCAACATCTGCCTCCTGGGTTCAAGCAATTCTCATGCCTCAACCTCCCAAGTACCTGGGATTACAGACGTGCACCACTACGCCCGGCTAATTTTTGTATTTTTGGTAAAGACGGGGTTTCACCATGTTGGCCAAGCTAGTCTCGAACTCCTGGCCTCAAGTGATCCTCAAGTGATCTGCCTGCCTTGGCCTCCCAAGGTACTAGGGTTAACAGGCCTGAGCCACCGCATCCTACCGCTTTTCGTATTTTTAAAAGTATTTTTTCTTTCAACTTTGTTTTTCATTTTTTAAAATAAATCTTTACTAAACCATACTGTATACTGAGAAAGTGTGTAACCAATAAATGTACAGTTTGATGAATTATTACTGTGGACATACCCATGTAGCTATTACCCATGAAAAAAAACAGAGTATGCCAGCCTCCTCCCATGCTTGTGCCCAGCCACACCATTCCCTCCCACTGCCAAGGTAAGCATTAAATTTTTAACACCATGGATTGACCGGGTGCGGTGGCTCATGCCTGAAATCCCGGCACTTTGGGAGGCCAAGGCAGGTGGATCACCTGAGGTAGGGAGTTCAAGACCAGCCTGACCAACATGGGGAAACCCCGGCTGTACCAAAAATACGAAATAGCCGGACGTGGTGGCACATGCCTGTAATCCCAGCTACTAGGGAGGCTGAGGCAGGAGAATCACTTGAACCCTGGAGGTAGAGGTTGTAGTGAGCCGAGATCGTGCCACTGCACTCCAGCCTGGGCAACAAGAGCGAAATTCTGTCTTAAAAACAAAAAAACCCACCATGGATTAGGTTTCTAAAATATTAACTATAATTTTCGTAAATGGAATCATATAGTATGTAATTGTTTGTGTGCCTGGCCCCTTTAGCTCTGTGTTTGTGACAGATCTCCATGTTGGAGCAGCAGTAGTTTGTTGACTTTCTTTACTACATCATGTTATTCTGTTTTTTTAATGTGCCACAATTTAGTTTTGATGAAAATTTGTCTTGTTTCCATTTTTAACTATTAAGAACAGTGAGGTCAAGAATATTCTTGTACAGTCTTTTGGTGTACATATATATGTATTTCTCTTGCCTGAATGCTGGGTCATAGGGTGTGCCTATGTTTAGTTTTCCCAAGTGGTTGTACAAAGTGGCTGTGAGTATGTCTGAGGTCTTAGTTACTCTACATCCTATTCAGTGCTTGGTATTGCCAGTCTGTTTAATTTTAACCAATTTTGTAGGTGTGTTGTAGTCGTTCATTGTGGTTTTAATTTATATTCCCCTATGACTAATGAGATTAAGCACCCTTTCTTTTGCTTTCATTGTTTTTAATTATCACAAGTAATTGTAGGTATTTAGTATTTATTGGGCACAGTGTGATATTTTGATACATGTCTATAATGTATAATGATAAAATCAGGGTAATTAGCATATCCATCACCCCAAACATTTCTTTGTGCTGAAAACATTCAAAATCTGTTCTAGCTATTTAAAAATATACACCAGCCTGGGCAACAAAGCAGACCCCATCTCCGCAAAAATAAAAATAAAAAATTAGGCAGGTGTAGTGGTGCACACCTATAATCCCAGCTACTCAGTACGCTGAGGTGGGAGGATCACTTGAGCCCAGGAGTTGGAGGTTTTCAGTGAATCATGATCACACCATTGCACTGGGCAATAGAGCAAAACCATGTTTCTTAACAAATAAAGGAAAAAAAGAAAATATGCAATAAATTATTGTTAATTACGGTCACTCTATAGTGCTATAGAACATTAGAACTTATTTCTTCTATCTACCTCTACTTTTGTATTTGTTAACCAGCCTTTGGCTATCCTTCCTTCTCCCCTCCCTTTCCCTGCCTCTAGTAACTGCTGTTCTATCCTCTACTTTCTATGGGATCACCTTTTTTGCTTCCACGAGATATGTGGTATTTATCTTTCCGTGTCTGGCTTATCTTACTTAACATAATGTCCTCCAAAAGCCTCTTCATGTTGCTGCCAGTGACAAAATTTCGTGTTTTTTTTTTTTTTTAATGGCTAAATAGTATTCCATTGTGTGTGTGTTTGTGAATAGCGCTTCAATAAACCTAAGAGTGCAGATATCTCATTGACACTGATTTCTTTCCTTTTGGTATATACCTAGTAATGGGATTGCTGGATCATATGGTGGTTCTGTTTTTAGTTTTTGAGGAATATCCATACTGTTTCCCATAATGGCTATACTAATTTACATTTCCACCAACAGTGTATGTAAGTTCCTTTTTTTGTATCCTTGCCATCATTTGTTATTTTTTGTCTTTTTGATAATTGCCATTCTAACTGGGGTGAGATGATATCTCATTGTGGCTTTGATTTACATTTCCCTGATAGTTAGTGATGCTGAGCACTTTTTCATATACCTGTTGGCCATTTGTATGTGTTTTGAGGGATGTCTATTTGGCTTTTTTGCTGACTTTTAAAATTGGATTTGTATTTTTGTGTATGTGCTGTTGAGTTCCTTGTATATTCTGGTTATTAATCCCTTGTTGGATGGATAGTTTGTATTTTTCTTTCATAGCTTCACTCCAATGGTTTCCTTTGCTCTGCAGAAGCTTTTTAGTTTGTTGTAATCCCTTTTGCTTTTGCATAGTTTTTCTTTTGCTGCCTATGATTTTGAGGTCTTCTCCAGAAAATATTTGCCCAGAACAAACGTCCTATAATGTTTCCCTAATGTTTTTTTCTAGTAGTTTCATAGTATTGGATCTTACCTTTACGTCTTTAAGTTCATTTTTTTAAATATGATGAGTGTAGGCATCTAGTTCCTTTCTTCTGCATATGGCTGTAGTTTTCCCAGCACCATTATGTATATTTTTAAATTTTAGAAATGGAGACAAGGTTTCACTATATTGTGCAGGCTGGTCTCAATCTCCTGGGCTCAGATGGTCCTCCTGCCTCAGCCTCCTAAAAGGCTGGGATTACAGGCTTTGTAGTATATTTCAGAGGCACATAGTGTAATGCCTCTTGCTTTGTTTTTTTTTCTCAGAATTGCTTTGGCTGTTAAAGGTCTTTTGTGGCTCCATATGCATATTAGGATTTTTTTTTCTGTTTCCGTAAATAATGTCATTGGTATTTTGCTAGGGATCGCATTGAATCTGTAGATAAAGATGGAATGTGTTTCCATTTTTTGTGTGTCCTCAATTTTTTTTTGACCAGGATTTTGTAGTTTTCCTTTTAGAGAACTTTCACCTCCTTGGTTAAATTTATTTCTAGGTATTTTATTTTATTTTTTTGGTTCTTGTAAGTGCAATTGCTTATTGATTTCTTTTTTCTGCGAATTCATTGTTAGTGTATAAAAATGTTACTGATTTTTGTGTATTGATTTTGTATCCTACAACTTTACTGAATTTGTTTATCAGTTCTAGGAGTTTATGACAGTATTTTAAGAGTTTTCTATGTATAAGATCATGTTGTCTGCAAACGGGAACAGTTTAACTTCCTCCTTCCCAATTTGGATGCTCTTTATTTCTTTGTCTTGCCTAATTGTTTTGGCTAGGATAGGACTTCCAGTACTATGTTCAGTAGGAGTAGTGATAGTAGGCATCCTTGACTTGTTCCATCTTAGAGGAAAAGCTTTAAAATTTCCCCCATTCAGTATGTTAGATGTGAGTTTGTCATATACGGCCTTTTTTGTGTTGAGGTGTGTTCTTTCTATACCTAACTTGTTAAGAGTTTTTGTCATGAGGGGATTTTGAAATTAAAAATAAATTTTTTTAGAGGTAGAGTCTGACTTTGTTGCCCAGGCTGGAGTGCAGTGATACAATCATAGTTTACTGCAACCTTGAACTCCTGGGCTCAAGCAATCTTTCCAGCCTGGTCTCCCTACAGGTGTGTGCCACCATGCCCGACTTTTGTATTTTTTGTAGAGATGGGGTCTCGCTTTGTTCCCCAAGCTGGTCTCCAACTCCTGGGCACAAGCAATCCTCCTCCTTTGGCTTCCCAAAGTGTTGGGATTCTAGGCAGGAGCCACAGTGCTTAGCCTCCTGTCCTTTTAAAAATTGTTTTCTGGTTGATTCGTATATCCTTTTTTTCTTCCTCTCTTATCATTGTAGTTCGATGGTTTTCTATAGTGATAAGATTTGATTTTTTTTCTCTTTGTCCTTTGTGTATTTGTTCTACCAGTGAGTTTTATACTTTTGTGTATTTTCATGATAGTGGTTATTGTTTTTTCATTTCTAGATGTAGGACCTTCTTGAGCATTTCTTGTAAGACCTGGCTAATGGTAATGAATTTCCTCAGTTTTTGCTTGTCTGGGAAAGACCTCATTTCTGAAGGATAGCTTTTTTGGGTATAGTGTTCTTGGTTGACATTTTTTTTTTCCTTTCCGCATTTTGAATATATCATCTTATTCTCTCATAGTCTGTAAGGTTTCTCCGGAGAAATCTGTTTTAAGTGTAATGGGGATTTCCTTGTATTAACTTGATGCTTTTTTCTCTTGCTGTTTTTAGAATTCTCTTTTTATCTTTCGCTTTTGACAGTTTAACTATAATATGCCTTGGGAAGACCCTTTTGGGTTGAATCTATTTCGGAACCTTTGAGCTTCCTGGATCTGTGTGTTCATACCTCTTATCAGACTCGGGAGGTTTTCAGCTATTTCATTTGGCAGGCTTTCTGTGCTTCCTTTTTTCTCCTCCTTCTGGAACTTTCATAACATGAACATTTGTTTGCTTAATGATTTCCTGTAAGTCTTGTAGGTGTTCTCATTTCATTTTCATTCTCATTTCTTATTTCTTTGAGTAGGTAATTTCAAAAGACTTATCTTCAAGTTAGAGATTTGTGTCTTATGCTTGATCATGTCTACTATTTTAGTCCTATTATATTTATTTCATTCATTGAAGTCTTAAGCTGCAGGATTTCTGTCTGTATCCCTTTGTTGATTTTTTTTTTTTAACACATTGTAAATTTTAAAATTAACCCAGGAAGCATCAAATATGGCCCAGTGGGGTGGGGTAGGGGTAGGTGGCTCCATCTTAATTTGGCACCATGCTGAAAGGTACAGTAGCCACTTGAAACTCGGCTTGAGGATGTTGGGCCACTGGTCTAAGGTGTCTGAGTGGTGACTTATCCTCAGGGGAAAAGTGGAGTTTTTGCTACTTGCTGCTGGAGCAAGACACACTCCAGCCATTGTTCTAATTCCAAGATGGTGTAGCACAGGCCACAGGGAGCTGGGCACAGGGTTGACTCCTTCTCTGTGGGGAGCACAGCTATGCATACTCCAGGCAGCTTAGGCCTGTGAGGACTGTAGGGTTCCTCAGTGGTGAGGTCTGTAAGTGTCCAAGGTGTTGATACAGATCGCTAGGCTCCTCTTTCTTACCTCCTTGCAGAAGGGAGTAGTCCTTTTGGTTCCCAGCTGATCCTGGTTGGGGATTGGGGTGATAGAAGCTTGGCATTTCCTTCTGCTCTCTATGTGGTCATCTCGAGTTTCTTTTATAAACTCTTCTGATGCACTCTGGCACCCTTCCTCAGTTATTTGTGTTATAGTCTAGTTGTTTATTTGTTTTTTGGCTGTCTTTTTGAGGGATTTCTAGCCGGCCATCTTGATCTGAGCACCTTTTCTTTGATGTATTGGTCAGTTGGATATCCTCTTTTATGAAGTCTCCATTCAGATATTTTGCTTATTTTTCTGTCTTTTTCTTATTTAACTGTTGATTCATTGGTATATTCTGGATATGTTAAAGGATTGCACATATCTGTGACTTGTCTTTTGACACTTTCAGTGTAGTCCTTTGATACTTTCAGTGTAGTCCTTTGATAAATAATAGTTTATAGTTTTAATATCCAATTTATAAATCTTGTCTATCCTTTTACCATGAAGACATTCTCCGTGAACTTTAAAGCTTTCTGTTTTAAAATATAAACTCTGTTACATTTAACGAACTCATTTGCCATTCTTTTTAGAATAAAATTTTACTGAGGAATAGATACCAAATTTTATCAGGTGCTTTTCCTGGAATAATTAAGCCAGTTAGTTGAATTGTTTCCCCTGTTTATATAATATTATATTTAATTAATGTTGTAGTTTTCCTTGTGCTTTATCTGTAGCCCCTTTTTGGGATGCACCTTTCTTAATCACAGTAGTAATTTTTAAGAATAACATCATTTCTGAGATGTTATTTAAGATTTTTAATCTGTTCTCATTAAATGAGATTAGCTTGTAATTCAGATGGTTTTTAGTGATGTTCTTAACTATGCTACGATAGCCATCTTCACACATTCTTTTTTGTACTTTGGGTAAAATAATAATAATAATAATTGTTATTATTATTATTATTTTTTGAGATGGAGTCTTGCTGTGTCGTCCAGGCTGGAATGCAGTGGTGCGATCTCAGCTCACTGCAAGCTCCGCCTCTCGGTTTCACGCCATTCTCCTGCCTCAGCCTCCTGAGTAGCTGGGACTACAGGTGCTCGCCACCATGCCTGGCCAATTTTTTTGTATTTTTAGTAGAGACGGGGTTTCACCATGTTAACCAGGATGGTCTTGATCTCCTGACCTCATAATCCGCCTGCCTTGGCCTCCCAAAGTGCTGGGATTACAGGCATGAGCCACTGTGCTTGGCCAGTAATTATTTTTTTTCTTTGAATGTTAGGGGAAGAAACTTCCGGTGACTTAATCAGTGCCCTTTTCTGTTTATTATTTGAAAAAATTTATTGTTTTCTTTTTAGGTCCTTTTGTGTCTTTTTCATTTATCTGGTTTGTCATTTCTTACATAGCTTCCTGTCTTAATTCCAAATATATTGGCAACTAATGGAGAATCGTTTACCATAAAGCTCTTAATCTTTTTTATTAATTATATCTTTTTTATTTTATTGAGTCACATCTTATTTCCTTTTACAAATAAGTGGTTGATTTGTGTTGTATGTTCTCAATTAATTAGCTTGATTTGTTTTTTCACCTTTTTTTTTTTTTTTTTTTGAGACAGGGTCTCGCTCTGTCATCCAGGCTGCAGTGCAGTGGCTCCGTTATGACTCACTTCAGCCTCAACTTCTTGGGATCAAGGGATCCTCCTGCCTCAGCTCTCCCCTGACCATGCCCCCCTGAGTAGCTAGAACTGGGACTATAGGTGTGTGCCACCATGGCTGGCTAATTTTTTTATTTTTTGTAGAGACAAGGTTTTGTCATGTTGCCCATGCCGGTCTCGAACACCTAGGCTCAAGTGATCTGCCCGCCTCAGCCTTCCAAAGTGCTGGGATTACAGGTGTGTGCCACCACACCCAACTTTATATTTTATTTTCTTTTTCTCTTCTTTTGAGATTATCACTTTACTGTTTGGCTTGTAATTTTGTGTCATTTCTAAACTCTCAGTTCATTTTGCTCTTGCTTTTCTTTTATATATATATATGTGTGTGTGTGTGTGTGTGTGTGTATATATATGTGTGTATATATATATATATATATTTTTTTTTTGAGACAGAATTTGGCTTTTGTTGCCCGGGCTGTAGTGTAGTGGCATGATCTCAGCTCACTGCAACCTCTGCCTCCTGGGTTCAAGCTATTCTCCTGACTCAGCCTCCCAAGTAGCTGAGATTAGTTGCCTACCACCATGCCCAGCTAATTTTTGTATTTTTAGTAGAGACTGGGTTTCACCATGTTGACCAGGCTGGTCTTGAACTCCTGACCTCAGGTGATCCACCTGCCTCAGCCTCCCATAGTGCTGGGATTACAGGCGTGAGCCACCGCAACCAGGCCCAATGTCTAAGGTTTTTAAAGGTTTTTAAATTTTTCTTTGGTAAAGTCTCATATATTCTGATGAAATTTTTATTTCTATGTAAGATGTTTTATTATGTTCTGCAATTTTTTTTTCTTGACCTCAGTATAATTTAGGAAAGATATTTGGTTCTTTACATTAAAATTTTTTTATCACATTGTATATAATAATGCACATATAGAAATAAACATACATATTTCCAAGTGAGGAGATGTCTTAATTTATTCCGGGAATTGAGTATTTGTAATGTCTACCTCTTTGGATTTAATGAGGAAAGTAATGACTCCTAATTTTGCACGTTAACAGTTCACTGTCTTGTCTTCTGGTTATTCCCTAAAAAAATTGAAATCGGGCCAGGCATAGTGGCTCACACCTGTGATCCCAGCACTTTGGGAGGCCGAGGCGGGTGGATCACGAGATCAGGAGATCAAGACCATCCTGGCTAACACAGTGAAACCCCGTCTCTACTAAAAATACAAAACATTAGCTGGGCGTGTTGGCCGGCATCTGTAGTCCCAGCTACTCGGGAGGCTGAGGCAGGAGAATGGTGTGAACCCGGGAGGTAGAGCTTGCAGTGAGCCGAGATCATGCCACTGTACTCCAGCCTGGGCAACAGAGCAAGATTCCGTCTCAAAAAAAAAAAAAAGCTTTCTTAGGGGTACATAGTATTATAAAGATCTGTCATAGGCCATTCAATGAAAACAGTTTTGTTGGCTATTTAAATCATGTTGCAGTACCTTTGTTTTTTTTAATTTAAATTTTATGTATTTTAAGAAGTATGCACATGGCACAAAATTCAAAGGGAATAAAAAAGGTTTGTAGAGCAGGATTCCTCAACCCCAGACAGGGCAGGGTTGGTGGAATGGTTGAAGAATGGAACTGTTCCACCTCAGATCATCAGGCATTAGAGTTTCATAAGGAGCCAGCAGCCTCGATCCCTCGCATGTGCAGTTCACAATAGGGTTCACAGTCCTACGAGGATCCAATGCCATCACTGATCTGATCTACGAAACTGGTTCCTGGTGCCAAAAGGTTGGAGACTGCTGGTTTAGAGAATCTTTGAAGCAAACAGTGTTACTAGTATGTTGTTGTTGTTTTTTTTTCCCCAGGCTTTTTCTTTTTCATAAATAAGCAAATATATATACATATATGTACACTTGTTCTTCTTCCGCAGAAATGGTCACTGTCAGTGTACACTGTCTGGTGATGGGACATTAAAAACACAGACTTTGCTCATGCCTGTATTCCCAGCACTCTGGGAGGTCGAAGTGGGGTGGATCATGAGGTCAGGAGATCGAGACCAGCCTGGCCAATACGGTGAAACCCCGTCTCTACTAAAAATACAAAAATTAGCTGGGCATGGTGTCGCACGCCTGTATTCCCAGCTACTGGGGAGGCTGAGGCATGATATTCACTTGAACCCGGGAGGCGGAGGTTGCAGTGAGCCAGGATCGCGCCACTGCACTCCAGCTTGGGCAACAGAGCGAGACTCCATCTCAAAAAAACAAAACAAAACACAGACTTTACCAACTTTACCACTATTCAATAGAACCATGTAATACAACTGCACTTGTGCCCACTAAATTTGTACAAATAAAAAAATGCGTAAGACATAAAAGTAGTGCATAAGAGATTGTAAAATGAACATCTGTGTGACCCCCATCCACAAAAAGAAATATAAGTTTGCCAACATCTCTACAGCTTTTAGCCATTCACAGCTCCTTGCCATGCCTTTTGTGGTAGCCACTATCCTCACCATTATAGCATTGACTTTGATTCTCTTTATAGTTTTATAACCTAATTATGTATTCATAAACAGTGTAGTAAAATTGTGCTTGTTTTTGGATCTTTTACCTGAACGCTTTTAGATACCTGAAATCTTGTAGCCCCAGGAGCAGTCTTGAAGAAGAGGAGTCAGCAGGGTCTGTGGGAGGTGCATGGGCAAGGAATTCTACACAGGTTGGCCTAGTGAAGTTTGGGGACTTGATCTTACCATTATTAGGTGGACTTGAGATCTTTTCTTGTACCAGGTGATGGAGCCATATCTTCACAGTTGCCAGGGCTCCGGAACTAGCTCTGAGTCTACTTCTTTGAAGTGCTGCTTCTGCAGCACATGTTTGCCATGATCAGGGATGGTCCTGCCTGGAGTTCTCTTTATGCCCATTCTCTTTCTACTTTGGTTCTGGGGGGCATTTCTGGTTTTGTTTGTGTATAAGAGCCCCTGTGGATTGCAAAAAACAAAATCTAAAAAGTAAAGTCATGGTTTCTTTTTTCTTTTCTAATTTGTAAAATCTATGGGGTTTAATCTTAGGCTTTATTTGTAGATGCTTGTTCCTCTATCCCATTTAGGCACTTAGAAAGTTTGAACAAATCAAGGACTTCCCTGTTTTCTGCAGAGCACCTTAGATTTTCTATAAACCTAAGTAGAAAGTGGCATTGTGGTAGAGATTGTGCCTGATTTGTAAAGAATGTTAAAAAGATCATAGAAATAATTTCTAATTGAATTTCATCGTTCAGATACTTTAAAACTCCTGTGATGCTACTTACATCACAACCTATTACACATACACATATGTGTAAAACAGACTAAAGTTTCATAAACAGCATCCTTAGTATATACAGTTATTCCAATGTAGTTTATTCTGTTGTATTTTTATTTTTAAAAAAATGTTGATTAGGGATCCATTAAATTAACTATAAGGTCCTTCAAGAGATCAGTGCCTAAAGTTGAAGGTGCCATGGTTTTCTAGAGGAAGAGATTGGCTCCAAGGAATTAAACTGAACAGAGGCAAACTAGTGTCATGGTGTGGCTGAGTGTGGAAGCTTTAGGTTCTGTGCAGTGGCTTACGCCTGTAATCCCAGAGTTTGTGAGGCCAAAGTAGGAGGATCACTTGAGGCCAGGAGTTTGAAACCAACCTGGGTAACATAGTGAGATCCTATTTCTTTAAAAAAAAAAAAAAAAGAGAGAGAGAGAGAGAGCATGGACTTTGGAGAAGGACAGACTTGGGCTTAAATCCTGGTTTTGCCGCTTGCTGGTCATATGATCAGGGCAGTCTGTTTGGCATTCTTGGGTCTCAGTGTCATTTGACTAGGGCAATCTAGTTGGCATTCTTGGATCCTAGCCTTCTGTAAAATTAAAATGGCATCTTAATCCATTTTGTGTTGCTATAACAATGTCACAGGCACAGACTGGGTAATTTATAAAAGAAAAGAAATTTATCACAGTCTGGAAGCCAGGAAATCCAATATCAAGGTACTAGTATCTGGCAAGGGCCTTCTTGCCACAGCTTCCCATGGCAGAAAGTGGAAGAGCAAGAGAGGGACAGCGAGCGTGACTGAGAGAGCTAGACTCATTCCCCGCCCCCCCCCCCAGAGATGGGCATCTCACTATGTTGTCCAGGCTGGCTTTCAACTCCTGGTCACAAGCAATCCTCCCACCTCAGCCTCCTGAGTGGCTGGGACTATAGATACTGCACCCCTGGCAGTACTCATTTTTATAACAGCCCACTCTCGTGATATAATAATAAGTCCACTCCTGTGATAATGGCATTCATCATGAGGCCAGAACCCTTGTGGCTTAATCACCCTTTAATGTCCCATCTCTTAATATAGTCATAATGATAGTTCAGTTTCAGCATGAATTTTGGAGGGAATATTCAAACCATAGCAAATAGGAATGACACTCCATGCCTCAGGGATGTGAGGATTAAATGAAAGAATATCTAGTGTAAAGTAAGCATGCAACACACAGCAGCTTTGTTAACCATTGTTATTTGTTTCAGGATTTAATGGAGTTTCTCTGATTTCTAGCCCAATGCCCTTTGTACAAATTGCAGAATCCATTATGACAAGAGTTATGGGACAGTGTTAAGTAACAGACTAGGTGGATGGGAATTGCTTGGTCGATCCACTCACCCTTTGGGATCAGTTTAGGTGACTGCTGGACTGTGTGTCCATAAACTCTGCTGGTTTATTACAGAAGTGAGAATTGTCTAAAAGTGTCAGGCAGTCACAATGTCTTCAGTGGCAGAAGAATTGGTCTTTCTGTCCTTGTTCATGGGCAGGAAGTTAAAACTAAGGGGTGTGTTTGTGTGTAAGATTAGCTCAGGGGAAGGAAGGCTAGAGGATCTTCACTTCTCCTCCCATAATCTTACATTTAAAATCTACTCTCTTCCTTTCCCTTTCTTTTTTCCTCTCCCCCTGTCTTTCTCTTTTAAAGAATGACGAGCTTTTGCCCAGGCTTGGTGGCTCATGACTGTAATCTCAGCACTTTGGGAGGCTGAGGTGGGAGAATTGTTTGAGGTCAGGAGTTCAAGACCAGCCAGGTCAATATAATGAGACCCCATCTCTACAAATATAAGAAATTAGCCAGGAGTGGTGGTGCACACCTGTGGTCCCAGCTACTTGGGAGGCTGAGACAGGAGGATCCTTTGAGGCCAGGAGTTCCAGGTTACAGTGAGCCGTGATCATGCCACTACACTCCAGTTTGGGCAACAAACCCTGTCTCTTAAAAATAAACTTTTAATATAAAATTAAATTTATATAAAATCCAATCATTAAGATAAAAACATTTACTAACATTTCACCTTTTTTCTTCCAGTCTTTTCTCATGCACTAAAAAAAAGATGGCAGTAATACTGTACATTCAAACACCCTTTTAATAAAATAAAAAACTGAACTGGTTAGATAGTTATAAATCAGTAAGATGGTAGAGGAAGGGAAAAGGGAGGGACACTTTGCTGAAAGGCAGAGATAGTGATCTCTTACTGTCTCTGAGACTGAAGGGTGGTCCTCAATTTAATCTTTCCTTCCAGGCATTCTGGAGCAGGGAAGAATCTGACTTTAAAATTGTTCCCTACCTTCTACTGTTACCCCGTTATTTGACATGCCCTCCTGAGTTCAGAAGAATAGGTCTCAAGGGTTTTATGCTGCCGATATTAATATCCCATTAGATTGCTGGTAGAGCTGCTATTTTGTGTGTGTGAGTGTGTGTGCAGTGCGAAAGCTGAATTGTTTCTAAGTTCTACTAAACATGTATGTACCAGTCAGTGCTTTTCAACAGCCTGAGGTTCCTCAACCCGTGAACCTACCCAGTCCTTTAGGAAAGCCTAGGTGTGATGCAGGAAGTAACCTGCTATCTGCCATAGTACCTGAATCAGGCGTGTGCTCTGGAAATGTTGACCTGACGTGAGGCCAGTCTGTCTTCTCTTTTCTTCACAGATTTTTTTCTCTTCACAGATTTCGAAGCCAGCTTCATAAGGCTGTTGGATAAAATAACGAATGGTTCTCGAATTGAAATAAACCAAACAGGTAAGCTCCTTTTAGAGTCCTAAAAGCACCTCCGTGCACTAAAACATTCCTGTTTCTCCCTCTTTTTTTTCTTTTCTTTTTATTTTTTTTTTCCAGTCAGTCTCTGCTTATCCATCTCACTCTTTTTAATGGTATAAATATTATGTTTAAAACTTCACTAATCACTTTGTATTATATAAATCACCATTAAATTAGAATTTTGGGGGGACTTATATGAGGAACTCATCATATAACTTTGGAGTTATATGAGGAAGCTGTGAATGTAGATCATAATAAAAGCATATCATTCTAGATCATTAAAAAAATACCGTGTTCCTATGGAAAGACCCAGTTACCTCTCTATGATATGATTTTCCAAAGATGTACATGAAGTCTCTCAATTTGAAGGGCATACATTTGATTTAAGGAAGTTAGAAGACAGAAAATTTCAGATCCATAAGCAAGTCCCTCCTCTTTTTTTAAGCAATAAATATTTTATACATAATGTTTACATGAAACTTTCTGAAGTCCATTTATTATATTATCACATTAAATTATTTCAACCAACTCTATGAGGTAGTTTATGGGCTGAATTCTATTTATTTTAAAATTTTGTTTGTTAAAATAAGTTCACACGAGTATATGCAAAAGATGTGAACATACCTTCACTTCTTTCCTCTTCCATTCCCCTCTCCAGGGGTAGCCACTGTCACAGCATTTGCTTATATGGACATTTGCATAATGCAGACCATCAACAGCATCATCCACTTCATATTGTTCTTCAGCCAGCATTTTTTTTTTTTTTTTTTTTTTTTTTTGCTAGTACAGATGTCTCAGAGAACTTGCCCTGCCAGCACGTGAAGGTTTTGCTCAATGTTTCTGTATAGTATTCCATTGTATGGATGCATGATAATTTATTTAACTACTCCCCACTGATAAACATTTAGGTTGTTTCTAGCTTTTAGTTTTTCTATTAGAAACTTGTGTCTACATTGTATGGAAAACCGTGGCAAACATCCTTTGGCTGACTCCATTAACTCTGTACCTTTCAACACACATTCCACAAATCTCTGATCTTTTCCCTATCTTGGCTCTCTTAAGGCAAGCTCAGGTTCATATTTGGTCCTGGACCACATGAGATATTCTGATCTATAGCTGCATTTAGCCATATCTTATAGAGAACAGGTTTTGGGAATGAGATGCTCACATGTCTTTTGCCAGCTATGAGTCCCTTAATTTCCTTTAGCTTGTTTGCTTTGAAATTGCTGGAGGTTTTTTCAGTAACTTTTTTGGTGATCTAGAAGACAGACATTTCTCTTCTTTTTTTGTGTGTGTGTGAGGTGGAGTCTTGCTCTGTCACCTAGGCTGGAGTGCAGTGGTGCGATCTTGGCACACTGCAACTTCTGCCTCCCGGGTTCAAGCGATTCTCCTGCCTCAGCCTCCCGAGTAGCTGGAATTACAGGTGCCTGCCACCATGCCTGGCTAATTTTTTTTTTTGTATTTTTTAGTAGAGACAGGGTTTCACCGCTTTAGTCAGGCTGGTCTCAAACCCCTGATGTCAGGTGATCCATCCACCTCAGCCTTCCAAAGTGTTGGGATTACAGACATGAGCCACAGCGCCTGGCCCAATTCTCTTCTTTTCTAGTCATATCTGCAATGTAGATTGAGGAGTAAGACATTTACGTGATTCTGCTCCCACTACATGTCCTTTTAATTTTCCCCCATCAGAGTAGTAAAAGCCTTCATTTTGATAATCTGGCCAGTTTCTCATTTGGTTGATTTATATAAATAAACATACAGATTTGAAGGATTTAGTGAATATATAGTCTTTTTTTGTTTTTTTGATCTAAAGAATGGTTTTGTGGCCCTTACAACTATTTCAAATAATGGACCCAGAATCCATTTGAGAAGTGTTCATTACTTTGATAAGAATATGGTCCTGATTGTGATTGTTTGGATTCTAGTGTTTAATATAGTAAAGCCTAAATTTATTTTATGAAAGTCCCAAGAACTTTTTCCCATTTGAGTGACTGAACATGCCTCCTTCCTCTATTGTTAAATATATTTTTGGTAAATTGTGCCAGAGGGCATTGCAAAATATTTTGTGCTGCAGAAATACCCTGTTCTACCATTTATGTCCTCCTAGATCATTTACAGTTTTTTACATTGATATGTAAATCTAGTAAGAAGCTTTTTGGATAGCCAGGCATGGTGGTTCATGCCTGTAATCCCAGCACTTTGGGAAGCTGAGATGGGCGTAAGAAGCTTTTTGGATAGCCAGGCACAGTGGTTCATGTGTGTAATCTCAGCACTTTGGGAAGCTGAGCCTAGGAGTTCAAGACTAGCCTGGGCAACATAGTGAGACCCTTTCTCAAAAAAAAAAAAAAGATTAGCTGAGCATGGTGGCATGTGCCTAGGGTCCCAGCACTTTGGGAGGCTGAGGTGGGAGGATCACTTGAGCCCAAGAGTCCAAGACTATCCTGGGCAACGTAGTAAGACCCTTTCTCTTAAAACAAAAAAAAAAAAGAAAGAAAGAAAAGAAAAAGAAAAAAGAATTAGCTGGGCATGGTCCCAGCTACTCTGGAGGCTGAGGTGGAAGGATTGCTTGGGCTCTGGAAGTCAAGCTGCAGCGAGCTGTGATCATGCCACTGTACTCCAGCTTAGGGGATAGAGCAAGACCCTGTCTCAAAACAAAACAAAGCTTTTTGAATGATATGATTTTGTGAAAAGTGAATAAAGATAGTAGTTTCCACTAAAGTCATAACATATTAGGCATTTCCATGTATCAATATTAAATTAAATGAGCTACTGTTAATGGCACTGAATGCCATAAAGTACTTGCCTTTTCTTGGCATCCTGTTTGGTGAATGAGGTGTATGAGAAATCTCATTTCAGCAGCCCTGGAGGACGCTGGTTGCTGGTGTGATGATTTAAGCACATCATTTGTCATTCCCCTCTGTGGTCAGCCTAGTCTGAGAGTGTGCTGTTGGGAGACTAGGGTGCTTATTAGGATCTCTCTTCTATGCCCTGCCATGACTTTGGCAACTCAGATGACTTAGGGAGGGGCTTAATTTATTACTGATTATTAAATTACATTCACAGTTTATTATTGTTACAGGGGCTTGACAGTAGTGAGTCAGCTTTTGGAGTGAAGTGTGGGCTCTTAGCGATGGCATTTCAGGCACTCTTGGATGCCCTTGTCAGACTTTCCCCTTGGAACTCACTGCCTTCATTACCTTTGTGACATTTTTGTTTTTTTCCTGCTGAATGTGGCTCTTTTTCTTCTGGTTTAAGGAACAACCTTATATTATCAGCCTGGCCTCCTGTATGGTGGATCTGTGGAACATGACTGTAGCGTCCTTCGTGGCATTGGCTATTACCTGGAGAGTCTTCTTTGCTTGGCTCCATTTATGAAGCACCCGTTAAAAATAGTTCTACGAGGAGTGACCAATGATCAGGTTGACCCTTCAGTGAGTATTGAGAACAAACCGTGGTGTGGTTTTTGTTTTATCTCTTGTCACAACCCGACTTGTGAGAAAAAAGTTCCTCATAAAGCAGTTTTATTTCAAATGTATATTCCTTTTGTTATTTACCTTGAGATTTAGAGGTTAATCACTCCAGGGCACAGATGAACCAAAACTTAGGGTCATCAAATTCAGGACTATTGTTAACAGTTACCAAGGCGCCTTTTGTTGTTATCTTAAGAACCTTCAAAACAGTTGCTCGCAGTCATAGTTGACATGAACTATAGTTCTGTTGGCTGTAGTATGTCAGAGTAGAGTTTTTGTAAGGTTCTGTGGTAGCTGAGGCTAGAGGGCAGCCTATCAAATTTTGGGCAGGAGATCATAGTTCCTTGGCATTGCTACAGCATAATCTTGACTTACCCAGGCTTCAATCATAAACTCAAGGGCTTTTGTTTTCTGAGAAGAGTTGCAGATAGAAAAAGGGCATAAAGTCAGGAAAGGAATGTGTGAGATTTGGTAGTTTGTGGGTGTCAGCAAGCGTTTCATTTTTATTTTATTTTTTTCACCAAGGGCCATGCCAGAGCAAGTTTTTTATTAAACATGCTAATTTTTCTGCAGATATGGAGAGAATGGTTTAATATCAAGCAAAACTTTTTATTATGATCACAACTGTCTTCGTGCCATTCTAGGATGGTGTGTGTGTGTGTGTGTGTGTGTGTGTGTGTGTGTGTGTGTATGTCAGAGAGAGACAGAGAGATTAGAGAAGTCTAGAGAAGTCCTATCCAGGCCTTCCTCCCTTGTAGGGAGGGGTGGATTTCCTGCTTTTGGATGCTCTGCTGTCAGAGAAGATACCTTAAAACTGATGGCCATGATGCAAAGTCCAGACAAAGGTAGTATGCTTGTCTTTACCATTACAGTCCAAGACCAATGAGTGGGTAGCTTCTGAGGCAGAATGTGAATTATGTAGCTTCTCTACTCAGGGAGGACCAATGAGGTGATGCTGTGAGCCCCAAAGTAGAGACTGCTGGTATTCACCAAGATACCTACTAGGGTATAAACGTTGTTAATATGTTCTTAGGCAATAAAAACTTATTCTTCAATTCTTGGAAATTTAGCTGCATAAACTCTTTTTCCTGGGATACTGAGTATAGTACAAGATCTGGAATTCTTAAGCTGTAAAGGAATGTTGCGTAAACTCTTCAGAATATTTAATTAAGTGTTTTTTTATTTTTATTTTTTGCATTTTCTAGAAGACTATAGGAAATGAGTTCTTTGCATAAAAGAATGAGAAGAGGTATAAATACCTTTAGGTTGGAAGAGGGGAAGATGCCTCAAACAGTGGGAAAAGGCCCTGAAGTATACAGCAGTGTGTGTATCAGTTTTGTACTTTTTTTCTACACTTGCTAATTATCTTAAAAGCTTTTCTCACTGGCAATATTTTAAAAATTTTATATGCTAACATTGACAAAAGATCAGTTGATGAATGTCTCAGAAGTGGTACCCAAAAATCTGTTTTTTTATGCTGTAGGAGTATCTGCTTTTGCCAGCTGCATGACTAAAATGACCTTGGTTGGTATCTGACTCCAGGCCAGAGTAAAATAAATATACCTAATCCTGAATAAAGAGTGACTTCTTCAGCTCATTCCATGGCTCCTTCATTTCTAGCTTCTTCTTTTTTGTGTGGTTTCCTCATTAGTTCATGTCTGCATCTACTCTCTGCATACAAGGATGAAATGAGTGATTCAGTCCTTAACAAACTCCTAGTCTCTTGGGGTGGACAGCTGGGAACTCATTTAGGGAGATTACAAGGATGAATACCCTTGGGCTCTGATAGAGGTAGAAGCAAAGTGCTTAGTGTCAGAAAGGGTTTCTTGAGGAGGGAAAATCAGAGTCAGCCTGGGTTTTAGGAAGATAATTCTGGAGGTTGAGTGAAAGATGAATGGAGAGGTGATAGACTAGCTTGGGCATTATGGAGATGGAAGGAGAAAGGAAGGGGCAGATAGGACAACTAATTGGAGGTGGAATGAGAGGAAGGGGCCATAGATGACTTCACAATTTCTGTCCTGGTTGCCATAAAGGATCATGATCATAAAGATCATTCCCATTTGACAAAGGGAAGAGGAAAATTGCAGTAGGATAATGGGTGATGCTTTTTATTTTGGTCCTGTTCCCTGGGATGTTGGCAGCCTGACCATATAAGGATTTCCAGTTGGCAGTTAGAAATTATTGTCTGGAGCCTCGAAGACAGGTCATTAAAATCTTACCTGCTGATACTTAAGCCTCTAGGAATATGAGATTGATTAGGCTGAGGCTGAACACTGGTGAGTTTGGCTGAATTCATCTTTCACGTGTTTTTCCTTTGACATGTACAGTGTGGCAGTGGTGGCGGTGGTGGTGGTGGTTGTTGGTGGTGTGTGTATGTATCTGAATTGATTGTTCATGTTTGAAACTCCAGATTTTACATTATAATAGGGCAGTGTGACAATACTGAATGGTGGTTCCTCCATGACAGCCATCAGTTGGAGGTGAGTAGCAGCTCTGCCTTTTTTGGATAAAGTGTGAGCTTTCAGCTGGACACAGGTCACAGCCGACCTCATCATTCATTTAAGCTTCCTCTCTGCCCTCTATGGGCATTAGAGTTTCTGCCCCATGGTCCAAGGGACTGAGAATGGAAGAAGGAGAAATGAGTGTTTAAGGTGTGAGTGGGAGAAGAGGAGCTAGAGATGGAGTGACTGTGAAGATAGAAGTATTTGGAGAAGCCAAGCAGGAATCAAGTTCTAAGAAGTCAGGGATAATCCACAGAATCACTCTTTGCCAGAGTTGAGTCAGATTCAGCAGTGAGACATTTTTATTGACCTTTGAGAGAACAATATCATTGGAGTATAAGGACAGGAACAGACTGAGGAACGAGTAGGAACTAGAGCTATTGGAAAGTTAGGAGATTCTTCCAGAAGTTCTTAAGAGCTGAGGTTGGGAATTTTTTTTAGGCTAGGGGAAGTTTGAACTTGCTTGCAGGCTGAGGAGAAGCTGTAATGGAAAAGAAAAGAATTAAAAGAGCAGAGAGTCCTTGCCGAAGTCCAGAGGGGATAAGGATTGAAAACAGAGGTGATGGAATGAGCCTTATGAAGAGGAAGAAGACATTTTTTCCTTAGAGACAAGAGAATAGAAAGTGGGGAAAAATTTTAAAGAGAAGAAAAGTTTTAGGAGGTATCCTGACTCTTAGTGGTGTGGCACCAGAGCTCCCAGTAATTATTTATTGGTGCCAACAAGCTGCTCCAATGGTGGGTGAAGATTCCATTCATTTCCACTTCCCTCTTAGAGAAGAAAAAGAAGTACAATAATGTCTACTGTGTACTGGGCATTATTCTAGGTGTACATATGTATGTATGTGTATATCCATATTTCTTTAATTCTTCTACCAACCCAGTGAGGCGGGTGTTTCAGACAAGGTAACTGGAGAGCAGTTTTCTCCCCCGCCCTCCCCCCCTTTTTTAAGCATAGATTGATTACATTTTTACCTTTTGATTGATTGACTGCACTGTAATATTAATGCCTTTGCCCTGAGCTGCCACTTAGGTGAGATCTTTGCCTTTTCTCTCTGACCTCAGAGTGGACCGATCAGTTTCCCCTAAGCAGAACTTGCAGGCCACCATCACTCTGCTAAAACTAGAATGTGCAAAGCTGCAGGAGACTGTAGAGTGTTCAGCCCTGCCTCTCATTTTACACAGGAGGAAACTGAGGCCCAGGAGACAGGGAAGTGTCTAGGGTCTCACAGCCAGTGAGAGGCAGAGTAGGTCCCAAGCCCTTATCTGCTTTTCCTGCTCTTGTCCCACTGCACCAAGTTGCTTGTCCTCCATGTCAGATGGAGAGTGATAAGGGGACAGGACTACACTTGGAGTTACCCTTGGGCTTCTGGCTGAACTAAGTAAATTTGGCTTCACCTTTTCTGACTCAAGGTATAGGAAAGATGAGCCAGAAGAAAGGCTGTGTTTCTTCACCTTTTTTTCCCCTCAGGAGAGCCGGTGGCTGGCCAGAGTAACTGCAGCATTGCATCTCCTGCTTTTTCAGAATCTGACTTGGCCTTCTCCCCAGCTGCCCTTAAGCCTCAGCTGTATTCTTCTTTATCTGGCAATGCTAAATGCATATATTAAGTTTTTGAGTGTGCTTAGCTTTATTTTTTTATTTTTAGAGACAGGGTCTCACTGTGTCTCCCAGGCTGGAGTGCAGTGGCGTGATCATAGCTCACTGAAGTCTTAAAGTCCTGGGCTCAAGTGATCCTCCCACCAGCCTCTCAAGTAGCTAGGGCCACAGATGTGCACCACGCCCAGCTAATTTTTTTAGTAGAGATGAGGTCTCACTATGTTGCTCAGGCTGTAGCTTTAATATTTAAAATTAGCTAATCTTTAATGGTTTTCCTAGTTTCCCTTGCCCCACCTGATCCATTCTAAGCATGTTCTTAGGCCTCACAGGTCATTCCTACGTCTGGTAATTTTCTGATATCACAATATTTAGTTGTGGCTTCTTAGCCTATTAGAGTTGGTTGCAACTTGGAGATAGCTGGGCTTGAGCCCCTTGCCTTAGAGATAAGGAAATTCAGATAGTTGTGATTTTCTTGTCTGAGGCAACATAGCTAATTAAAAGCAGAGCTGGAACCAGGACTAGGGCTTTTCCTATGCCTTCTGTGTGGTGCCCACCCTCACAGGTCCAGCTGACAGGTCCAAGAAGGGAACAAGTAATGGAGTAATTTTCTTTTCCATGTAGCAGTTGAGGCAGCATTTGCCGACTCGTTAGATAGCAGTACGTGATTTGAATGTCATCTTTATACCCTTATCAGGAATCCGCAAATGGATCAGAAAGACCCCAGACTTCCTAGGAGCTCTGAATGCAGGAGGAGATAACAGTAACACGTGGCAAAGTTTTGCCATTAACTGTGGATGTTGTAATTGTAGTTTTGAGTTTGTGCTGCTTCCTGTAGTTTGAGGCTATCATCACCCCCACTCCCCAACTCCCATGTAAAACCATCACCTTCCCTTTAGCTGCCTGTGTGGTGCTCATCATTGGCATTCTTAGGTGAGCTGCTGAATAGTTCATTTGGTTTGCTTTGACTCGGAATGCTACCAGCCCTAAACATTAAATAACCATACTGGACAAATGTTAATGAAAATATTATTTTCTTCTGTAGCGTTTATATCTATAAGAATGAGTAGGGTTCTCCAGGCTGGGCGTGGTGGCTTACACCTGTAATCCCAGCACTTTGGGAGGTTGAGGTGGGCAGATCACAAGGTCAAGAGATCGAGACCATCCTGGCCAACATGGTGAAACCCTGTCTCTACTAAAAATACAAAAATTAGCTGGGTGTGGTGGCATGCACCTGTAGTCCCAGCTACTCGGGAGGCTGAGCAGGAGAATTGCTTGAACCCGGGAGGCAGAGGTTGCAGTGAGCCGAGATCACACTGCTGCATTCCAGCCTGGCGACAGAGCAAGACTCCATCTCAAAAAAAAAAAAAAAAAAGAGTAGGGGTCTCCATCCATTTGTTTTCTACAACAGTCCAGTCCCTCCATGCATTTTGTATTATGCCTCCGATGCTCATGATGACTGTAAGGTAGGTCTCCATGTCATAAATGAGGAAAGTGTGGCTCGGAGAAGCCCAGTGGCCTGTGAAATCAGTGTTCCTTAGGCAGAGCCAGCCCACTCGCTCAGTTGTATGCCAGCATCCTTTCTGTTTACCACACTGCATCATCTACCTGGTTGCTAAGCCTCACTTGTTTTTTTGACTCTTCTATTCTGCCGAAGGTTTAATTAAACTTTTCTTTTCTGAAATAATTTCATAGGTTGATGTTCTTAAGGCGACAGCACTCCCTTTGTTGAAACAATTTGGGATTGATGGTGAATCATTTGAACTGAAGGTAAGAATGTTTGAACTGTTGACCATATGTTCCTGTGGAGAACATTTTCCCACTGACTCATTGGAAGAGCTGTGTGACTCAGTGTATGTGTGTCACATTTGAGGTCACCAGTTATCAGAAGACTCACAGGGCTCATGAGGTAAACGCTACAGACTTGGAACTGCAAGGGACCCTTTAGTAATTACAATCGTAGCTGACAGTTCTGTTGCACTTACTTTGCGGTAGGGGCTGTTCTAAGCAGTTTACAAAGACTACTTTTCTCCTCGCAACAGCTCCGCCCATATCCCTCAGCTAGCAAGCAGTGGAGAATAGATTTGGGCCATATTGGCTTTCTGATCTAAATGATCTGGATATAATTTATGTTCAGGGGCTCCCAGCCTGGATGTCCCTGAGAATTTTCAGTATTTCCAAAATCTAGTAGAAGTAGTTTAAGCATCTGTATATTGTTGAATTATATCAGTCCAATGAGGTAAACCATTTAGCATCTCTGCCTTTTACATTCATGTTTTAAACGGGGAAAATGACTTCATTTTTATTTAATAATGTTTTGGTAGATCAGTTATTTGCATGGGAGGAGAAAAAGGGGTTTCTGATTATTAAGAAATGGGCTCAGATGATGGACTAGGTCAGCTCCATATTTTAAGGATAAAGAAGTGACCTGTTCAGGGTTAAAGAGGTGAGTGGCACAGCCACTTGGGTAATGGACTTGGACTTTGACACACGCTGAGCGTGTACTCTCTAGGAGCCAACATAAGGTGCTGTTGGTCTTGAAGGGAATGACAGATTGAATATGGAAGAGCTATGCCTTGTAAGGAAGCATCTGCTGGTGTAAACCTTCCTGGGCAGGGTTTCAGGGTAATCCATTGCTTTGCTGCATCCTCGCCTCATCTTTCTCACTCTGTGTAGATTGTGCGACGGGGAATGCCTCCTGGAGGAGGAGGCGAAGTGGTTTTCTCATGTCCTGTAAGGAAGGTCTTGAAGCCCATTCAACTCACAGATCCAGGAAAAATCAAACGTATTAGAGGAATGGCGTATCCTTTCCATTTATTTGGATTTCTTTTTTTTTTTTCTTGCCTCACTAAGATAAGAATGACTAACAGCTTTACTTCTTCCTGACGTTATTTACATTTTAAACTACAACTTTGAAAAGTCTTAACAGTGAAATCATAATTGCCGGCTGAGTTAGGATGTTCTGTTATCTGCCTCACCATGACTAGATTGATTGAGTCCTTCTTTTTTTTTTTTAATTTTCCAGTTAACATTTAGGCTCTAATGTATGTGATCCTCTCTCAAGTGCTTTGGTTTGGGGGCCATGAATATACTGCAGTTCCTCCCTCAGAAGAGGTCATCATTCAGTGAAGGAGCCAAATATGAAAACACACTGTTCTGATATAACATGCAAAATGATGTGTGCAGTGGGGTGGGGGAGTAGACAGTGGTCAATTTTGTCTGGAGGACCTAGGGAGGCGGGAGTAATCATAATGAACAATATCTAATATTAAGTACTTACTCTGCGTCTACTTCAGTAGTCCCTTTGCATGCTTTTAAGCCTCAGATTGACTCTTGGGACATCCTTTTTTGCAGATGGGGAAACTGAGACTTCAAAAGCTTAAGGAATTTGTTAATAACGTCACACTGCAGAGCTAGGATTTGAACCTTGTCTGTGTGACTCTGAAGTACAGGCATTTAATTTTTACTTTTTCCCATAGAAAGGAGCCTTGAAGAACAGAGGATTGCAAAGTAGAGTGAGAAAGGAGGAGTGCTTCAGGTAGAAAAATGGGCCTGAGCAGAGGTGGCAGCGCACAGTGGTTCTAGCGAATGGCAAGTAATGAAGTGTGACCGGATTTCAGGTTGGTCTATGGCATTTGATGGTAGAATGGGGCATGAAGACAGGCAGGAGCCAGTGAAGAGCTGAAGGTGGCTGGAATCAGATACTGTGCAGAATGCAAAGAAAGGATGGTGGAACCCTGTGAGGCCACCAAACCTTGAAAGCAAGAGTTAAGTAAGGAGGGAAGTAAGAGTGGGGAGGAGGATAAACAAAACATAGCTTCTTGGAAGCTCAGGTCAGCACCTTAAAAGGCCCTGACGAGTTAGCATTGGGGGCGGGGAAAAGCTGAGGGACTCAGCAGCAGGCTGCCACTGATACCCTGAGGAAGAGTGCTGGATCTCGATCCTGAGGGACTAATTCTGGGTTGTGGAGTGAAGGGGAGGGAAATGGCGGCTTGTGGGGACCACTGTTTGCAGAATCTTGACAGGAAAGAGAAGGAGAAGGAAGGATGAGGTGGTAACTTGATGAAGCGAGAGTGGGGGAGACTCCCTCCCTTTTACAAAAAGATTGGTAAGGATTTGAGTGTTTTTGTAGGTTGTTAATGCCAATGAAGCAAAGTAATGAGCTGATTAAAAGCCCGGGTGCTGGAGTCAGAAAGACGTGGGTGCTGATGCTGACTGTGCCACTCACCAATGGAAGCATTTTGGCCCTAAGCCTTGGTTGCCTATATATCTTGGTCCTGTTATAACTGCTGTGTGGGACTGTCATGAAGGTAAAGTGAGATTATAGTTGCACAGTAGCAGGCACTGGTGTGTAAGTAGCTTTGGGTAAATGGTTGCTACTCTTCTTTTTATTCTTACTTGAGAGGGGATGGATTCAAGGCCACAGGCATATGGTAAGGGTGGCTCCAGGTAGAGCTGTGTGGAGGTGAGTGGAAGGGGGTTGGGGTTTTTCAGTTGTTACTGAGTTAGGATGGGATTGAGGGTAAGGGGATGGGCAGGGTAGGATAAGAGAGTGTGACAAGGATGGTAAAGATGTGCCTTCACAGTGGGGCATCATAACTGTAGATAAGAAAAAGGCTGTAGAACAGCATGAAGGTCCTGGCCGAAGGTGAAATGTTAACATACTGCCAGTTGCATGGCCATGTGGCTATGTCCAGTGGCAATTGGCAGCCTAGAGGGAGGAGTAGAGAACGTGGGAGGACCCATTTCATCCAAGGATGGATGCAGGTTGGCAAGGTGGGTGGGTCCTACAGTAGGACAGTTGGAGGGTGGGTGCTGGAGCATCGGGAAGTACATTCCTCACTGAGGATTGTCACAGGGGCTCACCAGCCTGGAGAAAGCAGGTCAAGGGACAAGAAACTTTTAACAGGTTTAAAGATCAGGTCTAGTGGAAATAGATACATGTACTGTGTAGGACAAGAGATTGTGTTTAGGGAGTTTTGTTTTGGGATTTCAGATATTAAAAGTGGTAAAATTCTAGGTGCTGACAGGATCTGGGTGGGGACAGGTGTTGGAGGCCATAGAGCAAGATGGGCCGTGGGATGACTTTCCTGGCGGGGGTGTGACAAGGAGGGGTAGACCAGAAGGCCTGCTTCTCAGGGCTGGAGTGGATGCTTAAGGTCAGGTTTTGTATTTCTCAGGAGGTTTGGGGATGGTCTTACTTGGAGGAAGAGAGGTGTAGCATGGACTTTGTTTTCAGAGGCCTCAAATAGCTTACACAGTAAGTGGTGAAGGGCAGGGAGTGGGGTGGGCTGCAAAGTCATGGGCAGAGAGTGCTAGTTAAGATAGAAGCTCAAACTTGGGTTGCTGCCTGATGATCTTTTTAAGGATTATCAAAAGCACAGGAATACATAATAACAAAGCCTTCCTGGATTATGGTCTGTTCTCTACATGGCTGTCCCCTAGCCCGTGTAAGTGTCAAGCCTTGTGTGTACCAGGAGAGAATGGGCAAAAGGAGAAATGTTCCTTTCCTAGGAGCCCCGAGGTTGATGTATAGTTAAATTGCCCAGGCAACTTTCTAAGGTGATGTTCAACTCTAATATCCAAATCAGAGGAGCTGGAATAAGGTTAATGAGGTTACGAAGAAATGGAAATGCCGTGTAACTAGGTGTGTGTTTTTAAAGTCAATGTGCCTTTTCTACTTGAATTCATTCTTATTAACAGATGCATTGTATCCCACCATTGATGCCCCACTGTGAAGGCACATCTTTACCATCCTTGTCACGCAAAATCAAACCCTGTTGATGGCCATTGAGTTGTTTTTTGCTTTTCACTATTGCCAAATACACTGCGGTTAATGGCTTTAACCGCAACATTTTTGGCAATGGTGAAAAAAAGTGTAATAAGTGTACAGGAATACACTTTCCAGTACATTCCAATAAGTATACAGGAATACACTTTCAGTACTATTTTGGGTTTGTCTGGGGGGTGGTTGTTTTTTTTTCCTCCTTATTTGAGATGTGTTTCCTTAATGCTGTATTGGCGGCAGTGAACTTTGTTTGGAATCCAGTCTCTGTAGTCTGGAAATGTGATTTCTGGCAGTGTGCTCTGTTTTGACACAATCTTGTCATAACAACATGGGTTTCATCACAGTGGGGTCCCCCTTGTTCTCTCTGGGTGTGCAGATGGCTCATGTCCTTTGATGATGGTGCTGGGAAATGGGGAAGGGTTTTCCAGGGGAGAATATAAAAGTTAAAAGAGCTGCAGTGCTGGGCACCTTGGGTGTAACTTTGTTCCTCCCTGACTTCTCCCTCTAATGTTCTTGGAACCTTCCCTGTGTAGAACCTGAGCCAGGAAGATACTTGTGAAGTCCCAAGTTCTTTCCCTCCCTGGAGGCAGGGGATAGGACACAGAAATCATTCCCAATATATCTCTGACTGGTAGAGGTTTCCTCCCAGCTCCCCAGGAGAGTTGACACAGTGCCCTTGCTCAGATCCCTGTCTGTAAACCAAATGTTTCAGCCACTGCTCTGCAGAGCTGCCCATTTCACAAACACCTCAAAGGAATGTTGGTTTGAATGGAGATCACCCTCTTCTCCAGTTTTGGAGCCTGGGAAAAAAAGAGCTGCCTTTGGAAAAAGCTTGAGTTGGTTTTGTGGTTTTTTTCCTTGCAAGGCTTATTGACTACTGGACTAAGCTTGGAGGTTGTATTTCCCGTAGGAGGGCTCAAATTGGGAGAATGAGGCTCACTCTCTTGTGTGCATTTGTGGTCTTAACTGAATTACTTCCAAAGTGTATCTTTTCCCTCTTGCATTCTACAAGATGACCTACCAGCCAGGGCCTAGAGGAAGCCGGTGTTGGTTCCTGCCAGCAGCTGTGACTAGACAGTAGTTACCTTTTATTTAATGCCACCCACTCTGTTTCTCACCCTTGCCTTATGTGGGGCATAAGAGAAAGGAGCGTTCTGTTTCAGTTTTGCAGTGCTATCCTAGGAGCTCGTGATTTGGTACATGAGAATTAAGTGAAAAAGCTGGCAGTAAAGGGGGTTAAGTTGGAATTTGTGGGATAATCTAGTTTCTTTTCCTTGACTGTAGAGAAGGTACTTTGAGAATCAAGCTATCTTTCTGTATCTCCACCTACTGTAACACACACACATATCCCTCTTAGTTTTCTCTGACATGGAGCATTGGGGAAGGGGAAGAGTGGGAGTCCTATATGGACTGTAGCTATGGACTTGTACATTGGTATTGATTCTTAATATGGTTTTCATAAATGGGCTTTAGGAGGTTCATAAACCTCAAAATTTTTATGCAAAATTGTGAGTACATATGTTTCTCAGAAGAGGGTCCATAGGTTTCATCAGATTTCCAAAGAGTTCTCTGATTCCTGAAAGAATAAGAACCTCTGCTTGGGATTTGAATCTTGGATGAGTAATAAGAAAAGCAATCGCTGACATTTGCTGGGCTCCTGCTACACACCAGGCATTAAGAGCTTTACATGCATTTTATTTCATTTGCACCTCCAAACTCTGTAAGGAATGTGTTATGATTATCTTTCTTTTACTGATTAGGAAATGACGGCACAGAGAAGTTAGCACAATTAACCTGGAATGATGCAGCTTGCTGGAGCTGGGACTTGAACAGAGATAATCTCATTCTAGAACTTGGGGGCTCTTAGCCATTCCTTAGTAGGACATACATACCAAGCCAGATGGTTCTAAGCAACTCGATGTATCTGGCTTTAAAGTTCCTTTGCCTTCTTCATTTCACTGCCTGAGTTCTAATACAGGGTTCTGTTGGCCCTGAATTTGTACTGTGCAGTACCCTTCGTGTTTCCATATTGGGATGGGTGAGAGGAGGAAGATGCTTTTTGGGAGTCAGATCTGTTTAATTCTGAGCAAGTGTATTAGTTTTTTGTCTTAGTTGTCTTTAATGTTAAGTCCTAGAACTCAGAACCGTGGCTCTCAACACAGGGTTACTGTGAGCATAAAGTAAGGTGATAATATATTTGAAAGAACTTTGGGAGCCATGAGCTCTGTGGGATTATGTGTTAGGATGGTGACATCTCTTATGCTTTCCTGGGGAGAATAGGCAGCCTCAGACCTCAGAAGGACAGCACCCACTTGGTCCAAAGGGTATGAGACCTAGGACTGTTTGTCTAAGCTGTCTGTGGTCAAAAGTACATTCTGGACTGAAGAGATGGTGATGTAACTGGGCTGTGTGTATATTGAAAAATCCCTCTTTGCTCTTTCCTCATTGCAGGTTTGTCCTTTGAGTCAAGTTAAATATTTATTGAGCATTTCTGAGTACAAAAGTAGTGTATTAGAGAGTTGGGAGAGATTACAGAAGTAAAGCCCTTGCCCTTATAGAGTGTGTGGTCTTGTTGAAGATCAAGAACAAAATGTGTGTATGTGAAGAGAGATGTATGGTAAGTTCAAGTGGAACCCACACTTGGGTGCTGGCTGGAGGGTTTCAGGAGAGAGTTTGGGACCTCAGGGCTGGGAGAATGGGGCAGAACAGCTCAGGTTGAGGAATTTGGGCAATGTGGATGGGTTGATGGTGCAGAGCTGAAGATGGACACACTGAGCAGGCTGGGGGTTCTAACAACAAGATATGGGAGGATCAGGAGCCACCGAGAGATTGTCACCAGCATGACAAAGATTGGTCTTTTAGTATGATGTTCAGGATGGGTCAGAAAGGGAGCTAGATGCCAGATCAGGTCATGTATCATCTCTGAGCACTTTGTTTCTGCAGTTCAAATGAAAATTAAATATGTTATTGACAGCAGTTCTTGAACACTCACTGGGCTGGAACGGGCAGATCACATATCTCATTTTACCTGTTGGACTTGTCATGTGGGGTTTGCATCAGGATAGTGGGAAGGTCACATGTTATTTCTCCATTTTTTTTAGTTCCAAATATATAGCCATCTCTTGACCATATTGCACATTGAAGTGTTCAATACACACTTATTTTTTCTTTGACATGTGTGGTTGGGGAAAGCCAGCTTCTGTTATAAGTCTAGTTTTAGGCAATAATTTCCATTTCCTCAAGCACTAGTCTTTTCACTTGAGTTACTGATACCTTCCTCCTTTCTTTTCTGGGGTGCCCTGTTGTAGGAGTGCTAATTATTAATATTTTAAGTATAAGGTAGCAGGTGTGAGGAAGCTGTGTTATCCACAAGTGGAGTAATTAATTCTTAAATAGTAGAAAATAGGCCCTGTAAGGTAGAAAAACCTTTTTATATATTTATAAATAGCAGCAACCATGTTCTTTCACTGAACTTTTTCTGCTTCTCCCGTCAGCATACCAGGAGGCGGATTGGGATCGCCCAGGTCCTGTGTGGTGTCTGTTCTGGGCTTAGGTTCTTAAGAGAGAGACTCATTGGCTGCAGCAGTGGGAATGGACAGAGAATAGAAAGTGTTCTTAGGTGTTGTACTTCAAAGGGAGCCTGGATCATGACCCGCAGAGAGGCAGGTGTCTTTATGCCTTCCAAAATTGACTTGAACCATTTCTAGGGGAAGCATGTCTGTTGGAAGTCAGGGATGGGGTTGAGGACCTCCAGCTTTATACTTTCCACTCTCTTTATTGGTTAGGTGTTTTCGCCATGACCTTTTATAATAATGAAAAAAAATTAATTACGGTACTAATTCAGTAAATACAGTTGGAAAACAATAGATTTGGAAGTCCTAGTTTGTTACTACAGTTCCACAAATACTTGCCAGCTTTATAAGTGATTTTTTCTGTCCTGGAGTTCAAGCAGAATGACATCCTTAACTCCAGGCTGCAGGTACTCTGTACGTGTGTCACCTCAGATGGCGAACCGGATTGTGGATTCTGCAAGGAGCATCCTCAACAAGTTCATACCTGATATCTATATTTACACAGATCACATGAAAGGAGTCAACTCTGGGAAGTAAGTATCTGTGTTTTTGAAGTCTGTTTGTGCAGCTTTTTCACATGCCTGTTCTAGTTGAAGTTAAAACTGCCAGCTCTGAGGTTGTGCAGCCAGAGGAAGAACAATTTCAGAATTAATTTCCTTCTGACTTCTTGCTGTTGTCACCAACAGGCATTTCTTGAGTGCCTGTCACATGGAAAGCATCCCAGTGACTAGAGCTGGAAGCTGAGGGTCTCGTTCCTAGCCTTAGGGAATTAAAACCTTTGTCTATTAACACACAATGCTTTAAGCTTTAAATTCCGTCTTCACTCTGTTCCAACAAAAAAATTAAAGCGAACAGGTTCTTCCACCCTGAGTAAGTAACAGTATAGGGTTAAAATCTTTTGTTATCTAAGTGTAAGTCAACGTCTCTCTTCCTCAGTGGAAACGACATATTTACATCCAGAGAAAGTTGCTATTGCAGATTTGAATTTGGGTTAGTGAAAACCTTTGCTTTGCTAAAAAATAAAAATTTTAAAAATTAGAAAAACATCCTAAATACGGAAAATAAGTTCTTAAAAAATGATGCTCTATGTAATGAAGATGGCTGTTTTAGGCTTTGCTTGTGTATTTAGCAACTAGGAAGTTAGAGAAGCAATTAAAGCCACTTTCTTGAATTAGGAAAATGTTAAACCTACAGAAAAGATCAAAGAATAGTACAGTGAACACTGAGATATACTCCTGCTGCCTATAGTTAACAGTAAATATTTTGCCAAATTTGCTTTACTTGTTTGTGGGTTTTGTTTGTTTTTGTTTTTTACTGAATCATTTCAGTGTGAATGATGGCATAATTTCACTTCAAATCTGAGGCTTACAGGTTGTGTCTCCTAAAAATAAGAATATTAGAGTCTGGGGTTAACTGTTGTAGGTTAAGAAGTCAACTTCTTAAGTGATACCACAGCTGATTCTTTTCCACAGCTGTTTCACCTGTGGTTTCTTTTAATTTCAGCAAAAAGAGGAAAAGAGAGTAAAGGAGGGGGGTGAGTGTTTTATACAATCTTTGACCTTTATAAGGCCCAACGGAAAGATGAAGGTGGTTTTAGAAATACAGTGGAGGCTCATAGTCCAAAGCAACAAAGCTGGTGGCATCAGACGCTGGGATTGGGAAAGGATTTATGGGCAAAGCTGGTCTTTCTGGCTTGGAAAAGTCAATGATGTTCCTAAACCTTTGGTTTATATTCTAGTAACAACAGTATTTTCCTCATTTATACATTGAGGATGATGATGCCTGTGTTTTGAGATTATTGTAAAGATCACATATATAAGCCGTTACTACCTTGCTTGCCACATAGTAGGTCCTACAGAAATGGTAGCTCCTGATGCTGTTCTTTCCTTTACTCTCCCTTGTTGGCCACAGGTCTGGAATTATGTGTCAGCTATTTTCTGGAGAAAGGGGGTTTTCGAGGGATGGGGGAGGACAGATAGCAGCAGAAGCTGTCTAAGTGGCTTCATCTCGATAGTCCCTTCTCTGCTTTGCCTCTCGCTTTATCAGAAAGTGTCCTGGAATGAAGCAGAGCAGGCCTGACGGCCATCCTGCCACCAGCTTATAGTGTGGCTTTTTGTAATACCACTGACTCAGCTGACCCTAGAGTGTGGTCAAGTCCATACTTACTAATGGTGAGTAGAAACCTTACACGTAGATCAAGACACGGACATGATGTAGACTGTGGGTCATCAACTCCAAGCCCCATTTTAAAAATTACATGTAAAACCAGTGTGGGATTTAAATTTGTGTTTGTTTGGTTTTTTTTTAAATTTCCAGTTACAGATGACTAATAGTGCCCTTCCTTCTCTGTTATTAAAATAATAAAGTCATGGATGGGTATTTCTCTCTTCTGATTCAGTGAAGTATCCAGTAAGTTAGGCTTGTTCAGATGTAAGAGTTTCTGTTGTGGCCATGGCCTAGAACCTTAGCGGACAGCAGTTCTTGGTGGCCTGTGTCAGCGCTTTGGCCAGAACGCACATCAGTCTAGTGTGGTCCCATTTTAACTCTCACAGTAATTATTTTTTTTCTTAATTGGATCCTTTACCAAGGAAAGCTGTGGAGGCTGGCCTTTGCAAACTATACCAGTGCAGATCTTCTCATGAGGTCACCTGATGACCAGCAGCTTGGTCAGCCTAACTTGAAATAGGCCTGATAACATGTATTTCCCACAAGTTGGGGAGAAAAGTTAGAGTAATTTACGTAGAACCTAGTATATGTTCTTTGTCTTTTCTGAAGTTACTTAAATTGTGTTAAATGGAATAATCCTGATTAAATATGAAGTTTATTGTAATGACAAATGCACCTCAGAAAACTCACAGAGATGGAAGTTCTTGGGAAATGCAGGTAAATGGGGTAAAGCAGCAGTGGCAGCTTGTCTTCTTGCTTTCTCTCCCCTTCATCTTCTACTCTTCACTTTTGCCTGCCACTGCCTAGAGCCACTGCTGGACACCCTCTCACTCCTGCTGGTCAAGTGACTCAAAGGCAGCTTGGGATTATGCTAAAATTTTCTAGGTGTCCCATGATGATAGGTGGATAGCACAGTGTTAGATTGTTAAACATAACTCAGAGTGCCTCCCAGAACCTTTGATGAAATGGGTAACTCACTGCACCCCCTTCCCTTGGGAGGTGTTGTTAACCTTCACCTGCATAGACAAGCAATTTTTTTTTCCCTTAAGAATCTAAGGACTGACTAATACAGTTCTTCCATATGTAGTGAGCTCATATAGTGCATTTGAAGCATCATTAATTTTATACATAGTTTTACTGAAACAAGTATTTTGACTAGTCTCCTGCCGGACACATAGAAAGTATTGTGTGAACGTGTGTTGAGTTGTGTTAAAGGGGGCAGGTCTGTGTTGTGTTTGCATATGGATTGTACTGCTGGGAAGGCCACCACACCTTTCCTGATGATGTATCTGCTTAACAGGCATTGGGAAAGTAGAATTGAGCTGTCAAATCTTAAAATTTTGTGGAGAGATGCTTATTTTTGGACTGATTTTCTTTTCTGGTCAGCTAGTAAACTAGTAGCAACTCTATGAGGTTAATGCAGCCAGAAAGAAGCCTTTGAACACAGCGCCGTCCAAAAAAAATGTTTGTCTTCTCTTTCTGTTTGCCGGTGAGTGGAAACCTCACTTGGTTAACCCTACTCAGTGTTTGTGCCTTTGTATCTGCAGGTCTCCGGGCTTTGGGTTGTCACTGGTTGCTGAGACCACCAGTGGCACCTTCCTCAGTGCTGAACTGGCCTCCAACCCCCAGGGCCAGGGAGCAGCAGTACTTCCAGAGGACCTTGGCAGGAACTGTGCCTGGCTGCTGCTGGAGGAAATCTACAGGGTATGTCCACAGCTTCCTCTGATAGAGGAGTGACCAGGAAGCAGTTTGTTTTCTCATTCTCATCCCTTGGCAGATTTCATCCTCTTCCAAGGGCTCAAGCCAAGGAGGTAACCTGTTCCTATGCATTAAGCAGTTCAACATTAACTAGTTTAATTGATTAGTTGAACTAGTCAGTGAGTAGAGATCTAGCCCCACTGGGTTGAGACATAGGGCAGGTAAGTTTTAACAGTGAGCCAAGGAAAGAACTGGAATAGTCATAAAGGAAAGGAAAGGTTAAAAAAATAAAGCAGGTAAGGTAAGGTGGTGGCTGACACACTGCCCTAACCAAAGAGAGTACCATCCCGGCACCCCCGATTGCTGCCATGTAGGAAGGTAGACTCATTCTTTTTAGATCTTTCAAGAGAAGCTAGAAATCTGGATTTGTATGTGACAGCTGATTCATATATAAAACAATGGCAACAGGTTAGATTTTGCAGTACATTGTAGAGCACAGAATCTCAGTTAACAGATGAGTATCAAAAAAAAAAAAAAAGAAGAAAAAATTAAAAAAAAAAAAAAAGCACAGAATAACTAGGGAAGGCAGGCCTGCAGAACAGCACGGCAGAAGCTTTGGAAAACCTGAGAACATGAAACAGAGAAGGGGTGAACTGATGTTGAAGACAGACTCAACCGGTTGTCATTTTGCTTCTGCAATTCTGCTGGTGGGACACAGCTCAGACCAATCTGCCCTCTCAGTTGCCACAGTCTTTCTCTGTTGATCCTTTCACGCAGCGGGCACATGTGCACACACTTCTACCGTTTCCTCAAAATAGGTGAGGTGACGTAAAGTAAGAGAGAAATTAGGAGGAAAGATGATGACAGAAAGAGTAAGATACAGTTGTCTAAAAAATACATTCCCCAAGGTCCCCTATACTTGGTTAGAAGAGGATCACAAATCTGGGTCCAAGATTTCTGTTAGTCTGCACTGTCTTTTGCCTTGGTCCCATATCAGGAAGGTGAAACCTTTTCTCTGACACGCAGAGTCCAGGAAAAGAGATCCTGGACTGTCAGAAAGGCTCTGAGGGGTGGTCATTTCTCTGCTCTGTGTGTTAGGTCCCAGATTCTTGAACTGAGCATCGGCAGGAACTATACTCTAGGTGATTTGCTGTTGTATGGTGTATAATGTTTGTAAATCATCTTCTTCCCCTAAGGAGCTGAAGAGATTTCTGTCTTTGTATTGTTCTGTGTATTTCTTCTCAGTTGTCAGGCATCTCTCTGGTCTCCAAGTGAGTTTTCCCGTTTAAGGTAGCAAAAATCACATCTGAGCCAAGTGAAATAAAATCAGTAAAACAGGTAAAGTGGCAATTTAGTTTTTCTTTTAATTCTTCCTTTTGCCACTGGTTCAGTTTATTAATCAGGGTGGTAGAGTAAAGCCTGAATATCCGTAGGTATTGATCCTCAGACCGGCCTCACGGTGGAAAACAGCTTATATTTATAGTCTACTCCCTTGATCTAAGTCATTGTTCTTGAAAACGTCTCATTGGTCCAAGATGGAACATGTGAGAATGAGCTGTTTCAGAATTAATTAAAATTTCCAGGTCCTAAATGGCTCTATTTGATGATCATCTAATTAAAAATGGAAGACAGTGGGCCTGTAGTTATATTTTCAGGAGAGTAGCTTCAGCCCTTCTGCTCGGCATTTGCTTGGGAAATAGTGGAAGAAGGAGATGAAATCTTCCTGAAGGAGGAGGTATTATTTGACCAGTCTTGCGCAGTCACGATCTGGCCTCAGATTTTTTCATGCTAAATCAGTTTAATTTTTTTATGCTAAAATTTAATAATTTTGTGAAAGATGGGTAGTAACTAAAAGTTTGGGGTAGATGATCAAGAGGTTGCCCTGCTAGTTACTTAATTCACGAGGTTTGTGGTCTACTTATTTGTAGGGGGGGCGGGAAACAGTGCGTGTGATGTGTCTCCGTGGGTCCCTTGTTGTGCAGGATTTCTTTTCCTGGTCCTGTAGTGTCTGGCGGTGGCTGGTCCTGTAGTGGCCCTCTCTCTGACTGTGGGGACACTTCCATCTCTTTCTAATAGACCTTAGGAGAATTAGAAGCATCACATTATACAATAGTCCAGTGGGAGCCATGGGCATAGCTAGAGTGTGAAGTTTATATACTTATAAATAGCAGGTTATAAGCCTCAGGGTGAAGGCACAGCCTACTAGTCGACAAGAGGAAAAACATACAGTTTAAATTAGGTTCTTTAATATTTTTCTTTTTCTTCTTCTTTGCTTTTTTTTTTTTTTGAGACAGAGTCTCACTCTGTTTTCCAGGCTGGAGTACAGTGACGCGATCTTGGCTCACTGCAGCCTCTGCCTCCCAGGTTCAAGTGATCCTCCTGCCTTAGCCTCCCGCGTAGCTGGAGGCATACGCCACCACGCCTGGCTAATTTTGTATATTTACTAGAGACAGGGTTTCTCCATGTTGGTCAGGCTGGTCTTGAACTCCTGACCTCAGGTGTTCCACCCGCCTCGGCCTCCCAAAGTGCTGGGATTACAGACGTGAGCCACCGTGCCTGGCAATTTTTTTTTTCCTTTAGTTGAGATCTACTTTCAGTCTTCCATTGTGCCTGGACCAAGTTTCATTTTCTTTTAGTTATTCAGAAAACTTCCTTTGTGTGTCTATGATCTTTAATTATTAAAAGGATGGAAATACTTTGTGTTTTTCTGATTAATTTTCTGTAGAGTTGTGATGTGACATGGATTGAATGAGTGGTAATAAATCCATACCTTTTGAAGGCGCTGTTTATCAAGTTTTAAGCCTCTGATCTAATCCCTTCTATTCCATTTATGCCTCATCGGTTACCAAGCCTTCTTGATTCTGTCCCAGGCTTTCTGGAACTGCCTTTTCGTTCCTCTGCTCTAATCACTGCCTGCCTCCCTGCTCCACCCCACAACTGGATTATGGCTACTGGCTCTGCACTTCCAGTGGAGAAGTTCTTTCCAAATCCTAACATCCTTTTCAGTGTAAATCTTCCCGTAAAATCCTGATCTGATCTCTTCGCTCATGTGCACAGAGACCTTCACTGGCTTCTCACTTTCCTGGAACAAAGTCAGAATTCTCGACCCGTTTCAGAAAGCACTGCCTTAGTTGGGCTACCCACCTTTTCTATGCTGTATGTGCTTCTCCGCAGGCGGCAGTGGTGCCTTCCAGGCTGGTCACCTGGCCGTTCCTTGCTGGCCCTGGCATTTTGTTTTTCCCCATCATTCTGTTCTTCCTTCCTCCCCAAACCCTGCTCATCCCTCCAGGGCTGTCTCAAGTAGTCCTGACTCCTAAAGCCCGCCTTCTTGTATCTGGCAGGTGACACCTCCCCACCCACCCTGGCATAGGTAGGGTGATAGCTCCTACCACTTCCTCCATGATGTCCTGTACAGGGACCTTAGCATATCTCTTGCAGTAAAATATTGGTCCAGTGAATGGTGAAATAACAACAGTGATAGGAAGCAGAGACTGAAGAGAACACTTTAATTTTAGGCTGTCTTATGAAAGGGAGCAAGATCTGTAAAACAGTTTCGTTGGTTGTCGTATTTTGCATGGGTCAGGTTTTTCTTTTTGGGTAGAAAAGGAAAATGAACTATCCTTGTCCTGGAATTTGCTATGTGATATAAATGTTGTTCCCTGTCCTTCATTAACTTAGGTAGTTTAGGGACGTGCAATAGATTTTCATAAAGGCTAGCAGTTACGATCAATCCTTATTTCCTTCACCATTATTAGGGCTACTAAATGATTTCTGACAGCCAGATATGCACCTGAAAATGGATTTATTTCCTATCCTACATGCCTTAAAAAGGAGGCGGGGCAGTTGTACCCATATGAACAGCACTGCTGGCCACCTATCCTGTTCAGTCTAGCCTTGGATAGTAACGTGCCTTGGTCAGAGACTGGATTTCTAATTGTGACCTGTGCAAAATATGTAGAAATTCAAGGTCATCCTTCTTTCACTATGTACAATATGTTTTAAATAAAGTTATTCCTGAAAGAATGATCAGAACACGTGTTTGTATACTTATGTATGCATCTAGTGGAAGCAAAACAGCTAAAATGACTGAGAAAAAAAACAAAATTAGAAAGGCAACCTAGGCAGTTGTAACTCAGGAGAAAGTGTTTGAAGAGAAGTCTGTTCTGCTTGTTAATTTGGGAGAAAGGGAAGGAAAAGGGGGTGGAAGGCATAATTTTATACATAAGTAATAAGAATGAAGGGATCTGACCTTAATGATTCTTCAGTTTTAAGGAACTCAGGAAGAGATAAAGGAGAGAAGTTAATAGAGCATGGCAAGCAGTTTCCTGAATGTATTTGAATAAGTGTAAAAGTAAGGCCATGAAAAGGCCATTTCATGTCAGATAGACTGTGTTGTTCTGTGACAGATTAAATAAATATGAGCGTCATCCACTTAACCCTTGGAATTAACTCTACATCTTGTAGAACTGATTAAGCTTTTTTTTTTTTTTTTTTTTTTTGTATATACTCAATAAAGATGATGTCCTCCTGCTGCTGCTTTAATTACAAAGGGAAAGTTTCTTTCTTTCTTTTTTTTTTTTTTTACTAGATTCACTTAAGAAGATTTGAATCTGATAGTCTCATTCTGATAGTCTCAACTATTACAGTTGCTCTAATTGTTAGTTTAACCCTCTACAGTCAGTTGATGTAAGGATTACTCTTATAAGACCTGTATTCTGTTTTATTGTTGCTTGAACTTTGGATTTTGATATTATGAGTGTATGTTTCTGTATTTTTTTTTTCTCCTCTCTTTTGTTGGCTTTCCATTTTCTGGTTTGTACAATTATTAATTTGTGTTTACAGGGTGGATGTGTAGATTCAACCAACCAAAGCCTGGCACTACTACTCATGACCCTTGGACAGCAGGATGTTTCCAAAGTCCTGCTAGGCCCTCTGTCTCCCTACACGTAAGTTATTCTTTTTCAACCTCGTCATTCTGTCCAGTTTAATTTTCTCATTGCCCAAAATGACAAAGGTGTTGTGCTGCACAGAGCCTGCACTATGAACACCTGCTTGTATTTATCCTCAAATCAGCCAGCAGTTGTCACTCTTAACCTGGTGTTTATTTTTACATACAAGGATTTTTGCCTTCTTTCCTTCCTCAGTCCCATGTAACTAAAGTTGCATGATCTCTATTGGACAGTTACTTTGTTCGTGCTTTAGGTTTTGTTTCCAGGTTAGAGGAAACTCCTGGTTTGGTGTAGCTTGGATTTTATTACTAGTTTTTTTTTTAATCATTCTTTTCCTTAGCTGTCTAACTTACTGTGGGAAAACAGGCTTTTTGTCTAAGATGATGGGTGGAAAAGATGACAAAAGACAGAGTTTGTATTAATGCTACTGGACTAGTAGGGAATTGTAGAAGTGAGTTTGGACCATTGAATGTTAGCAGAAGTTGACTGCTGTGGTATGAAAGCAAGCACTCTTCAAAAAGAATAGGGTGTCAGAAGACTTGAATTATAAATGACACTGTGAAAGAAGCATTTCCTGTTGATAGTAAATGAGGTTGCGAAAAACAGCCCATTTGAGTACTGACATTGTGTGTGTGTGTGTGTTTTCACGTGCTTGCATACTTAGAGATCATCATATGGGCCATCTGAGGGTGGTGAGCTGGGTGGCGGGGAATATTCAGGTAGATAGAGACTGAACTGTCCTTTTTCGGTTATCATGGTACCGATGCTGTATATCTGAAAGGTACAGTACTGTGATAACTGAAGAATGGTGGTGCCATCACATTGAGAAAGGGGTGGGGACTGCGGTGGAGCTATGCAGCCTTGGGCTGTGGCTTTGGGGGCATGAAAACCAGGAGCTTGAAATAAATTCTTTTGGAGGCTTTTTTTTTTTTTGGAATTGGTGGTAGGAGGGTTTTTTTGGAACAGAAAAATGGAAGAGAATACATTGTGTTAGCAGAGAGGGAAGACTGGTAAACAGGAAACTCGTGAGGACCACATTATCTCCTGATAGCTTGTGTAAAAGTATTTTGCAGGACAGGATACCTAAGATTGAGTAATCCTAAATGGCATGGTAACATCAGTAGTAAACATTGCTAAAATAGACTTGGTAGTTAAGTACTTGGAGAGGAGATGAGGGCTGGGAGAACGGCACCCTAGGTACAGAGACTCACTTCCTGTAGAGAGCTCACTGGAGGTGGCTGCCAACTGTGTGACCACCATGGCCCCACCAGCTTTATAGCTGGGCTCATAGCTGCCGTTTCCCAGCCCTTGCTTCAGGCCTGGAGAAGTCCTGCTTGCACACACGGTATGGGGTGTGGGGTGTTGTCTTGAATGTGTGTGGTCCTGGAGCATGGGGTTTGGCAGAACATTCTGTGAAAATGGAATATATATATATATATATATATTTTTTTTTTTTTTTTTTTTCTTGACACTTTTTTCTTTTGCTTTTGGAGATTTTTCAGTTTGACCCCAGGACCTGTATAATCTTTTCAAGCTTTGCAGAGATGCTCGAGATGTGACTGGACATTTTTTTAAAGTTCCTGTGTCCTCTTCAACACATGTTCTCACCAAACATTAATTGTAGTGTCTTTTCTTCAGAAAACTTGCCTAAAATGACTTTCTCTCCTGGGAAGACAAAGTGTCCTGCTCTGAATGGAGCTTTAAAGGAGTAGCACAAATTTTAAGATGATGTATCTTGAGGCTGGGGCTTGGAGACATTCTGCTGCCTCCCAGAGCTTTGTGCAGAGGGGTCTGCCGGGGTGGGAAAGGGAAGCCTCCTTTCTTTTTGATAAACTAGCATAAGGACGGGTAAGGGAGTCTTATTTTCAAGAAAGCTGGATCTGTTTAGTACTCTTTCTGCCCCTAATCACTGTGGACAGCTCCAGCAGCACAAAGAGATGAAGGGCAAAGGCAGGACATAGCAGGCAAAGTTAACATTGTATTTGTGAGTATAGTTGAGGATAAAAAAAGGGATGAAATCCATGGTGAGGACCATCATAGTGGGGGAACAGTTTATTCTAGATGGATTCAAGAGCTTTGGAGACCAAACTAACACATTTATTTTTATGTGCAGTTAAAGTCATAGAAACTTGTTTTGTGAAACCTCAGATTTCTAAAGAAAACCAGAAGCAAGACCTTCCTTGGTTTAAAAAAAAAAAAAAAAGCATTTCTTCAAGCAGTTTGGACCTGTTTTCATTTGTATAAAATAGATTTTTAAATGTCTATTTAAAGAGCATTGGGATTGCTGTTGGTGGTTTTCTGTGCTACTTGAGAAAGTAAGTCTGTATGTGTGAAACTTTTTTTTTTTTTTTTTTTTTGAGGCAGAGCTTTGCTCTGTTGCCCAGGCTGGAGTGCAGTGGCATCTCCGCTCACTGCAAGCTCTGGCTCCTGGGTTCACACCTTCTCCTGCCTCAGCCTCCTGAGTAGCTGGGACTACAGGTGCCCGCCATCACGCCCGGCTAATTTTTTGTATTTTTAGTAGAGATGGGGTTTCACCGTGTTAGCCAGGATGGTCTCGATCTCCTGACCTCGTGACACACCCGCCTCGGCCTCTCAAAGTGCTGGGATTACAGGCGTGAGCCACTGCATCCAGCCAATGTGAAACTCTTTTAGAAAGGCCCAAGAGATTTTTTTTTCAGTAGAATAAAATATTATTGGATAATCACTGGTATATGAAGATTCTATTTCTGTTAAATTTGAGTTTTAGGTGGCTTACAGTTAGTGACAGTAGTTGCACCCTCCATTCAACAAGCTTAATTTTACAGTTTAGGGAGGGAGGATTTATACTTTTGGATTAACAGCAAGAAAAATAGCAAAAATTAAGATGCATGTTAATTAGCACTTTCAGAAATTGTTTGTGGAATGAGACTGCAGTTACAGAGCTCTCTGCATTCTGCCAGTGCACAGGCCTTGGAGTCCAGCCTATTTGGACTTAAGGCTCTGCCACTTGCCACCAGGAGACCATGGAAATGGTATTTAGCATCTTGGAGCCTTGGTGTCATTTGTAGATAAGGTGCATGGTCCTGAAGTCCTGGACTTGTGGAAATGGAATGAAGCTTAGATGAAGTCAGATGCTTATGCTCCTGGCAATGTGCCTGAGGAGCTGTCAGTGCTGGGTGCTGTGGTTTCTGCCTGGACACCCCTTCACCCTGCTGCAGTCTAGTCCCTTGGTCAGGTCACTCTTTTTTATTTTTTAAACGTCTCCTTGAGGAGCAGGACTACCCCATAGGCAGTGTGGCCACAGTAGCCCGGTCAGGTCACTTTGAACCCCACAAGGCCTGGTAAACTTGCTGTGGGTGATTTTAGGGTTTAAGTCATCTGTAAGGGGTCTGCCTAGCTACCTATAAATCTATATCCATTAATTTTAAATTATGGATTAAAAATTTTTAATTTCTAGTTGTTATTTTTATGACTGACTTTCCCTAGTCACATTACTGAGCAAACTACACACATCTTATTGATCCTAAGAATTCTCTAAGGTAGATGTTTATTTAAAAAACACCATGTTTACTGTGTGTAAGATGTTGTTTTTTTTTTTTTTTTTTTGTAGTTTTAGTAGAGACGGGGTTTCACCGTGTTAGCCAGGATGGTCTCGATCTTCTGACCTCGTGATCCGCCCGTCTCGGCCTCCCAAAGTGCTGGGATTACAGGCTTGAGCCACCGCGCCCGGCCAAGATGTTGTTTTAAGTGCTCACACATATTAGCTTATTTGGTTTTCATCATAACTTTATAAGGGCAAAAAAGGCAAGTACTATCATGTGCACCATCTTACAGGTGATGGGATTGAGAAACAGAGAGGTCAAGTTACATGCCCAAGTTACATGCCCACAGAGAGGTCAAGTTACATGCCAAGTTACATCACACAGACAGTAAGTGGGGTTCAGACCTGGACAGTCTCCTCCAGTCACTGCTTCCCTTACCCACTGTGCTTTTATGTAAGAGCTGGGATTCCATCCATATCGCTGGACTCAAAGCACCTTGCCTGAGGCAGGATGCCATGCTACATCTTTTCAGCAAAGTCCTCGTTTCAAATTCTGCTGTAAAATGATCTCTTTCTATCTTTAGTTGGAAATCTAAAATAAACCATGACTTTTTTTTTTTCTGACTTTAATTAATGACCTTTTTCCATGACTGTGGAAGTGCTAAGGAGCTAGAAGACACTGTCCTTGTTAAACACAAACTGACTGGGGCTTCCTGGCCCACTCAGTCTAAAGCACAGCCCTCTGAAGAACCAATGAGGAAACCAGTGGGGAAACTGGGAACTGCCAGCCAAGCCTGCCACTCCTTGGGGTCAGTGACCTCACTGCGTTCCGTGAGCTTGCACAGTACCACTGTGTCTTAGGTTTGTGAAGCATTTAAATACTGTAAAGCCCCGTCACCTGATGTTTGAGCCGCAGAACATATTTGGTGTATGGTAAAAGCAAGTGATAGGCTTCCTTCTCAGATAAAAAAGAGGTCAGTGACCTGCTCATGGTGAGATCCTGTCTGAACTGGGCCTGGGACCCCATCTCCTGACAGTGCAGCTAGCCTGATTCTCTGTTTCCTGCTGCCCCAGTAACAATGTAGTCACTTCATTTTTGGAGCAGAGGTCAGCTGGTCTTTGGAAAAGCCACTATTCCGCAGAACAAGCATCAGCAGTATATTTAAAAGCTGCCATGTAGTGACTATAGGGACTCCATCCAGCAGATCCTTTTCTTGTCTCCAGATCTTTCCTCTCAACTTGCAGAGCATCTCTTTACACCTGAGATGTAGGTACCCCCAGCTCTGTCCCATATCCAGTGGCATAGAAACCAGGTGGCTTGATGGAGCAGGATGCAGGACCCTCTGCTGTGGTTTGTGCCTGTGGGAGCTGCCAGAGAGAGGGCTTACCCCATGATTGCCCTCACCCCATTCTCTCACATGCTTCAAAAGAGGGGTCTGGTGGGAGGGGCTGTGTTTAAGGGTGGGATCTGGCAGCCTGTCAAATCCTGGTCACTTGGGATTCAATGGACCTATGACCATGAGCCTCATGGCCTTTCCTGTTGACCAGCAGTGGCAGTGGGAACAACTCACCTTTTGAAAATACATAGGAAGGCTGGGCGCGGTGGCTCACACCTGTAGTCCCAGCACTTTGGGAAGCCAAGGTGGGCAGATCATGAGGTTAGGAGTTCAAGACCAGCCTGGTCAACATGGTGAAACCCCGTCTCTACTAAAAATATAAAATTAGCTGGGCGTGGTGGCGCATGCCTGTAATCCCAGCTACTTGGGAGGCTGAGGCAGGAGAATCGCTGGAACCTGGGAGGCGGAGGTTGCAGTGAGCTGAGATCGCACCATTGCAACCCAGCCTGGGCGACAAAGCAAGACTCCATCTCAAAACAAAATTAAAAATAAAAATAAAATAAAATACATAGGAAAAGTTATCTCTGTGCTCCAGAATTCTCTGAAACCTAATTGTCAGATAGACTAGAGGCTTTCGTAGAAAAGTCAGTTGCTTTTTGTTTTCTGAAAATCATTTTGTCCTGGCGGAGTGGGGGAAAAAGCCTCACTGCAGATAATCACATGTCAGGTGTTAAAATCCTTTACACAGGAGTTGCATAGAGCCCCTGCTGCCCAGAATGGTTCTTCTGAAAAGCTACTATTTGCACTGTGTGGGTGGTTGCTCATTGAGCGGCAGAGCTGCTCTCAGTGAGCGGTGGGTCTCTCTCTGCCCTGGCTGTGTGGCTCTGTGGTTCTATCTAGGAAGTGTGAATCTCCAGTATAGTGCTGTGGAAGAGAGGGGCAGGGAAATGTGAACTCCAAAGGCGGTGCCTCAGTGCAGCCGCAGCTGTGGAGAGCTAGCTGTTGGGCTGTGGAGAAGGATGTGGATCAGCACTGGACGAGACTTTGTTAGTGCGTGTAGATACAGGGCGAGCTTACTCTTCATTTGCTTTTCATTTTCTTAAGGAGGCTGTTAGCTGGGATTTAATATTGTCTATGGTGAATTTTCAGGTTCTGAGCATTTTTGGTCTTCAATATCCCAGCTACCAGAGACATAGGGAGAATGGGGCTAGAGGTAGGGGAAAGATTCTGAAATGTACCTTAATCCAGTCTCTTACACAGTCTTCCTTGGACAGGCTGAGGGGTTGGCAGAACATTATGTAAAAAGTGGAACTAACTTTGCTTTTTCTAACTGTTCCAAAGGCTACAAATACCCCAAACTTGCAAATACACAAGCCTGCACACTTGAGCCTGTGTTCCTCCCATCCTTCTCCAAGGGATCAGAAGCAAGCTGAGGCCCCGTAGAAATTCTGCCAGCTGGGGAAGGTGTCTGGTTTTTCAAGCACAGTTGAGTGATTCAGAGTGAAGTAGGCTGGGTGAGATCCTGGGAGCAGAGCATGCCCCAGGCCTGTATTAGTTTGAGGCAGCAGCAAAGGAGAGACCAATTTGTTTTCTCCTTCAGATGCAGATGAGTGGGTGAGATGGCTGGCTTTTTCTGGCTTGCCGCCAGCTGGAAGCTTTGCCCACAGATGTGGACTGTTTATCTATGGTTCGATGTGTTTTCTTTTTTCCGTAGGACAGGATGGGGGAGATGGTGGGATGGATAGAAAGCAACAACGACAACAAAAGTTTAATTGGTTAGTAAGACAGGAAAGCCAGCAGGGAAAGCTGACTTCCCTTAATTGCCAAGAATATTGAAAGTTGTTTCCCAAAATTACCCCAACTCCTAAATTCTATCCAGTGCCTCTTTACTGAGAACCTTATACAGTGCCTTGTTTGAATAACAGGTTCAGTGATGGAGAAGAGCGTTGCCCTTGAGGTGCTTAAATAATTTAATGAGGAGGAAGGGGACAGTTGTACATAAGCATTTAATTAGACACCATGAGCAGAGAATGCTATGGAAACCTGGAGGGGTGGGAAAGATCGTTTGGGGTGGGCTTTATGGGCTAGGAAAGGCTTCATAGAAAAGTTGACAAATGTGATGTTATTTTAAAGGTCGAGATAAACTTGCACATTCCTAGGTGGAAGGAAAGCAAGGAATTGGGAGATTTTTTCTGTGAGCATCCAGCACTGACCAGAACTCCTGCTCTCTGGGGTTGTTAATGTTTCATCTCTTAGCCCCTGATGCACTGGTCACTTCAGTCACAGGGTCAGGAATTGTTCAGGCCCCCTTTTCTCCATATAACTGTTTCCTTCCTTTGACTAGATCAGTGCTCTTAGCACAGAGGGATGGGGATGGGAGGGAAATTCATCAATTCAGGCTTTATATGTAGTTTGGTATACACCAAGTAGAGGTGAGAACCAGGATCAGTTGTTTTATAACATGGCAAATATGTATTGATTTCTTTACTTTAAAAAGCTTTATTGAGATACAATTCACATACGACACAATTTACCCATTTTACACAGTTTAAAGACTTGTGTAACCACAGTCACAATCTAATTTTAGAACATTTTTACTACCTCCAGAAAGAAACCCTGTGCCGACTCGCAGTCTCTCCCATTCTTCCCCCTCTCCCCAGCCCCAGGCAACCACAAATCTCCTTTCTGCCTCTGATAGATTTGCCTGTTGTGGCTTTTTCATATTCTGTAGATAGAATCATACACTATATGGTCCTTTGTGACTGGATTCTTTCACTTAGCATATGTTTTCAGGGTTCATCGATGTAGCATGTATCAGTACTTGATTCCTTTTTTATGACAGAAAAAAAAATCTTCCATTGAATGGATATACCACACTTTATGCATTCATCAGTTGATAGACATTTGGGTTGCTTCTGCATTTTGACTCTTGTGAATAATGCCATTATGAACATTTGTATGCAAGTTTTTGTGTGAGTGTATGTTTTCATTTCTCTTCTATATATTCCTAAGAGTAGAATTACCGTATCCTATGGTAACTCCCTGGTTAACATTTTGAGGAACTGCCAGATTGTTTTCCACAGTGGCTGTACCATTTTACATTCCTACCAGCAGTGTATGAGGGTGCTGGTGGTTCTGCCTTCTCACCCACACTTTTGTTATTGTATGTCTTTTTTATTATGGCCATCCTATTGGATATGAAGTGATATTTCATAGTGGTTTTGATTTTCATTTCCTTAATAACCAATGATGTTGAGCATCTTTTCATGTACTTATTGGATCTTTGTGAGGAAATGTCCATTTAGCTCTCTCATCTTTTTTTCTTTTTTCTTTTTTTTTTTAGTGAGTCTCACTCTGTTGCCCAGGCAGGAGTGCAGTGGTGCAGTCATAGCTTGAGTAGCTAGGACTACAGGCTCCTGCCATCATGCCTGGCTAATTTTAAAACAATTTCTTGTAGAGATGGGGGTCGTAATAGACTGGTCTTGAATTCCAGGCCCCAAGCAATTTGCGTGCCTTGGCCTCCCAAAGTGTTGGGATTACAGGTATGAGGTACCACGCCTGTACTCTTCCATCGTTTAATTAGGTTATTTGTCTTTTTATTATTGAGTTGTAAGAGTTGTTTATATAGTCGAGATGCCTGACTTTTATCAGAAATATGACTTGCAGATCTTTTCTCCAATCCTGTAGGTTGTCTTTTTATTTTCTTGATGGTGCGTTTGATGCACAAAGTATTTTTTGATGAAGTCCAGTTTATTTATTTTGTCTCTTATTGCCATCCTTTTGGTGTTGTATTTAAGAAATGGTTAAGAAACTATTGCCTAGCCCAAGGTAATGAATACTCCTGTATTTTTTTTTTTTTTTTTTTTTGGCGAACTTTATAGTTTTAGCTCTTACAGCTACGACTTTGATCTCTTTTGGGTTAAGTTTTCTGTGTGATGTAAGGGGCCCAACTTCATTCTTTCACCTGTGGATATCCAGTTGTTCCAGCATCTTTGTTGAAATGATTATGCTTTCCTCATTGAGGAAATTAACCATAACTGTGTGGTTTATTTCTTGACTCTCTTTTCCATTGATCTATGTGTTTAGCATCAGTGTTTTTAAAACTCCATAGATGATTCCATGTGCAGTTGAGATTGAGAACCATCTGGCCAGAGTGGGGAGTTTGGCTGGTTTGACTGGGAGACAGTACAGTGCAAGGTTTTTGTAATACTTCACTATAGGTGTGCAAACCATCATTCTTCACTAAGCCAGTGTTCCCTAACCTTGCCCAATGAGAATTGCCAGGGATTCTTGTTAACAATAGATTTCTGGCCTCTATGAACTGGGGAGCACAGGGTCTGGTGGAGGGTAGGAAGGGATCAGCTTTGTGTGTGGCCTATGATTCTGGGTTCTTCCATATGGATATGGACACTTCGTACCAGTTGCAAATTCACCAGAACCTTCAGGAACCTGTGTATTTAATGAACTGTTCAGGTGTGTCTTATGATCAGGCTAGCTGAGGTGATGCTAGGTCTGCCAGGCAAGACCATTAGAAGCCTATGTACCTGCACTGCGGTTCATCCACAGAATTGCTCTTCCCAAGGTACTCTTGAAGTGATGCCATCACCCTGTGATGATGCCATTGTCCTTGTCGTGTTTACTGTGCACACTTCCCCCGCCACCTTATTTAATATTGCTTTCTGCCAAATTTGTACAAATACTGTCATACCCACAGTTCTTTCCCATCTGTGTTGTTTGCTTTGTTTACATTACATAGCACTTTTCAGGAATAATTAATTCATTTATCTTGTCTCTATCTACACCACTAGATTGAAATCCTCATGAGGGAAGGATTTTTATTTTTAATTTTTTTCATTTGAGTGCAATATTCCAAGCACCAACAACAGTGCCTAGCATACAGTATGCACTTGATAAATATTAAGTAAACGCAAAGGTATTATTAGAGAATAATAGAGACTTGTCTATTTCAGCATCAGTAGTCATTGTGCTTGTTTTGTATGTCATGGTGCTGTGAATCATGGAAATAGGTGTTTCTGTCTTTGTACAGGCCACTCAAAAATCATTGCCTAAGCCAGGTATGGTGGCACACCTGTAGTCCCAGGTACTCAGGAGGCTGAGGTGGAGGATTGCTTGAGTCCAGGAGTTTGAGGCCAGCTTGGGCAACATAGTGAGACCTCGTCTCTTTAAAAAAAAAAGAAAAAGTCATCACCATATTTATGTCCATTTTCTGCTAGGTCTGAACTAAATGACTTATGTGTCATGTGCTAACTTCTAACCTTTCCCCCCTCCCCGGTTTAATTTATCTTGCTGTATTGTGTGTGTCTCTGCAGACTATCTCAATCTTCTTTGGAAACTGGCTGGCTGAAAAGAAGTACTATTTAATCAGATTTGATGAGAAGTTCTTAACTTCAGCTCTCTAGGTCTGGCAAATTAAAACCTTGGATTCTAGATGGTAGAGGATAATTTTTTTTTTAATGAATTGCTTTTTATTTATTTATTTATTTATTTCCTTTTTAGGATAGAATTTTTGCGGCATTTGAAGAGCTTTTTCCAGATTATGTTTAAAATTGAAACTAAGCCATGTGGTGAAGAACTCAAGGGCGGGGATAAAGTGCTGATGACCTGTGTTGGCATTGGTTTCTCCAACCTTAGCAAGACCCTCAAGTGATAACCATCACAAGATAAGGCCCCAATGCCTCCAGACAAAGCAGACGCTGCCATGGACACCAATGGGACCAAGTCCAAATGGATTAATCCAGGACAGGATAGCCACATGCTTAATTTTCTGTGAAGAAATATCAATATACAAATAAAAGACATCTCTGTAGCATGTGGTTTCCAGCTGTTTCTCCAGTGGCGTTGCCATTGCCCAGGAGGCCCAGTCACCGTGAGAGCTCCCTTGCCTTACCTGGAGGAAGAATGTGCCTTCAGGCCACAGTCATGCTGCTAGAACAGTCTCATAGCTGCAGTTCAGCTGTGCTTCCTCAGCCTACTGTCATAGGCTTCCTTGGCCCTCTGTCATATGGCTGTTTTCCAAACTTGCGGAGTCTGTTACTGTTCTTTCTGCAAGGACTTATCTCCTTGAGCCTCAGTTTTTATTGTAGGGATTAAATGAGATAATATGAGTGGCAGCTCTTCATGAGTCCTGCAGTGCTATGCAAATGTCAGAAATTGGTATATTAGACTATTTATCTTTTGTCTTCTGAGTGGATTGCTGTCATGGACACAGACACTGATCTTCATCTGGTTAATTGGATGTATATATGAGGGATGGGTGACTGCAGGGGTCCAAGTAAAGTTATTGGGATGTTTTTTATATTCCAGGTGTGCTATACATTCCTGTTTTATTTTCACAATAGCTCTGTGATGTAAATGCTATCTCCATGAGAAAATTCTTAAAGGGTGTTTCGTTCCTTTGAAATGTATAATGTAAAGACATTAAATCTCCTCATTTAAGGATCTAAGTGTAATAGAGTCAGGGATTTTACCCTTTCAAGCTAATAAGTTAGATTATTACTTTTTTGTTGATGCTCCCAAAAGACATGAGGATCCTGGGTCAGAGATAAAGAACTTTGTTACTCAGCACAGCATGAGCTTCATGTCTACATTGGTTTCCCCTGCTCCCCAGGTCTCACAGTGGACATGGAGGGGCCCAGGTAGATGCTATGCATGTTACAAGTTTGCATCATAGCCAAAGAACTTGTATGTTTGGGGACTCCACCTCTTTCATGGCAAGTCTGTTGTTTCACATGCAGACATTACTTCATCCCTTAGGACTGCCTCCTGCAAACACAGTTTTGAGAAAGAACTCAGGTAAAAGCCTGCCCAACAAGAATATGCAGGAATACCCAGGATCCATGGCAGATTTCCCCTGCCAACTAATAGAGTCCACATTTGATATGTGCATAGGCTTAAAGTTTGTAGAAGGGGAAATATGTACTTCTTTCTACTAGAATTCCAAATGGTGTCCTCCCCCCGGGGGCGAACTTTGCCTCATCACTCCCTCACAGTACCTTTTTCTTTTTAAGTGAAAAGGGGCTAGAGAAAGACTGCTTTGATATCTAGGTGTGTGGGAGGATGTGGAGGTAGAGAGTTAACCTTGAGGAAGGCCAGGACATTCTGGACTATGACATTGTACTGAGAGCTTTACATACTGTATTGTTTATGTGCTCTTGGTATATAACAAGTGCTCACAAACTTAGTAGCTTAAAACAATACCTCTTTATCATTTCACAATTCTAAAGGTCAGATATCCAGGCAGGTGGATTCTCTGCTTAGAGTCTCATAAGGCTGATATCAGGGTGTCTGTCACCTGGGCTGGGCTCAGCTCTCATCTGAAGGCTCTGGGAAAGAATGTGCTTCCATTCAGGTTGTTAGCAGAATTCAGGGTTGTAGGACTGAAGTCACCTGTTTTCTTCCGATTTTTCTTGCTGGCTGTGAGCTGTGGGCAACTCTTAGCATATAGACAGCCACTGCCCATATTTCTGTTCACTTGGTCTCCCCTACCTTCAAGCTGGCAAGGGTGCATGGAATCCTGGTACTTTGAATTCACCTTCCTTTTGTGATACCAGCTAGAGAAAACATTGCTTAAAAATGACTCATAGCGGCCGGGCACGGTGGCTCAAGCCTGTAATCCCAGCACTTTGGGAGGCTGAGACGGGCGGATCACGAGGTCAGAAGATCGAGACCATCCTGGCTAACACGGTGAAACCCCGTCTCTACTAAAAAATGCAAAAAACTAGCCGGGCGAGGTGGTGGGCGCCTGTAGTCCCAGCTACTCGGGAGGCTGAGGCAGGAGAATGACGTAAACCTGGGAGGCGGAGCTTGCAGTGAGCTGAGATCGCGCCACTGCACTCCAGCCTGGGCGACAGTACGAGACTCCGTCTCAAAAAACAAACAGAAAAAAAAAAAAAAGACTCATAGCACAATAGTCCTACCTGGATTATCTCCCTATCTTAAGGTCAACTGACAACAGCAATACTAGATTTGTGTTTAAAAAACCAGGGGCTCGGAATCGTGGATTACCATCCCAGGATTTTGCCTGCCACACATACTGCAGTCCTACCTAGTGCCGCTGACGTTTGAACTCACATCTGCCCATATAGAGCTCAAATCCTGAACTAAGGGGCCACATTGCTTTTGGAATACCACATACCTGCTGTTCCTTGTACAAGCTCTGGAAATGGTGCTGTTGGTCAATGTAGGGTGGCACATAGAGGCCAGGCAAATCACTATAAGCAGTAGAGGAGATGTGTGCTACTGTCCGCTGCAAACCTGGAAACGTCGGGTGTGGTTCCAGCCCCGCATCTGGCAAAGCAGCTTCTGGAGTTGGAACATCTGGCAGGAGTGGTGATGGTATTGCCAAAAAGAGGACCAATTTAATATTTATTTAAATAGCTCACTCCCAGCCCCTTCTCAAATTCCCAAGAAAAGCAATGTACCATTCCTTCAGGCAGAAGTCATCCTTTGCTGTTTGCTGGGACATCTTAGATCAAATCTTTAGTCTCTGACAAATCTTTTAGTCTCTGCCTTTTTTCTAGCTTAGCTCCTGGTCGGTCCACTTACTTGCTGGGGTAGCTTGAAGAGAGAGATTCCAGTGTTTTGGGGCTTGGTTTTCTATCTTGGTCTGTTTGTTCCTTTCTGCTGATAGAGATAGACCATTCTGAGTTAACGGCAGCAGTTGTTCAATGGGACTGTGAGTTTTTTAGGCAGATAAACCGGTGAACTTGTTGGGGGTCATGGCAGAATCATTCTTTGCCTTGTCATCTACAAGGCCCTGCTTCTGTCTTTCAACACCCTTTAACTACATTTCATGCAAACTCCAGCCAGCCTCCATGATGATGATTTTACCATAGTGGTCAAAACAGTTGCTAAGGGGTGGGAGGAAGCCAGTGTATTGCAACATGACATATTGATTGGGAAAGAGCAACAGGAGGACCTGCTGAATTCCACATTGGCCTCACTGGGCAGCTAAGCCTCAGGGGTTTTGTTCTTTTTTAAAATAATTTCTTTTTTGAGTTGGGGTCTCACCCAGGCTAGAGTGCAGTGGCGCAGTCCTAGCTCACTGTAACCTCAAACTCCTGTGCTCAAGTGATCCTCCTGCCTCAGCCTCCCAAGTAGCTGGGACTGTAGGCATGAGCCACTGTACCCAGCTAATTAAAAATATTATTTAGAGATCGTGTCTCACTTTGTTGTCCAGGCTGGATTTTTTGTGTGTTTTTTTTTCCAATTTAATTTTAAGTTCTGGGATACCTGTGCAGGATGTGCAGGTTTGTTACATAGGTAAACATGTGCCATGGTGGTTTGCTGCACCTATCAACCCATCACCTAGGTATTAAGCCCAGGGTGCATTAGCTATTTATCCTGATGCTCTCCCTTCTGGGTTTTCTTTATTTTAAAAAATCATTTCCAAAAAATGGGAAAGGATAGCTAATCACAGACCCAAATTACAAAAACAAAAATTCAAGTTGTACCATGGTGCCTGTCCTCACACCAAACAGCAGAAGACGATGAGGTGGCCATTTCCTGTTAGGTCTTTGTGTTGGGAGGCTGCTAGGTGAGACCAATGCTGGCACTTAGTTTTAAGGCCACTGAGTAGAAGAGTTGAAGGTGCTAGAGGGAGGCAAAGGAAGTAGGCAGGATGGCGTACAAGAGGCTGGAAGCAGTTGATGAAATCAAAGGTAGATGGGGAAACTGGAGCACCAGGGAAACAGAATTTCCAAAGTTTCAGCAGTGCCTGAGGTGAGGGTGGAGGTCGGCTGGGGGAGGGGGAATCAGAGTGATAAGTGGATTTACTGGGCCTTTGTTCCAGGGTATGTGGAATAGAATGTGGGGTTCCGTTGACCTTCCCAGTTGGTAGTGTTGTAGACCTGGGGTGTACAGGTAGCAGTTTTAATCTGCAATGAGTGGGAATGCAGCACTGCAGGGCCTGTGCCCACCCAGGATCTCCATTGTCCCTTACCCGGCTCCAGAGTGGACAAGAAGTAGCTTGCACTTGGGTTTCCATGTTCAGATGGTGCTGGCCTGTTCTTTAGAAGTGACTGAAAGTTAATGGGATTGTCAGTAGGCAAGCTGGGCCTTTTTGTACTTTTCTTGGCCACATCTAAGAGGCCATTTGCGTGGAACACTTTATCAGTGGTTGGCATCTAATGAAGGCTGACCCATGTCACTGCTTTACTCCAGCAAATGAAAGCTGTCCGGTTGTCCCAGGCCTGGGCTGAGCACAGGCCTGGGGTCAGCACCTGTTTTAAAACATCCTAGATATTTCAGATATTCAAGTGCCTCTGAGGGCTCAGGACATTCTTTATTCTGTTTCCTCCTCATTCCCAGCCCTCTGAAGAGCCTGTGTCCAAAAATCCTCAGATTGCTTAATTTGTTAATTTATTTCTGCCACAATTTGGGACATTACATATTTCAAAGGATAGAGAAATCAGAGGCCAACTTAAAGACAACAGATAATGAACAAGCCTGGCTAAAAGATATGTGCCGCCGTATGTCTGTCCCCGAATACCCTGTTACCACGGCTGCGGTAGAGTGCTGGGGCTGCCGCCGGACTCCCTGGGAGCCATCTGGGCAACTGGTCTCCATCTTGGGAAAAAATGATGCCCCAAAGGTAAGGCCAGCTGCTGCTTCCTGCTACATCTGGGGATGTTGAACCATCCTGAAGTTCTTTGTAATCTTCAAGGAAGTATGTTAGTGTTTGAAATGGTACCTGGCTTCAGTTGTGGCAACCCAACCTTAGGCTGTTGTAGGTGCTGTGTGCAAGCACTTGGTTCCTGGGCCCTCCCACATGCTCCCCTCTTGGCCCTAAGCTCTGTTTTGACCACCCTGCTATTTACCCATTAGACAATGAAAGGCATCGTGCCTAAGATCTATAAGCTTTGAAAGACCTATGAAATGCCTGCAAGAAACCAGGAAAAATAATGCTGGCTATAAATTATGCAAAGAAAAGAGCAAGAAAAATATCCACAAAATGAAACACTATCTTCATTTTTTTCAGCATAATTGTTAAAATATTGAGAATAATATAGATGAGAATTTCTTTTTTCACAAGAATTTATGGTTTTAGTATATGTTCTGCCAAAATGAGCACGTCACAAGAATTTCTAAGTGCACGCAGTGGTTGCCAAGGAATCATTGCTAAGCACGTAAAATTAGTTGCTGATCACCAAGCCATTTAAAAGGCAAAATTATAAATAGTCTTTCAGAGATTTGGGATAGGGCTACGTTTTATTTTCTTTCCTTTCTTAAGTTTTTAAAAAATAGAGATAGGGTTTTGCTGTGTTCTCAAATTCCTGGGCTCAAATAATCTGCCCACCTCAGCTGCCCAAAGTGTTAGAATTACCGGCAGGAGCTACCACACCCAGCTGAGCTATGTTTTAATATGTGTGGTTCAATAACACTCTCATAAGACACCTAGAAAGTAAAACCCTCCAAGCCTGCCCCTCTCTTGGAGCCACCTCCTCAGTCTTAAAGCCTCAGCTGTTCCCGAGGAAACCCTCTATCCCCACAATACACCTGCTGCTACAAGTTCTCATAGATGCCTCTCCCCGTCCTTACCTTAGTAGTCACTGCACCCCGTCATTGCTTAATTTTCCACTCTCTTCACCTATGGTGGTAGGGGCCATCTTTTAAGATTTGGTGTGTCCATGATCTTAAATTTTTTAAGTCTCTATTAAAAATCAATTACATTATTCATGAGAGAAGTTTTTGGTTTCTTTTTTAAATACGTAAAAGAAAGCTGGCTGGCTTCTTGAATTTCAGTAGTGCATTGTGGAAATAACACAGGCTTAGGAATTACACCTATGTTTGAATCCCAACTGTGTTAGTAGCATTGTGCTGGCCCTCTGTCCTTCTGATCCTTAGTTTGCTCATCTGAAAATGGGAATTACCTTGTGCCTACTCTGGGATTGAGAAGATTTATTAAACGTGTGTTTGTGATTAGGATTCTTTTTAGTTGTTTGATCCTTGGTAAAGATTCAAAGCAGATTTCTGCATAACAGGTTATGCAGAATGAGTCACAGTGTTTATCTTTAACATCTAGTACTTGGATGTACTCGGCTAGAAGACCAGAGACAAGCTATAGCACCTACATGTGGGTTGAGGTCAAACTGTCCCATGACATACGTTACAAGAGGTAAAGAGAGGGCCTACAGGCATCTTAGTGAGTTCACCGTGTTCCAATGCGGAGTGCCAGGATCCATCTAGTTGGCACAGAGGAGAAAACCTAGCTGATCTGGCAGGTCCTGAAGCCACTGTGTACACCAAACCAAACTGAGTCATAAGGAACTCCATCCTTTCCTCTCCCACCAAGAAAGGAAAAGAATCGTAATTTCTAGTTGCCAATTCTGGAATTTTATGTGTCAGCCTACATTTCCTGTAGCCAGCCTGGGGCTGCACGAAACATTATGTAATAGAAAAAGTCAAACAAGCCTAAGGCTCTGGTCTTGGGTCTTCTGCCTAAGGCACACCTTTGAGCAAATCATTAAGGTTTTTGAACCTCAGTTTCTTCATTAGGATATGAATAAAACCTACTGCAAAAGACTATGAAGACTAAGCCTGTGTACTGTACAGGCCCTGGCAATACTAGGCATTGAAAAACTGTGAGTTGCCTCCTTGACTGATGGTAGAGCGAAAGATTAGGTTTCATGAGTTCAGAGATACAACAGGAATGTGGAGGTCAGTTTAACTTGGGTGAGTCCCGAGGCTTTGAATTGAATAGAATATAGTTGCAAATAAGAAATTGACTCAAACAGCAGAATTTATAGGCTTTTAAACTAAGTTCAGTAGCACATTTAGCTTCATGTAAAGCTGGATCCACGGGTTCAAACAATGTCATCAGAATTCAACTCTCAGGCCAACGCAGGAGGATCACTTCAGGCCAGGAGTTCAATAATTCAACTCTCTCTCATTTCTGCTTTCTGTTGTGTTGTCTTCCTTCTCCAGCAGGTATTATTTTTCATATGTTGGTTTTTTTGGCAACCCTTAAGTACTGGATAGAGATTCTCTACTCAATACTGAATCCTAGCTGTGTCAGTAGCATTGAGCTGGGCCTCCATCCTTCTCACCCTTAGTACTCTCATCTGAAAATGGGAAATATCTTACCCACCCTGGGGTTTATTGGGTAGTGATTCTATTCAATACTTTAAAAAAAAAAAAAAACTTTTAAAAAAGCTATCAGAATTGTGTCTCCCTCTGTTGAACACAGAGCACCCCAATTGACCAGATAGATCTGGGTCCTGTTCTCATCCCTGGGGTGGTAATGATGTCAGCCTCACCTAAATTGTATGGACCAAGAGGAAAGGAAGTGTTGATTCTCAAAGGGAAGTCTGAGTGCTTTTACAGAAGAGACAGTTGATACTGGATAGGCAGAAGGAGCAGTTGTCTGCTGTAGACTACATTGCCTAATTCCTTGAATATTCTCAGATAGATGCTCCACAATACTGCCTGCCCACCACCATCTTTCACCATCCAGAGTCTTCCAGCATTATGGTATAGAATTGAGTGAACAAGGATGAATTCGCCTTAACAAATGATGCCAAACAAAGGCAAGATCATTGGACTCAGAAGGCCAAAGTTATAATGGATGCTTGGCAAAGATTTGTTATATTAGCCAGTAGCATTCTTGGGCTAGAAGGGGGAGCAATACTCTGGATGGTAACCCAAAGGAAGAAGTGGCAATGACCAATTCCAGGTGTGGGAGCATCATGGGTGTTGTGGGCCAAGAGGAGGGGTCGGGGCACTGCGTAAAGAAAAATGTCAGTTGATGCTCTTGCTTTCTATCATGGTCCTGCCTTTTCTTTTATCCTTTTTTTTTTTTTTTCCCTAAGACAGAGTTTCACCAGAGACAACCTATGGCACCTGCATATGGGTTGAGGTCAAACTATCCCATGACATATGTTACAAGAGTTAAAGAGAGGGCCTACAGGCATCTCGGTGAGTTCACCATGTAGACATGCTGCCCAGGCTGGCGTGCAGTGGCGTGATCCTGGCTCACTGCAACCTCTGCCTCCCGGGTTCAAGTGATTCTCCTGCCTCAGCCTCCCAAGTAGCTGGGATTATAGGCTCCTGGCTAATTTTTGTATTTTTAGTAGAGATGGGGTTTCACCATGTTGGCCAAGCTGGTCTCGAACTCCTAACCTCAGGTGATCTGCCTGCCTTTCAGCCTCCCAAAGTGCTGGGATTACAGGTGTGAGCCACCACACCCGGCCATGGTTCTGCTTTTTCTAACCTCTGGAAAACAGATTCAGGATCTGGGGAGGAAGACCAGGATTTTTTGCCCATTGCCAAGAACATGAATTGATGGCAACAATGTCAAGAGCTACCTGTGGAAGAGCAATGAAGACATATTAAACCTGTGACTCCTCCAGTGGGCAGGAGTGTGAGAGGTGCTTCTCATTTTCAAATAATTTGCACTTTTTTTTTTTGTTTTTTTGGAGGCAGAGTCTCACTCTGTCACCCAGGCTGGAGTGCAGTGGCGCAATCTCGGCTAACTGCAACCTCTGCCTCCTGGGTTCCAGCAATTCTCTGCCTCAGCCTCCTGAGTAGCTGGGATTACAGGTGCCTGCCACCATGCCTGGCTAATTTTTTTGTATTTTTAGTAGAGTCAGGGTTTCACCATATTGGCCAGGCTGGTCTTGAACTCCTGAACTCAGGTGATCCACTTGCCTTGGCCTCCCAAAGTGCTGAGATTACAGGCATGAGCCACTGCGCCTGGCCCGCACTATTTTTTACGGCTATATGTACACACATATATATTTGTATATGTATACATGTTAGTTTATATTAAGAATCCCAGGTAGAACTCCAGTAATTTTCCATCAGCCTCAAAGCAAATAAAGATTAGGAATCCTGGCCGGGCGTGGTGGCTCATGCCTGTAATCCCAGCACTTTGGGAGGCCAAGGCAAGTGGATCACTTGAGGTCAGGAGTTCAAGACCAGCCTGGCCAACATGGTGAAACCCTGTCTCTACTAAAAAGACAAAAATCAGCCAGGCGTGGTGGCGAGTGCCTGTAGTCCCAGCTACTCAGGAGACTGAAGCAGGAGAACCACTTGAACCTGGGAGGTGAAGAGGTTACAGTGAGCTGAGATCACGACACTGCATTCCAGCCTGGGCAACAGTGAGACTCCTTCTCAAAAAAAGATTAGGAATCCTCTTTGTCTTACTCCTCTGTACCCTCAAAAATCAACAACAACCAAAAACTACATATGCAACTTACCTGTGGCAGAGGCCTCAGAAGAGGCCACAAAAGATGCCTCAGGAGACCTGCTGCAATGCTGGACAAGTGGCTTAGGCCCCTGCACATTACCCATTTTCCAGGGCTGGCGCCAGGATTCTGGGTGAGAGCACTGTGCTCCGCCTCCAAATTAGGGTCTCATTAGGTCCAGTGTAGTGCTTCCCAGAGGAGGTTCCATGATACACTAGCATCATGGGGTGCTTTCCCTGAAAAGGGCTTAATAGAGGTTTTGAAAATGCAACAGTCTCCATCACAGTGTACATTAACAGAGCACACACTACAAGAAGCCTTGCAACTGAAGCTTTGTTTTGCCTAGTACTGTTCAAACTCACATAACCATGGAACTCTCCCTACCCTGGAAGAAAGAGAGAGAGAAAGAGACTATTCGCATTATGTAGTGCTCTTAATCTGCAAATCACACTTTGGGTGTTCCTGGTTTGATAGGATTTATTGGTAAGTACAGAAAGTATAAGCTCTTGCATTCTTTTTTTTTTTTTTTTTTTTTTTTTTTTTTTTTTTTTTTTTGAGACAGTCTTGCTCTGTCAGGCTGGAGTACAGTGGCATGACCATAGCTCACTGCAGCCTCAACCTCTCCCAGGCTTAAGTGATGCTCTCACTTCAGCTTCCTGACCAGTAGCTGGGACCACAGGTGTGTACCACCACACCTGGCTAGTTTTTAAAAATCTTTTGTAGAGATGAGGTCTTGCTCTGTTGCCCAGGCTGGTCTCAAACTCCTTAGCTCACGTGATCCTCCTGCCTTGGCCTCCCAAAGTGCTGAAATTACAGGTGTAAGCCACTGCACACGGCCAACTCTTGCATTCTTGATTGGGGTATTTGTGAAAACCCAAGTAGTTGTCAGGAATCTAGGTGGAAAATCTAGACTCATGTCTAACCCTGGCCCCAGCCCTACAGCATTGAACACCCCCACACATGAGTTTCGGATCAGTGGCCATCAGCCCAACTGACTCTGTGCCATCTTCCCTTATTGTCGGGGCTTCTAGAAATTAGAGGGGCCAGGTATGTGGATAGGGTTGGATTCTGTGGTGTTTATATGATTATTACAATGTCCCCATTTTCTTGAGAGTTACACAGACTGTTGTTCTTTTCCTCTTAGCTCAGAGGCTCAATATGGCAGGAAAGCTCACTTTAGGTTCTCAGCAAGAAGTTGGAAGAGGTCAGGGAGAAATCCTTGGCGAGGAGGAACCAAGGAGATATGAAAGGTTTCTTGAAGTCCTGTGGTTAGGCCAAGCCTGAACCCTGAAACACCTAGATTTTTAGAGGATTCAGACCAGGACACCACCTGCTATCACTGAGATGCAAAGACATGGTCCTTGAAGCAATGGACCTGGTTGCTTGGAATAGGGAGAGAGCTTGAGCTTTTTAAATAGGCTTTTGAAAAGATACTCTTGTACTTAAGCCCCTGCTTGACCTGCTTCTCTGTTAATGGGCTCTCCAGAAAAGAGCTTGGCTAATACTCCCTCAGTGTCTTCTTCAAGGTGTAGAGTTAATGTCAGTGCTTTTAAAATCTGTTGAACCTGTGTGCCCAGGATAAACTTTTGCAGCTCTTGACAATCTGAGTGAGTCTATTTGTAGTCCCGAGTTTTGTCTTTGGGAGCATGGAAGGTGAGAGAGACCTTGAATCACCTGGACACCCACCTGAGAAGAAGAGTGAGAAAGGAAGTGGAAAACAACCTCAGTTGGAAGTAGTGTGTTCTGAGTACCTTTGTTAACAATGCTAAGAAAACAGCCTTGGCAAAGTAAGGGGTCCTGTAGGGAGAACAGGAGTGGGTTAGCTGCTCCAGTCCCTCGGGAACTGTCCTACTTGTCTGATCTGTTTGCTAGGGATCTGCGAGCCCCAAGAAGACTGAACACTTAACACATAATATGCTTTGTACATCTTGTGAGACTATCTTCCCAAATTTTAAGAACCATTGTTATGAATAATATACAAATGCATTTTAAAGCATCATTGAATTCATACTTATTTCATTGTGTACTTTTTGTTTGTCTGAGACAGGGTTGCACTCTGTTGCCCAGGCTGGAGTGCAGTGGCATGATCGCTGCTCACTGCATATTTGAATTCCTGGGCTCCAGCGATCCTCCTGCCTCAGCCTCCTGAGTAGCTAGGACTATAGGCATGTGCCACCACACTTGGCTAATTTTTTAATTTTTTGTAGAAATGGGGTCTCACTATGCTTCCCAGGCTGGTCTTGAATGCCTCACCTCAAGCAGCCCCCTCTCTTCTGCTTCCCAAGGTGCTAGGATTACAGGAATGAGCTACCATGCCTGGCCTGTATTTTCTCAATTAACAGATTCTCTTCTTCTTCTCTTCTTCTCTTCTCTTCTGAAACAAGTCTGTGAAAATTTTAGATGCTCAAAATTTGTGCTTTCTTGAAAAGGCTGTAATAAGTGTTATATTGTAAAATTGCTTGCCCCCGGTAGTCATCTCTGGTTGGTTACCTATCTTGGTTATGTAATTATTCTGAAAGGTTCTGGAAAGTTTGAACTTCTTGCCACAAACCTTGACTGTTTGCCTGCTTGGAGGGGAGGGTTAGAAGAGAGAAGAAGGGGTAAGACTGGAGGACAGCTCACTCATCACTCAGAGGGCTGAAGTTCCATTTAGCATCACTGATCTCCTAATACTAAAACATCCAAGCTGAGCCTCCCTGCTTTGATATAAAGTGCTGCCCCCTTCCCTCAGGATGTTTCCTCCACAAAGCAGCTGACTTCCAATGTGGCAAGAGCTCCTATTTTTCTTTCTTTTTTTTTTTTTTTTTTTTGAGACGGAGTCTTGCTCTGCATCCCAGGCTGGACTGCAGTGGCCGGATCTCAGCTCACTGCAAGCTCCGCCTCCCGGGTTTACGCCATTCTCCTGCCTCAGCCTCCGGAGTAGCTGGGACTACAGGCGCCCGCCACCTCGCCCGGCTAGTTTTTTGTATTTTTAGTAGAGACGGGGTTTCACCGTGTTAGCCAGGATGGTCTCGATCTCCTGACCTCGTGATCCGCCCGTCTCGGCCTCCCAAAGTGCTGGGATTACAGGCTTGAGCCACCGCGCCCGGCCTCCTATTTTTCTTGACTGACAATTGCCACTGCCTTACGGATTTCAGAACACTTCCATGAACATTGTCCCATTTCATCCTCACAGACACTTCTCAGTTTAGGTTTAAAGAAACTATCAGACTTACTTAAGATCACACAATTAGTGGAGAAATTGCAGCAAGAGCACAAAACTTTGGGTTTCAATAGCTCTGAACCATGACATATGAGTGTCTTTAGTAGGTCATACCTTAGTGCCTTTTCAAATGGGTATTATTTAAATGTTTGCTCAATATCTGTTTAAAGATGAGAGGATGAACACCTGTGAAAGAAGGGTAGAAAAGGAAGGTGTGGAGGCAGCACCCAGTTTTTCATGTTTTCCTCAGAAAGACCGAAGCCCAGCAGCTAACCATGGATGAATTATCTTTTATTATCCCTTAGAAATCATATTAGGAATTTTTTTTCTTGAGGGTAAGTGACTAAAAACAACTCAAACAGGCTTAAGCAAATGTATTGACTCATTTAAAGGAAAAGTCCAGGGATGTACCTCACTTCAGGCATAAACTGAGTCCAGGGGTTAGAATGATGTCACCAAGACTCATCACTTTTGATCTGTCCTCTAGTAGGGTCACCCCACTGATGGTAGCAAGAAGTCATCAGAAGTTCTTGGCTTGTATCCTATCCTTGCAGCAGCCCCAATTAAAAGAATCTTTCTGACAGTTCCCAAAAATGTCCCCCAAGGGTTGAATATCATGGGATTGATTTAGTTATTTGCCCAACTCTAAATCAGTCACTATAACCAGTAGTGGTTGGTCAGATTGGCCACATCTGGGTGCATGCCAGCTCCAAGAGCCCAGCACACATGGACCTTCTGTACCGCATGAGCTAAGAATAGGAGAGGCGGTCCCCAAGGAAAGTATGGCTTCTAGTGCCAAAAGACAAAAAAATGCATGCTGGGCAGCCCAAAGCAATGAATTTGTACTGAAGAAATGTTCCTCTAGCCCCAAACACCTGGCAGCTTACCAAAATACTACTTTAAACAACATTCCAGACACTCCCTCAGAATTCCAGTCAACACAATTTTCTCTATTCCACTGCATTATAGTTTGGTACCCTGGGCAGCTTCTCAGTTAGATCCCCTTTATTCCAACTCTGTCTTTGCCAAGTGAGGAAGTTGCAGTAGAGGGACTTGGCCCAAGTCACACCACAAGGATAAGGAGGAGTTCAGACCAGATCCTGTTCCCAGACCATTGGCTACTGAAACCAGGAAGCACTGCTGACCCTGCCACTTGGGCCAGCCCAGCAGCACAGCCTTGCTTGTCCCATGACCTAGCCAAGTTCTGTTAGGACCCAAGATTGGTATAGATTATAGCAACAAAAGATCTCCAGGTTCTGGAATTGGTCCATTTTGGCCATTGCTATGGTCTGAATATTCGTATCCTCCTCAGATTCATATGGTGAAATCCTAACCCTCAAGGTGATGGAATTAAGAGGTGGGGCTTTTGAGAGGTGATTAAGTGTGAAGAGCAGAATCTTCATGAATCAGATTAGTGTCCTTACAAGAGACACTTCCCCACTTTCTTTTCCACCTTGAGGACACAGCAAGAAAGCACTGCCTGCAAACCAGGAAATGGGTCCTCACTAGATACTAAATCTGCTGGCACCTTGATCTTGAACTTCCCATCCTCTAGAACTATGAGAAATAGGTTTCTGTTGTTTAGAAACCAGCCAGTCTATGGTCTTTTGTATAGCAGCCTGAACAGACTAAAGCCTTCTGAGGTAATCATACCCTATTTTAGGCTCTGCAGAGGATGCAGATTTAGGTAAAAGGATGTTCTTAAGAGTCTCTGAAAAAAAAAAAAAAAAGAGTCTCCGAAGAGTGATCATCTGGAAGGATACACACTGCGTCATTAATAGAAGTAGCATAGGCCTGTGAGATTGGGAAGCATACTTTCACTTTTTGCTTTATCTATTCTCTGTTGTTGGAATTATTTAGAGGCAGGTACTGAGCCACAGTGGGATATCTGGAAGAATCACACTTGTACCTGAACACAGAGTTTGAGATAGATGGGCAAAGTGTCTCTGATGAGGAGCTCAGGGGCAGGGTCGTTAGGGAGAAGACTCTGGACCCAAGCATAAGGCTACCACGTACCCAGAAAAATTAAGATCTTTATTTTTATTTTTTTGAGAAAATGTCTCACTCTGTCACCCAGGCTGGAGTGTAGTGGTGTGATCTCAGCCGACTGCAGCCTTGACCTCCTGGGCTCAAGTGATCCTCCCACCTCAGCCTCCTGAGTAGCTGGGACCCCAGGCATGAGCCACTACACTTGGCATTTTTTTTTTTTTGGAGACAGAGTCTCACTCTGTCACCCAAGCTGGAGTGCAGTGGCACGATCTCGGTTCACTGCAACTGTGGCTAATTTTTAAAAAATTATTGTGTTCAGGCTGGCCTTGTACTCCTGGGCTCAAGCAATCCTCCTGACTCAGCCTCCCAAAGTGCTGGGATTACAGGCATGAACCACTGTGCCCAGCCAAAAGTTAAGGTCTTTAAATGATGAGGACCTTTTCTTTCAGTGGCACTAACCCTAGTAGGGACTGTCACTTGCTACACTGATCCTAACACCATCAAGACTGTTGACTGGTGGATATGATGGTTACTGGCCTGGCCACTTCCCTTCTGGGCAATCTTACAAGGCATAGGAGAAAAACAGTCACTCAACTGGCCACACTTAGATTTTTTTTTTTTCGTCTACACCTCCTCAAAGGAACACACCTATATTTTGACCTAAAAGGGAAATGACCGGCTTATTGTCTAGGCTTCACTCCAAATGACTTTAGATTTAATCATCAAATCTGTCCTGAAATGATAGATTTGCCATTTTGAGGACATCTAGAAGAATAAAGTTATATCCTAAAGTCAACAGAGGGTTTCCTAAATTTTTATTAAAAAGGTTTCCTTTGTTAAAATGAGGATTTTGGTAGGGCGCAGTGACTCACGCCTGTAATCCCAGGACTTTTGGAGGCCGAGGCAGGTGGATCACTTGAGGTCAGGAGTTCAAGACCAGCCTGGCCAACATGGTGAAACCCCATCTCTACTAAAAATACAAAAATCAGCCAGGTGAGGTGGCGGGTGCCTGTAATCCCAGCTACTTGGGAGGCTGAGACAAGAGAATTGCTTCAGCCCAGGAGGCGGAGGTTGCAGTGAGATGAGATTGTGCCACTGCACTCCAGCCTGAGTGACAGAGCAAGACTCTGTTTAAAAACAATAAAATAATAAAATAAAATAAAATAAAATAAATAAAAGTGGATTTCACTTTTCCAGTTGGTTACTTTGAGGATGATGTTGTTCCTTTGCATGAGACTCCCTTTACGCCATTGACCTAAGAATACCTGGTGGCTCCAACTGTGCTTGGAACTCACCTTCTTGTTCCACTCTCCCTGCTGATTCCTTCCCAGAAAGGGCCTGATCCATCCCCACCTTGACGTCATCCCTTCTTCTCTTACACTAAGTGAAATCTCCAGTGACTGGCCTGGTAGTAGCCATGGATGTGTCTTTTTAATCATTAGTAAATCTAAGGACCCTGATAGTTCTGGGCCACTGAGTTTTTTCTTATAGAGTCTACAAGAAAGAAAGAGGTGGTGATGGGAGATAAAATAAACTCATCTTTTTCTTTCCTATTTCCCCTTATCCACATAAGCAAAACCTTTTAGAAAACTGAAAATGAGATGTACCTGGAATAAGATGGAACTCTAAACCTTCAAGGGATGGGCACTGGAAGGAGATGTCCAGAGGAGCAGGAAAGGGGCACAGGAGCGTGGAGGCAAGCTGCGGATGGGACAGTGCAGCTGGCTAGGAATATACTGCGTGTCCCCTTGGGGGCCTTTTGATTGCATTTCTATTACTCCCTCCCTCTGGCTCTCCAGTTCCCTCTTTACTCTCCTTTAAAGCTCTGCCCCAGCCTGGTTCCAAGATGAAAGACTGGGAACATGATGACCTTTTTCTCTTCTGCATTAAATTGATAGAAATGATAGCGAATATATTTTGTAAATCAATTAATGAATTGCAAACATGAAAACACAACAGGGAACTGTCTTGCTGGACCAGAAATAGCAAAGCATTCCTAAGAGAAGGATGCAGACAGGAAACCCAAAGTAAATCAGACTTGAAACCATAAGCCAGGCTGCTCCTGTGTCAAGAAACTGTCTAAGCCCAAGACTTACTCAGAAGAGCACCAAACAAGAATTACCAAACATCTGAGACAATAATACCATGGAAGAAAGACAAACAACTCAGCAAATGAAAGTCCTTCCTAAGGAGGCAGTGTGGGTGGGGAGGTGAGGGCTGAGCCATGCTCTCCCTTAAAGAATCCCGTGCGACCTGGGCATGCCCACTTCCCAGTAGACTGGCTTTTCCCAGCATGGTAACCAGTGGTGGTTGTGCTGAGCAAATGCTTCTGTGATGGGGGAGGTGCTGGCAGGGATGTATGCACACAAAGATGCTGTGGATAGTCTGGATTTCTTGCTAATGTGGGCTGCGGTGTTGGAGCCTTTGGTCCAGGATGCTTCTGGAAGAAGGGTCAGTCTTTGCAGCCCAAACGGTGGAGCTGAACTCCCAAGTTAACACTTGCAAATTCATTTATTGCCTACTAAGCAGTGGGCAGGTTGGCTATCCACTCTTTCTCATCTCTGTGTCTTTAAAGCCATGATTCTTGAGGGAGGGGAGGGAGGGGGAAGCATGCCTTCCAGAGTAAGAGTATCAGGGTCATTTATTCTCTCCCTCTGATCCCAGCAGCTATAAACTCCATCCTGCCCCTTCCTCAATTCTTATATGCTTTCTCTAGGGTATATGTGATGTCCACCCCCACTGAAGAGACATGTTTTGATATTCAGCTGGGCTGAGGTAGTTAAAAATTTAGAGAGCCACCATTTTTAGGTAAATGTGATTCTTTCCAATTTGTATAAATCACCTATCTGGTACAAACTATCTTCCTTATTCTGATGACCCAAATGCATCTCTCTCACCAGAGCTCTTTAACTGTTTCAGAATTACAGCCCAGCTTTCTCCCCATTGAAGACCCCACAGGAATGCGAAGCCTAAATGTCCAAAAGCAGAGCTCATTTCATCTTGCTTCCAGAGCTGATCCTCAGCCTACATTTGTTTTCTTGGTGGATGACAGCTGAATCCAGAAATCTTGGACTATTTATTTTATTTATTTATATAGAAGATGCAAGGTAAGATCTTGGAGTCCTCTTCTGCTCTACCCTCTCTTATTTCCCAAATTCTACAACCCCTTCCTCCACCGCCCTGCCCCCACCACACACACACCCTTTTTTTCAGAGATAGGGTCTTGCTTGGTTGCCCAGGCTGGAGTGCAGTGATGCAATCATGGCTTCTTGCAACCTCAACCTCCAGGCCTCAAGCAATTCTCCTGCCTCAGCCCCCTGAGTAACTAGGACTATAGGTGTGAGCCACCAGGTCTAATTTTAAAATTTTTAAAGAAATGGGGTCTCACTGTATTGTTTAGGTTGGTCTCAAACTCCTGGCTCCAAGCAGTCTTCCCACTTCAGCCTCCCAAAATGCTGGGTTTACAGATGTGAGCCACCATGCCTGGCTCCCACACCCTTTTCATCAGCCTCCAGTCATATTAATTCTAACTCCTTAGTAGTTCTCATCATTATCCCTTTTCTCCACATCCATGGACACTTAACCATGTCATTAATTTTGGCATCTACAGTCTCCTAATTGGTTTCTCTGACTCTAGTCTTGCTCCCTCCAATTCATTTTCCTCTCTGCTCTCCAGATCTATCTCAGTAAAACAAATCTTACCAGGCCACTTCCCTGTTAAAGTCTTCACTGTAAAGGGGAATAGGGAATTTGTATCAGAAGTTCTAAAAATCTTCATAGCCTTTGATGGGTATAATTTCCTTGCTAGAAGTTTATCCTAAGGAAATAATCAGATGTTTGGACAAAGGTTTGAGTACAAAGATGGTCACAGGAAAAATCTAACCATTTGATATTAGGAAATTTGTCAGACCACAGGACATTTATAAGATGAAATCTTATATAGCCATTCTATGTTGTGAGCTACAGAGAATTTAAAAATATGTTGAGGACAGCTTGGACCAGGTGGTGTCTTTGCTGATCCCCATGGTACTTTTGGCATATCTCCCTCAGGGCATCAGAGGACTTATCCCACTGTGTCTGCCTGTTCTTGGTTCTTCCCCACTGGGTTATAAGGTTCTGGAAGGGACTGTGTTGTATTTGTCTCTTTACCCCCACGTCCTGTAGCAATGCTGGCATACAGTATGGTGTGGGAGTGGCATGTCCTTAAGGATAATTCTGCTTCAAGATCTGACACACCCTTAAGTGGTATATCCAAAACTGAAATCAATGCTCCTCCCAACCCCCACCCCCCAAAAATCTCAGACCCAGAATTTTATTCCTCCCCTCCATGGCCATCTCCATGAAAGAATCATTTTTGGTGGCCTTGGAGGTACCAACCTTTCTCAGACTGGTGAAGAACATGGTGTGGTGTGATCCTATCCCAGAGCTCCTTAATCTTCCCTATACCCCAGCACCCAGATTTTAAAAAATAGGGCTCAGCCTGGGCTCTGAGGTGAGGGAAGAGGAAAGTGGGGACTAGCCAGGGCCCTGAGGTTGGGTGGGGTGTGGCGTGACATGGCAAGGGGTGGGAGTGGGCAGGAGAGACTGCCTGGGTGAGGCTCGCCTCAGATGGAGAAGCCTGACCTGGATCCACTTGCTGCCTGTAGGAGCTCAGTTGCCAAAACCTGTCTGGCCTAAAGACAGGCACAGTTTGATTTAATACTTGGTACTGACCTCACTTGAACATTAAATCAATAAATGCCAACTTAATGGAGCTGTTGCTGGGAAACTAAGGAGTATCAAGTATCCAGTATCTGCACGGAGGAGATTGTTTTGGTCTGTTTTGTTTTTCGAAAGCTGTAACTTGCTCCTTGGTGCCCTTTAGGTTATTCATTTTTGGTAGGAAAGTGGCTCCCACAGTCTCCTCTCCACCCACCCTTTGGAGAAGCTTGGAAATGCACTGAGCAGCTGCCCCCATGATAAGCTGAAGGGCCTGTCCTGTCCAGGTTGGCAGGTCTTCCCAACAGGCAGAGTGAGGAGTTTGTGAATGAGGGAGGAGACTATGGTGTCTCAGAAGGAAAACTCTAGAGGCAAAACACTTGAGTAACAATGACCAGTTCAACCTCTGGATCTCTCTTGCAGCTCGCTGAGACTATTTCCAGCTGAACTGTGTAGCTCTCAGTGTGGGTGCCTTTTATCCATCACTGGTGTCATGCCAGGTCATCTTCATCTTTTCTTAGCTAGCTGAGGACAGTCATCCAAGCTGGGGTCTCCTCTCCTGTGTGTCTCTCCTAGGGATGGAGTTGCCAGGTTTGTGCTTGTTTTTACTTCTTGTCCAGCCTTTCCTTCCCCTCCCTTTCCTGTTCCCTGGGTCGACCATAGCAGAGGTGGTGTTGGAGGAGGGTACTAGCTTTTGGGAAAAAGAGGACAACACGGCTGCCACAAACACTACCCAGACACGGGCTGGGAATGGGGCCTTGGATGCCAGCTGTTGGGTGCCTGCCTTGCAGCCAGCTCAGCCAAAGCATGTGGTTCTGATTGTCTCCTTTCTTCTGCTTCGCAGCCAGTCATAAATGCCATCTTCCTTGGATGTCTGAGTCCCTTGGAAACTGGGCTCTGAACTCGATTCCACTGGGGTTGACCATGGGCTATGCTATCAGAATTTCCACCTAGGCCTCCAGTTTCCTTAGAGCAAAAGGAAAACAAATTGTGAAACGGGAGTAGCAGAGTAGAAAGGTGGTCTAAGGACAGCTGTTCTGACCTGAGTAAAATTACATCCCTGATGGGAGGCAGGAAGTGCAGCACCTTCCACACCTGAAACCATCACTTAAATAGTGCTTCATGGTTTGGGGACTGTGACAGTTTCCTAGGTGCTATAACAGTGTACTATAAACTGGGCGGCTTAAAACAACAGAAATTTATCATCTTACAGTTCTGGAAGCCAGAAGTCCAAAATCAACTTGCTGGCAGTTGGTTCCTTCTGAGAGTTCTGAGGGAGAATCTTTTCCTTGCCTCTCTCTTAGCTTCTGGTAATCCCAGACATTCCTTGGCTTATAGATGCTTATAGATGTTCTTTGAATAGTAGATGCAATCTTCCATTTTCATATGGTGTTCTCCTTGGGTCTCTGTCTTCATGTCTCTCTTCTGTTGAAGATACCAATCATATTGAATTAGAAGTCCACCTACTCCAGTATGACCTCATCTTATCTAATTAAATCTTCAACAACCCTATTTCCAAATCATGTTACATTCTGAGGTTCTGGGGTTAGGATTTCAACATATCTTTTTTTGTAGGGGATATATAGTTCAACCCATAATGGAGATCAAAGGCTGAAGGATTTGCAGCAAGCAGATCCGGGTGTTATGTGGGTACCTTGGAAGCCCTGCCAAAACAGTGGTCTTGTTAATTCTACAGAGAAAGCCGTCTGAATTCCAAGATTTCATAAAACTGTATTTGTATGTATTGTATTGGTGAAGACTTCAGTGGCAAGTCATAGAAATTAACTTAAATCAGTTTAGGTTGCAAATGATGGAAACTCAATTCCAGCTGGTTTATACAAAGCATTAAAAAAAGAATTCGGCTGGGCGCAGTAGCTCACACCTATAATCCCAGCACTTTGGGAAGGTGATGCGGGTGGATCACTTGAGGTCAGGAGTTTGAGAACAGCCTGGCCAACATGGTGAAACTCCATTTCTACTAAAACTACAAAAATTAGTCGGGTGTGGTGGTGGGCACCTGTAATCCCAGCTACTCAGGAGGCTGAGGTAAGAGAATTGCTTGAACCCTGGAGGTGGAGGTTGCAGTAAGCCGAGATCGCACCACTGCACTCCAGTGTGGGCAAAAGAGTAAGACTCCATCTCAAAAAAAAAAAAAAAAAGAAAGAAAGAAATTCATTGTAATGAATTGTAATTCAAGTAATGACAAAAACCACAATTATTTTTGTACCAGCCTAATATAACCAGAAAAATCTGGGAATGGACCTAGTTTTAGGTAGAGTAGAATCTAAGGCTCAAATTATGTGTTCAGAAGTGTCTCTCCTCCCTCCTCCCTTCTTCCCTTCTTCTTTCTCTCTCCCACCCTTCCTCCCTCCCTTTTTTCTTCTCTCTGCTCTCTCTTTACCTGTCCTTCTCTTAGATTGGCTTGTTTCTGCTTGGTTTCATTCTGCAGGTAGGGTCTCTTCACAAAGAGGGCTTTAAAATGGTGCCTGAACATTCTGAAAACATCATCTCAGTTTAGCTACCCCAGCAGAATGAGAACTTCTCTTCCCAACTCCCTAGGTGAATCCTGGGGAAGACATTGATTGGCCTTGCTTGAGTCATGTGCCCGTACACAAACCAATCATTGTGGCCAGGGGGATAGGGTGCCTGATTGGCCAGTCTGGATCATGTACTCACCCTCTGGGAGCTATCCATGACAACTTGTCCTGCTAGATAGGACCTCTTGAAAATAGGTGAAAACCAAAGAAGGGGGAAACAAGTTACTAGACCAACACTATAGCTACTACAGTCCACTATATATTCCAGCTAGCTTAAAGAAAAGGGGGAATTTATCTTAAGGATACAGGGGGATCTTGTGGAATACAAGGGAAGGCATACAGTTGGGTCTTTGGAGAGAACTTGGAAGCTATCAGGACCCTGGCAGCTTCTTTCAGTCTAGATGCTTCATTCTCTCTCTCTGAAATCCTCATTTTTCTGCTTCTTAGTGTACCCAGTGGGAAAAAAGTGGTGTCTCTATAAACTCCTCGTTTTTATCTTCTTCATTCAAGCGACCAGCCTAATTTACATGTCCAAGGAAAGAAAGCTGATTGACCCAGCTTGAGTCAGATTTTCGCCCCCTAATCAATTGTGTTTGGTGTGCCTGGGGGAGGGGGCCATACAGCAGAAACATAACATACCCAGAGGAGAAGGATCCAATATGTGTCAGTTTTAATCTCCTGCAAGTGTAAAAGGTCCCTAGAATCATCCTAAGGATCATTTTATCCTAAGACTTTCATTTTGCAGATAAATGGAAGTCTCAAAAAGTTAAAGACTTTGAGATCTCACCCATACATACAGAGGCAAGACAATGACTTAGCTGTAACTAATGCCTGGGTCTCAGGATTTCCTTTCCAGCTCCTTCTACAACTCCATGTTTAGGCTTAATAATTTCCATGGCTCTTGTCTATAGAGAAAAGTAAAAAGCAAGTATAATCACACACAACACACCTATGCACACACATCCACACACACACACACACACAAACACACCCACCCCATCGGTGAACAGAAAACCTGTCTTGCTCCTTCATAGCCTTTGCTTCTGCTCTCCTTCTGTCTGAGTGGTCCTTCCACCTCTGACATCCAACCCTTGGCTTGGTTAATTCCTATACATCTTTTAAAGCTCAGCTCAGTTATGACTTGCTAAAAGAAGCTCTTCTGAAATCCCAAACTAGGTCAGCCCCTACCCTGTTTTGTGTTTTTCTAGTGTTTCTGGATTTTCCTTCTTTGGTCATTAAGTTACCAAGAATGAAAATTTGTGTAATTTATTCAGTAGGTGCCTCCTCCTGGGTTGCAAGAGCTACAGGCCCAAGACTGTGTAATATCCCTGTGTTGGGCACCATTCTTGCACATGGTAGGTGCTTGGTGAATATTTGTCAGGAAAACCAAAAAGAATGAAACATAAGAGAACAACAAGAAAAAGAGCCTTTACCTTTATACTTTCTCTTGGAGGAATATTTTGCTTCTTATTCTTGTGAATTCTGGGAGATTAGGAAAAAAACTTCTGAAATGAAGTTTATTTCAGAAGTAATTTTTATGGGAGAGCTTTCAGAATTCTTAGCCTCAGTAATGATAATGGCTAACATTTTGGAGCAGCTACTATCTGCCAGGCTTGGCAGTGCTAAGTGCCTTGCCCCTTTTAATCTTCACATGAACTCTCTGGAATAGGTACTATAGGTGCTGAGCCTGGCTCTTCAGAACAATAAGCATCCTGACAAATGACTGGTCCCTTGAAGACAGTACCAGGTCTCATTCTTTGCACCTGCGCGGAGACTAGCCAGAGGCTGAGGTGTGCTTAGTAAATGGAGATCATGGCTCAGAGGCCCTTGCAGGAACCTAGAACCTCACTCACTTCCTCTGGTTCCAGAGCAGGGGTTTGTAGAATCTGCAGGGAGACACTGGAGGGTGTTTTCATAGGAGACTGTAGTGGCCAAGCAGCTTTAAAAGGGCTAAGGGAATTTTCTGGGATGCTCTAAGCTTAGATGAGAGCTGGCTTTGCTTTGGGCCAAAAATCTGTGGGTGGTGGTCAGATCTGCTTCTATGTCCTTGTAAATAAAAAACCTTTGAAATGCACAACCACACAAAAAGCACCATTTATTTGAACTTTTTGAATCTGTTCTTACTAAGTGGGTACTTATGCTTGCCACCAGAAACTGATTGATTTCTTTCTAAACCCCTTGATATCTGTCTTAGTCTTTTATATATCTGTAACCATATGCAATACCATAAATTGAGTGGCTTATAAGCAATTGAAATTTCTCTTTCACGGTTCTGCAGGATGGAAGGTCCAAGATCAAGGCACTGGCAGATTTGGTGTCTGGTGAGGGCTCACTTCCTGGTTTTGTAGATGGAGCCTTCTTGCGGTGTCCTCCTCACATGGTAGAAGGGGTCAGGGGTTCTCTGGGCACCCCCCAGTTGTTTCTTTTAATAAGGATATTCACTAATCTTTTTCTGATGACTCTGCCCTATGACATAATTATCTCCCAAAGGCCCCACCTCCTAATACCACCACCTTGGGGATCAGGTGTCAACATCGGAATTTTGAGGGGATGCAAACATTGAGGCCATTGGATATCAGAGGTGGAAGGACCACTCAGACAGAGGGACAGCAGAAGCGAATGTTTCTGCTGTATCTAATGTCTCACATGATCCTTGCAGGAGCAGTCGCCTGAAGTGAGGGTAGCAAGTATCTGACAGGGCGCCCACAAAGGCAGACAAGGACTCTGAGAACCAACAGGACTTTTCTGGTCGTATTCTGAGGCTAAGACAAAAACTGCACCTGAGCCAGATCTCTCAGCCTGGCAGCTCCAGGACCCCTGGGCCCTGCCACTGGCCCATCTCAACTGCCAGGACCTAGAGCATCATCAAGCTGCAGGTTAAACAGGTTGGTTGGTTCTCACTTGACTGGACCTCTACAAGGACCTATGGTTGCACTTGTTGATACTTTCCCAAAGAGCCACAATACTGAGCAATGAGGGGAGGAACAGGTGTTAGTTCACTCATTAAGTCTTAAATGTTAACTGAGTACCTACTACATGCCAGGTGCTAAGCCAGGCACCCGAGATACAATGATGAACAAGACACGTAAATCTTACCCTCGTTGAGCTTACGCCATGTGAAAGAGAAGTACGAAATAATTACACATTATTATTTTTTTAGTTTTTGAGATGGAGTTTCACTTTTGTCCCCCAGGCTAGAGTGCAGTGATGTGACCTCAGGTCACTGCAACCTCCGCCTCCCAGGTTCAAGCGATTCTCCTGCCTTAGCCTCCCAAGTAGCTGGGATTACAGGCACCTGCCACCACACTTGGCTAATTTTTGTATTTTTAGTAGAGACGGGCTTTCACCCTGTTGGTCAGGCTGATCTTGAACTCCTGACCTCAAATGATCCACCCGCCTCGGCCTCCCAAAGTGTTGGGATTACAGGCGTGAGCCACGGCGCCTGGCAAATTACACATTATTCAAGTGTAATTGTGAAAGTGATTCTAAGGAAAAAGTACAGAGAGCTGTGGGAAAACATAATAGGAAATATTTGTCATTCTGTCACTATTGTCTATTAGGCTGTCACTGTTGTCATTGTCACCCCTACCCTCCCACAGAGAGTGGTTCCCATTTGCCAGAGCTCATTTATTGTCCTGAACGTCTGTGAAAAGATGACAAAGTAGTGTTGCCTTCTTTCCACTTCCCCAAGTCTCACATGAGCACCCCTAACTGGAGAACCAATTCACACCCACAAGCCTAGCTGCAAGGGGAACTGGGAAATGTATTCCCAGTTTTCCAACCTCTCCACCTGGGATATGAAATAGCCAATTTAGGCCAGGTGCAATGGCTCACGCTTATAAAACCAGCACTATGGGAAGCTGAGGAGGGAAGATTACTCAAGCCTGGGAGTTTGAGACCAGCCTGGACAACAGGGCGAGACCATCATCTCTACAAAAAGTACAAAAAAATTAGTGAGGCCTGTGGTCCCAGCTTCTCAGGAGACTGAGGCAGGAGGATTGCTTGAGATCGAGGCTGCAGTGAGCCATGATTGCACTACTGCACTCCAATCTGGGTGACAACAAGACCCTATCTCAAAAAAGGAGAGAGAGAGAGAGAGAGAGAGGAAAGAAAAAGAAAGAGAAGGAAGGAAGAAAGGAAGGAAGGAAGGAAGGGAGGGAGGGAAGAAAGAAAAAGAAAGAAAGAGAAAAAGAAAGAAATGAAAGAAGGAAAGAGAAAGAAAGAAAGAAAGAAAAGAAAGAAAGAAAGAAAGAAAGAAAGAAAGAAAGAAAGAAAGAAAGAAAGAAAGAAAGAAAGAAAGAAAGAAAGAGAGAGAAAGAAAAAGGAAGGAAGGAAGGAAAAGAAAAAAGAAATAAAAGAAAAAGATAGCCAATTTAAGTATCCAGCGCACACAGGGCAAGCCCAAATCTGTATGTTTTCTGCAATTTGTTTTTTAAATGGGGGTATAATTTTCATATAAAAATGCACAGATTTTAAGCATACAGTTTGACAAGTTTTGCAAATGCTCACGTAACTATATCCCAGTCAAGATACAAAACATTTCCATCATGCTAACAAGTTCCTTCCTGCCTCTTTCTAGTTAGTCTCTCCTGTCTCCTGCTCAGAGGTGATGTTCTGATTCTAGCAATTTGTTTTGTCTGATAATCACAAGTCAGTATTGCCTCTTCTAGGACTTTAAATAAATAAAACCATACAATATGTCCTCTTTTGTGTCTGACTCTTTTTGCTCAGACTACTAAGTCAGTCATGCTGTTACATGTATCAATAGTTCAGTCCTTAGCTGGGCATGGTGGTGCGCATCTGTGGTCCCAGCTACTTGGGAGGCTGAGGCAGGAGAATCGCTTGAACCCGGGAGGCGGAGGCTGCAGTGAGCTGAGATGGGGCCCCTGCACTCCAGCCTGGGTAATGGAGTGAGACTCAGTCTCAAGAAAAACAAAAAAAACAAAAAAAAACCAGTCCTTTTTTTAATGCTGAGTTGTACTCCATTGTATGAATATATCAAATCCTCTCACCAGCTGATAAATGTCCATATCATTTCCAGTTTGGGGCTACTATAAAAATAACTGCTTAAGTCTGTATTTTTTAAACAAACATCCAGCTAATTCTGATGCAGATGGACCACATGTTGAGAAACGCTGCTCTAACACAGAGAATTGGAGCATATTGCCCAAAGCCACATAATCAAGAAGGCTTTGACGCCAGACTTATCATTGGCAGTGGATTCAGGAGCCCATGCTCTTCCTACTTGGACAGTAGATCTCAGAAGGAGGGCCTTGAAGATAAGGCATATGTTTCAGTTGTCAATTGCTGCATGACAAAATTACCAAACTTTGGTTTCAACAACAATGATTTCTTACGATTCTGTCATCCTGGCTGGGTGGTTCTGTGGCAGGCCAGGTCTCACTAACAACTCTTTCAGTGCTGACTGAGTGGTTAAGTTAAATAGTAAAAGCCACTGGCCTTATACAAAGGCTAGGATGTAAAAAAAGTCCATCAAGAGTTTTGCCTAGGCCTTTTCTGGGCCTTAAGGCATGACAAAATAACAAAAGAATTCTTAAGAGGACCCATTTGGGATTAAACAAGTTTTATTGTGGGTCTGAAGAAACTCCCCAGATCTCCACAAACAAGTTTACTGGGGGTCTTAAGGAACTCCTTTAACCTCCGTGATTTAGCACGAGACAAGATAAGGGTAATCACCCCAGTATCTGGACCCATTTAGATTAGGTAGATTTACTGAGGCTCCAGAGGAAGGTCTTCAGGACTCAGATCATAGTTGTAGATTAAAAGAAGTTAATCACTTATGTCTTTAGATGAATGCACACTTACATGTAGACATATAGCTTAGAAGGTATATAAGCTCTGGAAAACTTTGTAATTTTGAGTTGGTCTGGAAATAATTTCCAGGCCTTCTCTCTGTAACTGGTTACAGAAGTAAAAGCTCTCTTCTTCCCCAGTTCATCTGTGTCTCATTATTGGGCCGCGAGAAATAGCAGCCCAACCCTCAGATTGGTCCAGGAACTGTTCTTTTGTTAGTCTTACCTGGACTGTCTCGTGCCACTATATTCAGCAGCCAGGTCCACTAGATGCTGGGTGGAGCGGGGATGGCTGGAGCAGCAGGACCTTTCTTTCCATGATCTTTCATTCTTAAGGAGTCTAGACCAGCCTTCCCTTCATGGCAGTGGCAGTATTCCAAGAAAAAGCTGCAATGCACAAGTGCTTTTCAAGCCTTCACTTGTGTCATGTTTGCTAATGCCTCCCTGGCCAAAACAAGTCATATGGCCAAGCTCAGTTTCAATGTGGGAAGCAACTATTCTAGGGAATGACATGATTCATTTGGTGCAGGATTCATTTGGAGCCATTGATGTAACAATCTACCATTGCTAGTAAGTTTACGTTTCAGAGGCAGTTGGTAACTGGAGGAGGCAGAGCTAGAGAGAGCCAGGGAATTAAGAGGATTAGAGAAAATTTTGGTGGAGCCAGAAAAGGTCAAAATGATCTATGTTTCCCCTAGTCATCTTTGAAGTAAGGACGTATTCCCTCTAGTCATCTTTGTGGCCCCCACAGCACTAGAGGGGTTTTACATATGGTAGGAGCTCAGGAAATATTTGTGAAGTTGAATCAAAGTGTCAATGATAAGTTGGGGGAGTTTAGGGCCTAGAGGAAGGATGGCTAAATGATAACACACTGAAAGGAGCAAGACCCCTTAAAGCATAGAAGGTTAAGTGCTAACAGAAAAAAAAAATTAAAACTGAAATGAAGAGAGACAGACAGGATATAAAATGTAAACAAATGTTTGCTTCACAATTAAACTGTGTGTTCACTCTTTCACCAATGTTTGTTTGCTAGATGCTATGCAAGGGACTAGAGCTGTGTTTCTCAAAATATAAGTCATCAGAACAATGTGAAATACTTAGGTAGAGGGTTAGAAATGCCTGGTGGAGAGATCCAGAAGTCATTGCCTGCCCCAGTCAGGGGCAACAGTTATGGTCAGTGCTCTAATCATCTCATCTTGCCCTTAGCAGTTCAGTGCAGGACAGAATTTCTGACTGCCAACCCCTGTATGTTCTCCCTAGGGGCTGTCCCTGGCTACGCCTGCTATAGAGGGAGCAGTCCTCAACCAAAGACTGACAGGAGTTGGTGGAGATTTTAAAACCAAGCCAATTATCCATTATAAATCTGGAAGCAAAGAGTGTTCGTTATCCTGCTTGGTCAAATACCAGTTCTGCTGAAAAATGCAAAAGGCTAGAGTCTTGCTCATTAAGGACCAAGTCTTTCCTTGTATTTCTGTAGCTGCCTGACAGATGGACTCCTGGCTTCAATCTTGTTTCCCTTCAACTTACTTTACTGCACTTCTGAGTGACCTTAGAATTGCAAATACATACTTTAAGCTTTGAGGATGGAGATGTTTCATATTCTCCATTGTATCTTCAGTACCTAGTAAGCACTCAGTAAATATTTATTCACTGGATATTATAAGAGACTCCCAACTCATGAACAGGTTATATCCTAAAATTTCTCATGTAAGGAGGTGATTTTGAATTTAGAATACATTTGACCATCACAATGATAGGTGGTTTTTAGCTTGTCAGGCTAGCTTACAAAAACCAAGTTCAAGCCAGTTACGGTGGCTCATGCCTGTAATCCCAGCACTTTGGGAGGCCGAGGTGGGAGGATCACCTGAGGTTGGGAGTTCGAGACCAGCCTGGTCAACATGGTGAAACCCTGTCTCTACTAAAAATGAAAAAATTAGCCGGGCGTGGTAACGCATGCCTGTAATCCCAGCTACTACTCAGGAGACTGAGGTGGGAGAATCACTTGAACTTGGATGGCGGAGGTTGCAGTGAGCTGAGATCGTGCCACAGCACTCCAGCCTGTGCAACACAGAGAGACTCTGTCTCAAAAAACAAAACCAAGTTCACCCATGATGTAGCCTAATCTAATCCCAGCTTTCCTGGTAGTCGTGAGTAGGAGACCATAAGGGGAGGGAGGGATGAAGAAGAAAAGGAAAAACAAAGCCATTGGGAATTGGATAATTGGTTAAATATTTCTGTTTTACACTTGTATTTTTGCACTTCTGTGTGCTCTTCTCTGCTCCTGTTCCCTACCATGCCTCATCTCCCACTGGAGCAAGCCTCCACCCCGACTCCAGGCTCCTCTTACCTTCCCCCCTCTGCCAATCACAACTCCTGTTCTCTGACTACAAATAAATTCAAGGATTAAGAGGAAGGTGGCCTGATTGAGCAAATTTACACTCCAGATGGATGTTTAACGGTTATTTAATCTTCCTAGAGATATTTCCAATTTTCCAGATTAGTTTAGATTAAATGAATCTCTAGTTAGTGGAATTTACTGTAACAAGATAAAATGGAAAAAAATGTGATGAGAGATATTTTAGGGCAAGTACTCTCTGATTCTAACTTTTTTTTTTCAGATTCCCCCCCGAGATTAATAATCTAGATTATTCTGGATTTTTATAACTTTTGGGGTTCTTTAAAGATCCCTCCCTGCTTCTTTTTTTTTTTTCCCACGATTACCCCCATAAGCCTGGTTGAGAAGGGGCTGAGTGAGCACAGCCATAGCGCAGGCCTACAGAGTACGCCCTTCATTGACTTTCCTGATTTGCCTCAGCAAGTGTGCACCTTTAACCTGACCCTGCCTTTGGCGACACTTGAACCAAGCCCAACACCAAAATGTGGTCAGCACTCAAAAAACAAGAACCAGGAAAATTCAAGGGATTTTCTCACTGGACAGTCTGGGGATTTCCAATCCAACATTTGTATTCTCTTTAATTATATGTTATTCAAGTGCATATAATTCATCTACCACAAAGAACTCTAGCCAGGGGATTTCTGCTTCTGCAGCTGTAGGAAAGAAATTGGATTAGAAAAGATTAAAGTGATCCTTGCCCAAGGTCACACAGCTAGTTAGAAGAGAGCTCATCTCCTGGTTCCAAATCCTATGTACTTTTGATAAAAACTTAATGCTTCATATTATTTAAAATATAAGGTTTGGTCAAATAAGCTTGAAGATTAGCTTTTCCCTCTTGAGTCAGAGGAAAATAATAAATCTATTTCTGCAGTATTCTTCTATTGGCCTGAGCTAGCATTTCTGAAAGTATGTTGTTCCACTGAATACTATTTTTAAAATCAGCCAGGCACAGTGGCTCATTCCTGTAATCCTAGCACTTTGGGAAGCCAAGGTGGGAGGATCAGTTGAGTCCAGGAGTCTGAGACCAGCCTGGTCAACATAAGGTGACCCCTGTTGCTAAAAAAAAAAAAAAAAAAAAAAAAAATTAGCCAAGTGTGGAGCCTTGTGCCTATAGTCTCAGCTACTCGGGAGGCTGAGGCGGTGGAGGCTGCAGTGAGCCATAACCACATCCTGCACTCCAGCCTGGGCCACAGAGTTAGACCTTGTCTTTTAAAGAAAACGAAGAAAAACAGTTTCAAACACAAAAGTCTACTCTCTGCCATCTTGGGGACTTACAGTGCACATTAACATAGTAAAGTTTCCAGGAAGTCCTGCAACAATAATTTCATAAAGTTTGTTGAACTTGGCAATCTCCAAACTTACTTGGTCAAGAGTTATCTCCCTTCCTCCTTCCCTACCCCCCTCTCTTCCTTCCCTCTCTCCTTTTCATGAAACATCATTACCAAGTAATACACTTTGGGAAATATTGCATTAAGGTAAACCAAATTGAACATCAATCTATAGTAGGCCCACAATTTTCTCGTAAGATTAAGAACTTTCTTATTGTTTTAGCTGTGTTCTCTACTTTGGACATTATTACTAAATGTTAATATTAAGGTATATTTAGTTAATTTGTATCTTTGGGAAGGCTTTGATTTAATTTAGATCACCCATATGACATCCTTTCATGGGTGATCTAAGTTAAATCAAAGCAGTGAAGGCATCATCATGCTTTGGTGTGTGGGGAGCAGGTACACAGATCTCAGTTGCACACAAGGGAAACCAGCAGATGGGATATGTTTATGTTGCTTTATAGTAAATCCAAAAATTCAGTAGTTGAAGTCCTCCAACTTTAAATCAACACTCTTTAGAAAAATAGAATCAAAGGACAATACAATGTATTATTCACAATGTTTGCAAAGAATTCAAAATTTCTAGGCATACAAATAAATGGAAAAATGTGATTTCATACTCAAGGAAATAGAGAATCAATGCAGACCAACCTCAAGATGACTCAGATGTTGGATTTAACAGAAAAAGATTGTAAAGATAAAGGTTTCAGCAAATAAAGATTTTGTAAGAATTATAACAATTCATGGAGGTAAATAAATAAATATATATGCTCATCACAAAAGAACAAACAAAATCTCAGCAGAAAAGTAGAGATTATAGAATAGAACAAGATGGAGATTTAAGAACTAAAACATACAATATCTTAAAGAAAAATTTACTGGAGATCATAACAGCAGAATAGGTATGGCAAAACATGACTGGATATGGTGGTTCATGCGTAGTCTCAGCACTTTCAGAGGCTGAGACGGGTGGATTGTCTGAACCCAGGAGATCAAGGTGGCAGTGAGCTATGATTGTATCACTGAACTCTAGCCTGGTGACAGAGCAAGACCCTGTCTCTTAAAAATAAATAAAATAAAATAAAATAAAATAAAATAAAATAAAATAAAATAAAATAAACACAGTCACAGGAACCAGTGCAGCAATATCAAAAGGTCTAACATATGTGTAATTGGAGTTCCAGGATAGTAAAGAGAAAATGGGGCATAAAATTTATTTAAAGAAATAAGTGGCCAAAGTGTTTCCCAATTTGCTAAAAGACATATATTTACAGATTCAAGATGAACCTTAATCAGGGGAAATACAAAGAAAACCACGTCTAGATACATCATAGTCAAACTTCTGAATATGAAAAATAAAGAAAAAATATTGAAAGCATCCGGAGGAAAATAACACATCACACATAAGCAAAAAATGATTCAAATGACTGTGAACATCTCGTCAGAAATGTTCCAAGATGAAGATTTAATACATATGACAATGATATTATTAAGGATAAGGGGGAGGTGAGTAGACATATCAACCTACGAGAGTCATACATTTTATATAAAGTAAAGTAGTGTGATGTTAACTAAATAGTTAAGAGAATTTCAGGATGTATATTCCTGAGCAATCACTAGGAAAAGATACAAAGAGGTATAGGTAAAATGTCAATAGATGAATTGAAAATCTTAAAAACTATTCAATTAACAAAAAAGAGGGCAAGAATGGAGGAAAAGAGGTACGACAAGTAGGGCAAACAGAAAATAAATAGTAATATTCATACAATGGAATGCTACTTAGCAATAAAAGGAAAGAGCAACTGATCCATGCACCCAGAGGAATGACTCTCAAGAACCTTAGGCTGAGTGGAGAAATCCAGATGCAAGAGGGTAAATACTGTGATTGCATTTTTTATGAAATTTTAGAACAGTCTAAACCAATCTATAGTGAAAAATCCTCACAACAGTGGTTGCCTCTTGAGTGTTGAGGAGTGAGTTTATTGGGAAAAGACTGTCATAAAAGAGTTTTCTAAGGTAATGGTCATATTCTGTATTACAAGAGGAATTTGGGTTACACAAGTGTATGCATTTGCAAAACTCATCAAATTGTATACTTAAGTTATATACATTTTATTGTATGTAAATTTTACTTCAAAAAAGGAGCTATAAACAAATATTAGACTCTAGTTGAGGATATGCATGCTGAAGTGTTTAGGGGTGAAATGTACTCATTTTTGCAACTTACTCTGAAATCCATGAATAAATAAGAATGATTGATATGAGACGTGATAAAGCAAATATAATAAAACATTAATTATAGGGTCTAGATGTTGGGCAGATGAACATAAACTCTACAGTTCTTTGAACTTTTCTGTTTTCTTGAATTTTTTTAAACAATAAAATGTTGGGAAAAATTAACAGACCCCAAACTGAACTCATTATCACTTCCTACTCCCTTTAAGTCTACTCTTACGCTACTACTATTTGTTTCATTAAACAGCACCAGATTTTACCTAGTTGTACAAGTCACAAACCTGACGCTTGTTCTTTGTTGCTCTTTCCCTCATTCTTCAGATGCAAATTATCACCAAATATCATAGATTGCATTTCCTACCCTTTTTTTTAGTCAGTGCACTTCTTCCATCATAGCTACCAATCTAGTCCATGCCATCATCATCTGTCACACTGACTACTGTATGAACTTCCTAATGTGGCTTACATCATCAGCTATGGCCCCTTTCTATTCCTTGTCAGAATAATCTTTTTAAAATGCAAATATGTTATCTCATTCCCGCTTAAAAATTTTCTAGGCTATCCCACTGCCATTAGGATAAATCTCCAAAGCCTTCATGTGGCTTAGGAGACACTTGCCTATCTCTTGACTATCAGCTTCATTTAAATCCATTTTCTACTTCATTATCTCAGCCCCAGCTCTGTTGGACTAATTTGAATCCTGCTATGTCTGACACACATGCTATTTCCTCTGCTTGGAATATTCTTCACCTTCAATTTTCTCTGTCTTCCTCATTCTTCATGTTTCAAATCCTTCCTCATTATTCATATTTCAATTTAAATGGATCTTCCTAGGAAAGCTTAGATCTCCTTCCTATGGTATGAAGTACTCTTTCACAGCACTTATTACATCACCATTATTCACTATACTCTCAGAACTTAGCACAGTAGGCTGGCACATGATATATGCTCCAGAGATATTTGTGCTATGGGTGGTCGAATGGGAGAGGGTATATCATTATACGATGTTGACTTAGATGACTAGTTTGGGAAAATGAGGGCATGTTTTCATATACTTGTGGGGATATGCATCAGTATGTTTTGGATTATAAACATCAGACACCAGAATCAAACTGGTAAACAATGAGATTCATATGGGGAGATATCTAGCAGCAGGGTAGACTTCAGGTACAGTGTGATCAGGGCTTTCACTCCATTCCTCCTCAATTGTCTTGGCTCTTCCCTTCTCATATGTTTTATTGTCAGACTGGTTTCCCTTGTGGTTTCGAGATGAATGCCAGCAGCAACTGCAGCTTCTTTTCATATATTTCAGGTAAAAGACCCTTGTTTCTCATTAGTCTCTCTTAAAGTCAAGAAAGAACTTTCCTAAAAGTCTTCAGCAGCCATCTCCTTGTGTCTTATTGGCTGCCATTAAATCATATACTAATTCCTGAACCAATCACTGGTTGGCTTATGCTAATCAGTCTGCCTCTGGGATCAGCTTCCTTCAGTTGAAGATGCTTCAGGAAGAAAGTGTAGATACCTGAACAAAACTAAGGTTCTGTTAGTAAGGATGAAGGGGAGAATGGATTCTGGAAAGACAACCAGCAATATCCACCTCTGTGTATTATTTTCCAACAGTAGCTTCTGAGAAATTGCCTTGCTTTTTTTCTTCTAGATATTTGATACTTTGCTTTGGTGACTGAGATTATATTTGACTCTGTGTTGACCACTGAAAAAATAAATTTGTGGCCTATTCATAGAAACTGCACAGAGCCCTGTGGTAAGTGTTTTTAGATTAGCTTCATTTCTGCCTCCTATTTATACTCCTACTCATTTTTTTTGCATCATTTAAAAATTTTAATTTTTTTCTCTATAATTCAATTTAATTACTCAAATTTGTTTTATTATCCAGAAGATTTTTAATAGTACCTACAATTTCATAACATAGTATTCAAAATATTGAGGATACAACAGAAAATTACCTAACATATTTTTAAAAAATTAGCAACCCTCAAAGAAACATTCATGATACTATTGTGTGAATGATTTTACTTGACTCAGAACACACATATAATTGAATATTTTGGGACTTTGATATCCTAAAATCTAAATCATACAATAATGCTTATTGAATGCCTAGTCTGCCAAGAATTGCATATGTTTCATCAGATTTATCATCATTTTCCTTGTAAGTTTTTACTTTTTCAAGTTGTTACTCTTTTTGAAGGCTGGTACATACTTTCTTAAGCTTCTGCCTTTGCCTCATAGAGAACATCTGACACAGAATGGCAGTTCTAAGCTTATTAAGTTTGTCAGTGTTCAGGATATAGAAGTCTGTCATTAAATTCTTAGCAGGATACTGTACAAAAAGGAGGGCCTCAATCCTACTGATCAAGTGTGCTGGTTGCTTATATCTTTTGGAGGAACATTTCCTGACTTAACATTTTGTGCTGTCAAAGTCAGTATTACTTAACTTACTACTTTAGCATGGTGTTCCTTCCTGATCCCCTTTCTCTCCTCCTCAAACTCCACCAAAATAGGTACATACAGTTACTTAGTGTATGTGGGGCTCCTGTAGTCCCTTCAGTCTACCAGAAACTTCTTGCTCTAAACACAGATTCATTTTTTCTTCTTTGCCTTGGTCACTGGTGCTCTTTTACAAAAGTCAAAGGGTGTAATGTCCCTGTGCTCATTCCTTTGTCTTTTTTTTTTTTAATTATACTTTAAGTTCTGGGGTACATGTGCAGAACGTGCAGGTTTGTTACATAGGTATACACATGCCTGGTTTGCTGCACCCATCAACCCGTCATCTACATTAGGTATTTTTCCTAATACTATCCCTCCCCTGGTCCCCCAACCCCTAACAAACCTGGGTGTGTGATGTTCCCCTTCCTGTGTCCATGTGTTCTCTCATTATTCAACTCCCACTTATGAGTGAGAACATGCAGTGTTTGGTTTTCTGTTCTTGTGTTAGTTTGCTGAGAATGATGGTTCCCAGCTTCACCCATGTCCCTACAAAGGACACGAACTCATCCTTTTTTATGGCTGCATAGTATTCCATGGTGTATATATGCTACGTTTTCTTAATTCAGTCTATCATTGATGGGCATTTGGGTTGGTTCCAAGTCTTTGCTATTGTGAACAATGCCACAATAAACATACGTGTGCATGTGTCTTTATAGTAGAATGATTTATAATCCTTTGGGTATATACCCAGTAATGGGATTGCTGGGTCAAATGGTATTTCTGGTTCTAGATCCGTGAGGAATTGCCACACTGTCTTCCACAATGGTTGGACTAATTTACACTCCCACCAACAGTGTAAAAGCATTCCTGTTTCTCTACATCCACTCCAGCATCTGTTGTTTCCTGACTTTTTTATGGTCACCATTCTAACTGGTGTGAGATGGTATTTCATTGTGGTTTTGATTTGCATTTCTCTAATGACCAGTCTTGATGAGCTTTTTTTTTTGTTTGTTGACTGCATAAATGTCTTTTTTTGAGAAGTGTCTGTTCATATCCTTTGCCCACTTTTTGATGGGGTTGTTTTTTTCTTGTAAATTTGTTTAAGTTATTTGAAGATTCTGGATATTAGCCCTTTGTCAGATGGATAGATTGCAAAAATTTTGTCCCATTCTGTAGGTTGTCTGTTCACTCTGATGATAGTTTCATTTCCTGTGCAGAAGCTCTTTAGTTTAATTAGATCCCATTTGTCAATTTTGGCTTTTGTTGCCATTGCTTTTGGTGTTTTAGTCATGAAGTCTTTGCCCATGCCTATGTCCTGAATGGTATTGCCTAGGTTTTCTTCTAGGGTTGCTATGGTTTTAGGTCTTACGTTTAAGTCTTTAATCCATCTTGAGTTAATTTTTGTATAAGGTATAAGAAAGGGGTCCAGTTTCAGTTTTTTGTATATGGCTAGCCAGTTTTCCCAACACCATTTATTAAATAGAGAATCCTTTCCCCATTGTTTGTTTTTGTCAGGTTTATCAAAGATCAGATGGTTGTAAATGTGTGGTGTTATTTCTGAGGCCTATGTTCTGTTCTATTGGTCTATATATCTGTTTTGGTACCAGTACCATGCTGTTTTTGTTACTGTAGCCTTGTAGTGTAGTTTGAAGTCAGGTAGCATGATGTCTCCAGCTTTGTTCATTTTGCATAGGATTGTCTTGGCTATGTGGGCTCTTTTTTGGTTCCACATGAAATTTAAAGTAGTTTTTTCCAATTCTGAAGAAAGTCAAAGATAGCTTGATGGGGATAACATTGAATCTATAAATTACTTTGGAGAGTATGACCGTTTTCATAATATTGATTCTTCCTATCCATGAGCATTGAATGTTTTTCCATTTGTTTGTGTCTTCTCTTATTTCCTTGAGCAGTGGTTTATAGTTCTCCTTGAAGAGGTCCTTCACATCCCTTGTAAGTTGGATACCTAGGTATTTTATTCTCTTTGTAACAATTGTGAATGGGAGTTAACTCATGATTTGGCTCTCTGTTTGTCTGTTATTAGTGTATAGGAATGCTTATGAATTTTGCACACTGATTTTGTATCCTGAGACTTTGCTGAAGTTGCTGGTCAGCTTACGGAGATTTTGGGCTGAGACGATGGGGTTTTCTATATATACAGTCATGTCATCTGCAAACAGAGACAATTTGACTTCCTCTCTTCCTGTTTGAATACACTTTATTTCTTTCTCTTGTCTGATTGTCCTGGCTAGAACTTCCAATACTATGTTGAATAGGAACGGTGAGAGAGGGCATCCTCGTCTTGTGCCGGTTTTCAAAGGGAACGCTTCCAGTTTTTGCCCATTCGGTATGATATTGGCTGTGGGTTTGTCATAAATAGCTTTTATTATTTTGAGGTACCCTCCATCAATACCTAGTTTATTGAGCGTTTTTGGTTTGAAGAGATGTTGAATTTTATCAAAGGCCTTTTCTGCATCTATTGAGATAATCACGTGTTTTTTGTCATTGGTTCTGTTTATGTGATGGATTATGTTTATTGATTTGCATATGTTGAACTAGCCTTGCATACCGTGGATGAAGCTGACTTGATCGTGGTGGATATGCATTCTGATGTGCTGCTGGATTCGGTTTGTCAGTATTTTATTGTGGATTTCTGCATCAATGTTTATCAGGGATATTGGCCTAAAATTCTCTTTTTTTTATTGTGTCTCTGCCGGGTTTTGGTATCAGGATAATGCTGGCCTCATAAAACGAGTTAGGGAGGATTCCCTCTTTTTCTGTTGTTTGGAATAGTTTCAGAAGGAATGGTACCAGCTCCTCTGTGTACCTCTGGTAGAATTCGACTGTGAATCCGTCTGGTCCTGGACTTTTTTGGTTGGTAGGCTATTACTTACTGCTTCAATTTCAGAACTTCTTATTGGTCTATTCAGGGATTCAAATTCTTCCTGGTTTAGACTTGGGAGGGTGTATGTGTCCAGGAATTTGTCCATTTCTTCTAGATTTTCTAGTTTATTTGCATAGAGGTGTTTATAGTATTCTCTGTTGGTAGTTTGTATTTCTGTGGGGTCAGTGGTGATATCCCCTTTATCATTTTTTATTGCGTCTATTTGATTCTTCTCTCTGTTCTTCTTAATTAGTCTTGCTAGCAGTCTATCAATTTTGTTGGTCTTTTCAAAAAACCAGATCCTGGATTCATTGATTTTTTTGAAGAGTTTTTTTTGTGTGTCTCTATCTCCTTCAGTTCTGCTCTGATCTTAGTTATTTCTTGCCTTCTGCTAGCTTTTGAATGTGTTTGTTCTTGCTTCTCTAGTTCTTTTAATTGTGATGTTAGGGTGTTGATTTTAGATCTTTCCTGCTTTCTCCTGTGGGCATTTAGTGCTATAAATTTCCCTCTACACACTGCTTTAAATGTGTCCCAGAGATTCTAGTACATTGTATCTTTGTTGTCTTTGGTTTCAAAGAACTTATTTATTTCTGCCTTAATTTCATTATTTATCCAGTAGTCATTCAAGAACAGGTTGTTCAGTTTCCACGTAGTTGTGCAGTTTTGAATGTGTTTCTTGATTTTGAGTTCTAATTTGATTGCACTGTGGTCTGAGAGACTGTTTGTTATGATTTCCATTCTTTTGCATTTGCTGAGGAGTGTTTTACTTCCAATTATGTGGTCAATTTTAGAATAAGTGCGATGTGGTGCTGAGAAGAATGTATATTCTGATGATTTGGGGTGGAGAGTTCTGTAGATGTCTATTAGGTCCACTTGGTCCAGAGCTGAGTTCAAGTCCTGAACATCCTTGTTAATTTTCTGTCTTTTTGATCTAATATTGACAGTGGGGTGTTAAAGTCTCCCACTATTATTGTGTGGGAGTCTAAGTCTCTTTGTAGGTCTCTGAGAACTTGCTTTATGAATCTGGGTGCTCCTGTATTGGGTGCATGTGTATTTAGGATAGTTAGCTCTGCTTGTTGAATTGATCTCTTTACCATTATGTAATGGCCTTCTTTGTCTCTTTTGATCTTTGTTGGTTTAAAGTCTGTTTTATCAGAGACTATGACTGCAACTCCTACTTTTTCTTTGCTTTCCATTTACTTGGTAAATAATCCTCTATCCCTTTATTTTGAGCCCATGTGTGTCTTTGCACATGAGATGGGTCTCCTGAATACAGCACACCAATGGGTCTCAACTCTTTATCCAATTTGCCAGTCCGTGTCTTTTAATTGGGGCTTTTAGCCCATTTACATTGAAGGTTAATATTGTTATGTGTGAATTTGATCCTGTCATTATTATGCCAACTTGTTTTTTTGCCCATTAGTTGATGCAGTTTCTTCATAGTGTCAATGGTCTTTACAATTTGGCATGTTTTTGCAGTGGCTTGTCTCTGTTGTTTCTTTCCATGTTTAGAGCTTCCTTCAGGAGGTCTTGTAAGGCAGGCCTGGTGGTGACAAAGTCTCTCAGCATTTGCTTGTCTGTAAAGGATTTTATTTCTCCTTCACTTATGAAGCTTAGTTTGGCTGGATATGAAATTCTGGGTTGAAAATTCTTTCCTTTAAGAATGTTGAATATTGGCCTCTGCTCTCTTCTGGCTTGTAGGGTTTCTGCAGAGAGATTCGCTGTTAGTCTGGTGGGCTTCCCTTTGTGGGTGACTTTTCTCTCTGGCTGCACTTATCATTTTTTCCTTCATTTCAACCTTGGTGAATCTGACGATTATGTGTTTTGGGGTTGCTCTTCTCAAGGAGTATCTTTATGGTGTTCTCTGTATTTCCTGAATTTGAATGTTGGCCTGCCTTACTGGGTTAGGGAAGATCTCCTGGATAATACCCTGAAGAGTGTTTTCTAACTTGGTTGCATTCTCCCCATCACTTTCAGGTACACCAATCAAATGTAGATTTGGTCTTTTCACAGTCCCATATTTCTTGGAGGCTTTGTTCATTCCTTTTCATTCTTTTTTCTTTAATCTTGTCTTCTTTCTCTGTTTCATTAAGTTGATCTTCAATCTCTGATATCCTTTCTTCTACTTGATTGATTTGGCTATTGGTACTTGTATATGCTTCACAAAGTTCTCATGCTGTGTTTTTTCAGCTCCATCAGGTCATTTATGTACTTCTCTAAACTGGTTATTCTAGTTAGCAATTCATCTAACCTTTTTTCAAAGTTCTTAACTTCCTTGCATTGGGTTATAATGTGTTCCTTTAGGTCAGAGGAGTTTGTAATTACCCACCTTCTGAAGCCTACTTTGGTCAATTCGTCAAACTCATTCTCCATCCAGTTTTGTTCCCTTGCTGGTGAGGAGTTGTGACCCTTTGGAGGAGAAGATGCATTCTGGTTTTTGGAATTTTCAGCCTATTTACATTGGTTTCTCCCCATTTTCATGGATTTATCTACCTTTGGTCTTTGATGTTGGTGACCTTCGGATAGGGTCTCTGAGTGAATGTCCTTTTTGTTGATGTCGATGCTATTCCTTTCTGTTTGTTAGTTTTCCTTCGAACAGTCAGGCCCCTCTGCTGCAGTTCTGCTGGAGTTTGCTGGAGGTCCACTCCAGACCCTGTTTTCCTGGGTATCACCAGCAGAGGCTGCAGAACAGCAGAGATTGCTGCCTGTTCCTTCCTCTGGAAGCTTCGTCCCAGAGGGGCATTCACTAGATTCCAGCCAGAGCTTTCCTGTATGAGGTGTCTGTCAGCCCCTGCTGGAGGTGTCTCCCAGTCAGGAGACATGAGGGTCAAGGTCCCACTTGAGGAGGCAGGCTGTCCCTTATCAGAACTTGAATGCTGTGCTGGGAGATCTGCTGCTGTCTTCAGAGCCGTCAGGCAGGGATGTTTAAATCTGCTGATGCTGTGCCCTCTGCCGCCCCATCCCCCAGGTGCTCTGTCCCAGGGAGATGGGCGTTTTCTATAGAAGCCCCTGACTGGACTGCTGCTTTTTTTTCAGAGATGCCCTGCCCATAGAGGAGGAATCTAGAAAGGCAGTCTGGCTACAGTGGCTTTGCTGAGCTATGGAGGGCTCTGCCCAGTTTGAACTTCCTGGCAGCTTTGTTTACACTGTGAGGGTAAAACTGCCTACTCAAGCCTCAGTAATGCTGGATGCCCCTCCCCTCACCAAGCTTGAGCACCCCAGGTCAACTTCAGACTGCTGTGCTGACTGAGAATTTCAAGCCAGTGGATCTTAGCTTGGTGGGTTCCCTGGGGGTGGGATCTGCTGAGCTAGACCACTTGGCTCCCTGGCTTCAGCCCTCTTTCCAGGGGAGTGAACGATTTTGTCTCACTGGCTTTCCAGGCACCACTGGGGTATGAAAAAACCTCCTGCAGCTAGCTTGGTGTCTGCCCAAATGGCCACCCAGTTTTGTGCTTGAAACCCAGGGCCCTGGTGGCATAGGCACCGAAGGGAATCTCCTGGTCTGCAGATTGTGAAGACTGTGGGAAAAGCATAGTATCTGGGCCAGAGTGCACCATTCCTCACGACACAGTCCCTCATGGCTTCGCTTGGCTAGGGGAGGGATTTCCCCCAACCCTTTGTGCTTCCTGGGTGAGGCGATGCCCCTCCCTGCTTTGGCTTGCCCTCCGTGGGCTGCACCCCCTGTCTAACCGGTCCCAGTGAGATGAACTGGTTACCTCAGTTGGATTTCAGCCGAAATCACCTGCCTTCTGCGTTGATCTCACTGGGAGCTGCAGACTGGAGCTGTTCCTCTTTGGCCATTTTGCCAGTAATCCAAAAAATTTAATTTTTAATCTATTATCTATTATGTAGTTTTGTTAAACTATATTCATTTAAAAAATAAAGCAGGCATAACAAAATAAAATACAAAAATTTGTTTGTGATAGGTTTCTCCCCCTCTTCATTATGTTGCTTCATCCTTAAATATCTAGAGGTATGGATTGCTTACAGCTCCTTCCTGCCAGCAATAGATAGGAGTTAGTCGATACAACCAGCCTGTCATTATTTTTCTTATTTTATTTTCATAGAATATTCCTTTTGGAATATTCCTCTTTAATATTTTCAGAAGATAAAATCAGTTTCTATTATTTTTGATGACAGAAACCAAAGTGAACCAAGAAAATCCAATAATTTCATAGCCTTTTGAGAAAAAGCATCCCTTATATAAATTATTTATTATTTATTTATTTTTTTTTGAGATGGAGTCTCACTCTGCCACCCAGGCTAGAGGTTAGTGGTAGGGTCTCAGCTCACTGCAACCTCCGCCTCCCAGGTTCAAGCAATTCTCTTGCCTCAGCCTCCCAAATATTTGGGATTAGACACATGTCACCACGCCTGGCTAAGTTTTTGTATTTTTTTCAGTGGAGACAGGGTTTCACCATGTTGGCCAGGCTGGTCTCAAACTCCTGACCTCAGATGATCCACCCACCTCAGCCTCCCAAAGTGTTGGGATTACAGGCATGAGCTATGGTGCCTGGCCAGAAATTAATTTTAAAAAGATAAAATTGAACTGGCCCCCCCTTATGAAAGTGCTGCCCTGTTCTTATCCTTGCTGGGCATTGTGTTTTGCTGTTTAAAGTATTATGCTCCAAAATCATTTGGAAAAAAACAAAGTTAGGTCCCTTTCTTTTTCCATATACCCAAATAAATTCTAAGTAGGTAAAAGATTGAAATGTAAAATGTAAGATCATAAAAGAAAATTTGAGTGAATATATAATCTTAGGGAGAGAAAGAACTTTCATGGCATGATACCAAAGGTAGAAATCATACAAAGAAACACTGATTACAAATAGTAGCTAACATCTATTGAGGGGTTACTCTGTGCTGGGCCATGTTTTGAGGATGTGTACTATCTCATTTTGTTCTCATATGAAGCCTATGAAGTAAGTGTTATTATCACTGTTTAATTATCATCTCATTTAAACAATTGTTCCTCATTTGCCTGTGTGGAACCACTCAGCTAATCCAGGTGCCTCCCTAATCCTACCAAAAAACCTGGAAAAGGGTCTGCTTCTTATTCTCTGGGAACAAAAGGGCATAGATTTTGCACTTGAAAGATGAAAGATAATTGAATCCAAACATGAATAGCAGCTCTCAATCACTTGGCAGTTAGCCATTTTTTCTTTTTTTCCTGCTTTTTTTCCAGTTGGTAGACAAATACGCTTAACCCTCACAGCTTGCATAGAGTTGGGAACAGAGACAGACTGTTAGAAAATTTCTAATTTAAGCCAACTTTTAGTTTAAAATTTACAGGAAGGAAATATTTGTAAAGACCCTATTGCTATTGCCAAAGAGTTTGTGGAACATCACATTTGGTGATGTAATGCTGGAAACCATTCACTCCTCTAATGTTTCATTCATAGTAATTCTCCAAAGTGTTTGTTTTGGCTTATTACTACTATTTAGGTTGGTGCAAAAGGAATTGCGGTTTTTGCCATTACTTTAAAACCGCAATTCCTTTTGCACCAACCTAATAAAAATGTGAAAGAAAAATAAACCTTGCCCATTTCTAAAGGCATTGGTAAATACAAACTACTGTCATTGACAAGCTTTGGCATGGTAAAAACACGTAATTTCCAAATCTACTACATTCCAGTGGATAAATGAATAATTAGGAGTTATGAGTGGCTCCCCAATGGGAAGAAAATTTTTGGGATTACTGACCACAAAAAGAAAAATTTAAAAATTTCCAGTATTTGTTACTTTAGGTTGCTTTCTATCTCTGGGAAATCTACTCTTACCAGAACTAGAGACTGTTTCCAAGGAAAAAAGGAGAAAAAAAGAAGATGCCACTTCGAAAGACATTGTTGCTTCATCCTTCAAATAGCCACATGGGGAACATGCAGCAGTTTTCTTATTAATAGGTGTTCAAAGCATCTTGTGTTTCTCAACACCCAGACTAGAACTCTCCTGGGAACTAGACTGAAAAACTTACCACCTAACTGTAGTTTGCTCAAGTGGGCCCCAGGAAAAGTTGCCGAACTGAGGAATCAGTGAATCTCAGGGGTGTTTCTGAATTCTAAACCCTGAGGCCAAATGGGTAAGTATTGGAGTCCTAAGTTATTTATTTTCTTATTCTTTACACATTTTTGTAGGTAATTTTGTCATAGGGGATTATTTAATGACTCTACTGTACATTTCTTGGAAGAAATACTCTATTAATATTTAGGATACTGTTGGGTGTTGGGTGAAGGCTCATTACTTAATGACATTGAGTAAATTAAGAAAAAGTGTGCCATCCACATAATTAACAGCAGAGACATAATCTAATACTCATTTGAAAAAACCTTTAATTTGAATAATTGCTTGAAGACCTAACTGAACACTAGATTACTATTGTGACCTGGAAAATGGAGAGAAATATGTTGGTTTTCATACTCTAAGAACCACATGCCATTTCTAAATGATCACATATTTTAATAGCTTGACTGTAAGTAAGTGTCATTCTAGATTATCAGAGATCATTGGCCAATTCCAAAGGTTCCTTGAGTATGTTTAACTTCTAGGCTTTTGAAGAGGAAGCTGTTGGGTTTGTTTATTTCATTAGAAAATAATATTTATTCTATTTCCTCATTAAAAAGTAATACATGTTCACTGAAAAGCATTAGAAAGAAACACTGAAAAACAAAGGGAAAAATATAAGGATTATGTATAATTCTTAGAGATAACTCATATTAACATTTTGGTGTTAACAATTTGCTTTCTAGTCAGTTTTTTCCTATCTTTTTTATTGTTTTAAAAATTACATAAGAAATATTTTCTCATTATAAAAAATTGAGATAATATAGAACAAAATGTAGAAGTCACCCCCTATTATGGTCTAAGTTGTGCCTCCCTAAAATTCATGTGTTGAAACCCTAAGCTCCAGTTCCTCAGAATGTCATTATTTGGAGATAGGGGCTTTAAGAAGGAGATGAAGTTTAAATGAGGGCTTTAGGGTGGACCCAATCTGATGACCTTGTAAGAAGAGAAAATGTGGGCTGGGCATGGTGGCTCAAGCCTATAATCCCAGCACTTTGGGAGGCTAAGGTGGGTGAATCACCTGAGGTCAGGAGTTTGCTACCAGCATGGCCAACATGGTGAAGCTCTGTCTCTACTAAAAATACAAAAATTAGCCAGGTGTAGTGGCAGACACCTGTAGTCCAAGCTACTTGGGAGGCTGAGGCAGGACAATTGGTTTAACCCAGGAGGCGGAGGTTGCAGTGAGCCAGGATCATGTCACTGCACTGCAGCCTGGACCACAGAGTGAGATTCCATCTCAAAAAAAAAAAAAAAGAAGAAGAAGAGAAAATGCGGATCCACAATGGAAAATGTGGCCTGTGCACTCACACAGGGAAGGCCATATGAGGACAGAGCAAGGTGGCCACCCTGCAAGCCCAGAAGAGAGGCCTCAGAAGAAACCAAGTCAACTGACACCTTCATTTGGGGCATCTAGCCTCCAGCCTAAGAAAATAAATTTCTGTTGTTTAAGTCACCCAGTGTGTGTATTTTGTTATGGTAGTCCTAGCCTTTTTTTCCACTGTTCTCTCAAGAGGTAACCATGATCCACACTGTTGCAGACTGACTTCTTACATTTTTGCACACACAGAGTCATCTATAGGAAGTTTCTTTGATTACACAGGTGAGACCATATTCTAAATATGGCTCTGTGACTTGCATTTTTCATTTAACAGTATACCATAGACAGCTTTCCACATCCATATCTGTAGAAAACTACCTACTATGTTCCTACTGAAGACTGCTTAGTTTTCCACTGTATGAATGTACCATGATTTATTTTAACCATTCCATTATTGAGCATTTAGATGTTTTAAATGTTTTATTTTATCATTAATGCTGTAATAAACATCTTTGTACATTTCTGGTTGGGCTTCTCTGCTAACATATCTGTAAGAATGATCCTAGAAATGAAATTTCTGGATCAAAAAGTATATGCATTTAAAATTTGAAAGTCTTTGTCAAATTGCCTTCCATAAAGGCTTAATTTCTAATCCTACTGATATATACAAGAGTCTCTGTGTCCCCATTCAGTCATTCAGGTTTTGTTTTTTTTTTTTTTTTGTCTTATTTATGGGTGTAAACATATGTGTATATAGGTAGGTAGATAAACAGATTCTTAAAAATAATATTAGAATTCTACTCTGCATATTTTTTTGAAATATTGTTTGAGAATTTTAATAATAAATAGTCTTTTCCCCATGAAAAGAAAACTTTGTCCTCATTTTCATTCTTTCTGTTTAGAATCATTCTTTAGGGAAATCCTTTGCCTGTATTAACCACTGTATTGTCAACTGTGGTGCTTGTGAATTTAGAGCAACCTGAACATAGTTCTGAAAGTTTTGTCTCCTGGATGGAGGGAAAAATCGGGATGCTCTTTTTCTGGAAATGAGTGAGCAAGTGCTTTGAAATGTGTGCTAAGGTGCCCTGCTGAGTGAACTTTCAGTTTTCTTTTGGAACCAATTAAAATTATTAAAATAGTATTCAAACCCAGTAGGCTAACTAAGTGCTTGTTAAATTGCATTGCAATATGTCTGTAGTTAAACCAGAATGAGTACTAATAGGACTTTTTCTGCATGGACCTGAGAGAATTTTACCCTATTGGGGGGTGGGAATGATCTCTATGAAGTAAGAACAGACTTTGGTGGGGTTAATGCCTCCTTTTTACCTTCCTATTTGGAATACTATTTTATAAAATTCCAAGAAAAAATGATCAGAAAATAAAGTTAAGTGAGAGTGGTTGTTCCTTACTTAATATGTGTGGAAAATTTAATCTGAACTCAGTCTAACCAGTATTTGTTATCTCTTACCATGTGTAAGATACCGTCTAATACATTGTGAGCAATAGAAAGAAGGCACCATGGTGGCTGCCTTCAAATTGTTCATGCTTTAGTTCAGTGATGACCAAACCTGGCATCAGAAGCAACTGAGAAGCAGTTTTAAAATAGATTTCATGGGCCGGGTGCAGTGGCTCACGCCTGTAATACCAGCACTTTGGGAGGCCGAGGCGGGTGGATCACCTGAGTTCAGGAGTTCGAGACCAGCCTGGTTAACATGGTGAAACCCCATCTCTACTAAAAATACAAAAAAATTAGCCAGACATGGTGGCAGGCGCCTGTAATCCCAGCTACTCAGAAGGCTGAGGCAGGAGAACCGCTTGTACCTGGGAGGTGGAGGTTGCAGTGAGCAGAGACCACGCCATTGCACTCCGTCCTGGGCAACAAGAGTGAAACTCCGTCTCAAAAAAAAGAAAAAAAAAATATATATATATACACACATACACACACACACATATATATACACGCACATATATATATCATACAACATATAACCATGGTTGAAATCATGCTGCTATAAAGACACATGCACACGTATGTTTATTGCAGCACTATTCACAATAGCAAAGACTTGGAATCAACCCAAATGTCCATCAGTGACAGACTGGATTAAGAAAATGTGGCACATATACACCATGGAATACTATGCAGCCATAAAAAAGGATGAGTTTGTGTCCTTTGTAGGGACATGGATGCAGCTAGAAACCATCATTCTCAGCAAACTATCGCAAGAACAGAAAACCAAATACCTCATGTTCTCACTCATAGGTGGGAACTGAACAACGAGATCACCTGGACTTGGGAAGGGGAACATCACACACCAGGGCCTATCATGGGGAGGGGGGAGGGAGGAGGGAATGCACTGGGAGTTATACCTGATGTAAATGACGAGTTGATGGGTGCTGACGAGTTGATGGGTGCAGCACACCAACATGGCACAAGTATACATATGTAACAAACCTGCACGTTATGCACATGTACCCTAGAACTTAAAGTATAATAATAAAAAAAAAGAAAACCTATATAGCAGTAGCTACTAAAGCTAAACGTAAGCCTATTTGTTGACCTAGCAATTTTATTCCTATGTATGTACCTAATAGAAATTCATACATGCTTGCACCAAAAGATATGTATATGAATGTTCAATGCAGCACTATTTGTAACAGCCTCTAATTGGAAACAAACCAAATGTTCATCAACAGCACAGCAATGACAATGAATAAACCACAAATATAGTGACCAGATGAATTTCACAAACATGATGTTGAACAAAGAAAACCAGGTACAAAAAAGTATAGATTGTATAATTCCATTTAAATGAAGATGAAAAAAAGGCAAAACCAATCTATGCTTCTAGAAGTCAAGATATTGGTTAACCTTGGGGGAAGAGGCAGAATCTGGAAAAAGAACATGAAAGGGATTTGGAAGTGCTAGTATGTTCTGTTTCTTGATCTGCTCAGTTTCATAGGTACGGTGACTTTGTGAAAACTCTTATTGCTATATACATATGATTTTTACATTTTTCTGTGTATAGTGTATCTATTTTTAAAATTAACATTAAAAGTGTACAGATTGGGAAAATCCTATCCCAGACCCACCAAATTAGAATATCTACCTAAAATGTAACTATTTACATAAGGGGCTCCAGGATTGTAGTTTAAAAAGCTCCCCAGGGATTCTGATGCATTTGGGTACAAGTTTTTGGGAACGGCTGCTTTTGTGAAGACAGCATTTTATCTCTCCTTCCCAAGATCTCATCTCTGCCCTTCTTTTCCTCTATATATTTTTTACTTAGGCCAATACAACAGAATAGAACATCTCTGCCTTTCTACCAAGGAGGGATCTTTGTAGAGATCATTAATGCATTAGGGGTTCATTATGGCACTATTCAGAGAAAGGCATTGGAAGCCCACCACATTCACTTCCATGTCCTCTGCACTTAGGGATTATCTGCTTTGTTGTTCCTCCCAGGTGAGTTCATCAGCTCATGTTCATGACCTTTTTGGGGGACATTTGTAAGCACCTTTGCAGCCTTCAGTAGATAACTTTGAAGGAGACATTCTGAAAGATTGGACTTCCTGGCCGGGCGCGGTGGCTCATGCCTGTAATCCCAGCACTTTGGGAGGCTGAGGCGGGTGAATCACGAGGTCAGGAGTTCAAGACCAGCCTGGCCAAGATGGTGAAACCCCGTCTCTACTAAAAATACAAAAAAATTAGCCGGGCATGGTGGCACGTGTCTGTAATCCCAGCTACTCCGTAGGCTGAGGCAGAGAATTGCTTAAACCTGGAGGGGCAGAGGTTGCAGTGAGCCGAGATCGCGCCACTGCACTCCAGCCTGGGTGACAGAGCCAGACTCAGTCTCAAAAAAAAAAAAAAAAAAAAAAAAAGATTGGACTTCCTGTGGTCAAGAAGGAAGTCCAATCAATGGAAGTTTAGAGCTGGTGAAATTCGGTTATTAATATTAATGTCATTATCTTTTTTAATAAAGGTGAATGAATGAAGGCTGAGCTGTTTTAGATTGTTTTTTAGAAAAAGTCTCAACATTAGGGAACTCATAAAAAGAATGCCGACTTCTTTATAAAGAAAATTTCAGGTCAAACTCCCCTCAAGCTCGGGCATTGTATCCTGCACTTTTTTTAGTAGTACCCACATAACCTGGAACAGTATACATAGTAGGTGCTTAAAGAAAAATTTAGAGTAAAATTTGTTGTTGATTCCATTCTCTTGTGGCATAAAGGCTTAGAAGGCATTTTAGTGTAAAACTGTGGTTTCTTCTTGCAAAGCATCAAATTCTTCTCTTCTGTGACTCATACTAACTGGAAGCCTGATTAAAAAACTTTTCAGTGGTAATTCGAATGTGTTATTTTATTACTTAAAAATGCAGTAGATTCACTAACACTGAAATCAGGTATGGCCAAGGCTGAATAACAACAGAGAGAAGGGAAGCATTTTCTTAGAGGACTGTGGTGAAACTTGCCCCTTTTGAACTTTTATTTTATTTTTTTTTAATCACAGCACTGGTTATAAATGAGGCAATAATTATATAGTGGACTGATATTTTGGAAAAATGTGTCTACCTGCTTTGAAGATGCTTTCCAAGTGAGTTACAATTCTTCATCATCAGGACTAAATTGCCTACAATAGGCCTTTATATTTGTATGCAGAACAGATATAAAATCTGTTGCATTGGTGCATCTGGAAAATGCCACCAATTAGATACACTTTCCCCCTCCCCCTCAACCCAAGCAACACTATGAGTTTTTGAGTTTGCTGTGTTTACTTACCTTGTGAAAGAGGAAAACTTCTGTTACTCTCTGAGAATTTGAAAGCATATTGATAATTGGAATGAGCAAGGGGAGGAATGACGTTGCTAGATTTTTGTTTCTCTTGAGAAGTCAGTGAGTAATGTGGGTGTGTCACTTTCATTGGGTTTTGGTCTAAGAGTGTTTGCCCTGAATAGTTTTGAAATTTTTACTACAAATACAATTAGTTACTGCTTAGACAACATCTCTGGAATGAATTACAAAATTAGACATATAAAATAAAAACTATTATACCGACATTGGTTTTTTTTCTCTTTTTTTTTTGAGATGAAGTCTCACTCTGTTGCCCATGCAGGGCTCACTATGGTGTAATCTCGGCTCACTGCAACCTCCACCTCCTGGGTTCAAGCGATTCTCCTGCCTCAGCCTCCTGAGTATCTGGGATTACAGGCACACACCACCATGCCCAGCTAATTTTTGTATTTTTGGTACAGACGGGGGTTTCACCATGTTGGCCAGGTTGGTCTCGAACTCTTGACCTCAAGTCATCTGCCTGCCTTGGCCTCCCAAAGTACTGGGATTACAGGCGTGAGCCACTGCACCTGGCCCAGTTTTAACCTGGTGGCTAAATTGGGAATTAAGTCTTAAATGATAGTGTTGCTTAGACCACACCCACTTCCCCTTCCTTCATCTTTCCTCTCTCGTCCTCTCTTTGATTTCAGAATGGGAGAAAAAGCTGGAGTGAGTCTGTCTACCTCCTTCCTTGTTTTTCAAACATAGTTCCCTGATGAGTGCTATTTGCTGAGTACCTAGGCATTGTACCAACAGAATCTTATTTCACCCACACAGTAACTCTCTGGGAGCTGCTGTTATTGTCCTCATTTTCCTGATGAGAACACTGAGGCACAGTTTATAAGCAGGGGTCTTGATTTCAACTCAGCTCTGTTTAATTCTCAAATGTTCATTCTTTCCACACATGGGATGCACTCAGTAAACATCTGATCAGTTCTGACTTTTTCATTCCCACACCACAGAGCACAGGGTCACGCTAGACACAAAATCACAGCCTCTTCAATCCCCTCTGGCTTCATGCCTAGGTTTAATGGAAGAGAAAGGAGGAGGATCTCCTAGTTTTAGGAGAGAAGGAAGGAAGAAGGGGAGGAAAACAGAAGAAAAGAAAAGCCAAATAGAAACGAGGCCAAGGAAAAAGAAAGAGGTATTTGGGAGAATTTATGGGGAATGGGAAAGAAAAAATTAAATTCAAGTCCTACAAAAAATCAGGAATGGCCTCCACACTGTAGCTGCATGATATGGGGGATATTTCCTAGTCTTTTCCTGATAAATTCCTCAAATGCTGAATATTCTACTCTAAAATTCTTACCATTTTTAAATGTAAGGTGTTCAGATAATGAGAATTTATCCATGGAAGGAAATGAGTAAGAAAGACTCATATGACTTATCTCCTTTAGCCTTTCTGACCCGATTCTTCCCTTTGCTTTAACTCTTCTTTCTCTCTGTCCCTTACCTTCATGCAATATTCAAATTGATAATCACTGTGTACCTACTGCACCCAAGTTGTTGTAGGGATGGAATACAAAGAGGAAGTTTCTTATCTCATAGGGAAAACAAGATACACAAATAATTCTGATACAAAGAATAATGGTACAATTGATTATTGTCAGGTATCACTCCCCATCAAAGAGAGTAAAAATCTGAGAAGCTAATTTACAATGAGTTTCTACTGACCAAGTGTGCAGGTGGGAATGATACATTGGTGGTGATGGTGAGGTAAATAGAGGTTTTTATGCCTCCATTTCAAATATTAATTTTCATAAAACACATATTTCTGTATTATTTGTTATTGTGGGCATTCATGAGTCCTGAGAATTGATGTCATTTTATTTTATTTTGAGACAGTCTCACTCTGTTGCCCAGGCTGGAGTGCAGTGACACAATCTTGGCTCACTGAAACCTCTGACTCCCAGGTGCAAACGATACTTGTGCCTCAGCCTCCTGAGTAGCTGGGATTACAGGCATGAGCCACCACGCCCAGCTAAATTGTTTTGTGTGTTTTTAGTAGAGATGGGGTTTCACGGTGTTGGTCAGGCTGGTCTGTCTTGAACTCCTGACCTCAAGTGATCTGCCCGCCTCGGCCTTCCAAAATGCTGAGTTACAGGCGTGAGCCACCACGCCTGGCCTAATGTCATTTTATATTCTTATTGGTTATTGCTCATATAGGGAAACTATTGATTTCTGCATTATCTGTCTTGCATCTTGCCATGTCATTAAATTATCTGTGCAAATGGGTTTTTAGTTAATTTTTGTAAGATTTTTAAAAATTAGATTTTTGCAAATAATAACGTTTACAGATTTTTCTTCCGGGATATTTATCTTTACTTTTCTTGTCTTACATTGACCGTGTACAATGTTGAAAGATAGTGGTGAGAGAATACACATACTTCTTTGCTTTCTCTAACAGAAATGCTTCCAATGATTCACCATTAAACGGATGGTTGTTTTAGTTTTCTGATTCTTTCTATCAAATTAAGAAAGTGTCATTTTCTTTAGGGTTTACTGAGGACACTAAAAAAAATTATGTATGGGGCTGGGTGCGGTGGCTAAAGCCTGTAATCCTAGCACTTTGGGAGGCCTAGGCAGGTGGATCACCTGAGGTCAGGAGTTCGAGAAGAGCCTTGCCAACATGGTGAAACTCCGTCTCTACTAAAAATACAAAAATTATCCAGGCGTGGTGGCAGGCACCTGTAATCCCAGCTACTTAGGAGGCTGAGGCAGGAGAATCGCTTGAACCTGGGAGGTGGAGGTTGCAGTGAACCAAGATCACATCACTGCACTCCAGCCTGGGTGACAAAGTTAGACTCTGTCTCAAAAAAAAAAAAAAAAAAATATATATATATATGTATAGCTGTTGAGTTTTATAAAAATATGCTGGAAACTGTTGAAGTGATGATATGGTTTTTCTTCATTAATCTGTTAATGTGGTGAATTATGGTAAAATACACTAATAATATGTTAAGGTATATTTTACTTGGTTATGTTGTATTCTTCTTTTTTTTTTTTTTTTTTTTTTTGAGACGGAGTCTCGCTCTGTCGCCCCGGCTGGAGCACAGGGGCGGATCTCAGCTCACTGCAAGCTCCGCCTCCCGGGTTTACGCCATTCTCCTGCCTCAGCCTCCGGAGTAGCTGGGACTACAGGCGGCCGCCACCTCGCCGGCTAGTTTTTTGTACTTTTTAGTAGAGATGGGGTTTTACCGTGTTAGCCAGGATGGTCTGGATCTCCTGACCTCGTGATCCGCCCGTCTCAGCCTCCCAAAGTGCTGGGATTACAGGCTTGAGCCCGGCCTATTATTCTTTTAATATTTTATTGAATTCAATTTCCTAATATCTTATTAAGGATTTTTATGTCTATATTCATAGGTGAGATTTGTCTACAATTTCCTCTCCCGAATGCCCCATTATTGTTTAATCTAGCTCTGGAAAGAGAGCAATGCTAGTTTTGTTAAATAGCATGCTCTTTCTCTTTTTCTGTGAACTGGAACAATTTAAATAACTCAGGAATGATCTGCCCTTTGTTAGTTTGATAGAACAGGTTGAAACTGGTACCTTTTAGGGGTAGTAGATATATAGCATTTTCAATTTAATTTGTAGTTAGTGGCATATTCAGATTTTCGAACTCCTCTTTAATCAGTTTTGATAAATCACATTTTTGTTGTCGTAGACATCAGTAATTTTTGCCTGTGTAACAACATCATGTCCTTTAGGAAACTGCCTCTACATTCACAATGATCCCATAATGGCTGCCACCCAAGGTGATCTGCTGCTTACTTAATTATAGGGATGGAGAAGACAAGATCCGAGGAGGGACAATCAGAATCTTTTCTTGGATTGATATATAGACATCGGAGGGGAAATGTTTTATTTTTCTATTTTGGTTCTTAAACTAGTAAGATGTGAGTTTGTGGCTGTAGAGGGCTGTGTTTCCTGGACACGTGTAGAAGACCTGTCTGAGCTGAACTGAGAGATGTAGTGGGAAAGAGTGAGAGAATTCTTAAGACATTGATCCCCTGGACCCAGCCAGGTATAGAGTGAGCACAGCCCTCTGGGCTTCTCAGGTTTTTGAGTCAGTATGTCGGATTTTTTTTTTTTTTGCTTCATCTAATTTGAATTGAGTACCTGTTATTTGCATCCAAATCAGTACTAATAAATTTCTTAAGTTTTCCAATTTATGTGTAGAAGTAATATAGAAAACTCTCTTACAATTTAAAAAACATCTTCTGTAATTGCAGTTAAATCTCCTCTCTTGTTCCTAATATAGGATTATTTGGGAAAACATTTAAATGTAGTATTATTTGGGAAAATAATACTATATTAGGAATAAGAGAGGAGATTTCTCTCTTATTCTCTTTCTTTTTTGCTTGATCATAGTTAGCCATCATTTTTGGTTCTTTAAGAACATGGATTTATTAATCAAGACTTCAGTGATTTTGTAGGTATTTTATTTTCTTAATTTGGTTTTCCTTTTCCTTCCATCTATTTTTATATGACTTTTCAATTTCACATAGTTTAACCATTTTTATTTTATTTTTGGAGACGGAGTCTCGCTCTTTCACCCGGGCTGGAGTGCAGTGGCGCCATCTCGGCTCACTGCAACCTCTGCCTCCTGGGTTCAAGCAATTCTCTTGCCTCAGCCTCCAGAGTAACTGGGACTACAGGCACCCACCACCACGTCTAGTTAATTTTTTGTATTTTAGTAGAGACAGGGTTTCACCGTGTTGCCCAGGCTGGCCTCAAATTCCTAAGCTCAGGCAATCCGCCTGCCTCAGCTTCCCAAAGTGCTAGAATTACAGGCTTGAGCCACTGTGCCTGGCCTCCATTTTTATTTTTATATTACTTTATAGATAAGTATTTTTTAAAATTCTGTGTTTAGTTTATTTCAAAATTTATTATTTTCTAAAACATTCAAGGCTATAAGTTTTAATGTTCCTCTGCATTCTTCCTTATCCATATTACAGAACTTCTGAGGTATAATGCTCTTATGTTATTTATTTCTAAATTATTTGTAATTTCTCTTTGCATTTTCCCTTTTACCCAAAAGTTATTTAGAAGGATATTTTAGAATGTCTAACTGTATAGATTTAAAACATTTAAATATTTTTTGAATAATTTTATTTTTAGAACCATTTTAGATATACAGAAAAATTACAATGATAGTACAGAGATCCAATATAGCCTACACCTAGTTTTTCTTATAAGCATCTTACATTACTATGGTACATTGGTTACAATTGAGTTTTTTGGGAGAGTGGGTTTTTGGGATAGCAGCGAAGTGCCATTCTTATCACATCATATCAAGGATGTGTACTATTAACACAACTTATCACTGTTGACGTGAATCTTGACCACCTGACTGAGTTAATGTGTCAAATGTCTTCACTATAAAGTTACTCTTTTTTCTCTCCTTTTCATACTGTACTCTTTGTGATTTTCTGTTTGTTTGTTGTTGTTTCTTAGATACAGAGTCTTGCTGTCTTACCCAGCCTGGAGTGCAGCAGTTTGTTCATAGCTCACCTCAGCCTGGAACTCCTGGGCTCAAGGGATCCTCCCACCTCAGCCTCTCAAGTAGCTGGGACTATAGGTGTGCACCACCATGCCTAACTTTAAAAAGCTTTCTCTTTTTTGTAGAGATGGGGTCTCACTATGTTGCTCAGGCCGGTCTTAATCTCCTGGCCTCAGGTGATCCTCCTGCCTCCCAAAGTGCTGGGTACAGGCATGAGCCACCATACCCAGCCCATATTGTAGTCTTTGGAAGGAAGTCACTCTGCACAGCCTATATTTAAGGAGTGGAGAATTACGATCCACCTCCTTGAGAGCAGAATTTCCATGTAATTTATCTGGACTTTCGTGAGGGATATCTGTCCCTTCTCATTCATTTATTTATTCAGTGCTTTATCATTGTGAATTTATGGATATTTATTTTCTACTTTGGGCACTTTGGGTTATAATCCAATACTCCTGCATATATTTGTTGCTTAATTTATTCTAGTTTTGTCCATCTGAAGGTTTCTGCTGTTTCCTACGACCCTTTGACATAGCCTCTGTCATTGTAGACCTCTTTTTGTTTTGAGCACTTCCTTTCTGGCATGAGAAGATGCTTCAGGTTCAACTTGTATATTTCTTATTACAGTCCTAGAATCAGTCACTTTTTAAAGCAGCCATACTTCCCTTTTATTGGAGAACGGCATTGAAAACCAATACCTGGGTGCTATCCCAACACTTCAAATGGCTTAATACAACAATAGATGTGTATTATTTATTATTTATTTAGAGATGGAGTTTCGCTCTTGTTGCCCAGACTGGAGTGCAATGGCATGATCTCAGTTCACTCCAACCTCCGCCTCCCAGGTTCAAGCGATTCTCCTGCTTCAGCCTCCCGAGTAGCCGGGATTACAGGTGTCTGCCATCACGCCCGGCTAATTTTTTGTATTTTTAGTAGGGACAGAGTTTCACCATGTTGGCAAGGCTGGTCTCCAACTCCTTGCCTCAAGTGATCCGCCCGCCTCGGCCTCCCGAAGTGGTGGGATTACAGGCGTGAACCACAGCGCTTGGCTAACAATAGATTTTTATTTAGCTCATGAGTCTATGGGATTCAGCTGACCTGGACTGAGTTCACCTGGGCTTGCTTATGTGTCTGTGATGAACTGCGAGGCAACCAGGTGGCTCTGCTGATCTCAGCAAGGTATGTTTACACTTCCAGGGGTTGGCTGGCTGTTTGTGATCTATGATGTCTCAGTTGGAGTGGTTGGGATTACTGGAGTGGCTTAGGGTAGCTAAGGTGCAAGAGAAGGAGCAAGTCTGAACATGCAAGCATATTTTAGTCTTTACTTATGTCACATTTGCTAATGTGACATAGGCCAAGTTACGTGACTGATTTTCCAGTCATTGTGTGAGAGTGTTACAAAGTTCAAAGGTGCAAGGCAAAGATGTGAATAGGAGAGACATATTAGGATTCTTTAGAGAAACAGAATCAATAGGATATATGTAGATATGTAGATCTAAATCTTGATATAGATAGATGTATAGGAAGAGATTTATTCTGAGCAATTGGCCCATATGATTATGTAGGTTGAGAAGTCCCACAATCTGCCGTCTGCAAGCTGGAGGCCGGGAAAGTCAGTGGGGTAATTCCAGCCCAAACCCAAAGGCCTAGGAACGAGGAATGCTAATGTCTGAGGGCAGGAGAAGATGGATGTCTCAGTTCAAGTAGTGAGCAAATTCACCTTTCCTCTGCCTTTTTTGCTCTATTCAGGCCCTCGATGGATTGAATGCCCACTCACACTGGTGAGGGTGATATTTACTCAGTCTACCGATCCAAATGCTAATCTCTTTTGGAAACATCCTCATGGATACACCCAGGAAAAATGTTTTACCTGCTACCTGGGTATCACTTAGCCCAGTTAAGTTGATACATAAAATTAATCATCACAGGAGGGATGAATAATTAAGCTCATTTTTAAACAATTGATCACAGTCTTCCCTTTGGATAAAATTATTCACATATTTCCCATATGTAGAATATACTAAAGCCCATCCCAGACCCCTCAAAAGTGTCATCCAATCATGGAAGCAGGTTTGAAATTCAGGTTCTTGTGAGCTACATCAAGCCAAGATATGACTTCTCTTGACACAGAGACTTGTAAACTAGAAAGATAAGTTGTGTGGTTTCAGACACCCAATATGCAATGATAAAACAGGGACAAGATAAATGAGAACTTCATTGCATTGGGAATTCCAGTTGGGAAGTCCAGTTCCCAAGGAAGAATGAGAGGCACATATCATAGGTTCACAGTAGTTCTGAAATCCTATGGAGCAAATATTGCTGGGTCTCTCTACTCTAAGGGAGTGAAATGTTTTAAAATTAGGGCCCAGCTCTGCTACTTGGGAAAGGCTTGCCAGCCTATTCATCACAGCTGTTGGTTCTGCCCTCTGATAGCCCCCCATACTTTCCATTGCCCTACTTGACCTCTTTGGAAGAGGGCATTACAAGGTACGCTCTTTGAACAACTTTCTCTGTCTGCTTTTTGTCCAGAGAAAGGTGAGGTACTTGAGGACTTCATACGTTTTGAACAATCTCTGTCCCTTTGAGTTTTGGCTGGTGGCTACTTGTGCTTTCTGTCTTCTTAGTTAACCCAGGCTATCCTATTGCTAAATATTTCGCGACTACACAATGCTGTCACCATTTCTCAGGCCACTTCTAAAAATTCCCTCACCATTTTTTTAGCCTCCATCTACTGCCTCGTCTCAAAATTAAATATCACAAGTTTTAGGTTGTGTTACAGTGGTACCACACTTTTTGGTATCAATTATCTATTGACACAATCATGTTTCAAAACAGAATGACACAAATCTCAGTAGCATGCAAAACAAACATTTGTTTAATTCAAGAGTCTATGTAGCTTCTCTGATTCAGGTTGAGCTTAGGTGATCTTGGCTGGGCTTGCTCACACAGTGGACACAGATTCCACTGGCCATTGGCTCATCTAGAATGGCCCTGGCTGGGATTATCTAATTTTTTCTACTGTTCTGTCCTTTGCAAAATTTATCTACTATCTATATATCATTTTAAAATGGGGAAATACGTGATGAATATATTTTTGGAAAAAAAATTACACTGTCGTAGGTGGCCATTCTTCTCCTTGTAAGCCAGGCACTGCTCTGATTTTGCCAGAAGACTGAAGAGGTGTCAAAAAAGAACTGTTTGAACCACCAGGCCAAGCCGCCTCTGAAAGGACTTTGGAGTATCTTGTTGCTGGAAGAAAGAAAACAGAGGGAAAATGAAGCCTGGTGGTAAATAAGAAGAGGCATGTAATGAAAGATGACGTTAGAAAGACCTATTTTTAGAAGAGCTCATGGCTCTTAAGAAAACTGAGTGAATGGTGACATTTTACTGAGAATGATAACAAAACCAGTATGACAGGAACGTGGAGAGAAGACTGCTGGAACTTTCAGACCCTCCAGAAAACCAGATGGCAGACCCTGAGCATAATACATTGTAGCAGTTGTAATTGTGATGCAGTGTGGCAGTTACAATGTGATATCCTGGGCTCCCTCACAGGGTCAAAGTGTTTACAGCTTTGTCACACACTCCCTTTTAGAGGCCGTTGGGTTAGGCCAGGCAAGAGGAGAAAGAAGTCTAGGTCCCTCTAGGAAGCTAGATGTGACCTCAGCTCCCCACCTAACTGGAATCCTTTTTAGTTCCTAGAACCAATTTCTGGTTCACTGAGCCACATCTTTGACTACTTGGCCTGACAACTCCCCTGCTCTACTATCTTTTCTCTCGTCAAATCCCTTCTTCAGCCCTCAGTCTTGTTTTCCTCCTGTAGGCCCCTCATCCCACACTCAGGGGTCGTGGGGTCGAGCTGGTGCCTTTATCTTACTACCATCTGCTGGGGCTCAGAACTTAGAAACATCAATCCATTTTTAGAAGTGCCCTCTGCTGGTTGTTGACAACTCAACCTAAAAATTAAAGCCTAGACAGAGAGTTTCAGTTTGTTTAATAGAAAGATGGGGTGGAGGCACTAGCAGATAGGATAAAACACAAAATAAAATGTTGCTATTATAAAAGCTTTTACATTCCACCGAATTCTGTTTGGTTTACTGTGCCATGCAGTAAAGCAGTGGTTCTCCATCAAGGGAGACTTTTCCATCCCAGAGAACATTTGGCAATGTCTGGAGACATTTTTGGTTGTTACAGCTGGTAACTGGGAGGCAGGGGTGGTGCCATTAGCATCTGGTGGGTAGAGGCGAATGATGCTGCCCAACGTCCTACAATGCATAAGGGATTTCCCATCCCCGATAAAGAAACATCTGACTCCATTAGAGTGGCCCTGACTTAAATAGGCCAGAGAAAGCTGAAATTAGACTAATGTAATTTTGGTCAGGCACAGTGGCTATGTACCTCATGGGAGGCTGAGGCAGGAGGATCACTTAAGGCTGGGAGTTTGAGGCTGCAGGGAGCATTGGTTGTGCCACTGCATTCCAGCCTTGGTGACAGAGTGAGACCTTGTCTTAGGAGAGAAAAAAAAGTTTTGAGGTTTGAAGCAATTAAAGATTAGTTGAGGGCTTCTCAAACTTGGTTGCCCATGAGATGACCTGGAAAGCTTTAACATTGTGATGCTTGGGTCCAATCTCTGGAGAGTTTGATTTAATTTAATTTCTGGCTTGAGGTGTGGCCTGGCCATCAGGATTTTTAAATCTGCCCAGGTGAATTCAAGATTCAGCCAAAGCTGAGAAAAATTGATGTAGTTCAACCCTCATTTTTTGGATGAGGAATGAGGTTCTGGGAATATGGCTCACAGCTACAGAGTGGCAGAGCTGGAACTAGTATATGGTCTCTTGGAGAAAAGAAGATACGTGGCCCTTGCTTGACTGTATACCACACTTCCAAAGCAAGAACTGTGAAGATATCCGATACGACTTTTTAATAAAAACTCTAAAGCTTTTTTTATGTTCTATTCTTTCTTTAAATAATATTTTCAATAATTTGTTTTCTAAAAAATGACACCTGCTAAAAATTCAAGCTTAGGGAAATGCAAATTAAAACCACAAGATATTACTACACACTTGTTAGTATAACTAAATAAAAATAATAACTGAGAATATTAAGCGATGATGAGGATGCAGAGCAAGTGGAAATCTTACACATTGCTAATGGGAGTGCAAAATTGTACAGCCCCTTTGGAAGACAATTTGGCAGTTTCTTATAAAATTAATCATACCCTTACCATGTGAACCAGCAGTCTCATTTCTGGGTATTTTTTCAAGAGAAATAAAAACATATTCACATGAAAATCTGTACACAAATATTTATAGTGTCTTAGTTTGTAATCACAAAAATGAGAACTCAAATGTCCTTGAACTAGTGAATGGATTAACAAACTGTGGAACCTCCAAATAAGGCAACACTAGTCCACAATAAAAGTGAACAAACTATGATCTGTAATCATAGTTTGGCACAAACGAATCTCAAATGGATTATGCTAAGGGACAGAAGCCAGACTCGAAAGGCTACATACTGTATTATTCTATTTATATGAAATTCTGGAAAATTTCAAAGGCAAATGAAAAAGGCAAAATGATAGAGAAATGGATGGGTGGTTTCAGGGGTTGGTAGTAGGTAGAGGGGTTGAGTACAAAGAAGTAACATGAGGGAAGGCTGTGGGGTGATGAAACTATTCTTGTCTTGATTTTGGTGGTAGTTATATGGCTATACATTTGTCTAAACTCAACTGTATAATAAAAAGAATGAATTTTACTGTATAAATTTTACAAGTGACTAAAATAATACACAAAGACTCAAGAAACATTAAAAAAAAAAAAAAAAGCAACAAACCACCCAAGGTTCCATATCTCAAAATAAGAAGTGTGATATTTGGTTAACATACTTCTAGGTATCCCTTTGTGCATACAAATAAAAAAAAATGGATGGATAAAAATAAATAAAAATCATACTTTAGAGTTTAATTATAAATAGGATTATGTTATAGGATTATGTTATAATCCTATTTATAACAATATGTTATAAATAATATGTTATAAATGTCATATAAATAATATGTAATAAATAATAAATACTGTTATTTATAATCTGGAAGATGAAATGCTCCAGAATCTAAAACTTTTTGAGAGCCAAAATACTGCTTAAAATAAATGCTCACTGGGACATTTAGGATATCAGATATCCAGATTAGGGATGCTCAACCAGTATAATGTAAATGTTATAAAACTGGGGAAAATCTGAAATCTGAAACACTTCTAGTCCCAAACATTTTGGGTAAGGGATACTCAGCCTATATTTAAATTTAACAAAAGAAATTAGAAACTGAAGGGACTGATGAACTTTAAATAATATTTTTTCATAAAGGATATTTTCTAGAATAAGTTTAAGAAAAGAAATTATGAAAATTATTAAGAGTTGGTAACTTTTAAAATAAAACGTGCTTAACTTTAGACAGGACAAGTTGACTCCCTGTTGGAAATAAGGAAGCAATATGAACTCTTACATTTTTCTCCGCCACTCTTGTACTCGGCTTCTGATTTTCAGAGCTCATGTATTTTAACTTTGTCAGGAAGTATAACATTTGCATCCTGGGTTGCAGTTATAATTCTCTTAGTTGTTACGCCTTAATTCAATATTTAAAATACTTCAGTGATAACCATTAGCCCTTTCACCATGACTTTTCCATTCCTGAGTTTATTTTGGTTCAACTTTGTTTGGCTGGATTACATAGTTGGATAGTGTTTCTAAGAAGGGTTTTCGTAGGTGCTTGTAAGACCTGAGTTCTCTAAAATTTCAAGGTTTGGTGTCTGCCTGTTGCCTTTAAATAACAATTTTGCAGTCTGTAGTATTTCTGAGATACAGTTGTTTTTTTTTCCCCCAGAACATTGTAAGTAGTGCTCTCTTATGTCGTAGCATTAAATGTTGCTAAGGAGTTTTTAAAGTCTAACTTGATTATTCCTCCTTTTAAGTGTCTTGCTTTTTTGTCTGTATGCCTGAAATAGTATTTATTTATACTGGAGGCTTAATAACTTAATTAAAATATGAATGAAATGTTTTTTATGTCAAATTTTCATTTAACAAATACACCATGAGTACTTTTAATCCGTTCTTTCATCACTTCAGGGAAAATTTCTTTTATTATATTTCTCAGTATTTATTTATATTCTGTCAACTTTTCCAAGAGTACCGATCATTTTCATGTAGGACTGTCTTCATTTTTCTATTATCTTTCCTAACTGCCTGAACTTCTTTATTTTCTCCCTCTGCATTAACTCTCATTATCTGCTGCATTTTCCTTCATGCCAGGAATTCAAATTGTCATTGTTTCACCTTCACTGGGACTAGATTGTCTATCCCCATTCTACTCCTTTTAAGAGCAAAGTACTGTTATCAATCCCCTTTTCTGCAAATCAACAGTACAGATATGGGTGTAGGGGAGGAGGAGAGCTAGGCTGGGCTGAGTGAAGTCTTTATTTAGTTTCTGCTGTGTCTGCAGAGTTTTATTGAACCTCAGAAGAGTGAGATCAAGGAGCTCATGCCTTTCAGCCAGTGGTTGGTATATCCACTTCCAAGAGCTCTTTTTTTTTTTTTTTTTTTTTTCTTTATTTATTTATTTATTTATTTTTTAATTTATTTATCATTATTAAACTTCAAGTTGTAGGGTACATGTGCACAACGTGCAGGTTTGCTACATATGTATACTTGTGCCATGTTGGTGTGCTGCACCCATCAACTCGTCATTTACATCAGGTATAACTCCCAATGCAATCCCTCCCCCCTCCCCCCTCCCCATGATAGGCCCAGGTGTGTGATGTTCCCCTTCCCGAGTCCAAGTGATTTCATTGTTCAGTTCCCACCTACGAGTGAGAACATGCAGTGTTTGGTTTTCTGTTCTTGTGATAGTTTGCTAAGAATGATGGTTTCCAGCTGCATCCATGTCCCTACAAAGGACACAAACTCATCCTTTTTTATGGCTGCATAGTATTCCATGGTGTATATGTGCCACATTTTCTTAATCCAATCTGTCACTGATGGACATTTGGGTTGATTCCAAGTCTTTGCTATTGTGAATAGTGCTGCAATAAACATACGTGTGCATGTGTCCTTATAGCAGCATAATTTATAATCCTTTGGGTATATACCCAGTAATGGGATGGCTGGGTCATATGGTACATCTAGTTCTAGATCCTTGAGGAATCGCCATACTGTTTTCCATAATGGTTGAACTAGTTTACAATCCCACCAACAGTGTAAAAGTGTTCCTATTTCTCCACATCCTCTCCAGCACCTGTTGTTTCCTGACTTTTGAATGATCGCCATTCTAACTGGTGTGAGATGGTATCTCATTGTGGTTTTGATTTGCATTTCTCTGATGGCCAGTGATGATGAGCATTTTTTCATGTGTCTGTTGGCTGTATGAATGTCTTCTTTTGAGAAATGTCTGTTCATATCCTTTGCCCACTTTTGGATGGGGTTGTTTGTTTTTTTCTTGTAAATTTGTTTGAGTTCTTTGTAGGTTCTGGATATTAGCCCTTTGTCAGATGAGTAGATTGCAAAAATTTTCTCCCATTCTGTAGGTTGCCTGCTCACTCTGATGGTAGTTTCTTTTGCTGTGCAGAAGCTCTTTAGTTTGATGAGATCCCATTTGTCAATTTTGGCTTTTGCTGCCGTTGCTTTTGGTGTTTTAGACATGAAGTCTTTGCCCATGCCTATGTCCTGAATGGTACTACCTAGGTTTTCCTCTAGGATTTTTATGGTATTAGGTCTAACATTTAAGTCTCTAATCCATCTTGAATTAATTTTCGTATAAGGAGTAAGGAAAGGATCCAGTTTCAGCTTTCTACTTATGGCTAGCCAGTTTTCCCAGCACCATTTATTAAATAGGGAATCCTTTCCCCATTTCTTGTTTCTCTCAGGTTTGTCAAAGATCAGATGGCTGTAGATGTGTGGTATTATTTCTGAGGACTCTGTTCTGTTCCATTGGTCTATATCTCTGTTTTGGTACCAGTACCATGCTGTTTTGGTTACTGTAGCCTTGTAGTATAGTTTGAAGTCAGGTAGCGTGATGCCTCCAGCTTTGTTCTTTTGACTTAGGATTGTCTTGGAGATGCGGGCTCTTTTTTGGTTCCATATGAACTTTAAAGCAGTTTTTTCCAATTCTGTGAAGAAGCTCATTGGTAGCTTGATGGGGATGGCATTGAATCTATAAATTACCTTGGGCAGTATGGCCATTTTCACGATATTGATTCTTCCTATCCATGAGCATGGTATGTTCTTCCATTTGTTTGTGTCCTCTTTGATTTCACTGAGCAGTGGTTTGTAGTTCTCCTTGAAGAGGTCCTTTACATCCCTTGGAAGTTGGATTCCTAGGTATTTTATTCTCTTTGAAGCAATTGTGAATGGAAGTTCATTCCTGATTTGGCTCTCTGTTTGACTGTCACTGGTGTATAAGAATGCTTGTGATTTTTGCACATTAATTTTGTATCCTGAGACTTTGCTGAAGTTGCTGATCAGCTTAAGGAGATTTTGGGCTGAGACAATGGGGTTTTCTAAATATACAATCATGTCGTCTGCAAACAGGGACAATTTGACTTCTTCTTTTCCTAACTGAATCCCCTTGATTTCTTTCTCTTGCCTGATTGCCCTAGCCAGAACTTCCAACACTATGTTGAATAGGAGTGGTGAGAGAGGGCATCCCTGTCTTGTGCCAGTTTTCAAAGGGAATTTTACCAGTTTTTGCCCATTCAGTATGATATTGGCTGTGGGTTTGTCATAGATAGCTCTTATTATTTTGAGGTACGTTCCATCAATACCGAATTTATTGAGCGTTTTTAGCATGAAGGGCTGTTGAATTTTGTCAAAAGCCTTTTCTGCATCTATTGAGATAATGATGTGGTTCTTGTCTTTGGTTCTGTTTATATGCTGGATTATGTTTATTGATTTGCGAATGTTGAACCAGCCTTGCATCCCAGGGTTGAAGCCCACTTGATCATGGTGGATAAGCTTTTTGATGTGCTGCTGAATCCGGTTTGCCAGTATTTTATTGAGGATTTTTGCATCGATGTTCATCAGGGATATTGGTCTAAAATTCTCTTTTTTTGTTGTGTCTCTGCCAGGCTTTGGTATCAGGATGATGTTGGCCTCATAAAATGAGTTAGGGAGGATTCCCTCTTTTTCTATTGATTGGAGTAGTTTCAGAAGGAATGGTACCAGCTCCTCCTTGTACCTCTGGTAGAATTCAGCTGTGAATCCATCTGGTCCTGGACTTTTTTTGGTTGGTAGGCTATTAATTATTGCCTCAATTTCAGAGCCTACTATTGGTCTATTCAGGGATTCAACTTCTTCCTGGTTTAGTCTTGGAAGAGTGTAAGTGTCCAGGAAATTATCCATTTCTTCTAGATTTTCCAGTTTATTTGCGTAGAGGTGTTTATAGTATTCTCTGATGGTAGTTTGTATTTCTGTGGGGTCGGTGGTGATATCCCCTTTATCATTTTTAATTGCGTCGATTTGATTCTTCTCTCTTTTCTTCTTTATTAGTCTTGCTAGTGGTCTGTCAATTTTGTTGATCTTTTCAAAAAACCAACTCCTGGATTCATTGATTTTTTGGAGGGTTTTTTGTGTCTCTATCTCCTTCAGTTCTGCTCTGATCTTAGTTATTTCTTGCCTTCTGCTAGCTTTCGAATGTGTTTGCTCTTGCTTCTCTAGTTCTTTTAATTGCGATGTTAGAGTGTCAATTTTAGATCTTTCCTGCTTTCTCTTGTGGGCATTTAGTGCTATAAATTTCCCTCTACACACTGCTTTAAATGTGTCCCAGAGATTATGGTATGTTGTATCTTTGTTCTCATTGGTTTCAAAGAACATCTTTATTTCTGCCTTCATTTCGTTATGTACCCAGTAGTCATTCAGGAGCAGGTTGTTCAGTTTCCATGTAGTTGAGCGGTTTTGATTGAGTTTCTTAGTCCTGAGTTCTAATTTGATTGCACTGTGGTCTGAGAGACAGTTTGTTATAATTTCTGTTCTTGTACATTTGCTGAGGAGTGCTTTACTTCCAATTACGTGGTCAATTTTGGAGTAAGTACGATGTGGTGCTGAGAAGAATGTATATTCTGTTGATTTGGGGTGGAGAGTTCTATAGATGTCTATTAGGTCTGCTTGCTGCAGAGATGAGTTCAATTCCTGGATATCCTTGTTAACTTTCTGTCTCGTTGATCTGTCTAATGTTGACAGTGGAGTGTTGAAGTCTCCCATTATTATTGTATGGGAGTCTAAGTCTCTTTGTAAGTCTCTAAGGACTTGCTTTATGAATCTGGGTGCTCCTGTATTGGGTGCATATATATTTAGGATAGTTAGCTCTTCCTGTTGAATTGATCCCTTTACCATTATGTAATGGCCTTCTTTGTCTCTTTTGATCTTTGATGGTTTAAAGTCTGTTTTATCAGAGACTAGTATTGCAACCCCCGCTTTTTTGTGTTCTCCATTTGCTTGGTAAATCTTCCTCCATCCCTTTATTTTGAGCCTATGTATGTCTCTGCGTGTGAGATGGGTCTCCTGAATACAGCAGACTGATGGATCTTGACTCTTTATCGAGTTTGCCAGTCTGTGTCTTTTAATTGGAGCATTGAGTCCATTTACATTTAAGGTTAAGATTGTTATGTGTGAACTTGATCCTGCCATTATGATATTAACTGGTTATTTTGCTCGTTAGTTGATGCAGTTTCTTCCTAGCCTTGATGGTCTTTACATTTTGGCATGTTTTTGCAATGGCTGGTACCGGTTGTTCCTTTCCATGTTTAGTGCTTCCTTCAGGGTCTCTTGTAAGGCAGGCCTAGTGGTGACAAAATCTCTAAGCATTTGCTTATCTGTAAAGGATTTTATTTCTCCTTCACTTATGAAACTTAGTTTGGCTGGATATAAAATTCTGGGTTTAAAATTCTTTTCTTTAAGAATGTTGAATATTGGCCCCCACTCTCTTCTGGCTTGAAGAGTTTCTGCCGAGAGATCTGCTGTTAGTCTGATGGGCTTCCCTTTGTGGGTAACCCGACCTTTCTCTCTGGCTGCCCTTAAGATTTTTTCCTTCATTTCAACTTTGGTGAATCTGGCAATTATGTGTCTTGGAGTTGCTCTTCTCGAGGAGTATCTTTGTGGCGTTCTCTGTATTTCCTGGATTTGAATGTTGGCCTGCCCTACTAGGTTGGGGAAGTTCTCCTGGATGATATCCTGAAGAGTGTTTTCCAACTTGGTTCCATTTTCCCCCTCACTTTCAGGCACCCCAATCAGACGTAGATTTGGTCTTTTTACATAATCCCATACTTCTTGCAGGCTTTGTTCATTTCTTTTTCTTCTTTTTTCTTTTGGTTTCTCTTCTCGCTTCATTTCATTCATTTGATCCTCCATCGCTGACATTCTTTCTTCCAGTTGATCGAGACGGTTACTGAAGCTTGTGCATTTGTCACGTATTTCTCGTGCCATGGTTTTCGTCTCTTTCATTTCGTTTGTGAGCTTCTCTGCATTAATTACTCTAGCCATCAATTCTTCCACTTTTTTTTCAAGATTTTTAGTTTCTTTGCGCTGGGTACGTAATTCCTCCTTTAGCTCTGAGAAATTTGATGGACTGAAGCCTTCTTCTCTCATCTTGTCGAAGTCATTCTCCGTCCAGCTTTGATCTGTTGCTGGCGATGAGCTGCGCTCCTTTGCCGGGGGAGATGCGCTTTTATTTTTTGAATTTCCAGCTTTTCTGCCCTGCTTTTTCCCCATCTTTGTGGTTTTATCTGCCTCTGGTCTTTGATGATGGTGATGTACTGATGGGGTTTTGGTGTAGGTGTCCTTCCTGTTTGATAGCTTTCCTTCTAACAGTCAGGATCCTCAGCTGTAGGTTGTAGCTGTAGGAGATTGCTTGAGGTCCACTCCAGACCCTGTTTGCCTGGGTATCAGCAGCAGAGGCTGCAGAAGATAGAATATTTCTGAACAGCGAGTGTACCTGTCTGATTCTTGCTTTGGAATCTTCCTCTCAGGGGTGTACTCCACCCTGTGAGGTGTGGGGTGTCAGACTGCCCCTAGTGGGGGATGTCTCCCAGTTAGGCTACTCAGGGGTCAGGGACCCACTTGAGCAGGGAGTCTGTTCCTTCTCAGATCTCAACCTCCGTGTTGGGAGATCCACTGCTCTCTTCAAAGCTGTCAGACAGAGTCGTTTGCGTCTGCAGAGCTGCTGCGTTTGTTATTATTTACTGTGCCCTGTCCCCAGAGGTGGAGTCTACAGAGACAGGCAGGTTTCCTTGAGCTGCTGTGAGCTCCACCCAGTTCGAGCTTCCCAGCAGCTTTGTTTACCTACTTAAGCCTCAGCAATGGCGGGCGCCCCTCCCCCAGCCTCGCTGCTGCCTTGCCGGTAGATCACAGACGGCTGTGCTAGCAATGAGGGAGGCTCTGTGGGTGTGGGACCCTCCCGGCCAGGTGTGGGATATGATCTCCTGGTGTGCCTGTCTGCTTAAAGCGCAGTATTGGGGTGGGAGTTACCCGATTTTCCAGGTGTTGTGTGTCTCAGTTCCCCTGGCTAGGAAAAGGGATTCCCTTCCCCCTTGCGCTTTCCAGGTGAGGCAATGCCTCGCCCTGCTTCAGCTCTCGCTGGTCGGGCTGCAGCAGCTGACCAGCACCGATCGTCTGGCACTCCCCAGTGAGATGAACCCAGTACCTCAGTTGAAAATGCAGAAATCGCCGGTCTTCTGTGTCGCTCGCGCTGGGAGTTGGAGACTGGAGCTGTTCCTATTCCAAGAGCTCTTAATTCATTCCTTCAACTCAGCACAATGCCCTGGAAACTCTTCCCAGGAAACCAAGGGAAGCCATGGGAAACCCTTCCTGTCTCTGCAAATCCTGACTTCAACTTTTCTCAGGCTGCTTACTCATCTCTCCCTTCATTTACAAATTGAGGATGATTAATGAGAATCATTTTCGACTTTCTTTTCTTCAGTGTCATACTTCTGGTTTTTCCTTGTTAGCAACCAAGTTTTGGAGTTTATGGCATAAGATTGATCTTCTTTCTTATGTTCGGTTACATATTTGGTAAATTTTTACATTTTCTTTTTTGTTGTTGTTTGTTTGTTTGTTTCAATAATATTAAGAGTGGGGATTCTGCAGTTCTGCTTTGTTCTTTACCGGGAAGTATATTTGCACCACCACTTAATATTTGAGGTGACTTTTCTCATCTATAAAAATAGGAGTGAAGCCTCTCATGAAGTGGTAAAAGATTAAATGAGACTTTCTGAAGAAATCCCACTAAATTATTTTTGGCTTAGGAATCTAAGAAGGAGTTCCACTAGGGAATTCTGTCATTTACATTTCCGATTTCAAGCATTCAGAGATCTGTTGCTAATTAGCAGTATATTCCAGATGTAGACAAACGTTTTCTGTAATGGGTCACATAGCAAATGGTTTCAACTTTGCCAGTCATACAATTTCTGTTGCAACTGCTTTATTTACTCTGCTGTTGTAGTAGGAAAGCATTTAGAGACAACATATAAATGAATGGGTGTGGCTGTGTTTCAATACAGTTTTATTTATAGACACTGAAGTTTGAATTTCATGTCATTTTCACATGTCACAAAATAGTCTTCTTTTGATTTTTTTTCAGCCACTTAAACAAATACAAAAGAAGCCAGGTATGGTGGTGTGTGCCCGTAATTCCAGCAACTTGGGAGGCTGAGATGGGAGAATTGCTTGAGGCCTGGAGTTCAAGGACAGCCTGGACAACATTTAAAAAAAAGTGAAAGAAAATATTCTTACCTCATGGGCCACACAAAAACAGGTGCTAGGCCAGATTTGGCCTACAGGATATAGTCTACTGACCACTGGTATATACTGTTAGCACTCCAGACCCTTGCTGGCATGAATAATCTGAACCTTTACAGTTTCTATTAAAAACCCCTTCAAGAGAAATGAATTTAGGAGATATAATTCAAAGGACATACTGTCTATACATCTATACACCCCTCTGTTAATTTTATCCTCTATCTTTGGATCAAGTTAAACCACTGGATGACTGTTAACTTGGACCAACTCAACTCAACTCTGAACAGTCTCCCTCACTGAGTTAAATTAAATTTTTATTTATTTATTTATTTTTAGAGATAAGAGTCTTGCCCTGTCATCCAAGCTAGAGTGCAGTGGTGTGATCATAGCTCACGGCAACCTCGAATTCCTAGGTTCAAGCAATCTTCCCGCTTCAGCCTCCCAAGCAGCTAGGAGTACAAGCATGCACCACTGTGTCTGGCTATTTTTGTTGTTGTTGGAGGTGGAATCTTGCTGTGTTGTGCAGGCTGGTCTGGAACTCCTGGCCTCAAGCGATCCTTCTATCTTGGCTTCCCAAAACACTGGGATTACAGGCATGAGCCATTGTGCCTGGCCTAAATTTTAATATTATGTTTTGTGTTTTTATCAATGTTCTATCTCAAGATAAAACAATTTAATTTCAAGTTTTTTACTTGCAAAAACAACTTTTGTTGTTTTCATGTTCCAGTAAGTCACTTACTGTGCCTGGATGGGGTGACCTACAAGGACTTTCTCTTAGAATTCAGTATACTAATCCTTCAGTATACATGGGGAAACCCTGTGAGGATACCAAAATCCAAGGATGCTCAAGTCCCTTAGCTGGCCCTCTGCATCTGCATAGTTTCTGTCTAAGAAAACCTCTGCCTCCTTTCAGACACTTTCATAGTTCTTTCTTGCAGTTGACTACACACAATTGTCTATGTGCTGTGGCTCGTGCCTGTAATCCCAGCACTTTGGGAGGCTGAGGTGAGTGGATCTCTGGAGGTCAGGAGTTCAAGACCAGCTTGGCCAAAATGGTGAAACCCTGTCACTACTAAAATTACTTTTTGTATTTTTACAAAATAAAAAAGTGCACAGTGGTGCATGCTTGTAGTCCTAGCTGCTTGGGAGGCTGAAGTGGGAAGATTGCTTGAGCCTAGGAATTCGAGGTTGCAGTGAGCTATGATCACACCACTGCACTCTAGCTTGGATGACTAGCCGGGCATGGTGGCATGTGTCTGTAATCCCAGCTACTTGGGAGGCTGAGGCAGGAGAATCTGTCTCAAACAAAGCAAAACAAACAAAAAACAAACTACACACAATTATAATCAAACTTCCCTGTTTACATTGGCTTCTGCGAAGCTTAAAGTTAGATTTTATTCTCAATCACAGCAACAATATTCACCCAGGGCTACTGTGTAGTACAACTATAGGGGACTTCAAGTCAGGCCACTGTTGCAGACATTTAGATGAGAAAGATTGATATCTGGAAAAATGAAGTTCTTATTTCTAAGTCTGAGTCCAGACTTACTTTGAAGATTCCCTCCCGCCACTCCATCCCTCAATCCAGGTGTCTTGAAGAGTCACTGTTCCTTGGAAGAGGGGTATCTTTTATGCCTCCTTGAAATGGATGATAATTTTCTCCTAGGGGAAGGTGGCAAAGGGCACTTGCCATTTGAAAAGTGATTATCTGGAGAGTCTTTCTGGAAGTTCAGCTTGAAAGGACTCTCTTTCTGTGTTTGTTCACTAGATATTAAGGGAAGTGCTAGGAAAAACTTGAAGAGGAAACACTTGTCAGAACCCAACAGGCCATTACTCTACTTCCCTTATGCCAAGTCTAGGTCAGAGTGCACCTGTGACTTGCCCTGGACACTGAGAGGTCACATCCACACAGGACTAGTCCTTACTATTCCACAGATACAAGATGAAGCCTGTGCAAGATCTGATAGTCTACACAGAGCTGCTTCATAAATTTCCCAGGAAAGGGTAACTCATTGAGTCATCAAATATTTGCACAATCTGAATCTTCCAGAGGTCAAGGAATAATTGTAAATGGTATTTGGACTGATGGCTCTGTAGTTCAGAAGGTGCTTGATTGTGCATGTGTGTGTGTATAGATTTGAGAGGAGCATAGCTCTCTATCCTCATCTACTTTCAACTTGTACTTCTCAATTTTATTACTGTTTGTTATTGGGGGAAAGAATGGTTTTGACATCAGTGGCAAAGTTGTCAAGATCTTGGCTGATTTATTCCTGAATTATCTGGCACGAAGTCTCACTGAAAAGTTCATAGTTATATTTTATGTACTGCAACCAAGATATGGAAATAACTTTAGCTTACAAAATGATATTTCTGGATCTATACTTGGACCTATAGAAATATGTGAAATCAGACGAAAGCAGAAGTGATGGTAAGATTATATTCAGTAATTCATCTAGCCAATGATAATATCTGGGCCTTTGGGAGAAGGCCGTGAGGAATGTTTTATGAGGCTGAAGAAATGTGGATAATAAAAATGTAGTTGGCTATGAAGACCTTCCTAATATAAAAAGGTTGTTAAGTCTTAGAATCACTTCTTAAGTGCTGATGGAATTTTCTGTTTTAAGAGAATAGATAGCTGGCCGGTGGCTTAGGGCTTTACTATTCAAAGCATAGTCCAAAGATCAGCAACACTAGTGTCACCTGGGAGCTTGTTAGAACTGCCTGGACACCACCACAGAGCTACCAATTAGAATCTGCGGTTTATCAAGATGCCCAAGTTATTTGTATGCATGCTAAAGTTTGAGAAGCAAACAGGCTTGGAGCACTGTTCTCAAACTTGACTGCATATGAGATAAAGTGGGGAACATTACAAATATTGATGCCTGTCCAGGTGTGGTGCTTCACACCTGTAATCCCTGCACTTTGGGAGGCCGAGGTGGGTGGATCATGAAGTCGGGAGTTCAAGACCAGCCTGGCCAACATGGTGAAACCCTGTCTCTACTAAAAATACAAAAATTAACTGGGTGTGGTGGCATGTGCCTGTAGTCCCAGCTACTTGGGAGACTGAGGCAGGAGAATTGCTTGAATCTGGGAGGCAGAGGTTGCAGTGAGCCAAGACTGTGCCATTGCACTCCAGCCTGCGTGACAGAGTGAGACTCTGTCTCAAAAAAAAAAAAAAAAAAAAAAAAAAAAAAATTGGTGCCCACCTCCAGAGATTCTGACTGAGTAGGTTCAAGATGTGGTCCTCATGTTGGGATTTTTTGAAGCTCCTCAGATAATTCTAATGTGCAACATTTTCCATTGCCTTGGAACTGGCTGGAAGGTTTGGCTTACAGAAGCCCTGAGCTCAGACATCCTGAGAATTGTGTTTTTGTTTATTATTATTATTTTTAATAGTGGTAAAATACACATAACAAAAGTATATCTTAATTGTGGTGAAACAAATATAACATAAAAGTTAACCATTGTAACCATTTTTAAGTGTACCATTCATTGGCATTAGTTACATTCACAGTATTGTGTAACTATCAGGACTATTTCCAGAATTCTTTCCATCATTCCAAAAAGAAATTCCACACCCATTAACTAGTTGCTACCCATTCCCCCCTAATCCCACTCTATGACAACCATTAATTAGTCTGCTTTCTGTCTTTACATGTTTACCTATTCTGGATGTTCCATATAAATGGAATAATAAAATATGTGAACATTTGTGTCTGGCTTCTTTCACTTAGCGTAATGTTGTCAACGTTAATCCACATTGTGGCATACCTCAGAATTTCATTCCTTTTTACCACTGCATTGTATGGGTATAACACATTTTGTTTATTTATCCTTTTATCTGTCATCTGTCGATGGACATTTGGATTGTTTTTACCTTTTAGCTATTGTGAATAATGCTGCATTGAACGTCGGTGTACAACTTTCTGTTTGCTTCTCTGCTTTCAGTTCTCTTGGGCATGTATGCGGGACTGGAATTGTGGAATCAGATGGTAATTTTATGTTTCACTTTTTGAGGAACCATCAAATTGTTTTCCATGGTGGTTGCACCATTTTACACTTCCAGCAGCAATGCATGAAGGTTCTCATCACATGGGCATATATTGCCACACTAATAAAACACTTCCATGGTGACACATTGATGGTAGACTCTCTGAAGAACTAGGTTATGTTGCTGCAGTAGTTTCTGCTCTGGGTAGGGCATAGCACCAACTGCAGCACTAGCACCCATGCAAGGGATTGGGAGAAATGGGAATAGGGGAGAGACAAGAAGAGCAGTGTTGTCTCTCTCTTACTGAGGGGTTCCAATTAGAGATCCCCTAGAAGTTAGAGTCCCAAGTGAATGAATTACTCTTTTTCCCAGGCCACTATCCCTCTTTCCTAATACCTAGCTATCCAGAACTTCCACAGGGCTGAGGCTGCATGTGAATTTCTTCAACTGCCTCACCTGGTTGGCATCCAGCAGCCCATGGTGCAGGTACAGGATAGTTGTTTGGATTTTTGTTCACAAGGAGACTAATTTAAATTACTGCAAGTAAGGAGGAGGGTATTTTAAGGATACAAGGGAGGTTATATCCCTAACCATGTGAGAAAAAGCAAAACAACTGAGCTTTGGGGAGACAGGAGCCAGACATTGGTTCTGTCTTCTGGGAGGCTCTGAAGACCTCTCTCATGAGTGAATGGAGTTTTCTTTGGTTTTCCATCATTAATGGATCCTAGGTACTGTTCCATGTTTGCTTTTCCTGTCATGCAGAGGTATTCTTTCTCTCTTTGATTATTTTCTTTCCTCTGCTTCAACTTCTGCTGTTTTAAATTCAGTTTGTACAAGGCTCATCCAACTCCTACAGCTGCCAAAACTAACTGACTCATTCTTTTAGCCAAAATTCCTTAGAGATACTGGAAATCTGGTTGGTCCAGTTCTACTTTCTATACCAGACGACGTGGGTCACTGTCAGGCAGTAGTCCTTCTACCTGTTCCAATCAACTGTGATCTAACATAGTCTCCTTGGCCAGGGGCCATGTGTAGGAGAGTTGTAATTGGACGGGCTGAAGGGAAGGGCAGACACCACTTATGTGTCTTTTTCCTCTTTTTGAGACAGGGTTTCTTTTCCATCGCCCAGGCTTGACTGCAGTGGCACGATCTTGACTCACTGCAACATCCGCCTCCCAGGCTCAAGCCATCCTCCCACCTCAGCTTCCCAAGTACCTGGGACTACACGCACATACCACAACACCCAGATAATTTTAGTACTTTTTGTAGAGTTGGGATTTCACAATGTTGCCCATGATGGTCTGGCTCTCCCGGGCTCAAACGATCTGCCTGCCTTGGTCTCCCAAAGTGCTGGGATTATAGGTGTTAGCCACCACGCCTGACTCTTTTTTTTTTTTTTTTTTTTTTTTTTTTTTTTTAATAGAGACAGCGTCTGGCTCTGTTGCCCAGGCTGGAGTTCAGTGACTCTGTCATGGCTCACTGCAGCCTTGAATTTTTGAGCTTAAGCAATCCTCCTGCTTCAGCCTTCCTAGTAGCTAGAACTACAGGCATGTGGCACCACACCCGACTAATTAAAAAACATTTTTTTGGACATGGAGTCTTGTTATGTTGCCCAGGCTGATCTTGAATTCCTGCCCTCAAGTAGTCCTCCTGTCTTGCCCTTCCAAAGTGCTGGCATTATAGGCATGAGCCACCACTCCTGGCCAATGTGTCTTGAGTAGAATGTGACCCAGAGGTTGGCTTCTCCATACTCATCACTTATGAACTCAGGTTGATATGGAACATATTTTTCCATGGGGAAATACTGGTCAATCATGAAGCCTGACTTTCCCATCCAGTGTAAAGGCAAGTGTGTTCTGAAGTATGTATTTAAGAAACAATTAATGAAAGGGTCCAAATCTTCCTATGACAGGTAGGGTTGCCAAATAAATCACAGGATACTTAGTTAAACTTGAATTTCAGATAAACAATGAACACACTTCAGATAAACAGCATTGATATTTGTGACATGCATTTAAAAAGCAATTTATTGCTGGGCACAGTGGCTCATGCCTGTAATCCCAGCACTTTAGGAGGCCAAGGTGGGTGGATCAAGAGGTCAGGAGATTGATACCATCCTGGCTAACACAGTGAAACCCCATCTCTACTAAAAATACAAAAAATCAGCCGGGTGTGGTGGCATGTGCCTGTCGTCCCAGCTACTTGGGAGGCTGAGGCAGGAGAATTGCTTGAACATGGGAGGCGGAGGCCGCGGTGAGCTGAGATCACACCTTTGCACTCCAGCCTGGGCAACAAGAGTGAGACCCCGTCTCAAAAAAAGAAAAAAACCAACTATTTATTGTTTATCTGAAATTCAAATTTAACTGGGCTTCCTGTTTGTTTTTGTCATTGTTTTCTAAATGTGGCAACCCTAATAAGAGAATATTCTTCAAAGAGAGAGCTATTCCTCAGGGATGTTATAAAAAGGTCTAAGACATGTGGGATGGTCTGTAGCTGAAGTATTTCAGCTGCCTTCTGCAGGTGGGAGAATTTATTCCCACTTAATTATGTATTTTGCGTATCTTACAATTCATTTAATGCTTAATCTCATACTCAAAATAACTGCAACTGCTACTGCTCTGCTTGGGCTGTTACTGGCTACTCTATCAAACGGTGCACTCCAATTGGGTAATCTGAGAAGAGTTTAATAGAAGGACTATTTACAGTGGTTCAGGGAGTATGTAAGAAACCGCCAGGGAGAGCACAATGACCCACAGCAAGGTACTATCACCTCATCTAGGCTTGAAGGCTGTGTGGAAAGGGCCACTTTGCAGGCCTTGTGTCCATCTGTCAAGGAACCTTGACAGTCCCATGGCAACCCTCCAGGGAGGGAGCTGGAGAATACATACCTCACGTTCCCCCTCTTTCCTTCCCCCATGCTCCTACTGGGCCTCTCAGGCAAGCATACCCAGGCAGAAGTCATATAGGCTAGCCTCCCAGGGCAAGGGAGCCTGGAGAAGGACAGAGAGCATGTGGAGAAGCCAATGGATGAATCAAGTCTGAATATGTACTCTGTGCTTTCAGCCTCAGTAAGCATTTTACATAGTCACCTCATTTGAACCTCATGACAGTCCTATGAGGAATGCACCATTATTGTTCCCTTTTACAGATGTGGTAAAGGATTAGTGATCTTGAATAATTTGCTGACGGTCACAGAATCCCAATCTACTCACCCCCCTATCACTGTACAATACTTCCTACTGACATCTTTAATTATCCTTATTAAAAAAAAAAAATTCATGGTGTTGTAATAGTGTCATTGTTCTTGTCATGTTTCCAGCTATTAAAACTGCCCAGACCTAGTTTAGCAGCTAGTACACAAAATATGCTCATTCATTGTTTGTTAATTTTTGTTTTTGTTTTTATCTTTTAATGTTTGTTAATTTTTGTTTGATTTCTGGCTTGGGAGAGCAGCAGTAGCAGGAAGTCCAGATTTAGGAGTTGGGTCAGTCAGTTGTTTCCTTACAGAAAAGCAGCTAGAGGAAGGCACCTAGCTCAGAATATACCTGGTATAAGGAAAGGCCCATTAAGTCGAGGTTCGAAGAAGCCCCAAAAAAGCAATTTTATAGAATCTTAGACTTGGAAGGGACTTTAGACATCACCTACAACCTCTACCCCATGTGTGATTCCTCTCCACAATTCAGCCCGTGTTCTTGTCCCTAGGGTTACCTCTTCTAAATAAACATCAAGAGAGTGTCTGGCCAAGAGATTCACAGAAGGATCCACAATTCCCTCGCATGATTCTTTTTGCTACCTAAGAATTCATTTCACTTCTGAACTTTGGTATGCCTTGGTTTTCCCACTCATAACTTGGAGGTAGGTAATGTAAAATATATCCATTTCCGTGATCTCCTTGAACAGTTATAGTTTCTTCTCCTGAAGAAAGTGCCAAGTTGTGCTGTTAAAAAGAGTAGGAGCAAACTAGGAAGCTGGCACCAATTGTACAGTTAGGTTTCTGACATGTAAAAATTAGGAGAAGGGAAATGTGGGTTGGAAGCTTTTATTGTGAGCAGAGAATGAAAGCTGATTCAGTTAGTGTGTAATGTAATTTGGAAAGTGGAAATAATGAAAGAGAAAGAGTTTTAATTTCTGGGAAATGAAACAGAAAGAAATACAAGTAACAAGAACAACAGCAACAGCAACAACAAAGCCAAGCCCATTACCCACAAAAGCTACAAGTTTTTCTTGTATTTGGGTCTTTGAATTACTACTGTCCCCAGAAACAATGGTTTTTGATTGAGTTTGCAGTTCCCTTTGAATTTCATAAGTGATTTACACTATTAAGTTTACTTTAATTTTAATTCTTTAAATATATATATTTAGTTAATATGTAATATATATTTAAACACACACACATTTTTCTTCCAACATTTACATTAGGGTTTTTTAATGGTCAAAGAAGATATTTCTGAGTTCAAAACTCAGTTTTAAAGTAGAGTTTGGTAAAGTAGGGAAATTTTGCTTTTTGGACATGGCTTTCTTCCTCAGCCTATTTTTGGAGCATGAGGTCCTGTGGGCCTAAGTTCTGTATTAACCACATCTCTCCTGAAACCCCTGACTTCTCCTCTGCTACCATCACTCAGGGATCCCCCTTCCCATTGCTAGAACACTTTATGTCTGCTTCTGTACAGCACTTACCACACATCTCCCTCCCACCTGTACCAGAAGATCCTATGAGTAGAAAAATGTCTTATTTATCTTAGTAGTCCAATGTACCTGGCATGTAGTAAATGTCAGAGTCCGAAACTATCTTATTTTCCAGATTTGGGCTTTGTAACAAACGCCTTTTGAAGATAATGCCCAGGTCTTTGATGTGTAATTTTAGATAAAAAGAAAACTGAAGGAATGACTCTAATGGTAGAAGTTTCCGGTTGGAAAAGAGGATAGTGTTGTTAGAGTCTATGGGTAATTTGGGGGCCAGAATGGTCTTCCTGGTAGTCCTTGAATCATACAAAGTCAATGATAGTTAGCTTGGTGTACCAGCTTGTTAAGATGGGCCGTGGACAATGCTCTGACTTGTTGGGAAATAAGTAGAGTGAACAACAGTCTCTGTTTGTCTGGGACTGTTCCCATGTTAGCATGGAAAGTTCCATATCTTGGGAAACCCCCAGTCCTGCGCAAAGCAGAGCATCTGGTCACCCTATATAATCCAAATATACAGTGGAGTATGGCCTCTTAACTGTCACATTAATATGCTGATAACTTGGATTCCAGTGCTTGTAGGGAAAAGATAAATCTTCAAATAAGTAAACAACTAGCCCAGTTTGGGAGGGTGTCAGTTCTTCTTTCTCATTAAGATAAGGCAACCTTTTTTTTTTTTTTTTTTTTTTTTTTAGGCGGAGTCTCGCTCTGTCGCCCAGGCTGGAGTGCAGTGGCCGGATCTCAGCTCACTGCAAGCTCCGCCTCCCGGGTTCCCGCCATGCTCCTGCCTCAGCCTCCCGAGTAGCTGGGACTACAGGCGCCCGCCACCTCGCCTGGCTAGATTTTTGTATTTTTTAGTAGAGACGGGGTTTCACCGTGTTAGCCAGGATGGTCTTGATCTCCTGACCTCATGATCCGCCCGTCTCGGCCTCCCAAAGTGCTGGGATTACAGGCTTGAGCCACCGCACCGGCCAAGATAAGGCAATCTTAAAATCAGTAGAGAACTCTCAAATGTGGCTATAAAAATAACAACAGTTACATAATTAGATTTCCTTGGCTGAAACCACTAATAAGACATTGCCAAATTTTAGCTTATTGTTGAAGATAAATCTCTCTCACCCATTCTCTCTCTCTCTTACACACACACATGCACACACAGACACACACACACACAATTTTTATTTTTCTGGCTTTGCTACTCCTATTTTAATTATAGGTTTTATCATTTTTCACCATGTTAACAGAACAACGTTGGTTTGTTGTTGAAGAATATCATTTAAATGGATACCTATTGCTGTGGTTTACTGAAAGTACAAAACTGCATTATTTTAAAAATATGTTTAATGAAGCATATTTTCATTTAAAGTGTACCTGTACTTAATGGAAATTTTTGAGAGTGATCTTTTATAAAGATGAGGTTCTGTAGCCCCCAAATGCTTGCTGGCCCTCTAATATCTAAAGTGCTATATTTATTTATTATAAGAATATAGAGATAATAAGACTGTTTATGAATCACAAATTAATAATAAAATAACCCTTGGGCTAAGGACAAAATCAAATGGAAGTTATAAATCATGTAAAGATGAATGGGCACAGAAGCATTACTCTACAAAATCTGTGGGGTATAGTCAACATGTTATTCGGAGGGAAACCTATAGCTTTCAGTTTCATGTCAGAAAAGAAGAGACATGGAAAATAAATTAACCAAACTTTCAAATCAAAATTTAACTTCCCAATTCAACAATCAATCAAACAAAAAAGTTAAACAAATAAATAAAACAGAAAGTAAAGAGAAGGGAAAAAAGGTAATGGCAGGAAATAATGTGATAGAAAAGGATAATAGAGGCTGCTGAACTTGAGGAAATCCTCTTTTTACACAACAAGGATGTCAGCTGCCCAGACTCTGACTTGGAGACTCACCTCCCAGCCCAAGGAATATGCGTTATGAGAGTAAGAAATACATGATTACACCTCGCATAGAGAACTGCAGAGAGGACAGTAATAACTAACAGTAAGACCCATGTGTCAAGCATTATGCCAGGCAGCTTATATAAATTATATGGTTTAGTTGTATTTCTTCCTCATTTTCTGATAATATTGAAACACAGGATGGCCAAGCAATTTCCTCAATATTGAGGGACAGTAATTAATGTAGCTGGAACTTGAACTTCAGAAGGGCTATTAAGTGGACTTTAATTTACCACATGTTGTTAAAGATGCCATTGGCTTTAGAAACATCTTGTTTTGAAAATTCATATCTGTTTGGGAAGATCATGATCCTGTCAGTCGGTCATGCTTTAGAGTGAAATGGTTCAAACAGATTTCTTTCCTCTCAATAGCTAGCTGAGGTTGGCCGTGTTAAAACAATGGGAGTTTGAAGTGGTTAAAGAGAAAGAAGTAATGCAGGAGTGGCACTGCTTAGAGGCTAACACCCCCATCGGAATACTGGGCAGCTGGTAAGCAAAAGTACAGAAAGGGAAGTGAGAAGATGCCAAAGATAAACTCTATTTCAAAATTCTGACTATGGTCAGCCCCACCCTCAAGAAGAGAGGGACAGGTCCTCTTTTTCTCTCCTGTACAAAGCAGTCTCCTATTCCCAGGACCAGGAAGTTCAGGTCCAAGGGCCACTCTTGGGAAAACAGGGTTGGAAGAGACTTTAGAGGTCCTATCCACTCTACTCACCACAAGGCCTCCCACACCCTCCCGCATGAATCCTCCAAACTCCTCCTGTCCATCTTTGCATCTTCGTTGCTCCTTCACAGGACAGCGCATGTCTATTTGGGGTTTGAATTAATTGTTAGAAATTCCTTTCTATCAGCCAACTATCTTATCTCCCTTCAACTTCCCCTCATTTGTCTTATATCTGACCTCTGGAATTGCCCAGTCTGTGTGGTATTTGTTCCAATGGAATTTCATCTGTCGTGTATTGTTGTTTTTGGCTGATTTGCTAAATTGATTAGATATCTCTCTAAATTCAATGCTTTTGGATCAAGGTAAATGCTGGTAAAATGTGCCAGCAATTTCTTTTTAAGAAAGATTTTGCTATTGCTCTGTTGCTTTTGTTTGTTTTTTTAAAGAATGTTCCCAGTAGATTCATTTTGTGGGAGTAGGTTCACATACGAATCCATGGAATGACCCACATAAAACACCTACATAAAAAAGAATCAAAAAGTGTATGTTTTCTTATTGATCAACACTACTTGAAAGTTCTTCAAGTCCTTCGTGGTATAATAAAGTAAATAGATATTGAGACGAGGAGATCATCTAGTTAACAGACATGGAAAAATGTTCCACCTCACTTTTAATTTTAAAAAGTAAAAAGTAAAATGATAACAAGATACCCGTTCCATTCATTTGGCTACTAAGCATAGCAACATTTATAATAATATTTAATGTTTGTTAGTACTATTATACATTACCAGTAGAATTAGAAATGTCTTTTAGAAATTGATTTAACTATATGCATTGAGATCTTTTAGTTTCATTTATTAGTAATTTTTAGAGGCAGGGTCTTGCTATGTTGCCCAAGCTGTTCTTGAACTCCTGAGCTCAAGCGATCCTTTTGCTTCAGTCTCCCTAGTAGCTGGAATGACAGGTGCAAGTCACTGCACCTGGCTATCAGGAGATTTAAAAATATTCACATCCTTTCACCTAGTAGAATCTCCTGGATATTTGTACTAAGGAAATAATCCAGAGATTAAAAAAAAATATGCCTAAGGTTTGTACTTCTTACAGGGAAATTATTCATAATAGTGAAAAATTAGTCACAACCTAAAATCTAACAACAGGAAATGGTTAACTAGATTATGCTGTATCCACTCAATGGAAGATTATACAGCCATTTCAAATAATGATTATGAAAAAAACACTATATGTTATGTGTATTGCCCTAGTGGAGTAAGCCAATGGTAGTGAATCAGAAAAATGTTAAGACAGTAGTTTTTAGCCACATGAAAAATTCTTGCAGTATACAAAAAAAATGTATACCAAGAAATGTACCAAAATTATTCTTATGACATAAATAGGGTGGGAGAAGTGTTTTTATATTTAATCAAGAGCTGGACTGTACAACTGAATTGTTTGGCAGTGAAGCAAAAGGCAGATGGCTTGGTTAAACTCACACATTCTTGCCCACTCTGGCTATTTTTACAAGGCTCTTACGGTTTTATATTTTCTTACATTTTTGTTGATTCTTGTACTCTATTTTCTTCTCCTCCAACTTCATTATGGAATATTATTTAGTGTGTATAATTTGTCTGGGGTCCCCATTGATATTAGCAAGAAACACTGGTCATTGGGTTGTGCTTGATTATTTGAGTCTTCAAACCTCCTCGTCATTGGATATTGCGGGACTGAGTGTTAATATAAGGATATGATTCTATCAATCAATTTTCAGACATATGTATGTCACTGAACATGAAATATGGGATATATTAGTCAGCTATTGTTACAATGCTGAGTAATAAACAGCTCCAAAGCTCAGTGGCTCTTAAAAACAAGCCTTTATTTTCCTTGTTCATGGGCCTGTGGATGATCTGGGATGCTCTGCTTCTTTTGCAGGATAGCTGGGCTTATATCAAAGCCTCAAGCTGGGATCAGGCCTGCTTCACATGTTCCCAAATCCCATTAGCTATCTCAGGCACATTCTTCTCCTAGTGGATTATGAAAGGCAAGAGGCCAAGTCAGGAGAATTGCTTGAACCCAGGAGGCAGAGACTGCAGTAAGCCGAGATTGTGCCACTGCACTCCAGCCTGGGTGAAAGAGTGAGACCCTGTGTAGACAAAGAAAAAAAAAAAAAAAGGCCAAGTCAAACTACTTAAGGTCTATGCTCATGAGTGCTATCATTTAATTGACCAAAGCAAGTCACATATGTAATCATGCCCAACATCAATGAGAGAGGGAAATAACTCCCATTAGAAGTTCACCTGACAGAAGGAGGGGGTAAAGAATTGAGAGTAATGATCTAGTCTACCACAGGGACAATGTACAAACAGATTAATTTAAATAATTCAAAAGAAATACCTACTGACTTGCAGAATAGGTAGCATTATCTTCATGTATGAAAAATATCCTATTTTTCAATTAGACTAATGAAAACTTAATAAAATAGTTGTTACCATATACTTCTTTTAAAGAATATGCAATATCAATATATTTTCAGGACAGTTACTGGTTTTGAGTATTCTGGGTGTTTAGCCAAGTAGAAACTGGTCCAGTTGTAAGTGGATTTTTTTGTTGTTGTTTTTTCTTGGGGACAGAGTCTCGCTTGGTCACCCAGGCTGGAGTGCAGTGGTGCGATCTTAGCTCACTGCAACTTCTGCCTCTGGGGTTGAAGAGATTCTTGTGCCTCAGCCTTCCTAGTAGCTGGGACTACAGGTGTGTGCCACCACACCCAACTAGTTTTTTTATTTTTATTTTTTTGTGTTTTTAGTAGAGATGGGGTTTCACCATGTTGACCAGGTTGGTCTTGAATTCCTGACCCCAAGTGATCCACCCGCCTTGGCCTCTCAAAGTGCTGGGATTACAGGCATGAGCCTCTGCTTCTGGCCTGTAGGTGGATTTCTGGCTTTGGGTTACACACACACACTTGTTTATAGGAGTTTGTAAGTAGGGAGTAAAATGTACTCTGAAAGGAAATCACTTGATAGGAACCACTATTTGGTAAGAAGAGGTGACTCAAGAAAAGAAGTTCCTTGTGGTTTTAAACTTTATTATGCTATGGGTCCCTACAAAAATATGCTTTTCTTCTTCCTCCTCGCCGCCGCCGCCGCCGCCGCCTCCTCCTCCTCCTCCTCCTCCTCCTCCTCCTCCTCCTCCTCCTCCTCCTCTTCTTCTTCTTCTTCTTCTTCTTCCTCCTCCTCCTCCTCCTCCTCCTCCTCCTCCTCCTCCTCCTCCTCCTCCTCCTCCTTCTCTGATGTAAGGCAAAAGCTTTTAGCTAAATATTATGGCCTTAAATTTTTCAAAACGAGAACACTTCTCAGCAAAATTTTGTATTTCTTTGTTTTAGTGTAGAAAGCAAAAGCAAGGGATAACTAAAGTCTAAGTTCAAGCTAGATATATTTGTTTACATTGGAACAACAGTTTTAAACTCCAGGAAAGAAGTGCTGATAGCTCAGAAGATAAAGCAAGTAATGGGTTCCAGTAAAGTTGGTTGGGGAATTTCGTTTGTTTAATTTTTAAATTAGTAGTGGCCTCTCTCCAAAATGTTTGTTTTTAAGATTCAGGTTAAAATTTGGATAGATATAGGAGATGTGGGAATTAGACAATATCAGAGAAAGATGCTGAGGTAATTTCCATTTCAGAAAATTTATCTAACTTTGCCTAAATGGATAAATGGAGACATTTGAAGCATAAGAGTTTGGCATTTCATGTCCCAGCTTAGAGGACTTCTGCTTGAAACAGAACAATTGGTTTGAAGTACAGTATCTAGATCCTTTCACCAAAGAGAAAGAAAATTGCCCATTCTGATTAACCAGCAATTATCTCTAATTAAGGAATGGACGCACAAGTTTTCAGTAGTATCACTACCTGGCACTCTGTATGCAATCAAGCAAGGCAAGGTTCCTATATCTACAAGATTCCTATATCCAATTATTTTTTTTTCTAGTCAAGAAAAAAAATAATTAGGATAATTAAACAAGTTGTAGCAATCATTTTTTTACAATCAAAAAGACTGCAACAGATCCAATTAATTCTTTGGTAGATGCAGAAAGTAGTATTTATGCTTTTCTAAAGGCCAGTATTCACCATGGACTAACAGCAAAATGTTTCAATACCATCTCAGCAGAGTTTGTATTTGATTTCATAGTATTCCATAAAGTGTCAGGCATTTTAGAGATATCACTAACAGAAACGTTATGCTTTCTAAATACAGTCACACAACTACTTCGTACCTATGATATAATTAGACTGTGACACTCTTGAGGCCATCTAAACTTCAACCTGTTTAAAAATATAATTCCCTATGAACGCTCAAAGAAAATGTGCTTCAGGCAATTTATCTGCAGTAAAATGATTTAACTATGGGACAATCATGTTCATTTCTTCATATCTTTAATATAAAATTTACCATTTAAGATGATTTCATTGTTTAGTTGGAAAGCTATACTCTACCGATTAGTATAAGATTTTTAAAAATCCTGTTTGTTTCTTCTTCATAGAAATGGTAGAGTTTTAAAATAAAAAGTGCATTTTTCTTCATAACATTAGTATCTGTCACTATAAATAACTTGAAAAATCTTCCAAAGTGTCAACACCTGAAGTCAATTGTATTACATCATTTATTGATTACACATGATAATGGATGATACACAAGCTTCATTCCCATCTGTAACTTTATCTGGTACCATTATTCAATTTAGATGTATTGCATAGGATGTGCCAACAATCATTTTACTAACCAACAATTCCATCAGTTTGCTTTGGTAATCCCTTTTAATGGTGAACTTCAGGTCACAACAGTAACTATCAGTTCAACCACACCAAGGTTTCTAAAGACAATGGTTTCTCCACTCAAGCAGGTCGTATATAAATTCCAAACAGAACCTGGCATGACCCTGAAGGAATTCTAACTTCACACTGTTGGAGAAATTTACCAAGATGGTTTCAGAGTAGACCAACTTTACACAGCACATTAAAAAAAAAAAGACATTTATTCAGCATCCCAATCAGGCTACTATATTTAGCAATCAACTGCATGGGTGAAAAAAAAATCTACATTAAAACCCTTTGTTGGAATGGTTTACCCTTTCCACAGAACAGAAACTAAAATAACCTGTTATACAATTAGTCACAAATGCAGTCCTTGAGTTTTTTGCCCATATACATGAGTATTTGTCTAAAACATGTCTGCTTTGTAGCAGCTGGGCTGCTTGGCCAGCTGTGCTTGGCTGAGTTCACAAATCTGTTGTAACCTGTAGCTTCCCTGTCACTTCTGTGGCTCTCCTCTCCTGCTAAGTTTGTTTCCTAATTAAAATCTGCCACTGCCATAGCTACTGCTGCTACTGGAACCACCATAGCTACCTTGGTTTTGTGGTTTGGCAAAGTACTGGCCTCCACCACCATAGGGGACAGAGCTTCTGCCTCCAAAGTTTCCTCCCTTCAGGGGCCAAAATTTGGAGGCTGATTGTTGTAATTGTCAAAATCACTGTAGCTTCCACCACCTCCAAAATTGCTTCCATCATTACTAAATCCATTGTAGTCATCCCCACTACCACCATATTCACCACCACCATGGCTGCCACCAAAGTCACCACAACCATGGAAGTTTCCTTCATGACCAAAGTTGTCATTCCCGCTGAAACCACCTCCAAGACCACCACCAAAGTTTCCAGAATCACTCTTGCTTTGACAGGGTTTTCCTAGCTTCACAGTTGTGGCCATTCACAGTATGCTATTTCTGAATGACAATCTTATCCACAGAGTCATGGTTGTCAAAGGTTACAAAGGCAAAGCCCCCTTCTTTGCCAGTGCCTCTGTCAGTCATGATTTCAATCACTTCAATTTTTTCCATACTGTTCAAAATGATCTCTTAGGTGATGTTCTTCAGTATCTTCTTTAATGCCACCAACAAATATATTTTTCACAGTGAAGTGGGCACCTGGTCTTTGATAATCTTCTCTTGAGACAACTCTCTTTGGTTCCACAACTCTTTTTTTTTTTTGAGATGAAGTCTCCCTCTGTCCCCCAGGCTGGAGTGCAGTGGCACAATCTTAGCTCACTGCAAACTCCGCCTCCCGGGTTCACGCCATCCTCCTGCCTCAGCCTCCCGAGTAGCTGAGAGTACAGGCACCTGCCACCACGCCCAGCTAATTTTTTGTATTTTTCATAGAGAAGGGGTTTCACTGTGTTAGCCAGGATGGTCTCCATCTCCTGACCTCGTGGTCTGCCTGCCTCGGCCTTCCAAAGTGCTGGGATTACAGGCCTGAGGTTCTACAACTCTTCCATCTACCTTGTGTGGCCTTGCATTCATGGCTGCATCCACCTCCAGAGTGGCATACATGACAAACCCACAGGCCCTGTAGGGCTTGGTGTTTGGATCTCTCATTACCACCCAGTCGGTGAGCGTTCCCCATTGCTCAAAATGGCTCCTCAGGCTCTCATTGGTTGTTTCAAAGCTCAGCCCTCCAATGAAGATCTTCCTCAGTTGTTTGAGCTCTTTAGGAGACTCTGACTTAGACATAAAGGCAGGGAGAAGAGAGACTTTGAGGATGCCTCCTTTTTGGCGTCCATGGGCACGTAGCTAGGTGGCGTCCACGGGCAGGTAGGTTTCTTTAGTTTAGTTTTGTTTTTTGGTGAATAGTTTTCCCAACATTTTATTATAAACATTATCAAATATACTGAATAATTGAAATAATCAGAAACAACAAATTTGCATATATCCACCGTCTTATTTTTATTTTTATTTTATTTTTTGAGACAGAGTTTCCCTCTGTTGCCCAGGCTGGAGAGCAATGGGGGGATCTCAGCTCACTGTAAACCTCTCTCTTGGGTTCAACCGATTCTCATGCGTCAGCCTCCCACGTAACTGAGATTATGTGCACTGTGCACCACCACATCCGGCTAATTTTTGTATTTTTAGTAGAGATGGAGTTTCACCGTGTTGGCCAGGCTGATCTTGAACTCCTGGCCTCAGGTGATCTGCCCACCTTGGCCTCTCAAAGTGCTGGGATTACAGGCGTGAGCCACCACACCCTGCCACCACCATCTAGATTCTACAATCAGCAATTAATTTGCTTTATTATACATTTATTCAGCCACCTGTTTTTTGATCCCTCTGTCCATCCATTAATCCATCTTTTTTTTTTTTTTGAAGCATTTCAAGGCAAGTTGTAGACATCAACATACTTCATTCAATACTTCAACATGCATATCATTTTTTAGAGTTTAATGTCATGTATATGAGTTTTTCTTGGTAAGATTTTACATGTAGTAGATGCACAATCTTTATTTTGTTTGTTTATTTATTTATTTATTTATTTATTTATTTATTTATTTTTGGAGACAGATCTCTGTCACCCAGGCTGGAGTGCAGTGGTGCTATCATGGCTCAATGAAGCCTCAACTTCCCACGCTGAAGTAATCTTCCTACCTCAGCCTCCCAAGTAGCTGTGTCTATAGGTGCAGGCCACTAGGCCTAGCTAATTCTTAAAAAATTTTTTGTAGAGACAGGGTCTCACAATTTTGCCCAGGCTGGTCTCAAGTTATCCTCCTGGCCTCAAGTTATCCTCCCACCTTAGCTCCCAAGTAGCTTAGATTACTGGCATGAGCCACCATGCCCAGCCTCGAGGCACAATCTTAAGTATAGCATTCAGTGAATTTTGACAAATGCATAAACTTATATAATCCAAACTCCTGTCAAGATATAGAATATTTATATTTTCCCAGAAAGTTCACTCACATTCCTCCCCAGAAAGTCTCCACCTATCCATCCCTCAAAAGGCAACCACTACTCTCACATTTTTCAACATGGCTTAGCATAGTACAGTGTGTAAGAGTTTCAGTGTTCCATAACCTCACTGACATTGGTGTTGCCAATCTTTTTATTTTAGACATTCTGATATATTTATAGTAATATATCTTTGACTAATGATTTTGAGTATTTATTTTTGTGTTCATAGCATTCTCATATCTTTGTGAAATATTGGTTTAAATCTTTTGCCCATTTTAAACTGGGTTGTCTTTTTTTCTTTTCTCTATTTTTGAGTTGGGATATTATTTTGTCACCCAGGCTGGTGTGCAGTGGCACCATCATAGCTCACTGCAGCTCAGACTCCTGGGCTCACACTATCATCCTGCCCTAGCCTCCCAGGTCCTGAGATTACTGGTGTGAGCCACTGCACCCTGATGTCTCTTTATTATTGAGTCATATTTTTATTTTGGATAATAGTCCTTTCTCAAATATATACATTTGCACCTTTTCCCCAGCCTGTGGCTTACCCATTCACTTTCTTAGCACTGTCTTTTGGTGCAGAATATTGGCTTATCCAGTTATGCAAATCTTTCAAGTATTGACACATTTCATTATACAAAATTAAAACAACATTCATTAATAGCACCACCAATCTCATCAAAAAAGTCTTCATGTATTGAAAGGTTGTCAAGCTTGTGCTGGCAGACATGTGTCCCAAAATTCTGGTCAGGTGCTATGGCTCACGCCTGTAATCCCAGCACTTTAGGAGGCCAAGGCAGGAGGGTTGCTTGAGCCAGAGAGGTCGGGGCTGCAGTGAGCCCATGATCACACCCCTGTACTCTAGCCTCGCTGACAGAGTGAGACCCCGTCTCTAAATAAACAAATAAATGAAATGAAAAACTGTGCTTTGATAAAACGAAAATTCTAATTTTTGCTTGAAAACTTGAATTTTATATTTATCACATAAATTTTTCCTGTTGAAATAAGCCAGTTTTGTTCCTTTTAAATAAAATGTTTGTCAGTATCCTATTCTGAATAACCATAGTTTAACAGTCATTCTTTCAAGTAAAAAATGGTGCTCAATGAAAAACTCAGCTAATTCACCTCACAACTCAATCACACAAGTGCTCTTCCTCAAGAAAACCATCATACATCTGTATACAGCAGAAGTGCTTTATGTGTACTTCTGATTTCATCATATAGAATATTTAAAAATGTATAGTTAATAAACTCAATTAAAAAGAGGGTAAAAGTCCTTAACAGACACGTCACCAAAGAAGATACACAAGTGGCAAATAAGCATATGAAAAATGCTCAGCATCATGTCATTAGAGACTTGTAATTTGAAACAATGAGATATCACTACATATCTATTAGAATGGCCAAAATCCCAAACGCTGACAACACGAAATGCTACCAAAAATTTGGAGAAACAGGAACTCTCATTTGTTGCTGGTGGAAATGCAAAATGGTGCAATGACTTTGGAAGACAGTTGGGCAGTTTCTTACTGAACTATTAAACATAGTAGTTTCAGTAAAACTAAACATACTCTTACCATATGATCCAGTTATTCAGCTTCTTGGTATTTACTCAAATGGATTGAAAACATATCCACACAAAAACCTGCACATGAATGTTCATAGCAGCTTTATTTGTATTTGCCAAAACTTAGAAGCTGTAAAGAAGTCTTTCAGTAGGAGAAAGGATAAATAAACTGTGACACATCCAAACAGTGGAGTATCATTCAGAGATAAAAAAACAAATGAGTTATCAAACCATGAAGAAACATGGAGGAAACAGTAAGTGCATCTTATTGAGTGAATGAACCCAATCTGAAATGGTTACATAATGTATGATTCCAACATATGATACTCTGGAAAGAGCAAAACTATGGATTTAGTAAAAAGATCAATGGTTGACGGGTTTGGTGGGAGAAGGGAAGGGATGAATAGGTGTAGCACGGGATTTTTTGTTTGTTTGTTTTTGAGACGGAGTCTCGCTCTGTCACCCAGGCAAGAGTGCAGTGGCGCGATCTCTGCTCACTGCAAGCTCTGGCCCCTGGGTTCACGCCATTCTCCTGCCTCAGCCTCCCAAGTAGCTGGGACTACAGGCGCCCGCCCCCATGCCTGACTAATTTTTTTTTTTTTTGTATTTTTTTTAGTAGAGATGGGGTTTCATCGTGTTAGCCAGGATGGTCTTGATCTCCTGACCTCATGATCCGCCCGCCTTGGCCTCCCAAAGTGCTGGGATTACAGGCGTGAGCCACTGCGCCCGGCTGAAGCATGGGTTTTTTAGGCAGTGAAACTATTCTGTATTATCCTATAATTGTAGAAACATGACAGTACACAAAACCCATGGAACTGTACAACACCAAGAGTGAACCCTAATGTCAACTATAGACTTTAGTTAATTTTAATGTATCAATATTGGCTCATGATTGTAACAAATATACCACATGAATGTAAAATACTAATAATAGGGGAAACTGTCAGTGGAGGATGAAGAGGGCATGTGGAACTCTGAAAGATCTTCAGAATTTTTGGAAAAACCTAAAATTGCTCTAAGAAATTAAGTCTGTTAATGAAAAAAAGATGTACACTCAGGGGCCAAGAGTTAATTAAATTAATAATTTTTATTGATTCATCCAGAATATTAAGTAAAACTGGTTTCTTCTTTCTTCTTCTTCTTCTTCTTCTTCTTCTTCTTCTTCTTCTTCTTCTTCTTCTTCTTCCTCTTCCTCTTCCTCTTCCTCTTCCTCTTCCTCTTCCTCTTCTTCTTCTTCTTCTTCTTCTTCTTCTTCTTCTTCTTCTTCTTCCTCTTCTTTCTTCTTTCTTCTTCTTCGTTTAAACTGAGTTTCTAGTGGTATAAAAGACAGTAATTGCTAAGTGTAGTTTGGTGCCACTGCCTTGACTCATGCTAAGGTCCCAGCAGTTTGGTCCACTATTGTTTTTGCCCCATTAGTGTAAATGTCAACACAGGAAAAAAAAAAAAAAAAAAAAAAAAAAGGCAAAGATTATCTTCATGTTATTTTGATCCCTAGGGGTCCATGACTCATGCTTTAAGAACTATGGGACTTTGATGTTCTTAGATGCAATTTTCTTCATATTTATCTTCTTGCGAAGTTTTTCATATTCTTGAATCTATAAATTTATGCTTTCACTAAGTGTGGGAAATTTTCAGTGATTATTTTATCAAATACATATATTTTTTCTATTCCCTCCTTTTTTTCTTGTAGGACTTCATTAGATAAATGTTAGAATATTTGATATTGTACTCTAGTCCTTGAGGCTCTGTTGTATTTGTTCACCAATTTTTTTCTCTCTTCTTAAGCTTGGATAATTTCTACCCATCTATCTTTAAGTTCAGCAACTTATCTTTCATCCTATGCTTTTAAGTTCACGCAGATAATTTTAAATTTTTTTAGAAGAGAATTTAGGCCAGGCGCGGTGGCTCACACCTGTAATCCCAGCACTTTGGGAGGCTGAGGCAGGTGGATCACTTGAGGTCAGGAGTTCAAGACCAGCCTGGCCAACATGGTGAAGCCCCGTTTCTACTAACAATACAAAAATTAGCTGGGTGTGATACACACCTGTAATCCCAGCTACTCAGAAGGCTGATGCAGGAGAATCCCTTGAACCCAGGAGGCGGAAGTTACAGTGAGCCGAGACTGCACCTCTGCACTGTAGCCTTGGTGACAGAGCAAGACTCCATCTCAAAAAAAAAATTGTTTTTAAAGATAATTTGGATAATGCCATTTTTTGTATGCAGTCCTTTAATGAATTTAACAATGCCATCCTTATTGGATACATACACTTTCAGTTTTCTATTACTCTTTGAATAAATTAAGTTATTTTGATAAATTATATATATTATATATATTTATATGTAAAATTTAGAAATTTTATATTAATCAATAATTTTATATATTTATAGTATATAGTGTGATGTTTTGATATATATACATTGTAGAATGATTAAATCAAACTGATTGACATCTATAACCTCATATATTTTTTGTTGTGAGATAATTTAAAATCTACATTCTTAGCAGTTTTCAAATATATATTCAAATATACAATATCATTTTTTCACATAGTATATTTTTACTGCTAGAAAAAGCATTTTGTTCCTTTTTATAGTTTTTATTTATTTAATGAGTATCCTATCTATCCATTCATTAAAAGCGTATTTTTCCCTCACACTTTTGAGCATAATATAATGGCTGCTTTAAAATCCTAGTCTTTATTCTTACAGCTAGATCATTTTGGGGTCAGGCTCCATTGATTTTTTTCTTTGTATTATATCTTTGTGTGACTAGTAATTATGAATTTGTCTTGGACAGTCACATCCCTCCACGCCTTAGCTGAAGTGACACATCATCCTCTGGGGAATTGGTGCCCTGGTCAATCTGAGCAACTGTGCATCCCAGAGATGCAGTGCTTTGCCCTGCCCTCCAGGGGTAAAATCACAGCTACAATCTGGCTCCATGGGCCTGAGCTGCTAGAAGGTGCCTGAGAGTCAGAACCTGAGTCTGTGGGCATCATACATCCAACCTGGCCACAGAGAACAAACCTGAACCCTAAGACCCAGGTGCCACAATAGGGTCACAAGACCCTGAGCTTAGGTCTGTGTGGCCCGTCAGCCACCCTGAGCACCTGCACCTGGAACTCAGAGCCTCTACAACTACTTATAGGCCATGTCAGACCTGACACTAAGAGGGATCCCTTTGGCTAAGTCTCCATGTTGTGGGGAATCCCAAAATAGGAAGACCCCAAAAACTCTTGCCACTAAAGGTATCAACAACCTACACTGCTGCAGTCACTGCCCCAAACTTCTTCAGCCTAGGTTTGAGCTAATGAATTAATTCAGCAAAGTTTCAGGATACAAAACCAACATGCAAAAATCAGTAGCATTTCTAGACACCAACAATGTACTAATGGAAAAAGAAATCAAGAATGCAATCACAGTTATACTAGGTACAAAAACACCCTTAGGAATCAATTTAACCAAGAGATGAAAGATCTCTAAAAGGAAAACTATAAAACACTGATGAAAAAAAAATTGAAGAAAACATAAATAAATGAAAAAACATGCCATGTTCATGGGTTGGAAGAATTAATATTGTGAAAATAATCATACTGTCAAAAATGATCCACAGATTCAGTGCAATCCCTATCAAAATACCAGTGACGTTCTTCACAGAAATAGTGAAAACATTCTAAAATACATATGCAACAACAAAAGACTCTGAATAGCCAAAATAATCCTGAGCAAAAAGGAAATCTAGAGGCATCACACTACCTAACTTCAAAACATAATATAAAACTATAGTAAACAAAGCAGCATGGTACTGGCATAATAACAAACACATAGACCAATGGAACAGAATAGAGAACTCAGAAATATATCCAAGCCTTTACAGCCAATTGATATTCAACAAAGCTTCCAAGAAAATTAACTAGGGGAAGTACAATCTCTTCAATAAATGGTGCTGAGAAAACTGGGTATCCATATGCAGAAAAATGAAACTAGACCTTTTTCTCTCACCATATACAAAAAATTAACTTAAAATAGATGAAAGACTTAAATGTAAGACCTGAAACTACTAGAAGAAAACATTAGGGGAAACACTACAGGACATTGGCATGGGCAAAGATTATATGGAGAAGACTTCAGAAGCAAGGCAACAAAAGTAAGAATAGACAAAAGGGATTACATCAAACTAAAAGGCTTCTGCACAGCAAAGGAAACAATCAACAGCATGAGGAGAGAATTTTCTCAAACTATTAATCCAACAAGGGATTAATATCTAGACTATACAAAGAACTTAAACAATTCAACAGGAAAAAAATCCAACTAAAAAATGGGCAAATTAGCTAAATAGACATTTCCTAGAAGAAGACATATAAATGGCTAAATATATATATATATATAAAAAGCTTAATACTACTAATCGTCAGGGAAATGCAAATCAAAACTACAGTGAAATATCATTTTCCCCCAGTTAGAATGGCTATTACCAAAAAGACAAAAGTAACACATGTTGGTGAGGATGTGGAGGAAGGGGAGTGCTTACAGACTGGTAGTTTCGCATAAAACTGAAAATAGAACTACCATACCATCCAGCAATCTCACTGCTAGGTATATAGCCAGAGGAAAGGAAATCAGTATATTTCCCCCCAACCCCTGTTTTTTACTGCACTCTCATGTTTATTGCAGCATTATTCACAACAGCTAAGATGTGGAATCAACCTAATTTTCCATTAACAGATGAATGGATAAAGAAAATATGGTGTATATGCAATAAAATAGAATGAAATTCTGTCATTTGCAGCAATATGGATTAGCTTGGAGGACATTATGTTAAATGAAATAAGCCAGGCACAGAAAGATAAATATTACATGTTCTCAATCATATATGGAAGATTAAAAATGTTGATATCAGAGCATCTAGTGGTTTCTAGATACTGGGAAGGGTAGAGGAAAAAGGGGAAGAACCAGAGGTTGGTCAATGGATGCAAAGTACAGCTAATGGGAGAAATATGTTCTACTGTTCTATAACACTTATTTAGAACATATTTAGAATACTGTTCTATAGAACTTAGGCTATAGAACAGTAGAACATATTCCTCCCATTTGTTTGTTATAGGGTGACTATAACAAACAACAACTTATTGTTTATTTCCAAAGAGCTAGAACAGCAGATTTTTAATTTTCTCGACACAAAGAAATGATAGATGTTTGAGGTGATAGAAATGCTAATTACCCTGATTTGATCACTACTCATTGTATACACATATGGAAATGCAATACTCTATAAATATGTACAGTTATTAGTTGTCAATTAAAAATGACAGGGATATTAGTTTTGTGAACATTCAGTAAAATTCAGTTGTAAAGCCATCTGGTCCTGTGATTTTCTTTGTTAGGAGGTTTTTAACTAGAATATTTTTGTTATTGGTCTGTTTAGGATTTCTGTTTCTTCCTTATTAAACCTTGTGCTTGGTAGGTTTTTTTTGTTTTTTTTTGTTTTTGTTTTTGTTTTTTTTAAGGCATGTATGCATTTTCTTTAGGTTACCAAATTTGTCAGCATATAATTATTCATAATAGTCCTTTATTATTCTTTTCACTTTGAGGCATCTGTTGTAATGTCTCCACTTTCATCTCAGATTTATGTATTTGAGTCTCTTCTCTTTTTTTCTTAGTCTAGCTAAAGGTTTTGTCTATTTTATTTGTTCAAAAACCCAACTCTGTCCAAGTGCTGTGGCTCACACCTGTAATCCCAGCTACTTGGGTGTCTGAGGTAGGGGGAATGCTTGAGGCTGGGAGTTTGACACCAGCCTAGTCAACACAGTGAGACCCCTAACTCAAACAAACAAACAAACAAAAAAAACCCAACTCTTAGTTTTATTGACTCTTCTATGCTTTTTCTATCCATCAGATTTATTTCTGTTTTGTTCTTTGTGATTTCTTTCCTTCTGCTAACTTTGGCCTTTTTCTTTTCTAGTTCCTGGAGGTATAACATTAGGCTATTTATTTGCTTTTTTCTTTTTAATGTAGTCACTTATTGCTATAAATTTCCCTTTTAAAACTGCTTTTGCTGCACCTGTAGGTTTTGGTATTGTGTTTTAGTTGTCATTTGTCTCAAGACATTTTTAAATTTCCCTTGTGATTTCTCCTTTGAATCATTGGTTGTTCAGGAACATATGTTTAATATCCATATATTTGTGAATTTTCCAAAATTCCTCCTATTATTGATTTATAGTTCCATACCATTGTAGTTAGAAACAATACTTGATATGCTTTTGACTTTTTAAAATATGTTAAGTTTTTTTTTGTGTTCTACCATATGATCTATCCTGGAGAATGTTCCATGTGCACTGGAGAAGAATGTATATTCTGCTGCTATTGGATGGAGAGTTCTGTATATATCTGTTAGGTTCATTTTGTCCAATGTGCAGTTCAATTCTAGTATTTCCTTATTTATTTTCTGTCTGTTGATCTGTGTATTAGTCAAAGTGGGATATTATAAAGTCTCCTGCTGTTACTGTATTACTACCTATTTCTGCCTTTATATCCAATATTATTTTATTTATATGTTTAGGTGCTTCAATGTTTAGTGCATATATATTTATAATTGTTAAGCCCTTTCGATGATTTTTATCATTAAATAAGTACCTTCAAAGTCTCCTGTGACAGTTTTTGACTTACAGTCTATTTTCTCAGATATCGTATAGCCACCCCTACTGTTTTTTGCTTACCATTTACATGAGATGTCTTCTTCAACTTCTTCACTTTCAGCCTATTTGTGTCCTTAAGGTTAAAGTGGGTCCCTTGGGGGGCGGAGCAAGATGGCCGAATAGGAACAGCTCCAGTCTCCAACTCCCAGCGCGAGTGACACAGAAGACCGGTGATTTCTGCATTTTCAACTGAGGTACAGGGTTCATCTCACTAGGGAGTGCCAGACAATTGGTGCTGGTCAGCTGCTGCAGCCCGACCAGCAAGAGCTGAAGCAGGGCGAGGCATTGCCTCACCTGGGAAGCGCAAGGGGGAAGGGAATCCCTTTTCCTAGCCAGGGGAACTGAGACATACAACACCTGGAAAATCGGGTAACTCCCACCCCAATACTGCGCTTTAAGGAATCGGGCACACCAGGAGATTATATCCCACACCTGGCCGGGAGGGTCCCACGCCCATGGAGCATCCCTCATTGCTAGCACAGCAGTCTGTGATCTACCGGCAAGGCAGCAGTGAGGCTGGGGGAGGGGCGCCCGCCATTACTGAGACTTAAGTAGGTAAACAAAGCCGCTGGGAAGCTCGAACTGGGTGGAGCTCACAGCAGCTCAAGGAAACCTGCCTGTCTCTGTAGACTCCACCTCTGGGGACAGGGCACAGTAAACAATAACAAACGCAGCAGAAACCTCTGCAGACGCAAACGACTCTGTCTGACAGCTTTGAAGAGAGCAGTGGATCTCCCAACACGGAGGTTGAGATCTGAGAAGGGACAGACTGCCTGCTCAAGTGGGTCCCTGACCCCTGAGTAGCCTAACTGGGAGACATCTCCCACTAGGGGCAGTCTGACACCCCACACCTCACAGGGTGGAGTACACCCCTGAGAGGAAGCTTCCAAAGCAAGAATCAGACAGGTACACTCGCTATTCAGAAATAGTCTATCTTCTGCAGCCTCTGCTGCTGATACCCAGGCAAACAGGGTCTGGAGTGGACCTCAAGCAATCTCCAACAGACCTACAGCTGAGGGTCCTGACTGTTAGAAGGAAAACTATCAAACAGGAAGAACACCTACACCAAAACCCCATCAGTACGTCACCATCATCAAAGACCAGAGACAGATAAAACCACAAAGATGGGGAAAAAGCAGGGCAGAAAAGCTGGAAATTCAAAAAATAAGAGCGCATCTCCCCCGGCAAAGGAGCGCAGCTCATCGCCAGCAACGGATCAAAGCTGGACGGAGAATGACTTTGACGAGATGAGCGAAGAAGGCTTCAGTCCATCAAACTTCTCAGAGCTATAGGAGGAATTACGTACCCAGCGCAAAGAAACTAAAAATCTTGAAAAGAAAGTGGAAGAATTGATGGCTAGAGTAATTAATGCAGAGAAGGTCATAAACGAAATGAAAGAGATGAAAACCATGACACGAGAAATACGTGACAAATGCACAAGCTTCATTAACCGACTTGATCAACTGGAAGAAAGAGTATCAGCGATTGAGGATCAAATGAATAAAATGAAGCGAGAAGAGAAACCAAAAGAAAAAAGAAGAAAAAGAAATGAACAAAGCCTGCAAGAAGTATGGGATTATGTAAAAAGACCAAATCTACGTCTGATTGGGGTGCCTGAAAGTGAGGGGGAAAATGGAACCAAGTTGGAAAACACTCTTCAGGATATCATCCAGGAGAACTTCCCCAACCTAGTAGGGCAGGCCAACATTCAAATCCAGGAAATACAGAGAACGCCACAAAGATACTCCTCGAGAAGAGCAACTCCAAGACACATAATTGCCAGATTCACCAAAGTTGAAATGAAGGAAATAATCTTAAGGGCAGCCAGAGAGAAAGGTCGGGTTACCCACAAAGGGAAGCCCATCAGACTAACAGCAGATCTCTCGGCGGAAACTCTACAAGCCAGAAGAGAGTGGGGGCCAATATTCAACATTCTTAAAGAAAAGAATTTTAAATCCAGAATTTCATATCCAGCCAAATTAAGTTTCAAATTAAGTGAAGGAGAAATAAAATCCTTTACAGATAAGCAAATGCTTAGAGACTTTGTCACCACTAGGCCTACCTTACAAGAGATCCTGAAGGATGCACTAAACATGGAAAGGAACAACTGGTACCAGCCATGGCAAAAACATGCCAAAATGTAAAGACCATCAAGGCTAGGAAGAAACTGCATCAACTAATGAGCAAATTAACCAGTTAATATTATAATGGCAGGATCAAGTTCACACATAACAATATTAGCCTTAAATGTAAATAGACTAAATGCTCCAATTAAAAGACACAGACTGGCACACTGGATAAAGAGTCAAGACCCATCAGTCTGCTGTATTCAGGAGACCCATCTCACATGCAGAGACATACATAGGCTCAAAATAAAGGGATGGAGGAAGATTTACCAAGCAAATGGAGAACAAAAAAAAGCAGGGGTAGCAATACTAGTCTCTGATAAAACAGACTTTAAACCATCAAAGATCAAAAGAGACAAAGAAGGCCATTACATAATGGTAAAGGGATCAATTCAACAGGAAGAGCTAACTATCCTAAATATATATGCACCCAATACAGGAGCACCCAGATTCATAAAGCAAGTCCTTAGAGACTTACAAAGAGACTTAGACTCCCATACAATAATAATGGGAGACTTCAACACTCCACTGTCAACATTAGACAGATCAACGAGACAGAAAGTTAACATGGATATCCAGGAATTGAACTCATCTCTGCAGCAAGCAGACCTAATAGACATCTATAGAACTCTCCACCCCAAATCAACAGAATATACATTCTTCTCAGCACCACATCGCACTTACTCCAAAATTGACCACATAATTGGAAGTAAAGCACTCCTCAGCAAATGTACAAGAACAGAAATTATAACAAACTGTCTCTTAGACCACAGTGCAATCAAACTAGAACTCAGGACTAAGAAACTCAATCAAAACCGCTCAACTACATGGAAACTGAACAACCTGCTCCTGAATGACTACTGGGTACATAACGAAATGAAGGCAGAAATAAAGATGTTCTTTGAAACCAATGAGAACAAAGATACAACATACCAGAATCTCTGGGACACATTTAAAGCAGTGTGTAGAGGGAAATTCATAGCACTAAATGCCCACAAGAGAAAGCAGGAAAGATCTAAAATTCACACTCTAACATTGCAGTTAAAAGAACTAGAGAAGCAAGAGCAAACACATTCGAAAGCTAGCAGAAGGCAAGAAATAACTAAGATCAGAGCAGAACTGAAGGAGATAGAGACAAAAAAAACCCTCCAAAAAATCAATGAATCCAGGAGTTGGTTTTTTGAAAAGATCAACAAAATTGACAGGCCGCTAGCAAGACTAATAAAGAAGAAAAGAGAGAAGAATCAAATTGATGCAATTAAAAATGATAAAGGGGATATCACCACCGACCCCACAGAAATACAAACTACCATCAGAGAACACTATAAACACCTCTATGCAAAAAAACTGGAAAATCTAGAAGAAATGGATAATTTCCTGGACACTTATACTCTTCCAAGACTAAACCAGGAAGAAGTTGAATCCCTGAATAGACCAATAGCAGGCTCTGAAATTGAGGCAATAATTAATAGCCTACCAACCAAAAAAAGTCCAGGACCAGATGGATTCACAGCTGAATTCTACCAGAGGTACAAGGAGGAGCTGGTACCATTCCTTCTGAAACTATTCCAAATAATAGAAAAAGAGGGAATCCTCCCTAACTCATTTTATGAGGCCAACATCATCCTGATACCAAAGCCTGGCAGAGACACAACAAAAAAAGAGAATTTTAGACCAATATCCCTGATGAACATCGATGCAAAAATCCTCAATAAAATACTGGCAAACCGGATTCAGCAACACATCAAAAAGCTTATCCACCATGATCAAGTGGGCTTCATCCCTGGGATGCAAGGCTGGTTCAACATTCGCAAATCAATAAACATAATCCAGCATATAAACAGAACCAAAGGCAAGAACCACATGATTATCTCAATAGATGCAGAAAAGGCTTTTGACAAAATTCAACAGCCCTTCATGCTAAAAACGCTCAATAAATTTGGCATTGATGGAACGTACCTCAAAATAATAAGAGCTATTTATGACAAACCCACAGCCAATATCATACTGAATGGGCAAAAACTGGAAAAATTCCCTTTGAAAACTGGCACAAGACAGGGATGCCCTCTCTCACCACTCCTATTCAACATAGTGATGGAAGTTCTGGCTAGGGCAATCAGGCAAGAGAAAGAAATAAAGGGTATTCATTTAGGAAAAGAAGAAGTCAAATTGTCCCTCTTTGTAGATGACATGATTGTATATTTAGAAAACCCCATTGTCTCAGCCCAAAATCTCCTTAAGCTGATAAGCAACTTCAGCAAAGTCTCAGGATACAAAATTAATGTGCAAAAATCACAAGCATTCTTATACACCAGTAACAGACAAACAGAGAGCCAAATCATGAATGAACTTCCATTCTCAATTGCTTCAAAGAGAATAAAATACCTAGGAATCCAACTTACAAGGGTTGTAAAGGACCTCTTCAAGGAGAACCACAAACCACTGCTCAGTGAAATAAAAGAGGACACAAACAAATGGAAGAACATACCATGCTCATGGATAGGAAGAATCAATATCGTGAAAATGGCCATACTGCCCAAGGTTATTTATAGATTCAATGCCATCCCCATCAAGCTACCAATGAGTTTCTTCACAGAATTGGAAAAAACTGCTTTAAAGTTCATATGGAACCAAAAAAGACCCCGCATCTCCAAGAAAATCCTAAGTCAAAAGAACAAAGCTGGAGGCATCACGCTACCTGACTTCAAACTATACTACAAGGCTACAGTAACCAAAACAGCATGGTACTGGTACCAAAACAGAGATATAGACCAATGGAACAGAACAGAGTCCTCAGAAATAATACCACACATCTACAGCCATCTGATCTTTGACAAACCTGAGAGAAACAAGAAATGGGGAAAGGATTCCCTATTTAATAAATGGTGCTGGGAAAATTGGCTAGCCATAAGTAGAAAGCTGAAACTGGATCCTTTCCTTACTCCTTATACGAAAATTAATTCAAGATGGATTAGAGACTTAAATGTTAGACCTAATACCATAAAAATCCTAGAGGAAAACCTAGGTAGTACCATTCAGGCCATAGGCATGGGCAAAGACTTCATATCTAAAACACCAAAAGCAACAGCAGCAAAAGCCAAAATTGACAAATGGGATCTCATTAAACTAAAGAGCTTCTGCACAGCAAAAGAAACTACCATCAGAGTGAACAGCCAACCTACAGAATGGGAGAAAATTTTTGCAATCTACTCATCTGACAAAGGGCTAATATCCAGAACCTACAAAGAACTCCAACAAATTTACAAGAAAAAAACAAACAACCCCATCAAAAAGTGGGCAAAGGATATGAACAGACATTTCTCAAAAGAAGACATTCATACAGCCAACAGACACATGAAAAAATGCTCATCATCACTGGCCATCAGAGAAATGCAAATCAAAACCACAATGAGATACCATCTCACACCAGTTAGAATGGCGATCATTCAAAAGTCAGGAAACAACAGGTGCTGGAGAGGATGTGGAGAAATAGGAACACTTTTACACTGTTGGTGGGATTGTAAACTAGTTCAACCATTATGGAAAACAGTATGGCGATTCCTCATGGATCTAGAACTAGATATACCATATGACCCAGCCATCCCATTACTGGGTATATACCCAAAGGATTATAAATCATGCTGCTATAAAGACACATGAACACGTATGTTTATTGCGGCACTATTCACAATAGCAAAGACTTGGAATCAACCCAAATGTCCATCAGTGACAGACTGGATTAAGAAAATGTGGCACATATACACCATGGAATACTATGCAGCCATAAAAAAGGATGAGTTTGTGTCCTTTGTAGGGACATGGATGCAGCTGGAAACCATCATTCTTAGCAAACTATCACAAGAACAGAAAACCAAACACTGCACGTTCTCACTCATAGGTGGGAACTGAACAATGAGATCACTTGGACTTGGGAAGGGGAACATCACACACCGGGGCCTATCATGGGGAGGGGGGAGGGGAGAGGGATTGCACTGGGAGTTATACCTGATGTAAATGACGAGTTGATGGGTGCTGACGAGTTGATGGCTGCAGCACACCAACATGGCACAAGTATACATATGTAACAAACCTGCACGTTATGCACATGTACCCTAGAACTCAAAGTATAATAATAAAAAATAAAAAAAAAAAAATAAAGTGGGTCCCTTGTAGGCTGCATATAGTTGGATATGCTTTTTTTAATAAACCCATTCAGGCGCATTATGTCTTTAGATTGTAGAATTTAATGCATTTATATCCAAGATAGTAATTGATAGGTAAGAATTGACTTGCCATTTTATTAATTGTTTTCTGGTTGTTAGGTAGATTCTTTGTTCCTTTCTTTTATTCTTGTTTATAGTTGTTATTTGGTGATTTTCTGTAGTGCCTTCTGATTCATTTCTCCTTATCATTAATGTATCTGCTATAGTTTTTTGCTTTGTGGTTACCACAAGGCATTTTATAGTTACAATAGACTATTTTATATGGATACCAGCTTAACCTCAGTCACATACAAAACCCTAGAATTTTTCCCTCCTCCCTCAGGATTTATATTTTTCATGTTACAATTTACATCTTTTAATATTATGTATGTCCTATCAACTTATTTGAGCTATCATTATTTCTGACTGCTTTGACTTTTACCCTTTATACTAACGGTATATATGATTAACAGACCACCATAACAGTATTGGAGTATCCTGGTTTTAAATATGTATTTACCTTTACAAATGAATTTCATACTTTCATTCATTTTCATATTAGTAACTAGCATCCCTTTGTTTCATTTTGAGGAACTTTCTTAAGCATTTCTTGTAAGGCAGGTCTAGTGGTGATGAATTCCCTCAACTTTGCTTGTCTGGGAAATACTTTATTTCTCCTTCATTTCTGAAGGGTAGATTTACTGGGTAAGGTATTCTTGGATGGTAGTTTTCTTTCTCTTTTACCACTTTGAATATATCATTCTATTCTCTCCTGGCCGACAGAGCTTTTGCTAAGAAATCTGCTGAGAGCCTAATGAAGATTTCCTTATATTTGACTTGGTGCTTTTCTCTTGCTGCTTTTCAAATTCTCTTTGTCTTTGACTTTTGACAGTTAATTACAATATTAGTTAAAGAAGATTTCTTTAGGTTGAATTTGGGGACTTTTGAGCTTCATGGATATGGTTGTTTATATGCCTTTCAAAGCTTCAAATGTTTTCAGCATTTCATTAAATAGGCTTTCTGTCCATCTCTTTTGTCTCTTCTCTTTCTAAAATTCACATAATTCAAGTTTATTCTCTTTTCTTTCTTTCTTTCTTTCTTTTTTGATGGAGCCTTGCTCTGTCAACCAGGCTGGAGTGCATGGTGCTATCTCGGCTCACTGCAACCTCTGCATCCCGAGTTCAAGCGATTCTCCTGCATCAGTCTCCCAAGTAGCTGGGACTACAGGTGTGCACCACCATGCCCAGCTAATTTTTGTATTATTAGTAGAGATGCGGTTTCACCATGTTGGCCAGGCTGTCTTGAACTCCTGACCTCGTGATCCATCTGCCTCAGCCTCTCAAAGTGCTGGGATTACGGGCTTGAGCCACTGTAACCAGCCAATTCAAGTTTATTCTCTTAATGGTGTCTCTTAAATCTCATAGGTTGTCTTTAGTCTTTTTCATTCTTTTTACTTCTGACTAATTTCAAATGACTTATCTTCAAGTTCAGAGATTTGTTCTTCTTGATCTACTCTGCTATTGAGGCTCTTTGTTGTATTTTTAATTTCATTCATTGAATTATTTAGCTCCAAGATTTCTGTTTTGATCTTTATAATAAACCATTTTCTCTGAATGATTTTCTCATTCAGATCATAAATTATTTTCCTTATTTTGTTGATTTGTTTATTTTATCTTGTATGTCACTTGCTTTCCTTAAAATTATTATATTTTATTTCTTTTTGGGTAATTTATAAATATCCTTTCCTTTGGGATCATTTAGTGAAGAATTATTGTGCTCCTTTGCTGGTGTCATGCTTCGTTAGTTTTCATGTTTCTGGTGTCCCTGCATTGGTGTCATTGCATCTGGTGGAATAGTTACTTCTTCTAAGTACTTTAGAGTAGGTTTTGTAGAGAAATATTTTCACCTGAAGATGGGTCTTAGTGTGATATGAAGGAAGGTCGTGCTGGCTCTGATTCTGAGTCAGTTCAATATTATAGGCTCTGTGTAGATTCTTCAGCTATGATAAACATCAGCCGAGATTGTATGTATTTTGGTGACCTAGGCTATAACAGTTTGTGGCATCAGCAATGGTAACATAAGTTGTAAGGGTACTCATTGATAAAGCTTCTGTGGTCCTCCATTTTACATTTTCCCCAAAATGGGGAGACTCAGCCAAGTGTATTCCCTTGGTGTCAGGTCTGACACAAGCAGCTGTAGTAGCTCTGGCTTCCAGGGTTCTGGTGTTTAGAGTGGCTATGAGGCTAGGGTCCTGGCATCAGGGACTCACTAACATATTGTGGCACCTGGGTCTTGGGGTACAGGTTCATTCTCTCAGGTAGAGTTGGATGGAGATTTCCCACAGAACTGTAGTTTGTGACTCTAAAGCACCCCCTCCCACCTCGAGTAGCTTTGGCCCAGAACCCCAAGTTTTAGCTGTGACCCTGACCCTGAGAGGCTGGGCACAGCACTGTCCTGGCTGCAGGCAAGAAGGGGTGCCTTCGCCTGGAGAGCAAGGTACAGCTACAATTCAGTCACCAGAGCCAACAGGGCATAATGCCAACTAGTCCCTGAGGGATGAGATACTGATAGTGGTGACTCTGGACACCAGGATGGTGAAACACAGCAGTATCCCAGACTCCGTGAGGTCAAGTGTAGTTGCAACAAGGACACCAGTATGGCTAAGCACAGCTGTTGCTTGGACTTCAGGGTTCAGAGATAAGCACAACAATGACTCCACTCCTTGAAGACTGATCAACAAATCAGTCTTTAGGGGACAAGTCAAGTTCCAGGGATATAAGGTACTACAGTTATTCAGCCTGTTGATTGGAGTGTCTCAGCTCAGCTAATGCCCTATGTCCCTTGGAAAGAATGTACTGCATCAGCTCTGTTCTAGGAGACATGGCTGCTTGGCTTGTGCAAGACACTGGGAGGCAATGCACTGCTTCAGGTTATGCTTAGGGTGTGTGGCTGTTCTGGGTGGCCAAGGCACTGGCCTTGAAAAGCAGGGTGCCACTTTAGCTCTAGCACCATGAAATATGACTGCTTTGGCAGCCAAGGCACTATTTTCTTGGGAGGCAAGTCACTTCCTCAACTCAGGCACAGGAGGATAGTGTGCAGCAGTGACTGGGAGGTGTAGCTGGAACAGGTCTATGGCAGCTTGGTCCCACAGGGCAAAGCATAGCAATTTCTTCACTTAAGGATGGCAGGTCATTAGGCAGGAGTGGTTTAGTAGTGACAAAGCCTCAGTATCAGAAGGATGCTATGGCTACTTGCCCCCAGAGGAGGACACACTCTGGCAGTGATTCTAGTTCCAAGATGGCATAGCACAGCAGTGATGCAGCCTATGGAAGGTGGGGCACAGTGTCAACTGCTACTCTTGGGGAAACATAGCTGTATGGACTTTAGGCAGCTTTCTTATCTAGGCTTAGTGCCTGTGAATACTTTAGGAGTTACCAGTAGTGAGGACTGTAGGTTTCCGAGGGGTCAAGAGGGTTTCTGGGATCTTCTTGCTTACCTTTTCTCTGCAGGGAGGAGTTTTTCCTGATTCAAAGTTGATCTCAACTGTAGGAAAGTATGGCAGAGATGATACATTTATTTTTATTCTCCATGTGACTGTGCTGGGTTTCTGCACTCTACAGGGTTCCTGCTACTCCTTTGATATACTCCAGTGCTCTCTTTTAATTATTTTCATCAAAATGTAGTTGTTGGTTCATTGTTCTGGCTGTCTTTGTTGGGGGTGAGTGCTAAGGGCTTCTAGTCAGTCTTCTTGCTGACATCATTCTGCCACTCTGTCTTTTGACTGGGAAATTTAATCCACTTACACGTTAGGTAATGATTGATAGGTAAGGACTTGCCATTAAAAGTGTTTTTTTTTGTTTTTGTTTTTGTTTTCCCCCTGACTGTTTTGTAGATCCTTTGTTTCTTCCTTCTCTTGCTGTTTCATTTGTGGTTGATGGTTTTCTGTGGTGGTGTGCTTTGAATCTTTTCTTTTTACATTTTGTGCAACTACTATAGATTTTTCTTTGTGGTTATCATGAGCCTTCCGTAAAATATTTTATACTTATAATAGGCTACTTTAAGCTGATAACTTAAATTGCATATAAAAATTATCATTTCACTCCCTTCCTTTCATCTCTTATGATACTGATGTCAAATTTTACATCCCCTAACAATTTGTATCCCCTAACATTGTAGCTATAGTTGCTTTTAATAGTTTTATCTTTTAACCCTCATATAGAAATAAAATTGCTCTATACACCACACTTATAATATTAAAGTATTCTGAGTATGACTATATTTTATTTATACCCTTGAGTTTTTTATCTTTCATATGTTTAATATTATTAACTAGCAGCTTTTTATTTCAGCTTAGCGAATTTCTGTAGCAGTTCTTGTAAGGCAAACCTAGTAATGGTGGACTCCTTTAGCATTTGTTTGTCTGGGAAAGTTTTTGTTTATCCCTTATTCCTGAAGAACAGCTTTGCTGGGTATAGTAAAGTGTTCTTTGTTAGCAGTTTTTTCCCCCCCTTTAGCACTTCGAATAAATAGTCCCGCTCTCTCCTTGCTTGCAGGGTTTCTGCTGAGAAATCTGCTGATAGCCATATTGGGATTCACTTGAATGTGATGTTTCTTATCTTTTGCTGCTTTCAGAATTCATTCTTTTGTCTTTCAGTTTTGATAGTTTCTTTAGGATATATCTTGGTGAATTCATCTTTGGGCTGAATTTGCTTGGAAACCTCTGAGATTCCTGTACCTGCATGTTATCTCTCCCTAGATTTGAGAAATTTTCAGCTGTTATTTTCTTAAATATGATTTCTGGGTTTTTTTTCTCTATATTCATTATCTTGAACTCCTATTATGTGAAGGTTAGATTTCTGGATGGTGTCCCATAATTCCTGTAGTCCTTCTTTGTCTTTTCTATTTTTTTTTTCCTGCTCTGACTGTGCAATTTCAAATATCTTGTCTTCGAGCTTATTGATATTTTCTTCTGTTTGAGCAAGTATGCTGTTGAAGCATTCTATTAATATTTTTAGTTCAGTTATTATAGTCTTTATCTCTAGGACTTCTGTTTGTTTTTAAAAAGTTGTTTCTATTTCTTTCTAAAGCTTTTCATTTTACTCATATTTTTTTTTTCTACTTTTTGTTTTTGGTAGGCCCCTGTAGAAGAGCTAAATTTTTTCTTTTTTGACAGAGTCTCTCTCTGTTGCCTAGGCTGGAGTGCAGTGGCATGATCTTGGCTCACTGCAACCTCTGCCTCCCAGGTTCAATCGATCCTCCTGCCTCAGCCTCCCGAGTAGCTGGGACTATAGGTGCCTACCACCATGCCTGGCTAATTTTTATATTTTTGTAGAGAGAGAGTTTTACCATTTTGGCCAGGCTGGTTTCAAATTCCTGACCTCAAGTGATCTGCCGACCTTGGCCTCCCAAAGTGCTGGGATTACAGGTATAAGCCAGTGTGCCAGGCCAGATCTAAATTTCATTTAATTTTCTGTATGTATGTTCTTGTAGTTCCTTGAACTTATTTAAGTGGATTATTTTGAATTTCTTGTCTATAATTTCATTGATCTCCATTTGTTTCATGGTCCATTATTGAAGCTTTATTAGTTTCTTTTTGTGGTGTCATATCTTCATGATTCTTCATTATCATTTTGTCTTTGTATTGATGTCTGTACCTTTTGAGGAAGCAACTATTTCTTCCGGCCATTGAAGATATCCCTTGGAAGTGATAAGCTTTCAATATTAATCTAACTCTGGATTCTAAATGAGGCAGCTGATAACAACCCCAGACAGGCAGACTGTGCTGTCATATTCTATAGTTGGGCTGGGCCATTACCTGTGCTCTGAGGTTGAGTGGAACTGCTAGCTGTTCTCTGTTGTCCAGTGAGATCACTGGCTGATTCCATGATTAGCTAGAGCTGTTGAATGGGCTCTCCAGTGACCTCTGATCAGGCAGGGTTGCATACTGACTTTCTTTACAGGGAAGTACTGCTGTTTGAAATCTGAGGTTGGGCAGAATCTTGTTCTGGGCTCTGAGGTTGGGCAAAGTTTCTAGAGTTGCTGCTCATCCACTCCTGAGGGGCAGAACCAGAAGCCATGCCCCAGAAATACGTGTAGATGTGGGCTTGATTTCCAGTCTGAGGAAATCTTAAGCAGAGCAGTAAGGCTTTGTGGGGTCACCTTTAAGACTCTGTGGTTGGTGGGGTGGGTGGGGTGGGGAGGCAAATGCTCCCATCTGCAGATATTCATGAACCTGCACTTTCCTCCTTGCCCAGGGAACATTAAAGCACAGTGCTGGTACTAAGTGGGGAAGCCTGCTACATACCTAAGCCTGGCAGACGTTTTGACTGTACTTCTTTAAGAGCAATTCTTTTAAAAAATGTTTTAATTTTTAATTATTATGGATACAAAATAGCTGTGCATATTTACAGGGTACACGCAATGTTTTGATATGGGCATACAATGTTTTGATCAGTGTAATTGGGGTATCCATCACCTCAAGCATTTATTATTTCTTTGTGTTAGGAGCAATTCTGTTGGCCAGTTTCTCTGGTGAAGTGCTTCTGTTGGCCAGAATGCAGAGCCACCACCAAAATGTGCGTGTTAGCCACTATGAGCTCCAACCCAGGTGGCCTATCCCTGTTTATACCACCACCACCCCTGCCCCATGTTCCCCATGGGGCAAGACAAGAGTGATCTGTCTTCAAAGGGCTCCAGACTGGTGAGGAAGCTGAATGTTTACCTCCAACTCTCTTTCCCCACAGTGGAAACTGTGGATTTAGGAGAATCCTCTCTGTGTGGTGCTGTGCAGGCTTGGGGGAAGAATACTTTGCAGTCAAATTGAAGCCATTCCTCTTACCATTTGAATGCAGCTTTTCTCCATTCTCCTGCCCCAGAGATTGTCTCAGTCTCACTTTCAAGTTTTGAGGTATTCACAAAGGAATTCTTGTCCGTGGATAGTTGCTAGTTGGATTTCTGTGAGGTAGACTGGAGCCAGAGATCTTCTATTCTGATAACTTGCTCTTGGATCAATCTTTCTTGTTTTGATTTCCTTCTCATTTCTTTTTCTGTATATTTTAAAGTTTTTTCCTTAGTGGTTATCTGGAGATTACAATTAATATCTTAACTTTACATCAATAAAATTTAAATTAATACCAATATCCTATTTTCAATAGTATGTAAATACTGTACTCCTTTCCAGCCCCATCCCTTTCCCCTTTCTGTTGTTACTGTCACAATTATATCGTTATACATTGAATGCACATTAACATAGCATTTTAATAATTGTTTTATTCATTTGTCATTTAAATCATATAGAAAAGAGTTATAAACCATATAGGCGATACTGTTGTCCTTTATGTTTACTTATGTAGCTACCTTTACCCTTGTTCTTAGTGTCCCTCCCTTTCATCCTAGAGGAGTCCCTTTAACATTTATTGTAGGGCAGTTCGACTAGTGACAAACTCAATTTTTATTTTATATTATGAATATATTTTATTTCTCCATTAAAAATGGGCTTTGTTTTCTCCTCTGGTGGCTGAGGCACGAGAATGCCTTGAACCTGGGAGGCATAGTTTGCAGCGAGCCGAGATTCTGCCACTGCACTCCAGTCTGGGTGACAGAACGAGAGACTGCATCCCCCCGCCAACCAAAAAAAAAAAAAGGCTTTGTTTTTAATATTAGTAGTGACTATTTTGCATTCCTATCACCAATCAATGAGTTCCTGTTACTCTACATCCTTGCCAGCATTTGGTGCTGTGAGTGTTTTGGAGTTTGGTAATTCTTATAGGTAGGTAGTAGTATCTTATTGTTTTAATTTGCAATTCCTAGTGAATCTTTGTATTTAAAGTGCTTTTTAAATTTTGTAGACAATATATATTTGGGTCTTTTCTTCCTTCCTTCCTTCCTTCCTTCCTTCCTTCCTTCCTTCCTTCCTTCCTTTCATTTTGATGGGGGACAAGGTCTCACTCTGTTTTCTAGACGGGAGTGTAGGGGTGTGATCATACCTCACTGCAGCCTCCAACTCCTGGGCTCAAGCGACCCTCCTGCCTCAGTCTCCCAAGTTGCTAGGACTACAGGCAAGTGCCACCACACACAGCTAATTTCTAAATTTTGTGTAGAGATGGGGTCTCGCTATGTTACCTAGGCTGGTCTTGAATTTCTGGTCTAAAGCAATCCTCCCGTCCTGGCCTTCCTAAGCACTAAGATTATAGGCATGAGCTACTGTGCACAGCCTAGGATCTTTTAATTCACGCTGGTAATTTAGTTGGCTTTTAGTTGGTGTATTTAGACCATTGATTAGTGATTATTAATATAGTTGGATCAATTTCTACTATATTTGTTACTGTTACCCATTTTTTGCATTTGTTTTGTTCCTATTTTTGTCTGCCATTCTTTCTCTACCTTTTATGGTATTAATTGAACATTTTATATGATTCCATTTTCTCTCCTTTCTTAGCATACCATTATACTTTTTTAAATGCTTTTTTTTTAGTGGTTCCCTTAGCATTTGCAATATACATTTATAGCTAATCCAACTCTCAAATAATGTGTTACTGCTTTATGGATAGTACCAGTACTGTATAACAACAGAATAATTCTAATTTCTCCCTCCAATACCTTGCATCATTATGGTCATTCATTTCACTTTTACATAAGTATACATAGAATATATCTATATGTATATGAACATACATAATTAAATACTTTGTTGCTATTTTGACCTCCCAAAGGTCAAGCTGGGATTACAGGAGTGAGCCACTACACCCAGCCTGAAAAATAAATTTTTAAATTTTACCTTGACTTATTCCTTTTCTGATGCTCTTCCTTTCTTTGTGTAGATTTGAATTTCTGACCTATATAATTTTCCTTTATTCTGAAGAACTTCTTTTAAAATTTCTTCAAGGCAGGTCTACTGGCAACAAATCCCTTTAGTTTTTTTGTCTGAGAAAGTCTTTATTTCTCCTTCACTTTTGAAGGATAATTTTGTAGGGTACAGAATTCTAAGTTGGTGTTTGTTTTTTTGGTTTGTTTTTTGTTTTTTCCTCCCAACACCAAAGATTTTACTTTTTTATTTTCCAGCTTGCTTGGTTTCCGACAACAAGTCAGATGCAATTCTCATTTTTCTTCCTCTATAAATAAGATATTTTTTCCTCTGGCATCTTGGAAGGTTTTTTTCTTTAAAGTTTTTTTTTTCTTTATCCTTTATTTTCTGCAGTTTGAATATGATATGTCTAGCTATACCTTTTTTAAAGTTCATTTTGCTTGGTGTCTCTGAGTTTTTTGGATCTGTAGTTTAATATCAGACATTAACTTGGGGAAATTATCAGTCATTGTTGCTTCAAATATTTCTTCTGTTCATTTCTCTCTTCTCTATTTAATATTTTCATTACATATATGTTTCACTTTTTGTAGTTGTCCCACAGATTGTGGATATTCTGCTCTGGTTTTTTTCAGGCTTTTTTCTCTTTGCTTTTTCCATTTTGAAAATTTCTATTGGCATATCCTCAAGCAAGCCTTTTTTCAGCCATGTCCAGTCTAGTAATGAGTATTCTTCATTTCTGTTACAGAATTTTTGATCTCTAGCATTTATTTTTTATTATTTCTTAGAATTTCCAGCTCTCTGTTTACATTGCCTACTTGTTCTGGCATATTGTGTACTTTATCCATTAGACCCCTTGCATATTAATCATAGTTGTTTTACATTCCTAGTCTGATAATTTCAACATTCCTGCCATATCTGAGTTTGGTTTTGATGCTTGCTCTGTCTCTTCAAATTATATCTTTGTTTGGGTTTTGTTTTGTTTTTTTTTTTGCTTTTTAATATGTCTTGTGATTTTTAATTAAAAGCTAAACATGATATACTGAGTAAAAGAATCTCCAAAAATAGACCTCTGTTTTTGAGGTGGCAAGGTATTGGGGCAGGGGAAGCATTCTATAGTCCTATAATTAGTTCTCAATCTTTTAGTGAGTTTTTTCCTCTGGACTACGAACTTCATAAACATTTTTCAGTTTTCCTCCTATCTCCTTTGTTAGGTCACACAGAATGGCTAGAGGTAGCTAGAGTCTGGTATTTTCTTTCTCCTACATAGAAGACTAGAGGTGGCTTGAGTTGGGTATTTCCTTTCTCTTAGGTGGGTTACACTCTGATAAAACCTCAGTAATTTAGGTTATGGTAGACTATTTTCTGTCAAGGTCAAGCCTTGTTTAGAACAGAATGTTCTGGCATATTTCTACAAGATTACTTTTCCTCTCCTCTGCCAGCAGCATTCAATGATTTCTCACAAATTTTCACTATGGAACCTGGTTGAGCTCCTAGAATTAAAACTCACAAATGTGTACTCCTCCCAACATAATGACTGAGTCCCTTTGAAGTTTTTATATCTCAGCCTTGTTCACCCTGAGCCTCCAGCGATTTGTCAGTTACAGTTTAGATTTTTCCTACCTTAGCATTGATTCTGGTGGAGGTTTCTGCTCATGGGTTTCCACTCCAGGAAGTCATTATTCTCTGTATTTGCCTTTCTCTCCCTCTCTCTCTCTCCTTCTGTCTGTCTCTTTCTGTCTTTAATTTTTAGGGCAGTGGTTTACCTTATAATCTCACTTCTCTTATACATCTAAGTAGAATTATTAATTTTTCAGTTTGCCCAGCTTTTACCTTATTGTTAGGATGAAGTGACAACTTCATGTTCCAGAAATGGAAAGTTTTTCTTCATTTTTGTTAAGAATCAGTTTGCCAGATATCGAATTTTTAGTTGACAGTTTTTCTCTCAGCACTTTCCATATGTCATCCTACCATGTTATGGTTCCATTGTTTGTGGATGGATTTCAGATTATAATCTTATTTTGGATCCCTTGTATGTGATGAGTTGCTTCTTTCTTGCTACTTTCAAGATTCTCTGCTTTTGGCCTTTGACAATTTGACTATAATATGTCTTCATGTGGATGTCTTTTACTTTATCTTTCTTTGAGTCACTGAGTTTCTTGGATGTATAGACTCATTTCTTTAATCAATTTGGGATGTTTTTGGCCATCATTTTTTTCAAACATTGTTTCTGACCTCTCTTCTCCCTCTGGGACTCATATTATATGCATGTTGGTATGCTTGATGATGTCCAAGAAGTCTCTTAGTCTCTGTTCATTTTTCTTCATTCTCTTCTCTTTCTGCTCCTCAGAATGGATAATTTCAATTGATTTATATTTAAATTCACTAATAATTCTTCTACCAGCTCAAATATGCTGTTGGACCCCTTCAGTGAATTTTTTACTTCAGTTATTCTAGTTTTCAGCCCTAGAATACTTATTTTTATTTAGTTCCTTTTTGTAGTTTCTATATTTTTCTTGATAGTCTCTGGTGAGAAATTATTCTTTTGGTTTTCCTTAGTTGTTTGAACATGTTATGACTGTTGTTTTAAAGTCTTTTTCTAGTAAGTCCAATGCCTGAGTTTCCTGATGGACATTTTCTGTTAATTTTTTTTCCTTGAATGGGCCATACTTATTTGTTTCTTATATGCCTCATGTAAGCTGGACATTTAAATATTACAATGTAGCAACTCTGAAAATATGATTTTGCCCCCTCTCCATGGTTTGTTGTTCTTTGTTACAAGGTTGTTGTTTGCTTGTTTAGTGACTTTTCTGAACTATTTTTCTACAATGTGTATTTTTTTTTTTTAATGTGTGGCCTCTGAAGTCTACGTTCAGTTAGCTATCTGTTAGTGGTGTTTTAACAGAGTTGCCTTAAGTACCTGGAGCAAAGAAAGTCAAAAAGGAGGGCAAAAATCCTCTATCAGTCTTTGTAGATTGGTTCTGTGTTGGGTACTCCTTCAATGCCATGTCAGGCCATTGCCAACTCTGTCTCAGCCTTAACTTTTGCTGTGCAGAGTCTGCAGACCAATTGCATGTAGATGCTTAGGGTCTTCCCAGGCCTTCTTAAAGCATGTTTCTTGCCCTAGATATGGTCATGGCCTTCTGATTTCTCTGTATTTTAAAATTTCTATTCTCCCACATATCTCTTTCCCAATGTGTTTCTTTCCAGGTTTCTCTATTTCTTGTTCAAAGTATTGTCCCTTGTGCCAGGTTGCTGTGTCCAATACATGTGTCTTTAAATGCTTTCAACAAAAGCCTCCTGGGGTGCTGCTCCAGCCCTGAGAACACTGTGAGTCAGACAAAACAGTTTTAGCTAGTTCATTAGCTGCTTTTGCAGATAGACAGAACCCTGGAATTCTCTACTTTGCTATTTTCAGCCCATGTTATGCATTGTAGTGGAAATAATTTTGGTTGTTGAATAACATTCTAACTAGTAAATGTACCATAATTTATTTATCATTTTTCTTATGTTGAACATTCAGTTTGTTTCTAATTTTTTTCTTTTTTAGATAAGGCTACAATGAAAATCTTTCTACATATAGTTTTACCATTTCACCAGATTCTTTAGGATGCATTCCCAGAAATATAGTTACTAGGTCTGAAAATATGATCATTTTAAAATTCCTGATACTATGATCAAATTGTCAAAAAGATTGTACTGATTTTTATTTCAACCTCATGAGTAATCTTATACTTAGAATTTTTCTGAAATAGTTTTGTCACTGGCAAAAGTCTGTGAGAAGTGATACATATTTTAACTTCCTTTTAATGTTTTAAAGAAATGCTTCTCAAACTGCCATGTGCATAACGATTATCTCAGGATCTTGTTGGAAAGTAGAACCCAATTCAGAGCATCTCAGGTAGAGCCTAAAACACTATGTTGCTAATAAGCTCCCAAGGCGTTCCGATACTGCTGGTCTGTAGATCACACTGTGAGTGGCAAGGTTTGAGGTTTAAACTGCAGCAAAGAATGAAGTAGGGAAACCCTTCCTGAGTTTTAAAAGAAAGCAAGTTTGAAAAACCTCATTAAATTTTTTTTTCAAATAAAGTAATCTCCCACAGTTGTCTAAGTTAGATCAAAGATCAAGAAAAGAAGACAAGCTTGTCATTGATATGAATGGAGGTTAAAAGGAAGTAAAACTAGAGATACTGCCTGGGGTTTTGACTAAAATACCCAGTGTAGAGAGTTCCTCTCTCTAAGAAGTGTATTGAGGCTTGAACTTTGATATTAAAATTAGTGTTAATGATAATCTTTTATCTAGGCAGACAACATATTCAGTTTTTTCATTCAAATGCATAAGTGTCTTTGGTATCATGAATTTATCTGTAGAAATATTACATAGTTACAAATATGTCTAAAAATGTCTTTTTTATGTTAAACAGATGTTCACCAATACCTTTATTTTTCATTAGGCCAATTTTAAATATTATTGTTATTCTAAGCAAATTCAAATTTCTTGATATTTGGATGATATTTAATCAAGGTAACTAGCAAATTTAGTCATCTATTTTGTGTCCTGGAAAACAAAGGATAAAATACTATAAAAATTATTTTAAGTTTATATCATTGGATACTATAATTTATTTATACATTATCATCATTAATATAATAGAGGAACTACCTTTATTGTTATCTATGACAGGAATTCTAGAAGAGTGGCATGAAAGAACTCTCTCTTTCCCTGTGGAAGACCTGGACACACCATTTGGTCTATGTCTCAAGTCAATTCATAAGTATTTATTGAGGGAGCATTTTTTTGTTCTAGGCATTTTGATAACTATAACAACTATAAGATAAAAAGTCCTTACCATTCAGTTGTTTCCAAATTATTTTAACTGTGAAATAATTACCACATAATCTTTTTCAGAGGGAAATGTGGCACACAAATAGTTGTGATAGTCCACCTTTTGGGGTTCTGCAAGTTGTTTTAGGTTGAGGCTTATAGGAAGCATTAGACATCGTAAAGTAAAAAAAATTGAATGCCACCATTTTCAGGCCAATTTTTATTGATTACACAAACAAATGTCAAATTGTTCATTCAGAGCTATCTTCAGATGCTCAATGTTTTTATAAGTGACTTACCACTATGTTGAAATGGTGAGGACAGATTCTCGAGTGACGTTTCTCAGCCGGTAACTTATGGTCCTTCTCTTTTTTTTTTTTGAGATAGAGTCTCGCTCTGTCGCCCAGGCTGGAGGGCAGTGTGCAACAGCGTGATCTCTGCTCACTGCAACCTCCACCCCCTGGGGTTCAAGTGATTCTTCTGTCTCAGTCTCCTGAGATTACAGGTGTGCGCCACTAGTGCTCGGTTAATTATGGCCCTTTTTAATAAACGTAAAATTGACACACACATATAAACACACACCCACCCAGTGTTAAGTTTTAATATCAAGTATTTTAAACATGTGAATAATTCTAAATAACTTCATCTAGGCCTAATTTGAAGAGTCATGTCAATATTAAGAGTCATACCCTAAAAGTAGTTTAATTTGCTGGTATAGGCATTGATGCCTTCAAGTTTCATTTAGTACAATTTATCCTTAATACTTGGAAGATAAGTGGAGGTGAGAATGTTTTTGCTTTATTTCATTTTATTCAGTCAATCATTCTACAGAAGGTTTTAGTTTCTTCTTCCTGCCTTTATATACCTTTATTTACTCTGACTTTTCCTGCCTTTATATACCTTTATTTACTCTGACTCTGACTTTATTTACTCTGCCTTTATTTACTCTTTATTTACTCAGAACCCCTGATTTTTGCCTTGTAGACCTGGACCTTAACAGTGAGGGGTGCCGGGGACTCCTGTAGTGAGGCAGGCAAGGTGCTGAGAATTGTTAAAGAAAAGGGTGGAGGCTTCATCAGAGTAGGTTCTGGTGAATAATTTTCTGAGCTGTGTGGCTCTTTTTAAACAAACCAGGTGGACTCCATGTGAATCTCAAGTCTTTCAAAAACTGGTGAATGAACCAGTCTCCACGCTAAATATATGCCACCGTTACAGACCTCTATACAGCAGACATTTCTGTTTATGCAGGGCCCCCGAGATTAAACATGAGTGTTCATAAGTGTCTTTTTATGCCTGCTGGATGCCTATACCTTACAGGGCAAGGGCTGATGAGGATAGTTTATCAATTCCAGTCCAATCTTATGAATTTCTCCTTCATTTGATGGTAGGTTTGTCAGCATCATGTAGATTTGTGTCTTTCAATATATCTACACTGGAATCAACTCGGAAACTTTTTGTAAAACAACGCTTTGCCTCCTCCCCAGGTCAATTGAATCACAGTCCCTAGGGGTAAGGCTAAAGTGCTGAGATTTTTAAAAAGTTCCTCAAGTGATTCTCATACACAACCACAGACTAGGAACCTTTAATGTAGAGCAGTGGTTCTCAAACTCAGCTGCACATTAGACCCACTTGGGAATTTAAAAATATTCTGATACCCAGGCTATGCCCCAGTCCAATTAAGAATCAGAATCTATGGGGGTTGAGGCTCAGACATCAGGTTTTTTTCCTTCTTTTTTTTTTGTGGCGGAGCATTTTTTTCAAATAAATCAGTAATTTTTAACACCCCCCAGACAATCACAATATGGGGACACGTTTGAGAACCATTGGTGAGCATCCTTTCGCTCCATGTAATAGTTCACACCTAATACAAATATGCCCCTGGCCACGAGTGAATTATGTCAGTGCTTCTCAAACATAAATGTTCATATGATTACCTTGGGATCTTGTTTCAATGCAGATTCTGATTCAAGAGAGATGTCACTGAGAGTCTGCATTTCTAACAAGTTCCCAGGTGATGCTGATGCTGCTGGCTAAGCGACCACACTTTGATTAGCAATGAGTTTTGCCACTGAAAAATGGCATCTGAAAGAATCTTTAAATTAGTACATTTTAAAAAATGGAATATAGGAGTTCATATAGAGACCCACACTTAAAAATAGTTAATAATATTGGATTAGCCTGCACTTAGATTTCTGGTAAGAGATCTTATTTTATTTTATTTTTATTTTTTTTGAGACAAAGTCTTTCACTGTCGTCCAGGCTGGAGCGCAGTGATGCAATCCTGTCTCACTGTAACCTCTGTCTCCTGGGTTCAAGCTATTCTCTTCCCTCAGCTTCCTGAGTAACTGGATTACAGGCGAACACCACCATGCCTGGATAATTTTTCGTATTTTTAATAGAGACAGGGTTTCACCATGTTAGTCAGGCTGGTCTCAAATTCCTGACCTCAAATGATCCACCCGCCTTGGCCTCCCCAAATACTGGGATTATAGGCATGATCCACCATGCCCAGACCAAGAGATCATATTTTATTTAGGTAATTTAATAAGACAATTAAGGAGATTGTGTAGTCCCAGATAATCCTGCAATGTTTCCGATAGAACCATGTGTCAGGAAGACTTTAAAAAGATTGAAACATTGAGTAGTTGCATGTACTAGAGAAGTGTTTTTAAATTTTTGGCAATATCGGACCTCTTTTTATTAAAACAAATTTAATTACCAGATCCATCCCATTTTACTTACAAAACAGGGACATATTTTTCCATATGTATGTATATATATGTATATATGTATCTGTTTGATGGGAGAATATGTCCTTGTTTCTGGAAACCCTGAATTATTTCTACACAACCACCTGTCCCTCAGAGAATGGGCTGCAACCCTGTGATTCAATGTATGGAGAATACAAGAAATCTATCCTGAGAATTCAATTAGGCTTACGTTAAGTTTAAATATGAAATCTTCATTTACATGATATGGCTTGTGGTCAAAAGGTTAATGTAGTCATTCATAATTCATTAAAAAACTTTCATTGTTGGCTTATTATAAGTCAGTCATAGTTCTAGGAAATGAAAATAACAGTGGGAAGATCTATTCAAAATTGACAGAAGAAATCACTTTTTTATCCCTAAATTGAAATTTATGCTAATTATGCAAAAATTCAGAAAATTACACAAAATGCACAATGTAGAAACTAAGTTACCTATAATGTAATCCCTCAGAGATAACCACTGTTAACATCTTTTAATAGAAATATACTTCTAGATTTTCTTCATGTATATGTATACATTTTTTCCTTTCATTTTTTCTTCTTTCTTTTCTCTTTTTTTAAGTGAGACGATACCATGTGTGTTGCTCTGCAACCTGCTGCTTTTACTCAATCATATGTCGTAGACCTCAAATTTTAGATTAGCCTGATCCTAGTGCATTGCTACATGGTAGCTTAGAGGTGGTGGTGGCGGCTTTAGCCTCCCAGTAAACTGTATCAGGCATCCCAATAAATATTTTGTTCAAGTAAAAGGTACCCCAATAAATACTTCGTTCAAGTAAAAACAGAGTGCTTGCTAAACGATGTTGCTTCAGTATAAATTCCCTTGTGGGACTGGCACTGCCCTTCCAACTAGATTGTCCCTTTTAGACCCCTTCCACAGAGCCATCACTGCTAGTCTGGAAGGATAAATTTGACTAACCTGTGTGAGATTGGGTGAACAATCAAAAACTTTGTTTTACCGTTTCTCGCACCTTGATTATTCTCTTGAGGTTTTTTATCGTAATTCTTTTCACACATACTAATAACCAAAAGTGATTTTCCCTCCAATCCACTTAGATTGCCCAACTCCACTCCTTTTAGTACATTCATTGTCAAAGCTCACAAGAAAATGGGGATGAATTAGGCTTCTTTTTTCCTGGCCTCTCTCCCATCAACATCCTTCAGACAAGACTAAACATTCCAGACAATAACATCCATACAAGACGCCGCTTTCTTAAATCTTAAAGGAATATTACAGTGTAAAGAGAATACATATTGAAATACTAGTTTCCATTTAAAAAAGGTGGTGGAAGAAAGACTAAAGTTCACCCTTGTCCTTGATAATCATTCAAACACAACAAGGAGAATGAGAAACAAAAAATGCAAATGCTGGCTCGGCCGGTGGCTCATGCCTGTAATACCAACACTTTGGGAGGCCAAGGCATGCGGATCACTTGAGGCCAGGGATTTGAGACCAGCCTGGCCAACATGGTGAAACCCTGTTTCTGCTAAAAAAGACAAAAAATTAGCTGGGTGTAGTGGTGCACACCAGTAATCACAGCTACTTGGGAGGCTGAGGCACGAGAATCGCTTGAACCTGGGAAGCAGAGGTTTTTGTGAGTCAAGATTGTGCCACTGCATTCCAGCCTGGGTGACAGAGCAAGACTATGTCTGGAAAAAAAAAAAAAAAAAAAGTAAATGCCATTTTTGATAAATCTAGGAGATAACTATAATTATGAACCACAAAATACAAGGAGGGACTATGGGAGAGAAGAATCCTCATGGCTGCAGAGTCTAGATTAAGCCAGCAGAGTATAGTTCTCCAAAGTAGGAGGCACACCTTGATTTGAGAGGCAACAATGTGTTTGGAATGATAGAAATATGGTGGGCAAGTTGGCAGCAGAAACTTTTCTACAACCTCACTGTCTTCTGCAGTTTTATCTCCACTATTTCTAGGTCACTCTCTTAAGTACCCTAACTCCAAGAATCCTTCTAACAACCCCCTTCTGGAACAAACCATTCATTCTCTTCTGGTTGCCCTCACCCACCTCATATCACCTTCCTTGTTTACCCAGTTTAAATTTCTTGATCAATTATTTTATCAGTTATTTGCATATATTCTTAATTTCCTTACCCTTTTTTCACTTCCTCTTACTCACCAGGGAAAATTCCAACCCTGCTTTATCTTAGATTCTGAGCTTTGACTTGTGCAGCTGAATGTGGGTGGAGAAAACCCCACAACTGTGCTGCTGTGTCTCAACCGTGCTGCTGAGGCATCTGGTGGGCTCTGAATGCTGCTTGGTAATCCGAGTACATATTCTTGGTCTTTTCACCTCCTGCTCTTCTAATGACTTCAGGTTTTCACTTTTACCTTTACACTCCAATGACTCTACCTGTTGTCCTCAAGCCCCCCAAAATTTACTGTCAGTTGATGAACTTGCTTCCTATATATAGAAAATGAGAATCTATCAACAAGTGGAAGAATGAGATGTCAGTCTTGTACCTTGTGACCTGTCTTCTCTTACTCTTTGGCAGCCACGGAGGTGCTCTGCTTCAGAGAATGTGCTATGAGGTGTGTAGTTGGCTGACAGCCTCCCGCTGATGAACTTGTGGTTTTACACTCAAAGCTCTTTTCAGGGTTTATACTCAAAGCTCTTTCTTCCTCTTCCCACATCACTCTCAAGCCCCTCCCAGTCAGAATACTAGAACTGGGTAATTTTTGCCTCACAAGTGATTCTTCTAACAGGCAACCTTTGTTCTGCTGTTTCTTATTGATTTGATAAAGACTTTCTCACAGTGGCACTATGGTCTAAGTCTCTTCCTACCCAGTCTTTCTTCTCCCTTTTCATTCTTTAAGCCTTACTGAGATTTAATTCACATGTCACACAATTTACCTATTTACAGTGTACAATACTAGTTTTTACTATAATCAGAGTTATGCAACCATCACCACAATCAATCTCAGAATATTTTTATCACCCAAAAAAGAAACCCATACTCTTTAGCTGTCACTACCCAATTCCCCCCTTTCTGTGCTCCAAACCCTTATGGTCCCAGACATCTACTAATCTACTTTCTGTCTTTATAAATCTGTTCCTTCTGGATAATTCATATAAAGGAATCATACAATAGGTGGTCTTTTGTGAGTGGCTTCTTTCAGTTAGCATGATGTTTTCAAGGTTCATCCATGTTATAGAATATATCTGTACTTTGTGCCTTTTATTGATGAATAATATTCCATTGTATGGCTATATCACATTTTATTTATGCATTTGTCAGTTGATGGACATTTGGATTGTTTCTACTTCGGGGCTATCATGAATAATACTGCAGTGAACATTTGTGTACCGGTTTTTGTGTGGATATTTGTTTTCATTTCTTTGGGTGTATACCGAGGGGTGGAATTGTTGGTTCACATGACAACTGTATGTTTAACATTTGGAAGTGCTACCCAGTCCTCTTTATTCCCTTTCTTCATTTACAGGTCTCAGACATACATCATAGTGTGAAGGATCTCCCCAACCTACACTTGCCCTCTTTTCTATTTATTCTTCACAGGTGTTTCTCCCAAAATCTCTTGCACATGTAATTCCATTCTGACATCTACTTCTCATAGCATCCACACTTACACATCCTGGATGAATACTCTGTGCTCCCATTTAAGGCCTAGATCACCTTTTCCTACTCAGGAATTGCTCCAGCAATTCCTCTGCTCCTTGCCTCATCATTAATTGTTACTTTTCCAGTGGATCATTACATAACTTACATGTTATTTCTCAGAATTGTTTAATTCATTGAACAATTTTTCTCTTGGCTCCACTTCCTTTTCCAGCACTTTCCACATTTCTCTCTTCTCCTTTAATAAAAACTTCTCCCTAATAGTTGTCTACACTCTATATTTACTCAATTTCTTGACCTACTAGTTTATAATTGCTTTTGTCAACGGTTCAACACAATAGACAATTCTTGTCTTATTTGATACAGCAATATTTGATGCAGTCAATTCCCCTCCTCTTTAAAATATTTGGCCTTCTGCGTATTGGCTAAAAATAAAATAAAATAAAATAAAAAACTTGGCCTTCAGATGACAATATTATTGATTTTTTTCCCTAGCATACTGGCTCCTCATCAATCTCATTTGCTGATTCCTTCTAACGCCTCCAAACTCTGAACATTGGACTATTGCAGGTTTTTGTCGTTGGATCTCTTCTCTTTTCTATCTATATCTGCACTTAGTCTCTTGGTGACTTCACCCCATTCCATGGTTTTAAATATCTATTTTTATGCTGATGACTGCCAGTTTTATATCTCTAACTCAGTCATCTCTCCTGAACACCAGTCTCATATATTTGACTGCTTATCTGATTTCTCCTCTTGCATACCTAATATGCTTCTCATACTTATTTTGTCCAAACTAAGCTCTTAAACTTGCTTCTTATCCAGTCTTCTTTATCTCAGTTTATCTTTATCAACTTTATCTTTACAGTAGCTTGGGTCAAAACCTCAGAGTTGAGTCATCTTTGACTATTTTAGTTCCCTCACACCCTAGATCCAATCCATTAGCAAATACTGCTGACCATCTTTGGAATATACTCTGAATCCTGTTACTTCTCACTGCATCCAAGGACATCACCCAGGTCCAATCCAAAGTATTTTCCAACTAGCTATTTCAACAGGCCCCGCATTGGTCTTGTTGCTACTCTTTGTCCCTATAGTCTTGGTCCCTATAGATAAAAAGAAATTATTGTTAATTTTGGGGGCTGTGATAATTTATGGTAATTATGTTTTTAATAAGTGCTTATTAGTTAGAAATGCATGTAGTTAGACATACATACTAAAGCATTTACAGGAAAAAAATCACGATATCTGGGGTCTGCAAAAATTTTTGCGGAAACAGAATAAACAAGATTGGGAAAATGTTGGTAGCTATGAAGGTGAATGATGGGTTTAGGAGAGCTTAATACTATTATTGATAATAGAAGAGATTAGGGAAATACAGTAGTCCCCCCTTACCTGCAGTTTCACTTTCTATGATTTCAGTTACCTTGGTCTGAAAATATTAAATGAAAAATTCCAGAAATAAACAATTATTAAGTTTTAAATTGTGTGCTGTTCTGAGTAGCATGATGAAATCTCTACTCAGTCCCCCTCACTGTCCCGCCTTGACCTGTGCAGGAAGTGAATTATCCCTTTGTCCAGCATATCCATGCTGTACATGCTACCTGCCTGTTAGTCCCTTAATAGCTGTTTTGGTTATCAGATTGTTGCAATATCACAGGGTGTGTGTTCAAGTAACCTTTGTTTTATTTAGTAATGTCTCCAAAGCTCAAGAGTAGTGATGCTGGCATATTTTTATAATTGTTCTCTTTTATTTTTAGTTATTACTAATCTCTCACTGTGCCTAATTTATAAATTAAACTTTATCATAAGTACATACGTATAGGAAAAAACATAGTATATATGGGATTCAGCACTATTCAAGGTTTCAGGTATCCACTGTGGTTCTTGGAATATATCCCCTGCGGATAAGGTGGGGACTACTGTACCTTCAAAGTTCTCAAGGAGAAGAAGCATAATCAAGAAATTTACATGTAGCTAAACTTAAGTAGAAAGGAAACAGAAAAACATTTCCGAACATGCATGCACCAATTAGAGATTAGTTCTCCTGAACCCTTCTTGAATAAACTAATAAAGGATGAACTGAGAGATGAACAGAGAAACTATAGCAAAATGACTTGTGAATGTTGAATGTCTTATATTACAGGACTAAGAATAAAATAAATGTGGAGATTATAGCTACAGAACAGAATGCAAGTTTTTAGAAATGATGTAAATTACAAAAGTAGTCCCAATATTATTCTGTTTATATTTATTTATTTGTATTTTTTTGAGGCAGAGTCTTACTCTGTCACCCAGGCTGGAGTGCAGTGACACATGATATCTTCTCACTGCAATCTCCGCCTCCTGGGTTCAAGCAATTCTTGTGCCTCAGCCTCCCAGGTACCTGGGACTACAAGCATGCACCACACCTGGCTAGTTTTTTGTATTTTAGTAGAGACGGGGTTTCGCCATGTTGGCTAGGCTGGTCTCAAACTCCTGGTCTCAAGTGATCCGCCCACCTCGGCCTCCCAAAGTGCTAGGATTACAGGTGTGAGCCACTGTGCTTGGCACTATTCATTTTTAAAACTCAAATGACATCTACTTTAAGTGAACATACTTTGTGGGGAGACAGATCTAGATTCAAATAGCAACTTTAATACTAGAGGTTATGTCAGTTTGGGTTTGAAATGAAATTCAGGCAATTTCTGTACTTTATTTTCTGTAAAATAGAGATAATAAAACTTACCTAATAGGGTACAAAACCAAATAATAAAAATTTCAGTCATTTCAATATTTATTGTACCAGGCACTGCCCTAAGTGTTAGGTATATGGGAATGAATAAAATAGACCTGGAACTCACCCTCTCCTTGAAAGAATCAGACAGACGAATAAATGAAATATATTGCATGTGAAGTGGTAATAAGTGCAATGGAAATAAACAAATTAAAGTGTTTGGTGTAGGGAGTATTGAGGATGGAGAGGCATTGAAATTTCAATTACAATTGCAACTCACCTAAGGAGGTGATGAAGTGAGCCATGGGGATGTGGGATGTGGGAGAGGGGCCAGGGAGAGTCACTGTTCTGATTCCTGGCTGCAGCTGTGATTACTGCCATATCTCTTGTAATTATGCATGTCGGCTTCCCTGAAACACCAACTCTGTCCTTCTACAATTTCAGACCAAGGTGTCCCAGTCGAGTGCCTTCCTCTTTGCATTCTATAACTGAGACACGAACAGCCCTGTCTTGAGCTCTTATTTTCTTATAAAGGTTCTAGATATATCTGTATTTTATTTGGTATGCTCTTAACTATAGCCCTCTCTCCCCATTCCCCTTCTGGCTGCTGGAAGGTAGTAGATGGCTAGGCTGGAAGGCAATCTTGAGCAATACCATCTTATGTTGAACTCAGTTATCACTCATCATACCTCCTAATACCCAGTCATTTTATCCAGGCTAAGTTCTGCACCTCAAATTCCTCCCTTAAGGTGAATTTTTTCTATAGCCAGACTTCTGCCCAGGGAGTTAAGTGGTCACCTGTTTCCTGATAGCTTAGGGATATTATTAATACAGATGATTTGGCCACTGATCCTCATTTTGTCCTGTCATTGTTCTTATTCAATAATTCATTTATACAATGGCACTTAATTAGCACATACTATGTGTCAAACTTGGATTGACACTGGGTATACAATAGGGAATAAAACAAATATAGTTCTACCCTCATGGTCTACAAGGGTTTCTTTGGATTCTTATAAAATACACTCTTCTTCCGCCTACCCTACCAGATAACAAATAGGTATATTTCTTGGGCTGCCTCATCTTTGCACACTCCATAACTTGTTGTACATGTATTTATGTCTGATGATTGTATCTAATCAATTATCTCTATGATTTGTAAGGTCTTTCAGCACAACATTTGTGATTTTAGAATTTGATTGATTTGTAATAAGTGTACTCAATGCTATTTGACTTAAATTTGTTGCATTGCAACTTAATGTAGCCCTGATAAAACTGGGTCCCATGTGGTCTGGCATATACAGTAACTGCATTAAAAACACAAGCATTATAGTCAAGAATACTTGAAGTAAAAATTTAAGGTTTTATATAAAGGGCATGAAAGTAGGTCCACTTTATAACTTAAAGCAAAATGTTTCAAAATTCTATTGCTATCCACTTCTTAGTCCCATCTACATACTACAGCAACTTGAAAAAAAATCTCTTCTTTTTGTTCATTCTTCAAGTCAAGGTGCTGCATCTGTGCCTCACTTATATTTTATTCCCCACCCCCTCCCCACCATATCACCTGTTATGAAAGACAACCTAAGTTCTTTGGCTTATTTATTTTCTTTTACTTTACCCATTTCAAGGATTCTCTACAACAGTGGTTCTTGAACTTTAGTATGCCTCAGAATTGTCTGGAAGGCCTGTTAAAACACAAACCACTGGATCCTACTTCCAGAGTTTCTGATAAAGGAAGTCTGGGTTAGGGCTCAAAAATGTACATTTCTAACATGTAATGCTGATGCTGCCTGTCCAGGGACCACATTTTGAGAGTCACTGCTCTACAGTATAGCATCTGGGAGACATTCCAACAAACAAGAAATCTATCCATGGATAGAAGCCTTTGCTATATATTATACAAAAATATTGTTACCTGATTGCCTATATGTTAATATGAAGCTTATGAATTTAATGAGTCATCTTCCATCACCATGTTTAAAATTCCGTGGGTTGGGGTGTATACTTGGATAGGCTCAGCTAAAAGCAAGAAGAGTAAAGGAAATAATATTTATTGCTTGCTTGTCTATTTAGGAGATAGTAGAGTGTGATTGTTAGAGGAGTTAGTTGTGCAGCCAGGCCCTTTTGGGTTCAGTCTTAGCCCAGCAGGATTTCTGAGAGACACTTGAAAGACGTTTAGCCTTTTGTTCCTCACTTTCTTTTGAGATGAGGACAATGCAGGTAACCACCTCATAGCCTTGTGGTGAGGCTCAAATGATTTGATACGTATAAAACTCTTGAAGATGCCTGATACGTTGTATGAACTCCGATGTTACCTATTATTGTTATCAGGAGTTTGTTGAGTGTTTTCTACATGTTATCTCATTATAACCTCAAATCAATCCTAAATGCAAGTGCCCCTATTATTCTCATTGTAGAGACTAGGAAACAGAAGTTTAGAAAAATTGAATAACAGATTAAAATCTCCCAGCTAGTAACAATATCTGGTCTTTGTATTTTACCAGCATTTTCCCAAAGGAATCATTTCCTCCTGTAAGAAAAATGCATCAGGAAATCTGTACAATTCAAAAGTATATTTGGAGATAATTACATAATTACTTGATCAGTATGGTTGATGAATTTTATAGTCAATATTATTATGTCTACTTTAAAATGTAATCAAGGCAAATAATGGAGGCAAGGATAGGTAAAAGAGTGGTTGTGTAACACACTAATGAGTATCTAGCATTTACAGAGTACCGTTACATAATAGATGTTTAATAAATACTGGTCAAACAATTGGGATGAATGTCTTTTGGAACTCAAATTACTTAAACTTAAAGATTCATAATATTGAGTTAGTGAGATCATAGAGAAATGAGCATTGATATACTACTATGGAACTTTTGGAAGTTGATTTGATAGTAGTCAACAAATTTTAAATTTGTATTTCCTTTGGTACAGAGAGTCTAAGTGTCTATCCCAGGAAATACATTTTTGCCCATGAAATGCATGTTCGATGCCGTTCAAATTTAACACTGTGTAATTGGGAAAAATTAGAAACCTAAATGTTCATAAATAATTTAATAAATTATTAGCACCTATTTTACTGACACAGTATAAGAGTTAAAATGAATGAGGAAGCAATATATATTGACATGAAGTATCTCGAAGGTACTCTTAGTGAAAAAAATGGTAACAGAGAAACATGTGTAGAATAATCCATTTTATTTATTTACTAAGCTCAAAACTATATAGGAAATATATAAGAAAATGCATTGGAAAAAGTTTGAAAGAGTAAATCTCGGACAGTTATTAATGGTGGCCTCTGGAAATTGAAGAGGGTTGGGAAAGACGGTCAAGAGAAATTTCTACTTTGTACATTTTATCTTCTATATTGTTTGGATTTTCCACAATTACTATGTATTTATGTTTACTTGTGAAATTAGAAATGAAAAAAAGTAGTTTGCTCAGCAAATATACTTAAAAGCCCTTTAATAAGTATAATAGATGTTAATATGTACAACAGTAAGTTTTCATGAGCCTTGAAACATATCTATTCTGGTAATAAGCACTTGTTTTCAGAAACCTCCAAAGTCATCATTGTTAGTAAAATTTTATTACTTGTAGTGGTGTTGATTCCCAGAATATTTCCTGTGAGTAGTAAAAGAGCTGAATTAGCATCTGAGTGGAAAGCACATGATACTAAAATTCTTGTAGCATTAGACTGCTCAGCCAAAAGAGCTTGCCTTAGCACTGTGACATCATTTTATGCTTGATCTATAACAGGTGGAGGTGACAGTAGACAAACAAAGCACCATTACACAAAAGGAGAAAGCAAAGAACTGTTTTTCCCCTCCAAATGGACAGTTATATCAGTGTTCAGTGGGAGACACTATTAGATGTGTAAACTATGTTCAACCATTATTACACAATTTTTGCCATTGGATCTTGCCACAAAGTTTTGAATCTAAATGTGTTACCTTACAGCTCATATTTCTTGTTTCTTCATATTGTGTGAATGTTCTGAAAGACTTGGTCAAATTTCTTGGAATTCTTTCCATCATTATCAAAGAATAGGGGAAATTTCCTGAAATGTTTGCCTTGAGGAGCAAATTTCTAGTGATGCCACTACCAGGAATCACATAAAGAGCTCAAAAGTTCTGTTAATACCCAGAGTGAAAAAAGCTCAACATTCCAGGGTAGCATTGACTTAAAATCATGTCTTAGTGATGAGGGAGGCTTTCACTTTCTGAATGACAGAAGGCAAGTTGCTTCATCTTTCTCTGTGGATAGACAGAAGATTTCTCAATTCTATAGGCTTATGAATAATATACTCCTTGTCCACCTTGTCTTCCATAACCACATCTGTAATATTAAGAAAATACTCTGCTCCCCCACAAAAATATCCTCAATATTCACCAATTCTAAATGGCTTCTCCCTGCAAACAGGCTGTGGATAGTAACAGATACCATGCCTAGTTACATAAGCATATCACTGCAAAATATAGAAACATCACTTATAATGGAAATAATACTGTTTCAGAGTTCTAAAACAAGCATTTTTTTCCCCTCACAAAAGATCACATTTCCATTTCCACAGTTCTGATGCTTTTCATTTAACCATGACATTAAGGTCATCTTCAGCTCTCCTTCCTTGTGTGGGTCTGTGTTCTAGCTTTTACCCCAGTAACAGTTTTTGTTTGCAGGAAAATAAAAAGAACTCTTTTGGTAGTCTTTGTTTGTAATTGCAGCCTTGATATTCTAAGCCATTGAGTCACAATTAATAATTAGAAATTCTAATTAACTTTGCCCATATATTGCCTATGAAGCAGTTGCCATAGGAATGCAATTTTCCTGTAAATCCCTCCCTCTTACACAGCTCTAGTTCATTATTTACTTTAAAAGAGTCAGGGTGAATTCAAGTCATTTCCTATGCTGCTATCATTTGCTTAAAGACCTTTTGCAATGGGTCTTATGTAAGAAGAAATGCAGGAGTTGCTTTGGTGAGGTTTAAAGAAACCAGTAAGTACAAGACAGACCTGAATAGCAGCATCACTTGTGTATGGGGAAACAGGAGCTATGAATGCGTCACTTCATTTAGGTTGACAGAAAGAGGGCTAATACTTGAAAAAAGCCCTACACGATCTGTTGCCAGGCTACTTCTTTGGCCTCACTTCTTACCACTGCCCCCTCCTTCAGTGTCCTCCAGCCACAGTGATCTCTTTCCTGATCCTTGAACCTGCCAAACACATTCCCTTCTCAAGGTCTTTGCCTTCAGGAGTCCCTCTGCCTGAAATTGTTTTCCCAGATAGTCATGGGACTGGTTCATTCTCATCCTTTAGATCTCTGCTCAAATGTCATTTATTCTAGGAAATCATTCCTGGCCACCATGAAACAGCACAGCCCCTCTTCACTTTCTACTCCTTTTCTTTGTTATTATGTGTATGGCAGCAGAAAATTATGCATTTTTTTAGTGGCAATTACACATCCCGCACATTATGCATTTAAAGCGTTGTTATTTTGTCGCTTCCATCAGAATACAATCCAGTAGGGCAAGGAGTGTGTGGGGTAGTGTTCACTTAGTATCTTTGGGGACCTACAGCCTGGCACCTAGTAGACACTCGGTAAATATCTGAATAAATGAATAAGGCCCTTTGGCAGCCGGGAAGCCCGTCACAGCCGTTGTCTCCACCCTCTCCTGGGCTACACCAGGCCACGCCGGTAAAGTTATTTCTCCTCTAGGAGAAACATTCGTTAGGCCTTGTCGCCAACCCGCAGACAGCTGGGCGCTTCATCCCACCTTCACCCCTTTCCAGCCAGGTGCCTGATCGGAGTCAGGCGCTGGAGGTCGCACAGCCACGAAACAGCGCGTGTGAGCTCGTTGTCCCCGGCCCCCGGCGCCACTTCCCGTCGGCCTAGCAGCCTGGACTGGGGAAGTACAGGGCTGCTGTACCCGGGAAGTGGAAGGAAAAGCAGAAAGCGGACAAGTGTGCGGGAGGGGAGTCTCCGTGCGGAAGCAGCCCGGCCTCCTCCGGTGCAGGCTGTGGTTTGAGGGGCGGGCGCCAGCCCGGCTGACTCACTCCCGGCCGCTTCCCTGGCAGGCGGCGGCCATACACACACACCCGCCCATCTAGTGAAGCCCGGGCCCAGCGCTGGCACCTAGCTCCAGCCAGGCACCAGTGTTTCGCGAGGCGGCGCCGCCGCCTTAACTTCCTTGCGCGCTCACGCCCAGGGGCCGTCCCAAGAATCTCCACGCGCGCCCGCCGGCTTCCCGAGAGGCCGCCGCCCTGCGTGGCCCGCGCCCGCAGGTCCCGCGGCCAGGACCGAGGGGCGCACGCGCACTGCGGGACGCGCGTCCAGTTCTCCCCCAGCGTCTGTCCGGCCCAGTCTCCTGCCAGTCGGGGAGACTGCAGGCCAACCTGGAGGCTGAGTTCGAAGCTAATAGGGCGGCCAAGTCAGTGTCGCCCGCGGCGTTGAGAAGACGGTTTGGCCCAGGAGAGGGTGGAGACAACTGTGACGGGCTTCCCGGCTGCCCGAAGTGGGAGTGGTGTGGGGCTGCAGGAAGGAGAGAGGAAGAGGAGCAGAAGGGGGCAGCAGCGGACGCCTCTAACGGCCTCCCTCGGCGCTGACAGGCTGGGCCGGCTTTCGGCTCGCTCGGGTGTTCTCGTCGCCACTTCGGCCTCTCGGCCGCTCGGGCCCCTCGGCCCGGGCTTGCGGCGCGCGTCGGGGCTGAGGGCTGCCGCGGCTCAGGGAGAGGCCTGGTCCTCGCCGCGGAGGGATGTGAGTGGGAGCTGAGCCCACACTGGAGGGCCCCCGAGGGCCCAGCCTGGAGGTAGCTCAGAGCCGTGCCCGCCTCGGGGCTTCGCAGACCTTGGCCCGCCGGGTAGGAGCCGCCCCTGCGGGCTCAAGGGCGCACTCTGGTCGCCCCATCTGTGTAACCGGTGGGTGTTATCTCTGCCTGGCTTCTGGGTGGGGGGCAGCAGTTGTCTCTCCACCCCCTTCTTACCTTCTGATCCCGCCTCTCCCCTGCTAGTGGCAGCAAACTTCTGAGCCAGAAAAATCTTCCTCTTTAAGACGACACCTAGAACGAGTCTTGCTAGTGATATTTGCTTCCATTTGTGTCTTATAATTCCCACACCCCCCACCTCCTTATTCCTTTTTAAAATTTTCTAGACACTTAAACAGCCTAGAAAAAGCATCTGTTTCTCCTGGACTTATGTGGTAGTAGTAACTGCTGCTTTTTTTTTTTTTTTTTTTTTTTAGGTTTCAGAAGAAGGCAACAGAAACAAGATGTGAGCTGTTTCTCTTCTGCAGAAAAAGAGGCTCTTCCTCCTCCTCCCGCGACGGTGGGTGTGCTATCCTTTATCGCTGCAGTAAAGGCGAAGAAGGTGTCGCGAGCTGGGAGTGCCTGCGTAGGAAGGCTGGAAGCGTGTGAAGACAGACAGGGCTCATTGTTGCTTACTCCTCTGAAAATGTCAGTGCTAAACTTTTAATGTTGTTATGCGAGAGTAATTTTGGGGTGTTTTGTTCGTCTTGGATCCTTTAAGAAACATTTTTTTTTTTGTTGGCTTTACACATAACATGACTTTGCAGAGAAATGTAAAACGTTGTCCATTACCCTTTCTTCTTAAACAGCCACAGGTTCTTAATCCTTCAAAGAGGAATATTTCCAACCAATAAGAGATAGTTTTTGTGAGAACACGTTAGCTATTCTTGCTGGGGTTTCTGCTACCACACTGAATGCTTCCTGATGGTTTTATCTGCCTAAGCTTGTTGTGTCGGTTGAATTTACCCAGTTTGTTTTCCGGTAATCACTAATCTGTCAGGAGAAACTCCATTTCTCTGAATGAAAGGATAGTAGCGGCTTAGTATGGAGAAGGAAACTAGAAGTGGGAATAAGGGAGATGATTGCTCTTGGTTTCATAATAAGTTTTTACAGTGAGTTGGGCTACTGCAAATAAATATTTTGTATCCCTTCTCCAGAATGCTTGGGACCAGAAGTGTTTTGGATTTTTTTTTTAAATTTTGGAATGTTTGCATATACAAAATGAGCTATCTCAAGGTTGGGACCCAACTGTAAATACGAAATTCATGTTTCATATACGCCTTATTCACACAGCCACTAAGTCATTTGCAATATTTTTACATCTGTGCATGAAACAAAGTTTGTATTAAGTACTTATGCCGGGAATTTTCCCCTTGTGGCATCATGTTGGTGCTCAAAATGTTTCAGATTTTGGAGCTTTTCAGATTAGGGATGTTCAACCTGTATTTTGATATAACACCCAGAACATTTGAAGATGAATAATCAATTTTTGGCCTCCCTTCCCCCATCCGCCTCACCGTATACCACTTTAAGTGTGAGAATTATTTGCTTGTACATGCATTTGTCTGTTAGTGTGTAATGTATGAACAGATTGGATGTATCCAGCACTTGCCTTAATAGTACATATATTTACCTGAATAGGAAAACTGCAGTACTTGCTGGCTAGAAGAGCACACCATGCTTGTTTTTGCTCTGACTGAATATCCTGTATTTGCAATTTATAGCATGTTTTAGGGACTCATTAGGGATTTTTGCGTGTATGTGCCTTTGGTGATTTCAGACAGGTGTCTCAGATATGGGAAAGGAATATGACATTGTTTCTTTGCTTCACCTGGCTATTGCTGAAAGGTGGGATGCTTTTGAGGCAGAATAGGAAAGTGCATTGGCTTTGGAGTGAGATCTGGATTTGAATCCTGGTGTTCTTGCCACTTAAGAGTTGTATTATTTGTGGCCGGGCATGGTGGCTCACGCCTGTAATCCCAGCACTTTGGGAGGCTGAGGAAGGAGGATCACTTGAGGTCAGGAGCTCGAGGTCAGCCTGGCCAACATGGTGAAAGCCCATCTCTACTAAAAATACAAAAATTAGCCAGGCGTGATGGTGCACACCTGTAATCCCAGCTGCTCGGGGGGCTGAGACAGGAGAATTGCTTGAACCTGAGAGTTGGTGATTGCAGTGAGCCGAGATGGCACCACTGCACTCCAGCCTGGGCAACAGAGTGAGACTCTGTCTAAAAGAAAAAGAAAGAAAGAAAAAAAGAGTTGTATTATTTACGACTCTTTTAGCTTCACTTTCTTATAAGATTGTTGTGAGAACTGGGTAAGACACATGCCAAGTGGTAAATTGCTTGACTCTCATAAAAGTCTTGGCTACTATCGTGGCTGGGAGGCAAGGGGGATTCAGAGAAGGCCAGAATGACTGCATAAGGTGATCTGCCAGTAACTAGTGTTTCTTGTTTCTTCCTTTCTAGTATAAAGAGATAAAGGACTTTAAGGTCTTAAGCTGGTGAGGGGGTATTGTAGCCTTTGTATGGAAAGGTTTGACTTTTTTCTCTCTGCTTAAACCCCCATTGTGTTGCCCCTACCAATTATTGTGCTGCCCCCTTGTGGTTAACTGTGCTAAGAACTTTCTTTTGCTCCTCCCCCGTTACATTTCTCACCCTTCCCCACTCCCTTTTAGACCCCTCCTCTTAGCTCCCAGTTTCCCAAACTGTGTGCCAAGGTGCCCAGAGCGCGTTAGGCTTGAACTTTTGTTTTGAGGTAGTTCATGGTTTCAACATTAGCTACCTACATCCGTTTCCACAGTGTCATGTCTTTGTAAAGATGTATTTTCAGAGGTTGCTCTGATAAAACGCAACTAGTACATGAAAATGAATGTAGAACAGGAAATGACTGTGTGGTATTGTCCAGTTTGATTCTAAGGTTTGATAAGTTCTACAGTGCTCAAGAGACACTAAGTTGTAAGGACATAACTACTAAGTAAGTTGTTCGAACCTATTTCTTTTGGCCTAGAGGTGTCATGAAAAATTTGCTAAGACTCAGGGCTTCCTGAATGGGTTTGGAAACCTCTGCCTTAGCTTTTAGTTTGCTTTTCTGATAAAATTATTGATATAAAGCTAGTATCAGCTGATCATGGCTTAATATATTTCATCTCCTGTGTAATATGTTTATAACTTCTGCCCGGTTCTTTGATTTTAAAACTAATCCTATTGCTAACTTGTTGTACTAGTCACTTCCTGATTTTTCCTGTACTGGTCTTCTGCTTCTATTTCTGTTCATCTCCTTAAACTCAGAATGCCCAAAGTGAAAGTTACCATTTTCTACCTCTTAATTTTCTTCTAATCATGTAGGCTTTAAATTAGGCATCATCTTTAAACTAGTTTTTTCATTTACGTCTTATTCCCATTCAAAATGTCCATATTTCCTTTCTTTCTCGTATCTCTGCTTTCCCTCCTTTAGTGTGTGAATCCCAGGACACATTTCCTGAGCCTCGAATATTGGAAGTCATTTGAACTTATGAGAATTCAGTGTCTCTTCTGTTTATCCTCAATAGAGATTTCACTCTAATACTCCTTATTATAGTATTCCGTTGCCCCAAAATCTTCAGTGGCTTACTGTTTTCTACTTATTAAATTTTCCTGTCTTTTAAGATAGTCTGTTATCAATCCCTGCCCTATTTATTTAGTCTTTTGTCTAAGGATCTCTAATCCTTCAGCTTAAAGCTGATTTCCACACTTTCTAGTAACAAGCGATATGTTTCTTCTATCCTTTAATTTTTGCTCATGTTCTCCATCCCTCTTTTTTTTCTTTATTTCTGTAGCTCTTTAGTCTTAGAACATCTTCACATGGTTCTATTATATGCCATGCTTTAGTTGTTTATGATAGTTATTTCCCTAGTGTTAGCCATATCTTTTCAAGTTGATTGTGTATTCTTTGAGGAACAGTACCTTAGATTAAAAAAAAAAAAACAACAGCACACAATGGAGAGCACGTGGGCAGCATTCAAGAAATAATACATGTTGATTGTGTGATAAGGAACTGTAGTCACCAAACAAATATTTGTTAATATTTGCAATGTAAAAGGTACTTGGCTGTATCCAAAAGAAACAAAGAAATACAAAAGAGGTTCCTTTCCCTAAGGACTTACAGTATAATTGGGCAGATAAGCTAAATAATAAAAGTTACAGATATTTGAGACCACTTTGAGTTGAGCAGAGATTTTGTATAATAGGAAGGAACTGGTAGAGGGGGTAAGCAAAGGCAAAATATGTATATATGTATGATATGTTCAGAGAGCAGTACATAAACAACTTGACTGAAATGAAGGTTTGTGTGAAAGTAGTAAGAAATTGTGTTAAAAATGTAGTTGGAATTTGATTATGGATGTCTTTAAATGCTAGGATGAGAAGAATGTAATTTGACCTGTAGATACGGAGAAGCTTTAAAAGTTTTGAATTGAGAAAGAGTTTGCTGAAATAAATATTTTAGGAAAATCAAAGCAGCACCAGTGCTAGATCTCACATGAATTGGAAAGAGAAGTGGTAGAGAGAGGTAGGAAAATAATTGAGCCCTGAAGTAATGAGGACTTGGACTTAGTAGAAATAAGTCAGATTGCAGAGATGTCACAAGACATTATTACAGATTGAATAAGAAGGGAGAATGGACGGGAGAAGAGGTGATTAAAGATTACCTTACCTTGAAGGTTTGCTCTTCAGTGACAGAGGAAATCAAAGAGTGTTGGAACTCCAAGACAGCTTAGAACATCTAAGTCTATATACTTTGTATATTAGGAATCAGACCAGAGAGACTTAAAATGTGTCCAAAGTTACTCAGTTAATGACAAAGAAACTGCCATTTGATTAATGGCAGTTACTAAAAAAAATAGTTATGGCAGTATTAGTAGCTGGTAGAGGGGATGTAGACAGTTGAGCCTATATTGTGGATATGTTGAGTTTGCGGTGGCCGTGGGATGGGCAAGTGAAAATTGATAGCCTACAGTGGGACATATGACTAGAATTTGTTAGCAAAATTAAGGCTGGTGCTGTGGTACTTAAGAGAAAAGAGTAGTGGACCTGAGATTGAGCCTTGGGGATTGCGCATAATTAGCAGGTGGGTGAAAGGAGAGAAATGGGTAAAGGAGACAAAGAAAAAACAGTATGAGAGAGGCAAATTAGTGGATAGGTTAGGAGGTGGAATGATCAACATGTTGGTCATTGGCAAGAAATGAGAAGAATCAGATCCAATAAAAGGTCTTAAAAATATATACTAGTGTTTTTACTAATATGAAATCTATAAATACAGAAGAAAATTGCTTATACTTTCCCTATGTGGAAATAACCACTGTTAATATTTTGTTCTCTCCGGTTTAACCAAAGACCTTTGGATTTGACAGTTGGATGATCAGTGAAGACTTTTCCAAAGCTCTCCATCACTAGGACTAAGGATGAGAATTTTAGGCATAATAAAACCTGGGAGGTATTTTTCAACAGATTGTCATTTGTTTGTATCCTCTTACATATCACACTATCTAGGTACTATTCTTCCTATGTGCATTGGTTCTGTGTTTTATCTGAATGATAGGAGGTTAGACAAACCATCTCTGGGTGCTTCTGTGCTGGTAAAATGTGAATAAAGTGATAAAATATTTGTTTCTAAAAGGAAGGATAAATTCTTGGTAGGTAACTTATAAATCTGAGGGTTGAATGATTGATGAAATTAGGGGTACTGGAAAGAACAAAGAGAAGCATTATCTATTTTGAAGCCTTTCTGTATAGCTACAAGGGGTTAACTAGGTTAGAATGGTCCATGGGCCGTTTACTTTGCTTGCATGTTTATTTTGATCTTCCCAAGAACATTCTTCTGCTCATGTTGTTGGTATGTTACTGGAAACAGAGTACTCATTAGTTCTTATTAAGTGATTTTAGTTTAATAAATTATGATTATGAAATATAATGCTATTAGGTAATATTTTTGTAATATAAAGGGCCATGTGATGTGAGTAAGTGCACTGTTTTGGAAATCAGGGGATAAAGGACTGACCCTGCTGTCAACATGGTATACGATTTCAAGCAACTCACATAATCAGTGAGTCTTGTCTATTGAGGGAATGGACTAAATCTTTTTTAGAGAATTTAAAAAGGTGGGATCACATGGTAAAATGTGTATAAAGTTTAAAAAAGAAATGGTTTACCAATGTTTATGACAAAACCCAGCAAACTCTTTCCTACCACCCCCCCATCTCCTTTTCTAGTCTCTGATTCCTGTTCACCAGGCAACCACCTGTCCTCTGTACATTGCCCTTTTCCCCTCTACAATGAATGTTTTAGCATCCCTTCTAAAGCCTCTCCATTCAGTTGTGTAGAAGAGCTCATCCCCTTTGCCTTCAAAGGCTTTACCATTATATTTCTTTCCTCTTTTTCTTGCCTTCTCAGTTCTTCCCTCTACTGGATTATTTCCATCAGTATTATTCTGATTGCTATTGCTGTGTAACAGAAACTCCCCAAAACTTAGTGATTTTAAACAACTACTTTATTAGGCTCACAGATACCATGGATCAATAATTGAGACAGGGTACACCCAGGGATGACTTTGTTTTTGCTCCACAGTGGCTACTAGGACATGAGTTGGGAAGAATTGCCAGCCAGGGGTGACTTGAAGGCAAAGGACTGGAATCATCTGGAGGTGTCTTCACTCACATGATGGGTAGTTGATGCTCGTTCTTGACTGGGATGTTAGCTGGGCTGTTAACTGGAGCATGTACATGTGGCCTGGATTTCCTCACAATATGGTGGCTTCAGGGTGGTCACCTTTCATAGTGGTGAGTAGAGAATTGAAAGTAAGTGTGTCAGTGTGTCTCAGCATAAATCTTTATGATTTAGCCTTGGTAGTTGCACAGTATAACTTCTGCCATGTTCTACTGGTTGTAAGTGTCAGAAGTCTGTCCAGATTTGATGGGGGAGTGGCAAGTTCACACTGTAGAAGAAAAACATGTGAGATGGGAAATATTGTAATGGCCATCTCTGGACAATTATTAATACTATTGCCACAGCTTGCCATTTTGCCAAACTTCACATCCCTCCTGTATCTGAAATACATGAAAAATACACTAAGCTTCTCCTCAAAGGTCCCTAATTCACATCCCATCATGACAGTAACTCAGAGTCCAGCATCTCATCATATAAATCTGGTCCAGGTACAGAATAATTTTTTTGGGTATGGTTAATTGGATATGGTTCTTCTTGAACTGAGGACCCATGAAGAGACAGTTTATATGTCCCCCACATACTTTACAAGATTGAAAAGGCACGGGTTATTTGCAGTAGACATTCCTCCTCAAGAAGCGCACAAGGTAGGCACAATCTATAGCAATTCTGCAAACCCACTGGGCACATGTTGCCAGTTCCTTGATTAGGTCTCAGTCCTGCTTCCTGGAAGTTGTTCTAAATGGGACATAGGCTTCTTCTTTTTTTGGGTTTATCTTCTGAATTATTTATCTCCTCAACCCCCACATCCCACCCATATAAAGTGCTTTGTATTTGTAAGAGTCACTTCCTGAGCTTGCTTCCTGCCTGTAGTGCTTCAGGGTCCAAAGGCCCTCTTTTAAAATATAGCACGTGTCCCTTTCATTCCAAGCTAATACAACTCCTTTAAAAACTTTGTGGACTTCCTGTGTATAAGTTTATAATCTGTACCGCCATACCCACAAGTCTCTTGAGAGGAACTCTTTCCTCCCCTGAGCTCTGTGTGAGGCTGCTGTGGAACAACACCCTTAAGATCCTTAGATAATATTTTGTCTGAAAGGATCTATGAGGTACTGATTTAGACCTTGAGAAAGGAATTTTTTTTTTTTTTTTTTTTTTTTTGAGACAGCGTCTCGCTCTGTTGCCCAGGCTGGAGTGCTGGCGCGATCTCTGCGCACTGCAAGCTCCGCCTCCCGAGTTTACGCCATTCTCCCTCCTCAGCCTCCCGAGTAGCTGGGACTACAGGCGCCCGCCACCACGCCCAGCTAGTTTTTTGTATTTTTTTTAGTAGAGACGAGGTTTCACCGTGTTAGCCAGGATGGTCTTGATCTCCTGACCTCGTGATCCGCCCGTCTCGGCCTCCCAAAGTGCTGGGATTACAGGCTTGAGCCACTGCGCCCGGCCGAGAAAGGATCTTATAGTCACACTCTAGATTGGATCTTTGCTCTGAGGCCCTTTTTATTTGATACTCTCCTGGCGGAAAAGATTGTTCTGAGTCCATTACCTCTCCTTGAAATTCTACTCAAAAAGTGAGTAGAACTAAAGAATAGCTCATTCTTTAGTTCATCTCTCTGTTCTCTCAATTATAAGGGCAGCTAGAAGAAGCCAAATTGCTTTAAGTTCTTGTGGAGAATCTCCTTAATTCATTAGGTCAGGTATGTATTTTATTTTCCATGTTAATGTAGGTGATAGTTTTGTTAAACTTTGCCCTAGTATGTAACAAGGGTCTCCTCTTATTCAGCTTTCACTATCATTTCTGTCACTTTCCTTGAAGTTCTCACTGACAGTCTGCTTGAGGGCTCTTAGGCTCCCATGAAGTTTCCTCAAGACCCTTTAAATGTGTGAACACAAAGGGTCCTTATCTGTTCCTGGCTATACAGCAGGTCCTTGAATAACTGTTGTTTGTTCGTAATGTTGATTAAAAAAAATTGATTCCTGGCTGGGGCCACTGTTTGTGTGGAGTTTGAACATTCTCCCCATGTCTGTGTGGGTTTTTCTGGGTGCCCCAATTTCCTCCCACATCCTAAAGATGTGTATGTTGGCAGATCGGTGTGTCTAAATGGTCTCAGTCTGAGTGATAATGTATGTATGAGTGTGTCTTGCAGTGGATGGTGTCCTGTCCAGGGTTAGTTCCCACCTTGTGCCTTGAGCTGCTAGAATAGGCTGTAGCCACTTGTGACTGAACTGAGTTGGGTAAATAATTATCTTACTTGTTTTTGTTAGTCTTTCCTAAATGTGTGTATAGCTCACATTTATTTTAGTGTTTAATAATCACAGTGTTTGGGGTCTTTATTTAGAAGTTTGATGATGTTTTTGTGGCCATAAATATGCCATAGGAACTTGCTTATCTCAATTAGCCTATGGAAAAATGGATTTTGTTACACATTGTTTGACTTAAAATCACAGTTTCCAAGAACCTGTTGAAGACAGTGAGGATTAACTGTACTAGAACTGTTTCCTAACTCAGTGGTTCTTATTAGAATTACCTAAAGGGCTTGTTGAAACACAAATTGCTGGGCCCCACCCCAGAGTTTGTTTCATTAGCTTTGGAGTGAGACTTGAAGATTTGCATCTGTGAGTTCCCAGGTGATCTGATAATGTTGATCTGGGGCCTAGATTGTGAGAATTACTGATTTAAACCAGGGATTGGCAAGATTTTTCTATTAAGGATCATAAAGAAAATATTTCAGTCTTTGTGGGCAAGATTGTTTCTCTTGCACATACTCAACTCCACCTTTGTAGTGCAAAAGCAGTTATAGACAATACATAAATGAACAGACATGGCTCATGGCTGTGTTCTCATAAAGCTTTATTTACAAAACAGGCAACTGGCTAAATATGGTATGTGTGAAGTGTGCTCTGCCAATTCCCAACTTAAATCATTACTTGACTCCACATCTCTTCAAGCTATCGCCCCATTTTTCACTCCCCTTTGGAACAAAACTCTTTGAGAGTTGTCCGTATTTGTCTCTTTTTATTCTTTCTTTAAAAAAATTATTTTTTGAACACATTTAAATGTCTTAGAATTCAAAAAGTAGTAAATATCTTTGTACATTTGTCAGGGCGTGTGTGTGTGAGACCATAACTAAAGATTAAGTAGATGAGGAATTGCTGATTCAAAAGTGGTATATGTTACTAAGTTCAACAAATATTGCCAAATTGACATAGAAATACCAATTTATGCTTTTCTACACCTTTACTAACATTGTGGTTTCAGATGACTTGATCTTTGCCAACTTGAGACATGAAAAATAGAATCTCATTATAATTTTAATTTACTTTTTATTCTCCTTTTTTGGGGAACTCTTCACTCATATCTTGGCCCACTTTCTATTGGATTTGTGGTCCTTTCACTTTGCTTTGTGGGAGCTCTTATACTAAGGAAGATAGCTTTGTGTTTGTGAAATGAGTTGTTTTCCCTAGGTTGTCTTTTTATCTTTTTGATTCTGTAGATAGTGTGATTTTGTTGTTGTTGTTGTGCATCTAGGTAGGTCCCTTCTCAACCCTGAAATTGTATTTTGAGACTCTCCCTTGTTTTCTTGATCCATCTGGAATTTATACTGATGCAAGATATAAGATGGAATGCAACTTTTTTCCCCTAGATGGTTATCCAGTTTCAATACTATTTGTCAGATAATCCTTCTTTTCTCTGCTACTATGAAATGCTGGTGTTTTAAATTGTGTATGTAGTTGGATCTATTTCTGGACTTTGTTTCATTCTAACAATGGCTCCTGCGAAACTATATTGTGAGTTATTGGATAGTGAACATTTCCATTAATTAATTTGTTTCCAAGTCCTGTATAATATTTATTAGCATATGGGAGGCATTCAAGTACTTGAAAATAAAATGAATAAATCAAGCGTTTAGGAATAGAAGCAGTTCTTTTTGCCAGTTTTTCAATGTAGTTATTACTTCTATTTAATTTCTCTGTTTATTTCTGATTTTAAACTTGAATTTAACCTTGGTTTTCCATTTTAATGTTACCTTTTTTTAAACTTTATTTTGAAGTATTAAGTTATTTTTTGTACTTACTGGGCATTTGCTGACTTATGAGTCTGCTCTTATTAATCTATTTTTGGCCTTAAATTGTTAAAAATTCACAATATAGTTTTATTTGTATCAAATTTGCATACTGAGGGAAGCTTGTCATTTCATAATGGCAATCCATAGGCTAGGTCAGGTCATTTGAGATTGGAACCATTAAGGATAAGTTCATTCAACATTGAATTATTAGATCTGTAGTTAATTGGCCAGTTTAGAGAAGACAGAATTACAAGTAAGTCTGGATTTTACAACTTATTATTTTAGAAGGTCAAATTTAGAATAATATTTTTAAGCTTTTTAAGTAGAAGCATGCATATCACCTGAGGTCAGGAGTTCACGACCAGCCTGACTAACATGGTGAAACCCTGTCTCTACTAAATACAAAAAAAATAGGTGTGGTGGCACATGCCTGTAATATGAGCTACTTGGGAGGCTGAGACAGGAGAATTGCTTGTACCTGGGAGGCAGAGGTTGCGGTGAGCTGAGATCGTGTCATTGCACTCCAGCCTGGGTGACAAGAGCGAAGCTCTGTCTCAAAAAAATAAATAAATAAAATAGATAAAAAAATAAAAAAATAAATAGAAATACTATTCTGATTATTTTATTTATACTTATTTATATGCATAATTTATTTTTTTAAATACATGAGGTATTGTATATTTTTTGGTTTGTTTTGAGGAGGGGCAGGGGTGATGGGAAATATAGTTTTCATTGCATCAGATCTTCAGTTGTAATGGTATTGCTGGAATCCTACATTTAGGACCTTGTCTTGTTAAAAAAACATTATCCTTGCTTTCACCCCTACCCCTCCCTGCCACAGACTTTTAAAGGTAAGTATTCTGCAATAATTGGATTATATTTACTATTATGAAATTTTAAAATTATTAGAAGTAGAATGACATACCCCTTCATTGTAGTAAGTTTGATTCACAGTGCCTCTGGTTATGGTGGTCTGTAAAAGTAACACTGTATTAGGAACAGTCTTTATGATGGGAGTTCCGTCCTTTTACTCTTCTGTTAGTTTGTTCACTATTTTTTTTTGAGACGGTTTCACTCTGTCCTCAGGCTGGAGGACAGTGGCTTGATCACGGCTCACTGCAGCCTTGCCTTCCCTGGGGTCCAGCGATCCTCTTACCTCAGCCTTCCGAGTAGCTGGCACTGCAGGCGAGTGCCACTATGCCTGGCTAATTTTTGTGGTTTTTTTTGTAGAGATGGGGTTTCACCGTATTGCTCAGTCTGGTCTTGAACTCCTGGGCTCTAGTGATCTTTCCGCATCATCCTCCCAAAGTGCTGGGATTATGGTTCTGGAGCCACTGCACATGGCCTGTTAGTCTGTTCTTGCATTGCTGTAAAGAAATACCTGAGGCTGAGTAATTTATAAAGAAAAGAAGTTTAATTGGCTCATGGTTCTGCAGGCCTACAAGCATGGGGCTGACATTTACTCAGCTTCTGGGGAGTCCTCCGGGAGCTTTTACTCTTGGCCGAAAGCTAAGAGGGAGCAGGAATATCACATTTCAAGAGCTGGAGCAAAAGAGAATGTGGGGGAAGATGCCACACACATTTAAATAGCCAGATCTTGCAAGAACTCAGTATCTTCAGGACAGCACCAAGGGGGATGTTGCTAAACCATTCATGAGAAATCCACCCCCGTGATCCAGTCACCTCCCACCAGCTTCCCCTCACCTCCAACACTGGGGATTACAGTGCAACACATGAAATTTAAAGGGGACAGCATCCAAACTGTATCAACCTTGCTGTATCCCTCAGCCTCATTTTATAGGCAAGAATTGAATATATTGGTTTTATAAAGGTTTGATATGGAAGGATTCATCAGGAGTGGATTTTAGGACTTGGGGAATGACTCAGAGAAGAAAATAGTGCATGATAGAAAATAGTGCATCAATCAGTATACTATCTGATTGATGAGTAACTGGAAAAACCTTCCAAACATAATGCCTCAGTGTCTGCAGAATTGTTTCATTTCCATATTTATGTATTCCTTATTCTTTCCTTGTTTATCCATAGATGCCTAATTTTATTTTTTATCTGAATGCATTATGATAATCTTTAATGATTTCAGAATATCTGAAATATTCAGTGTTCTTCTAGCATGGCAGTATTTTAAAAATCATTATGAACTTAAATTCATACTGATTTAAACAACTTCTAGATTTTTTTGAATATCAATAGCAGAGGGTAGTGTTAAATATTTCACCAGCAGAATTAATTAAATTTCCTGTGCAATTTTATTTTTTATAGACAAACTCATCACTGCTTAAAATCTTTAAAAAATGTCTTGGTAATACAGGCTTGGAATATGATGATTTTGAAATGAGATCTTAAGGGAAAAAAAAACTCCAACTTTTTTTTTTGAGACGGAGTCTTGGTCTGTCACCCAGGCTGGAGTGCAGTGGCGTGATCTCAGCTCACTGCAACTTCCGCCTCCCAGATTCAAGTGATTCTTCTCCTTCAGCCTCCTGAGTAACTGGGATTACAGGCGTGCACCACCACACCCAACTAATTTTTGTAGTTTTAGTAGAGATGGGGTTTCACCATGTTGGTCAGGCTGGTCTCAAACTCCTGACCTCGCGATCCGCCAGCCTCGGCCTCCCAAAGTGCTGGGATTACAGGCATGAGCCAGTCCCCGCTCCTCAGGAGGTCTTTTAAGCTTTTGCCTGTCATGTATGTACTTCTGACACTGGCCCAAGGTCAAATGATTACATTTGACTTCGGTAGCCCTTAAATGTATGGCTGTTCTTAATCTTTTCTAAAGTCTAAAAGTTGAATTAGTATTCATCTTAGATTTCTTGTTTCTTAAGTGAAAGAATCATGACATTGTGTTAAAATATCTTATTTGCATGTATTTTATATGCCGTTTTAATAGGCAATAGTACTATACAAGCTTTGGCCAAATGTCTCTTCATATAAAAAATTCAAGTGAATAAAAACAGTTATTTAAAAATGACGTTAGTCAAAGGGGCAAAAAAGATTACAAATGCTTCTTGTGATTGACAGAACTTGCTTAACGTATTAGGGTTCTCTAGAAGGACAGAACTAATAGGATATATATATGAGTTTATTAAGTATAAGCTTAAATGATCACAAGGTCCCACAATAGGCTGTTGGCAAGCTTGAGGAGCAAGGAGAGCCAGGCTGCGTCTCAAAACTGAAGAACTTGGAGTCTGATGTTCAAGGGCAGGAAGCGTCCAGCACGGGAGAAAGATGTAGGCTGGGAGGCTAGGCCAGTCTCTCCTTTTCATGTTTTTTCTGCCTGCTTTATATTTGCTGGCAGCTGATTAGATTGTGCCCACTCAATGGTCTGCCTTTCCCAGCCCGCTAACTCAAATGTTAATCTCCTTTGGCAACACCCTCACAGATACTCCCAGGATCACTACTTTGTATTCTTCAATCCAATCAAGTTGACACTCAGTATTAACCATCATGCTTAACAAGTTTTTCTTTTTTTGAGACAGGGTCCCACTCTGTCACCTAGGCTGGGGTGCAGTGGCACAATCTCTGCTCACTGCAATCTCTGCCTCCTGGGCTCAACCCTCAGCCTCCTGAGTAGTTGGGACCACAGGCGCATGCCACCACACCTGGCTAATTTTTGTAGTTTTAGTAGAGATGGGGTTTCGCCATGTTGTCCAGGTTGGTCTTGAACTCCTGAGTTCAAGTGATCTGCCCACCTTGGCCTCCCAAAATGTTGGGATTACAGGTGTGAACCACTGCGCCTGGCCACTTAACAAGTTTTAGTATCGTTCGGAATGTCTGCATAGTGACAAATTGAGATACGGTTTTATAACACTAGCATCATCCTGTTCATTCTAAATTGAGCCATTTTAACTCAACAGTATATTGTGGAGATCTTTCCAATTCATTGATAAAAATTCATTCATTCCTTTTTTTCATTCATCAAGCACTCAGTCATCGATCACTCACTGACTCATAACATAATTACTCATCAGCTCATTTATTTTGTTAGTCACTCAGTCATTTGAACAGCTATTTATTCTGTGACTCAGAGGGTCACAACTCATTTGGTTGGTTGCTCTCTTAATTGGTCACTTGCTTATTCAGCATTTTGGTTGGTTGTCTATCAGTCAGTCACACTCTCTCCCAGTGAATCACTCACCCACTTACTCAACAGATCAGTCTTTAATCAATCTTTCATTAAATAAATTATTAATTATCAATTATTCAACAAAAATTCAGTGTCCATATTGTGCTATGCAGAGAATATAGTACTAAGGGTATAATGTAAGCCAACATACGTCATTTTTAAAAAACATTTATTTTACTGTTTTTTGAGAAGGAGTTTCGCTCTTCCACCCGGGCTGGAGTGAAGTGGTGCGATCTTGGTTCACTGCAACCTTTGCCCCCTCCCCCAGTTCAAGCGATTCTCCTGCCTCAGCCTCCCAAGTAGCTAGGATTATAGGGACCCACCACCACACCCGACTAATTTTTGTATTTTTGAAAGGACAATTATTAGATATTCTTGTTTTTCTCATATCTTTGCCAACACTGGGTATTGGCATTCTTCTTGTTTACCAGTCAGCTAAGGAAGAAACAATATCTCATTTTTATGTACTCTTCTCTGATTCATCATTATGTTGACCATGTTTTCATTTCTTTTGTGAAATACCTATTTATGTTCATTGTCATATTAATTTGTAAGAGTTACTTGTATAAATATATTAAACCTTTGTAGTATATATTTTTCTGTTTTTTTTTTTAGTTTTGATTATAGTGTTTATAATATGCAGTCAAATTTATGCATCTTTTATTTCCTCTGTCATTTTTCACTTAGATATTGGGTTTAGAAAGGAGGTACACAATCTGACAGAGTTTCTGGTATAGAAATAACCGACATAGTTAGATATAAAACATACTAAAGAAATAGTCGGAAATGTCCAATTTCGAAATGTGTAAGGGGACCAGTAAGAAAAGCATAAAGAACAGCTAACAGCAGTAATTTTTAAAAGGGTATTTACAAACACTTGAAAATGTTTATATAGTTTAAAGGACTGATTCAAATATAAAGAGAAGCATAACATAAAAATGAAATAAAGACATATATATATAGTCATCGTGGAGATGGTTTTCTAGTAACAGTTATACCAACTTTGAAATTATTTTTAGGCTTTGTTATGCCAACTTTTAGGAGTTTTCTTTTTAAAATTTTTGAGCTTATGTTTCATCATGGCCAATTTTTATAAATTTTCCATATATGTTCAAAACATTTTTTTAGTGGAAGGTTTTAGTATGTCTGTAATTTCTCTAGTAGCTTTAAAAAAATTAGTGGAGCTCTTTGTGTATTGGAGAGACCATCTTGTTTGATATATTTGTATAGGTATTAAGTAAGAACTGGATAAAGGAGGTGGTTGGGATATGTATAAATATCAGGTAAGAACTTGATAAGGTATTGGTTGGTTTGCATATGAAAAGATGCCCTCACTGTCAGGTTCTTTCCTGTTTCTAGGAATTGGCTAGCCCTGGAAGGGGCAGTCCTTCCAGGGTCAGCAAATTCCCAAGATGTCAAAGCATCAAAAATACAGAATAAAAAGACATGCTTAGTACAGTATGTAGAAATACAATTGGTTTTGTTTATTTTGTGATGTATCTTGGTAAATTCACTTATAAGTTCTAGTAATTTTTTGGTAGAATCATCAGCATTTTCAATACATACAATCATGTCTGCAAATAAAAAGTTTTATTTCTTTCTTTTCAATCTCTATGTCTTTTATTTAATTTTTTTACCCAATTGCATTGGGTGGAATCTCCAGTGCTGAATAGAAATGGTGGTGGTGAGTGTCCTTTCCTTGTTCTTGATTTTATGGAGAAAGCATTCAATATGTAATCATTAAGTAATGGAAGGTTGTCTGTAGATGATCTTTATTTTATTGAGGAAATTCCCTTCTTTTTCTAATTCATTTCCAGAAATTTTATCATGAATTGGTGTTGACTTTTGTCAAATGCTTTTCATGCAACAATTGAGACGATCTTATGGTTTTGCTCCATTATTCTGTTAATAAGGTAAATTACATTGATTCATTTTTAAATGTCAAAGCAACCAGTACTACTGGAATAAAACCCACTTGGTGATAAAGTTCTGACCTTTTTATATGCTGCTGGTTCTATGTTCTATTATTTTGTTATGTTCATGAGAAACATTTGCCTGTAATTTGTGTGTGTGTGTGTGTGTGTGTGTGTGTGTGTGTGTGATATGCTTTTGCCAGGTTTTGGTATTAGGATAGTTGTGGCCACACAAAATGATTTGGAAATTATTTCTGCCCCTGTTTTCTGTAAGAGTTTATAAAGAATCGGTACTGTTTTTTCCTTAAATAGTTGACAGACTTTCCCAGGGATGTCACTTTGGCCAATAATTTTCTTTGTGGGTATTTTTTAATGAAGAATCCCATTTATTGAAGAGATATGATACTATTCAAGGTTTCTGTTTCTTCCTATGTCAGTTTTGGTAATTTCTGTCTTTCAAGGAATTTGTTCATCAAATCTAACTTGTTAAAGTCATTGGCATGAAGTTACTTCTATCCTTTTATATCCACTTACTATTTATAAAATCTGTACTGATGTCCTGCTTTTATTTCTGTTATTGGTAATATGTGTTCTTTTCTGTTTGTAAATTCATCATCTTAGAGGTTTATCAATTTTCTTAATCTTTTCTAAAAACAAAGTTGTGGGTTTTTTTTATTTTTCTTTATTGTTTTATGTATTAGTAATTTTTGTTCTTTATTATTTCTTCATTCTCTGGTTTTGTTTTCTAGCTACCTAGAAAGCTTACATAATTAATTTCATATCTTTCTTCTTTTCCAACATAAGCATTTATAGCTGTACATTCTCTCTAACCACTATTTTAGCTGTATTCCCCCAAATTTTATTGTTTCTTCATTATCATTCAGGTGAAAATAATTTCTGATTTCCCTTTTAATTTCTTCTTTGAATCTGGGATTGTTTAGAACTATGTTAATTTTGCAATACTGGGAGATTTTCTAGATTTTTTTTTATATTTATTTCTAATTCAGTTTTGCTATGGCCAAGAATATAATTATATGAATTCAATCTTTTCAAATTTATTGAGACTTGGTTTATGGACTAACCTATGGTATAACTTAGTGAATGTTCTGTGAACACTTGAAAAGGATGTATATTCTGCAGTTGTTGGGCACTGTGTTCTGCAAATGTCATTTATGTTTGGTTGGTTGATGTTTAGGTCTTCATTATTTTTACTGATTTAAAAAAATTTTTTTGTTAATTCCTGAGAAATGAGTATTAACATTTTTAGTGTAATAGTTGTTTTATTTCCCTCTTTACATTTTTGATTCATGTAATTGGAAACTATTATTGTGTGCATATATATTTAAGAAGTCTAATTTATAAATCTTTGATGGTTAGTGTTTTTATATCCTGCTTAAGAGTGGTCACATTGGTCTATTTTCCATCTAAAATTAATATTTGTGTATGGTATGAAGTAGAGGTTAAGGTTATTTTTTTGCCCCATATGAATAGCCAATTGACTAAGCAACATGTTTTGAAGTGACCAATATTTCTTCTCTGAAATGCAATGGCACATCTATTCCAAATTAGCTAACTGTATGTGAGTATATTTTTTTGAACTCTATTCTGTTCCATTTGTCTATCTGTTCATTTTTGTGCTAATACCAATCTACTTGTTCTATCTTTAATATAAATCTTGATGTCTGATAATATAAATCCTTAGTTTACTCTTCAAGATTGTTTTGGCTATTATAAATCCTTTGTTTTTCAGACTCAGGATCAACTTGTAAATTTCCACAAAACTGCTAGGATTTTAATTGGAAGTGGGTTGAATCTATAGATTAATTTGGAAAAGAATTGACATCTGAACCGTACTGAGTTTTTCTATATTCTTATATCAGCATGGTCTATCCCTCTCTTATTTAGCTAGCATTTATTTTTTGAAGAAATGTTTTATAGTTTTTATTGCAGAGTTTTTACAGATATTTCAATAGATGTATTCCTAGGTATTCAATGTTTTGTTATTATTATAAATGATACTCTTTTTAAATGTTCATTTAAAAAATTGCTTGCTTCTGATATACCGAAATACAGTTGATTTTTATATATTGGTCTTGTATCTTGTGACTTTGCTAAATTCACTTACTGATTGGTAGATTCTTGTAAATTTCCTACATAGACAGACATGTCATCTATGAATACTGACAATTTTACTTATCCTTTCTAATCATTATACCTTTGATTTAGTTTTCTTGCCTTATTGCAGTAGCCACAATTTCCACTATGGTGTTGAATAGAAATCATGAATTTAGACATGCTTGTTAAGTTTTTGAACTCTAGAAGAACAAGACCAATATTTTACCATTAAGTATATTAAGTTTTTTTACTCTTACCCTTTATCAGAGTGAGGAAATTTGCTTGCATTCCTAGTTTGTTGAGATTTTAAAAACATGAACATTGGTTAAATTTTATTAGAGGTAGTTTCTGCATCTATTGAAATGATCATATGTTGTGTTTTCTCATAGTTCTAATGTAAAATATATTGACTATTAAAAATTTTTTTTCTTGTGGCTGGGTGCGGTGGCTCACGCCTGTAATCCCAGCACTTTGGGAGGCCAAGGTGGGCTGATCACGAGGTCCGGAGATCGAGACCATCCTGGCTAACTCAGTGAAACCCCCTCTACTAAAAATACAAAAAATTAGCCGGACGTGGTGGCAGGCGCCTGTAGTCCCAGCTACTCAGGAGGCTGAGGCAGGAGAATGGCGTGAACCCAGGAGGCGGAGCTTGCAGTGAACCAAGATCACGCCACTGCACTCCAGCCTGGGCGACAGAGTGAGACTCTGTCTCAAAAAAAAAAAAAAAAAAAAATTTTTTTCTAAATTACATACAAATTGTATATGTGGTGTACAACATGACATTTCATTATATGTGTACATTGCAGAATGGCAAAATCAGTCTTAATTAACATATGTATCACCTCATACTTATTTTTTTGTGGTGAGAACACTTAAAATCTACTCTTAGCAATTTTCAAGGATATGATATATTGTTATTAGCAGTAATGACCATGATGTACAATAGATCTCCTCAGTTTACTCCTCCTATCTAGCAGAAATTTCGTATCCTTTGACCAACATCTCCCATTCTTCCTAATGGGACCCTCAGCTTCTGGTGACTGCTATTCTACTTGCTCTTTGCTTCTATGAGTTCTATTTTTTTAGATTCTGTGGATCAGTTAGATCATACAGTTTTGTCTTTCTGTGCCTAGCTTATTTCACTTAATATAATGTCCTCCAGGTTCATCCATGTTGTTCCAAAGACAGGATTTTCTTCTTTTTTTTAAGGCTGAATTATATTCCATTGTGTACATATACTGTATTTTATTTATCATTTCATCTGTTGATGGATACTTAGGTTCTTTATCTTGGCTATTATGAATAATGCTGCAAAGAGCATTTGAGTGTAGATATTGCTTTGACATTATTTTTAGTTCCGATACCCAGAAGTGGGATTGCTAAATCATATGGTAGTCCTCTATTTTTAATTTTTTGAGGAACCTCCATTCATTTTCCATAGTGACTGTAAAAATTTACATTTTCCCACCAAGAGTATACAAGGGTTTCTTTTCCTCCACATACTCACCAATGCTTGTTATCCTTACATCTTTTTGATAAATATCATTCTAACAGGCATGAGGTGAGACCTCATTGTGGTTTTAATTTGCTTTCAGTGATGTTGAACATTTTTTCATGAACATGTTGTCCATTTACATATTGTCTTTTTTTTTTTTTTGGAGACAGAGTCTTGCTCTGTTGCCCAGGCTGGAGTGTAGTGGTGTGATCATAGCTCACTGCAGCCTTGACCTCCCAAGCTCAAGTGATCCTCCTCCTTCAGCCTCCTGGGTAGTTGGGACTGCAGGCATGTGCCAGCAGCATGCCTGGCTAATTTTTTTTTTTTTTAGATACAGGGTCTCACTATGTTGCCCAGGCTGGTCTTGAACTCCTGGGCTCAAGTGATCCTCCCACCTTGGCCTCCCAAAGTTTTGGGATTACAGGGTTAAGCCACTGCACTTGGTCTGTATTGTCCTTCGAGGAATATCTGTTCAGGTCCATTTTTTAATCAGTTACTGGTTTTCTTGCTTTTGAGTTGTTTGCATTTCTTATCTATTTATCCTTATCATATCCTTATCATATGGATGGCTTGAAAATATTTTCTCCTGTTTCATAGGTTGTCCCTTTACTGTGTTAATTGTTTCCCTTGCTGTGCACATGTTTTTAAATCTGGTATAATGATGGATTTTTAAATGTTAACTTTGCACTTCTGGGGGTAAATTCATTTGGTCAAGACTTATTCTTTTAAAATATTATTGAATTTAATTTGCTAGTATTTTGTTTAGCATTTTTTTCCCAAATATGTTTATGAGAGAGATTCCAGTGTAATTTTTTTCCCTTTTCATGTCCTTATATGTTTTGGTATCATGTTTGTACTCTCCTCTTAAGAATGTGGGGAAGTGTTTTTTATTTTCTATTTTCTGAGAGAGTTTGTATAAGCTCAGTGTTTCTTCCTCAGACATTTGGAAAAATTTACCAGCAAAGTCACTGGGCATTAAATTTTCTATGTGGAAAAGTTTTAAATGGTATATTCAATTTTTAAATTACTGTATTCATTTGTTCTCATATTGCTCTAAAGAACTATCTGAGACTGGGTAGTTTTTAAAGAAAAGATGTTTAATTGACTCACAGTTCCACAGGCTGTATACAAGGCATGGCTGTGAAGGCCTCAGGAAATTTACAATCATGGTAGAAGGTGAAGGGGAAGCAAGTACATCTTCATATAGCAACAGGAAAGAGACAAAGGATGACATGCTGCAAAAATTTAAATAAACAGACTCATGCGAACTCACTCACTATCATGAGACTAGTAAAGGGGAAATCCACCCCATGACCCAGTCACCTCTCACCGGGCCACTCCTCTAACACTGAAGATCATAATTCAATGTGAGATTTGGGTGGGGACACAGAGCCAAACCATATCAATTATATATAAAATTATTCAAATTTTATATTTCTTCTTGTACTAGTTTTAGTAAATTGTTTTAAAAGAAACTTCATTTGTTTTTAAATTGGAGAATATTCCTATTGTCTTTTATATGTTTCAATATTGTAAGCTCTGGTAATAATATCTACTTTTTAATTCCCGATATTGTTAATTTATGTTTTATCTTCTTTTTTTCTTGATCAGTGCTAGTGTTTTATCAATTTTAATGCTTTTAAAAAGCCAACCTTTTACTTTGCTTTTATTTTCTTTTTATTTTTCTCTGATTTCTGCTCTTATTTTCATTTTTATGATTTTTGACTTAATTTGTTGTTCCATTCACAACTTCTTGAAATGAAAATTTATTTAATCACATTGTTCAGCCTTTCTTCTCTTCTTGTGTATGAATTTAAGGTTATGAATATCTTAGTATACACTTTTACTGCATTTTACTCATTTTCATTATTGATTCAAAATATTTTTTAAGTTATTCTTTGTACCGTGGGTTCTATGAAAGTATATTGATTAATTTACAAATATATCGGGGTTTCTAGGTTTTTTTTTTTTCTGTATATGCTGTGATACTTTTGTTAGTGGTTATATTTTCCATGAGAGATTTTTAATTTAGGTACCATTGGCAAATTTCCATTAACTCAGATGCAGAACTTTACATTTTTCAATGCATACATGAGTTTTTTGTTGTTGTTGTGGTATTAATAATAGCATAAATATATAAAATATTAAGTAATCATTGAATGCAAAATATGTCCTATTTTGCAACTTAATATACTTTTTATTAGGTTGGAAGTAAAGTAATTGCATTTTTGCTCATACTTTAATGGCAAAAACCACAATTACTTTTGCACCAGCCTAATAATAAGAAGAATTATTATTATTATTATATTGTCTTTTTTTTTTGAAGTGGAGTCTCACTCTGTCCCTCAGGCTGAACTGTAGTGGTGTGATATTGGCTCTTGCAACTTCTGCCTCCCAGATTCAAGCAATTCTCCTACCTCAGCCTCCCAAGTAGCTGGGATTACAGGCGTGCGCCACCAAGCCCGGCTAATTTTTATATTTTCAATAGAGAACAGGGTCTCACCACATTGGCCTGGCTGGCCTGGAATTCCTAACTTCAAATGATCCGCTCGCCTCAGCCTCCCAAAGTGCTGGGATTACAGGCATGAGCCACCATGCTTGGCCCTAATAATGAGAATTCTTATCAAACTGTTTACACAGAATAAAATGAATGGATAATGGTGAAGCTGAATTTCACATTTTTATGCAATATTCTTCAGTGTTCCTATTTGTTCAATACTTTTAAGAATTATATAAATTTTTTATGGTCTATGCAACATTGAGTCAATATTATGGGTCCCAAATATATAAAATGTTTGCTTGTTCCATTGTTTATGTTTTGAGTACAAATTATATTTTGTATGATTTCATTAAGAATTTGTTGATAATTCTATGGCCTAACATGTGGTCTACTTTCTAAAATATTCCAGCTTCATTTGAAAAGGTTATGCATTCTTCAGTTGTTCGGTATTTGCTTTTGATTGCTTGTATTTCTCAGTCAAATGTAGGAAGTGGAGCTTAAGAAAAGGGCTGGCAGTTTTGGTGATCAAGGAGGAGAAAGTATGAGATAGTTGTCTCGGATAGTGGGAGAGTAAATGATCTAAAGAAATATGAAATGATAGTTGAGCAGCACTAAGGGCCCATTTGAGTGTGAATCTAAAGAGGGACCAATCTGAATGCATGTGTTTTCATCAGTGAGTTTTATATGTGTGGGTGAAGCTCTGAGTAGACAGAGATAAATTGAACTCTTTTAGAGTTTCTTTGTTATCTTTGGTGTTTGGACCCTTAGCTTTGATTTGTGTCAGTAGTTTTTAAAAAATTAAATGTTACCTTCTCTCAGCAGATCTTTTTAGTATGAACCCAGGCATCTTTAACACCAATAAAATTTCTCCTATTATTTTTCTTCCCTGTGTTCTCATTCTTCCTGCATCTAGAGCTTCTCTTTAGAATTGTACTCCCTGGATTGATCCTCATATTTCTTACTTTTATGCTTATCGTATTTTTTTCTTTCTGTCTTTGTCTCTTTCTCTTTCTGAGTCTAGGAACTGGGAGTTTGTCTTGACTGTCTTCCAAATTACTAATTTAGTCCTTTGAGTTGTATTATTCAACTCTTTCACTGAATTGTCATCTATCTTTTTTTCTTTTTTCTTTTTTTTTTTTTTTGAGACAGAGTCTCGCTCTGTTACCCAGGCTGGAGTGCAGTGGCCAGGTCTCAGCTTACTGCAAACTCTGCCTCCCAGGTTTATGCCCTTCTCCTGCCTCAGCCTCCCGAGTAGCTGGGACTACAGGCGCCCGCCACCTCGCCCGGCTAGTTTTTTTGTATTTTTTAGTAGAAACAGGGTTTCACTGTGTTAGCCAGGATGGTCTCGATCTCCTGACCTCGTGATCCGCCCGTCTCGGCCTCCCAAAGTGCTGGGATTACAGGCTTGAGCCACCGTGCCCGGCCTCTTTTTTTCTTTAATGTATAGAGAATGTATTATGCATAACCACTTGCAAACTTTAACAAGCATGATTAGAGCAGCATTTTCTATAACAGTAGCACATAAGTTGGAACAACACAAATCTTAAAATAACTGGAATGAATGAGCAAATTGGGTGGCCCAAGGCTCAGACATCAGCAGGTGTTAAACATCTGTGGGAAAGGAAAGAGAGAACAATCCATTTTTTTTTTTTCTATAGGAAGTGCAAAAGAGGTAAAATTAAGAAAAATACTGCTTCATGATAAAGAATTAAGCCATAAAGAATATCCACAAAATTGTGTATAGTGGGTACATCTGATATAGAATGGAAACAGAACCAGGATAGAGCAGCACAAGAACACTATGAAATGCCCAGGCTCTCTTCATTACTAGTCAGGACTTTTAAAAAAATTTTGTAAACATTTTTTATTCTCTGCTCCTTTTTCATAATCTAGTGATGCTTTATGTTTTAAAAATATTCTTAAATCTCTCTGAGAATACCAAGAAAGATTGTAAACTAAGTTCTCTTCCCTGCATTATCTGTTTCTTCTGGGGTCAGTTGTTTTCTGGTCCATTTTGGTCTTACTCTTTTATGCCTACCACCCCTGCCCCATCTCCATCCTAACTGTATAATAATCTTTGATTATCATTGCATATTTATGCTTTTTATGTGTGTGCAGACAACTGTTTTTATGCTTATAGATGCCGCCTTCTGTACATTTTTTTTTTCTTCAGTTAAAAGAATTTTTTCACAGTCACAGTCTTGCTCTGTTGCCCAGGCTGCAGTGAAGTGGCACCATCCTAGCTCACTGCAGGCACAAACTCGTGGGCTTAAGCCATCCTCCCACTTCAGCCTCCCAAGTAGCTAGTACTACAGGTGCACACTACATGCTGGCTAATTTTTAGATTTCTTTTTTGTAGAGACAGGATCTCGTAATGTTGCTGGGGCTAGTCTTGAACTCCAGGCTCAGGTGATCCTCTTGCCTTGGACTTCCAAATTGCTGGGATTGGAGGCGTAAGCCACAGCACCTAGCCTATGTATGTTTTAAATAGAGTCTATTTCCTCTACTCTGTCATTCTAATCCTATCTACTTTTGATCTTCCCTTTAAATTTCTAATTTGCTGATAGCACCTTTCTTATTTGTCAGAGCTGTCATGAATTCGTTTATATAAACTGTTAATTTTACTCCTTTTACCTATTGTTGTTACCTGTTTTACTTTTATATTTAAGCCCTACCATACACTGTTATTATTCATGCTTTAAACAATTGTCAATTGTCTTTTTTTTTTTTTTTAGACGGAGTCTCGCTCTGTCACTCAGGCTGGAATGCAGTGGCATGACCTCCGTTGCAACCTCTGCCTCCAGGGTTGGCAATTCTGCCTCAGCCTCCTGAGTAGCTGGGATTACAGGCGTGTACCACCATGCCCGGCTAATTTTTGTATTTTTAGTACAGACCAGGTTTCACCATGTTGGCCAGACTGGTCTTGAACTCCTGACCTCAGGTGATCCACCTGCGTCAGCCTCCCAAATACTGGGATTACATGTGTGGGCCACCATGCCTGACTGTCAATTGTCTTTTAATACATTTAAGAAACGGAAGAATAATAATATTTTAATTCCTCACATATTTACTATTTTTGAGCTCTTCATTCCTTTCTGTAAACCTGAGTTTACATGTAATATTTCCTTTAATCCAAATGATTTTCTTTACCAGTTCTTGTAATGTGAGTTTGTTGGTGATTCTCTTAGCATCCATTTATCTGAAAACATATTTGTTTTGCCTTGAATTTTGAAAATTCTTATTTTTTATAATACAACAGATCCAGTAGTATGAGAATTATTTTTCAGGATTATAGAATTCTAGGTTGACAGCTTTCCCCCACTCCCTATGAGTACTTTGTCTTCTGGCCTCCATTAGTTCTGAAGAGATGTCAGTTCTGTTTCTTGTCTTGGTTTTCCTGTATGTATGTGACTGGTTTTAAGATTTTCTTTTTGTCTTTGGTTTTTAGCAGTTTGGCTATAATGTGACTAAGTATGGATTTATATAGATTGGATTCAGAGGAACTTTTTGGATTGGTGGTTTGATTTTTTTAAACAAACTTGGAAAACATTTAGCCAGTAGTTTTTCAAATATGTCCTCTGTTCCACTTATATGTATCAGACTTTGTTGCTCTTGTTGTTGTTCAGTGGTGTGGTCATGGCTTTCTGCAGCCTCAAACTCCTGAGTGCAAGTAATCCTCCTACCTCAGCCTCCCAAGTAGCTGGGACTACGGGCACACAGCACCATGCCCAGCTAATTAAAAAAAATTTTTTTTTCATAGAGAAGGGGTCTTGCTATGTTGCCAGGGCTAGTCTTGAACTCCTGGACTCAAGCAATCCTCCTGCCTTGGCCTCCCAAAATGTTGGGATTAAAGGCATGAGCCATGACTCCTGGCTTAGATTTCTTGATATTGTAGAGTTTATATATGGCTTCTTTACCTTCATGCATTATATTAATTTTTTACTGTAAATTCTATTACATATATATCATAGTAAACAAAGTCTTTAAATTCTAACATTTGGGTCTGCTGTGGGTCCATTTCTATTATATATATATTTTTTCTTTTAACTATTCCATTTTTCTTTTCATGTTTAATAAGTTTCAACTGACTGTTGTACATTGTGGGTGATAGTGTAGAAACTCCAGATGGTGTGGATTTCAATCTGTCTCTGAAGTAATGAGTTTTGTTCTAGCAGGCAGTTAAATTACCAGCAGATCAACTTGATCCTGGGGAGGCTTGGTTTTAGGCTTTTTTGGGACAGGTCTATTTCAGTTTTGCCATTAGTTCTGGTAAGTGGCTGTTATTCTTCCAGTGTGGCTTTTCTGGAGTTTCAGTGGAAAGCCTGAGATATTTACCAGTTCCCTCTAACACTAAACCCTGACTCTCCAGGACCAGATAGCTGTTGAAATCTCTTCCCAGTTCTTTCAGATTTCTAGCTATTACCTCTCCCTGGGCTTGGATTTTCGTCCTATGGATGGGGATTCAGAAGTCAGGCCCCACTGACTCCCGTTTTCCTGAGATTTCTGCCCTCAATTTTTAGCTTTTCTAGCAGCTTCAAACTTCATTCTCTGATACTTTCACCCAGTAAGACTGCAGCTTTTTACAAGAGCTCTGTCCCCTCCTCTGGCCCCTGCCTGTACACAACAGAATGTGTGTGTATTTGTCTCAGGATGGAAGAAGAGTAAGTGTGGGCTTCATTCAGTATATTCCCCTTCTTTCAAGGGTCATATCCCCCCTGATTTGTATCTGCTTTTGTTTCCTTGACAATGCCTTCAAATGGTGTTTTTATAAATATATATTTTTAAAAAGTTTATCATTGTTATCATCAGGAACATTAGTATAAACTACTCTCTCATTATCAAAAATCTATATGTTAAAAATTACTTAAAATTGTTATTATTTATCATTTCCTTGGTGTTTGGGGCAGAAGAGAATGCACATGATTTTTCTGAACTTCTCATTAAGGGAGGCAACCCAGCCTTGGTCTGGAGATCCTGAAGTTATATTGTGTGTGTAATAAAATAATTATTTTGTTATTTTTATGAGCATAGCATTAATAAATTAAATATTTAGTAAGATTTGTATCTCAGGATTTTTCTACCTGCTAAGACTAGATTGTTCAACAAGGCAGATGAGGTTCTTTGGTGAGTTATTATAAGGTATTGAAGCCTATAATTTAGTAGTGGAAAGAGCACATAGCAAGAGTTGTATGATGAGGTTGGAGAGGTAGGCAGCAAACAGATAATGAAATTTTAGTCTAAACATTCGTAAAATATGAGGGTGGCTCCTGTGTGGAGATTAGGTTACTGGGAGGCAAAGCAGACTTAGAGAAAATAGGAGGACATTGCAGTAGTTCAGGAAATAAATAATAGCTGTTTAGTGTATGATGGTAGTTGTGGAGAAAAAAGCCAATGGATGGATTTGAAATATAGTTTGGAAGTAAAACTATCAGTACATATTGATGGATTGGATATAGGGGTGAAAGAAAGAGAAGAATAAAGGTTGACCAAATTCTTTTTTGTTTCAAAGTATGGAAGCTTGTTAAGACCTCTTTTCTGTTGGTATTTTCTTTCTTGCTCAATAAGAAAACAACCCAAAGCACTTTTTTCTAATAACTTATATCTTCTTCTTTTATAATAAAAAAATATGAGTGATCTTTAGAGTACAATACAAAATTCTTTTACATTTTACCTCACCATATTTACTTTTACCAAAGTAGTATAAGAATAATTGTAGGAAAAACATAGTTTATCTACTTGGACTATAAAATTTTGGTACACTAAAAAAAGGTAAATCAAAATGGTTATACATTGCAATAGAATGCAGAATCACACGGATATTAAAGGTAAACATACTTCAAATGTATTTTATATTCTTGGCTGCTTCTTCAGACCACTCCATTGCCTTTTGGGACATTTCTGTGGAAAAGTTGAGAAGCACTGACCTATCTGAACCTTCCAATCCAGCCAAACTTGTCTCTACTTTGTTCCAGGAACATGCTGTGTACATTCCTCTTTCCATGTTTTGCATGCTTTTCTCCCTGCCAATAATGCCCTGTTTTTCATTACTTGTCAAAATTCTATTTTTCTTTTAAGGTTCAGCCTATGTTTTAATTACTGTGTGAAACTTCGAAAACCTTTCTTTGTTTTTAGTAATTATGATCATTTTCTTCTTGTCGTTTTGTAGCACCTAATTTTTAAAATTTATTTTGTACTTAGATAACGTATAATTTACTATAAATCATAGATTTTTAAGAGTTGGGAGGAACAGTGGAAATTTAATTAATTTTATTATACAAGTGAGGAAGATGAGATTCATTTGTCATGTAACTAGTTTGCAATAAGAAAGGGTGAAACTTATTTTTCGGTCTCTTGGCTCCCAGGTTAGTAATTTTTCTAATCTACTGCATTACTTCTTCATGTATATTTATTGATCTGAAAAGTTGTGTCTCTTAGAATTATATAGTATATGAGTAAAGTTTGAAAATAATAACTTTTAAAATGTGATATTTGAGGTACTGGTTTTCGAGTGTATGTGTACAGATTGACTGAAATTTATTATAACTTGTATTTACTCTTTCTTTTTCTTTCTTTTTTTTTTTTTTTTGTAGGGACAGGTTCTCACTATGTTGCCCAGGCTGGACTTGAACTCCTGGGCTTAAGTGATCCTCTCACCTTGGCTTCCCAGAGTGCTGGGATTACAGGTGTGAGCCACTGTACTTAGCCTCTTATTTACTCTTTATTCAACAGATTTATTAATCAACACATGTTGATGAAACTTAATTATAGCTTTTATATACTCTTCATTTATTCAACAACTTTCATGTGTCAGAGAGTATCCTGGGCACTGAATGCAGTAGTAAATAATACATTAAGGTTCTTACCTTCAGGAAGCTTTCATTCTAGTGGTACGAGACAGTGAGCACAATCATAATCTAATCTATGGTGGGAAAACATCAGAACAGCTGTGGCCACTTGAGTGGTCGGAGCAGGGACTGATGGAGAAGGGGCATGAAATAACTTTTTGGGATGCTGATAATTTCTTAGGGCTTTGGGTTACATAGGTATATGCAGTGTCCAAACCTATTGACTGGTACACTTAAGATTTGTGCATTTGATTGTATTTAGGAGGCAAAAATTCTGTAAAACTAGAATAGATGTAACTTATATGAGAGTTATAAAAGACAATATGTTAAACACCCATGAAACTACCACCCACCCCAGGAACGAGAACATTGCCAGCAGTTTGCACCTACATACATGTTTCTCCCTACCTATCCTCCTGTCTATCTTGCAGGAGTAACCACTGTGTATTGTATTTTGGGATTAACATTTCCTTGATTTTTGATTTTTTTTTTTTTTTTTTTTTTTTTGCGGGGGGTAGGTTTAACACATGTATATGCCTAAACAATATACTATTCAGTTTTGCTTGTTTTTGAAATTTAGAAAAACAGTATTTTACAGCTTGCAGTTTTCTGTAACTTACTGCTTTTACAACATTGTATTTTTAAGATTTACCCATGTTGCATAAAGCTATAGTTCATTTATTTTAACAACTGAGGAACAGATTCTATAGTATAAATGCACAAAAGTATTTACCTATTTTCCTGATAGTTTGGGTTGTTTGCAGTTTTTGCCATTGGAAGCTGAGGTGCAATGAATATTCTTGTAATGTGTTTCTTGGTGTAAATATGCATGAGGTTTGTGACTAGATGAAGAATTGTAGCAGTTCTCAGAACGTGGTCTCTAGAGGATGCCTGGGTATCCTAAAAACCTATTCAAGGGTTGAATGAAATTAAAATGATTTTCATAATAATGCCAAGATGTTAAATGTCTTTTTCATTGAGTTGACATATGCACAAATGGTACAGAAGTAGTAGTGAGTGAAACTGCTGGCACCTTAGCACAAATCAAAGCAGTAATGTTGGCTGTAGTTGTGATCATTATATTCTTTTTTTTTTTTTTTTTTTTTGAGACAGGTTCTCACTTTGTTACTCAGGTTGGAGTGCAGTGCAGTGGCATGAGCACAATCACTGCTTACTGCAGCCTCGACCTCCTGGGCTCAAGTGATCCTGTTGTTTTCTTTCTTGTCATGTACTTCCAGGAAAAGAAAAAAGCCAATTCGAGTGACTTAATTCTTTTGATTCTTTTTCATAGAAAAGCATCAGTGCATTTTCTAAATGATTGAATTCATTAAAATTCAGGAAACATTTACTGAGTGCCTATGGAATTCTGGGGTATGTGTGTATGTTTAAGGTAGTGTGATTTCCAGTTAACATCCTTTCTGTTCTAAACACATGATTGCTTCGTATTAAAATATAAATAGAGAAAAAAATATCCTGAATAAAAATAGATCAAGCTGTACATACATATAGATTACATGTGCAAAATAATGAGTGTGGTTAAAGCCTATGCCGTGCTTGCTGGGTTTCCTGTACAGAAGTAGGCACTGGAGACAGTTTTACTCTTGTGGTACAACATGGACGACTAGAGGCAGGTCCAGGATGTTACTTTTACTGCCAGCCATTGCTTCCCTCCAAATAGACTATTGGAAGGGGAACCTCCCGCCAAATGCTGCTTATTGCTATAGCTTTGGATAAGTTGCAAGCTTAGGAAGATGAAATGACATGATTTAGGAACTCCAGGATAAAGCGAAGTATCTCCTGCCTTGTGACTGACTGGATCTGCATCGTATCAGATACCTCCTCAAGGCAGGAATTTTAACCTGCTGTTATAAGACCTGGTTCTATATATATAGATAGCCCAGGTAGGCTAAGTTGTGGCAGCCACAAATTGTTAGATGAGTAGGGTGACCACAGACTGTGTATGTGTGTGTGTTGAGGGTGAGGTGAGGAATGGTGCAGTGAGCCTGCAAACCAAATTGCAAAATATATGAAGAAACGCAGTGCTAAGAAAAATAGTCAACAAAATTAAAAATTGAAAAATGAATTTTTTCCTGATAAAATTTAAAAATGTAAGTAAACCCCAAATTGAAATGTAACACACAAACAGGAAAGTATGCTACTCATAAATGCACAGGTTAACAAATTTTCATAAAGTGAACACACCTTTGTTAACCACTACTTAGATCAAGAAATAGAATATCACCAGAATTACTGGCAGAAGGCACCCCAGAGGTCTCCCTGTGCCTCATGCCAGTTATTCTCCATGCCCTCCCACTATCCCAACCCTGCCAAGCTAACCGCTATCCTAACTTTTTCACCATGAGAAAGAAATGGAGGGATATGGAAGTGAGCTTGAGAGGCTTCCATGGTCAGTGAACAGTTCAGGTAAAATAATTTAGAGGAAATAACAAAGAAGTAGCATTTGACTGCATAGTAGCTGAGAATTTCCTAGAATAGAAAGAAGACATGAATCTTTAGATTAAAAGTATATCTTCACTTTTGATCAATATAAAGAAACATCTACATCAAAACCTTTCCAAAAATATTGCAGAACATTGCTGCTAATGCAAACAAGTTTTAAACTACTTGGGGTAAAGCCATGACATGTAGGAGTGATAGCAGACTTCAATATTTATGTTAATAGATACCACAAAACAATGCAGTAATATCTTTAAAGTTCTGGGGTAAGAAAATTATAAACAGGATTTTGAGAGTGAGGGCAACAAATTTTTTTCAAAGACTACAACTTAACCCACAGAGCCTCACTGAAAGTTCTACTAAAAGATACATTTCAGCAGGAAAAAGTGAGTCCAGAAGGAAGACCAAAAACAATGGTGAGCACAAAACAATCCAAAGTCAATGGTGAGCACAAATTGATAAATTCTAGCAAATTTACTCCTTACTGCTAAGAACTTCATTGTAATTAACTTTCTGTCTTTTCAGAAAACCAATTCTAGATTTGTTGATCTTTTCCATCATTTTTATAGTCTCTATTTCATTTATTTCTGCTCTGAACTTCATTATTTCCTTCCTTCTGTTAACTTTGGGCTTTGTTCTTCTTTTTCTAGTTCCTTGAGGTGTAATGTTATGTTGGTTGACATCTTTCCTCCTTTTTGATGTAGGTATTTATTGCTATAAACTTCCCTCTTATAACTGCTTTTGCTGCATTTAATACTGACTATTATAAGATACGATGTAATAGATTTCAAGGAATTATGTATTTTCGAACAAATTAATTCTTTAAAGTTGCATATCCAATCGCAGATGAACTTCAAAACTCTTGTAGTTTTATATGTTACAGTAATTGCAAGGTTTTGTTGTTTTGATATATTAGAAGTTCTAGAATTGTTATATCCTCTTGATGAATTAATCCCTTTATCATTATAGAATCACCTTCTTTGTCTCTTTACTGTTTGTGACTTAAAGTCTGTTGTATCTGATATACCTTTGCATGGAACATCTTTTTCTCTCCCTTTACTTTCAGTCTATGTGTATCTTTAAAGGTGAGATAAGGTTTTATAAGTAGCATATAGTTGGGTCATGTTTTTTAATACACTCAGCCATTCTCTATCTTTTAAGTGGAAAGTTTAATCTGTTTACATTCAAGTTTATTCTTGATATGTGAAGGCTTATTAGTGTCATTTTATTAATTGATTTCTGGTTGTTTTGTAGGTCCTTTGTTCTTTTCTTTCTCTCATATTGTTTAGCATTGTGGTTTGTTGGTTTTCTATAGTGATAACATTTGAATCCTTTCTTGTCTGTGTGTGTTTGCTTTACCAGTGGGTTTGATACTTTCGTCATCTGTTTTTCATAATGGTAGTAATTGTCCTTTTTGTTTGTTTGTTTGTTTCTTTTTTGAGACAGGGTTTTGCTCTCGTTCTGTCCTCCAGGCTGGAGTGCAGTGGTGTGATCATGGTTCATTGCAGCCTCGACCTCCATGGTCTCACGTGATCCTCCTGCCTCAGCCTCTCAGGTAGCTGGGACTACAGAAGCCTGCCACCATGCCTGGCTAATTCTTTTGTATTTTTTTTTGTAGAGATGTGGTTTTACCATGTTGTCCAGGCTAGTTGTGAACTCCTGGGCTCAAGCAGTCTGCCTGGCTCAGCCTTCCAAAGTGCTAGGATTATAGGCCGGAGCCACTGTGCCTGGCCCTGACATTGTTCTTTGACTTCCAAATGTAGAACTCCCTCAAGCATTTCTTGTAGGTCTGATCTAGTAGTGTTGAATTCCCTCAGCTTTTGCTTGCTTCAGAAAAACTTTCTCCTTTGCTTAATAAAGGATAATTTTGCTGGGTATAGTATCCTTGACTTGCAGGGTTTTTTTCTTTCAGCACTTTTTTTTTTTATTTCTTTATTTTTTATTTTATTATACTTTAAGTTCTAGGGTACATGTGCACAACGTGCAGGTTTGTTACCTATGTATACATGTGCCATGTTGGTGTGCTGCACCCATTAACTCGTCATTTATATTAGGTATATCTCCTAATGCTATCCCTCCCCCCTACCCCCTCCCCACAATAGGACCTGGTGTGTGATGTTCCCCTTCCTGTGTCCAGGTGATTTCATTGTTCAGTTCCCACCTAGGAGTGAGAACATGTGGTGTTTGGTTTTCTGTCCTTGCGATAGTTTGCTGAGAATGATGGTTTCCAGCTGCATCCATGTCCCTACAAAGGACACGAACTCATCCTGTTTTATGACTGCATACTATTCCATGGTGTATATGTGCCACATTTTCTTAATCCAGTCTGTCACTGATGGATATTTGGGTTGATTCCAAATCTTTGCTATTGTGAATAGTGCCACAATAAACATACATGTGCATGTGTCTTTATAGCAGCATGATTTATAATCCTTTGGGTATATACCCAGTAATGGGATGGCTGGGTCAAATGATATTTCTAGTTCTAGATCCTTGAGGAATCACCACACTGTCTTCCACAATTGTTGAACTAGTTTACAGTCCCACCAATAGTGTAAAAGTGTTCCTATTTCTCCACATCCTCTCCAGCACCTGTTGTTTCCTGACTTTTTAATGATTGCCATTCTAACTGGTGTGAGATGGTATCTCATTGTGACTTTGATTTGCATTTCTCTGATGGCCAGAGATGATGAGCATTTTTTCATGTGTCTGTTGGCTGCATAAATGTCTTCTTTTGAGAAGTGTCTGTTCATATCCTTTGCCCACTTTTTGATGGGGTTGTTTTTTTTTTTCTTGTAAATTTGTTTGAGTTCTTGGTAGATTCTGGATATTAGCCCTTTGTCAGATGAGTAGATTGTAAAAATGTTCTCCCATTCTGTAGATTGCCTGTTCACTCTGATGGTAGTTTCTTTTGCTGTGCAGAAGCTCTTTAGTTTAATTAGATTCCATTTGTCAATTTTGGCTTTTGTTGCCATTGCTTTTGGTGTTTTTAGACATGAAGTCCTTGCCCATGCCTATGTCCTGAATGATATTGCCTAGTTTTTATTCTAGGGTTTTTTATGGTTTTAGGTCTAACATTTAAGTCTCTAATCCGTCTTGAATTAATTTTCATATGAGGAGTAAGGAAAGGATCCAGTTTCAGCTTTCTACTTATGGCTAGCCAATTTTCCCAGCACCATTTATTAAATAGGGAATCCTTTCCCCATTTCTTGTTTTTGTCAGGTTTGTTGTTCCATTCTCTCCTGGCCTGTAATGATTCTGCTGAGAAATCTGCTGTTAGTCTGATGGAGCTTGCCTTAGAAGTGACTAGACACTTTTTTCTTGCTGTTTTTAGAATTCTCTCTTTGTCTTAGACTGTTGACAGTTTGACTCTAATGTGTTGTGGAGAACCTGTTGGAATTTTCTTTTTGGGGCTCTCTGAGCTTCTGTATCTGGATGTCTAAATCTCTTGCTATACTTGGGTAGTTTTCAGCTATTATTTCATTTACCAGGTTTTCTATTCCTTTTGTATTTTCATTGTCTTCCAGAATACTGAAAATTCTAATATTAGGTTGCTTTATGGTATCCCATACGTCATGCAGGCTTTGTTCATTCTTTTTTTTTTTAGTTTTGTCTAATGGTGTTATTTCAGAAGACCTGTCTTCAAGTTCAGAAATTCTTTCTTCTGCTCAATTTAGTCTATTATAGATGCTCTAGAATGTATTTTTATTTCATTAAATGAATTCTTCAGTTTCAGGGTTTCTTGTTTTCTTTTTAAATGATATCTCTCTCTTTGGTAAATTTCTCATTCACATCCTGAGTTGTTTTTCTGGTTTCTTCGTTTTGTTTATCTGTATGCTTTTGTATCTCCCTGAGCTTCTTTAATATCATTTTTTAAATTCTTTTTCTGGCATCTCATGAATTTCTTTTGGATTGGAAGCTTTTGGTAGAAAATTATTGTGATCCTTTGGAGATGTCATATTTCCTCTTGTTTCCATGTTTCTTACATTTCTTGCACATCTAGTGTAATAGTTACTTCCATTTTTTTAAATTTGCTTTCATAGGGTAGGACTTTTTCCTGAAGATTTGTTTGGGGTGTTGGTTGGCCAGGGCACTTTGGGTTTGAATCTGAGTGCATGCAGTAATGTAGTCTCTGTAAGGTTTTTTTTCCTCTGTAAACAGCATCAGTGGTGTCTGGGATTTCCTCAGTGGCATAGTGTGTGGTTGTGAAGGCTGTGGTGAACTGTTGCTGGGGATGGTGACACCAGCTGGACCGATCCTCAGTCCTCAGTGGTGGCAGTAGTTGGACAACCATGCCTGTACATTAGCCCCAGGGTGGCTTACATTAGTAATGGTATTAGTGGGTCCAGGCAGTCCAATTTTTGGGTCTCCAGGTAACTTGTTTGGGTACCAGCAGTGGCAGTGATGGGCTGGGCAGCTGAGTGGGTCCACAGGCCCCTGGGCAGTGAGCATGGCATAGGCCATGTCAGGAGCAATGGTAGGTCAACCTCTGGCTCTCCAATTGTCTGTGCTTATGTTGGCGGTGACAGCGATAGGCTGGGTAGGCAAGTCCCAAAACCTGCAGGTGGCAAGTGTGAGTGGGAACCAGCTGTAGTGGTAGTGGCAGGTTGGGTGGGTCACATCCTCAGACCCCCAGGTGGAATGCTCAGTTGACACTGGATGTGGACAAACTGGTGCGATCCCAAGGCCCCCAGATAACATGCTCGGGTACTTGGCAGTGGGGTGCTGAACTGAGCAGGATGAGAGTATCCTCAGGTCCTCCAGTAGTGTGAGCAGGTGCTGTTTATGGTGGGCAGGAGCAGGATGATTTCCAATTTCCTGGTGGAATGTACAGGTGGGGGCGGCAGTGGCTGTGCTGTGCCCTGATGCTGGGGAGGGGTGGGGTTGCTCTCAGTGGGAGCAGTTGTAGGGAGCTGGCTGGGGAGTATGCACTGCAGCTGCAGGTGGAGTCTGCAGATGTGATGAAGCTATACTCAGGGTGCATGTATTTTGACACTAGCGGCAGCAGCCTGCAATGGTGGCAGCTGTAGCTGGTAGAGCTTGTCCTCAGGGCACATACAAATGTATGGCAGCCCTTCTGCTGGGAGCAGTGGGGTTACTGCCAATGGCTTGTGCTTTGGTCCCATAGGCAGCAGCCAGCAGTGGAGGTGACTGTGGGTGGAGGATGTCAGTGGGGCTCTAGGGGTATGGATATATGGGGGCTATTGGACTCCAGGGTAGGAGGCATTCTGGTGGGGGTTGGGCTTTAAAAATGTCACTGTGCTGTAGCTGCTTAGAAATCGGGGGTATGTTGGATCAGCGTAAGCTCCCTCTCTAAGGCAATGTCATTGTGCAGTCTCCAGGCAGCTCCTATGTTACTCCCAGGGCCCATGAAAGTTGAAGGGCTCTCTTGTGTCTGGGATTGCAGGAATTTGTGGTGAAAATGTGTGCCACTGGGAGTCTCTCACTTACTCTTTCCCCACACTGTGCAGGCTCTCTAGGCTTCCAGCTGATCCTGGCTGAGCAGGCTGCCCCACTTCCCTCTCCTTCCTTGCTTTAGGTGTTTTCTATCACTTCTCTGTTGAATTTCAGTGTTCTCTCTTAGACGACCTATTCGAAGTGTGATTATCTGCTCGCTACTTTGGTTCTTCTTTGTGGAGGAGGCTAGTACCAGATACTTCTAGTCAGCCTTCTGGACCCCTCTTCCCTCAATTTGAGATCTCTTCTGTTGTCTGTAACTAAGTTTAATGCTTGTTTGTTCATGTTAGGAATTTATATCATCTTCCTCAATTAGGTTGTTAACTGGAATTTTATAATCTTTGTCCACAGGAAGTTTAAAATTTGTGATTTCTTGCATTGTGCTTTGTATGTAGTAGTACACGCTATTTATCCAGCTAATGGGTTTGACAGCCATTGCTGTCAAGGAGCAGTCCTTCTTTGTATATGAAGGATGCCTTATCAATATTATTTACATTTGTAACTTTATTTATTTATGTATTTATTCATTCATTCATTCATTTTTGAGACAGAGTCTCGCTGTGTCACCCAGACTGGAGTGTGGTGGAGTGCGGAGGCTCACTGCAGCCTCAACCTCCCAGGCTCAAGTGATTCTTCTGCTCCGCTCCGAGAGTAGCTAGGACTACAAGTGCGTGCTGCCACGCCCAGCTAATTTTTTTTTTTTTTTTTTTTGGTATTTTTTTTGTAGAAACGAGGTTTCACCATGTTGCTGAGGCTTGTCTCCAACTTATGGGCTCAAGCTATCTGCCCGCCTCGGCCCCGCAAAGTGCTAGAATTACAGGTGTAAGACACTGCGCCCAGCCCATTTGTAACTTTATTGTTTTCTCTTACAGGCAAATATTCTGAAAAAGACTCTGCGTGGGAATGGCCTGCCTTACTATGACAGAAATGGAGGGAACATCCACATCTTCTATATATCAGAATGGTGATATTTCTGGAAATGCCAATTCTATGAAGCAAATAGATCCAGTCCTTCAGGTGTATCTTTACCATTCCCTTGGGAAATCTGAGGCAGATTATCTGACCTTTCCATCTGGGGAGTATGTTGCAGAAGAAATCTGTATTGCTGCTTCTAAAGCTTGTGGTAAGTATTAAAAAAACAGCCTTTTCCTTTTTAATCCATGTATTATTGTTTTAATTATGCTATGCTAATACCAGCTACATGCATTATATATATATATTTTTTAATGCTTGTATGTCTGGCATGTGTGTTTTCACATGCATAGACAATGAAAGTGTTACTGGAGTACAACTTATGGTGAATCTGCTTTGGGCTAGGTATCAAAACAAACTTGACGGCCATAAATGTTTGCTGAGTATTCTTTATAATTACATATATAATTACATCCTGTCATGGGCTATCTCATGACATAAGTTAATATTAAAGCTAGATCCTGAGAGCAACATGAAAGCAAAGAATTAATGTTTTGAAATATGTATTTGATTTAAAATCTTGATTAAATGGTTGACAACCATCATTTTCTTCTAGTTAGCTTCTGAAGACTTTGCCAGTCTTTCCTCATATATATATATTTCTCATATCTTTGGTGTATCTTGAAATCATTTTTACTCTTGAGGCCTGATTATATTATCTGTGGACCAAAACTATGAACCAGAGAACTCTTTCTGTAGAGCTAACATATTTTACTAGACCACTGAGGTTACTATAGAGCCTATTATCATGGTATCTCATTTTTAAATGTTCTTTTAATAGAAAGACTAGTTGACGCATAAGCTTTGTTTTGAAGAGTTGTAATATGATTTTATTTGTAGAGGTAAATTAAATGTCTAATATAGTATTTATAAGAATGTATGATGACATCAATTTATTCTGTTTAATTTAAGATCAGTATAGGTCAGAATAGCCATTAACTGTAAGTTGGAGGAAGCTAGGTACATTTCAAGTTCCTTGTAGCTATTTTGAAAAATACAATACATTGTTGTTAACTATAGTCACCCTACTCTTCTGTCAAACATTTGAACTTGTTCCTTTTGTCTGTATTTTTGTGCCCATTAACCAACGTCTCATTTCCCCCTTCCCACCTATATAACCTTGCCAGTCCCTGCTACCAATCCACTCTACCTTCATGTGATCAACTTTTTAAGCTCCCACACATGAATGAGAACTTGTGATATTTGTCTTTCAGTTCCTGGCTTATTTCACTTGACATAATGACCTTCAGTTCCATCCATGTTGCTGTGAATGACATGATTACATTCTTTTTTATGGTGCCATTGGGCCCCAGGGGAGTACACATTCTGTTGTGAGCTGGGCTTCCAAAATATCACCTTGCTGTAGCTGCTTAGGACTCAGGGGGAGTGTGGGACCCAGAGTGAACTTCCTCACTGGAATAGGAAGTGCTTTTGTGCTGTCTCTGGGCAGCCCACTATGTTAATTTTTTGTCTTGCAAGGGTCTAGGGTCTTTCCTGTGACTAAAATTGCAGGGGTTCACAGTAGGAATATGGACCATTGGGCATCTCTCACCCTTTCCGTATGTGGAGTCTCTTCCAGCTTCTTGCCACTCCTGGCAGAGCAGGCTGTCTTGTTCCGTCTCCTTCCTTGCTTTTCTATTGAATACCAGTGTTCCTCTTGGATAATCTACTCAAAGTGTGATTATATACTCATGGTTTTAGTTTTTAGTGGGGGAAGTGGATATGAGAGACCTCTAGTCAGTGATCTTGACTATATTGTAAAGTCTGTATTTTTTGTTGTGTGTAGTCTCTGAAATCTCTGATCCTTTAGCTTGTACTAAGATTTTAGCTTGTAAGATTTTTTTAGCTTGTAAGATTTTTTAGCTTGTAAGATTTTTTTTAGCTAGTCAGATTTTAGCTTGTGAGATTTTAGCTTGTAAGATTTTTAGCTTGTAAGATTGATTTTTAGCTTGTAAGATTTTTTTTTTGACAGATTTTATTGAATTCCTAGAGCCAAAAGAAAATAATAGAAAAGAACAACTCTTTCAGTCTTTGCAGATTGGCTCTGTGTTGGGGCACTCATTCAGTGTTTACCCAGTCCATTTACAACTCTGCCTTAGCCTTCCCTTCCTGCTTGTGCTGACTCTAAAGAACAGCTTGAGGTGAAAGCTTAGGGTGTTTTCTTCTAAGTGCCATTCCTTGGGCATGCATGTGGCTTTTCTACTCTCCAATACATAGTGATGCTTTTCAGTGCCGTCATTTCCCAAAGAAACTCTCCTCTCTCATGTCTTTTTTGGTTTTCAGTGTGTTTATTGCTTGCCTCAACTTTAGGCCTCTGCCCCAGGTTGTTCATTTGCAATGTTTTCAATGAATGTCTTCTGTGTAGCTGCTTTTCTGCCCCGAGAAAGTCCTGAATTAAGTGGAACATAGGTGTGCTCTTTGCATCGTTTCTTCAGTCAGTCCCCAGTCAGGTCAAAAGAGAGAAAAACGGTTTTTTGAGATTAAGGTCAGCTCTGTTCACTCCAGAGCCAGGGACCAAAGTTTCACACTGGGAACACCAATTGCCATCTTCAAGACTTTGCTTAACTAGGGGGAGTGAAGCAGGGGTTGCTAGGCAGGATGTGGTGGTAGTGGGTGGTTAAGGGAAAGTAAAAATGCTGCACAACTTTCCTGCCATTTTTAGTTGCTGTTTTCTTGATTCAGCATTTATGTGATTGCTGCATATCTTTGCCTATTTTCTATAGTTTATATGAAGTTCATTCTGACGGTTTTTACTCATTTTTTCCCGCCTGTTGCTGTGGAGAAGGATAGGCCCTTGGAACTACCTACTCCACCATTTTCACTGATGTTACTCTTTTACTTCTATAATCATGGAAGTAAAGTTTAAGATTTTTCTATCTATATTGTTGAGATTACCCTTGGTATCGTAGTCAAACTAAATTCACAAAATGTGTCTATTTCTCTGTTCCTTCTTGGTCTATTCTCTGTGATAGTATACTTAAGATGGAATTGTCTTTCATGTTTGATTGAACTCAAATATAAATTTTGTCTGGGCCTGATGGTGGTTTTTCTTTCTTCTTTGTTATGCTTCTTCCTTCCCTTCTTCTGTCTCTTTCCTGCTCCTTCTTTCTTTTCTTCTTTTGTTTAAGTGGATAGAGTCTGTTCCGTTTTTTTTATGGGTATTTTAAAAAATTATTATTGTACTTTAAGTTATAGGGTACATGTGCTCAATGTGCAGGTTTGTTACCTATGTATACATGTGCCCTGTTGGTGTGCTGCACCTATTAACTTGTCATTTACATTAGGTATATCTCCTAATGCTATCCCTCCCCCTTCCTCCCACCCCACGACAGGCCCCAGTGTGTGATGTTCCCCTTCCTGTGTCCAAGTGTTCTCATTGTTCAATTCCCACCTATAAGTGAGAACATGTGGTGTTTAGTTTTTTGTCCTTGCGATAGTTTGCTGAGAATGATGGTTTCCAGCTGCATCCATGTCCCTACAAAGGACACAAACTCATCCTTTTATGTGGCTGCATAGTATTCCATGGTGTATATGTGCCACATTTTCTTTTTTTTTTTTTTTGCAATGCAAAAAAAATCAAATTTATTAGTAAAATAGCAAAAGTAATAAGTTGATTTTACAGGCGTAAAAAAACAACGTTTTAAAAGGTACACATTTAATAAAATTGAATATTAATTAACATGCAAGTAAACTATGTTTTGTTTTCTATTTATAAATGTTTCTTTTTTTTTTTTTTGGAGTTTTTGATTGCTTGCTTTTTTTTTTTTTTTAAAATTTATTTATTATTATTAAACTTCAAGTTGTAGGGTACATGTGCACAACGTGCAGGTTTGCTACATATGTATACTTGTGCCATGTTGGTGTGCTGCACCCATCAACTCGTCATTTACATCAGGTATAACTCCCAATGCAATCCCTCCCCCCTCCCCCCTCCCCATGATAGGCCCCGGTGTGTGATGTTCCCCTTCCCGAGTCCAAGTGATCTCATTGTTCAGTTCCCACCTACGAGTGAGAACATGCGGTGTTTGGTTTTCTGTTCTTGTGATAGTTTGCTAAGAATGATGGTTTCCAGCTGCATCCATGTCCCTACAAAGGACACAAACTCATCCTTTTTTATGGCTGCATAGTATTCCATGGTGTATATGTGCCACATTTTCTTAATCCAGTCTGTCACTGATGGACATTTGGGTTGATTCCAAGTCTTTGCTATTGTGAATAGTGCTGCAATAAACATACGTGTTCATGTGTCCTTATAGCAGCATAATTTATAATCCTTTGGGTATATACCCAGTAATGGGATGGCTGGGTCATATGGTACATCTAGTTCTAGATCCTTGAGGAATCGCCGTACTGTTTTCCATAATGGTTGAACTAGTTTACACTCCCACCAACAGTGTAAAAGTGTTCCTATTTCTCCACATCCTCTCCAGCACCTGTTGTTTCCTGACTTTTTAATGATCGCCATTCTAACTGGTGTGAGATGGTATCTCATTGTGGTTTTGATTTGCATTTCTCTGATGGCCAGTGATGATGAGCATTTTTTCATGTGTCTGTTGGCTGTATGAATGTCTTCTTTTGAGAAATGTCTCAAAAGATTTTGGGCTGAGACAATGGGTTTTCTAAATATACAATCATGTCATCTGCAAACAGGGACAATTCGACGACTTCTTTTCCTAACTGAATACCCTTTATTTCTTTCTCTTGCCTGATTGCCCTAGCCAGAACTTCCAACACTATGTTGAATAGGAGTGGTGAGAGAGGGCATCCATGTCTTGTGCCAGTTTTCAAAGGGAATGCTTCCAGTTTTTGCCCATTCAGTATGATATTGGCTGTGGGTCTGTCATAAATAGCTTTTATTATTTTGAGATACGTTCCATCAATACCAAATTTATTGAGTTTTTAGCATGAAGGGCTGTTGAATTTTGTCAAAGGCCTTTTCTGCATCTATTGAGATAATCATGTGGTTCTTGTCTTTGGTTCTGTTTATGTGTTGGATTACGTTTATTGATTTGCATATGTTGAAGCAGCCTTGCATCCCAGGGATGAAGCCCACTTGATCATGGTGGATAAGCTTTTTGATGTGCTGCTGGATTCGGTTTGCCGGTATTTTATTGAGGATTTTTGCATCGATGTTCATCAGGGATATTGGTCTAAAATTCTCTTTTTTTGTTGTATCTCTGCCAGGCTTTGGTATCAGGATGATGTTGGCCTCGTAAAATGAGTTAGGGAGGATTCCCTCTTTTTCTATTGATTGGAATAGTTTCAGAGGGAATGGTACCAACTCCTCCCTGTACCTCTGGTAGAATTCAGCTGTGAATCTCTCTGGTCCTGGAGTTTTTTTTCGTTAGTAGGCTATTAATTATTGCCTCAATTTCAGAGCCTGCTATTGGTGTATTCAGGGATTTGACTTCTTCCTGGTTTAGTCTTGGGAGAGTGTAAGTGTCCAGGAAATTATCCATTTCTTCTAGGTTTTCTAGTTTATTTGCATAGAGGTGTTTATAGTATTCTCTGATGGTAGTTTGTATTTCTGTGGGGTTGTTGGTGATATCCCCTTTTATCATTTTTTATTGTGTCTATTTGTTTCTTCTCTTTTCTTCTTTATTAGTCTTGCTAATGGTCTATCAATTTTGCTGATCTTTTCAAAAAACCAGCTGCTGGATTCATTGATTTTTTGGAGGGTTTTTTGTTTCTCTGTCTCCTTCAGTTCTGCTCTGATCTTAGTTATTTCTTGCCTTCTGCTAGCCTTTGAATGTGTTTGCTCTTGCTTCTCTAGTTCTTTTAATTGTGATGTTAGGGTGTCAATTTTAGATCTTTCCTGCTTTCTGTTGTGGGCATTTAGTGCTATAAATTTCCCTCTACACACTGCTTTAAATGTGTCCCAGAGATTCTGGTATGTTGTATCTTTGTTCTCACTGGTTTCAAAGAACATCTTTATATCTGCCTTCATTTCATTATGTACCCAGTAGTCATTCGGGAGCAGGTTGTTCAGTTTCCATGTAGTTGAGCGGTTTTGATTGAGTTTCTTAGTCCTGAGTTCTAGTTTGATTGCACTGTGGTCTGAGAGACAGTTTGTTATAATTTCTGATCTTTTACATTTGCTGAGGAGTGCTTCACTTCCAACTCTGTGGTCAATTTTGGAATAAGTGTGATGTGGTACTGAGAAGAATATATATTCTGTTGAATTGGGGTGGAGAGTTCTGTAGATGTCTATTAGGTCTGCTTGGTGGAGAGTTGAGTTCAATTCCTGGATATCCTTGTTAACTTTCTGTCTCATTGATCTGTCTAATGTTGATAGTGGGGTGTTAAAGTCTCCCATTATTATTGTATGGGAGTCTAAGTCTCTTTGTAAGTCTCTAAGGACATGCTTTATGAATCTGGGTGCTCTTGTGTTGGGTGCATATATATTTAGGATAGTTAGCTCTTCCTGATGAATTGATCCCTTTACCATTATATAATGGCCTTCTTTGTTTTGATCTTTGATGGTTTAAAGTCTGTTTTATCAGACACTACGATTGCAACCCTTGCTTTTTTTGTTTTCCATTTGCTTGGTAGATCTTCCTCCATCCCTTTATTTTGAGCCTATGTGTGTCTCTGCATGTGAGATGGGTCTCCTGAATATAGCAAACTGATGGGTCTTGACTCTATCCATTTTGCCAGTCTGTGTCTTTTAACTGGACCATTTAGTCCATTTACATTTAAGGTTAATATTGTTATGCGTGAACTTGATCCTGTCATTATGATATTAGCTGGTTATTTTGCTCGTTAGTTGATGCAGTTTCTTCCTAGCCTTGATGGACTTTACATTTTGGCAGGTACCAATGGCTGGTACTGGTTGTTCATTTCCATGTTTATTGCTTCCTTCAAGACCTCTTGTAGGGCAGGCCTGGTGGTGACAAAATCTCTAAGCGTTTGCTTGTCTTATTTCTCCTTCACTTATGAAACTTAGTTTGGCTGGATATGAAATTCTGGGTTGAAAATTATTTTCTTTAAGAATGTTGAATATCGGCCCCCACTCTCTTCCGGCTTGTAGAGTTTCTGCCGAGAAATGTGCTGTTAGTCTAATGAGCTTCCCTTTGTGGGTACTTCGACCCTTATCTCTGGCTGCCCTTAACATTTTCTCCTTCATTTCGACTTTGGTGAATCTGACAATTATGTGTCTTGGAGTTGCTCTTCTTGAGGTGTATCTTTTTGGCGTTCTCTGTATTTCCTGAATTTGCATGTTAGCCTGCCTTACTAGGTTGGGGAAGTTCTTGTGGATGATATCCTGCAGAGTGTTTTCCAACTTGTTTACATTTTCCCTGTCACTTTCAGGCACACCAATCAGATGTAGATTTGGTCTTTTCACATAATCCCATATTTCTTGGAGGCTTTGTTCATTTCTTTTTACTCTTTTTTCTCTTGACTTCTTGCTTCATTTCATTCATTTGATCTTCAATCACTGATACTCTTTCTTCTAGTTGATCGAGTCAGTTACTGAAGCTTGTGCATTTGTCACATAGTTCTCATGTTATGATTTTCATCTCCGTCAGTTCTTTTAAGGACTTTTCTCCATTGGTTATTTTAGTTAGCCATTCGTCAAATCTTTTTTCAAGGTTTTTAGTTTCTTTGCACTGGTTACGTAGTTCCTCCTTTAGCTCTGAGAAGTTTGATTGACTGAAGCCTTCTTCTCTCAACTCGTCAAAGTCATTCTTCGTGCAGCTTTGTTCCGTTGCTGGCAATGAGCTGCGTTCCTTTGGAGGGGGAGATGTGCTCTGATTTTTTGAATTTCCAGCTTTTCTGCACTGCTTTTTCCCCATCTTTGTGGTTTTCTCTGCCTTTGGTCTTTGATGATGGTGATGTACTGATGGGGTTTTGGTGTGGGTGTCCTTTCTGTTTGTTAGTTTTCCTTCTAACAGTCAGGACTCTCAGCTGCAGGTCTGTTGGAGTTTGCTTGAGGTCCACTCCCGACCCTGTGTGCCTGGGTTTCAGCAGCGGAGGCTGCAGAAGATAGAATATTGCTGAACAACGAGTGTTGCTGTCTGATTCTTGCTCTGGAAGTTTCATCTCAGGGATGTACCCAGCCGTGTGATGTGTGAGGTGTCGGTCTGCACCTAGTGGGGGATGTCACCCAGTTAGGCTACTCAGGGGTCAGGGACCCACTTGAGCAGGCAGTCTGTCCGTTCTCAGATCTCAACCTCTGTGCTGGGAGAACCACTGCTCTCTTCAAAGCTGTCAGACAGGGACATTTACCTCTGCTGAGGTTTCTGCTGCTTTTTGTTTAGCTATGCCCTGTCCCCAGAGGTAGAGTCTACAGAGGCAGGCAGGCCTCCTTGAGCTGTGGTGGGCTGCACCCAATTCGAGCTTCCCGGAGGCTTTGTTTACCTACTTAAGCCTCAGCAATGGCGGGCACCCCTCCCCCAGCTTCGCTGCCACCTTGCAGTTAGATCTCAGACTGCTGTGCTAGCAATGAGGGAGGCTCCGTGGGCTTGGGACCCTCCGGGCCAGGTGTGGGATATAATCTCCTAGTATGCCGTTTGCTAAGACCCTTGGTAAAGCGCAGTATTAGGGTGAGAGTTACCCAATTTTTCAGGTGTTGTGTGTCTCAATTTCCTTTGGCTATGAAAAGGAATTTCCTTCCCTCTTGCGCTTCCCAGGTGAGGCGATGCCTCACCCTGCTTCTGCTCTTGCTGGTTGGGCTGCACCCCCAACCAGCGGATCAGCACCAACTGTCCGACCCGCCCCAGTGAGATGAACCCGGTACTTCAGTTGAAAATGTAGAAATCACCCATCTTCTGTGTCACTCATGCTGGGAGCTGGAGGCTGGAGCTGTTTCTATTCGGCCATCTTGAGTGCGCCCCCTCGGTTTCTTTTCTTAAACTTCATGAACCAACCTCTACTAGCTTCCTACCTTTCTTCTGCTGTTTCCTCACCCCTCTCAGCCTTCACAGATTTGAAGACAATTAGGGCCTTGCTCTGGTTTAGGGTTTGACTTCAGGGAATATTGTGGCTGGTTTGATCTTCTATCTAGACCACTCAAACTTTTGTCACATCATCAATAAGGCTGTTTTGCTCTCTTATCATTTATGTATTTACTGCAGTAGCACTTTTAATTTCATTCAGAAACTTTTTCTTTGCATTCAGAACTTAATTGACTGGTGCAGGAGGCCTGGCTTTTAGTCTGTCTTGGCATTTGATATACCTTCCTCACTTAGTTTAATCATTTGTAGCTTTTGATTTAGAGTGAGAGATATGAAACTCTTCAATATATGAAACTCTTCCTTTCCCTTGAATGCCTAGAGGCCATTGTAGGATTATTAATTGGCCTATTTTCCATACAGTTGTATCTCAGGGAATAGAGAGGCCTAAGGAGAGGGAGAGAGACAGGAATGGCTATTGCTGGAGCAGTCAGAACACACACAGCATTTATTGCTTATGTTTGTCATCTTATATGGGCACGGTTCATGGCGGCCCCAAATGATTACAATTGTAATGTCGAAGATCACTGATCACAGATCATCATAACTGATATAATAATAATGAAAAAGTTTGAAATATTGCAAGAATTAGCAAAATGTGTCATAGAGACACAAAGTGAGCACACGCTGTTGGAAAAATGGTGCTGACACACCTACCAGATTCACAGTTGCTGTAAATCCTTATTTTGTAAAGAAAAAAACCCCACAATATCTGCAAAGTACAATAATGCAGAGTGCACTAAAACGAAGTATGTTTGTATAAAAAAAGATTGTGATTAACAATTCAGTTGTAGGGAGTGGAATATCAAAAGATTTCGACTGCTACTACATTTCATTCTGATTTTAAGAGTTGTTACTTTAGCCTCATTACACATTATAGGTGCTATGTAAATGTTCTGTTGTGTATCTTTAATAATTCCTTTTTCTGCTTCTTTTCTAGGTATCACACCTGTGTATCATAATATGTTTGCTTTAATGAGTGAAACAGAAAGGATCTGGTATCCACCCAACCATGTCTTCCATATAGATGAGTCAACCAGGCATAATGTACTCTACAGAATAAGGTACTTTCTTCAGTAAACTAACTTACTTAATGTTGAAAGGCAAAATGGGAGAAATTATCAAATATTTTTAAATTGCAAGGTAGTTAATACCAGAGACCTGAACCAATTAGTTAGCACTCATTTTAAGATTTCATTTAAGATTCTGTTTCTCCATCAGAGAAAGTGTTCATACATGTTGTTTAAGTAGAATAGTCTGAGAATAAAGCTGTTTTGGTGGGATGCCACTTAACTCCTTATGATTATAATTAAATAAGTAAAAAAAAAATCAGAATGGGCTTTATTAACAAAATCCTAAATGTTTGGGATATTGCTGGTTTGTGCAATGTTTTGTGCAATAAAATGCAATTTCACATCTTATCTTTATAAAGAACTTTTAAAAAAGTTGTTGTGAAGAAAAGAGACTTTTCCCAGTGTGTATTTGCAGCCTCAAATTGTAAGTTAGTTTATATAATTTATGGTAATGTGTAATGCCTATTTAGAGAAATCTAGTAGTATTTTTTTCCTCGAAAGGATGAAACAAAGATATGTTTGATTTGTGTCTCATAAATACCTGTGATTTTTCTAAGCATTTATATATATATATACACACACATAAAATTCATCATAACTTAAGGAGGTATTAAGATTTCCACATTAAAGATAAAGAATTTAGAGAGCATTGAGAAACAATATTACTCAAATTTATTCATGGTCACACAGCTAGGAATTGGGAGTCAGGTTCAAATCCAAGCCTAGTTTGCTTCATAAGCTTGCCTCTTAACCACCTCATGTGTACTTCATTAAAGAGATAATGTATATATAGTATTTATTATTGTGCCTATCACTTCGTGCTCTCTCAGTAAATTTTAGTATTGTTTTGCTTCTTTCCCTTCCCCTATTCTATATACAAATATGCAATTGGATGTTTTTGCATTTACTGATATCTAATGTATAATTTGCACTGAGTTCAAAAAATTATTTTTGAAATAATTATTGAAAAGACAGTTGGTGAAAAAATCAATAAATGTTCAAATAAATAATAGATGTACAAAAATCAATAGCATTATTATATGCAAGCAACCACTTATATAATAGATAAAGAAGATCCTATTCAATATAGTTACAAAAACCCTTAACTAACCAGGAATGGTTTTAATAAGAGAAAACACAAGACGGTATAGGAAAATTAGAAACTTATTTGAAGAATATGAAGAATTAGGACATAATACTGGAATGGGCAGATGGAATATTACAAAGATCAATTTCTCTTACACTATGTGCTTAGCTCTAAGCCAATTAAAATCTTAAAAAAGGCATTTTAGGGAATTGGACACATTACTATGTTAATTTAGAATTATTAAATAAGATAGCCATGAGAAAGAAGACTTATCTGGGAATTGTAAAATATTTTGTCCCAGGAGATATTTTCACATTATATGAAACTACAAAATGGTATCTATTATTAAAGCCACATAATTAAATTCAGAATCATAACCTAAATAATGAGAATGTTGGGGCCAGTATATCTTGAAAGTACTCCTTCATACATATAGAAACATAATATATGAAGAAATCTTTTCACGTTAATGTGGAAGGGAGAGATTAGTCAATAAATGGGGATGGGATTGTTGATTAGCTGTTTGAATAAAATTTTAGCTTCTTTCTTTATAATGTATATCAGATAAATTAAAGATCAGATTGATATGTAAATAGAAATGTAAAGAAAATCAAACTATAAAAGTCTGAATTGGAACTGAATTCAGGTCCTTGGGAAAATATCATTTAAGCTGCAAAACAATAGAAGAAATCTTATGGGAATGATTGCAATTGTCGACTATAAAAATTTTCAGATGTCCGAAGGTTTCCTCTTAAAATGAAAAGGCAAACTGTAAAGATTGTTTCAACAAATCAGATAAAAGGTTAGTATTCTTATAAGTATAAAATTAAAAACACAGTATCCATTAAACAATTACTTAATGTACATGAAGAAATAGTGTCAGTAGTTATGAGAATAATGCACATAGTTACAACTATTTGTTGGTCTCATAACTAGTGATGTTGAGAATTTTTTGAAAACGCCATTAATGATTTGTTCTTCTTTTGTTAAATATTTCTTCATGTACGTTAAGTAATTGTTTAATGGATAGTGTTTTTAATGCCAACAAATTAGAGGATCAAGATGAAATGGACAAATTCCTAGAAAGACACAAGTTATGGGAACTGCTAAAAGAAAGAAGAGAAAGTTTGAATAGGTCTATGACAAGTAAAGAAATCAAATTAGTAATTTTTATAAAAGCCCAGGCCCAAGTGGCTTCACTTGTGAATTCTGTCACACATTAAGAGAATTATTACCAGTTATTCACAAAAAATAGCAAAGGAAGGAGGATTTCCCAACTATTTCTGTGAGTTCAGTATTACTCTGATAACGAATTCAGACAAAGATGTCTAGAAGAAAAGAAAACTACAGACCAATGTTGTAGGTAGAAAATCAACAAACTACTCGCAAATTGAATCCAGCAATACAGCTTGAATATGTCTTATCTGAAATGCTTGCGACCAGAAATGTTTTGGATTTTGGATTTTTTTTTTCAGATTTTCAGAATATTTGCAGAGTATACACTGGTTGAACATACCTAATTTAAAAATCTAAAGTCTGAAATGCTCTAATGAATATTTCTTTTGCACATCAGGTTAGTGCTCTAAAGGTTTTGGATTTTGGAGCATTTCAGGTTTCAGATTTAAAGACTGAATGCCTTCTCTCTATGATCAGAATGAGATGAGGGTAACTACTCTTACCACTCTGATTTAACACTATACTGTAGATTCAGGGTAGGGAAATAAGGCAAGAAAAAGAAATAAAAGGCATTTATATTGGAAAATAAGAAGTAAAACTGTAGTCATCCCGCTGTATCCATGGGTTTCACATCCATGGATTAAACCAACTGCAGATTGAAAATATATGGAAAAATGCACAGCAAAAGAAACTACCATCAGAGTGAACAGGCAACCTACAGAATGGTAGAAAATTTTTGCAATCTACTCATCTGACAAAGGGCTAATATCCAGAACCTACCAAGAACTCAAATTTACAAGAAAAAAACAACCCTATCAAAAAGTGGGCAAAGGATATGAACAGACATTTTTCAAAAGAAGACATTTATACAGCCAACAGACACATGAAAAAATGCTCATCATCACTGGCCATCAGAGAAATGCAAATCAAAACCACAATGAGATACCATCTCACACCAGTTAGAATGGCAATCATTAAAAAGTCAGGAAACAACAGGTGCTGGAGAGGATGTGGAGAAATGGGAACACTTTTACACTGTTGGTGGGATTGTAAACTAGTTCAACCATTATGAAAAACAGTATGGCGATTCCTCAAGGATCTAGAACTAGATGTACCATATGACCCAGACATCCCATTACTGGGTATGTACCCAAAGGACTATAAATCATGCTGCTATAAAGACACATGCACACGTATGTTTATTGCAGCACTATTCACAATAGCAAAGACTTGGAATCAACCCAAATGTCCATCAGTGACAGACTGGATTAAGAAAATGTGGCACATATACACCATGGAATACTATGCAGCCATAAAAAAGGATGAGTTTGTGTCCTTTGTAGGGACATGGATGCAGCTGGAAACCATCATTCTTAGCAAACTATCACAAGAACAGAAAACCAAACACCGCATGTTCTCACTCATAGGTGGGAACTGAACAATGAGATCACTTGGACTCGGGAAGGGGAACATTACACACTGGGACCTATCACGGGGAGCGGGGAGTGGGGAGAGATTGCACTGGGAGTTATACCTGATGTAAATGACGAGTTGATGGGTGCTGACGAGTTGATGGGTGCAGCACACCAACATGGCACAAGTATACATATGTAACAAACCTGCACGTTGTGCACATGTACCCTAGAACTTAAAGTATAATAATAATAATAATAATAATAATAAAAAGAAAGGGGAATAAAACCCAACCTAAAGCTGCCTAAGATTTCACAATATCTATAATTTAGGCACCATTTTGGCATATGTTATATGTATATATAGTATTTTCTTTCTTACATTAAACCTACATTAAACCTTAAAAAAAAAAAAATAAATGGAAAAAAAGTTTGCTTGTACTGAACATGTACAGACTTTTTCTTGTCATTATTCCCTAAAGAATACAGTATAACAATTATTTACATAACATTTACATTGTATTAGATATTATAAATAGTCTAGAGATTTTAAAGTATACTGAAGTATGTGCACAGGTTGTATGCAAATAGTATATCAGGAACATGAGTATTTGCAGATTTTGGTATGTGTGGGAGGTTCTGGAACTAGTACTGCATAGATACCAAAGGATGATTGTGTAGTCACAGATTACATGACCTTGCATATTAAAAATCCCAAGGAATTAATAAAAAACTATTAGAACTAATAAATGAGCTCAGGTCAGTTGCAGAATAGAAGATCAATATATAAAAATCAGTTGTATTTCTATACACAGACAAAGAACAATCCAAAAATGAAATTAAAAAAATTTCATTAACAATAGCATAACAAATTTTTAGGAATAAACTTAACAAAAAGTGTAAAATGTATACACTGAGAAATATAAAACATTATTGAACGAAATTAAGGAAACACCTAAATAAATGGAAAGATATCTTATAGAGGACTTCATATTTTTAATATGGCAATACTCCTTAATTGATCTGTATGTTCAGTGCAATTCCTACTGAAATCCTAGCTGTCTTTATTGCAGAAATTGACAAGTTAATCATAAATTTATATGAAAGCAAAGGGACTTAGCATAGCTAAAACAGTCTTGAAAAAGAACAAAGTTTGAAGACTATGCTTCCTAATTTCAAAATTTATTACAAAACTACAGTAATCAAGACAATGTAGTACTAACTTAAGGATGAATATACAGATTAATGGAAAGGAATTGACAGTCTCAATATAATTTCTCACATTGATGGTAATTGATTTTTGATCAGGGTGCCAAGACAATTCATGGGCAAAGAATAGTCTTTTTAAATAATAGTGCTGGGACAACTGGATATCCACATGTAAAATAATGAAGTAAGACATCTACTTCACACTATATACAAAAAAAAAAAAAAAGCTTACAGTGGATCATAGGCCTATATATAAGAGCTAAACTTATTAAAACTCCAAGAAGAAACACAAGTCTTTGTGTACTTAGATTAGGCAGTGGTTTCTTAGATATGACACCAGAAGCTCAAGTGACAAGAAAAATAGTTAAGTTAGACTTTATCAAAGTTAAAAACATTTGTGCGTCAAAGAACACTATCAAAAATGTGAAAAGACAACCCACAAAATGGAAGAAAATGTTTGGGAATCTCATATCTGATAACTGTCTTTATCTCCAGAATATAAAAGAATTCTTACAGCTCAACAATACAACTTAATCTAAAAAGTAGGCAAGGGACTTGAATAGACATTTTTCCAAATAAGACATACAAATGGCCAATAAGCATGTAAAAAGATGCCCAACAGGCGGGCCCCAGAGCGGGCTCAGGGGAGCGTGGCATGCCAGGCGCCTCCCGCCCGCCCGGAACATACGGAGGCTGGCCCAGGCGGCGCAGGAGCTGGAGCAGGGCCCGAGTGGGCGTCCGAGCCGGAGCGGAAGTGGGAGAGGGGCTGGAGCGGGGGTCCGCGCCGCGCTGCTGAAGCCTGGCCGGCCGCCCAGACACTGCCTGCGGCCCGGCCATGGCAGAGCCAAGGAAAGGATCTCTATACAAACAAATACGTGGCTGTCAAATTGGAGCTGATGAAGTCCGGGGCCCCACAGCTGCACCTGGGGTACTGGTTCTACAAGCGGCTCAGCGCCACTGAGGGCGCCCCTCAGGTCTACTACCTACTACTTCGGCCTGTGCTGGAAGTACAACGCTGTGGTGCTGGAGCTGCTGGGGCCCAGCCTGAAGGACCTGTTCAACCTTCACGCTGAAGACGGTGCTCCGGATCGCCATCCAGCTGATCGCACGCATGGAGTATGTGCACACCAAGAGCCTCATTTACCAGGACGTGAAGTCCGAGAACTTCGTGGTGTGGCGCCCGGGGACCAAGTGGCAGCTCGCCATCCACATTATCAACTTCGGGCTGGCCAAGGGGTACATTGGCCTTGAGACCAAGAAGCACATGCCGTACTGTGAGCACAAGAGCTTGACAGGCAGGGCGCGCTACATGAACGTCAACATGCAGCTGGGCAAGGAGCAGAGCCACTGCAGTGACCTGGAGGTGCTGGGCCACATGTTCATGTACTTCCTGTGCTGCAGCCTCCCCTGGCAGGGGCTCAAGGCCGACGCGATCATGAGCGGTATAGAATATCGGGAACACCAAGCGCACCACGCCCATCGAAGTGCTCTGCTAGAACTTTCCAGAGGAGATGGCCACATACCTGCACTACGTGCGGCGCCTGGACTTCGAGAAACCCTACTGTGACTACCTGTGGACCTCTCCATCGACCTCTTTGACCGAAGCGGCTTCGTGTTCGACTTTTGAGTACCACTGGCCCAGGAAGCCCTTGGCGACCCCCATCGGCACCGTCCACACCGACCAACCCTCCCAGCCTCAGCTTTGGGACAAAGATCAGCCACACAGCAAAAACCAGGTGCTGACCTCCACCAATGGGGAGCTGAATGTGGACGACCCCACGGCCGGCCAGTCCCGCGCCTATGACGGCGCCTGCAGAGATGGAGGTGGGCGATGAAACCAAATGCTGCTGTTTATTCCCCTTGAATCTTCTCCGTGCAGCCCCTTGGGGCATGAGCTTGTGTGAGGCCCTTGGGGCCCACCGACAGCAGCCCAGGGCCAGACTCTGGCTGGAAGCCGGGACGCAGACTTAAGGGGCCGCGCCTGTCTCGGCCGGCGACCCCATCCCCTAGACGAGGGGTCACTTCCTTCACATAAAACTGGCCAAAGTTTCTACACCTGTGTCTAGTCCGCCCCTCCAAGAGCATTAACTATTTAAAACAAGGAAAAAAGTGGGAGGGAAAACCCCTTCTACCCCCAACCCTGCCCCTCCATTTCTTTGCTGAAGTGAGTAGTGCGATCCTGGAGGCCCTCAGGGCTGAGGCCGGCCCCAGCCCCAGCCCCGCCATCCGCCCCCGTTAGCTTCATAAAGTCTAGCTTCTCTCCCTCGATCCAAAGGCCGTTTTCTGGAGGGGAGGGCAGGCCTGGCCTGGAGTGGTGCTGTGGGGCCATCTTGCCCACGCCCACCTGGGAGGTACACAGGCATTGCTGCCAGGGGTGAGGCTGTGCCCCAGGCTTCCCCAAAACTAAAGGGGAAGGGAGGGGTGGGGCCGCGGCTGAAGCCAGCTCCGCCCCCAAAATGCTGCACCAAAGCTCAGGCGCCGCAGTCACGGCCACTGCAGCCTGGTCCCGGCGAGGGGCAGGTGGGCCCTGCTAGGAGGGTGCTTCTCGAGGCACCTGTTCCCGGAGGCTGTGCTCCGACCCTCAGAACCTGAGGGGGGTGGGCCGGCTGGCGTCGCCCTGCTCGGCCCCTGGGCTCTGCTGCATGGGGCCGCGCGGGCAGGGGGCTTCCTGTCTCTGTGCTCTGCCACCCGGCAAGCAGCCGCAGACGAAATGCCTTAAAGCCCCCGGCTCAGCCCCGCAGGTGTATGTGCAGGGGCCTGGGGGCGGCTCTGGACTGGCTGGCGGTCCCCCAGTGGGTCAGCTTGAGGCCGTGCCCAGGGCGGTGGCCGTGAATCTGGTTTTTGCTTTACCAAGTGTACAGAAATGGCATTTACGTTTCTCTGATGCTCTTTTGAAGCCATACAACTTAGGGGCTTTTTTAAAAAAAAAAGAAAAGAAAAATGACCCCCCCCCAAAAAAGGTGCCCAACATCGTTGGTCATTAGAGAAAAGCCAATCAAACCCACAATGGGATAATAATAGATCTACAAGGATGGCAAAAATCAGAAAGACAAAAATAACAAGTGTTAGAGGATTTGGACTAGTTTGGAAGCCATATATTGCTGTTGGGAATGTAGAGTGGTGCTGCTACTTTGGAAAACAGTTTGGCCGTTCCTCAAAAGGATAAACAGAGTTACCATATGACCCAGCAATTCTACTTCTAGATATATATGCAATAGAAATGAAAACATATATCCACAAAAACTTGTACATGACTCTTCATACCAGCATTATTCACAATAGCAAAATAATAGAAACAGTCCCAAATGTCTGTCCGGCGATGAATGGATACGTAAAAAGTGGTATATTCATACAATGAAATATTAATTTGGCAATAAAAGGGAATCAAGTAATGATACATGCTCTAATGTGGATGAACCCTGAAAACATTATGCTGAGTGAAAGAAGGTAGACAGGCCACATGTTCTAAAATCAGAGTGTGGTGATATTTGTATAATGCTATGAATAAACTAAAAACATTGAATTGTACACTTTAAGTGGGTGGACTTTATGGCATGTGAATTATCTCTCAATAAAGGTGTTACTAAAAGACTCAATATAGAGTATTCTTTGTTTCTTTGAAGGACAAGTTTTTAACTTCCATTTCTCCAAAGAAGCAATTATTTGTTTTTATGCCAAATGAGCATTTTCAGATTCTCTACTGGTGTTACTGGATTAAATTATGTTTTTACTTTTTGTTAAGGTTTTATTTCTACATTTTTTGTTTCTTATTGCTTCTACATTTTGTGCACTGAAGGAGGTAGTATATTGATTTTACACTTACATTTCTTGTACTTTCTGCCTATATTAGTGTTATCCACATATCCTTTTGTCTCGAATTTATATTTAATACTGTTAGCTGTGTTTTCTAAGTATGGGATAATACCTTTCAGTATGCTGTAGGTGACTATATATAGATAGTATGTTTGTATATGAACTGTTTGGAAGCTGACCAAATGTTTTTATTATCTTGTAGATTTTACTTTCCTCGTTGGTATTGCAGCGGCAGCAACAGAGCCTATCGGCATGGAATATCTCGAGGTGCTGAAGCTCCTCTTCTTGATGACTTTGTCATGTCTTACCTCTTTGCTCAGGTATGATTATACTATCTTACTTGTACATGTGTTAAATGATAAATATTTTGCTGTTTAGTAAGTCACTTAATCAGGAAAAACTTCACATATGGGAAAATTGCAGTTCTGTCTTGCACAGCAGGTGCAGAGAAGTAACAAAATTGAGTCTTTTTATCACTAGTTTTTAATCCCATGGTTTATGGATAATAGAATCTATTTTATAAAGTTTTTTTGGATTGATCCTTTTGAATTTCTTTTTTTTTTTTTAGGACTTTAGATCATTTTAAGGATTTCACAAGGTATAGACTGAGGTTTATTTACAGCATGATTCATATAGGCATATGTGGCTAAAATATTAGTAACATTTCTTTAGGGTTTTAAAAAAATTTTTGGATAATTTCAGGCTTACACAATGGACAATGAACTGTAGAGGAAGTAGGCTACATAAAAAATAAGCTATGATAGTTTGTGTAGCTGTTTATAGGAAGGTGACTGGATGTTGATACTTTAGTCTAAGAGCTATATTCAAGTTATTTGTTCACTAATACAGTTATGTCAAATTTTGGTATTGTGTTGGTATTTCATAATGCTTTCTTGTCTAGTACCTTGATTTAAACAGTAATTGAAATATTTTGTCATTAAATAACTTGTTTTTATGTGCTGCTAGACTAATATGAATAGAAACTAAAGGAAGAAAATATATTAGTGCTCTTGGGTAGAAATATGCACTTGGTATCCCCAAGGTATCAGGAGTTCTAAATCTGATTTGCTAATATTGTAGGAAATAAGCCCACAAATCCTCATGGCTCGCGTTTCCGAGAAGAAGCCTAGTAAGGCTAGTTCAGTTTATGAACAACAAAAGGAAAAATATTTCTCTATTGGGGTATGAGACCAACAAACTTTATTTTTATTTTGTTAAGAAATATATAATAAAAATGACCATTTTAAGTATGCAGTTCAGTTGTATTAAATACAAACACATTGTTGTACCACCATCACCACCATCCATCTCCAGAACATTTTTCATATTCCCAAATGGAAATTTCATACCCATGAAACAATAACTCTGTTTCCCACCACCAATGGCCGTTCGCAGTCACTATTCTACTTTTGACTATAAATCTGCCTTTTCTAGGTACCTCATACAAATGGAATTATATAGCATTTGTCCTTTTTTGACTGGCTTATTTCACTTAGCATAATGTCTGCTAGGTTCATCCATGTTGTAGCATGTGCCAGAATTTCTTTCCTTTTTAAGGCTGAACAATATTTCATTGCATATGTATACTTATTCATCTGTCGATGGATACATGGGTTGCTGCTGTGAACATGGGTAAACAAATATTTCCTTGAATCCGTTTCCAGTTCTTTTGGATACATACCCAAAAGTGGAATTGCTGGATCATATGGTAAATTTATAATTTTTTTGAGGAACTGCTACATTGTCTTCTGTAGTGGCTGTACTATTTTTCAGTCCTACCAGCAGTGCACAAGTGTTCCAATTTCTTAACATCCTCAACAATGCTTTGCTTTGTTTGATAATAGCCATCCCTATGGGTATGAGGTGGTATCATTGTGATTTTGATGCATAACTTCTGTAACAACTAGTAATCATGAGCATCTTTTCATATGCTTGTTGGCCATCTGTTTGTCTTCTTTGCAGAGATGTCTCTTGTTGGCCATTTGTTTATCTTCTTTGCAGAGATGTCTATTCAAGTCCTTGGTCCATTTTTAAATCAGGTTGTTTGTTTGTTGTTGTTGTATTGTAGAAATTATTATTCTGGATCTTAACTCCTTATAAGATACATGATTTGTACATAGTTTTTCCCATTCTCTAGGTTGCCTTTTCCTTCTGTTACTTGTCTTTTGGTGGACAAAAGTTTTAAATTTGACTGTATTCTAATTTATCTATTCTTTTTTGTTTCTTATGTTTTTGGTGTCGTATCCAAGAAATCATTGCCAAATCCAATGTTATGAAGCTTTCTTTCTGTTTTCTTGCAAGAGTTTTATCGTTTTAGCTCTTACATTTAGGCCTTGGGTCCATTTTGAGTTAATTTTTGTCTATCGTGTAAGGTAAGGGTCCAACTTCTTTTGCTTGTGAATATCCAGTTTTCCTAGCACCATTTGTTGAAAGACTGTCTTTTCTCCATTGAATGGTCTTGACACCTTTGTTGAAAATCATTTGACCACCAACTTACTTTTTTATACAGCTCCTTTATCTTTATAGTCATTATAAAAAGAGAGGGGGATGGAGAGAGGCTTCTGAGAATAGCCTTTTGAAAATAGGATATGATGAGGTTACAACTTTCTGTTGCTTTTACGGGTATATTATTCACCTGTCCTGCAGAGCTAGTTTATTGTGGGGGCAGGCTAGTTAAGTCCCATTTATAAGCCAAGTTTTCCCAAACTATTCATTCAGCTACTTTAGCCTAACATTAATACTGCAATGTAAATTTCTTAAGCTCAAAATTTGTCTGCTACTCAGATGAGAAGGTTTTCTTTCTTATTTTATTTTTTTTGTAGAGATGGAGGTCTTTGATGCCCAGGCTGGCACGATCATAGCTCACTGCAGCCTTGAATTCCTGGGCTCAAGTGATTGTCTTGCTTTAGCCTCACAGCCTCCCGAGTAGCTAGGTACAGGTGTGTGCCACTATGCCTGGCTAATTTTTTTAGTTTTGTTTTTGTAGAGATGGGGTCTCGCTCTATTGTCCAGGCTGGTTTTAAACTCCTGGCTTCAAATGATCCTCCTACCTCAGCCTCCCAAAGTGCTGGGATTACAGGTGTGAGCCACCACACCTGGCCTGAAATTTTCAGTAGTTTTAATTAAATGAAAATTTTGATGGTACATACTATAATATTTAAGGAATAGTATTTATTATGTTTTGGCATTTGAGATTCTTCCATTTGTAACTTTTCTCTAGTGAATAGTTGATTATGTTTTTAGTATTGCTATCACTAATTTTCCATATATTTATTGTCTTTTGGTCATGAGTTCCACAGAATATCCACATGAGCAGAATTTGTTATCTACCAGTTCTTTTCTTTTCTGTCTTTTTTTTGAGACAGAGTATCGGGAGAACCTGCTCCCGATGGTTACGTGGGTTCTTTTCTATTTCCTAGGTGTCTTGGCTGGTTTCAGAAATAAAGGGAAAGAGTATGAGAGAGAGAAATTTAAAGCTTGGTGTCCGGGGGAGACATCACATGTCAGCAGGATCCGTGATGTTCCCAGAGCCGTAAAACCAGCAAATTTTTATTAGCGATTTTCAAAAGGGGAGGGAGTGCACAAATAGGGTGTGGGTCACAGAGATCACATACTTTACAAGGTAATAAAATGTCACAAAGAAAGTGGAGGCAGGGTGAGATCACAGGACCACAGGATGGGGCGAAATTAAAATTGCTAATGAAGTTTCGGGCACACATTTGTCATTGAGAACATCTTATCAGGAAACAGGGTTTGAGAGCAGACAACCTGTCTGACCAAAATTTATTAGGCGGGAATTTTCCTCGTCCTAATAAGCCTGGGAGCGCTACAGGAGACCGAGGCTTTTTTCATCCCTTCAGCTTGGACCATAAAAGACGGCACACCTTAAGGGGGCCATCTACAAACCTACCCTCAGGGCATATTCTCTTTCTCAGGGATGTTCCTTGCTGAGAAAAAGAATTCAGCGATATTTCTCCTATTTGCTTTTGAAAGAGGAAAAATATGGCTCTGTTCCATCCTGCTCACTTGCAGCCAGAAGTCTTATCTCTGGTGTTCCCTGAGCATTGCTGTTATCCTGTTCTTTTTTCAAGATGCCCAGATTTCATATTGTTCAAACACACATGCTCTACAAACAATTTGTGCAGTTGACACAATCATCACAGGGTCCTGAGGTGACACATATCCTCCTCAGATTATGAAGATGACAGGATTAAGACATTAAAGTAAAGACAGGCATAGGAAATCACAAGGGTATTGACTGGGGAAGCGATAAGTGTCCATGAAATCTTCACAATTTATGTTCAGAGATTGGAGTAAAGACAGGCATAAGAAATTATAAAAGTATTCATTTGGGGAACTAATAAATGTCTATGAAATCTTCACAATTTATGTTCTTCTGCCGCGGCTTCAGCTGGTCCCTCCGTTTGGGGTCCCTGACTTCCCGCAACAAGAGAGTCTCCCACTGTTGCCCGGGCTGGAGGGCAATAGCGTGATCTTGGCTCACTGCAACCTCTGCCTCCTGGGTTCAAGTGATTCTCCTGACTCAGCCTCCCTAGTAGCTGGGATTACAGGTGCCCGCCACTACACCCAGCTAATTTCTTGTATTTTTAGTAGAGATGGGGTTTCACTATGTTGGCCAGGCTGGTCTCGAACTCCTGACCTTGTCATCTGCCCACCTTGGCTTCCCAAAGTGCTGGGATTACAGGCGTGAGCCACCATGTCCAGACTTTCTACTAGTTCTATATGGAACCAAGGCAAGCTATTAAAAAGAATCTACCAAGTCATTGATCATCTTCTACTTAAACAGTATAACTTACTTGCCTGTTCTCAAAAGTGTGGTGAAATAAGTGTTTAAAACTGAGCAAAAATCTGTCTCCTACCCTGAATTAATTTTGTATTAGCAACATTTAGGCCTTTGTTTTGGTTAATACTGATTATATGATGGTGTGCTTCTTAATAGTTTATTTTCTTATATGAAAATATCTTCTATACTTTATTAATAAAAAAGCAAATATACTTTTAAATATATGTTTCTTTTAATAAAATTAGTTTTAAAAGGTTTCAGTAAAGCTTTAAGTTCGTGAGACAAGTTATCAACTTCAGAAGAAGGGAAATACAGATGTAGAATACAGAAGGACCTATATTTCTCTTGTCCAGTTTAAAACTTTGATTCACATTGTTATTTTAGGTGATACAGCTCTTACCTTTTTTCTACAAAGAAAATTGGTATTATGTTTAGAATATTTGTACTTTTGCTTTCTTTTTCTTTCTCCCATTACATGTTCAGTCTGATTTATCTGTATTCCTAAATCCTTCAGGTCAAAATCTTAGAACCTCTGTGTTTCTCTCTTCTTCATTCTTTATACAATATATAGTTAATAAAGTATCAGCCTTTTTCAGAATCTTTTAGTATCTTATGTTTCCTGGATCAGATCCTTATTATTTCATATCTGAGCCATACACCAACCTCTTAAAGAACCTCTCTGAATACACTTTATTTTCTTCAAGCACTTCTATCATTGCTACTACTCTACCAATGGAAGAGACATGGTGAAAATAGATCTCCATAGTTTCTAGGATTAGGTCATTCAAGGGCACCTGCAGTCTGACCCCAACTTACTTTTCTAGGTTTTAATCCACATTATTTCTTCACATAAACTTCAGTCCCTAATCAAATTAGTTTATGCATCTGAACATACCTTGTGCTTTTTTGTGTGTCTTGTTCCTTCTATTTCTTTACCCTGTTTTGTGTCCATCATACATTTCTTTATTTTTAAACACACTGTGAAGTTTCAAATCTTCCATGAAACCCTCCTTGATTACTCCAACTGAATATAATCTTAACTGTCTCCAAGTTCCTGAAGGAGCTTTTGTGTGGTGCTTCCTATATCATGTCTGGCATTACAATTATTTGCTTCTGTTTAGCTTCTAAGCTAAATTTTGGTCCCCTTGATGACTGAGACCACATCTTATACAGTCATGTGTCACTTACTTATGGGGATATATTCTGAGAAATAAGTCATTAGGCAGTTTTATTATTCTGTGATTATCATGTATTGTACTTATACAAACCTATATGGTATAGCCTAGTATATGCCTAGTCTATATGGTATAGCCTATTATTGCTCTAGACTATAAACCTATATAGCATGTTGCTATACTGAATATTGTAGGGAATTGTAACACAATGGTAAGTATTTGTGTAAACATATATAAACATAAAAAAGGTACAGTAAAAATGCAGAATTACAATCTTATGGAACCATCATTATATATGTGGTCTGCCATTGACCAAAACATTGTTATGGGGCACATGGCTATTTCTTTGTATCCAACACCATTTGTAGTATGATGCTTCCAACATAATTGGAGTTCAGTATATATTTAATTCAGTAATATCTACTTTAATTTAGGTAATTTTTATGTAGAACATATAAATTGAAGATATATGCAATGAAATAGGCCAATGTTGTATGTACTTTGTAATTGGGAACCCAGTGTAAATCAGTTTTCATTTGCAAATGAACTTTTATTAAAATTGTATTGCAAAATGAATGAAAATTAAAGGAGGAATTTATTTATTTATTTATTTATTATTTTAGAGACTGGGTCTTGGTCTGTCACCCAGACTGGGGTGCAGTGGTGTGATCATAGCTCAAGAGATCCTCCTACCTCAGCCCCCCGAGTAGCTGGGACTGCAGGTGTGTGCCACCATGCCTGACTAATTTTTAAATTTTTTGTAGAGACGAGATCTTGTTATGTTGCCCAGGCTGGTCTCAATCTCCTGGACTCAAGTGATCTTCACGCCTTGGCCTCCCAAAGTTCTGGGATTACGGGCATGAGCTGCTGAGCCTGGCCAATTTGTAGCTTGTAAATGCACATGTTCTGAAAATTATGATTAAAATACAATCATAGATTAAAACATGTTAATGAAACTTATGAGATATTTCCTTCTAAATTTCTGGTTTCAGTGGCGGCATGATTTTGTGCATGGATGGATAAAAGTACCTGTGACTCATGAAACACAGGAAGAATGTCTTGGGATGGCAGTGTTAGATATGATGAGAATAGCCAAAGAAAATGATCAAACCCCACTGGCCATCTATAATTCTATCAGGTAATTTTCTTTTGCAAATCCTTACACATAAGTGTGAGTAGAGATTTTATATAATTCCTATATATTTTCTGTGTTTACCCATGCCTTTTGATTTTGTAATACTGGTTAAGTACCGCTTATCTAAAATGCTTGGAATCAGAAATGTTTCAGATTTTGGATATTTCCAGATTTTGGAATATTGGCATTGAACTTAACAGTTGAGCAACCCTAATCCAAAATGCTCTAATGAGCATTTCCTTTGAACATCATGTTGACATTCAAAAAGTTCTGGGTTTTGGAACATTTCAGATTTCAGATATTTGCAAGAGGGATAGTCAACCTGTAATAAAAAATCATACGGGTAAGTTTTATATCTTGGGAGTAATACACACTTTGTAAGGTGAAATTATTGAAAGAGTTGTATTACAGGAAATATCCTAGGTATTAAATATCTATTACTTGATTTCATTTATTCTGAGAAGGCTAGGTAAGTTCAGAGGAATGGAAGAAATACCTGGAGGCATACTTTTTGATAGTAGATCCTCTAGCTGGCTATATAAATGACCTGAATAAGTATTTCCCAAATGGTGGTGTATTATTTTATTTGCATTAGAATCACATGGGAGTGTCTGTTAAAATCAAAGATTTCTGGGTCCTAATCTAAGAGATTTGGATTCAGTAAATCCGAGTTGAAGCCCACAAATGTGAATTTTTACGGGTGCTCTAGGGTATTCTTATACAAGTGATCCAAACTCTGCATTCTTCAAATTATTCTTCTGCATATTGAACTTGACAATCATGGCTAATAACAGTTTTCTGAAACTCTACAGGCTATAAAACTACTTTTTAAAAAGGTATATATAAGAATGGTTTGACTTTAAGTTTGAAGGCTAAATATGTATTTTATATATTACATACTTTACCAGATTAAAAATTTGAGTATGTCATGAATGTGCTTAAAGCTTCCTTTTCTGAAATTGTTCTCCCAATAACTGGCTTTAGTCATTTCCTTGCCCTGTCATCAAAACAGTTACATACCCAATTTGCAGAGTATCAATTTCTGTATTTCTCTCTTTGGTTTTAAATATTCTTGTTTTACTTTCAGATGTCTGTTAGGCCTTAACTCAACGGTGTAAGCCATAGGGTATAATTTTAGGAACTCAGGAATCTAAAAGATTCTAAAGCCCAAAGGAAAAAAAAAACCACATTCATTCATTCATTTGGTCGCTATTTATTGAATACTTGCTGTATGCCAGGTTATAGTAGAACATAGTCGCAGGAAGAGTATCTTAGATGTCGTTACATAGAAACCAAAGGAATTGAGGGGAACACAGTTGAAGAACAGAAGCTTTGACCCATTGAAGATGAATGTTATAAATATGAAGCCATCTCTAGACTTACGCTATCGTGGAATATTTCTGCTTTGGAAACCATTATGTCATCCAAAGTCTCAGCACAATCTTTCTATGTAGATTGTAGTTTCTTCCAGGTCGAGAATCATGTCATCTATTACTCTTCTCCCTACATTATTTAGTCTAGTGTTCTAAACCTGATGACTATTTAGTAACTGTATTTATCTGATTCTTTTAACTCATGCTCTTAGCCATGCAAAATGCTGCATCATTCTTTTTTACTGGTTTACTTTAAAAATAGTGTAGATATTAACATTTATATAAGATTCTGTGATATTTTAAGAGTTTATTGAGATAATTTACAGATCACAAATCTCACCCATTTAAAGTGTACAATTTAATATTTTGTATTATATTCACAGGGTTGTATAAAGATTACCACAATCTAATTTTAGAACGTTTTCATTCTTTCTGAAAGAAACCCCATGCCCATTAGCATTCAGTCCTCATCCCACTTTCCCCTAGCCTCTGGAAATCACTTTATGTTTGTGTGGATTTTCTTGTCTCAAACATTTCATATAAATAGAATCATGCAAAATGTGGTGTGGCATTTTTTTGTCTGACTTCTTTCACTTAGTATGATGTTTCCAAGGTTCATTCATGTTGTAGAATGTATCAGTACTTCATTTCTTTTTATTGCTGAATCATATTTCATTATATAGATATACCACATTTTGCTTATTTGTTCTTCACTTTATGAAAATGTGGGCTGCTTCCATGTTTTGGCTATTGTGACTAATGTGGCTGTGAACAACTGTATATGAGTAATTTTGTGGATGTATTTTTTCATTTTTTCTTGTGCATACATTTAGGAGTGGAATTCCTGGAACATATGGTAACTCTAACTTTTTGAGGAACTGCTTAACTTTTCAAAAGCAGCTGTGCCACATTACATTCACACTAGCAGTACATGAAGAGTTCCAACTTTTTCAGCACTTGTTTCTGTCTGTCTTTATTTTATCCATTCTAGTGGGTGGAAGAGCTGTCTCATTCTAGTTTTGATGTTCATTTCTCTGATGACTACTGATGTTTGGCATCTTTTCATGTACTTTTTGGCCATTTGTATGCCTTCATTAGTGAAGCGTCTATTTGAATTCCTTGCTCATTTTTTGATTGGGTTAGTTGTCTTTTAATTGTTGAGTTAAAAAAATTCTTTTTATATTCTGAATACAAGTCTCCACATATAATCATATTTATGATTTGCCACTATTTCCTCCCATTCTGTATATTGTTGTTACTTTCCTGAAGGTATCATTTGTAGCACAAAAGTTTTAATTTTGAAGCAGTCTGATTTGCCAGATTTTTCTTTTGTGTCTTGTGCCATGTGGAAATGTGGTTTTAGCAACATGGATATCTTTCTTGGTTTTAGCAAGAGCAGTTTCTCTTGAAATAATGGAACAGAGCCAAATTGGAATGAGTTGAGGGATAAATGGAAGGCAAGAAAATGGAAATAGCTATGTACATTCTTTCAAAAAGAGGCCAGATAGGCTGTGGCTGGAGGGAAATGTGGGATTAAGAGGTTTTACATTTTAGATGGGAAGGACATTAATTTAGCAAGTCCTTTGTATCTGTGGATTCCACATCTAATATGTCATAGAATTAGGTCCAGAAAGATTTCCTGGATTTGATGATGCTTGAGCTGAGCCTTGTAGAATGGGTAACTAGATAGGAGATGGATGATTGGAAGAAAGATTAGCATATATTAAGGCATGGAAAATTATTTATTGGTACTTTAGAAATAAAATGTTCCTTAGAAGCAGAGAAATAACCTTCTTTAGAATATTGCACATAGAGATGAATGTACAGAAAAGTCAGAACATTTCTAAATGGAATTGTTTTGATCACAAAGGAATTATTAGGAGTTGAAGCTGGCCTAACAAAATAATATACAGAAGTATGTTTGCATAATGAAAATAGCTTCCAACAGAATGTAACAATTTCCAAAATTCAGGTAAATTTTGGAGCACAGCATCATAGGAAATATTTGTAGCACAGTTCAATATGTGCCAAAATATTATCTTATAAACCATTAACTCTGGTATATGAAATAAAGAACAGGAATTTTTAGAGACTCATTAACTAGACTGAGGATTCATTTCATTAGGGGAAGAAGATTAACATCTTCTTTTGTAAACATTGATGATAACTTTAGTGTGTGGATATATTTGTATCATCAAACAAAATCTTAAAGTTTTATACTGTATGGATGGGGGTTATGGCAACTTACTCCACTTGGCCACTGTGTTGTAATGCCTACTTAACCATGGAGAAAGGTGGTAACTTCTTTTTCAATTTTTAGATTTATCTTCTAATTTTTGTTTTGTTTTTCTGCATGTGCTTTTTTATCTGCAGCTACAAGACATTCTTACCAAAATGTATTCGAGCAAAGATCCAAGACTATCATATTTTGACAAGGAAGCGAATAAGGTACAGATTTCGCAGATTTATTCAGCAGTTCAGCCAATGCAAAGCCACTGCCAGAAACTTGAAACTTAAGTATCTTATAAATCTGGAAACCCTGCAGTCTGCCTTCTACACAGAGAAATTTGAAGTAAAAGAACCTGGAAGTGGTCCTTCAGGTGAGGAGATTTTTGCAACCATTATAATAACTGGAAACGGTGGAATTCAGTGGTCAAGAGGGAAACATAAAGAAAGTGAGACACTGACAGAACAGGTAATCCTTAATGATATGTTCTTGTTCTTTGTTATTTTAAGTAGAATGGAAATAAAAACAAAGTAATTTTAATCATTTGCAACATGGTCTTGCATTTCTCCCATTTGATAGAAGTTGAAGTTTTTAATAGTGTGAAGCTATCAAGGTCATATAATTCTTTGCCTGCTATTCTTAAATGGTTTTTTCATTTAATTTTTTATGACAAAATAATTAGCAATGACTATATTACAGTTTCAGAAAGGTATCCAATTCTAATAGTGATTTTAAAGGAGTTTTGCCTTTCTTTCACTATTAGTGATAACAGAAGGCATAATTATAAAACTTGTTAACTAGAAAAGATTAATATTAATTGATTTTATGATAATATATACCTGCTAAATAATTAATTTTTTTTAGGTTTGCATTGCAAGTTTTAAATTTATTAGTATCCATGTTGTTCATAGATTGTTACTAGAGATTTAGAGGGATGATTTTTTAATTTTTCATCTTTGGTAGTCTCATTTCCAGTCTTCTGGCAGTGGTTTCTACTAATGTTAATTGAATTGAAGAGTGCCATAGCACATTTTAGACTCCTGGCATCATTTAATGCTCTCATTTTTAAGTCAAACAAGATACAGCATAGTCTTAGGGTTAGATTGATAGAGGAAATCATATTTAATGCTTATCTGTTGTTATCAATACCTTTTTTATTTTAAAGTATTTGGAATGAATGTTGTCTTCTTCATAAGTCTTGTTTTAAAATGGCTCCATAAATTCTACATTTTTAATTTTATATGCTTTTAAATTATAGGATTTACAGTTATATTGCGATTTTCCTAATATTATTGATGTCAGTATTAAGCAAGCAAACCAAGAGGGTTCAGATGAAAGCCGAGTTGTAACTATCCATAAGCAAGATGGTAAAAATCTGGTAAGTTTGCTTTATGGTTGAATAATGGTTTCATTTTATAATTCTCAGAAATATGTATTTTAGAATCTTAGTACCAAAATTATTTTCTGGTAGGAATTTTGATTGTAGTTTTAAATATAACTCTAAACATAAACATCAGTTCAGTAAACTTTTTGATAACATCTAGCTTTTTGTATTACTATCAACACCATCTTCCTACAGAGTTTCTTGTACATTACCGTACTTTTTTGACTCATTTTTATGATTAGCAAAGCACCAGTTACTTTCTCCCCTATCTCTACTCTAGATTATACTAGTTCTCTGATGTAACGCTCACCGCTGACTAAAATATTTTATCAATAGGGATGTATATGTGCCAGTTATACTGCCTAATTAAAGGAGAAAAATAAAACAATGATGTCTGGAACTTATATAACAAAATGTAAATCAATCCCAGGTCAGCCCCACCCAAGCTATAAGACACAGTTGATTCTAAAAGATTAACCCTTTCTCTTTTTTAAATAGCTTCAGAAATTGAATTTATTTTAATATAAATGGAAGAAATGAATTATTTTATACTTTGCTCTTAAGTTTCTCATTTATCTGCTCTGTCTTCTTTTTAACTCAGATGCTTCTTGACACTTCCTGGCTTAAACTAGTCCTATTAATGTTATTTGTCCATTTATCTTAAGTATTTATATGGCTTACCTGTCTGGCTGTTCCAGGGTTATATTACCAAAATTATAACTAATTTGCAACTCACTTAATTCAGCATAGTTTTCTGTTCTTAGAGAAAAATATGATAGTACACCTACTGCGTAGTAGACTGTGAGCCTTTTGAAGGTAAGGATCATATTTTTATGTGTGTTTGTACCCCCTACACCTTGCACAGTGTACTCAGGGCCTAGTTTAGAAAAAGCTTGATAAATATTTTATGGATGCATGAAAGGATGATTAATTATCAACCTCAATGTGGATCTATAATAAATGTTTCTGGGAGAGTTTATTGATCTTAATGTGAACAAACTGTAGTAACCTAAAGAACTTCTCTATGGGACTGTATTTGGACTTGGCTTAATTTTAAGTCTGCAATACAGAGAAGTTAAGTAACTTTCCAAGGGCACGGTGTTGGTTAAGTGGTAGGGCTATTTAAACTCAAATGCATGATTTGAAAACCTAAGCTCTTAAGTGTGACACTAACTTCTTTGCTGAGTATCTGTAAAGCTCCTTAAAAATATTACACTGACATTTTTTTGGAATTGTGCAACAAATTGGGAAGAGCTGACATTTCTGTCTCATATTAAATTTTCTGTTTTAGGGATATATTGTATTTCTCCTTACACCCAAGTATTGTTTTATGTTTTTCAGTAATTCTTGATCATTTTATTCATATTGACACATCATGTTTCTTTTTATTTTATTCATGATATGTTATGCTTTTTCTGTTGTTCATTAAGATTAATACTTTTTCTCTGTGTATTTTCCTACCAAATTATTTTTGGATATAGGAAAATAATTTTGCTTATTATTGCATTTTCCCAGTGTATTATGTGTTAGTAACATTTTGTTTTTACTATCGTTTCCCTCTTCATTCTAGCATATATTTCTTTTTATAATTTTGGTAAAATATACATAATATAAAATTTAGCATCTTAACTATTTTTAAGTGTACAGTTTAGTAGTGTTAAGTATTTTCACATTGTTGTGCATCCAATTTCCAGAACTCTTTTATCTTGCAAAATTGAAGTCTATACCCATTAAATAAAAACTCACCATTTCCCCCTCTTCCCAGTCCTTGCAACCACCATTCTACTTTCTTTATTTTTTTTGAGGTGGAGTCTCACCCTGTCATCCAGGCTGGAACATTGCGATCTTGGCTCACTGCAACCTGCGCCTCCCGGGTTCAGGCAATTCTCCTGCCTCAGCCTCCCGGGTAGTTGGGATTACAGGTGCATGCCACCATGCCTGGCTAATTTTTTTTTATCTTTAGTAGAGACGGGGTTTCACCATGTTGGCCAGGCTGGTCTTGAACTCCTGACCTCGTGATCTGGCCACCTCAGCCTCCCAAAGTGCTGGAATTACAGGCGTGAGCCACTGTGCCCAGGCCCTCTACTTTCTTATTCTATGTATTTGACGACTCTAGATACCTCATAAAAGCAGGATCAAACAATACTGTCTTTTTGTGACAGGCTTATTTCACTTAGTATAATATACTCAAGGTTCATTTGTATTACAGCATGTATCAGAATTTCCTTCATTTTTAATATATACATGTATTCTGTGTCATGTATATACCACACTTGTTTATTCATTCATCCATCAGTGAATATTCAGATCGCTTTTTTACTTTTTGACAATTGTGAGTAATGCCGCTGTGAACATGGGTGTACAAATATCTCTTCAAGACTGCTTTCAATTCCTTTGGATATATACCTTCTACTAGTCCGTTCTCATACTGCTATAAAGGTACTACCTGAGACTGGATAATTTATTTAAAAAGAGGGTTTAATTGACTCAGTTCTGCATAGCTGGCCCAGGAAACTTAAAATCATGGCAGAAGGTGAAGGGGAAGGAAGGCATGTCTTACATGGCAGCAGAAGAGAGAGAGTGCGCAGGGGAAAGTGCCACTTTTAAATCAGCAGATCTCATGAGAACTCCCTCACAATCATGAGAACAGCATGGGGGAAACCATCCCCATGATTCAATCACCTCCCACCATGTCCCTCCCTTGCTGCATGGGGATTACAATTCGAGATGAGAGATGGGTGGGGATGCAGAACCAAACCATGTCATACCTAGAAGTAGAATTGCTGGATCATATGGTAATTCTACTTGTAATTTTTTAGGGAACCATCATGCTGTTTTCCACAGCAGCTGCACCATTTTACATTCCTACCAGGAGTACATTCTCCACATGCTCATCAAAACTTGTTATCTTCTGTTTTCTGATAGTAGCCGTCTGATGGGTGTGAAGTAGTATCTCATTGCGATTTTGATTCACATTTCCCTAATGATTAGTGTTACTGAGCATCTTTTAATATACGTATTGCCATTTGTGTATCTTCTTTGAAGAAATATATATTCAAGTCCTTTGCTCATTTTTTTAATCAGGTTTTTTGGCCGAATTATGGAAATTATTTGTGTATTCTGGATATTAATCCCTTTTCAAATATATGATTTGCAAATATTTTCTCCCATTCCATAGATTGCTTTTCACTATGTTGCTTGTGTCCTTTGATGCACAGTAGTTTTGTAGTTTTAGCTAGTTCAACTTTTGTTGCATATTTTTCTTTTTACCTTTTGTTGAGCTATAACCTGAACACAGTAAAGCACACTAATCTTACGTGTATAGCTCAATGAAGTTTTACATATTTGTACATCTTTGTAGCCACACCCACCTCAAAGAACAGAATACTTCTCTTACTTCCAGAAGGTTTCCACATGCATCTTCCCACTTATTCACCTCCACCCCTAACTTAAGGTACCTATCATCTACCATCACTTAGTTTTATCTATTAATAAAGGTTGTATAAATGGAATGATACTATATGTTTTCTTTTAAAATCTAGATTCTTTTACTTAGTATAATGTTTGAAGATTCATTTATGTTGTTACATGTGTCAGTTCACTCCTTTTTATTGCTGGGTAGTACTGAATTGTTTGACTATATCTCAAATTTTAAATGTATTCTGTTGATGGACATTTGGGTTGCTTTCAGTTTGGGGCTTTTAGGGATAAATTTACTATGAAGATTCTTTTACATATTTTTTGGTGGACTCATGCACTCATTTTTTTGTGTATATATACCTAGAGATGGGATTATTGAGTCATAGTGATAGCTTTAGTATACTGCCAAACAATTTTTTGTACTTCTGTCAGTTCACTCTTCCTTCAATAATGCATGATAATTACAGTTGTCTCATATCCCCATCAACTCTTAATTTTGTCAGTCTAAAAATGTCTTGTGTGTCTGGTGGATGTGTACTGGTAGCTGATTGTAGTTTTCATTTTCATTGCCCTGATGAGTAATGATGTTGAGTACTTTTTCACTTACTTATTGTTCATCTGAATATCCTTCTTACAAAGTGCCTGTGACAGTCTTTTGCACATTTTTCATTGGCTTGTCCCTTTCTGATCAATTTGTAGAGTCTCTATAGATTCTAAGTCTTTTGTAGGATGTTTGCAAAATGTATATAGGCATATGTCAGATATTGCTAGTTCAGTTCCAGACCATTGCAATAAAGCAAATATTGCAATGAAGTGAGTTGCATAAATTTTTTGGTTTCTCAGTCATATAAAAGTTATGTTTACACTATAATCAAGTCTACTAAGTGTGCAACTGCATTATGTCTTAAAAATTAATTTAAAACACTTGATTGCTAAAAAATCCTAATGATAATCTGAGCCTCCAGAGAGTTATAATCTTTCTGCTTGTGAGGGTATTACTTTGATGTTGATGGCGCTGACCGATCAGGGTGGTGGTTGCTTAAGGTTGGGTTAGCTGAAGCAATTTCTTACCATAACAACAACATTTACTGCATCAGTAGACTCTCCATTTCGTTAAAGATGTCTCTGTTGCATGTGACATTGTTTGGTAACATTTCACCCACCATAGAATTTCTTTCAAAATGAGTCAGTCCTCTCAAACCCTGCCACTGCTTTATCTACTAAACTTTATTCTAAATCCTTTGCTGTCTTTTCAACAACATTCACGGCATCTTCACCAGGACTAGATCCATCTCAAGAAACCATTCTTTTAATGCTCATGCATAAGAAGCAACTTATCTGTCCAAATTTTATCATAAGATTGTAGCAATTCAGTCACATCTTCAGCTCTACTTCTAATTCTAGTTCTCTTGCTATTTCTACCACATCCTAGTGACTTCCTCCATTGAAGTCTTGAACCCCTCAAAGTCATCCATGAGGGTTGGAATCAACTTCTTCCAAATTCCTGATAATGTTAACACTTTGACCTTCTTCCATGAATCACTAGTATTCTTCCTGGCATCAAGAATGGTGAATCCTTTCCATAAGTTTTTCTATTTACCCAGCTCCATCAGAGGAATCACTATGTATGGCAGCTTAGCCTTACAAAATGTATTTCTTAGATAAGAAGACTTGAAAGTTGAAATCACTCCTTGATCCATGGGCTGCAGAACGGATATTGTGTCACCAGGCATGAAAATAATATGAATATCCATGTACATCTCCATCAGAGTGCTTGGGTGATGAGGTGCATTGTCAATGAGCAGTAATACTTAGAAAGCAATCTTTTTTTCTGAGCAGATCTCAACAATGGGCTTAAAATAGTCAGTAAACCATGCTATAAACAGATATGCTGTCATCCAGGCTTTATTGTTCCATTTATAGAGCACAGGCAGAGTCGAATTAGCATAATTTGTAGAGCCCTGGGATTTTTGGAATGGTAAATGAGCACTGGTTTGAATTTCAAGTCACCAGTGGCATTAGCCCTTAGCAAGAGGGTCAGCGTGTCCTTTGAAGCTTTGAAGGCAAGCACTGACTTCTCCTCTCTAGCTGTGGAAGTCCTAGATGGCATATTCTTCCAACAGAAGGCTGTTTTGTTTACATTTGAAAATCTGTTTGTTAGTGTCACCATCTTCATCAGTGGTCCTTGCTAGATCTTCTGGATAACTTTCTGTAGCTTCCACATCAGCATTTTTTGCTTCACCTTGCACTTATGCTGTGGACATGGCTTCTTTTCTTAAACCTCATGAACCAACCTCTGGTAGCTTCCAGCTTTTCTTCTGCAGCTTCCTCACCTCTCTCGGCCTTCATAGAACTGAAGATCAGTAAGGTCTTGCTCTAGATTGGGCTTTGGCTTAAGGGAATGTTGTGGCTGGTTTGATCTTCTATCTAGAACTTTCTCTGTATTAATCAATAAGGCTGTTCACTTTCTTGTAATTTATGTGCTCACAGTAGTAGCACTTTCAGTTTCCTTCAAAGACTTTTCCTTTGGATTCATAACTTGCCTTTTTAGTGCAAAAGGCCTAGCTTTCAGCCTGTCTTGGCTTTCAGCATGCCTTCCTCACTAAGCTTAATCATTTCTAGCTTTTGATTTAAAGTGAGAAATGGGTGAATCTTCCTTTCACTTGAATACTTAGAGGTCACTGTAGGATTATTAATTGGCCTAATTTCATTATTGTTGTATCGGAGGGAATAGGGAGGCCTGAGGAGAGGGAAAAAGAAAGGGAAATAGCTATTCGATGGAGCAATCAGAACATATAGAAATTTATCACTTAAGTTCACCATCTTATTTAGGCCCAGTGTGTGGTGCCCCAAAACAATTACAGTTGACCTTTGGACATCACAGGTTTGAACTGTGTGGGTCCACTTATATGCAATTTTTTCAGCCAAACATTGATGGAAAATATAGTATTCACAGGATGCGAAACTTGCATATATGTAGGGCTGACATTTTGCATATATGAGTTCTGCAGGGCTGATTTCAGGACTTGAATATGTTCAGATTTTGGTATAAGCAGGGGTCCTGTAACTAATCCCCCTTGTATTCTGAGGGACAACTGTACAATAGTTACATCAAAGGTCATTGATCACAAATAACCATAACAGGTATAATAATAACAAAGTTTAAATTTTGTGAAAATTACCAAAACGTGACACATAGACAGGAAGTAAGCATATGCTATTGGAAAAATTGCACTGATAGACTTGTACTTGCTCCACATAAGTTTGTCTGAAACCTTCAATTTGTTAAAAAAAAAAAAAAAAAAAAAAGTCATATCTGCAAGGAGCAATAAAGGGAAGTGTAGTAAACAAAATGTGCCTGTGTATCAATAAGAGGGATACCAGTTAGTGAACTGCTAGTTCAAAGGGTATGACTATTTACAACTTTGATAGATTATTAAAATACTTCTCAAAAGGTGTTTCCAATGTATCTGTATGCCTCTTTTCTTGTACCCTTTGCCAACATTGGATGTTATCAATCTTTTAATTTTTCTGCCAAATCAATGGGTAAATAATGCTCTCCTGTTATATTTCATTTCCTTAATTAGAACCTGAGATTGAGCAATACCTCATGTGTTTATAGGTCAGCTTTAATATTTATTCTTCTGTGGACTACCTTTTCACATCCTTTGACTAGTTTTCTTTTTTTATTTTTAATTGTTTTATAGGTTTTATTCCCCCAGTGTATGTTAGGTATATTCCTTTGTTGTACATGTTTGTAATCTCCAAGTCTTTTAATTTTGTTTAGAATATCTTTTATAATACCTGTTTTTTTTTGTTTTGTTTTGTTTTGTTTTGTTTTTTTTGAGATGAAGTCTCGCTCTGTCATCCAGGCTAGAGTGCTGTGGTGTGATCTTGGCTCACTGTAAGCTCCACCTCCCGGGTTCACGTCATTCTCCTGCCTCAGCCTCCCGAGTAGCTGGGACTACAGGTGCCCGCCACCATGCACGGCTAATTTTTTGTATTTTTAGTAGAGACGGGGTTTCACCATGTTAGCCAGGATGGTCTCGATCTCCTGACCTCGTGATCCACCCGCCTCGGCCTCCCAAAGTGTTGGGATTACAGGCATGAGGCACCACGCCTGGCCGCTAAATACCTTTTATCATTCAAACATGTCACACGCTTTTCTCTTTATTATAATTTTTGATTTAGGACTCTATTCTGTATTCTTTTATGATTATGTAAATATTGTTCATGGCTGGGCCAAGAAATATGCTGTAATCACATTTTCATTCTTATATAACTTTTTCCAGGAGTTAATTATTGCTTTATGATTTTTCCTTTGTATCTAGCTTTATTTTCATTTTCTACAAGAACTCTGTAAAGTAGTGGGCTTTTCAATACAAAATTTCACATCATCAAACCTGTCACATATGATAGTGTTTTTACTTCTTTTCTGGAGAAGTACCTCTTCGATCACAGTGTCTTACTTTATAGTGTGGACTGGAAGCTTTCTAGGTACAGCTATTATTTTGTACAGCTGTAATTTTTGGTCATTCCTTTCTCATCCTGGTAACTGTGTTTTCATCTCTCTTATATTGGATCTGATTTTCTGAATCTCATGTTTGCCCTGTTTTTCTAGGTACAGCTTCTGGTATCTATTGGTATTTTTAATGTGATTGAGACAAATTAGAAAATTAATTTAGAGAGGAATTTTACATTTTTATCATATTGGATTTTCCTACCAAGAACATGGTTAATCTTCTGTATATTTAAATAAAAAGTTGTATAAGAGTGTTTTGAAGTTTTTGTTAATTATTGATATTGCATCCTTTTTGTTACAAATGGGGCTTTTTTCTTTATATAACTGACTTTTTGTATGTAAAAATAGAAATATTTTTATATATGTACATATATTTTGGCATTTAAGTAACATGCAGCATTTTAGGCTGATTATATGTTCACACATGTATTAAGATACAGTCAGGCTGGGCATGGTGACTCACGCTTGTAATCCCAGCACTTTGGGAGGCCAAGGCGGGTGGATCATGAGGTCAGGAGTTTGAGACTAGCCTGGACAACATGTTGGAACCCTGTCTCTGCTAAAAATACAAAAATTAGCTGGGCGTCTTGGCGTGTGCCTGTAATCCCAGCATCTTGGGGGGCTGAGACAGGAGAATTGCTTGAACCCTGGAGGCAGAAGTTGCAGTGAGCCTAGATCGCGCCATTGCACGCCAGCCTGGGCGACGGAGCAAGACTCTGATGGGGAGGCGGGGGGCGGGGGGACAAAAAAAATCATAGCATAGCTACATTTCCTAACATTTTAGTTTGTAGCATGAATACTTTAACTTTAGTAGTATATAATTGGTATGTAGTCTGTGGCTTACGCCTGTAATCCCAACACTTTGGGAGACCGAGGTGGGTGGATCACTTGAGGTCAGGAGTTGGGAGACCAGCCTGGCCAACATGGCGAGAACCTGTGTTTACTAGAAATACAAAAATTAGCTGGGCATGGTGGCACACGCCTGTAATCCCAGCTATTCATGAGGGTTAGGTGGGAGGATCGCTTGAGCCTGGGAGGTGGAGGTTGCAGTAAGCCAAGATTGTGCCAGTGCACTTCAGCCTGGGCAATGGAGCAAGACCCTCAAAAATACCGCATGTTCTCACTCATCGGTAGGAATTGAACAATGAGATCACTTGGACACAGGAAGGGAATCATCACACACCGGGTCCTATTGTGTGTGGTGGGGGAGGGATAGCATTAGGAGATATACCTAATGTAAATTACGAGTTAATGGGTGCAGCACACCAACATGGCACGTGTACATATGTAACAGACCTGCACGTTGTGCACATGTACCCTAGAACTTAAAGTATAATAAAAAAAAAAGAAAAGAAAAAAGAAAAAGAAAAAAAAAAGAAATGCTCATGATTTCTAATGTCAACTTTTATATTAAATAGATTTCTAGCTGAGATAACTGGTATATTAGTCTAAGAAGGACATTGGAAAATAAAGTAAAACAATGGATATAGAGTGAACTATAACTGGGAAGGTATGATAATCTGTATTTAGGAGGATCTTAAATATCAGACATAAGAATTTGTAATTCATATTGAGTACTGAGCCATAAAAGACATGTGAGCAATTTAGAAGAAAATGTATTTAGGTGAATTACTCTAAAAACGTGGAATGAAAAATTTTTTCAATATTTAACATGGAGTTGACTTTCTAAAACGTGCTGTTTCTTTTTCTTTTCTCTGCTTAGGAAATTGAACTTAGCTCATTAAGGGAAGCTTTGTCTTTCGTGTCATTAATTGATGGATATTATAGATTAACTGCAGATGCACATCATTACCTCTGTAAAGAAGTAGCACCTCCAACAGTGCTTGAAAATATACAAAGCAACTGTCATGGCCCAATTTCGTGAGTAATACACACTTAAAAGTAAATTTTTAGAAAAGTAAATGATATATTTACAAAGAAGATTTAACAGAGTGATACATGTATGTTTAGGAAAAAACATTAATTTGACAAGTTTTTTTAAACAAAAGGCTATTTGCAATCAGATTACATAATAATTAGAATTATTTAGTATATAATTTACCATCTGTATCCCAATCTATAATATTTATAACTTGTACAAATTTAACATTTGTTAATCACGCCTATGTGTGATTCGCTCCTGAATGTTAGTAAAAAAGGCCTCCAATTTGTGTGTTATTAATTTTAAAATACTGTAAGGAAGCCACAGTGCAAAATTTGAAAATGCTTTATTTTTGGATAGTCCATCTCCTACTGAAAGGTTCAAACACAAGATGTATCTGATTTCCACATTTCTAGACTAGTGCTATGTAGAACTTTCTGCAGTGATGAAAATATTCTGTATCTGTGCTGTGTAACACAGTAGCCACTAGCTACATGTGGCTGTTTAGCATTTGAGATGTGGCTAGTGCAACCGAGGAACTGAATTTTAATTTCTTTACATTTAAATAGCTGCATGTGGCTAGTAACTGTCATATTGGCTCACATGGTTGTAGATCCTTATTTTAATACTGGGTAAAGCCAGCTATCATGCATAACATGCATAACACCTATTTAGCTTAAGTCCTAATGATCTCTTAGGTGGGATGTGGTTTATATTGACAACAGATTTGAATAACTTGAGCAAGGGAAAATCTGGGATTGTGAGCATACTATGTTCTTTGCATTTAACCTACCCCTAAGTATTTGAGAAAATACATTTTGGGTAATATAAAGGCTTGATTTAGTCTATGCTTAATATTTTTTTAGTAATGAATATGGTTGCTATGAAAAAGTTGTACTACTTGAACTTCGTCTGTAATTTACATGTTAAATATTTTTAAAATTGCCTTTATTCATGTATCCATAAATTCATTCAAACATTCTTTTATTTATATTTACCGAGTAACTACTATGTGCAAGCATTGGTTTATATATTAGAAATATGGTGATAAGTGAAACAGAATGATTCTTGCTTTTGTATAGATTAGATTTTGCTTTTCTTTCAAGGTGTGCAGCTTCAGAAAACAGAAAATTTTAAAAAATCAGTTGTCTTTGTCAGTTGCCATGGTTCTTCTCTTAGACTTTGTTATCATACTAAATAATAAAATCATGCATTCAGATTTCTATGTCAGTAACTGCTATTGTAGAAGATATATAAATATTTTCTGACATATTATCTTCATGGTTAAATGAAGTTTTCAGAGTATATGATTTTAAAAATATTAACTTTGTAATCAGCAGGCAGAAAAATCAAATGAACAAATTGTTCTTTGTGATTTTGTCTTATAATACCTTTTATTGGTTTTTAAAGCCATATAATTGTCCCTTGAAATGGTTTGAACTTATGCAAAACAGCTTGGTACTTTGATTTTTTCCTTTGAAGGATTATTGCTAAACATATAAAGTAGAGGAGACAGTTCTGACAGTTTTAGATTTGACTTTTGATTTTTTTAGATGACACTTGGTCATAATGTTATGGTGCTTGCTATATTATCATTCAAATTGCTTCTTCTTTACCTTTAGGATGGATTTTGCCATTAGTAAACTGAAGAAAGCAGGTAATCAGACTGGACTGTATGTACTTCGATGCAGTCCTAAGGACTTTAATAAATATTTTCTGACTTTTGCTGTCGAGGTATGTCACACTTATTAATAGTAACACTTTAGTTCATTTAATTTCCTTTGCATATTATTTACCATATTTCCTTTTTAATACTCAGAATTATAGCTATATATAGGATATAACTAGTGTAATGCTTAATTTCCTCAGAGATTCTGTACAAATAAATAAGATAATTCCCAGGGTTTATATAAAAATGTAAAATAATTTATGTCCTTTTATTTTGCATTTATTTTATTTTCTGATGTTTTGGTGTTACCAGTGTGTCAAAAGGTATTTCATCAAGTGTCTTGATGTTTCTTTTTTTTTTGCAAAACTGGAAATCCCTGCCACATGATGTAGAACAAAATAAATTGGAAGCAAATTTTCTGTTTATTAACAGTGGTTACAGAATTACAGGAAACAGAATTAGAGAAAAATAGGGCAATAACAAAGAAACATTAAAGCAATTTTAACTGGTGATTTTCTAATATTAAGAATAGTGGTCTACAATGCATGTTTTAAAGGTAAAACCCCACTGTTAATACAGATCATCTTGGATCTCATCTGTGATTATTTACTATCACTTATGAGGCGATTTCATAGTATAAATCCTAAGAACCTTTATAGAAGCTTCCAAATTTATCTTGATTTTTAAAAATAGAGAAAATAAGAATTTTGTTATTCAATTATTTTAATTTTTATAAAATGCAACTTATATTTGGCATATGTAGAGGGTAGATTACAGAAAGTAGGTTACACTATCACTTCACCTTTGTGTAAAACTGGTAATCCTAATTTCAAAGTATCCTCTTACTATAACAGATAATAGTACATTATATTCAAGTATCAATTCAAAAACTATATATATATATTTTATGTTCACTGTATGTGCCAATCCTAATATGAGAGCTATATATTAGAGAGTTTATGCTACAGCCCTACCTTCAAGAAACTTATCTACTGGACAAACAAAAATTTTCAAGTATACAAAAAATTCTAAATCGAACATGTAATTATCTAGCATAGGCAAATATAGACAGTAAGAGACAGGTTTACAATTATTAAGAAAGGTTGGCTGGGTGTGTTGGCTCACGCCTGTAATCCCAGCACTTTGGGAGGCCAAGGCAGGTGGATCACGAGGTCAAGAGATCGAGACCATCCTGGCCAATGTGGTGAAATGGTGAAACTAAAATTATAAAAATTAGCTGGGCATGGTGGTACACACCTGTAGTCCCAGCTACTCGGGAGGCTGAGGCAGGAGAATCGCTTGAACCCGGGAGGCAGAGGTTGCAGTGAGCCAAAATTGTGCCACTGCATTCCAGCCTGGCAACAGAGCGAGACACTGTCTCAGAAAAAAAAAACAAAAACAAGAAAGGTCATTTGGCATAGGAAGAACTTGATTGACCTTGAGGTATTGGTAGATTTTATATAAATGTTTCTGAGTAGAATGAATATGTTTATAAAATGCACCTTAAAAAAATAGATGAACAAGTTCATAATATAGTGCATAAGACAAATATTTAAAAACTGCAAAATATTAAAAATGTCATATTAAAGATAATTATACAAATACAATGGTGGTGCAGTGGAATGTCTGAATGTTCACCTTTGCTTGTGCAATGAGGTGAGCATGAGAGAGGACCTCTTAGAAAAAGTGGTACTTGAACTGAGTTTTGATGAATGAATAAAGAAAGGTTCGCTGCTCAGAAGAAGTGGGTATACATTCTTAGGTAGAGAGATAGCATGAAGAGTTATCAAGGCATGAAGCAGCATGGCATTTGCTTGAAATGATTTAAGTCATTTAATATGGCTGGAACATAGGTTGTATGTTGGCAGTGGCAGGAGCTGAGATTGGAGATGGAGGCAGAAACCAGCTCATGGAAGGCTCTATATGCTACATTTGTTTTAGGCTTTATCTTACAAATGATGGGAAACTATTAAGGATGGTATTACTATTGCTATTAATTATCATTGCCTTCTTCCATACGTTTTCATAAAATTAACTTTTAAACCACTTTTATAGGCTGAGAAATTGTAACTTGCCCTTTTGAGGAACTAAGTACTTCTATTACTATACTGGCACTACATTGGATTCTTGGTTCAAATGTTTATTCTCTTGCTTGTTCTTGTGATATCATTTTGTCAGAATAATCACTATGATATCCATTGTGAGTATCCCTCCCTTTCTTTATAATTAAACTTATACAGCGAGAAAATGTCATTGAATATAAACACTGTTTGATTACAAAAAATGAGAATGAAGAGTACAACCTCAGTGGGACAAAGAAGAACTTCAGCAGTCTTAAAGATCTTTTGAATTGTTACCAGATGGAAACCGTTCGCTCAGACAATATAATTTTCCAGTTTACTAAGTGCTGTCCCCCAAAGCCAAAAGGTAAGATAATTTTCTAGTTATTTTTAAATTACTGGTCATGGATTGTGTATGTGGTGTGAAGTATCTTTAGTACATTGATTTCAAAGGATATATGAAAGAAGCAGCTCTAAAAGTTAATTTTATCTTATTCTGTTGTACAAGCATCATCAAATAAGATTGTTTACTTTGGTTTTGGTGGTCTAGAAGTGACTTGAAGTTCAATTATTCTAAAATGAGATTTTAAACATAATTTTGTGGTATGATGTCATTTATTGAACTAGTAAGATCTCACTACTAAATTCTCATGTTGTTTTAAGTAAAAATTTTCATATACTTTGAGGATTTTAATTGCTGTATTTTAAAAATAAAGATAGTAAAGTTGGAAATTCCTTGAAATAATGAGCCTTACTATTAAAAATTATTAAAATTTCTGAAAAATTGTATAAGTTAAGGAAGTTACTATAATTTTGAATTAATGAAATAACTGGCAGGAATACATCAAAATGCAAATTACATTAGTTAAGAAAGTGATTATAATTTTGAATATATGAAGTAACTAAGAATAATACATCAAAGTTCAATGAGTTAACCCCTAAAATAATTTTCTATTATAAAAAAGAACAATGAGGAGTTATTAAGCATTTCTTATATATAGAACATATTTCATTTTACTCCTCCTTGGCGCAATTCATATTTTCAGTGTATTTTGACGTGATATATATGTATTTTATTTTTTTAGATAAATCAAACCTTCTAGTCTTCAGAACGAATGGTGTTTCTGATGTACCAACCTCACCAACATTACAGAGGCCTACTCATATGAACCAAATGGTGTTTCACAAAATCAGAAATGAAGATTTGATATTTGTAAGTCATTAGATACTGATTACTGTCTTTTTTGTCCTTTTAAAACAACATCTGTTTTCTTGATTTACATTCATGTGTCATTTGGAATTATTTTGTTATATACAAATTTAGTTATGATTTAAATATTTTTCCTTTGAAAGATATACGAACCTTGTGTTAGATGTTAGCAAAATTAATTATCTTAATTATCCTAAGAATGGAATCTTAATTTTCTTTTTGGAAATTTAAAAATGATTCTTCACAAAAATTAAAAATTAAAAATCTACAAAGACCTATATTGTTACTCTCAAGTTCTCAAGAAAATAAGGGAAATTCAAGGGGTTAAAAATAAAGAAGAAACTGAGACAAAAATCCAGCCATCTCTCAGTGTCCATGAGGGATTGGTTCCAGGACTACCCATGGATACCAAAATGTGAGGATACTTAAGTGGAACCTGTGGGTATGAAAAGTTGGCCCTCCATATACACGGGTTTTACATCCTATGAACACTGTATTTCTTTTAAAAAGTAACTATTAATTATTTTTAAAAATTATTTATTTTTTAGAGGAGGACTTGCTCTGTCACCCAGGCTGGAGTGCAGAAATACTGTATTTTCCATCTGAGTTTCCTTGCAGATGCAGAACCTGCCTTGCCAGTACAGAGGGCCCACTGGATTTATTGAAAAAATATCCACACATAAATGGACCTGTGCAGTCCAAACCCATGCTGTTCAAGAGTCAACTGTAGTACATAAGATCTGATAATTTGGCTGCCAGGTGGTGAGACTGGTGATCAGCCACATTTATCAAGGGGGTTAAGACTTAAAAGCAATTTAAAAGGGCCAGGTCTCAGACCTGCACAAGGCAAGGAGTTAAAAGTGAGACTATCCCTGAATAAAACTAGGACCCTTAAGTAAATACATCCTCAGTAAAACAATATATAGAATGTGAAAAATTCACCCACTGGCAAGCAGAGAAGAAAAGGAATTTTGTCATTTTTAATTGGGTTTCTAGTGAGGAAAAGCAGTCTCTCCTAAGAATTTGTCATCACAAGCTTTTGAATTTGGGTTTCATTATACTACCTACATAGACTGAGAAACTCTAAATTAAAAGTGGTCCTCTCCTAATATTGTGTGGTGCTTAGAAGAAACAAAAAAATCTTTTTGGAACCACATACTCTTAACCTAGGCAACCCATGATTCCCACAGATAAAACCATTCCAAACATGAGCTTTTAATAGAAAATTTAGAAACATACAAGGAAAAATGCAGGATTAAGTAAGAGTCAGTAGACCAACAAACATCAAAATTAGAACTCCAGGAACTTCCTATCACAGAATTTTCAGATACAGACTATAAAATATATATACATGTTTAAAAATAGAAAAGGAATTGAAACCATGGAGAAATAAGACATTGTTTTAACAAAAAAGATTTCAGGAAAAAAGCATAGAAATGATAAATATCATCACTGACATTAAAACAGAATATACAGGATGAAAAGGAAATTACTTATAGCTGAAGAGAGATGTGAACTGCAAGACAGATCTGAAGAAATTATTAAGAACGTAGGGGTTAGGGAGAAAGAAATGGGTTATATGAAAGAGGGATTAAGGGGCGTTAGGGCAGAATGAGAAAGAACAACTGGTATCTGAGCTCTTTAAGGAGACAAGTCCTCATGTGAATAACAGGAAACAGAGTGGCCAGGTAACTTGACTAACATTACAAAACTAATAAATAGTAGACCTTGGATTTGAACACAAGCAGCGTTACTTCAGAGTGCAGGCTTTCAACAATTACTTTGTAAAGATATGCAAGAAATACTAGTATTAGTAGTAATAGCTAATACTTAATGCACATTTACTATGTGTCATGGACTGTACTAAGGGCTTTTTGTATTTATTCACTTATTGTTTATAACAATCCTATAGGAAAATAGTTACTTTTCTCATTTTTCAGATGAAGAAACCAAGACAGCTGCAGCACAGAGATTAAATAGCCTGTACAAGGTCATAAAAGTGGTAATAAGATAAAGTCAGATATTCTGCCTCTGCAGACCACATTCTCTATTGTACTAGTAGGAAAGGCAAACAAAATGATTCTCATGTGAGCAAATGTAGGTAAACACTGACTCTATTTTTAAAAAGTGATAATTATAGCCCATTCAGGAGATTTCAAAACCAAGTAGAGCCAAAATACACTTAATTCATTAATCCTTGTTTTCTGTCTCTCATTACTATTTAAGGAAGCAGAATAAAAGAATTAATTTGGAGTCTCAAATCTGGATTTAGACTCTAAGGAAAATACCTGCTTATGGATTAAAAAAAAATTCTTCCTCATTGAACATATTTTCTTGTTCCTACTTTGTTCTCCATCTTTACTCATTCTTTACTTTTACCTTTTTCTCTTGAAGAATGAAAGCCTTGGCCAAGGCACTTTTACAAAGATTTTTAAAGGCATACGAAGAGAAGTAGGAGACTATGGTCAACTTCATGAAACAGAAGTTCTTTTAAAAGTTCTGGATAAAGCACATAGAAACTATTCAGAGGTGTGTATGTTCTTTAGTTCATGTAGTTTATGCTGTTTAAAGATGTACTCTCATATTCATACAACATACTCATGTGTGCAGCTTTTCAAAATTGTAAGTTTTAAATGTATCAAGGACTTCTCTGAGGATATATTCTTGTGGGGCTATAGAATTACAGGGTTTGAAAATTACAGGATTAAAAAAAATTAATTCCAAACTAATTATGTTTAGCATGTTAGGAGTGTTATTACATTTCTGCATATACTGTGGCCATGATTTTCAAACTTGGCTCCCCAGAGCTTTATGGGTTACACAGAGGTTCTTCTACAATTTCATTTATTTAAAAAAAAAAAAGTTTCAAAGGCACTGTACTAAGGAACATACTTAGTGAAATCTGGATGCCTCTGGGCATCATCCAGAGATGCTAGCTGGCAGACCCTGTGGCCAGTTGCCAGAGCTCCGAACACAGCAAGATATGATACTTACAATATCTTAAAGGGTGTTAGTGGAAGGTAATGTGAAAAGTTCAAGCCAAAGAGTTGTTCTAATCCAGAACACCACAGTATTGGTGATCGTGATTCACTAAACAATCATACCCAGTGGTTCTAGTCAATGTCTAGTGGAATTGGAGTGATGTTAAAACTATGCTAGTGTCCTGACACAGATGTCATGATATTTTATCTGCACATTTTTAATTCTTTAGCAAGTATTATTTAAAGGCTACATCCATCTAAGTTCCCTATATCTATCTCTGATGTCTACCTCTGGTTGTACATCTGTCCTCTATTTCAGGTGTTATGCATCAAGCCTGTTTGACTGGCATCATTCATGATTCCTGTACCACTCTTGCTGTCTCTCTTTGATCTCCATATTCCAGACTTACACAAGGGTTTCCTCAGAACGCTGATGGTAGTTGCAGGTCCATATAAAGGGACCAAAGCACATTGTATCCTTATCTATAGTCATGCTGAGAGTAGGAGAAAGTGCATCTTTATTATGGCAGAGAGAATTTTCTGAACTGAGTACCTATGGACAACAGTCAAACAACAATTCTTTGTACTTTTTGTTTTTCTTTTCCTTAGTCTTTCTTTGAAGCAGCAAGCATGATGAGCAAGCTTTCTCACAAGCATTTGGTTTTAAATTATGGAGTATGTGTCTGTGGAGAGGAGAGTAAGTAAAACTACAGGCTTTCTAATGCCTTTATCAGATCATCTATTTTTGTTTATATAGAAAATTCAGTTTCAGGATCACAGCTAGGTGTCAGTGTAACCCACAATTTAACAGGAATTAAATATTTTTGAAACTGAAAACACTGTAGGACTGTTCAGTTATATCTTGTGAAAAAGGAAACCAATGAATAAAGTTAAAAGTAGAAGGTTACAATGCCCAAACAATAGAGTATTATAGGAAACAAATGTCTATAACATTTTGTGTTCATGATAGCAAAAGAGATTATGGCAGGTTCAAGATAACATTGGAATAACTGGCCTTTTCATTACAAACTTCTCTGGAATTATGAAGACAAAGCATATAAATGATACACTTAATTTTTAATGGAACTGACTGAAAATATTATGTTGATATGATACTAGATATATTTTTTGGTTAAATTTAGGTTGTTCATAGAAACTACTAAAAGTATAAATCATACCCCAAGCTTTAATAGTATACAGGCATGCCTCATTTTATTGCACCTTGCTTTATTGTGCTTCTTAGATATTCTATTTTTTACATATTGAAGGTTTATGGCAACCCAGTGTCTAGCAACTCTGTCGGCAACAGTTTTCCAACAGCATGTGCTCATTTCATGTCTCTGTGTCATATTTTGGTAATTCTGGCAACATTTCAAACTTTAAAAAAAATCATGGTGATCTGTGATCAGTAATCTTTAATGCTAGTATTGTAATTATTCTGGGGTGTCTCAGAGAGAATATAAGAAGGCAAACTTCATAGATAAATGCGGTGTGTGCTCTGACTGCTCCATCAATGAGCCATTCCTCTGTCTCTCTCCCTCTCCTGGGGCCTCCCTATTCCCCGAGACAACAATATTGAAATTAGGCCATTTAATAATCCCATAATGGTCTTTAAATGTTCAAGTGAAAGGAATATTCACCCATCTCTCACTTTAAATCGAAAGCTAGAAATGAAGCAGCAAATGCTGATGTGGAAGCTGCAGCAAGTTATCCAGAAGATGTAGCAGAGACCACTGATGAAGATGGCTTAGTGAGGAAGGCATACTGAAAGCCAAGACAGGCTGAAAGCTAGGCCTCTTGCACTAAAAAGGCAAGTTACGAATCCAAAGGAAAAGTCCTTGAAGGAAACTGAAAGTGCTACTCCTGTAAGCACATAAATTGCAAGAAAGTGAACAGCCTTATTGATGATACAGAGAAAGTTCTAGATAGAAGATCAAACTAGCCACAACATTCCCTTAAGCCAAAGCCCAATCTAGAGCAAGACCTTACTGATCTTCAGTTCTGTGAAGGCCGAGAGAGGTGAGGAAGCTGCAGAAGAAAAGCTGGAAGCTACCAGAGGTTGGTTCATGAGGTTTAAGAAAAGAAGCCATGTCCACAGCATAAGTGCAAGGTGAAGCAAATAATGCTGATGTGGAAGCTACAGAAAGTTATCCAGAAGATCTAGCAAGGACCATTGATGAAGATGGTGACACTAACAAACAGATTTTCAAATGTAAACAAAACAGCCTTCTGTTGGAAGAATATGCCATCTAGGACTTCCACAGCTAGAGAGGAGAAGTCAGTGCTTGCCTTCAAAGCTTCAAAGGACACGCTGACCCTCTTGCTAAGGGCTAATGCCACTGGTGACTTGAAATTCAAACCAGTGCTCATTTACCATTCCAAAAATCCCAGGGCTCTACAAATTATGCTAAGTCTACTCTGCCTGTGCTCTATAAATGGAACAATAAAGCCTGGATGACAGCACATCTGTTTATAGCATGGTTTACTGACTATTTTAAGCCCATTGTTGAGATCTGCTCAGAAAAAAAGATTGCTTTCTAAGTATTACTGCTCATTGACAATGCACCTGGTCACCCAAGCACTCTGATGGAGATGTACAAGGATATTCATGTTATTTTCATGCTTGGTGACATAATATCCGTTCTGCAGCCCATGGATCAAGGAGTGATTTCAACTTTCAAGTCTTCTTATCTAAGAAATACATTTTGTAAGGCTAAGCTGCCATAGATAGTGATTCCTCTGGTGGATCTGGGTAAAGTAAGTAGAAAAACTTATGGAAGGATTCACCATTCTAGATGCCAGGAATAGCATTCATGGTTCATGGAAGGAGATCAAAATGGTAACATTAATAGGAATTTGGAAAAGTTCATTCTAACCCTCCTGGATGACTTTGAGGGATATAGTACTTTAATGAAGGAAGTCACTGCAGAGGTGGTGGAAACAGTAAGAGAACTAAGAAGTGGAGCTTGAAGATGTGACTCAGTTGCTACAATCTCATGAGTAAACCCTGAAAGAATGAGGCGTTGCTTCTTATGGATAAGCAAAGAAAGTGGTTTCTTAAGATGGAATCTACTCCTAGTGATGATGCTGTGAACATGGTGAAATGACAACAAAAGGCTTGGAATATTACATAAACTTGGTTGATAAAGTAGTGGCAGGGTTTGAGAGGACTGACCCTATAAAGTTCTACTGTGGGTAGAATGCTATGAAACAGCATTGCATGCTACAGAGAAGTCTTTCATGAAAGGAAGAGTCTGCAGTGAATTTCATTGTTGTCTTATTTTAAGAAACTGCTGCAGCCACCTGAACTTTAAGCAGCCACCACCATGATCAGTCAGCAGCCATTAACATCAAAAGGCAAGATCCTCCGCAAGCAAAAAGATTACAACTTTCTGAAGGCTCAGATTATCATTAGCACCTTTTTTGGCAATAAAGTATTTTTTTAAAGTATATTCTTTGTTTTTTTTTTTTTTTAAGATATAATGCTGTTGCACACTAAATAGACTCCATTATAGTGTAAATACAAGTTTTATATGTATTGGGATACCAATAAATTAATGACTTGCTTTATTATGGTAGTCTAAAACCAAACTGGTAATATCTTCGAGGTATGCCTGTATTTTAGTGCCTCACAAAGCTTACATTCAAGAAAATTGTTTATATAATTCCCTATTTTCCACTAGTAATGCAGATTAAATCCATATCTACACTTGTATAACATTTTTTCATATCTTTGAAAATTGATAGTATTTTCAAAAGCAGTGGTTTGGAACCTGTTATATGGGGGTATCTGAGAGGCTCCTGTGGACCATGAAGGAGTCCAGGATTGTTTTTGGAAGCCAACACTTGCTTTTCTGGCAAAATATGTTTTATATTTTTTTTTAAAAAAAAAGTTTTAAAGATAAAGCAGCGCAAAACATTTTTGTATTTTTTGCAGAATAAATTAAAAGATTAAATGGAGCTAGAACTAAAATTCTCCTTTATGTCTATAATACTATAGACATTGTTAGTAATTTTTGTGTGTAGAAGAACTTCAGGAAGGTCTGAATGTCTAAAACGTTACGTGGATGATAAATTAAGTGAGAAATTTTCATTTAAAAAAAAAAAACAGCCATAATTCAGTACTAATATATAAAGGTGTGCTGATATATTATATATTATACATTTATGTTATATATATATATAAAAAATAACATATAATTGTTTAGACTCCTACTCTTGCTGTTGTAAGTAAACTAAAAACCAAAAATATAATGCTGTGTATCCATTAAGTTTTCTTTGAAGTTGTGAGTTTTGCCTAATTTAATTTCTTTGCCTATAATAGTCACATGTAAGTATATGAAGATTTAAATTACATATATTTAATTATATTTATACTTACACCTTATTATTACTTATATTTTAATGCAGATATTCTGGTTCAGGAGTTTGTAAAATTTGGATCACTAGATACATACCTGAAAAAGAATAAAAATTGTATAAATATATTATGGAAACTTGAAGTTGCGAAACAGTTGGCATGGGCCATGCATTTTCTAGTAAGTAGTATATCCATTTTATCAAAAAGATACTGTTTTATTTTATAAAACAATATACAAATTATCTTTACCTGGAAACAAAAAATAAATCTGTAATTGGATGCCAATTCATGTAAAACAGTCTGTGTTAGGTGATAAAAGAGATTACTTCAGGCATATGTTTATGTATGTAAAATCACTTTTGAAAAAAAGTTTTGTCATCCTATCAATATCTTAGAACTACTAATATACAGTCTGTATTTTGTGTCTTTTGGATTTAGAAAATTCAACCAAAAATTATGCAGCAACATGTGCTTCTCTATTTTTGGGCCATTGTACATTATGGTCCATGAGAAAGCAGCGTTGACAGAGAAGAGTACCAGAGGGCCTGCTAGTGATCAGACCCCTCAGGGTGCACCTGTGTTCTGCTGCAGAACTGAAGTAGTGTTTCTTAATGTCAGCTCCCATCCAGAAACACAAACCATCTCAGCTTTAGAACTCACGTTAAGTGGCATTGGGTAGTTTTAATTTATTCATTTCATCACAAGCATAGATTATTGTGTTATTTAAAATGTAAAACGGGAAGCATAGTTAGGAGTCATAAATTTCCTTTTTTCTCAATGCATGCCTCCAAATTAATATTTATTATACTATCTTATATATTTTTCTTCTTTAAATCTGTTTTGGGGGCTTGAACTACTAAATGCTCAAATATTTGTGGATTGATATTTGAATATATGTGCGTTTAACTCTGCTAGGAAGAAAACACCCTTATTCACGGGAATGTGTGCGCCAAAAATATTCTACTTATCAGAGAAGAAGACAGGAAGACAGGAAATCCTCCTTTCATCAAACTTAGTGATCCTGGCATTAGTATTACAGTTTTGCCAAAGGACAGTAAGTTCTAGAGGGATTATATATAATGTTACTAAACTTTACTTGGGCAGTGGTGTAAAGAGCATGTTGTTAATTTTCCTTGAACTCCATTTAATTCATATGTTCCTGATTAATAATAAAAGTATCTATCACTTTTAGCCATTTAAATTGTTGGTTAAATCTTAGTCTCTATTTTTCTTTCTTATAAGCATATAACTATGGACTGTGAGGTGATTTTTTAAAAACAGTTTTAATCTCTATATGTGAAGGATAGGATTTTATCTATTTTTAATATGAGGTTTTCTAATATTCCTTAAGCCACAAGTAAATTTTCTAAATATTTTTTTCTTCTCATCACTAAATAAAAATTTATCTAGCCTGAGATCTTAGGATTTTTTTCTACCCTCTGTGAAGAAATTAGTTTAATTATCCAGCTAATTCTGACTTTTTAAAACCTTAAAAAACTTTCATTTGTATTTGTTAATCTTTACTACTTAACACAGTGGGTTAAAAATACAAATTTCAGTCAGATAGTTGAGAGGGGTTTTTTGGGGGGTCTAGATAATTATAAATGAATTTTGTTATCTTAGCTAATTTCTCTAATTGGATGTTCCAAATTTAGATTCTAAAATGATCAATTTAAGCCAATAGTACATAATGACTTATCTGACAGTGAAGACAGTGATAATTGGGCAGTAGTACAAGAGTATGGCACAAAATTCTTACAGGGTCTTACATCTGGTATTCTGGGAAATTTTATCCTTTGGAATCAGAAGTGAAGATGGAAAAAAATGTATTCATTTGGTGAACGTATTTGTCAATCAATCTATTTGTCTGTCTATGTCAGAATACCAGAAAGTAGGGTTATATTGCTTCTTCCTTTCTTGAATACAGTCCTTCTGGTGGAATCAAAGACCACAGAAACTTTGCTTGAGAAATTCCATGATTTGAGCAGAGCCCACCTGTATCAATTCCATATACCTAGAATATTTTGGTGCAATTTAGCCATGCCTCTGCTATAAACGATGTTGGTCCTTGTTTTTTTTTTTATCATCTGCAAGTGAGAATTGCCAAGGCTATTAAATCAGTAGAACATCTCTGAATGATGTAACATTACCTTTACTACTTACGCATTATGAAGAAATACCAAAAAGTATCATGGGACAATTTTAGGATAAACTATACTAAAAAAAAAAAAGATTTGGCCAGGCGCAGTGGCTCATGCCTGTAATTCCAACCCTTTGGGAGACTGATTGCTTTATCACTTAAGCCCAAGAGGTCAAAGCATAGTGAGCTGCAATTGTGCTATTGCACTCCAGCCTGGGTGACAGAGTGTCACCCTGTCTCAAAAAAAAATTTTTTTTTGAAGGTAAAACTAATGAAAAATGGTATGCCAGTTGAGACACTACGGTTTAATGGAAAGATTAATTGATTCAGAACTCACTGTATAGGATTCTAATTCTGTCTCTGCTGCTAACAAATTGTGTGGCTTCGGGCAGATTACTTAATCATGTGTCTCCATGTTGTCATCGTTGAAGATGAGATATTGAACTAGATGACCTTGAAGGTCCCTTCTGGCTCTTAAGCTTATGCAGTCATGTGCACTTACACATCCACCCCCTCCAAAATACAGAAAATAGACCTGATTATTCAAAAGATTTGAACTTTAAAGCTATTTACATATAAAAGATTGGTTTACTTGTGAATTATTTAACCCTACTCTGTTCTTATCATTTAAAAGTTCTTCAGGAGAGAATACCATGGGTACCACCTGAATGCATTGAAAATCCTAAAAATTTAAATTTGGCAACGGACAAATGGAGTTTTGGTACCACTTTGTGGGAAATCTGCAGTGGAGGAGATAAACCTCTAAGTGCCCTGGATTCTCAAAGAGTAAGTTTATATATAGACTAAGTTAGAATTACTCTATCTCTGAACTTTCATATTACTTTCACATGATTTGTATTTTTTAGCCCATCTAATTTTTAAAAGAAGGTTGGTGTGGCATTACACAATATATTCTCTTTGTGGTTCTTTAATTATAGAAGCTACAATTTTATGAAGATAGGCATCAGCTTCCTGCACCAAAGTGGGCAGAATTAGCAAACCTTATAAATAATTGTATGGATTATGAATCCGATTTCAGGCCTTCTTTCAGAGCCGTCATACGAGATCTTAACAGTTTGTTTACTCCAGGTATGTATTTATGGAGTGATCTTATTGATTTTCCAGCTTTCTATCTTTATTGTATTTAATGAATCATTACTAATTTTTAATTCCTTTAAAACATTTTCTTGATGTCATTTAGGCCCTCTTAATTTCTTATGTTCATATGGCTTTTCATGCTTTATACATATTCTAATCTCCTTGAGTGAGAATTATTTCCTTTTTTTAAAAAAGACCTTTTCTCTTTCAGTAACCTAATTTTAGTTTTCCATTTAATGAGTTGTAAATTACAGTGTTTTTTTTTTTTGCTTCAATTGACTTTAAAAAAATCAATTCTTTTTAACATTTCTCATATTTTATAATTGATTGATTTTCTAAACATGAGCTGTATTTGTTTTGGTTTGTTCTCTCGTTTTTCAAAATACTGAGCTGAAATGCAGGTGTTTGACCTATAGGTGCTTTCTACCCTAGTACTACTCACCTTTCTCACAATAAATATCAGTATATTACCTTACTTTATGAATATGAAAACTACTTATTTTGGAAAACAAATATTTATCCTTTGCCAAGTCTCTCTTGAAAGCCTTTCAGATTATGGGTAATGATTAAAGGCTCCCATTAATATAATCTAAATTATTTGAGTTTCCCTGTATCATTTAGTATTTGTAACTCATGATTATTTTGGCCAACTTGAATGTATATCAGTTTAGTCCAGAGAATGTTATTTGCTAACTTAAGGTGGTAATATTCTTTATTTCTCCAGATTATGAACTATTAACAGAAAATGACATGTTACCAAATATGAGGATAGGTGCCCTAGGGTTTTCTGGTGCCTTTGAAGACAGGGATCCTACACAGTTTGAAGAGAGACATTTGAAATTTCTACAGCAACTCGGCAAGGTAAATTGGCAGAAGTTTTTCAAATAGAGTATAATCATTTCATTTAGGAAAAACTTAGAGTGTTTCTAAAGTTCACTTTCTACAACATTTTAAAGAATGCTTGTAGAAAAAAAAAGGTTTGGTTGTCAGATGTTGGAGAAATGCTGTGTTAAATAAACAGCTGTCTTTACTGAATGAAGGGGGCCAGCTTCATTTGTGAGTAATTCTCACACTTGTGAGTAATTCTCATCAGGTGGGATGAGAGACAGAAAAGAAATAAGAGACAAATTATACAGAAAGAAAAGTGGGCCCGGGGGACCAGCACTCAGCATATGGAGGACCCGTACTGGCAGCAGTCTCTGATTTTCCTGTTTATTAATTAGTATTTTCACTATCTCAGCAAGAGGAATGTGGCAGGAGAGCAGGGTGATAGTGGGGAGAAGGTCAGCAAGAAAACATGTGAGCAAAGGAATCTGTGTCACAAGTAAGTTCAAGGGAAGGTACTATGCCTGGATGTGCACGTAGGCCAGATTTATGCTTCTCTCCACCCAGACATCTCAGTGGAGTAAAGAATAATAAAGCAGTATTGCTGCCAACATGTCTCGCCTCCTGCCACAGGGTGGTTTTTCTCCTATCTCAGAATTGAACAAATGTACAATTGGGTTTTATACATTCAATTCCCAGGGGCAGGCAGGAGACAGTGGCCTTCCTCTGTCTCAACTGCAAGAGGCCTTCCTCTTTTACTAATCCTCCTCAGCACAGACCCTTCAGGGGTGTCGGGCTGGGGAATGGTCAGGTCTTTCCCATCCCATGAGGCCATATTTCAGACTGTCACATGGGGAGAAACCTTGGACAATACCCGGCTTTCCAGGGCAGAGGTCCCTGCAGCTTTCCGCAGTGCATTGTGCCCCTGGTTTATCGAGACTGGAGAATGGCGATGACTTTTACCAAGCATGCTGCCTGTAAACATTTTGTTAACAAGGCACATCCTGCACAGCCCTAGCCTTAAACCTTGATTCCATACAACACATGTTTTTGTGAGCTTAAGGTTGGGGCAAAGTTACAGATTAACAACATCTCAGGGCAAAGCAATTGTTCAGGGTACAGGTCAAAATGGAGTTTCTTATATCTTCCTTTTCTACACAGACAGTAACACTCTGATCTCTCTTTCTTTTCCCTACAACTGAAGAACTTTTCAGAGGCTTTAACGTGTAATGTGCATGGAACATCTTCAAGAGGATGATGAATTAGGCAGTATTACTCAAATTGACTTGACCAAGAGACTGTTTCTTGGTAGCAGGAGTTCATTGTAAGTGATTCAGTGAAATAGAGAAAGGAATACATAAGCTTTTCTACCTGCCTTTCTGCCTTTAGTCATCTCAGGGAGAATTAATCTGATTGCTTAGGGTCTAGGATTTTGACTGTGCCATATTCACTAGCAGAGGCTCTGTCTATTAAAAGGTCATACAGTCATGTATAACCTACATATTATAAGTAAGATACCAGGGAATGCTCAGTTCTTAGTAGGTCCAACCATAGCGGCAAGCTCTCTTTTTCACATAAGCTTGCTAGGATAAGGTTCTCACTAGTAAGTACTATATTAATGTTGTCTGTTATTATCAGCTATTCCTAAATTCATATTTTCCTGACATATCTCCAGATGTCATTGATTTTCCTCTTTTCTGGGAACTTACAGCATTTATTGTTTCTTCTATACAACTTAATCATATAGTCTTTTGTTGTTTATTAGATCTTGGTTTTTGTTTGCGTGCCTTTTTTTCCCTTGACTTAAAAAAAGTTCCTTTAGATCCCAACAGATTACTAGGCACACAATTTTGTCATATATTGTCAAAACAATGGAATACATACTGGTATTTAAGAAGTAGACATAACAAAGAATACATCAAAAGATCACTAATTTAGATTAACAAAAAGGAAACAGCAGACTAAATTATAAAGTTATCTTTTCAAGTAATTTTTTCTAGTTATGAAAGTGATATAGATACTGCTTTTAGAGAAATTGGAAGATATAACAATGAAGATACATTCCATTTGTTGTAGTCTCTGAACAACTACACAAACAATTTCTTTCAATAGTGAAACCATTCTATATATATAATTCTATACTTGCTATTTTTCATATATCAAGATTTTCCCATTAATATTCTTTTAAGACATAATTCTAAAAGTGAATATACCATAATTTATTTACAACATTCCCCATTATTGTAATTTTGAGTTAATTTTCTTTTGCTTTTTAACATTTTTCTGTGAGCTTAAAATTCTTTTAAACATAAGTAAATTGAAGAAAGTCTAAGGAAGGCATTTTCAAAATATATGTACAATGAAATATATTTCTTAGTAATTTAGTTTGTAGGAAATGAAAGGAAAATGGTGTAATCATTAGTCAGTCATAGATATTTTAATGTGGATATTTCCTATCTGCATTTAACATCATAATTTTACTTTCATCTTTTGTTTGAAGTAATTGATGTGTTCCATGGTTTGTCTAGCTATTTGTATTGCCTTATTGAAGCCATTCCTACAAAAATGATTGCATGTCACCTTTTCATTTTATAAAAATTAGCTACTGTATCCCTTTAAGTTATCCTTTTCAATTAGTGGTATGGTGAAAATATTCCAAAGAGGGATGTATATTTAAAATTATTTTCATATTTTTTAAGCCAAGAGAAATAATGGTATATATTTTTTATTTTTAAAAAAATATTTTCATACTGTTTGTAAAAGGAGCCAAGAAACTATTGTGAAATCTTTTCTTTTGCTACTTGAAATCTGGCTTGTTTTTGCTTTCTTCCTTTATCCTCATGCTTATATACTATTTTTTTTTTAAATTTTAACATGGATTATTTATTTGTGTAATAGCCTTACATGTGGATGTTAACAGTGTAAACAGTACCACATATAACCATCAAGATACCTCAATTAGGATTTATAGGACTAGAATGACAGATTCAGATGGTTTAATTACATTTTAAAAGTTTTCTGAAAAAATTTTGCAATAAAAAAATAAATTGCCCATCAATAAATTTGATATCTTTTAAAATGATTTTTGGTTATCTGCAGATGAAGCAAACAAAGTGTATTCTCCAGATTTTTTAGGCACAGTCTGGTGAGATAGCTGCCAGAAAGAACAGAAAGAGTTGTCATTTATCTCTTGTGAGGACAATTTCTGAAAGTTGAATGAGGGTATCTCTTTCTGGGGATGGTCAAACTTTACTGATCTCTCTTACTGCTTCACGGCAGTACTGCTGGGTGAGGTAGGTAGGTTGTTGCACACCATCACTCTGTAATACATACTGTGGAGCTCTGTCTGTATCTCCCGGCAAACTGGGAACTGCTGACAGACAAACCCGACAGGACCAGTGGCTAACCCGAGATTCAGATCAGCTGATGTTGGTTTACCCATGTTAGAACATGAGGTGAAGTCCAGTACATCATCTATTAGCTGAAAAGCTATTCCTACATTTTCTTCCGTACTGATGGGAGATCTCATGCGCCACTGGGTCCGGGCATCCTAGAACAGAGACTGCTTTACAACTGTTGGCTATCAGGCTTGCAGTCATCTTGAAGGTCTTTTCAAGGTAGTGTGCAAATCTTTCATTCTCATTTTCTTTTGACCCAAGCTGAAGAAATTCACCACACACCAAATCTTCAATAACTTGGGTTAAAATAGATATAACAGTTGTATTTCCAATTTGTGCCAGAGCTATAGATGCTACAGAAAGAATTAAATTTCCAGCAAGAACAGCTTTCTTTTCACCTCAGATCTTACTCTGTGTTTTTCTCTTTGAGAACTTGCATCATCAATAACGTCATCGTGAACCAGACTAGCAGTGTGGATCATTTCTGCAATTAAGGCTGTGGCGCGCTGGCTAGCTAGCATATGTCAGAAGTTATTATGATGACTATTACATGCTTGGGCCATTAGCACCATAATAATTGGTCAAAAGGCTTTTCCTTTTACATCAGGGTAGTATTCAGACATTTCCTTAAGTTCTGTTGTTGATATGGGCAGTTCCTTTTTTTTTTTTTTTTTTGAGACGGAGTCTCGCTCTGTCGCCCAGGCTGGAGTGTACTGGCCAGATCTCCCCGCTCACTGCAAGCTCCGCCTCCTGGGTTCACGTCATTCTCCTGCCTCAGCCTCCTGAGTAGCTGGGACTACAGGCACCGGCCACCACGCCTGGCTAATTTTTTGTATTTTTAGTAGGGACGGGGTTTCACCGTGTTAGCCAGGATGGTCTCGATCTCCTGACCTCCAGATCCTCCCGCCTTGGCCTCCCAAAGTGCTGGAATTACAGGCGTGAGCCACGGCGCCCGGCCCTGTGAGCAGTTCCTTTCTAATGTCCTCGTACAGACCTTTCAAGTCTCCCCAACCGAGTTTGAAAGGATCGGTATTTCTCACCACTGTGTGTTTTACTGTACGGGGTTGTGTGATGAAACCGTGATATACTATATACATTTGGACAGGCTGGTGTTAAATGCTTCACAAGATTAAAATAGGACAAGTCAAGTCCCTTCCGCCTATGAGCCTGCACTAGTCATCGGCAGCGGCGGCCCCGCCAGGCTCGGGGAGCCGGGCCCGGGTCACCGTGCTGCTGGCTCCAGGAACAGGCCCGCGCTGCCACGCGAACAGGCCCGCGCTGCCACGCCACCAGCGCCAGGCCATGGTCTGAAAGTCGTGGCAAGACGGCGGCTCCACCTCTGGCCTGCGATCCTCCTCCTGGGACCTGGAGCCTGAAACCTCTTATGTTCTTTATATCCTTTACCTTCTCACTTCACTCCCAGCTGTTTCGAAATCCTCTTTATTCCTTTTTCCTCCATGGTGCAGATCTGGGATTCAGAAATCAGGATCTTAGTGTGACTACTTTGAAATTATCAGCATCACTCTTAATCTTCTCTGAATATGATTTTTATTTTCCTCTCTTCCCATCATTAGCTAACATCTTGGCCCACATTCCTTGAATACTTTCAGTACTCATTATTTTCTGGTCACCTTACTTCCTGCCGTTATTTTGGATGCCCTTCCAATACTTAAAAAAAAAAAAAATTCCTTGGCTTCTCTACCCCAAACTTATGATTACATTAAATGAGTTCATTTTGAATTCTATAATCCCCTGTAATAACCTTACTTAGGAAATTTCCTACCCTGAAATCTCCCTGTCTGACTATAACTTTATAGCCTTTGGCTTTTTTCAACATAAATGCCTTATTTTTGATATCTTTGGTATTGCTAGTGTCTTTCACACTTTCTTCTTATTGGAATGTAAATTGGTGACCCTTTCTAGAGAGCTTCTCATAGAGCAGTTTGTATCAAGGGCCTTTAAATGTTCATATCTTTTAAACTACTTTCACTGGTATCTACAATTATATTACCCCCTCCTTCCCTTGATTATCTGCTTCACTTTTCCTAGTACGGGAACAATACAACTTAGCATTTTTAAAATTGTGCTTCCATCCCTCAAACACTGTAAGAAAAAAATCAAATATAAATCTTGATTGTTTTCATTGAAAACTGATTTCCAACATTGGTTAGGCACTTAAGACTCTTACTGGTTGTATTAGTCTGTTCTCATGCTGCTAATAACGACGTACCTGAGACTGGGTAATTTATAAAGGAAAGAGGTTTAATTGACTCACAGTTACCCATGGCTGGGGAGGCCTCAGGAAACTTACAATCATGGCAGAAGGCACCTCTTCACAGGGCAGCAGGAGAGAGAATGAGTGCCAGCAGGGGAAATGCCAGACGCTTACAAAACCATCAGATCTCATGAGAACTCACTCACTATCACCAGAACAGCATGGAGGAAACCACCCCCATGGTTCAGTTGCCTGCCATCGGGTCCCTCCAGTGACATGTGGGGATTATGGGGTTTACAATTCAAAATGAGATATTGGTGAGGACAGTGCCAAACCATATCACTGGTAGTTCTTTTACTCTCCCTTATTTGATTTCTTTTCTGGTCCTATCTCAAACTCTTCTGGTTTTCTATCTTAAATCTTTCTTTTCACTGAATTTTTCTTCATCTCCTTCTTCCATAAGAAAAATAGAGGCATTCCAAGTTAAAAGTGAGACTGATTTTTGCCTATCAAAGTGATAAAGATTTAGAAAAAGTATAATGACCATTGTTGGCAAAGATGTGATGAAATACACATTTTCCCACTGCTTATTGGAACATCAAATGGTAACCACTGCCAGAGAGCTTCTAATGCAGTGTGTATCAAGGCCCTTTGAAATGTTCTTATCTTTTGAACAGCTATTTAAGTATCCTTAATAGAGATGTACACAAATATTTATTTATAAGAATATTATTGCAATGACATGACTGTATTCAAAAATTTTTCTTAGTGTACATTTATGTTTACAATGTTAAAAATTAGTGCATTCATGTGACAATATACAATAATTAAAAATCATTAATTTCAAGGAATATATAGTGGCACTGGAAAATAAATTTTATGAACACATGGTTAAGTAGAGGGAAAGAAGATAAAACTTATTTCCTACTTTTGTTTTCTAAAATATGTTTTGGAATAATTTCTCACAACAGCCTCATGAGATAGACATTTTATTATTCTCTAAGGAAGAAAAGCCTCATTTTAGGGAGATGTGAATTGTCTATGGTCACAGAGAGAGCAAGTTGTGGATCAATATTCTAGTTCCAATCTGACTTGAGAGTCCTGGGTCTATCCACCTTGTTGTGTGACCTTCTAAACTGTGTAATTATAGATTTAACTCTGAGCCTACGTGGTCTAGGTTTTTTTAAAAATTGACTTCAAGTATATAAGTGAAAATATAGTCACTTAGAATCTTGTAACTCAAGAACTGCATTGTTTTATCCTGTAAGAATGCAATAATATCCAAAATACACTAATTTGATTAATATCAAAAACCTATAATTTATTTAAATGTTATAGCAACTTACCAATTATATGTAGTTAATGAGTCTTAGGTAAAAGAGTGGATTTCTTTAAAGACATCTTCCAAAAAAAAAAAAAAAAGTAGAGTCATCCCATAGGCTAAAAGTTTCTTACTTCTTAATTTGTTTCGGCTGCTATAACAAAATACCATAGACTGGGTAGCTTAAACATCAGACATTTATTTCTCTCAATTCTAGGTCCTGGAAAGTCTGAGTTCAAAGTTCTGGCAGGGGTTGGTTTCTGGGAGGTTTCTTCTTGGCTTGCACATGTCCGTCTTCTTGCTGTGTCCTCACATGGGAGAGATTGCTCTAATGTCTCTTCCTCTTATAAGGGCACTAGCCTTGTCACATGAGGGTTCTACCCTTATAACCTAATTTAACTTTTATCACCTCCTCACAAGACGCTATCTCCAAATACAGTCATAATGGGGTTAAGGCTTATTATATACATTTTGGGTGGGGGTCACAGACATTTAGCCCATAACAGACACATTCCATCCAGATCACTGACAGTGATATGAAAAGGTATTTTGTAAAAAAGGAAAATTCTTCCTGGAAGTTAGTGACAAGAGTTTAGGAATTCCTCAGCATGTCCCTTGGCTTATCTTGATAATTAATGCTTATCATTTATTTAAATGCTTTTTTGAATTTATATTTCAGCCTGTAATTCCTTTTGAAGAAATTAAATTTATAGGTTTACTATGCACCTGTTGTGATAGTATTTCCTTTTCTTGTTCTAAGAGTTCCTTAATATAAGCTTAAAGATATGTCTGCTAATTCCAGCTACTAGAATTTTCTATATAATTTATTTGTAATTTGCCTTGAAAACTTGATATTTCCATCCTAATGTGATGTGTCATTTAGGGTAATTTTGGGAGTGTGGAGATGTGCCGGTATGACCCTCTACAGGACAACACTGGGGAGGTGGTGGCTGTAAAAAAGCTTCAGCATAGTACTGAAGAGCACCTGAGAGACTTTGAAAGGGAAATTGAAATCCTGAAATCCCTACAGCATGACAACATTGTAAAGTACAAGGGAGTGTGCTACAGTGCTGGTAAGCTGCCCATTGAAACCTATTTGAAATTCAAGATATGTCTTTGGCATCCTGTGTAATAGAAACGTACGGTGTCTAATGATCTGGACTTATGCCAATGCCCAGAGGGACAGGCATTCTATAATGACTGGAGATTGTGTTTGGTGATCATAAACTATAACTATAGGAAGTATTTGGCTAGTTGTTTAAACATTCTTTTCAGCTCTTGCTTAAGTTTACCAAGAGAGCATCATTTTTAGAGAAACGGTTTTTGCTTACATTTTCTATAAAAATATTTTTGAATTTTATGTTTTTTGTTTGATATAAATGAGGAGAAAGGAAGTCTTCTCATCAGTTTATTTTGGTTTGCCTAAAGAGTTATAGAAAACTGAAACGCAAGTAGTTTCAAAGCTTTTATTCAAAATTTATTTTCGTTATTCAAGTTTTTGATTCAAAAAGACTATGTTCTTAACAACTATATCACCTTTAATGTATAATAAAGTTTTGTCATTTTAGATTTTATATATGTTTAAGTCATTTATGTATGATAGTTTTCTAATATTTAATCAGTATAATATGGCAGAGTGAAATATTGTTTCCACCTTTATGTTAAAAGGTCGGCGTAATCTAAAATTAATTATGGAATATTTACCATATGGAAGTTTACGAGACTATCTTCAAAAACATAAAGAACGGATAGATCACAAAAAACTTCTGCAGTACACATCTCAGATATGCAAGGTACCTAATATCTTGATTATTTTCTGTAGATGAAGCAACCATATTGAAGTAAATGTTAGGAAATCATCTAGACTTTTTCATAGATAATAAAGGGAATATATAGGGTTAAGACCATTTAAATTGTTTATGTTTATAAAACTAGCTGAAAGAAACATGTTTTATCCATAGGGTATGGAGTATCTTGGTACAAAAAGGTATATCCACAGGGATCTGGCAACAAGAAATATATTGGTGGAGAATGAGAACAGAGTTAAAATTGGAGATTTTGGGTTAACCAAAGTCTTGCCACAAGACAAAGAATACTATAAAGTAAAAGAACCTGGTGAAAGTCCCATATTCTGGTGAGTATATTTCAGTATGATAAATGAAATTTTACAGCACAGACTTCAAACTTTATTGTTATTTAAGTTCGCCATTTCTATATTTACAGTAACAGTGAACATTTAGGTCTTTTAAGTCTTACATTTAACCTTTTTGTTTTAGGTCTTATGGTCATGGTTATAGTCCACATGGGAATAATGGCATGTGCTTTATTTTTATTATTTTCTTGTTTATAGGGATTGTAGGTTTTTCTTCAAAACCGTCTCCTATTTATGGAGGCTTAGGGCTAATTATTAGTGGTGCTGTGGGTTGTGGTATTGTGTTGAATTTTGGTGGGGCTTTCATGGGGTTAATAGTCTTTTTGATTTACTTGGGTGGTATAATGGTTGTTTTTGGTTATACTCTGGTGATAGCTATTGAGGAGTATCCTGAAACATGAGGGTCAAGTACTGATATTTGAGAGGCTTTATTATTAGGATTATTAATACAGTTGATGTTGGTTTGGTGAATAGTTGAATATGATGGGGTGGTGATCACAGTTGATTTTAATAGTGTAGGGAGTTGATTAATTTTTGAGGGGGAGGGGTTGATTCATGAGGATTTTGTAGGTGTGGCTGCCTTGTATAGTTATGGGTGTTGGTTAGTGGTGGTTGCTGGTTGATCATTGTTAGTATTTTTGTTGCAATTGAAATTACTCAGGGTAATAGATTAGATAATTAATAGTAGAGGTTAGGCCTTTTGGGGCAGATATAGTAACAGAGGCTGAAGTTTGGGTTCGTGAAATGGTTTTTGGTATAGACTTTTCTAGTCAAACTGGGTCTAGAAGTGAAGCTAGATTTTGGCTTCTGAAGGTTGAATGGTGAATTGTAGCTGAATAAAAACCTAGTATATTGGAGAAGTTAAATGTCTATAATGGGTACCTTAAGGTTATTACTTATGAAATTAAGCTCCATGGCTAGTAAGAGACCTAGGGTGGTTACACCTAGGGCTGTGAGCTTTAGGTGCAGTGGTATATCTGTTTGGGGGATGAAGTAGGGACAATACTGTTAGTGATGAGGAATCTGGCGAAGATACTGCCGATTGCTAGGTGCTTGAGTTAATCAGGTGCTGTAATAGGATAACCTTGTTTTACAACTCTGATTGTTATTAATGATAATAATCCCCTAAGGTTATAAAGTAAGCACAACTAAATACATAAAAACGTTAGGTCAAGGTGTAGCTCCTGAGGTGGCAAGAAATGGGCTACATTTTCTACCCCAGAAAATTTCATGACAACCTTTATGAAATCTAAGAGCTCAAGGAGGATTTAGCAGTAAACCAAGAGTAGAGTGCTTGGTTGAATAAGGCCATGAAGCATGCACACACCACCCGTCACCCTCCTCAAATATCATTCCAGAAATATTTAAATTCTCTACTCATGAATAGAGGAGATAAGTCATAATATGGTAAGTGTACTGGAAAGTACACTTGGACAAACCAAAGTCTTGTTTAACCTAAAGCATCCAGCTTACACCTGGAAGATTTCATCACAACCTGATCACTTTGAGCCAACCCTAGCCCCACTGAAAATATTATTAAACCATCCTAAACCATCAACCTTAGACAAAAGTATAGGCAATAGAAATTCTTATCTTGGCACAATAGATACAGTACCGTAAGGGAAAGATGAAAGAACTGAGCCAAGCATTAAAAAGCAAAGACAAGCCCTTATACCTTCTGCATAAAGTATTAAGTAGAAATAACTTTACACAGAGAACCATAGCCAAGTCCCCCGAAACTAAACGAGCTACACAAGAATGGCTGAAAGAGCATACTCACCTATGTGGCAAAATAGTGGGAAGATTCATGAGTAGCAGTGCTAAGCCTACCCAGCCTGGTGATAGCTGGTTGTCCAGATAGAATCTTAGTTCAACTTTAAATTTACCCACAGAATTACTTAATCTCCCTGTAAGTTTAACTGTTAATCTAAAGAGGGACAGCTCTTTAGATCCTAGGAATCAACCTTCCTACATAGAGTACAAAATAATATCTCCATAGTTGGCCCAAAAGCAGCCAACAATTAAGAAAGCGTTCAAACTCAACATCCATTATTTAATAGAAGCAATAATGTTAATATAAATAACATGAAAATATTCTCCACTGCATAAGCTTACATCGGACTGGAATAACCCACTGACAGTTAACAGCCAAATATTTTACAATAAGCACCCTATTATTTATACTGTTAATCCCACACAGGCATGCTCTAAGGAAAGATTACAATAAGTAAAAGGAACTCAGCAAATCTAACCCTGCCTGTTTACCAAAAACACCACCTCTAGCATTATCAGTATTAGAGGCACTGCTTGCCCAGTGACATATGTTTAACGGTACCTTGACCATGCAAAGGTAGCATAATCGCTTGTTCCCTAAATAGGGACTTACCAAATGGCCACATGAGGGTTCAGCTATCTCTTACTTTTAATCAGTGAAATCGACCTATTGGTGAAGAGGCAATTACAAGCAAATAAGACGAGAAGACCCCATGGAGCTTTAATTAATTAATGCAAATAAAAACTCAAAAAGCCTACAGGCCTTAACCTACTATTTCTGCATTAAAAATTTTGGTTGGGGTGACCTCATAGCATATTCAACCTCCGAACAACCTAAACTAAGACCGCACTAGTCTAAGCGAGTTAATACACATTGACCTAATAATTTGATCAACAGCACAAGTTACCCTAGGGATAACAGTGCAGTCCTATTCTATCATATCGATAATAGGGTTTACAACCTTGATGTTGGATCAGGACATCCTAATGGTGTAGCCATTATTAAAGGTTTGTTTATTCAACGATTGAAGTCCTACATGATCTATTTCAGACCAGAGTAATCCAGGTCGGTTTCTATCTATTTAACATTTCTCCTAGTATGAAAGGACAAGAAACAGGACCAATTTCATAAAGCACCCTCCCCCCATAAATGATGCTATCTCAATCTAGGAAATCACCACATACCCCACCCAAGAACAGGGTTTCTTAAGATGGCAAAGCCTGGCAATAGCATAAAACGTCAAACTTTACAATCAGAGGTTCAACTCCTCTTCTTAACAATATGCCTATAATTAACCTTCTCCTATTTATTATTCCCACTCTAATCGCTATAGCATTCCTCTCACTTACTGAATGAAAAATCTTAGGCTATATACAGTTATGCAAAGGACCTAATGCTGTAGGCCCCTATGGACTGCTTCAACCATTTGCTGACCCAGTAAAACTTTTCAGTGAACCCTTATGACCCTCAACGTTTTCTATTACGCTTTATATCATTGCCCCAACCCTGGCCCTTTCTATCACCCTCCTCTTCTGGACTCCCCTACCTATACCCGATCCCCTAATTAATTTTAATATAGGCCTCCTATTTATTCTAGCCACATCAAGCCTAGCCGTCTATTCCATTCTATGATCAGGATGAGCATCCAATTCAAATTACATACTAATTGGCACATTACAATGTGGCCCAGACAATTTCATATGAAGTCACCCTAGCCATTATCCTGCTATCAGTACTACTAATAAGTGGCTCATTCAACTTATATGCACTCATCACAACACAAGAATTACTCTGACTGCTCCTACCATCATGACCCTTAGCCATAATATGATTTATTTCCACACAAGCAAAAACTAACTGAACCCCTTTTGATTTGACAGAGAGAGAATTAGAACTAGTTTCAGGCTTCAATGTCGAATATGCTGCAAGTTCATTTGCCCTCTTCTTTATAGCAGAATATATGAATATTATCGTAATAAATGCCCTACTACTATTTTTCTAGGAGCACTATACACTATGTATTTACCAGAACTAGATACCATAAATTTCATTACCAAGACCCTCCTTTTAATTGCCCAGTTTTTATGAATCCGAACAGCATACCTCCAATTCCGCTACAACCAACTTGTATACTTTTTATGAAAAAATTTCCAACCACTTACATTAGCATTCTGCATATGATATGTCTCAATGCCTGTCCTAATTTCCAGCATTCCACCCCAAACATAGGAAATAAGTCTGACAAAAGAATTACTTTGATAGAGTAAACAACAGAGGTTAAAATCCTCTTATTTCTACAACTATAGGAATTGAACCCATCCCTGAGACTCCAAAATTCTCCGTGCTACGTATTAAACCATATCCTAAAGTAAGTTCAGCTAAATAAGCTATTGGGTCCATACCCCTGAAAATGTTGGTTATACCCTTCCCATACTAATTAATCCATTAGCTCAACTTATTATCTCCCTTACTGTTTTCACAGGAACCCTTATCACAATGCTAATGATTTCTTACCTGAACAGGCCTAGGAATAAATATACTAGTTCTTACCCCAATCTTGATTAAAAAAATAAATCTCCCCTCTACAGAAGCAGCTACCAAATATTTTCTTACACAAGCAACTGCATCTATAATTCTCATTATAGGTATCCATTTCAATAACCTGTCCTCCGGGCAATGGACAATAATAAACACTATTAATCAGTTTTCATCCTTAATAATAACAGCCCTAGTAAAAACTAGGAAAAGCCCTCTTTCACTTCTGAGTTCCAGAAGTAACCCAAGGAACTTCTCTAATGTCTGGCACACTTCTCCTCACATGACAAAAACTAGCCCCTATCTTGATTATATTTCAAATTTTCCCATCAATAAACACGACCAGTCTCCTATCTATTACAATACTATCCATTATAGTAAGTGGTTGAGGAGGAGTTAATCAAACACAATTCTGCAAAATCTTGGCCTACTCCTCAAGTACTCATACAGGTTGAATGACCCCAGTACTAACTTATAATCCAAACATTACCATTATAAATCTTATTTATTTACCTTAACAGTTACCACATTTCTAGCACTTAGCCTAAGTATAAGCACTACAACCCTGTCACTGTCTCTCACTTGAAACAAATTAACATGATTAACACCTATAGTTTCACTAATTCTACTATCCCTAGGAGGTTTACCTCTATTAACAGGATTTCTGCCTAAATGAGTCATCATTCAAGAATTTTCAAAAAACAATAGTCTTATTACGCCAACCATTATAGCTATCATAACATGACTCAACCTATACTTTTATATGCGCCTAATTTACTCCATCTCAGTGACAGTATTCCCCACATCCAGTAATACGAAAATGACAATTCAAAAACACAAAACCCATATTACTCCTCCCTCCACTTATTTCTTCTACCTTCCTCTTACCCATCTCTCCACTGATTCTAGTTATAACTTAGAAGTTTAGGTTAAATAAGACCAGGGACCTTCAAAGCCCTTAGTAAGTGAATTATACTTAATTTCTGTAACAAACCCAAGGATTGCAAAACTCTATTCTGCATCAGTTGAACGCAAATCAACCACTTTAATTAAGCTAAGCCCTTGCTAGATTGGTGGAATTCAAACCTACAAAAATTTAGTTAACAGCTAAATCCCCTAATCAGCTAGCTTCAATCTACTTCTCCCTCCAAGTGGGGGGAGGGTGGTAGGCGGGAGAAGCCCCTGCACGATTGAAGCTGCTCCTTTGAATTTGCAATTCAACATAAAAAATTATCTCAAGGCTGGTAAGAAGAGGTCTTGACCTCTGTCTTTAGATTTACAGTCTAATGCTTACTCAGCCATTTTACCCTTTTTTCCACTTATGTTCATCAATTGTTGATTGTTTTCAACCAACCACAAAGATACCGGAACACTATACCTGCTATTCGGTGCATGAGCAGGGATAGTAGGTACCGCCTTAAGCCTTCTAATTCGAGCAGAAATAGGTCAGCCAGGAACTCTGCTAGGAGATGCCAGATCTATAATGTTATTGTTACTGCCCATGCATTCATCATAATCTTCTTTATGGTCATACCAATTATAATTGGGGGTTTGGGCAACTGACTAGTCCCTCTGATAATTGGTGCCCCCGATATGGCATTTCCACAGATAAATAATATGAGCTTCTGACTTCTCCCCCACTCTTTCCTACTCCTATTGCATCCTCAATAGTAGAAGCCGGCACTGGAACCAGCTGAACAGTTTATCCCCCTTTAACAGGAAACCTAACACATGCAAGATCCTTTGTGGATCTTACCATCTTCTCACTTCACTTGGCAAGTCTTCTATTTTAGGAGCCATTAACTTTATTACTACAATTATTCACATAAAGCCCCAGCCATATCGCAGTATCAAACACCCCTTTTTGTCCAACCAGTCCTCATTAGAGCAGTACTTCTACTCCTTTCTCTCCCAGTCCTAGCCACTGGCATTACCATACTATTAACTGACCGTAACCTCAACACTACTTTTTGACCCTGCTGGTGGGGGTGATCCTATCTTGTATCAACATTTATTCTGATTCTTTAGTCACCCTGAAGTTTGTATCCTTATTCTATCAGTATTTGGGATGATCTCCCATATCGTGATGTATTGCTCTGGAAAAAAGGAGCCATTTGGGTATATGGGCATAGTATGAGCCATAATATCTATTGGCTTCTTACGGTTTATCGTATGAGCACACCATATATTTACAGTAGGATCAGACGTAGACACATGAGCATACTTCACCTCTGCTACCATAATTATTGCTATCCCTACTGGTGTCAAGGTCTTTAGCTGATTAGCTACACTGCACAGCGGCAGCATCAAATGATCTCCTGCAATGTTCTGAGCCCTAGGATTCATCTTCCTTTTCACAGTAGGAGGTCTTACCGGCATTGTACTAGCTAATTCATCACTAGATATTATTTTACACGATACATACTATGTTGTAGCTCATTTCCACTACATCCTATCAACAGGAGCGGTGTTCGCCATCATAGGAGGCTTTAACCACTGGTTCCCCCTATTCTCAGGTTATATGCTTAATCAGACCTACACTAAAATTCACTTCACCATTATATTCATAGGTGTTAATTTAACCTTTTTCCCACAGCACTTCCTTGGCCTATCCAGTATGCCTCAACGTTATTCCCATCATCCTGATGCGTACACCGCATGAAATATTATCTCATTCTTAGGCTCATTTATCTCATTAACAACAGTCATGCTAACAATTTTTATAATCTGAGAAGCCTTTGTTTCTAAAAGAAAAACTATAACAACTGAACAACCATCTACTAATTTAGAGTGACTTTACGGCTGTCCATCATCTTACCACACATTCGAAGAGCCTACATTAAATCTTTAAATGAAAAAGGAAGGAATTGAACCTCCAGAAACTGGCTTCAAGCCAATCAATAACTTCTATGACTTTCTCAATAAGATATTAGTAAACTCATTATATAACTTTGTCAAAGTTAAGTTATAGGCTAAATCCTATATGTCTTAATGGCTCATCCAGTTCAATTAGGCCTTCAAGATGCTACATCCCCTATCATAGAAGAACCACTCACTTTCCATGACCACATTCTTATAATTATTTTCCTAATTAGTTCCCTGGTTCTATACATTATTTCCCTAATACAACAAAATTAACTCATATTAGCACCACAGATGCCCAAGAAATCGAGACTGTTGGAACTATTTTACCTGCCATTGTCTTAATTTTAAGCCCTTCCATCCCTACGTATTCTATATAAAACAGATGAAGTTAATAATCCTTCTCTTACTGTCAAAGCCATTGGTCATCAATGATATTGAAGCTATGAATATATAGACTATGAAGAATTAAGCTTCAATTCTTTTTATTTCTTTTTTTGAGATGGAGTCTTGCTCTGTCACCCAGGCTGGAGTGCAGTGGCGTGATCTCGGTTCACTGCAAGCTCTGCCTTCCAGGTTCACGCCATTCTCCTGCCTCAGCCTTCTGAGTAGCTGGGACTACAGGCACCCACCACCACGCCTGGCTCATTTTTTTGTATTTTTAGTAGAGATGGGATTTCACCATGTTAGCCAGGATGGTCTCCATCTCCTGACCTCATGATCTGACTGCCTCGGCCTCCCAAAGTGCTGGGATTACAGGCGTGAGCCACAGCACCTGGCCTAAGCTTCAGTTCTTATATAACCCCAACACCAGACTTAAAGCCAGGAGAACGTCGAGGAGTCGAAGTTGATAACCGAACAATTCTCCCAGTAGAAATACCCATCCATACGTTAATCCTGTCTGAAGACATCCTGCACTCATGAACTATCCCCTCATTAGGCCTCAAAACAGATGCAATCCCCAGATGCTTAAATCAAACTACCTTAACCACTACATGACCAGGTCTTTACTATGGACAGTGCTCAGAAATTTGTGAATCTAACCAGTTTTATATTAATGTCGTAGAACTAATCCCCTTAAAATATTTCAAAACCTGATCCACATCCACATTATAATATCACTGTAAAGCTATTCAATATTAACCTTTTAAGTTAAAGATTGAGGGGGTCTACACCTCTCTGCAGTGAATGCCTCAACTAGATACTTCCACATGATCCATTATTATCCTGTCAATAATCATAACTTTATTCTCCATTATTCAGTTAAAATTAAATTACACTTATCCCTACACCAAAAATAATCAAAAGAAAAACACAAGGCTCCCTGAGAATTAAAATGAACAAAATCTATTCACTTCTTTTGCTACCCCTACAATTCTAGGCCTACCTGCAGTAGTATTAATCATTCTATTTCCCACTGTTTCCAACCTCCAGTCATCAAATTAATAACCGATTATTTTCTATTCAACAATAATTAATCCAACCTGCACTAAAACAGATTAATAATTACCTATAACATTAAAGGACGAACCTGATCCCTTATAATAATATCCCTAATTATCTTCACTGCCTCAACGAACCTCCTTGGGCTTCTACCCCATTCTTTTACACCAAGTATCCAATTATCAATAAACCTAGGTTTAGCAATCCCCTTGTGAGCAGGCGCAGTAATTACAGGCTTCCGCTTTAAAATGAAAACCTCCTTGGCTCACTTTTTACCACAAGGCACACCTATGCCACTTATCACTATATTAGTAATCATTGAAACCATTAGCCTATTTATTCAACCAATAGCATTAGCTGTGCGATTAATAGCCAACATTACAGCTGGTCATCTAGTAACACATTTAATTGCAGGAGCCACACTAGTACTATTAACTAGTAGTTTTCTCACAGCTTCGGTTGCTTTCATTATTCTAATCCTACTGACTATTCTCGAATTCGCCGTAGACCTTATTTAGGCTCATGTCTTCACACTACTAGTAAGCCTTTATCTATATGACAACACATAATAACCTACCAAACACATGCTTGCCATATGGTCAAACCCAGCCCCTGACCACTAACAGAAGCTCTCTCAGCTCTACTAACAACATTTGGCCTGGCCATGTGATTTCATTTTATATTCTACTACTCTTTTAACCCTAGGCTTATTAATCAACACACTAACTGTATACCAATGATGATGTAATATTATCCGAGAAAGTAAATTTCAAGGCCACCATATAACAGTTGTCCAAAAAGGCCTCTAATATGGAATAATTCTATTTATTATCTCAGAAGTTTCTTCTTTGCTGGTTTCTTCTGGGCATTCTATCACTCTGGTCTAGCCCAACGCCAGAATTAGGAGGACAGCGACCCCCAACAGACATTTTTCCCCTCAACCCCTTAGAAGTACCCCTCTTGAATACATCTGTATTACTTGCATCAGGAGTTTCAGTTACTTGGGCTCATCACAGCCTGATAGAAGGTAATCGAAAGCAAATAATTCTAGCACTATCCATCAAAATTACCTTAGTATTCACTTCACCCTCCTACAAATCTCAGAATACTTTGAGGCCACTTTTACTATCTCTGATGGGATCTACGGCTCAACAATCTTTTTAGCCACAGGCTTTCATGGATTTCATGTTATTACTGGATCAACATTTCTCACTATCTGCTTCCTCCGCCAATTAAAATACCACTTTACAAGATGGCCAAGGAAGAGCTCTGGTCTGCAGCTCCCAGCATGATCGATACAGAAGACGGTGATTTCTGCATTTCCAACTGAGGTACCTGGTTCATCTCATTGGGACTGGTTGGACAGTGGGTGCAGCCCATGGAGGGCGAGCTGAAGCAGGGCAGGACATCACCTCATCCGGGAAGCACAAGGGGTTGGGGGATTCCCTTTCCTAGCCAAGAGAAGCCATGACAGACTGTACCTGGAAAATCGGGACACTCTCGCCCAAATACTGTGCTTTTCCAACGGTCTTAGCAAACGGCACACCAGGAGATTATATCCCATGCCTGGCTTGGCAGGTCCTATGCCCATGGAGCCTTGCTCACTGCTAGTGCAGCAGTCTGAGATTGATCCTCGAGGCAGCAGCCTGGCAGGGGGAGGGGCATCTGCCATTGCTGAGGCTTGAGTAGGTAAACAAAGCAGCCAGGGAAGCTCGAATTGGGTGGAGCCCACCACAGCTCTGCAAGGCCTGCTGCCTTTGTAGACCCCACATCTGGGGACAGGGCATAGCTGAAAAAGAGGCAGCAGAAACTTCTGCAGACTTAAACGTCCCTGTCTGACAGCTCTGAAAAGAGCAATGGTTCTCCCAGCGTGGTGTTTGATCTTTGAGAATGGACAGACTGCCTCCTAAAGTGGGTCCCTGATGCTTGTATAGCCTAACTGGGAGACACTTCCTGGTAGGGGCCAACTGACACCTCATACAGGTGGGTGCCTCTCTGGGATGAAGCTTTCAGAGGAAGGATCAGCCAGCAATATTGGCTGTTCTGCAATATTTGCTGTTCTGCAGCCTCCACTGCTGTTACCCAGGCAAACAGGATCTGGAGTGGACCTCCAGCAAACTCCAACATACCTGCAGCTGAGGGACCTGACTGTTAGAAGGAAAACTAACAGAAAGGAATAGCATCAACATCAACAAAAAGGACATCCACACCAAAACCCCATCTGTAGGTTACCAGCACCAACGACCAAAAGTAGATAAAACCACAAAGATGGGGAAAAACCAGAGCAGAAAAGCTGAAAATTCTAAAAACCAGAGGGCCTTTTGTCCTCCAAAGGATCACAGCTCCTTGCCAGCAACAGAACAAAGCTGGACAGGGAATGACTTTGACGAGCTGACAAAAGTAGGCTTCAGAAGGTCGGTAATAACAAACTTCTCCAAGCTAAAGGAGGATGTTCAAACCCATCGCAAGGAAGCTAAAAACCTTGAAAAATGATTAGACGAATGGCCAACTAGAATAAACAGTGTAGAGAAGACCTTAAATGACCTGATGGAGCTGAAAACCATGGCACGAGAACTACGTGACACATGCACAAACTTCAACAGCCAACTTGATCAAGTGGAAGAAAGGGTATCTGTGATTGAAGATCAAATTAATGAAATAAAGTGAGAGGAGAAGTTTAGAGAAAAAAGAGTATAAAGAAATGAACAAAGCCTACAAGAAATATGGAACTATGTGAAAAGACCAAATGTACATTTGACTGGTGTACCTGAAAGTAATGGGGAGAATGGAACCAAGTTGGAAAACGCTCTGCAGGATATTATCCAGGAGAACTTCCCCAACCTAGCAAGTCAGGCCAATATTCAAATTCAGGAAATACAAAGAACGCCACAAAGATACTCCTCGAGAAGAGCAGTGCCAAGACATATAATTGTCAGATTCACCAAGGTTGAAATGAAGGAAAAAATGTTAAGCGCAGCCAGTGAGAAAGGTCGGGTTACCCACAAAGGGAAGCCCGTCAGACTAACAGCGGATCTCTCAGCAGAAACTCTACAAGCCAGAAGAGAGGGAGGGCCAATATTCAACATTCTTAAAGAATTTTCAACCATCAAATAGAATTTTCAGTAATCAGAATCTCATATCCAGCCAAGCTAAGCTTCATAAGTGAAGGAGAAACAAAATCCTTTACAGACAAGCAAATGCTGAGATATTTTGTCACTACCAGGCCTGCCTTACAAGAGCTCCTGAAGGAAACATTAAACATGGAAAGGACCAACCAGTACCAGCCACTGCAAAAACATGCCGAATTGTAAAGACCATCGATGCTAGGAAGAAACTGCATCAATTAATGGGCAAAATAAACAGCTAACATCATAAAGACAGGATCAATTCACACATAACAATATTAACCTTAAATGTAAATGGACTGACTGCCCAAATTGAAAGACACAGACAGGCAAATTGGATAAAGAGTCAAGACCCACCAGTGTGCTGTATTCAGGAGACATATCTCATGTGCAGAGACACACACAGGCTCAAAATAAAGGGATGGAGGAAGATCTGCCAAGCAGATGGAAAGCAAAAAAAGCAAAGGTTGCAATCCTAGTCTCTGATAAAACAGACTTTAAACCAACAAAGATAAAAAAAGACAAAGAAGGCCATTACATAATGGTAAAAGGATCAATTGAGCAAGAAGAGCTAACTATCCTAAATATATATGTACCCAATACAGCAGCACCCAGATTCATAAAGCAAGTCCTTAAAGACCTACAAAGAGACTTAGACTCCCACACAATAATAATGGGAGACTTTAACACCTCTCTGTCAATATTAGACAGATCAATGAGACAGAAGGTTAACAAGGATATCCAGGACTTGAACTCAGCTCTGCACCAAGTGAACCTAATAGACATCTACAGAACCCTCCACCCCAAATCAACAGAATATACATTCTTCTCAGCACCACATTGCACTTATTCCAAAATCGACCACATAGTTGGAAGTAAAGCACTTCTCACCAAATGTAAAAGAACATAAATCACAACAAACTGTCCCTCAGACCACAGTGCAATCAAATTAGAACTCAGGACTAAGAAACTCACTCAGAACTGCACAACTTCATGGAAATTGAACAACCTGCTCCTGAATGACTACTGGGTAAATAAGAAATGAAGGCAGATATAAAGATGTTCTTTGAAATCAATGAGAGCAAAGACACAACACACCAGAATCTCTGGGACACATTTAAAGCAGTGTGTAGAGGGAAATTTATAGCACTAAATGCCCACAAGAGAAAGCAGGAAAGATCTAAAATTGACATCCTAACATCACAATTAAAAGAACTAGAGAAGCAAGAGCAAACACATTCAAAAGCTAGCAGAAGGCAAGAAATAACTAAGATCAGAGCAGAACTGAAGGAGATAGAGGCACAAAAACTCTTCAAAAAATCAGTGAATCAAGGAGCTGGTTTTTGGAAAAGATCAACAAAATAATACACTGCTAGCAAGACTAATAAAGAAGAGAGAAGAATCAAATAGACTAAATAAAAAATGGTAACGGGGATATCACCACTGATTCCACAGAAATACAAACTACCATCAGAGAATACTATAAACACCTCTATGCAAATAAACTAGAAAATCTAGAATAAATGGATAAATTCCTGGACACATACACCCTCCCAAGACTAAACCAGGAAGAAGTCAAATCCCTGAATAGACCAGTAACAACTTCTGAAATTGATGCAGTAATTAATAGCCTACCACCCAAAAAAAGTCCAGGACCAGATGGATTCACAGCCAAATTCTACCAGAGGTACAAAGAGGAGCTGGTACCATTCCCTCTGAAACTATTCCAATCAATGGAAAAAGAGAGAATCCTCCCTAACTCACTTTATGAGGCCAGCATCATCCTGATACCAAAGCCTGGCAGAGACACAACAAAAAGAGAGAATTTTAGACCAATATCCCTGATGAGCATCAATGCAAAACTCCTCAATAAAATACTGGACAAAACGAATCCAGCAGCATATCCAAAAGCTTATCAACCACGATCAAATCGGCTTCATCCCTAGGATACAAGGCTGGTTGATCATTCGCAGATCAATGAATGTAATCCATCACATAAACAGAACCAATGACAAAAACAACATGTGATTGTCTCAATAGATGCACAAAAGGCCTTTGACAAAATTCTACAGCCCTTAATGCTAAAAACTCTCAATAAACTAGGTACTGATGCAACATATCTCAAAATAATGAGAGCTGTTTATGACAAACTCACAACCAATATCATACTGAATGGGCAAAAACTGGAAGCATTCCCTTTGAAAACTGGCACAAGACAGGGATGCCCTCTCTCACCACTCCTTTTCAACGTAGTGTTGGAAGTTCTGTCCAGGGCAATCAGGCAAGAGAAAGAAATAAAGGGTATTCATTTAGGAAAAGAGGAAGTCAAATTGTCCCTGTTTGCAGATGACATGACTGTGTATTTGGAAAACTCCATCACCTCAGTCCAAAATCTCCTTAAGCTGATGAGCAACTTCAGCAAAGTCTCAAGATACAAAATCAATGTGCAAAAGTCACAAGCATTCCTATACACCAATAACAGACAAACAGAGAGCCAAATCATGAGTGAACTTCCATTAACAATTGCTACAAAGAGAATAAAATACCTACGAATCCAACTTACAAGGGATGTGAGGGACCTCTTCAAGGAGAACTACAAACCACTGCTCAATGAAATAAAAGAGGACACAAACAAATGGAAGAACATTCGATGCTCATGGATAGGAATAATCAATATCGTGAAAATAGCCATACTGCCCAATGTAATTTATAGATTCAGTGCCATCCCTATCAAACTACCAATGACTTTCTTCACAGAATTTGAAAAAAACTACTTTAAAGTTCATATGGAACCAAAAAAGAGCCCGCATTGCCAAGACAGTCCTAAGCCAAAAGAACAGAGCTGGAGGCAAACTATACTACAAGGTTACAGTAACCAAAACAGCGTGGTACTGCTACCCAAACAGAGAGATAGACCAATGGAACGGAACAGAGGCCTCAGGAATAACACCACACATCTACAACCATCTGATCTTTGACAAACCTCACAAAAACAGGCAATGGGGAAAGGATTCCCTATTTTTAATAAACGGTGCTGGGAAAACTGGCTAGCCATATGTAGAAAGCTGAAACTGGATCTGTTCCTTACTCCTTATACAAAAATTAATTCAAGATGGATTAAAGACTTAAATGTTAGACCTAAAACCATAAAAACCCCAGAAGAAAACCTAGGCAATACCATTCAGGACATAGGTATACGCAAGGATTTCATGACTAAAACACCAAAAACAATGGCAACAAAAGCCAAAATAGACAGATGGGATCTAATTAAAGAGCGTCTGCACAGCAAAAGAAACTACCATCAGAGTGAATAGGCAACCTACAGAATGGGAGAAAATGTTTGCAATCTACCCATCAGACAAAGGGCTAATATCCAAAATCTACAAAGAACTTAAACAAATTTACAAGAAAAAAACCCCATCAAAAAGTGAGCAAAGGATATGAACAGATACTTCTCAGAAGAAGACATTTATGCAGCCAACAGACACATGAAAAAAATGCTCATCATCACTGGTTATCAGAGAAATGGAAATCAAAACCACAGTGAGATACCATCTCACACCAGTTAGAATGGCGATCATTAAAAAGGCAGGAAACAACAGATGCTGGAGAGGATATGGAGAAATAGGAACACGTTACACTGTTGGTGGGAGTGTAAACTAGTTCAACCATTGTGGAAGACAGTGTGGTGATTCCTCAAGGATCTAGAACTAGAAATACCATCTGACCCAGCGATCCCATTATTGTGTATATACCCGAAGGATTATAAATCATGCTGCTATAAAGACATATGCACATGTATGTTTATTGCAGCACTATTCACAATAGCAGAAACTTGGAACCAACCCAAATATCCATCAGTGATAGACTGGATAAGAAAATGTGGCACAAAAATACCATGGAATACTATGCAGCCATAAAAAGGGTGAGTTCATGTCCTTTGCAGGGACATGGATGAAGCTGGAAACCATCATTCTCAGCAAACTATCATAAGGACAGAAAACCAAACACTTCATGTTCTCACTCATAGGTGGGAATTGAACAATGAGAATACTTGGACACACGGCAGGGAATATCACACAAAGGGGCCTGTCGTGGAATGGGGCCAGGGGGAGGTATAGCATTAGGAGAAATACATAATGTAAATGAGTTAATGGGTGCAGCAAATCAACATGGCACATGTATATCTATGTAACAAACCTGCACATTGTGCACATGTACCCTAGAACTTACAGTATAATAAAATATATATATATATCACTTTACATCCAACCACCACTTTGGCTTTGAAGCCACTGCCTGATGTTGGCACTTCGTAGATGTAGTGTGACTATTCTTATACGTCTCTATCTACTGATGAGGATCCTACTCTTTTAGTATAAACAGCACCACTGACTTCCAATCAACTAGTTTCCATAATATCTGAAACAGATTAATTAACCTGACACTAGCCTTAGTAACCAACACCTTACTGACCCTACTAGTAATAATAATTACATTTTGACTTCTACAACTTAATATTTATATAGATAAATCCAGCCCCTATGAAGGCAGATTTGACCCAATAACCTCCAGCCACCTCCCCTTTTCCATAAAATTCTTCCTGGTAGCCATCATATTTCTCCTCTTCGACTTAGAAATCGCTCTACTACTACCCCTGCCATGAGCTGTTCAAACAAATTACCTAATACTAATTATCACCACAGGCATTATACTAGTTATCATTTTAATCCGAGGCTTAATTACAAATGAACTAAAAAAGGGTTAGATTGAATTGGTAAATAGTTTAAGTCAAAACAAATGATTTTGACTCATTAGATTATGATAAACCATATTTGCCAAATGCCCTCTATTTACATCAATATTAGCATATACCATATCACTACTGGGAATATTAATTGATCAATCCCACCTAATATCATCCCTATATGCCTAGAAGGCATAATACTGTCAATATTTATCATAATTACCCTTATAACTTTAAATATGCATTTTACTCTAGCATCTATAATACCCATTATCCTCCTAGTATTTGCTGCCTGTGAAACCACAGTGGGCCTCGCCTTATTAGTGTCAGTGTCCAACACATAATGGCCTAGATTATGCACAAAATCTGAATTTACCTTAATGCTAAAAATTATTCCAACAATTATACTGTTACCACTAATATGATTCTCTAAAAATTATATAATCTGAATTAACATGACCATCCACAGCCTACTCATCAGCCTCATCACCCTATTGTTTGTAACCAATTCAATCATTACTCATCCAACTTCTCACTAGTTTTCTCTTCTGATCTGCTGATGTCACCCTTCCTAATTCTAACAGCTGTTAGAATCCTAGCAAACCAATATTATCTGTTCAGTGAATTAACCCCACGAATAAAGCTCTATATTTCTATATTGATATCCCTGCAGATTTTTTTAAATTATAGCATTCACAGCCACAGAACTAATTATATTTTATATTTTATTCGAAGCCACACTAATTGCTAGCCTAATTATTATTACCCGCTGAGGGAACCAACCAGAACGCCTCAATGCAAGCTCATATTTCCTATTTTACACACTAGTAGGGTCCCTTCCTCTACTTGTTACACTTGTCTACCACTTTAAATACTTCAGGTTCACTAAATATACTAGTAATGATATTTACTAGTACTGATACTGACCAAGAACTATTAGCCTCCTGATCCAATAATCTTATATGACTAGCATGTATTATGGCCTTTATAGTCAAAGTAACTCTATACGGACTTCACCTGTGACTTCCTAAAGCCCATGTAGAAGCCCCTATTGCCGGCTCAATAGTACTTGCAGCAGTACTCCTAAAACTAGGCAGTTGCGGTATAACATGGCTTACCCTTATCCTCAGCCCCCTAACAGAATATATAGCCTACCCCTTCCTCATACTGTCCCTATGAGGGATAGTTATGACAAGCTCCATTTGTCTACAACAAACCAATCTAAAATCACTTATTGCCTACTCCTCCATAAGCCATATACCGCTTGTCATCATAGCTCTCCTCATCCAAACCCCTTGAAGTTTTACAGGTGCAGTCACCCTTATGATTACCCATGGAGTCACTTCATCCCTGTTATTCTGCCTAGCAAATTCCAACTACGAGCCAGTCCACAGTGGAATCATATTACTTACCCGAGGCCTTCAAATACTACTTCCACTGATAGCCTCATGATGACTTCTGGCAAATCTCACTAACCTTGCCTTACCACTACCATTAAATCTAGCAGGGGAAGTCTGTGATCATGGCTTCATTCTCCTGATCAAATATCACTATTATGCTTACAGGACTTAATATGCTAATTACAGCGCTCTACTCACTATGTATACCAATCACGACACAACAAGGGACACTTACATATTACATTAACAGTATTAAACCTTCCTTTATATGAGAAAATACATTAATATTTATACATGTTACACCTATTCTTCTATTACCCTAAATCCTAAAATCATTATGGGCTTTACATGCTGTAGCTATAGTTTAACCAAACCATTAAATTGTGGATCTAATAATAGAAGCCTGCAACTTCTTATCTACTGAGAAAGTATGCAAGAACTGCTAACTCATGCCCCCATGCCTAACAACATGGCTTTCTTAACTTTTAAAGGATTGGAGTCATCCATTGGTCTTAGGAACCAAAAACATTGGTGCAATTCCAAATAAAAGTAACAAATATGTATTTTTCCACTACTATAATTGCCCTAATCCCCTTAAACACATCAATTATTATTACCTTAGTCAACCCCTGCAAAAAAGATTCATACCCAAATTACGTAAAAATAGCCATCACATGCGCCTTCACTATTAGCCTCATCCCAACAACGTTTATATATACAGATGAAGAAGTCATTAAGTCATTATCTCAGACTGACATTGAATGACAATCCAAACAAAGTCTCACTAAGCTTTAGACTACTTCTCCATATTTATCCCAGTAGCACTATTTGTTACCTGATCTATTGTAGAATTCTCAATATGATATATAAACTCAGACCCTAACATTAATCAGTTTTTTAGATATTTTCCTCATTACAACATTCTGGTTACCACCAATAACTTCTTTCAACTCTTTTATTGGATGAGAAGGTGTAGGAATCATGTCTTTCTTATTAACTGGCTGATTATATGGCCGAGCAGATGCTAATACAGCAGCTCTCCAAGCAGTCCTGCACAATCGCATGGGTGATACTGGCTTTATTTAGCTATAGTATGATTCCTCTTTTCCTCCCACACATGAGAGATTCAACAAGCATTAATTCTAAACCCTACCTCTAATCTACCCTTCCATTAATTCGCCTTCTTTTAGCAGAAGCAGGAAAGTCAGCTAAATTCGGCCTCCATCCCTGACTTCCATCCACCATAGAAGGCCCAGCCCCAGTCTCAGCCCTGCTTCACTCCAGCACTATAGTTGTAGCAGGAATTTTCCTACTCATCCGCTTCTACCCTTTCATAGAAAATAACCTCTGAACCCAAACCTTTACATTATCTCTAGGGGCTATTACCACCTTATTTACAACAATCTGTGCTCTAACACAAAGTGATATTTAAAAAATCATAGCATTCTCCACCTCAAGTCAGCTGGGCCTTATGATAGTCACAACTGGCATTAATCAGCCACACCTAGCATTCCTTCACATCTGCACCCATGCCTTTTTTAAAGCTATATTATTTATATGCTCAGGCTCCATCATCCACAATCTCAATGATGAAAAGATATTAAAAAAATAGGACTATTCAAGACTTTACTCTTCACTTCTTCTTCAGTTATTATTGATAGCCTTGCACTTACAGGTATGCCTTTCCTCACAGGTTTTCAAAGACCTTATTATCGAAACTGCAAATACTGTCATATACCAACCAACACCTGAGCCCCTTCTATTACTCTTATTGCCACCTCCTTAACAGCTGACTATAGTACCCGTGTTATTTTTTTTGCTCCGAGGACTGGCCACGCGGGGGTGGGAAGGGCCTGGGCCACCCGCTACGCTTGGGGGCCCTGCTGCAAAGCCCCTTTTTCTGGGGGCAGGGGGAGATGCTTCATGCCGCCCTGCCCAGCAGGGTTTCCAGGTCTGAGGTGCCCGCCCTGGCCCTAAGAGAATGAACCAGCCACAGAGGATGGCGTCTGTGGACACGGACAAGAAGCTCAGTAACCTCCTGGACTTCAGCATGATGTTCCCGCTGCCCGTCCCCAACGGGAAGGGCCGGCCCGCCTCCCTGGCCGGGTCGCAATTCAGAGGTTCAGGTCTTGAGGACCGGCCCAGCTCAGGCTCCTGGGGCAGCGGCGACCAGAACAGCTCCTCCTTTGACCCCAGCTGGACCTTCAGCGAAGGCACTCACCTTGCTGAGTCGCATAGCAGCCTCTCTTCATCCACATTCCTGAGACTGTGACTCTCTTGCCGGACGGCTAAGCCTCCTTTGAGAGAGACGCAGGCGTGGGCGGCCTGACACAGGCTGGCTTCCTGCCGGGCGAGCTGGCCCTCAGCAGCCCCGGACCCCTGTTCCCTTTGGGCATGAAGGCGACCTCCCAGTACTACCCCTCCTACGCCGGCAGCTCCGGCGGAGAGAGGTGGACGGCGGCCTGGACACGCAGTCCACAAAGGTCCAGAAGGTCCCGCCTGTCTTCCATCCTCAGCGTACCTGCCCAGCTCAGGTGAGGACTACGGTAGGGATGTCGCCGCCTACCTGTCCGCCAAGACCCCCAGCAGGGCCTATCCCACCCCTTCTACATGGCAGATGGCAGCATACACCCCTCAGCCCCTCCGCCGAGGTCTGGAGTTGCCCAGGCCAGGCAGGCTTTGACCCCATGCTGGGCGGGGGCTCATCCCCCCCGCCTCTCCCGCCCAGCAGCTGCCCTGTGGGCAGTGGCAGAGGCAGCAGCACATTTGGTGGCCTGCACCAGCACGAGCGCATGGGCTACCAGCTGCACACAGCAGAGGTGAAGGGCGGGCTCCCAGCTGCATCCACCTTCTCCTTGGCCCCCCGGAGCTGGAGCGTCTCCAGCCACAGGCCTCCTGTCAGCGGGGCCAACATACTCCTGGGCTCACGAGGGACCACAGCTGGCAGCTCCGGGGCTACCCTCAGGCAGGCATGTCCTCAGTCTACTCCCCGGATCACTCAAGCAATAACTTCTTGTCCAGCTCCTCCACTGCTGTGGGCTACCCCCAGGGTCTGGGAGGGGCGTCGCACTGGCCCGGAGCAGGAGTCCCCGGTGCCTTATCACCCAGCTACGACGGGGGTTTCCATGGCGTGCAGAGTAAGACAGAAGACCACCTGAACAAGGCTATCCACGTGCTCTGCAGCCACACCGTGGGCACGGCCGGCAACGGGCCCACGCTGCTGCCCGGCCACAGGGCGCTGGCCTTAGGCTTCGCCGGCCCTATGCTGCTAGGGGGGGCAGCACACAGGCCTGGTCGGAGGCTGACACCCTGAGGACGGCCCTGTGGGCAGCGCCAGCCTCATGCACATCCACGTGGCCCTCTCCAGCTAGCCAGGCGCCCTCCCCGACCTCTCTTGGCCTCCCGACTCCTACAGTGGGCTAGGGCAAGCAGGCCACTGGCAAAATCAAGCCAGAGGAGGAGGATGAGGAGAACACATAGGCGGCTGACCACTCGAGAAGAAGGAGCTGAAGGACCCCCAGGTCCAGACCAGCCCAGACGAGGACGAGGACAAAGATGACCTTCTCCCCAGAGAGCAGAAGGCCGAGCAGGAGAAGGAGCGCCAGGTGGCCAATAACGCCAGGGAGCAACTGCAGGTCCCTTAAGAGGCCTCTTAAGGAGCTGGGGGCACATGTGGCAACTGCACTCAACAGCGAGAAGCCCCAGACCAAACTGCTTATCCTGCACCAGGCCCTCTGGGTCATGCTGAACTTGGAGCAGCAAGTGTGAGAGCAGAACGTGAATCCCAAAACAGCCTGTTTGAAACGGTGAGGTGTCGGGCGTGTTTGGAGACCCCCAGATGGTGCTTTCAGCTGCGCACCTGGGCCTGAGCGAAGCCCACAACCCCGCCGGGCACATGTGAAAGGTACGCCTCTGTGGGACAAGCCACTGGCCCTCAGCCTTGTGGGCTGGGCCCAAAACGCCCACTGGAGGCCCTGGGCTTCATCCACATCCGCACCTCACACAACTGTTCTCAGCATTGAGCCAACACTGACCTGATTAGGCTTGGAGTGATGGGGGCAAGGAAGGTGACTCTGGGTCCAGGAGCTCCCTGGGACCCCGGCTCACCTCTCACTGACCTCGCTCCCCTTGCCCCCAAATCTCAGTCACCATGTCACCCTGTGACCTGCCCCATGGATCCTGAAACTGCGTCTTAACCCTGTTGTCTGGGCTGACAGGAGCTTTTTTTTTTTTTTTTCAGTAAATAAAATCTGAAAGCAAGAAACAGAACATACACTTTGTCAGAAAAGAAAAAAAATGCCTTAACTATAAAACGTGGAAACATCATAACATATCACTTGAGGGAGATGCTGTGAAAACTTGGCTTAGTCTTCAAAAGCCAGCAGCAAATTGTGCCTAGGCATAATTTAAGGAAAATGAAAAGAACATTAGTTAACAAGAAAAAAAAAAAAAAAAAAAAAAAAAAGCTAGACTGACCTGGGCCAGGCTGGACCAGACTGGCCTAGAGGACTTCAGAGGGCTACTCCCCCGGTAGGCCAGTCTCAGCTGATCTTGACTGTCCTGCCTCCAGACAGGGCCCATCTGTCTTCCCCTTGATCCCCTGCTGCAAAGACATTGCCTCCGATGCCATGACCCTGGGTTGCCTCCATGACACTGGGCTGCCTGGCCACAGGCCAGTTCCTGAAGCCAGTGACTGTGACCTGGGACACAGGCTACCTCAACAGGAGTGCTGTGACCTTCCCAGCCACCACCCTCACACCCTCTGGCCACTACGCCACCACCAGCCATCTGACCACCTCAGGTGCATGGGCCAAGCAAATGTTCACCTGTAGCGTGGTACACACTCTGTGGTCTGCAGACCAGGTCTGTACCTTCAGCGTCTACTCTAGGGACTTCGCCCTGCCCACCATGAAGATCTTACAGTCCTCCTGTGATGGCAGTGGACACTTCCCCCTGACCATCCAGTTCCTGTGCCTCATTTCTGGGTACACCCCAGGTGCCATCACCTGGCTGGAGGACGGGCAGGTCGTGGATATGAACTGCTCTATTGCCTCTCCCATGCTGGAGGGCGAGCTGGCCTCCACACAAAGCAAGCTCACCCTCACCCAGAAGCGTTGGCTGCCCAACCACACCTACACCTGCCAGGTCACCTATCAAGGTAACGCCTTTGAGGACACTGCCACGAAGCATGCAGATTCCAACCCGCAAGGGGTGAGCGCCTACCTGAGCTGGCCCAGCCCCTTCTACCTGTTCATCCGCAAGTTGCCCACAATCACCTGTCTGGTGGTGGACCTGGCACCTAGCAAGGGGACCGTGAAGCTGACCTGGTCCCGGGCCAGTGGGAAGTCTGTGGCCCAGGTCTTCCTAAGGCAAGAGAAGCAGTGCAGTGGCACGATCATCATCACGTCCACTCTGCTGGTGGGCACCAGAGACTGGATCGAGGGGGAGACCTACCAGTGCAGGGTGACCCACCTCCACCTGCCCAGGGCCCTTGTGCAGTCCATGACCAAGATCAGCGACCCTTGTGCTCCCCCAGAGGTCTACGGGTTTGCAATGCTAGAAGAGCCGAGGAACCCAGACAAGCGCACCCTCACCTGCCTGATCCAGAACTTCTAGCCCAAGGACATCTTGGTGCAGTTGCTGCACAACAAGGTGCAGCTCCCGGATGCCTGGCACAGCATGACGCAGCCCTGCAAAACCAAGGGCTCTGGCTTCTTAGTCTTCAGCTGCCTGGAGGTGACCAGGGCCGAATGGGAACAGAAAAATGAGTTCATCTGCCCTGTGGTCCATGAGATGGCGACTGGCTCACAGACCATCAAGAAGCTGGTGTCTGTAAATCCCATTAAATGTCCTCCTGCCTTCCTCCCCACTAGGGCTTTGTCCAGCTGTGTGGTAGGAAGGGCTGGCCCGACCTTCTGTCCACTGTTGCAACGACCCCAGGAGGCCACCCTCAATAAACAGTGCCTGCTCAGAAACAAACAAACAAACAAACAAACACAAAAACCCTAGAAGAAAACCTAGGCAATACCATTCAGGACATAGGCATGGACAAATACTTCATGACTAAAACACCAAAGGCAATGGCAACAAAAGCCAAAATAGACAGATGGGATCTAATTAAACTAAAGAGCTTCTACATAGTAAAAGAAACTATGATCAGAGTGAACAGGCTACCTACAGAATGGGAGAAAATTTTTACAATCTAGCCATCTGACAAAGGGCTAATACCCAGAATCTACAAAGAACTTAAACAAATTTACAAGAAAAAAACAACCCCATCAAAAAATGGGTGAAGGATATGAACAGACACTTCTCAAAAGAAGACATTTATGTGGCCAACAAACATATGAAAAAAAGCTCATCATCACTGGTCATCAGAGAAATGCAAATCAAAACCACAATGAGTTACCATCTCATGCCAGTTAGAATGGTGATCATTAAACAGTCAGGAAACAACAGATGCTCGAGAGGATGTGGAAAAATAGGAATGCTTTTACATTGTTGATGGGAGTGTAAATTAGTTCAATCATTGTGGAAGATAGTGTGGCAATTCCTCAAGGATCAAGAGTTAGAAATACCATTTGACCCAGCAATTCCATTACTGGGTATATACCCAAAGGATTATAAATCATTCTACTATAAAGACACATGCATATGTATGTTTATTGTGGCACTACTCACAATAGCAAAGACTTGGAACCAACCCAAATGCCCATCAGTGATAGACTGGATAAAGAAAATTGTGGCACATATACACAATGGAATACTGTGCAGCCATTAAAAAAAGGATGAGTTCATGTCCTTTGCAGGGACATGGATGACGCTGGAAACCATCATTCTCAGTAAACTAACACAGGAACAGAAAACCATACACCTCTTGTTCTCATAAGTGGGAGTTGAACAGTGAGAACACATGGACACAGGGAGGGGAATATCACACACCAGGGCCTGTCCAGGGGTGGGGGTCTAGGGGAGGGATAGCATTAAGAGAAATACCTAATGTAGTTGATGGGTTGATGGGTGCAGCAAACCACCATGGCATGTGTATACTATGTTAACAAACCTGCACATTCTGCACATGTATCCCAGAACTTAAAGTATAATAATTTTTTTTAAAAAAAACACACTGATCATGTATTGTAGGCTTACATTGGGCTCAGTGTATTTTATGGATAATCTCATTTAATCCTCATAACAACCCTTGGAGAACATGTATAATTATTATCTCTATTTTAAGCATGGAGAACTGAATAGCTTACCCAAGGTGGCATGACTAGTAGATCATTGGACTGGGATTCAAACTCAAAAAGTCTGATCCCAGAGTTCATGCTTGTAAGCCTTCCTAACCATGATAATGCTTTAATCTGGCATTAATTGTTCTCTAATTTGTGTAGGTTTGAGATTTTTCATAATATTAAAAATACTTCTGGAGGAATGTCCTCATAATCATTAGAACTGCCTTCATCTAATTATTTTTAGGGTATGAGTGAAACTAAAAAGTAAGACTCATCTAAAAATAATCATCTGTTTTGGCCATATCTCCAGTGATACATGAATTTAATTCTTTTTATTGTTTTCAGAATGAAAAATTAAAGAGGTTAAAATTAGCTGGCAATCAAGAAATATTTGTATATGAAGATCCAGAGATTTGGGTATACTTAATGAATACAAGCTAATACATATTAAGACTCTACTGTGCTCCAAATACTATACAGGGAGCCAGGGATATGAAGATAGGATTAGCATCAGAAAAGAAGGACTGTCCTTTAGTTGGAAGGCTGAACTAAAAAGAAAAGTTTGATGTGATAGGCAAATTCAACTGACAGGTCCACTACGCATAGCCCCTTCCCTTTAAGAGCTTATAATTAGGAAAAATCAAGTGTATAATCAAATCATTGCAATGTAGTGTGTAAGTACAATAATTAAGGTAATGGGAAAACATAACAGTACAAGTAATTCCGCTGAAGGTTTATGTAAGATAACTAAGATGACATTTCAACGATTGGTTGAGTTGGCCTCTCCCTCATGAATGGGATTAAGGCCCTTATAAGAGGCTTCATGCAGCATCTGGCCCCTCTTGCCCTCTACTTTCGTCCATGTGAGGACACGGCGTTCCTCTCCTCTGAAAGATGCGGCAACAAGGCTCCCCTTGGAAGCAGAGAGCAGCCCTCACCACACACCTGAACCTGCCAGCACCTTTATCATGGACTCCCAACCTGCAGAAATGTGAGAAATAAATTTGTTTATAAATTATCCATTGTCAGGTACTCTGTTATAGCAGTGTACATCGACTACCACAAACCCAGTATACCACGTTAATGAGTTCAGACGTTCTTTAGTAGACAGTGTGTAAGGTGGGAAATTAGAGGCTTTATCCAGTGGAATAACATGGTGAGATTCACATTTTAGAAAGATAGCTCTACTTTTATTATAGAACAGCAGTTCTGAAAGTGTGGGGACCTCTGGGACTCCCTTTTAGGATGTCTGTGAAGTAAAAAGTATTTTCATAATAATGGATGTTATTTGCTCTTTTCACTCATTTTTTCATAAGTATAGTCTTCCAGAGGCAACAAGATATGTTTTCTATTTAACCAAACATTAAAGAAACTTGCAAAAATATAAAACAATGTGACTGTTATCAAAGTTTATTTTGGAAATAGTTATTTTTCATAAAATACATTATTTATGTTAACAGGTAATGGTTTTTAAATAAATAAACACTTTTATATTTTATTAGCTTTAATATTTAATATGGTAAATACTGGTAGATATAACTCACAGAAACAAAAGTTTTTTGGCAACCTCAGTAATTTTTAAGAGTGTACAGGGAAGCCTGAGATCAAAAGCTTTGAGAACTACCGACGTAGAGGGGACATTGTATTAAGGAGAGGCTAATAGTAGAGAAACAGCTAATTAGACAGATTTTACAAGGATCTAGGTCATTGGTTTTCAAACCTTTTAAGTATATATACTCACTAAAAGAATTTTGAAAAACCACATCCTCATACATTTTTAAATTGATAGCTAATTTTTTTTTAAGTTTAAGTAGTTATAATGTATTTTAAATATTGACATTTAAATAGCAGCTATGTCAATCTTTTAAATGTGTCCAACTGAATCTAAATGGTGCTCGCAGTGAGCCGAGACCTCACCACTGCACTCCAGCCTGGGTGATAGAGCAAGACTCCATCTCAAAATAAATTGTGCAGCAATTTGATACCCACTTATCACCCACTTAAAAATATATATGAACAGACTTTTTTTTTTTTACAAACTTTGTATCATTCCTTTTTCTCTTTAAAACTGTATTTCCATTTTCCTTCTCATTCCAAATTTTGCATAATGTGTTACATTTTGTATTTGGATAATCTTATGATCACCTATTTTCTTTGTAACCAAAATAGGTATATAAGTTGAAATTAATTAAAAATTTTCCTGTGACCAACAAACTTGTAACTATTCACATTTTTCTTCTGGGTTATCATTGAAGTTACTAGAATACAGTTCTCCAAAGCAATGTAAATAACAAATTTGGATAATTGCTTCAAAAATTTTATTGGTGAATAGAGCAATCCCTCCCCTCCAATTGGTTTGTATATCCTTGCGTGAATATTATTTATTTCTATAATGGGACAAGATTAAGCATAAATTCTGTGTTCATTTTGCACTCTACAGATGTCAACACTGAGAAAACTTGTTTGTGTAAATAAATGGACATGAAGGAGTTTTGTTATAACAGTATCATTCATTTCTATGACTCCTTCTGAGATATGTAGGAAAAAAGTACAGTAATATACCATTAAAATTATCTGTTATTTGGCAGTTTCATTCAATCAGATCCATTATTTTTCAGTTTTATTAAAAGCAGAGAATTAAAACCACTTGACTTTCAAAAATGAGTTTACTAACCAGTCATCAGGTTCATCTGTTTTCTCAATTTCTGAAAAGTGTACCAAAAAGTTTTAAAAACTAATTCCAACTATATGTTACACTTTCACGTGGAGGTATCTTGTTTAAACTAATACATTCAGAAAAGTTTGGAAAAATAGAATATTATTAATACATTATTATTAATAACATTTTATGTTTTAAATATATGATTTAAACATAGCAAACCTCTGAGCTACCTCAAAGGTTGAGTAGATTTTGTGAAGAATGTCCTTCATACAACCCATTTGGTAATGCCAGGCATCAAACAAATGACACTTAATTTCTGGCAGGAAAACTCGGACTTCATTTTTCAAGTCACTGACTATATTAATAATATGTGATTTAAAACCTGAGAAACAAATGACAGAACAAATGCATAGAGGTATGTTTATTATGAAGCCAATGAAGCATATCCAGAGCTCCTTCCTTCCAAGGTTCCTTTCCAATTTTACATAGAAAATTAGGTACTTTCATGTATAATTTTGTGTTATTTGTCATAATGAAAGCCTGAAAAAAAAAAGACTTCAAATTATATAAGCTTTAGGACCTGTATCTCTGCCTGTACATGTGAAAAAATCATGAGGGCAGTCAGGATAAGCTTAAGATGATACATATCTGGCATAATTAATTTCATATTATGAAAAGATAATTTCTCATTAATTTGCAATAAATACAGAGTAAAATATGACTAAGATTATAACTTATGAAGTAGGGTATGTGGTAAAAGACATGGTTATTCCTTCAGTAAATGTGTTAGGGGAAGGTATGAAGTGAATACTGATGTATGACTTTGGAGAATAATTAGAAGCAACTTAGAGGAAAATCAGAAATAACTTATTTTTCATCATGATCAAAATTTTCCTATGTATTTAATGAAAACAAAAAATATATACCGCTAAAATCAGATCAGGCAATTAGCATATAGTTTTATTTTTATATTTGCAAATAGAATAAATATTGTATACAATGCAGTGAAGTTCATTAAATTTTGTGTAAATATTTTGGAATATGAGTTGATAAAATAGGTTTTAGCTAACTTAGTGAATAATAAACACTGTCTTAGTGCTTTTATGCTGCTTAACAGAATACCTGACAATGGATAATTTATAAAGAACAGAAATTTATTTCTCACATTTCTAGAGGTTAGGAGTCCATGAAGAAGGTGCTGGCAGGTTCAGGCGTCTGGTGAGAGCTGCTCTCTGCTTTCCAAGATTGAGCCTTGCTGCTGAATCCTTCAGAGAGGAGGAACGCCACGTCCTCACATGGACAAAAGTGGAAGGGCAAGAGGGGCCAAATGCTGCATGAAGCCTCTCATAAGGGCCTTCATCTTATTCATGAGGGAGAAGCCCTCATGGCCTAATCATCTCTTAAAGGCCCCACCTGTTAATACCATCACATTGACACCCTGAATTTTGGAGGAGACACATAGCAAACACTAAATCTGAAGTCTGAAAGAACTCACATAATTTTTATTCACAGGATTTGGCCCATCATATCATTTTTTTAAAAATTCAATTTCATTTAAAAGAAACTTTGTCATCTATATTGTTTTTCTTGTTCAAAAATGCTCTTTTGTTTTAAGCTAACAATATGTTATGGCGTGTCCTAGGGGTTGATGCTAATAACTAGGGGAAAACAGTGCCTCTGCTTAAATGTTTTAAAAAATTGGTGAAACAGGATTTTGGACTCCTAGAGGATCCTTATACTCTTTTTACTACAGAAGTACCCATCGGATGATCTTCGTACATTATTCTTCACCTTGTTTGATGACCTCTGTACTAGTCATGAGATAAGGATGTGACCTAAACTATAACAATGGGTTAGGAGACTGATTTGAGATATTTCTAAGCTATACTCTAAAGGGACTTGGTGGGTCATTAGACACTGGAGTGAAAGATGAGTCAAAAATAATTAAGATTTTCAGCTTGAGCAGTTCTATTTACTGCATAAGAAACAAAGTAATCCAGTTTTGGAAAGAGGTTGGAATTCTGTTTGCCTATAGATCTTTAATGTGGAAATGTTCTAAAAGTCTGGAGCACTAAAGAAAGTTCAAAGATATGGTTATAAATTTGGGAGACTTTAGTATATAGGTGGATGATACTATCTAAGGGAAAGCTTTTAACCAAGAGAGGAATAAATCTGATGATGAGACCTTGGGAAACCTTCAATTTAGAAGAGGCAGAAAAGAATTAGTAGTGTTGGAAAAGTATAATGGAAAACAAAATCTTCCAACCCAGGAAACCTTTCCACAAAGATAGAAGAGAAGGAAAACAATTTTATGATTGAGTAAGCATGAGAGCAGGATGTGATGTGTATCACAAGTAGTCCCCTAAGAGATTGCAAAGACAGAAGGAAATCTTACCCTTTTATATAGCCAACCTGATATAACAATCCCTTTCATTGAAGTTCTTAGGATAAACATTAACTAGTCCTCAAGTAAGACTTGACAGCACTATTTGTCACATACGTAGTTTATTCTAAATTCACTTGCTAATTGGAGTGACTTTGCTAATTGATTTTATATAAAGGTAAAAAAAACACTTTTCATATCTTCATGACAGGAGATAGTTTTGCAGCTTGGAAGAAGGCTCCTGCTGAAGTGAGGCTTCTACGCTCCCACAGAAACTGGGATTAAGGGCGCTATCTTCCTTGATGTATTCCCAAGAGATGGTTACAGGTTCTTGAGAAAGACATTCATGGGTCATAAAGCTGGCAAGAGGCTTTGAAGCAAGAGATTTTTAAAAGATTTACATACATTTCAAAAAGATAAAGAATTTACAAGTTTTCTGAATGCTCTAAGAACAAAGAAGGAAGAGTCTTTCTTCTTATTTTCAACAGGGGGAATTAATTTTGTTTCTTTTTAAATTTGTATTTACCCTTACATAAGTGATAGAACAGACAGAAAAAAACAGCTGTGGAAATGTGCGGGAAATTACAATGAGTGCTATATGAAAACCAGAGGAAAAGCGTATTTTACAAGGAGTGAGGGAATAGTGCTGTCTTCAAGAACATTACATTCCCCTTTCCCCTTGTCGGATAAAATTAACATACATTTGATACTAACATAACTAGATATGTAAAATTTGTAAAGACTAAATATAAAAAGAATATAGCATTAGGGTGTTTAATTATGTAGTGTGGACTGCCAGTACTATAGGAAACCTATGGCCTGAGGGCAGTAAGACCTGGAGTAGGCAGGGAAGGATTTGTGGAAATAAGGAAACTTAAATGGTATTTTGAAGGAGGGATTAAATCTATGTAATTCACATTTTTAATCTCATCAGTCCAAAACATATCTCTGTAGCTGTGTCTATAATAAAGATAAACTTAGCAATGGAACCATAATACTCGCAGTCCACTGGGCCAAAACTTTCCCTTGGATAGTGTTAATGCTTGAGTGAACAATGGCACCATTTCTGTGACTTTTCACTTTCTGTATTCCTTCTCATAGTCACCCCCTCTTCTGATTAATAGGCTCTTTCTTTTACAGCTTTTAAGTCTTGCCTTGGAACCATTTTTTTTTTTTTTTCCTGCAGGATACTTATATGGATTCATTTAAAGCTTAACTTGCAAAGGGCAGCTTATTTTCACTTCTTAGAAGGTACCCTGTAGTTAACCTTGGTGCTGTCTATAGAGACAAAAATAAATTTCTTTGGATTTTAGTTATCTTTCCATGTCAGAGGTTCCCAAGACCACCCCCAGGTTGACGATTTGCTAGGACGACTCACAGACTCAGCATATATCCATATTCATGGTTATGATTCATTATAGGAAAATAACACAAAGCAAAATTAGGCACTCTCTGCCTGGCACATACTAAACTTACAGACTCCCAGAAGAAAAGTAGATGTTAGTATAAACCGTATTATTTGCACAAATAACCTAGGCATAGTGAGTCACTCTTATTCAGGGAATTGTGGAATCCCTCCTGAAATCTAAGCTCACAGGTGCCAGGCAAAAAGGCCCTTTTAATCATAGAAGCCTCAGGCCTGCTGTGATAACTCTTTTCTCTACACTTTTTAAAAATTTATTTATACAACGATTTGCAGGTAAAATCAAGAGTCCACATATCAAGTTAACTGTCTTTTAAGTGTTCTTCATATATTACAGGTATGCTCCAGAATCACTGACAGAGAGCAAGTTTTCTGTGGCCTCAGATGTTTGGAGCTTTGGAGTGGTTCTGTATGAACTTTTCACATACATTGAGAAGAGTAAAAGTCCACCAGCGGTCAGTGTGCTTTTTATTTACTTTGTTTTTTGTTTGTTCGTTTGATTTTTATAAATTATGGGGTACAATTACAATTTTGCTACATGCATACATTGCATAGTGGTGAACTCAGAGCTTTTAGGGTATCCACCACCTTAATAACATACATTGTACCCTTAAATAATTTCTCAGCATCTACCCCAGTAATGGCTCACCCTTCCAAGTCTCCATTGTCTGTCATTCCACATTCTACGTCCATGTGTATACATTATATAGCTCCCACTTCTAAGTGAGAACATGTGGTATTTGTCTTTCTATGGCTGGTTTGTTTCACTTAAGATAATTACCTCCATCCATGTTGCTACCAAAGACATAATTTCATTTGTTTTTATGGCGGAGTAGTATTCCATTGGGTATGTATACCACATCTTCTTTATCCAGTCATCTATTGATGGACACTTAGGTTGATTCCATGTCCTTGCTTTTGTGAAGAATGCTGCAATAAACATACAGGTGGAGGTATCTTTTTGATACAGTGATTTCTTTTCCTTCAGGTAGATACCCCATAGTGGAAATGCTGGATCAAATGGTAGTTCTACTTTTAGGTCTCTGAGGAATCTTTATGTTTTCCGTAGAGGTTGTACAAATGTACATTCCCAGCAACAGTGTATAAGAGTTCCCTTTTCTCCACACCCTTGCCAACATCTGTTATTTTCTCTCTCTCTCTCTTTTTTTTTTCTTCCCATTCTGACTGGAGTAAGACATATCTCACTGTGGTAATTTTTTTCTCTTTTTTTTTTTGTCATTCTGACTGGAATAAGGCATATCTCATTGTAATTTTAATTTGCATTTCTCTGGTGATTAGTGATTAGCATTTTTTCATATGCCTCTTGTCCTTTTGGGTGTCTTCTTTTGAAAAATGTCTACTGATCTCCTTTGTCCAGTTTTTAACATGATGATTAGGGGGTTTTGGTTGAATTCCTTGAGTTCCTTATAAATTCTGAACGGTAGTTCCTCATCAGATACAAAATTTGCAAATATTTTCTCCTATTCTGCAGGTTTCTGTTCATTCTGTTGATTATTTATTTTGCTATGCTGAAATTTTTTAGTTTGATAAAGTCTCATTTGTCTGTTTTTGGTTTTGTTGCCTATGCTTTTGAGGTCTTTGCCATTCTTTGTTTACACCCATTTCCATAAAAGTTTTCCCTAGGTTTTTTTTTTCTAGTATTTTTATAGTTTCAGATCTTACATTTAAGTCTATAATTGATCTTGAGTTAATTTTTGTATATGGTGATAAATATGGGTCCAGTTTCATTCTTCGGCATATGGCAATCCAATTTACCAGTACCATTTACTGAAAAGGGTGTCCTTTCCCATACTGCCCAAAGCAATCTGCAGATTCAATACAGTTCCTAATGCCAATATCATTTTTCCACAGAATTAGGAAAAACAATCCTAAAGTCACATGGAACCAAAAAGAGCCCTAATAGCAAAAGCGATTCTAAGCAAAAAGAACAAAGCTGGAAGCATCACATTACTTGACTTCAAATTATATTATAAGGCTACCGTAACAAAAGCATCATGGTACTCATATAAAAAACAAACACATAAACCAATGGAACATAATAGAGAACCCGGAAATAACGCCACATATTTATAGCCAATTGATCTTTGACAAAATCGACAAGAACATACATTGAATTTTTTTTTTTAAATTATTTTTATTTTTTTGTATTTTTGTAGAGCTGGAGTTTCACCATGTTGGCCAGGCTGGTCTTGAACTCCTGACCTCTTGATCCGCCAGCCTTGGCCTCCCAAAGTGCTGGGATTACAGGCGTGAGTCACCGTGCTCAGCCTAAAACTTTAATTCTATTCACGTTATTTATTTATTTTATTTTTTATTATACTTTAAGTTCTAGGGTACATGTGCACAACGTGCAGGTTTGTTACATATGTATACTTGTGCCATGTAGGTGTGCTGCACCCATCAACTCGTCAGCACCTATCAACTCGTCATATACATCAGGTATAACTCCCAATGCCATCCCTCCCCCCTCCCCATAATAGGCCTCGGTGTGTGATGTTCCCCTTCCAGAGTCCAAGTGATCTCATTGTTCAATTCCCACCTATGAGTGAGAACATGCGGTGTTTGGTTTTCTGTTCTTGTGATAGTTTGCTGAGAATGATGGTTTCCAGCTGCATCCATGTCCCTACAAAGGACACAAACTCATCCTTTTTTATGGCTGCATAGTATTCCAAGGTATATATGTGCCACATTTTCTTAATCCAGTCTGTCACTGATGGACATTTGGGTTAATTCCAAGTCTTTGCTATTGTGAATAGTGCTGCAATAAACATACATGTGCATGTGTCTTTATAGAAGCATTATTTATAATCCTTTGGGTATATACCCAGTAAAGGGATGTCTGGGTCATATGGTATTTCTAGTTCTAGATCCTTGAGGAATCACCATACTGTTTTCCACAATAGTTAAGCCAGTTTACAATCCCACCAACAGTATAAAAGTGTTCCTATTTCTCCACATCCTCTCCAGCACCTGTTGTTTCCTGACTTTTTAATGATTGCCATTCTAACTGGTGTGAGATGGTATCTCATTGTGGTTTTGATTTGCATTTCTCTGATGGACAGTGATGATGAGCATTTTTTTATGTACCTGTTGGCTGTATACATGTCTTCTTTTGAGAAATGTCTGTTTATATCCTTTGCCCACTTTTTGATGGGGTTGTTTTTTTCTTGTAAATTTGTTTGAGTTCTTTGTAGGTTCTGGATGTTAGCCCTTTGTCAGATGAGTAGATTGCAAAAATGTTCTCCCATTCTGTAGGTTGCCTGTTCACTCTGATGGTAGTTTCTTTTGCTGTGCAGAAGCTCTTTAGTTTAATTAGATCTCATTTGTCAATTTTGGCTTTTGTTGCCATTGCTTTTGGTGTTTTAGACATGAAGTCCTTGCCCATGCCTATGTCCTGAATGATATTACCTAGGTTTTCTTCTAGGGTTTTTATGGTTTTAGGTCTAACGTTTAAGTCTCTAATCCATCTTGAATTAATTTTCATATAAGGAGTAAGGAAAGGATCCAGTTTCAGCTTTCTGCTTATGGCTAGCCAATTTTCCCAGCACCATTTATTAAATAGGGAATCCTTTCCCCATTTCTTGTTTTTGTCAGGTTTGTTAAAGATCAGATAGCTGTAGATGTGTGGTATTATTTCTGAGGGTCTCTTCTGTTCCACTGGACTATATCTCTGTTTTGGTACCAGTACCATGCTGTTTTGGTTACTATAGCCTTGTAGTATAGTTTGAAGTCAGGTAGTGTGATGCCTCCAGCTTTGTTCTTTTGACTTAGGATTGTCTTGGCAATGCGGGATCTTTTCTGGTTCCATATGAACTTTAAAGCAGTTTTTTTCCAATTCTGTGAAGAAAGTCATTGGTAGCTTGGTGCAAGTGGCATTGAATCTATAAATTACCTTGGGCAGTATGGCCATTTTCACAATATTGATTCTTCCTATCCATGAGCATCAAATGTTCTTCCATTTGTTTGTGTCCTTTTTTATTTCACTGAGCAGTGGTTTGTAGTTCTCCTTGAAGAGGTCCTTTACATCTCTTGTAAGTTGGATTCCTAGGTATTTTATTCTCTTTGAAGCAATTGAGAATGGAAGTTCATTCATGATTTGCCTCTCTGTTTGTCTGTTACTGGTGTATAAGAATGCTTGTGATGTTTGCACATTAATTTTGTATCCTGAGACTTTGCTGAAGTTGCTCATCAGCTTAAGGAGATTTTGGGCTGAGACAATGGGGTTTTCTAAATATACAATCATGTCATCTGCAAAGAGGGACAATTTGACTTCTTCTTTTCCTAACTGAATACCCTTGATTTCTTTCTCTTGCCTGATTGCCCTAGCTAGAACTTCCAACACTATTTTGAATAGGAGTGGTGAGAGAGGGCATCCCTGTCTTGTGCCAGTTTTCAAAGGGAATGCTTCCAGTTTTTGCCCACTCAGTATGATATTGGCTGTGAGTCTGTCATAAATAGCTCTTATTATTTTGAGATATGTTCCATCAATACCGAATTTATTGAGAGTTTTTAGCATGAAGGGCTGTTGAATTTTGTCAAAGGCTTTTCCTGCATCTGTTGAGATAATCATGTGGTTTTTGTCTTTGGTTCTGTTTATATGCTGGATTACGTTTATTGATTTGCGTATGCTGAACCAGCCTTGCATCCCAGGGATGAAGCCCACTTGACCATGGTGGATAAGCTTTTTGATGTGCTGCTGGATTTGGTTTGCCAGTATTTTACTGAGGATTTTTGCATCGATGTTCATCAGGGATATTGGTCTAAAATTCTCTTTTTTGGTTGTGTCTCTGCCAGGCTTTGGTATCAGGATGATGTTGGCCTCATAAAATAAAAGTTAGGGAGGATTCCCTTTTTCTGTTGATTGGAATAGTTTCAGAAGGAATGGTACCAGCTCCTCCTTGTACCTCCAGTAGAATTTGGCTGTGAATCCGTCTGGTCCTGGACTTTTTTTGGTTGGTAGGCTATTAATTATTGCCTCAATTTCAGAGCCTACTATTGGGCTATTCAGGGATTCAACTTCCTCCTGGTTTAGTCTTGGGAGAGTGTAAGTGTTCAGGAATTTATCCATTTCTTCTAGGTTTTCTAGTTTATTTGCGTAGAGGGGTTTATAATATTCTCTGATAGTAGTTTGTATTTCTGTGGGGTCGGTGGTGATATCCCCTTTATCATTTTTTATTGCGTCTATTTGATTCTTCTCTCTTTTCTTCTTTATTAGTCTTGCTGGCAGTCTATCAATTTTGTTGATCTTTTCAAAAAAACCAACTCCTGGAATCATTGATTTTTTGGAGGGTTTTTTGTGTATCTCCTTCAGTTCTGCTCTGATCTTAGTTATTTCTTGCCTTCTGCTAGCTTTTGAATGTGTTTGCTCTTGCTTCTCTAGTTCTTTTAATTGTGATGTTAGGATGTCAATTTTAGATCTTTCCTGCTTTCTCCTGTGGGCATTTAGTGCTATAAATTTCCCTCTACACACTGTTTTAAATGTGTCCCAGAGATTCTGGTATGCTGTATCTTTGTTCTCATTGGTATCAAAGAATATCTTTATTTTTGCCTTCATTTCGTTATGTACCCAGTAGTCATTCAGGAGCAGGTTGTTCAGTTCCCATGTAGTTGAGTGGTTTTGATTTAGTTTCTTAGTCCTGAGTTCTAGTTTGATTGCACTGTGGTCGAGAGACAGTGTGTTATAATTTGTGTTCATTTACATTTGCTGAGGAGTGCTTTACTTCCAACTATGTGGTCAATTTTGGAATAAGTGTGATGTGGTGCTGAGAAGAATGTATATTCTGTTGATTTGGGGTGGAGAGTTCTGTAGATGTCCATTAGGTCCACTTGGTGCAGAGTTGAGTTCAATTCCTGGATATCCTTGTTTAGTTTCTGTCTCATTGATCTGTCTAATGTTGACAGTGGGGTGTTCAAGTCTCCCATTGTTATTGTATGGGAGTCTAAGTCTCCTTGTAAGTCTCTAAGGACATGCTTTATGAATCTGGGTGCTCGTGTATTGGGCGCATATATATTTAGGACAGTTAGCTCTTCTTGTTGAATTGATCCCTTTACCATTATGTAATGGCCTTCTCTGTCTCTTTTGATCTTTGATGGTTTAAAGTCTGGTTTATCAGAGACTAGGATTGCAACCCCTGCTTTTTTTGGTTCTCCATTTGCTTGGTAGATCTTCCTCCATCCCTTTATGTTGAGCCTATGTGTGTCTCTGCATGTGAGTCTCCTGAATACAGCAAACTGATGGGTCTTGACTCTTTATCCTATTTGCCTGTCTGTGTCTTTCAATTGGACCATTTGGTCCATTTACATTTAAGGTAATATTGTTATGTGTGAACTTGATCCTGTCATTGTGATATTAGCTGGTTATTTTGCTCATTAGTTGATGCAGTTTCTTCCTATCATCGAAGGTCTTTACATTTTGGCATGTTTTTGCAATGGCTGGTACTGGTTGTTCCTTTCCATGTTTAGTGCTTCCTTCAGACTCTCTTGTAGGGCAGGTCTGGTGGTGACAAAATCTCTAAGCATTTGCTTGTCTGTAAAGGATTTTATTTCTCCTTCACTTATGCAACTTAGTTCGGCTGGATATGAAATTCTGGGTTTAAAATTATTTTCTTTAATAATGTTGAATGTCAGCCCCCACTCTCTTCTGGCTTATAGCGTTTCTGCCTAGAGATCTGCTGTTAGTCTGATGGGCTTCCCTTTGTGGGTAACCTGACCTTTCTCTCTGGCTGCCCTTAACATTTTTTCCTTCATTTCAACTTCGGTGAATCTGACAATTATGTGTCTTGGGGTTGCTATTCTCAAGGAATATCTTTGTGGCGTTCTTTGTATTTCCTGAATTTGAATGTTGGCCTGCCTTACTAGGTTGGGGAAGTTCTCCTGGATGATATCCTGAAGAGTGTTTTCCAACTTGGTTCCATTTTCCCCCTCACTTTCAGGCACACCAATCAGACATAGATTTGGTCTTTTCACATAATCCCATACTTCTTGGAGGCTTTGTTAATTTCTTTTTCCTTTTTTTTCTCTAGACTTCTCTTCTCGTTTCATTTCCTTCATTTGATCTTCAATCATTGATACTCTTTCTTCCAGTTGATCAAGTCGGTTAGTGAAGCTTGTGCATTTGTCACGTAGTTCTTGTGTCATGGTTTTTCTCTCTCTCAGTTCGTTTATGGCCTTCTCTGCATTGATTATTCTAGTTATCCATTCTTCCATTCTTTTTTCAAGATTTTTAGTTTCTTTGCGCTGGTTACATAGTTCCTCCTTTAGCACTGCGAAATTTGATCCACAGAAGCCTTCTCTCAACTTGTTGAAGTCATTCTCCGTCCAGCTTTGATCAGTTGCTGGCGATGAGCTGCGTTCCTTTGGAGGGGGAGATGCGCTCTGACTTTTTTAATATCCTGCTTTTCTGCCCTGCTTTTTCCCCATCTTTGTGGTTTTATCTGCCTTTGGTCTTTGTTGCTGGTGACGTACTCATGGAGTTTTGGTGTGGGTGTCCTTTCTGTTTGTTAGTTTTCTTTCTAACAGTCAGGACCCTCAGCCGTACATCTGTTGGAGATTGCTTGAGGTCCACTCCAGACCCTGTTTGCCTGGGTATCAGCAGCGGAGGCTGCAGAAGATAGAATATTGCTGAACAGCGAGTGCTGCTGATTCTTGCTCTGGAAGCTTCGTCTCAGGGGTGTACCCAGCCGTGTGAGGTGTTAGGTGTCGGTCTACACCTCAGTGGAAAATGCAGAAATCACCCATCTTCTGTGTCGCTCATGCTGGGACTGGAGGCTGGAGCTGTTCCTATTCGGCCATCTTCTGATCTGTCCTTGGATGAAAATTTTTCTTCTAAATTGCAGAGTAGAGAGGAAACTGGTTCTCTTTTATGGTTCACACTATTTCTTCTGCTTTAATAGAATTTGTGGCCACTCCAAATTTGATGCTGGTTCTTTATTTTTCTGATTCACTTTTAGTTAGCTGTGTGATCTTGAGCAGGCTACTTAATCCCTCTGTGCCTCAGTTTCTTCATCTCAAAAGGTATCTTGGTATGGGATAGAACGCCAACTACAGCCACATTAAAAACAAACAGGTATGTCCACGCCACGAAGCCCACGCTCTGCGTGGCAGCCCTGGAGACAGCCAAGTCCCCGCCTCCGCCCTCTGCCCAGCTCTGGCCGCCAGCCCCTGCCGGCTGACACCGCGGTTTCCTAGACAGCCACATTGAAGTTTTTTAACATAAGAAAAGATTTATCCAAAGAATAGTAAGCCTAGGACTTATTTTAGAGCTCTTATTGCTTATTTTTAAGGCAATATCCAACAAAATAATCCCAAACTTATTCACAAAGTAGCTTGAATTTTTTAAAAAGGGAGTATTGGGAAACTTAGTATAGTCTCTTAATATTATTTTTATTAAATCCAGTTAGCTCATTCATTGTAGGAATTATTGCATAAGTTAAAATATACCTTCCAAAGTAATTTTTCTCTTGGTCATCATAGAATTTTTTTAATATGGAAAAGTATGAAAAAATAAAAATAATCTCTAATGCAATTACTCAGAGAAGACCACCTTAATACTGTAGTATGTTATCTTTCAGGCTTCTTTTTATTTTGTGTATAAAAGTATATACAAAAAAGTATATGAAACTTTTATAACTTTTATAAAAGTTCACTTTTACATATAAATATATATTATTTTATAAAATTAAGGTCATACTGTGCAGTTTGCTCTCCTGCTGTTTCATGAAGTATTACAGCATGGATAATTTACTGTATTAGGAAAATGTACTGCAAATATGTTTTCTAATTGCTGAGTAGCATTCCATCATAAGGCTATATATGTCTGAACAATCATTTTCCATTCTTCAGTCTTTTAAGTAGCACTTTAGTGAACATAGTGAATATCCTCATGCATATTTATATTTATCTCTGATAAGTATCTTAGAATAAAAGTAAAAGTTATGAACTATTTTAAAGGTTTTAATTCCAAAATGCTTTCTAGAAAAGCTGTGCCAGATTATATCTCAGCAGCAATGCATAGGGATGTACATTTCATCATTTGCCAGTATTGGTCATTATGTTTTTATGTACTTTTGCCAAGTTGATAGGGGACAGGTTATATATATTTTAATTTCCATTTCTTTTATTAATGTGATTGACTATATGTTTGTTGTGTGTTTAGGGCGAGTATGTATATATGTGAAGTATGTCTTCTGTGATTTGCCTATCTTTATATATATACATATTTTTAACCAATTTATAAGAGCTCTCTATATTGAAAATAAGTAAATGATTAAGGTTTTTTTTTTTTTTTGAGACAGAGTCTTGCTCTGTCGCCCAGGCTGGAGTGCAGTGGCCGGATCTGGGCTCACTGCAAGCTCCGCCTCCCGGGTTTACGCCATTCTCCTGTCTCAGCCTCCCAAGTAGCTGGGACTACAGGCGCCCGCCACCTCGCCCGCCTAGTTTTTTGTATTTTTTAGTAGAGACGGGGTTTCACCGTGTTAGCCAGGATGGTCTTGATCTCCTGACCTCGTGATCCGCCTGTCTCGGCCTCCCAAAGTGCTGGGATTACAGGCTTGAGCCACCGCGCCCAGCCTTTCCTAGCTTATAATTCAGATTTTAATTTTATAAACTTTGACATATGAAAGTTTTCTCTGTTGCATTTATACTTATTTATTCATTTTTTCTTATATTGTTTTATATTCAAGTTTTTATTTCAATTGAAATGTAATATAAAAATGTGAGTTTTTTAACAACAAAAAACTCAAAGGAAATATGTTTTTAGTTCATGTGTTTTGAGCCCTTCTCAGTGGATTTGTGGTGTTTATTACAGCTATGGAAATGGAAATTATAGAAGTTCCATATTTAACAGCCTTATGTTTTTGATCCTAAAAGTAGCCTCTTTTGAAAAGGTTTGAAAACATACAAAAGCACACATATACTAAATTTTTCCCATTGACTGGAAGAAATTGAGAAATAATTTTGCTACAAATTAAATGTACAAAAAATATTGAAAATGGGTTTGTTTTAGGAATTTATGCGTATGATTGGCAATGATAAACAAGGACAGATGATCGTGTTCCATTTGATAGAACTTTTGAAGAACAATGGAAGATTACCAAGACCAGATGGATGCCCAGATGAGGTAACTTTTTTTTTTTTTTTAAATCCATGGTAATCATGCATTTTATTTTACTTTTTACTCAGACTTCAGTTCACTTTCTGAAATTTAATTTGCAGAGCTTCCAGATAAACAGCATAATCAGATGACTGTGGAACAAGGCATAGTTATGACATGTACCCTGTATTGAAAATTAATGTCTTCCACCAATTAAAAGATGGTCCTTAGTGTTCCTTGTAATTTTGGTTTATTTTCTCCTTTACAGATTTATATGATCATGACAGAATGCTGGAACAATAATGTAAATCTACGCCCCTCCTTTAGAGATCTCGCTCTTCGAGTGGATCAAATAAGGGATAACATGGCTGGATGAAAGAAATGTCCTTCATTCTGAGAACAAAGTATATTTATAGAACAAAGTTTTCTATTTCACATTGCTGTGGACTATTATTACATATATCATTATTATATAAATCATGATGCTAGCCATTAAAGATGTGAAAATATCTGCTCAAAACTTTCAAAGTTTAGTAAGTTTTTCTTCATGAGGTCACCAGTAAAAGACATTAATGAGAATTCCTTAGAAAGGAGTTTTGTAAGAAGTTTCTTAAACATTGTCAGTTAACATCACTCATGTCTGGCAAAAGAAAAAAAAAGACTTTTTCAGCTCAGCTTTTTGAGATGTGAAAAAATTATTATGTAAATTTTGCGATGTTAAAGATGCACAGAATATGTATGTATAGTTTTTACCACAGTGGATGTATAATACCTTGGCATCTTGTGTGATGTTTTATACACATGAGGGCTGGTGTTCATTAATACTGTTTTCTAATTTTTCCATAGTTTATCTATAACTCCTTCACTATACAAACAAATTAGATGTTCAGATAATTGAATAAGTACCTTTGTGTCCTTGTTCATTTATATCACTGGCCAGCATTATAAACAGGTGTATACTTTTAGCTTGTGTACTGTAAATATTTTTCAAGTAAAGGGAACAAATGTCTAGTTTTATTTGTATAGGAAATTTCCCTGACCCTAAAGAATACATTTTGAAATGAAACAAGCTTACAAAGATATAATCTATTTTCTTATGGTTTCCCTTGTATCTATTTGTGGTGAATGTGTTTTTTAAATGGAACTATCTCCAAATTTTTCTAAGACTACTGTGAACAGTTTTCTTTTAAAATGTTGAGATTAAGAATGCGAGGAACATTGTCATCCTTTGAGCTGCTGACTGCCAATAAAATTCTTCAATCTCTGGGATCTATGCTCATGAATTAAATTTAAGCATAAGCCATAAAATAGATTGTTTTTAAAATGGATAGCACATTAAGAAGTGTAATAGGTTAAGAATTTTTTCCTAAAGATTGTATATTTGAGGGGTTTCAGAACTTTGCGTTGCGGTCATAGAAGAGATTTATTTCCTTTTTAGAGGGAAAATGAGGTAAGTGAAAAAGTATGCTTGTTAATTTTATTCAAGAATGCCAGTAGAAAATTCATAATATGTATCTTTAAGAAAAATGAGAGCATACATCTTTCCAATTAAGTATAAGGGGTTGTTCGTTGTTGTCATTTGTTATATTGCTACTCCACTTTAGACACCATACCTAAAATAAAATATGGTGGGTTTTTCGTGTGTGTGTGGTTTATACAAAACTTAAAATACTTGCTATTTTGATTAAAAAGAAAATCGTTTCTTACTTTATTTTTAGTGGTATGTTCTACTTTTCTAAAACTTGTACTGAAGACTTCTCATTTTGGGTTGAAGGGAAGGAAAAGGAAGAAATGTTTTTTACATTCATTATACTTAAAGCATTTTAATAGTTCTGGATGCAGAAATAATCTAAAATGACAGCGAATTAGGTTTTAAAAAAGATTTTAGATTTTTTTGAAAATTTAATTTTTATTTAATTTGTAAAGACTCCTGAAGGATTTGTATATGCAACACAGTTAAGAGATTTTCCATTTTACTACCTTTCAAGTGAAAAATAGCCTATCATATAATATGCTTGATTTCAGATTTTCATACTAAAACTTAAGTACATACTTAAAAGTAGGTTCTTCTCAACGATCTCTAACATTCTGTTTTTTAAAACAAGATGTGAACTAACTTTTCTTAAAGTTTTTTAAAAATGCTTCATCTTTTCGTTTTATATAAAGAATCCCACATGTACATTCTTGTTTTTAGAATGGGATGACTACCTTATTATAAAATTCCAAGTTTCCAAGAGACTTCTTTTCATTGAGGCTTCGTGAAGTTTTCCATTTTGATTCTGACTACACATAAAAATAAGCTAACCCTGTAGCTATTAAGTTGGTTTTGTACAAGAAACAGGTAAGTAATTATCGTAGCAGTTAATGCCAAAATATTTTTTCACATTAATATTCTTCAGAAACAAGGGTAAAGGTATTCTTAGAATTATGTAATTCTGTAACTTTACAGTATATTAAGTTATACAATCTTTATATAAATGATTTTCTTTTTCCATGGGTACTTGCTTGGAAAATAGTCACTTTTTCATGCTATTTATACATGCTGCCAGTAACACTGTAATTTGCTGTGGAAGAGCATTCTTTTAACCTAAGACTGCTACTTTACAGTCAAGTGTAATTTTTATTACAACTATAACTTCTAGTATTTGAATTTTATTTAAACAGCTAGAAAATAGTTAGAAAATACCTACAGTTCTATATCTGTAGAGCCAATCTCCATGGTGGGTGTGGCATTATGTGCTCAATTTATTGAGACTATGTTAATTTCTTTAGCATGTTCCCCCTAAATTGAAATAGTGATGTAGTAAATATTCAGAAGTGATTTTCTTTTGCATTTTTACCTAATCAAGGAAACGGGCCACACACATTGGTTTAGGGATGTTATGATAGTTTACCTTCCAGTTTTTAAGAAATGCTTCCTACAACTGCTATCAACCACTGTACTGTCTTTAATGAACATTGTTGTATCCCACCCTAATTTTTGTATTCAAATTATTTCTCATGAAAGTTTCTCTAATATTTCTAATGAAAGTTTCTCTAATTTTGGGGAATAATTTGCTAAGAATCAGTTTGCTGTATATTAGAATAAATAATAACAGTAAGTCAGCAGGATTATCCAAACAAAAGACTAGGTTTTATGAGATAAGCTTGATTTAAGAAAAAAACAAAGTATGAATATCAGAAATACTGTGTGTTTACTCTCAGATTTTAGCTGGTTGGATTTAATATCAAGATAACTAGCTGCTAAATGTTTCATAATTCTGACAGTGATATTAGATTTCAAAATGACACCAAGAGAACGGAAAAACTACATTAGTCAAATCCATGTATGTATGTCATATAGCCTTTAACTTTTTACATTAATCAGATTCTTAGTAAAATGCACATTATAGGCCTAAATATTAAAATATTTACTTTTATAATCTTACCTTTTATTTTACTATAATACAAATAAAATTCTTCTTAGGTTAAAAAATTAATTCCAATTGTGTTTATGCCAGATGGCATTGCTTAGTTGCTGCAGGCTTTCAATAACGTTTCATTCTTTTTTATACTCTTTCACATTTTTAAGGAAAAGCCTTACCTCCAACTGAAACACTAGTCTTACTAATACGGTTTTAAAAGTTGTTAATGGTCATTATCTATTATAAGGCCTTTATTTATATAGCAAATTGCTTAACATTTTATTTTGAATATAACTGTAACAGATATTTAAAATAAGACCTTTAAAAGAGCTCTAAGAGTCCCTGTTCTACTTATTTGCATTACAAGCTTCTGTGAATGTTTTAATTTTAATACCAGTAGTAGGAAGATATATGGCAGTAGAAGCACGCATATACACGCTATTTATTGAGGTAAAGTCATCTTTGAGCAGTGTGAACAGACAGAAGCATAGCTTTTAGATCTGAATGATTGGTAAATAACAACAAATAGATCAAGGTGGTATGGAAAAATGGTAGAGCAGGCATATTATAGAGACAACAGGAAGCTAAGAAGGCAAATTATCCATTGCAGATAAGACCTTGTCAAAATAAACACTAAAAACACAAAGTGTGAAATGGAAAAATCTGTTGATCTGTTATTTATCTTTTCAAGCACAATTGTATACATAGATGAAAATAGGTGCTTTTCATACACAGATAATTAAGTATATGGTATTTAATAATAAAAAAGTTTAAGGTCCTTCAAATACTTGAGGTATGTATTATGGAAACTCAGGGTATGAATTTTCTAGGAGCATGTAATATAAGATTGTGAGTTGGAATTTATTTACTGAAATGAAAAACAATGAAGTTAAAGAAATCAAAGATACTAAAGCAAATGGAAAGATAACCTAACAAGGCACTCAATAATGAAAATACTTAGTGGAATACTACTTTGAAGTATACATATTATACTTTCTTCCTCTGCTTAATAATTTTGTTGAAGGTTGTTATTACAATGGGCTTTTATTGGCTATCCTAAATTTTAAGTATATTAGAACAAAATGTATTATTATGTCCTTAGTAACATTTAAGACCCCTCATTTTTGATTAGAGAAAAAAAGTTATTTACAGAATCAAAGACTTCATCTTGATTTTTAAGAAAAAAATAACTGAATTCTCTAACACCACGAGTTAACATTTTTTTTTTTTTTTTTTTTTTTTGAGACAGAGTTTTACTCTTGTTGTCCAGGCTGGAGTGCAATGGTGCGATCTCAGCTCACTGCAACCTCTGCCTCCTGGGTTCAAGCAATTCTCCTGCCTCAGCCTCCTGAATAGCTGGGATTACAGGTGCCTGCCACCACGCCTGGCTAATTTTTTGTATTTTTAGTAGAGACGGGGTTTCACCATGTTGGTCAGTCTGGTCTTGAACTCCTGGCCTCAGGTGATCCAACCGCCTCGACCTCCCAAAGTGCCGGGATTACAGGTGTGAGCCACAGCACCCAGCCCAGTTAACAATTCTAATCTGCATAACCAAGGTATATAAGCCATGTGCAGGTTGTAGGGAGCCCACAGCTAAATGACAATAATTGGATTGTGTTGATTGTTAGCACTTACTGACTACAGTTAAGAGGCATTTAAAAATTAATTAGTATTTCCCATAAATTGTCAGAATTGTTTTTTTAAAAGCTGTTATAAATCCTTACTCCTATCAATAATTTTGAAGACAGTGTGAATCTCATGGTACCACTTTTTTACCTTTATTACTTTTATAACAGTGCTTTGCAGTTTGTTGAATAGAAACTCTTGATAATAAGAGTAAAGGTTGTTGACAAACTTGAAACTGAGTTTTACCTTCTTATTGAAGGACTTAGAAAAATGTTGAAGTTGAATCCTAGAACACTGAGCATACCATTATTCCTTAATAAGGCATCATTCATTTTAAAAGTTATTTCAGAGAAAGAAAATTCTAAAAATTGAGACTTTACTATACAGGACAATCCTTTTCTGAAACATAGTTTGGAAATCTGAAATCTAAAGAATGATGAACATCGTGCTAGGAAAAAAGAATTTCAGTTTCTGTCATCTAAGATCATTCACATTTAATGGGAATTTTTTTCCAACATCTTTAGTTTCTCTTATTTTAAAACTACTGTCCTAAACGTGGAAGGTGAGAGTATGGACAACACAATCAAATGCCAAAAATACCTTGGTTCTAGTGATTGCCTAGGCCATTCTCTCATAGTTGCTCCAACAACTTAGCTATTTAACAATCAGATTCTTAGTAAAACATTTTTCTCTTTCTTAAAAAAAAAGACTATCCATATTGCATACCACTTCAGACTTTTCTACATATGCATTCACCCATCAATACTGACAGTGCAAGCTATGTACAACTTCAGGTTGCATCAGATAACTCATATTAATGGGTATAGTAGTGAAAGTATGATCTCCTAAGTATATTTATAAAGTCCTAAATCTTGTTCAACATATTAAGAATAAAGAAGAGTAGATAAACTAATTATGGATGTAGCAAAGGAATCCTGGATAATCTTACTTGAGGGTGAATCCTGATGGTGTATCAATTTAGAATTCCCTGTTAAACATTCAGACAAAATTAGAAGATTACAACTTTCAGTTCTATTGCAGCTCTGGGAATATGAGCCCTAATCATAGTTTTCAGGGAGCCTAATTTGGTGTGGCCTCAAATAATCTCATCATCCATAAAGATCCCAGAGAAAGGTTATCTTGGACCTGGGGTAGTGAGAGTTGGAATTTCATATATTCTCTGTAGGGCATGATTTTTTCAGCAGACGTGTTGTACCTCCAAGAGTGTGAAAATTGATGTTGGAGGATGAAAAAATCATATAAAGCACAGAAATACAGTACAAAAACAGATACGCAGTGGTATTAGAGTGTCATGGTAGAGGAAATTAGGGAAAGATGTCTAAAATGTTCCTGGTGGGGAAGTTGGGGGAGGCTAATGCAAAAAAAAAGTTGAGAAACACTACTTTAGAGTGTGCTTATATGGACACAGGTCAAACTAGCACTACCTCAGAAATAACCTCAATATGATAGGGCAGATATGACAGTGTCAGAAAAGTTAAGAGTACTTGATCTTTAAATAAATACTTAAAATAATGTTACTGAGCCAAAAAAAAAAAAATAGTTTACATGTAATCTTTTTAAAAAGTTACCTAATTTCACTCATACAGGAAAGCTCTGGCTGGCATCTAGTGCATGCCCCTCTGGGATGAAGCTTCCAGAGGAAGGAACAGGCAGCAATCTTTGCTATTCTGCAGCCTCTGCTGGTGATACCCAGGCAAACAGCACTGGAGTGGACCTCCAGCAAAATCCAGTAGACCTGCAGCACAGGGGCCTGACTGTTAGAAGGAATACTAACAAACAGAAAGGAACAGTATCAACATCAACAGAAAAGATGTCCACTCAGACCCCACCCAAAGGTCACCAACATGAACCAAAGGTAGATAAATCCATGAAGATGGGGAGAAACCAGCACTAAAAGGCTGAAAATTCCAAAAGCCAGAATGCCTCTTTTCTCCAAAGGATCAAAACTCCTCGCTAGCAAGGGAACAAAACTGGACAGAGAATGAGGTTGATGAATTGACAGAAGTAGGCTTCAGAAGGTGGGTAATAACCAACTCCTCTGAGCTAAAGGAGCATGTTCTAACCCAATGCAAGGAAGCTAAGAACATTGAAAAAAGGTTAGACAAATTGCTAATTACAATAACCAGTTTAGAGAAGAACATGAATGACATAATGGAGCTGAAAAAAACTCAGCACAAGAACTTCGTGAAGCATACACTGCCAAATCAGGCAGAAGAAAGGGTACCAGATATTGCAGATCACCTTACTGAAATAAAGTGAGAAGACAAGATTAGAGAAAAAAGAGTGAAAAGAAATGAACAAAGCCACCAAGAAATAAGGGACTATGTGAAAAGACCAAATCTATGTTTGGTGTACCTGAAAGTTGACAGGGAGAATGGAACCAAGTTGGAAAACACTCTTCAGGATATTATCCAGGAGAACTTCCCAACCTAGCAAGACAGGCCAACATTCAAATTCAGGAAATACAGAGAACATCACAAAAATACTCCTCGAGAAGAGCAACCCCAAGACACATAACTGTCAGATTCACCAAGGTTGAAATGAAGGAAAAAATGTTAAGGGCAGCCAGAGAGAAAGGTCGGGTTACCCACAAAGGGAAGCCCATCAGACTAAGAGCAGATCTCTCTGCAGAAACCCTGTAAGCCAGAAGAGAGTGGGGGCCGATATTCAACATTCTTAAAAGAATTTTCAACCCAGAATTTCATATCCAGTCAAACAAAGCTTCATAAGTGAAGGAGAAATAAAATCCTTTACAAACAAGTAAATGTTGAAAGATTTTGTCATCATCATGACTGCCTTACAAGAGCTACTAAAGGAAGCACTAAACATGGAAGGAATAACTGGTACTAGCCAGTGCAAAAACATACCAAATTGTAAAGACCATCAACACTGTGAAGAAACTGCATCAACTAATGGGCAAAATAATCAGCTGACATCATAATGACAGGATCAGATTCACACATAACAATATTAACCTTAAATGTCAATGGGCTAAATGCCTCAATTAAAAGACACACACTGGCAAATTGGGTAAGTGAAGAACCATCAGTGTGCTGTATTCAGGAGACCCATCTCACATGCAAAGACACATATAGGCTCAAAATAAAAGAATGGAGGAATATGTACCAAGCAAATGGAAAGCAAGAAAAATCAGGGGTTGCAATCCTAGTCTCTGATAAAACAGACTTTAAACCAACAATGATCAAAAGAGACAAACAAGGGCACTATATAATGGTAAAGGGAATCAATGCAACAAGAAGAGCTAACTATCCTAAGTATATATGCACCTAATACAGGAGCACCCAGATTCATAAAACAAGTTCTTAGAGATATACAAAGAGACTTACACTCCCACATAATAACAGTGGGAGACTTTAACACCCCACTGTCAATATTAAACAGATCAATGAGACATAAAATTAATATGAAGGACTTGAATTCAGCTCTGGACCAAGCAGACCTAATAGACATCTACAGAGCTCTGCACCACATAATTGGAAGTAAAACACTCCTCAGCAAATGCAAAAGAACAGAAATCAAAAGTCTCTCAGACCAGAGTGCAATCAAATTAGAACTCAGGATTAAGAAACTCACTCAAAACCACACAACTACATGAAAACTGAACAACCTGCTCCTGAATGACTACTGGGTACAAAACAAAATGAAGGCAGAAATAAAGATGTTCTTTGAAACCAATGAGAACAAAGAAACAATGTACCAGAATCTCTGGAACACATTTAAAGCAGTGTGTAGAGGGAAATTTATAGCACTAAATGCCCACAAGAGAAAGCAGGAAAGAGCTAACATTGACACCCTAACATCACAATTGAAAGAACTAGAGAAGCAAGAGCAAACAAATTAAAAAGCTAGCAGAAGATGAGAAATAACTAAGATCAGAGCAGAACTGAAGGAGACAGAGATACAAAAAACCTTTCAAAAAAATCAATGAATCCAGGAGCTGGTTTTTTGAAAAAACAACAAAATAGATACACGGATAGCCAGATTAATAAACAAGAAAAGAGAAGAATCAAATAGACTCAATAAAAAGTGATAAAGGGGATATCACCACCGACCCCACAGAAATACAAACTACCATCAGAGAATACTATAAACACCTCTATGCAAATAAACTAGAAAATCTAGAAGAAATGGATAAATTACTGGACACATACACCCTCCCAAGACTAAACCAGGAAGAAGTCAAATCCCTGAATAGACCAGTAACAACTTCTGAAATTGATGCAGTAATTAACAGCCTACCCACCAAAAAAGTCCAGGACCAGATGGATTCACAGCCAAATTCTACCAGAGATACAAAGAGGAGCTGGTACCATTCCTTCTGAAAGTATTCCAAACAATAGAAAAAGAGGGAATCCTCCCTAACTCATTTTATGAGGCCAGCATCATCCTGATACCAAAACCTGGCAGAGACACAACAAAAAAAGAGAATTTTAGGCCAATATCCCTGATGAACACTGATGCGAAAATCCTCAATAAAATACTGGCAAACTGAATCCAGCAGCACATCAAAAAGTTTATCCACCATGATCAAGTCGGCTTCATCCCTAGGATGCAAGCCTAGTTCCACATATTCAAATCAATAAATGTAATCCATCACATAAACAGAACCAATAACAAAAACAACATGATTATCACAATAGATGCACAAAAGGCCTTTGACAAAATTCTACATCCCTTCATGCTAAAAACTCTCAATAAACTTGATATTGATGGAACATATCTCAAAATAAGAGATATTTATGACAAACTCACAGCCAATATCATACTGAATGGGCAAAAACTGGAAGCATTCCCTTTGAAAACTGGCACAAGACAGGGATGCCCTCTCTCACCAGTCCTATTCAACATAGTATTGGAAGTCTGGCCAGGGCAATCAGGCAAGAGAAAGAAATAAAGTGTATTCAATTAGGAAAAGAGGAAGTCAAATTCTCTCGGTTTGCAGATGACATGACTGTGTATTTAGAAAACTCCATCATCTCAGCCCAAAATCTCCTTAAGCTGATAAGCAACTTCAGCAAAGTCTCAGGATACAAAATCAATGTGCAAAATTCACAAGAATTCCTATGCACCAATAACAAACAGAGGGCCAAATCATGAGTGAAATCCCATTCACAATTGCTACAAAGAGACTAAACTACCCAGGAATCCAACTTACAAGGGATGCGAAGGACTTCTTCAAGGAGAATTACAAACCACTGCTCAAATTTCATATGGAACCAAAAAAAAGAGCCTGCATAGCCAAGACAATCCTAAGCAAAAAGAACAAACCTGGAGGCATCACGCTACGTGACTTCAAACTACATTATAAGGCTACAGTAACAAAACATCATGGTACTGGTATCAAAACAGATGTATAGACGAATGGAACAGAACAGAGGTCTCAGAAATAACACCACACATCTATAAGCATCTGATCAAAGCATCTTTGAAAAACCATATTTAATATATGGTGTTGGAAAAACTGGCTAGCCATAAGCAGAAAGCTGAAACTGGATTCCTTCCTTACACCTTATACAAAAATTAACTTGAGATGGATTAAAGACTTAAATGTAAGATCTAAATCCATAAAAACTCTGGAAGAAAGCCTAGGCAATACGATTCAGCACATAGGCATGGCAAAGAATTCACGACTAAAACACCAAAAACAATGGCAACAAAAGCTAAAATAGACAAATGGGATCTAATTAAACTAAAGAGCTTCTGCACAGCAAAAGAAACTATCATCAGAGTGAACAGGCTACCTATATAATGGGAAAAACTTTTTGCAATCTACCCATCTGACAGAGGGCTAATATCCAGAATCTACAAAGAACTTAAACAAATTTACAAGAAAAAAAAAAAAAAAAAAAAAAAAAAACCAAAAAACCCACAAAAAAGTAGGTAAAGGATATGAACAGACACTTCTCAAAAGAAGACATTTATGCAGCCAACAAACATATGAAAAAAAGCTCATCATCACTAGTCATTAGAGAAATGCAAATCAAAACCACAATGAGATATCATCTCATGCCAGTTAGAATGGCAATCATTAAAAAAGTCAGGAAATAACAGATGCTGGAGAGGATCTGGAGAAATAGGAATGCTTTTACACTGTTGGTGGGAGTGTAAATTAGTTTGACCGTTGTGGAAGTAGTGTGGCAATTCCTCAAGGACGTAGACTTAGAAATACCATTTGACCCAGCAATCCCATTACTGGGTATATACCCGAAGGATTATAAATCATTCTACTATAAAGATACATGCACATATATGTTTACTGTGGCACTGTTCACAATAGCAAAGACTTGGAACCAACCCAAATGCCCATCAGTGATAAAATGGATAAAGAAATGTGGCACAGACTGGCCATCAGAGAAATGCAAATAAAAACCACAATGAGATACCATCTCACACCAGTTAGAATGGCAATCATTAAAAAGTCAGGAAACAACAAGTGCTGGAGAGGATGTTGAGAAATAGGAACACTTTCACACTGTTGGTGGGACTGTAAACTAGTTCAACCATTGTGGAAGACAGTGTGGTGATTCCTCAAGGATGTAGAACTAGAAATACCATTTGACCCAGCCATCCCCTTACTGGGCATATACCCAAAGGATTATAAATTATGCTGCTATAAAGACACATGCACACATATGTTTACTGTGGCACTGTTCACAATAGCAAAGACTTGGAACCAACCCAAATGTCCATCAATGATAGACTTGATTAAGAAAATGTGGCACAAATATATCATGGAATACTATGCAGCCATAAAAAAGGATGAGTTCATGTCCTTTGCATGGATATGGATGACGCTGGAAACCATCATTCTCAGCAAATTAACACAAGAACAGAAAACCAAACAGCACATGTTCTCACTCATAAGTGGGAGTTGAACAAAGAGAACATATGGGCACAGGGAGGGGAACATCACACACTGGGGCTTGTTGGGGGTGGGGGACTAGGGGAGCTATTGCATTAGGAGAAATACCTAATGTAGATGATGGGTTGATGGGTGCAGCAAACCACCATGGCACATATATACCTATGTTAACAAACTTGCACGTTCTGCACATGTACCCCAGAACTTAAAGTATAATAAAAAATAAAAGTACTGAATCCCACTGATTTAATATCTAAAAAAAAAAATAGTTACCTAATTTCAGTCTCTATAATGTAAAGATTTCCTTCCTAGATGCAAAAGTGGCTCTTTTTTCAATTGAAATACATCCCCAAGTACTGTTCTGTCAGGTTGTTTTTATATAGTCACAAAAAATAAATATATCTCTAAAAAAACAGATTTTAACAATATGCAGCATGTTGAAAAACATTTCTTGGTTGTTCAAAGAGATAATAAAGTACTTTTCACTATTAAAACCATATGTTATATTGCCGTGTATTAAGGTAAAAATAAAATTTCCTCAAACAACTTTTTTGAGAAATAGGAAACTTAACAATGCCAAATAAAGGTCCTATATTTGCTATGAAATTTACCCATAAAACAATGTGCTCTTCTTCTTTGACTTAAAAAATGCTACCTTTTTAAAACATTGGAGGCATTCTAATGGGCGTAAAGTAGTATAACATTGTGGTTTTGAAGTATATTTTTTAATAAGCAATTTTTTCACGTGCAGTTTATTGGCCATTTGTTCATAGTTGGATTACTACATCCTATCCATCAAACATATTAATTGCACAGCAATTTGATAAAATCTTGACAGTCTTTGTAGAAGGAGCAATGTAGGGGATAATACTGCCTTTTGCTAGATGACAAGGAATGTTGAACGTAAATGATTTTGTAAAAAGCTTGGACTGGATGACTTTTGCCTCAGAGTATTAGGTGAAAATAAAAAAGTGTTATTTAAATTAGACACTCTCAAGTCTACACACATCCCTGGTTCCTTGAGGAAAGGAACCATGTTTTCTAAAAGGTGTCATATCTGCTACATGAAATATATCCAGAAGAGTGCTACTGGAGTGGTAGAAGAGAATCAGAGATTTAGCTGAAACCATTTATGAGCTAGCTGAAGAAGTTAAGTCTAAAGAGGTTAGCTTGACTTGCTCACATCACAGATCTGCTCAGGAACACAGCAGGCTAGAGCCCAGCTCTTCTGATTCTGATTAGTGCTCTTTATACAACAGCATGCTAAATTATTTTATTTTTAAAGAAATGAGCCTAGGTTGTAAACAAACCACAAACTTTAATCATTTAACAAATCTTTTCTGAAAGCTTGTAGTGAACATGGCACTGCTAAATGCTTTTGGTGAACAAAGATGCTCAGATGTCTTGTCAAGGGATTTTTAGCTGAAAATAGACTGAAATGTATCTTTAGAAAGCATTACAAAGGTGACTTGCAAATAACTAGGAAAAAACCCAGAACATTAAATAGTACATTTCAAAAAAGAAGTTTCTTCTGATGAATTTACAGAAGAAAATGACAGGTAAAATTGAAGCAGCATCAGTTATGCATTTAGCAAATATATTTATTTAAGTCAAATCAGTAACCTGGGAAATATTAACCTAGAATCAAGACTGCAAAACTATTTTGTATGAAAGAGAATGACACCAACTAAAGCCATATATAAGAACTAACATTCACAGCTATCAGATCAGAACTCTCAGGCAGAACTCATCATATTTTCTCCAAAAAACAGCCTCCATCCCTAATGTACCTAATCATAATAATGACACCACACTTCTGTTAGTCATCAGAGCTCCGAAACCCTGAGTAAAAACTTTTGACTCATTTTTTACTTGCACCTTCTTTTCATTCTCTTTCAACGCTTCATCAGTCTCTGCTTTTACACTCCCCCATAATTTTGTGTTGTGATTATTATGATAACCTTCTAATTAGTCTTCCTACCTTCTCTCATTAGTCTTGCACATCACTGTTAGGTCATCCTTCCCATAGCACTATTATAACCATATCATTCTTTTGCTCAAAAGTTTTCCAACGTTCTCCATTTCCTACAGGATAAAGTCCAACATCCCAGACTGTCACCAGTGGCAGGGCCAGATATTAACTTCAATAGGAAGGAAACCTGGGGTGGGGCTTGACTTTTTTTTTTTTTGCCTTAAGTTCAGGGTACATATGCAGGTTTGTTACACAGGTAAACTTGTGCCATGGGGGTTTGCTGTACAGATTATTTTGTCACCCAGGTATTAAGCCTGGTACCCATTAGTTATTTTTCCTGGTCTTCTCCCTCCTCCCACCCTCTACCCTCTAATAGGCCCCAGTGTGTGTTGTTCCCCTCTTTGTGTCCATGTATTCTCATCATTTAGCTCCCACTTATAACTGAGAACATGAGGTATTCGGTTTCCTGTTTCTACATTAGTTTGCTAAAGATAATGGCCTCCAGCTCCATCCATGTCCCCGCAAAGGATGTGATCTCATTCCTTTTTATGCTGCATAGTATTCCATGGTGTATATGTACCACATTTATTTTTTATCCAGTCTATCACTGATGGACATTTAGGTTGATTCCATGACTTTGCTATTGTGAATATGTTGCAATGAACATATGCATGCATGTGTCTTTATAATAGAATGATTTATATTTCTTTGTGTACATACCCAGTAATGGAATTGCTGGATCAAATGGTATTTCCGCCTCTAGGTCTTTGAGGAATAGCCACCCTGACTTCCACAATGGTTGAACTAATTTACACTCCTACCAACAGTGTAAAAGTGTTCCTTTTTCTCCAAAAGCTCGCCAGCATGTGTTTTGACTTTTTAATCATAGCCACTCTTATTGGCATGAGATGGTATCTCATTGTAGTTATGATTTCCATTTCTCTAATGATCAGTGATGTAGAGCTTTTTTTCACGATTGTTGGCCACATGTATGTCTTCTTTTGAAAAGTGTCTGTTCATGTCCTTTGCCCACCTTTTAATGTTTTTCTTGTAAATTTAATGGTTTTTTTTCTTGTAAATTTAAGTTCCTTATAGATGCTGGATATTAGACCTTTGTCAGATGCATAGTTTGCAAAAATTCTCCCCCATTCTGTAGGCTGTCTGTTCACTGTGATGACAGTTTCTTTTACTGGGCAGCTCTTTAGTTTAATTAGATCCCAATTATCAATTTTCACTTTTGTTGCAATTGGTTTTGTCATCTTCACCATTAAATCTTTGCCCATGCCTATGTCCTGAACGGTATTGCCTAGGTTGTCTCCCAGAGTATTTATAGTTTTGGGATTTATATTTAAGTGTTTAATCCATTTTGCATTAATTTTTGTATGTGGTGTAAGGAAGGGGTCCAGTTTTAATCTGCATATGGCTAGCAAGTTATCCCAGGAGCATTTATTGAATAGGTAATCCCCACTGCTTGTTTTTGTCAAGTATATCAAAAATCAGATAGTTGTAGGTGTGAAGTCTTATTTCTGTGTTCTCTATTCTGTTCCATTGGTTTATGTGTCTGTATTTATACCAGTACCATATTATTTTGGTTACTATGGCCCTTTAGTGCAGTTTAAAATTGGGTAGCACGATGCCTCCAGCTTTGTTCTGTTTGCTTAGAATTGCCTTGGCTTTTAGGGCTCTTTTTTGGTTCCATATGAATTTTAAAAGTTTTTGCTAATTCTGTGAAAAATGTCAATGGCAGCTTAACAGGTATAACACTGAATCTATCAATTGCTTTGGGCAGCAGGGCCATTTTAATTATATTGATTCTTCCTATCCATGAGCCTAAAATGTTTTTCCATTTGTTCGTGTCATCTCTGATTTCTTTGAGCAGTTGTTCGTAGTTCTCCTTACAGAGATCTTTCATCTTCTTAGTTAACTGTATTTCTAGGTATTTTATTCTGTGAATGGGAGTTTGTTTCCGATTTGGCTCTTGACTTCAGTGTTGTTAGTGTATTGAAATGCTAGTGATGTTCTGCACATTGATTTTGTATCCTGAGACTTTGCTGAAGCTGTTTATCAGTTTAAGAAGCTTTTGGGCTGAGACCATGGGGTTTTCTAGATATAGGATTGTGTCATCTACAAGCAAAGATAATCTGACTTCCTCTCTTCCTATTTGAATACTCTTTCCTTCTCTTGCCTCATCACCCCGGCCAGAACTTCCAGTACTATGTTGAATAGGAGTGGTGACAGATGACATCCTTGTTTGGTGCCAGTTTTCAAGGAGAATGCTTCAAACTTTTGCCTATTCAGTATGATATTGGCTGTGGGCTTGTCATATATGGCCCTTGTTATTTTGAGGTATATTCCCTTCAATACCTAGTTTACTGAGAGTTTAACATGAATGTGTGTTAAATTTTCTCGAAAGCCTTTTCTGCATCTATTGAGATAATCATGTGGTTTTTATCTTTAGCTCTGTTTATGCGGTCAATCACATTTATTGGTATGTGTATGTTGAACCAACCTTTCATCCCAGGGATAAAGCCTACTTGATTGTGATTGATTAGCTTTTTGATGTGCTGCTGGATTCTGTTTGCCAGTATTTTCTTCAGGATTTTTTATTGATGTTCATTAAGAATACTGGCCTGAAGTTTTCTTTTTTTGTTGTATTTCTGTCAGGTTTTGGTATCAGGATGATACTGACCTCATAAAAGGAGTTACAGAGGAGTTCCTCCTCCTCAATTTTTTTTTTGAATAGTTTCAGTAGAAATGGTACCAGCTCTTCTTTATAGATCTGGTATAATTCAGCTGTGAATCCGTCTGGTCCTGGGCTTTTTTTGGTTGGTAGGCTATTACTGCCTCAACTTCAGAGCTTGTTAGTGGTCTGATCAGGGATTCAATTTCTTCCTTGTTCAGTCTTGGGAGGGGGTATGTATCCAGGAATTTATCCATTTCTTCTATGTTTTCCAGTTGATTTGCATAGAGGTGTTCATAATATTCTCTGATGGTTTTCTGTATTTCTGTGGGGTCAGTGGTAATATCCCCCTTGTCATTTCTGATAGTGCACATTTGAATCTTCTCTCTTTGCTTCTTTATTAGTCTAGCTACTGGTCTATTTTACTAGTTTTTTTCAAATAAACAGCTCCTGGATCCCAGATTTGTTAATCTTTATTTATTTATTTATTTTTATTTTTTGAGATGGAGTCTCACTCTGTTGCCCAGGCTGGAGTGCAGTGGCATGATCTTAGCTCACTACAACTTCCACCTGCTGGGTTCAAGTAATTCTCCTGTCTCAGCCTTCCAAGTAGCTGGGATTACAGGCACCTGCCCCTGTGCCCAGCTAATTTTTTGTATTTTTAATACAGACAGGGTTTCACCATGTTGGCCATGCTGGTCTCAATCTCCTGACCTCAGCTAATCCAACCACCTCAGCCTCCCAAAGTGGTGGGATTACAGGCATGAGCCACTGCACTGGCCAATTGGTTGATCTTTTGAATCATTTTTCCTGTCTGTATCTCCTTCAGTTCAGCTCTGATTTTGGTTATTTCTCGTCTTCTGCTAGCTTTGGAATTTGTTTGCTTTTGGTTCTCTAGTTATTTTAGTTGTGATGTTCGGTTGTTAACTTGAGATCTAACTTTTTGACGTGGGCATTTAGTGCTACAAATTTCCCTTTTAATATGGCCTTAGCTGTGTCCCAGAGATTTTGATATGTTGTATCTTTGTTCTCACTAGTTGCAAAGAATGTCTTGACTTCTCCCTTCATTTCATTATTTACCCAAAAATTATTAAGGAGCAGGTTATTCAATTTCCACATAATTGTATGGCTTTGAGTGAACTTCTTAGTTGTGATTTCGAATTTTATGGCACTGTGGTCCAAGAGACCGTTTGTATGATTTCAGTTCTTTTGTATTTGCTCAAGAGCGTTTTACTTCTGATTATGTGATTGCTTTTAGAGTATGCCAAGTGGTGATTAGATGAATGTATATTCTGTTGTTTTGGGATATCTATCAGTATCCATTTGATCCAGTGCTGAGTTCAGGTCTTGTATATCTTTGTTAATTTTCTGTCTTGATTTAATATTGTCAGTAGGGTGTTAAAGTCTCCTACTATTGTTGTGGGGGGGGATGTCTAAGTCTCTTTGAAAGTCTCCAAGAATTTGCTTTATGAGGGTGTTCCTGTATTGGGTGCATACATATTTAGGATAGTTCCATTTTCTTCCTGAATAGAACTCTTTACCATTATGTAATGCCCTTGTCTTTTTAAATCTTCATTAGTTTAAAGTCTGTTTTGTCAGTAACTAAGATTGCAACCTCTAATTTTTGTTTTCCATTTCCTTGGTAGATTTTTCTCCATCCCTTTATTTTGAGCCTATGTGTGTCTTTGCATGTGAGATGGATCTCTTGAAGGCAGCATACCAATGGGTGTTGGTTCTTTATCCAGCTTGCCATGCTGTGTCTTTGGGGGCATTTAGCCTATTTATATTTAAAGTTAGTATTGTTATGTGTGGATTTGATCCTGTCATTATAATCCTAGTTGGTTATTTTGTAGACTTGTTCATGTGATTGCTTCATAGTATTACTGGTCTGTATTCTTCAATGTGTTTTTGTAGTGGTTGGTACTGGTCTTTTCTTTCCATATTTAGTCCCTCCTTCAAGAGCTCTTATAAGGCAGGTCTAGTGGTAACAATATCCCTCAGTATTTGCTTGTCTGAAAAGGATCTTATTTCTCCTTCACTTATTGAGTTTAGTTTGGCCAGATACAAAATTGTGGGTTGGAATTTCTTTTCTTTAGAATGTTTAATATTGGCCCCCAATCTCTTCTGGCTTGAAGGGTTTCCACTGAGAGGTCCACTGTTAGTAAGACAGACTCTCCTTTGCAGATGACCTGGCCTTTCTCTCTAGCTGCCTTAGTATTTTTTCCCTTCATTTTGACCTTGGAGATTCTGATGATTAAGCATCTTGGGGTTGATCTTCTTGTGGAGTATCTTACTGGGGTTGTCTGCATTTCCTGAATTTGAATGTTGGCCTGTCTTGCTAGGTTGGGAAAGTTCCCATGGGTGACATCCTGAAATATGTTTTCCAAGTTGGTTCCATTCCTCTCAGCTCTTTCAGGTACACTAATCAGTTGCAGGTCGGGTCTCTTTACATAATCCCATATTTCTTGGAAGGTTCGTTTATTCCTTTTCACTCCTTTTTCTCTATTCATGTCTGCCTGCATTATTTCAGAAAGGCAGTCTTCAGGCTCTGAGGTTCTTTCCTCTGCTTTGTCTATTACTAGTTGGGATTGCATTATGAAATTATTGTATTGTGTTTTTCAGCTCTATCAGAATGGTTACATTCTTCTCTAAACTGGCTATTTTGTCTTTCAGCTCTTTTTATTATGATTTTTAGCTTCCTTGCATTGGGTTACAATGTACTCCTGTGGCTCAGTGAACTTCATTCCTGTCCATATTCTGAATTCTACTTCTGTCATTTCAGCCATCTCAGCCTCAATCCAGTCCTTAACCCTTGCTGGAGAGGTGATGTGGTCATTTGGAAGAAAGAAGGTACTCTGGCTTTCTGAGTTTTCAGCATTCTTGTGCTGATTCTTTCTCATCTTTGTGGGCTTATCTACTTTCAATCTTTGAGGTTGTTAACCTTTCAGGTTTTTTTCTTTTATCCTATTTGATGACTTTGAGTGTCTGATTGTGGCATAAAGTTAATGCAACCAATTGGCCTTGTTTCTGGAAGATTTTAGGGGGCCAGTGTTCAGCTCCCAAATCCTGGACTGTGTGCTCTAAGTCTGAGGGACTTGAATTGGGCCCCAACATTGTTCTCTGGCTCCTCAACGTTTGGAGTCTACTATGCTAAGTAGACCAACATGTGGCAGCTGCATTAGAGTGCTAGTGGATTCAGGGGTGCCTGCCTCCCTGCAGGCATTCACCACAGTAGTAGGAGCAAAGTGTTGGTGGGGAGCAGGGGGTCCCTCCTGGAGACTGTGTGCACTGCTGCACTGGAGGTAGTGTTGGTTTGGGGTGGGGTGCTGGACAGCACAGGTGTGGGTGCCATCTCTGTGCCCCATAGCAGGAGTGATCACTCAGGGTGTGAAAGGATACCCTGTTCTCTGTGCAGCATTAACACAAGGGCGGAGCACTGGTGGGGGTGGGGCTTGCTGGCTCTGTGCCTGCCAAGGCTCCATCTGCAGTGGCAGTCATCAGAGGTTGAGGGGAGTACTGTACTCCTGTGTGTTGGTGGGGCAAGTAAAGCAAAACCTGCCCATGCAGACATGGGCCAGCAAGTGATGCAGGCAGTTGTGTGGGTTTGGGGGAAGCTAATGTATGGGGATGAAAAGTGTGGGCTGGTACACAGCCATAGGGACTGCCTCATTGGAGCTGTCCACCAGTCAGGCATGGTCCACTGGTGCAGAAGCTATGTTGTGGGCCTCCAGGGCACCTGAGACTTCCCTGTTAGCAGGTATGACCAGGATGGGGCCCCGGGAGAGGCCAACACCAAGGAGTGTTCAGGTCGGACCAGCCATATCTGATGTGCAATATCACCCTTCAGAGATCAGGTCCAACAGTTTCCCTAGAACTAACGTCTCTTATGGGAGCAAGCCAAGCCTAGAGGGGTGGTCATCTTTGGCCACATTCTGCTACAGATGCTCCTGCAGCACATCAGTTGGCTGCTACTCGACCACTTTGCTTGTCTCCTGGGGGCTCTACCCCAGAGTGACGTGGGTCAGCAATTCCTCAGTGCAATCAGTCCAAGATGGAGGGTCTGTGCTGTGGAACTAAACCAGGGGTTCCCTGTTTGATGACAAGCAGTGGGGGATATGTGGGGCCCACAGGAGACAGACTAGACTCCTCTCCTTGGGTCGACTGCAGCTTGCTGGAGGTGTGGATAAGGTGCTTAGGGTTTTTGCTCCTTTGTTATTCCAAGGGTAGCAAGGAAGGTTCTGCTGCAGAGGCAATGGCAGAGAGATTTTCAGTTGCCCCTGGAGGCTCTGTCCAGGGAGTTGCCAAGTTGCTACTGGCTTGATAACTCTGGCAAGGGGTAGCTAGAGGTCCAGGTCTGGAAGACCTGCCTGGTGAGATTTCGGAATGGGGTATCTTGCTGGATTTGTCTGTATTTCTTGTACTTAACATGTCAATCTCTCTAACGAGATTGGGGAAATTTTAATAGACTACCTTCAAATATATTTTCCAAGTTTCTTATTCTCTCTCTCTCAGGAATGCTGATGAGTTGTAAATTTAGTGTCTTTACATAATTCCATATTTTTTGGATGTTTTGTTGTTTTGTTCATTTTTACTTCCTTTTTATTTTTGACTGTGTTGATTTGAAAAACTGGTCTTTGAGCTCTGAGATTCTTTCCTCAGGTTGGTCTGTTCTTCCATTAATACTTCTGATTGTATTATGAAATTCTTGTAGTGAACTTTTCTCCTCAAGAAGTTCAGTTTGAGTCTTTCTTAAAATGGGTATTGTCTTTCAGCTGTTAAACTGTTTTACTGGATGGCTTGGCTTCCTTGGATTTTCAGTTTTCTCAATCTTGATGAGCTTCCTTGCCATCCAGACTCTGAATTCCACATCTGTCATTTCAGACAATTCAGACTGGTTAAGAACCCAACTGCTAGTGAGCTAACAGGCTCCTTTGGAGGTTATGGGGATACTCTTTTTTAATGGCCAGAGTTTTTATGCTGATTCTTTCTCATCTGGGAGAGCTGGTATTCCTTTAATTGTGTGGTGTAAACTGAGTATAGTCCACTGGCTACATATCTGGAAGTTTTCATAAGACTAAGGGTCTGTACAGGGTCTTTGAATCTTTGCACATAGTTATGTAGAGGGGAGAATTAATGATTTTTGGTGTACTGTTTTGGCTGTGATCCAGGAGATGGTGCTTGAGAGCAATAGGTTCTTAGTCACAAAGTTCCTGGCTTTTGCAGCTGTATTCTGCCATGTTAGGGAGAGAAAGGTGACCCCCCCTCACCCGGTCGGCTCATGGACCTTGGGAGAGACACCTCTGATCATTGGCACTGTGCTCACAATTTTGCTGTCATTATTATTAGGTCTTTTGGGCCACAGAGCTCCCGTGGGGAGAGGTCAGATAGGGAAATAGGCCACAGCCTTACAGGACCATTCCTGTGGAGGGAGGCATGCCTAGGCCCCATACCAGCCTGCAAACCTGTGCAACTCGTCTCTCTGTTTTCTGAGAGTGTGGGCTCCTTCCCAATTCAAGTGTCCAGCAGTTCCTGGCTTGGCACTCCTGAGCTACAGACTACAGCCCTGGGACACCAGGACCTGCTCCTGGCTCCCTTTTCCAGACATTTGGGGTTGGGTTCCCAGTGTGGTGGGAGATCCAAAGGTTTCCCAGGCTGTCAGAATGTATTCAGGTAGAGCAAGCCACCAGGCTGTGCATCAGAGCTTCACTGAGAACACTACATACTCCCACAGGGCAGTTAGGCAGGGACCCTGAGAGGTGCTGGTGGGTAAGGTGGCCTGCAGAACAGACATGCTGTGTCCAGTGGAGAAGTAGGCCCTGTTCTCTCCCCAGCAGTTAGCTGAGGCCAGAGTCTCTCAGAGGGAGACAGGCAGCCTTGAGCAGTAGGCACTTATGGCCAGTCTCTGCCAGAGCTGCCCCAAACTCAAAGGTCCCTGGCTCTGAGCTTGCTTTAACTCCATCTCTGTCAAATCTCTGGGGAGATCCCCCTGCCATCTCACACATCTGTGGGAGTGTGGGGTCCCCTGTAGCAGCTAAGATCCTAGAGGTACATGGTGAGAGTGAGCAGACCCCCAGTCCCTTGACTCACCCCTTCCTCGGGTGCCCTTTGGGGCCAGGAATCAGCCATAGCATTTAGGCAACCCACACGGGATTCCCAGCTCCCTCTGTATTCAGGCTCAGCAACTGTATCTTTTTTCTATTCACCTTCAGTGTTTTCTTTCTGAAGATCTGTTCAAATTTTGTTGGTGTAGTCTCTGTGTGAATTACTTTTCCCAGGTGCATCTACTCAGCCATTTTGCTTACCCTCCTACCCCCCATGATTTCAGCAGCATTTCTATACACGAGTAACAATCAACCTGAAAACCAAATCAAGAAGGTGATCCTATTTGCAATAGCTACAAAGAAAAATACCTACAAATACAGTTAACTAAGTATATGAAAGAGTTCTTTAAGGAAATCTATAATGCAGTGATGAAAGAAATTATAGATGATACCAACAAATGGAAAAACGTCCAATGCTTATGGACTGAAATATCTTTAAAATGACCATATTGCTCAAAGCAATCTACAGATTAAATACAATTCCTATCAAAATAGCAATGTCATTTTTTATAGAATTAGAAAAAAATCCTAAAATTCACAAGGAACCAAAAAGAGCCCACGTGGCCAAAGCAATCTTAAGCAAACAAGAAAATAAAAAATTTAAAGCACGAGGTATTACATTATGTGACTTTAAATTATATTACAAAGCTATAATATCCAAAGCAACATGCTACTCATATAAAAACAGACACATAGATCAGCAGAACAGAATAGAGAACCCTGAAATAAAGCCACATACCTACAGCCAACTGATCTCTAACAAGGTTGACAAAAGCATACGCTGGGGAAAAATCACTCTAGTTTAAAAATGGTGCTGGGAGAATTGGACAGCCCTGTGCAGGAGAATCAGTCTGGACCCATCTCTCTCACCAAATACAAAAATTAACTCAAGATAGATTAAAGATTTAAATGTCAGAACTGAAACTATAAACATTCTAGAAGAAAATCTCAGAAAAACTTTTCTGGACATAGGTTTAATCAAAGAATTCATGACAAAGTCCTTGAAAGCAAATACAGCAGAAACAACAAAATACAAATGAGACATAGTTAAACTAGAAAGCCTCTGCACAGCAAAAGAGATAATCAACAAACACACAACCTACAGAATGGAAAAAATATTTGCAAAATAAAATATGAATCTGATAAAAGATTAATATCCAGAATTTACAAGGAACTCAAACAATTCAACAAGGATAAAACAAATAATCGCGTTAAAAAGTGCACAAAGGACATGAACATTTTTAATGGTCAATAAGCATATGAAAAAATGCTCAACATCACTGATGTTCAGAGAAAAACAAATTGAAACTACAATAAGATGATATCTTACACTAGTCAGAATGGCCATTATTAAATCATCAACAAATAACAGATATTGATGAGGATGTGGAGAAAAGAGAACATTTACTTACTTATTACTAAGTTAGTACAACCTCTATGTAATATAGTATGGAGATTTCCCAGTAAACTAAAAATAGAACTACCATTCAATCCAGCAAACTCACTACTGCATGTCTACCTAAAGGAAATCATTATAGCAAAAAGATACCTGCATTTGCATGTTTATAGGACCACTCTTCACAAAGACAAAGATAGGAAATCAACCTAAGTATCCATCAACAGATGACAGGATAAAGAACACACACACACACACACACACACACACACACAAACACATCATGGAATACTACCCAGCCATAAAAAGAATAAAATGTATTTCGCAGCAACATGGGTGGAACTGGAGGCTATTATCTTATGTAAAATAACTGAGAAACAGAAAGTTAGATGCTGCCTGTTCTCACCTAAAAATGGGACCTAAATAATGTACACACATGGTCACAAAGTGTAGAATGATAGACAATGGAAATGCAGAAGTGTGACAGAGTGGGGGGGTGGAGGTGGACGATGAGAAATTAACTAATGGGTACAGTGTACACTATTCAGGTGATGGTTATACCAAAGGTCCAGACTTCACCACTATGCAATATATCCATGTAACAAATCTGCACTTGTATCCCCTAAATCAATATTAACAATAAAATGATTGTATAAGTAGAATAGCACAAAAAAGACATTGGATAAATTTGATACTAGTAGAAGAAATATTTTCCTTTGGAAGAATGAAAAATAAGAAAATAATGTGTGCAACGGCAATAATCTCATTAAAAGTATATAAATAAAAAGATAACTGGTTTAAACAAAGTAATAAAAATGTTCATGTGGTTTATAATGTATGCAGCAGTAAAATGTATGGCACAAACACCAGAAAAAAATGAGTGGGGGGGGACAGAAAGAAAATTGAAGTATACTATTGTAAAAGTCTTAAACTGCCTGTGAGGTGATATCTCATTATTTGAAGGTAGTCTGTGATATAAAGATGTATATTGTAAACCCTGAAGCAAGCACTAAAAACTAAAGTTTAAAGTTAAGATAAATAAATAACCAATAGAAGAAATGAAATGAAATTATAAAAAAAATTCAACCCAATAGAATGCAAAAAAGGACAAAAAGCAACAGATCAGATGGAGCACATAAAAAGCAAGACTGTATATTTAAACACAAATCATATTGATAATTACATCAATACAATATTAAACACTCCAATAAAAAAAATACTGTGAACTTGATGAAAAAGCAAGAACCAATGACATGTTGTTTACAAGAAACTAATTTTAAACATGAAGATACAGATAGGTTAAAAATAAACAGTGGGAAAATGATATATGATGGAAACACTAATCATAACAAAGCTGGAATATTAGCAGTGATAAAAGGAGATATGACACAAGAATCAACTTACCAAAAAAAGATATGTAGCTAGCAAAATAATTTTGGAATACATTATGAATGAATGCATGAAAAAAAATAAATGACCTTAGAAGGCAAATAGGCAAATCCATTATTACAGAGATTTCAATACTTACATCTCACTCACTGAGAGAACAAGAAAGCAAGATCAGTAAAGGCACAGAACAATGAATAACACTGTCAACCAACTTGACCTAACATCTATAGAATATTCCATCAAAAAATAGCAGAATACACATTTGTTTCATTTGTTTCATGCACACATGGAATAATTACCATAAATTATTATTTATGGACTATAAAACAATTCTCAAGAAATTTAAAAATATTAATATTCACTGTCAAAATATTAAATTAGAAATTAACATAAGAAAGGTATCTAGTAAATACTGAAACAGCAATTTTAAAACAAACCTATATAACCCATGGAAAATATTCTCTAATGAATGAAAATAAAAACAACATTAAACTTAAAGCTGTGAGTACAGTGAAATTTATAGCTTTAGATGCTTCTATTTAAAAAGGATATAAAACCAATACCTTAAGAAACTAGAAAACAGTCTGAATAAGACTATTACAGAGGTAATCAGGAGCAAATAATAAAGCTAGAAGCATAAATCAGCAAATGAGAAAAAGAAAATGGAGAATATCAGTAAAGGCAAAAGGTGATGATTTGAAAAGACCAAGAGTTGCTGGTGAGGTGGCCAAATAGGAACAGCTCCGGTCAGCAACTCCCAGCAAGATCGACACAGAAGGTGGGTGATTTCTGCATTTCCAACTAAAGTACCATATTCACCTCATTGTGACTGGCTGGACAGTGGGTGAAGCCCAAGGAGGGCAAGCTGAAGCACAGTGGGGCATCGCCTCACCCAGGAAGCGCAAGGGGTCAGGAAACAACTTCTGCAAGCCAAGGGAAGCCATTAGGAACTGTACCGTACACTTTAGTCCAGATACTGCGCTTTTCCCACAGTCCTCACAACCCACAGACCAGGAGATACCTCCCAGTGCCTACACCACCAGGGCCCTGGGATTCCAGCACAAAACTGGGTGGCTGTTTGAGCAGACACTGAGCTAGCTGCAGGAGTTTTTTCCTTTCATACCCCAGTGGCGCCTGGAAAGTCAGCAAGACAGAACCGTTCACTGCTCCAAAAAGGGGGCTAAAACCAGGGAGCCAAGTAGTCTGGCTTGCTGGGTCCCACCCCAATGGAACCCAACAATAAGATCCACTGGCTTGAAATTATTGCACCAGCACAGCAGTCTAAGCCCCACCTGAGACACTTGAACCTTGTGGGGGGAGGAGCATCTGCCATTGCTGAGGCTTGAGAAGGTGGTTTCACCCTTGCAGTGTAAACAAAGCCACTGGGAAGTTTGAACAGGGTTGAGCCAACCCAACTCAGCAAGGTCACTGTAGCCAGACTGCCTCAGGCAAGAGAAAGAAATAAAAGGTATTCAATCAGGAAAAGAGGAAGTCAAATTGTCTCTGTTTGCAGATGACATGATTGTATATTTAGAAAACCACATTGTCTCAGCCCAAAATTTCCTTAAGCTGATAAGCAACTTCAGCAAAGTCTCAGGATACAAAATCAATGTGCAAAAATCACAAGCATTCCTATACACCAATAACAGACAAACAGAGAGCCAAATCATGAGTGAACTCCCATTCACAACTGCTACAAAGAGAATAAAATACCTAGGAATACAACGTCTCAGGGATGTGGAGTACCTCTTCAAGGAGAACTACAAACCACTGCTCAGTGAAATATAAGAGGACACAAACAAATGGAAAAACATTCCATGCTCATGGACAGAAAGAATCAATATCGTCAAAATGGCCATACTGCCCAAAGTAATTTACACATTCAATGCTACTGCCATCAAGCTACCTTTGACTTTCTTCAGAAAATTGGAAAAAACTACTTTAAATTTCATGTGGAACCAAAAAAGAGCCTGGATAGCCAAGACAATCCTAAGCAAAAAGAACAAAGCTGGAGGCATCACACTACCTAACTTCAAACTATACTACAAGGTTACAGTAACCGAAACAGCATGGTACTGCTACCAAAACAGAGAGATAGACCAATGGAACAGAACAGAGGCCTCAGAAATAACACCACACATCTACAACCATCTGATCTTTGACAAACCTGACAAACACAAGCAATGGGGAAAGGATTCCCTATTTAGTTAATGGTGTTAGGAAAACTGGCTAGTCATATGCAGAAAGCTGAAAATGGATCCCTTCCTTACACCTTATACAAAAATTAACTCAAGATGGATGAAAGACTTAAACATAAATCTAAAACCATAAAAACTCTAGAAGAAAGTCTAGACAATACCATTCAGGACATAGGCATGGGCAAAGACTTCATGACTAAAACACCAAAAGCAATGGCAACAAAAGCCAAAACTGACAAATAGCATCTGATTAAAGAGCTTCTGTACAGCAAAAGAAACTATCATCAGAGTGAACAGGCAACCTACATAAAGGGAAAAAGTTTTTGCAATCTATCCACATGACAAAGGGGTAATATCCAGAATCTACAAAGAACTTAAACAGATTTACAAGATACAACAACCCCATCAAAAAGTGGGCAAAGGATATGAACAGACACTTCTCAAAAGAAGACATTTATGCAGCCAACAAACATATGAAAAAATGCTCATCATTACTGGTCATTAGAGAAATCCAAATGAAAACCACCATGAGATACCACCTCACGCCAGTTAGAATGGCGATCATTAAAATGTCAGGAAACAACAGATGCTGGAAAGAATGAGAGAAATAGGCATGCTTTTACACTGTTAGTGGGAGTGTAAATTAGTTCAACCATTGTAGAAGACAATTGGTGATTCCTCAGGGATCTAGAACTAGAAATACCATTTGACCTAGCAATCCCATTATGGGGTATATACCCAAAGGATTGTAAATCATTCTCTTATAAAGACACATGCACACAAATGTTTATTGCAGCACTGTTCACAATAACAAAGACTTGGATCCAACCCAAATGCCTACCAATGATAGATTGGATAAAGAAAATGTGGCACATATATACCATGGAATACTATGCAGCCATAAAAACGGATGATTTCATGTCCTTTGCAGGGACATGGATAACAATGGAAACCATCATTCTCAGCAAACTAACACAAGAACAGAAAACCAAACACTGGGTGTTCTCACTCATAAGTGGGAGTTGAACAATGAGAACACATGGACACAGGGAGTGGGACATCACACACTGGGGCCTATTGTGGGGTGGGGGACTAGGGGAGGGATTGCATTAGGAGAAATACCTAATGTAGATGATGGGTTTATGGGTGCAGCAAACCACCATGGCACATGTATACCAATGTAACAAGCCTGCGTGTTCTGCACATGTACCCCAGAACTTAAAGTAAATTTAAAAAAAGAAAAAAAAGACCAATACATTTGTAAACTTCAGCTAGAATAATCAAGAGAAAAAAACCACGTTATCAAAATCAGTAATAAAAGAAGCATTAGCATTTATACAGATCCTACAGACATTTAAAGGACGGTCAGGGAATATGATGAAAAACTTTATGCCAATAAATATGACTAAGAACTTTCATTCAATTGACAAATTTCTTAAAAGGAAAAAAAGGCCAAATGAACTTAAGATACAGAAAATCTAAATAGATCTATAACTTTTCAAAAATTGAATTTGTAATTAAAACCTGCAAGCCAAAATAACTTTATTGGTGAATTCTAGCAAACAAGGAAGAAATCATATAATCCTAAACAGATTATTTATGAAAATAAAGGAGGCAACACTTCACAACTCACATTAGGAGTCCCCCATTACTCTGATATCAGAACCAGATAAAGATATAAAACTATAAATGAATATCTTGGTGGATATTGATGCAAAACCCCATGCCTATTACCAAACATATCTGGATTCCTCAAATGATCAGAATAAAGAAGAAAGCCCATATAAAGATTTCCATATATGCAGAAAAAGCATTGGACAACACTCAACACCTATTCATGGTTAAAAACAAATTCTCAGCAAACAGAATATAAAAGGAAACTTTTTCAGTCAGATAAACTGTATCTACAAAAATCCCAAAACTTTCCCTAGTTAATACTGCATTCTCTAGTTAATGTTGCACTGGAAGTCCTAGGCAATGCAATGAGTTAATAAAAAGAGATTAGAGACATTATATTGGAAAAGAAAAAATAAAAGTATCTACTTACAATAACAGGACTGTTTATAAAGAAAATCCCAAGCAATCTAATCAAATATTAACAAGTTACAAGAATAAGTGAATTTACAATGTTGCAGGAGAGAAGTACTACCAGCAACAATGAGACCATTACATTTTAAAAATACCATTTATAATAGCATTAAAAATAAATACTTAAAGGTAGGAGAACTGCTTGCACCTGAGAGGCAGAAGGTGCAGTGAACTGAGATTGCGACACTGCACTCCAGCCTGGGTGACAGAACAAGACTGTTTCAAAAAATAAAAAAATAAAATAAAATAAAATAATAAAATACTTAGAGGTACATTTAACAACATATGTATTAAATTGTACATTAAACTACAAAATATTGCTGAAATGAAAGAAGACCTGCAAGAGTGGCGTGCCCAAGATGGCCGAAAAGGAACAGCTCCAGCCTCCAGCTCCCAGCATGAGCAACACAGAAGACAGGTGATTTCTGCATTTTCAACTGAGGTACCGGGTTCATCTCACTGGGTCATGTTGGACAGTTGGCGCTGGTCCGCCGGTGCAGCCCGTTCAGCAAGAGCTGAAGCAGGGCGAGGCACCTCCACATCTGGGAAGTGCAAGGGGGAAGGGAATTCCTTTTCCTAGCCAAAGGAAATTGAGACATACAACACCTGGAAAATTGGGTAACTCCCACCCTAATACTGCGCTTTACCAAGGGTCTTAGCAAACGGCACACCAGGAGATGATATCCCACATCTGGACCAGAGGGTCCCACGTCCACGGAGCCTCCCTCATTGCTAGCACAGCAGTCTGAGATCTAACTGCAAGGCGGCAGGGAGGCTGGGGGGAGGGGAGCCCACCATTGCTGAGGCTTAAGTAGGTAAACAAAGCCACCGGGAAGCTCGAATTGGGTGGAGCCCACTACAGCTCAAGGGGCCGGCTTGCCTCTGTAGACTCCTCCTCTAGGGACAGGGCATAGCGAAACAAAAAGCAGCAGAAACCTTGGCAGAGGTAAATGTGCCCGTCTGTCACCTTTGAAGAGAGCAGTGGATCTCCCAGCATGGAGGTTGAGATCTGAGAACGAACAGACTGCTTGCTCAAGTGGGTCCCTGACCCCTGAGTAGCCTAACTGGGAGACATCCCCCACTAGGTGCAGACCAAAACCTCACACCTCACACAACTGGGTACACCCCTGAGACGAAGCTTCCAGAGCAAGAATCAGACAGCAACACTCGCTGTTCAGCAATATTCTATCTTCCGCAGCCTCCACTGCTGATACCCAGGCAAAGAGCGTCTGGAGTGAACTTCAAGCAAACTTCAACAGACGTACAGCTGAGGGTCCTGATTGTTAGAAGGAAAACTAACAAACCAAAAGGTCACCCACAACAAAACCCCATCAGTACATCACCAACATCAAAGACCAAAGGCAGAGAAAACCACAAAGATGGGGAAAAAGCAGTGCAGAAAAGCTGGAAATTCAAAAAATCAGAGCGCATCTCCCCCTCCAAAGGAATGCAGCTCATCGCCAGCAATGGAACAAAGCTGGAGGGAGAATGACTTTGACGAGTCGAGAGAAGGCGGCTTCAGTCGATCAAACTTCTCAGAGCTAAAGGAGGAACTACGTAACCAACGCAAAGAAACTAAAAACCTTGAAAGAAGATTTGATGAATGGCTAACTAGAATAACCAATGTAGAGAGGTCCTTAAAAGAACTGATAGAGATGAAAACCATAACACGAGAACTACGTGACAAATGTACAAGCTTCAGTAACCAACTCGATCATCTGGAAGAGAGAGTATCAGCAAATGAAGATCAAATGAATGAAATGAAGCTAGAAGAGAAGTTTAGAGAAAAAAGAGTAAAAAGAAAAGAACAAAGCCTCCAAGAAATAGGGGATTATGTGAAAAGACCAAATCTACGCCTGATTGATGTGTCTAAAAGTGACAGGGAAAATGGAAGCAAGTTGAAAAACACTCTTCAGGATATCATCCAGGAGAAATTCCCCAACCTAGTAAGGCAGGCTAACATTCAAATTCAGGAAATACAGAGAACGCCACAAAGATACTCCTCGAGAAGAGCAACTCCAAGATACATAATTTTCAGATACACCAAAGTTGAAATGAAGGAAAAAATCTTAAGGGCAGCCAGAGACAAAGGTCGAGTTACACACAAAGGGAAGCCCATCAGACTAACAGCACATCTCTCCACAGAAACTCTACAAGCCAGAAGAGAGTGGGGGCCAATATTCAACATTCTTAAAGAAAAGAATTTTCAACCCAGAATTTCATATCCACTCAAAATCAGTTTCATAAGTGAAAGAGAAATAAAATCCTTTACAGACAAGCAAATGCTTAGAGATTTTGTCACCACCAGGCCTGCCCTACAAGAGATCCTGAATGAAGCACTAACATGGAAAGGAACAACAGGTACCAACCATTCCAAAAACATGTCAAAATGTAAAGTCCATCGATGCTAGGAAGAAACTGCATCGACTAGCGAGCAAAATAACCAGCTAATATCATAATGACAGGATCAAGTTCACACATAATAATATTAACCTTAAATGTAAATGGAGTAAATAGTCCAATTAAAAGACACAGACAAGCAAATTGGAAAAAGAGTCAAGACCAATCAGTTTGCTGTATTCAGGAGTCTCACATGCAGGGACACACATAGGCTCAACATAAAGGGATGGAGGAAGATCTACCAAGCAAATGGAGAACAAAAAAAAAAGGCAGGGGTTGCAATCCTAGTCTCTGATAAAACAGACTTTAAACCAACAAAGATCAAAAGAGACAAAGAAGGCCACTACATAAAGGGAAAGGGATCAATTCATCAGGAAGAGCTAACTATCCTAAACATATATGCACACAATACAGGAGCACCCAGATTCATAAAGCAACTCCTTAGAGACTTACAAAGACACTTAGACTCCCATACAATAATAATGGGAGACTTGAACACCCCACTGTCAACATTAGACAGATAAACAAGACAGAAAGTTAACAAGGATATCCAGGAATTGAACTCAACTCTGCACCAAGCAGACCTAATAGACATCTACAGAACTCTCCACCTCAAATCAACAGAATATACATTCTTCTCAGCACCACATCACACTTATTCCAAAATTGACCACATAGTTGGAAGTAAAGCACTCCTCAGCAAATGTAAATGAACACAAATTATAACAAACTGTCTCTCAGACCACAGTGCAATCAAACTAGAACTCAGGACTAAGAAAATCAAAACCACTCAACTACATGGAAATGGAATAACCTGCTCCTAAATGACTACTGGGTACATAATGAAATGAAGGCAGAAATAAAGATGTTCTTTGAAACAAATGAGAACAAAGATACAACATACCAGAATCTCTGGGACACATTTAAAGCAGTGTGTAGAGGGAAATTTATAGCACTACATGCCCACAAGAGAAAGCTGGAAAGATCTAAAATTGACACCCTAGCATCACAATTAAAAGAACTAGAGAAGCAAGAGCAAACACATTCAAAAGCTAGCAGAAGGCAAGAAATAACTAAGATCAGAGCAGAACTGAAGGAGACAGAGACACAAAAAAACCTCCAAAAAATCAATGAATCCAGGAGCTGGTTTTTGGAAAAGATCAACAAACTTGATAGACTGCTAGCAAGACTAATAAAGAAGAAAAGAGAGAAGAATCAAATAGTTGAAATAAAAAATGATAGAGGGGATATCACCACCGACCCCACAGAAATACAAACTACCATCAGAGAATAATATAAACACCTCCATGCAAATAAACCAGAAAACCTAGAAGAAATGGATAATTTCCTGGACACTTACACTCTCCCAAGACTAATCCAGGAAGAAGTTGAATCCCTGAATACACCAATAGCAGGCTCTGAAATTGAGGCAATAATTAATAGCCTACCAACTAAAAAAAATTCCAGGACCACATGGATTCACAGCCAAATTCTACCAGAGGTACAAGGAGGCATTGGTACCATTCCTTCTGAAACCATTCCAATCAATAGAAAAAGAGGGAATCCTCCCTAACTCATTTTACGAGGCCAACATCATCCTGATACCAAAGCCTGGCAGAGACACAACAAAAAAAGAGAATTTTAGACCAATATCCCTGATGAACATTGATGCAAAAATCCTCAATAAAATACTGGCAAAATGAATTCAGCAGCCCATCAAAAAGCTTATCCACCATGATCCCAATGCTTCATCCCGGGGATGCAAGGCTGGTTCAACATACACAAATAAATAAATGTAATCCAGCATATAAACAGAACTAAAGACAAAAGCCACATGATTATCTCAATCGATGCAGAAAAGACCTTCAACAAAATTCAACAGCCCTTCATGCTAAAAACTCTCAATAAATTTGGTATTGATGGAACCTGTCTCAAAATAATAAGAGCTATTTATGACAAAACCACAGCCAATATCATACTGAGTGGGCAAACACTGGAAGCATTCCCTTTGAAAACTGGCACAAGACAGGGATACCCTCTCTCACCATTCCTATTCAACATAGTGTTGGAAGTTCTGACTAGGGCAATCAGACAAGAGAAAGAAATAAAGGGTATTCAGTTAGGAAAAGAAGACGTCAAATTGTCCCTGTTTGCAGATGACGTGATTCTATATTTAGAAAACCCCATCATCTCACCCTAAAATCTCCTTAAGCTGACAAGCAATTTCAGCAAAGTCTCAGGATATAAAATCATTGTGCAAAAATCACAAGCATTCTTATACACCAGTAACAGACAAACAGAGAGCCAAATCATGAATGACCTACCAATCACAATTGCTTCAAAGAGAATAAAATACCTAGGAATCCAACTTACAAGGGACGTAAAGGACCTCTTCAAGAAGAACTACAAGCCACTGCTCAGTGAAATAAAAGAGGACACAAACAAATGGAAGAACATACCATGCTCCTGGATACGAAGAATCAATATTGTGAAAATGGCCATACTACCCAAGGTAATTTATAGATTCAATGCCATCCCCCATTAAGCTACCAATGACTTTCTTCACAGAATTGGAAAAAGCTGCTTTAAAGTTCATATGGAACCAAAAAGACCCTACATTGCCAAGACAATCCTAAGCCAAAAGAACAAAGCTGGAGACATCACGCTACCTGACTTCAAACTATACTACAAGGCTACAGTAACCAAAACAGCACGGTACTGGTACCAAAACAGAGAGACACACCAATGGAACAAAACAGAGCCCTCAGAAATAATACCACACATCTACAGCCACCTCATGTTTGACAAACCTGACAAAAACAAGAAATGGGGAAAGGATTCCCTATTTAATAAATGGTGCTGGGAAAATTGGCTAGCCAGAAGTATAAAGCTGAAACTGGATCCTTTCCTTACTCCTTATATGAAAATTAATTCAAGATGGATTAGAGACTTAAATGTTAGACCTAAAACCATAAAAACCCTAGAAGAAAACCTACGTAATACCATTCAGGACACAGGCATGGGCAAGGACTTCATGTCTAAAACACCAAAAGCAATGGCAACAACAGCCAAAATTGACAAATGAGATCTAATTAAACTAAAGAGCTTCTGCACAGCAAAAGAAACTACCATCAGAGTGAACAGGCAACCTATAGAATGGGAGAAAATTTTTGCAATCTACTCATCTGACAAAGGGCTAATATCCAGAACCTATAAATAACTCAATCAAATTTACAAGGAAAAAAAAACCATCAAAAAGTGGGCAAAGGATATGAACAGACACTTCTCAAAAGAAGACATTCATACAGTAAACAGACATGAAAAAATGCTCACCATCACTTGCTATCAGAGAAACGCAAATCAAAACCACAATGAGATACCATCTCACACCAGTTATGGCAATCATTAAAAAATCAGGAAACTACAGGTGCTGGAGAAGATGTGGAAAAATAGGAACACTTTTACACTGTTGGTGGGACTGTAAACCATTGTGGAAAACAGTATGGCGATTCCTCAAGGATCTAGAACTAGAAATACCATATGACCCAGCCGTCCCATTACTGGGGATATACCGAAACGATTATAAGTCATGCTGCTATAAAGACACATGCACACGTATGCTTATTGCGGCACTATTCACAATAGCAAAGACTTGGAATCAACTGAAATGTCCATCAGTGACAGACTGGATTAAGAAAATGTGGCACATATACACCATGGAATACTATGCAGCCATAAAAAAGGATGAGTTCGTGTCCTTTGTAGGGACATGGATGCAGCTGGAAACCATCATTCTTAGCAAACTTTCGCAAGAACAGAAAACCAAATACCACATGTTCTCACTCATAGGTGGGAACTGAACACTTGGACACAGGAAGGGGAATATCACACACCAGGTCCTATTGTGGGGAGGGGGTAGGAGGGAGGGATAGCATTAGGAGATATATCTCATGTAAATTATGAGTTAATGGGTGCAGCACACCAACATGGCTCATGTATACATAGGTAACAAACCTGCACGTTGTGCACATGTACCCTAGAACTTAAAGTATAATAAATACATGAATATATATATAAATAAAAGAAATAATAGAGAAGAACATGGAAATATGAAATAACCAAAAAAAGACCTGCAAAAATGGAAAATATATAATACCATGTTCATGGATCTCAAGGCTCAATTCTCCTCAAATTGATCTGTAGATTCAATACTATCGCTATCAAAATCCCCAAAAAGTGTTGTAAAAAATAGCAAACTGTTTCTAAAATTTATATGAAAATACAAAAGCCCAGGAATAGCCAATTCAACTTTGGAAAAGAAGAAAAGGGTTGGAGAACTTACACTATTTAAAGATGTAATATAAATCTACAGTAATCAAGAACGTGTGGTATTGGCATAAATATTAATGTAAAGATTAATGAAAAAAACAACGTCAGAAATAAACCCACTCACATATATTGTCAACTGACTTTTGTAAGGCATAGCCTTTATAATAAATTTACTGGAACTACTGGTTAAGAATTTGTAGGAAAAAAAAAAAAAGACCCTGACTTCCATTTTCACCATACAGAAAAATGAACTCAAATGTATCACAGACCTAACATAAAAGCTAAAATTTAAAAACTTCCAGAAGAAAACGTGGGAGAAAATCTTAAGAAATTTGTAATAAGCTAAAATTTAAAGTGAAACACCCAAGTTCCTTCAAATAACTGGAAAGACTTCCCAAGAAGGACTAGTACAAATAAACCCAGACTGCGAATACTACAATAAATACCTAACTCTTGAGTGCTCAGATACTAATGAACATCCACAAGCATCAAGACTACCCAGGAACACGTGAGCTCACCAAAGGAACTAAATAAGGCACCAGGGGCCAATCCCAGAGGGATAGAGGTATGTGACCTTTCAGATAGAGAATTCAAAAGAGCTGTTTTGAGGAAACTCAAGTAAATTAAAAATAAAACAGAAAAGAAATTCAGAATTCTAACAGATAAATTTAACAAAGAAATTAAAATAAAAAGAATAAAGCAGAAGTTCTGGAGTAGAAAAATGCAGTTGACATACTGAAGATTGCACCAGTCTCTTAATAGCAGACTCGATCAAGCAGAAGAATTAGTGTGATTGAAGACAGGCTATCTGAAAATACAGAGTCAGAGAAGACAAAAGAAAAATGAATTTAAAAAAATAAATCATGCCTACAGGCTCTAGAAAATAGCCCGAAAAGGGCAAATCTAAAAGTTCTTGGCCTTAAAAGGAGGGGGCGGAGTGTGGAATGTTTTTCAAAGAGATAACAGATAATTTCCCACACCTATAGAAAGAGGTCAGTATTGAAGTACAAGAAGGTTACAGAACACTAAGTAGATTTAAGCCAAAGAAGACTGCCTCAAGGTATTTAATAATCAAACTCCCAAAGGTCAAGGATAAAGGGTCCTAAAAGTGTGTCCGAAATTGGTGAGTTCTTGGTCTCACTGACTTCAAGAATGAAGCCGCATACCCTCGCGGTGAGTGTTACACTTCTTAAAGATAGTGTGTCTGGATTTTGTTTCTTCTGATGTTCAGACAGGTTCAGAGTTTCTTCCTTCTGGTGGGTTTGTGGTCTCGCTGGCTTCAGGAGTGAAGCAGCAGACCTTCACGGTGAGTGTTACAGCTCTTAAGGCAGCGCGTCTGGAGTTGTTCATTCCTCCTGGTGGGTTCGTGGTCTTGCTGGCCTCAGGAGTGAAGCTACAGACCTTTGCAGTGAGTGTCACAGCTCATAAATGCAGTGCAGACCCAAAGAGTGAGCAGCAGCAAGATTTATTACAAAGAGTGAAAGAACAAAGCTTCCACAGCGCGGAAGGGGACCTGAGCAGGTTGCCACTGCTGGCTCGGGCAGCCTGCTTTTATTCCCTTGTATGACCGCACCCGCATCCTGCTGATTGGTCCATTTTACAGAGAGCTGATAGGTCTATTTTACAGAGAGCTGATTGGTCCGTTTTGACAGAGTGCTGATTGGTGCATTTATAATCCCTAAGCTAGACACAGAGTGCTGGACAGAAAACTTCTCCAAGTCTTCACTAGACTAGCTAGATACAGAGTACTGATTGGTGTATTTACGAATCTTGAGCTAGACACAGAGTGCTGACTGGTGTATTTACAATTCCTTAGCTAGACATAAAGGTTCTCCAAGTTCCCACTAGACTCAGGAGCCCAGCTGGCTTCACCTAGTGGATCCCGCACCAGGGCCACAGGTGGAGCTGCCCGCCAGTCCTGCACCGTGCACACGCACTCCTCAGCCCCTGGGCAGTTGATGGGATCAGGCGTCGTGAAGCAGGGGGCGGTGCTTGTCAGGGAGGCTTGGGCTGCCCAGGAGCCCACAGCAGAGGGAGGGGGAGGCTTGGGCATGGCAAGCTGCAGGTCCTGAGCCCTGCCCCGTGGGGAGGCAGCTAAGGCCCAGGGAGAATTTGAGCACAGTGCTGGCAGGCCAGCACTGCTGAGGGACCCGGCGCACCCTCTGCAGCTGCTGGTCCCGGTGCTAAGCCCTTCACTGCCCAGGGCTGGCAGTGCCAGCCAGCGGCTCTGAGTGCGGGGGCCTGCCGAGCTCATGCCCACCCGGAACTCACGCTGGCCCACCAGCCCCAGTTCCCACTTGCGCCTCTCCCTCCACACCTCCCTGCAAGCAGAGGGAGCTGGCTCCAGCCTTGGCCAGCCCAGAGAGGGGCTCCCATAGTGCAGCAGCAGGCTGAAGGGCTCCTAAAGCACAGCCAGAGTGGACGCTGAGGCTGAGGAGGCACCAAGAGCGGGCGAGGGCTGGCGAGGGCTGCCAGCACGCTGTCTCAAAAGCAGCAAGAGAAAAGAAACAAACAAGATATTAATACAATGGAACTTCAACATGTCTGGTAACAGACTTTTCAGTGAAAACCTTACAGGCCAGGAGAGAGTGGCATGACATATTTAAAGTGTCGAAGGAAAGAAAACCTTTTGCCCTATGAGAGTATATCTGCAAAAATATTCTAGAAACATGAAGGAGAAATACTTTCCCAGCCAAAAAAATAAAAGAAAAAAAATGCTGAGGAGCTGCATCAATACAAGATCTGTCCCACAAAAAATAAGAAAATTCTTCAACCTAAAAGGATGTTAATGACCAAGAAGAAATCATCTGAACATGCAAAACTAACTGGTAATAGTAGGTACACAGAAAAAAATAGAATATTATAACTGTTACTATGGTGTACAAACTACGCATATGTAGAAAGATGAAAGATAAAATGATCAAAATAATGACAAGAACTTTTCAAGACACAGACAGTATAAGAAGATATAAATAGAAACAACAAAAACTTAATGAGTACACAAAGTTAAAGTGCAGAATTATTAGTTTTCCTTTTGCTTGTTTATGCATCAAAATCTAAAAACATACAACAGATACAAAAAAAATCAAAATGCAAGAAATTAAAATATACCAACCAAGAAAATCTCCTTCACTAAAAGGAAGATAAGAAGAAAGTAAAGGCAGAGAAGATCACAAAACAACCAGAAAATATACAACAAAACGGTAGGAGTAAGTCCCTACTTATCAATAACAAAATTGAATGTGAGTGGTCTAAACTCCCCATTTAAAAGACATGGAGTGTCAGAATGGATTTTTTTTTTTTTTAAAAAGGATATAACAATCTTTTGCCTACAAGAAACACACTTTCATGTACACAGACATACACAGACTCAAAATAAAGGGATAGAAAAAGATCTTCCATGCCAATGGAAACCAAAAACAAGCAGCAGTGACTATATTTACAGCAGACAAATTAGGTTTCAAAATAAAAACTATAAAAAGAGAGAAGATCATTATATAATATTAAAGGGGTCAATTCAGTAAGAAGATATAACAATTGTAAACACATATGCATCCAATGCTGGAGCACCCAGATGTATAAAGCAAACATTGTTGGAGGTAATGAGAGACCCCCAAATACATTAAAATTTCAAGACTTCTACACCCCACTTTCAGCACTAGACAGATCATCCAGACAGAAGATCAACAGGACAGATTATCCAGACAGAAAATCAACAAAGAAACATTGGACTTTATCTGCACTATAGAACAAATGGACCTAATAGGTATTTATAGAACACTTCATCCAACAGCTACAGAATACATTCCTCACCTCAGCACGTGGATCATCCTCAAGAACAGACCACATGTAGCCAGGTGTGGTGGCTCACGCCTGTAATCTCAGCACTTTGGGAGGCCAGGGCGGGTGGATCACCTGAGGTCAGGAGTTTGAGACCAACCTGGTCAACATGGTGAAACCCTGTCTCTACAAAAAATACAAATATTAGCCAGGTGTGGTGGTGGGTGCCTGTAATCCCAGCTACTCAGGAGGCTGAGGCAGGAGAATCACTTGAACCCAGGGGGTGGAGGTTGCAGTAAGCTGAAATCGCTCCATGGCACTCCAGCCTGGGCAGCAAGAGTAAAACTCTGTCTCAAAAAAAAAAAAAAAAAAAAAAAAAAAAAAAAAGGCCACAAAACAAATCTTAAAACATTCCGAAAAACTGAAATTATATCATGTATCTTCCCTGACCACAATAAAATAAAACTAGAAAGCAAAAGCAAAAAGAAATTTGGAAACTATACAAACACATGGAAAATAAACAACATGCTCCTGAATGACCAGTGGGTCAAGGAAGAGATTAAAAACAAAATTTTAAAATGTCCAGAAACAAAAATAATGTAAACCCAATATACCAAACCTATGTGATATAGTGAAAGCAGTACTAAGAGAGAAGAATACAGCTAAAAGTGAAGTGCCTACATCAAAAAGACAAAACTTAAAAACAACCTAATGATACATCTTAAACAAATAGAAAAGCAACAGCAAGCCAAACCCAAATAGAAGTAAATAAATAAATAATAAACATCATAGCATAAACAAGTGGAATTGAAATGAATACAAAAGATCAATGAAACAAAAAGTTGGTTTTTAAAAGTCAAACAAAACTGACAAACCTTTAGCCAGACTAACTTAGATAAAAAGTGACAAGACACAAATAAATAAAATTAGAGATAAAAAAGGAGAAATTACAACTGATACTGCAGAAATTAAAAGGATCATTAGAGGCCACAATGAGCAACTATATGCCACCAAGCTGGAAGACCTACAAGAAATGGACAAATTCCTATACACATACAACTTACCAAGATTAAAACACGAAGAAATCCAAAATCTGTGAACAGACCAGTAACACGTAATAAGATCGAAGCTACAATAAAAACTCTCCAAGCAAAGAAAAGCTCAGGACCAATAGTTTCACTGCTGATTTTAACATTTAAAGAAAAATTAATACCAACTCTACTCAAACTAATCCAATAAGTAGACATGGAGGGAATACTTTCAAACTCATTCTATGAGACCAATGTTACTCTGATACCAAACCAAATAAAGGCACATAAAAAAAAGGTAAACTATAGGCCATTATCTCTGATGAACACTGATGCAAAAATCCTCAACAAAATACTAGTAAACCAAATGCAACAACACATTAAAAAATCATTCATCATAACCAAGGAGTATTTATTCCAGGAATGCAAGAACGGTTCAACATTTGCAAATCAATCATCGTGATATATTAACAGAATGAAGGACGAAAACCATATGACCATTTCAACTGATGCACAAAGAGCATTTGATAAAAATAAAAACCTCTCATGCTAAAACGCCTCAAAAAATTGAGTATAGAAAGAACATACCTCAACATAATGAAAGCCATATATGACAGACCCACAACTAGTATCGCACTGAATAGGGAATATGAAATAGGAAATAGGGAAAAACTGAAAACCTTGAATATCTAGAACCTGACAAGGTTGTCCACTTTCACCACTGTTATTCAACATAGTACTGGAAGTCCAAGCTAGAGCAATCAGACAAGAGAAAGAAACAAAGGACATCCAAATTGGAAAGAAGTGAGTAAAACCATCCTTATTTACAGGTGCCATGATTTTATATTGGGAAAAACTTAAAGACTCCACACACACACACACACACACAAAAAAACTATTAGAACTCAAACAAATTCGGTAAAGTTGCAGGATACAAAATCAATAGACAAAAATAAGTACCATTTCTATATGTCAAGAGCAAACAATATGAAAAAGAAATTATGAAGGTAAACCCAGCACTTTGGGAGGCAAAGGTGGGAGGCCAGGAGCCCACAGACCATCCTGGGCAACACAACAAGACTCTGTCTCTACAAAAAAAAAATATAAAAAATTAGCCAGGTAGTGGAGTGGTATGAACCTGTAGACCTAGCTACTCAGGAGGCTGAGGTGGGAGGATCACTTGAGCCCAGGAGGTTGAGGCTGTAGTGAGCTGTGATCACACTACTGCATTCTAGCCTACGCAACAGATCCTGCCTCAAAAAAAAAAAAAGGATAATTTCTACTTAAGATTTTATTGACATCAGTAGTCCTGAGCAGTAGTCCTGTTAGGATTAAAATCTTCATCCACTTCTACCACTAACAAGTAACTTAACATGGAGCCTCAATAAGTTGCTTAATATCAAGGTATCTCAGATTTCTTTTTTTTCAATTTGGGATTGCTCTAAGCAGTCTATAAATGTGAGTATTCTATCAAAATGTACCACATCATTAGTGCAATTTTAAATATTAAAAGGCAGATGTCAAACCAAAAAGCAAATTAAATAGAACCCAACATACAAATTATTAGCGTGTAGGGAATTATATAGCTATGCAAATAACACACTTGGTTAATATCATAATTTTCTAATTGGGACTTCTGATGTGTGTAAATAAGTAAGCTAACTTTATTCTTCACCTACAAGTACAGAACCATACCCTTTCAAACTGAATCATGTACATGGCTGTATTTTAGCCAAAACATAGACAACATGCAGCATTTTCATCTAACGCTTAGCAGACCTACTCTACCACTGAACCATATTATGTTTTTATATCTACATGGGGAGCTCCCTATATTTACAGATAACGGAATGCAGACTGTACCCTGGAACTGATTAAAAACATTCAAAAATTGTTTTAATTTTTTTTTATTATACTTTAAGTTCTAGGGTACATGTGCACAATGTGCAGGTTTGTTACATATGTATACATGTGCCATGTTGGTGTGCTGCACACATTAACTCGTCATTTACATTAGGTATATCTCCTAACGCTATCCTTCCCCACTCCCCCCTCCCCACATTAGGCCCCAGTGTGTGATGTTCCCCTTCCTGTGTCCAATGATTCCATTGTTCAGTTCCCACGTATAAGTGAGAACATGCAGTGTTTGGCCTGTTCACTCTGATGGTAGTTTCTTTTGCTGTGCAGAAGCTCTTTAATTAGATCTCATTTGTCAATTTTGGCTGTTGTTGCCATTGCTTTTGGTGTTTTAGACATGAAGTCCTTGCCCATGCCTATATCCTGAATGGTATTACGTAGGTTTTCTTCTAGGGTTTTTATGGTTTTAGGTCTAACATTTAAGTCTCTAATCCATCTTGAATTAATTTTCATATAAGGAGTAAGGAAAGGATCCAGTTTCAGCTTTATACTTCTGGCTAGCCAATTTTCCCAGTACCATTTATTAAATAGGAAATCCTTTCCCCATTTCTTGTTTTTGTCAGGTTTGTCAAACATGAGGTGGCTGTAGATGTGTGGTATTATTTCTGAGGGCTCTGTTTTGTTCCATTGGTGTGTCTCTCTGTTTTGGTACCAGTACCGTGCTGTTTTGGTTACTGTAGCCTTTGAAGTCAGGTAGCGTGATGTCTCCAGCTTTGTTCTTTTGGCTTAGGATTGTCTTGGCAATGTAGGGTCTTTTTTGGTTCCATATGAACTTTAAAGCAGCTTTTTCCAATTCTGTGAAGAAAGCCATTGGTAGCTTAATGGGGATGGCATTGAATCTATAAATTATCTTGGGCAGTATGGCCATTTTCACTATATTGATTCTTCCTATCCAGGAGCATCGTATGTTCTTCCATTTGTTTGCGTCCTCTTTTATTTCACTGAGCAGTGGTTTGTAGTTCTCCTTGAATAGGTCCTTCACATCCCTTGTAAGTTGGATTCCTAGGTATTTTATTTTCTTTGAAGCAATTGTGAATGGGAGTTCATTCATGGTGTGGCTCTCTGTTTGTCTGTTATTGGTGTACAAGAATGCTTGTGATTTTTGCACATTGATTTTGTATCCTGAGACTTTGCTGAAGTTGCTTATCAGCTTAGGGAGATTTTGGGCTGAGACGATGGGGTTTTCTAAATATACAATTACGTCATCTGCAAACAGGGACAATTTGACGTCTTCTTTTCCTAACTGAATACCCTTTCTTTCTTTCTCTTGCCTGATTGCCCTGGTCAGAACTTCCAACACTATGTTGAATAGGAGTAGTGAGAGAGGGTATCCCTGTCTTGTGCCAGTTTTCAAAGGGAATGCTTCCAGTTTTTGCCCATTCAGTATAATATTGGCTGTGGGTCTGTCATAAATAGCTCTTATTATTTTGAGATACGTTCCATCAATACCGAATTTTATTGAGCGTTTTTAGCATGAAGGGCTGTTGAATTTTGTCAAAGACTTTTTCTGTATCTATTGAAATTATGTGGTTTTTGTCTTTGGTTCTGTTTATATGCTCGATTACATTTATTGATTTGTGTATGTTGAGCCAGCCTTGCATCCCAGGGATGAAGCCCACTTGATCATGGTGGACAAGCTTTTTGATGTGCTGTTGGATTCAGTTTGCCAGTATTTTACTGAGGATTTTTGCATCGATGTTCATCAGGGATATTGGTCTAAAATTCTCCTTTTTTGTTGTGTCTCTGTCAGGCTTTGGTATCAGAATGATGTTGGCCTCGTAAAATGAGTTAGGGAGGATTCCCTCTTTTTCTATTGATTGGAATAGTTTCAGAAGGAATGGCACCAGCTCCTCCTTGTACCTCTGGTAGAATTTGGCTGTGAATCCGTGTGGTCCTGGACTTATTTTGGTTCATAGGCCATTAATTATTGTCTCAATTTCAGAGCCTGCTATTGGTCTATTCAGGGATTCAACTTCTTCTTGGATTAGTCTTTGGAGAGTGTAAGTGTCCAGGAATTTATCCATTTCTTCTAGGTTTTCTAATTTATTTGTGTAGAGGTGTGTATAGTATTCTCTGATGGTAGTTTGTATTTCTGTGGGGTCGGTAGTTATATCCCCTTTACCATTTTTTATTGTGTCTATTTGATTCTTCTGTCTTTTCTTCTTTATTAGTCTTGCAGGCGGTCTATCAATTTTGTTGATCTTCTCAAAAAACCAGCTGCTGGATTCATAGATTTTTTGAAGTGTTTTTTGTGTCTCTGTCTCCATCAGTTCTGCTCTGATCTTAGTTATTTGTTGCCTTCTGCTAGCTTTTGAATGTGTTTGCTCTTTCTTCTCTAGTTCTTTTCATTGTGATGCTAGGGTGTCAATTTTAGATCCTTCCAGCTTTCTCTTGTGGGCATGTAGTGCTATAAATTTCCCTCTACACACTGCTTTAAATGTGTCCCAGAGATTCTGGTATGTTGTATCTTTGTTCTCATTGGTTTCAAAGAACATCTTTATTTCTGCCTTCATTTCATTATGTACCCAGTAGTCATTCAGGAGCAGGTTGTTCAGTTTCCATGTAGTTGAGTGGTTTTGATTGAGTTTATTAGTCCTGTGTTCTCGTTTGATTGCACTGTGGTCTGAGAGACAGTGTGTTATAATTTGTGTTCATTTACATTTGCTGAGGAGTGCTTTACTTCCAACTAGTGGTCAATTTTGGAATAAGTGTGATGTGGTACTGAGAAGAATGTATATTCTGTTGATTTGGGGTGGAGAGTTCTGTAGATGTCTATTAGATCTGCTTGGTACAGAGCTGCATTCAATTCCTGGATATCCATGTTAACTTTCTGTCTTGTTTATCTGTCTAATGTTGACAGTGGGATGTTCAAGTCTCCCATTATTATTGTATGGGAGTCTAAGTCTCTTTGTAAGTCTCTAAGGAGTTGCTTTATGAATCTGGGTGCTCCTGTATTGGGTGCACGTATTTAGGATAGTTAGCTCTTCTTGTTGAATTGATCCCTTTACCATTATGTAATGGCCTTCTTTGTCTCTTTTGATCTTTGTTGGTTTAAAGTCTGTTTTATCAGAGACTAGAATTGCAACCCCTGCCTTTTTTTGTTTTCCATTTGATTGGTAGATCTTCCTCCATCCTTTAAATTTGAGTCTATTTGTGTCTCAGCATGTGAGATGGGTCTCCTGAATACAGCAAACTGATGGGTCCTGCCTCTTCATCCAATTTGCCAGTCTACGTCTTTTAATAGGACTATTTAGTCCATTTACATTTAAGGTTAATATTATTATGTGTGAACTTGATCCTGTCATTATATTATTAGCTGGTTATTTTGCTTGTTAGTTGATGCAGTTTCTTCCTAGCATCCATGATCTTTACATTTTGACATGTTTTTGGAATGGTTGGTACCTGTTGTTCCTTTCCATGTTAGTGCTTCATTCAGGATCTCTTGTAGGGCAGGCCTGGTGGTGACAAAATGTCTAAGCATTTGCTTGTCTGTAAAGGATTTTATTTCTCTTTCACTTATGAAACTGATTTTGGGTGGATATGAAATTCTGGGTTGAAAATTCTTTTCTTTAAGAATGTTGAATATTGGCCCCCACTCTCTTCTGGCTTGTAGAGTTTCTGCCAAGAGATCTGCTGTTTGATGGGCTTCCCTTTATGGGTAACCTGACCTTTCTCTCTGGCTGCCCTTAATATTTTTTCCTTAATTTCAACTTTGGTGTATCTGAAAATTATGTATCTTGGAGTTGCTCTTCTCGAGGAGTATCTTTGTGGTGTTCTCTGTATTTCCTGAATTTGAATGTTAGCCTGCCTTGCTAGGTTGGGGAAGTTCTCCTGGATAATATCCTTCAGAGTGCTTTCCAACTTGGTTCCATTCTCCCTGTCACTTTCAGGCACACCAATCAGACATAGATTTGGTCTTTTCACATAATCCCATATTGCTTTGAGGCTTTGTTCATTTCTTTTTATTCTTTCTTCTCTAAACTTCTCTTCTTGCTTCATTTCATTCATTTGATCTTCAATCACGGATTCTCATTCTTCCAGTTGATTGAGTTGGTTACAGAAGCTTGTACATTTGTCACGTAGTTCTTGTGTCATGGTTTTCATCTCTATCAGTTCATTTATGGACTTCTCTGCATTGATTATTCTAGTTATGCATTCTTCCATTCTTTTTTCAAGGTTTTTAGTTTCTTTGTGCTGGGTACATAGTTCCTCCTTTAGCTCTGAGAAGCTTGATCAACTGAAACTTTCTTCTCTCAACTTGTGAAAGTCATTCTCCATCCAGTTTTTTTCCGTTGCTGGCAATGAGCTGCGTTCCTTTGGAGGGGGAGATGCACTCTGATTTTTTGAATTTCCAGCTTTTCTGCCCTGCTTTTTCCCCATCCTTGTGGTTTTATCTGCCTTTGGTCTTTGATGATGGTAATGTACCGATTGGGTTTTGGTGTGAGTGTCCTTTCTGTTTGTTAGTTCTCCTTCTAACAGCCAAGACCCTCAGCAGCAGGTCTGTTGGAGTTTGCTTGAGGTCCACTCCAGATGCTGTTTGCCTGGGTATCAGCAGCGGAGGATGCAGAAAATAGAATATTACTGAACAGCAAGTGTTGCTGTCTGATTCTTGCTCTGGAAGCTTCATCTCAGAGGCGTACCCCGCCGTGTGAGGTGTGAGGTGTGAGGTGTCAGTCTGCACCTAGTGGGGGATGTCTACCAGTTAGGCTACTCAGGGGTCAGGGTCCCACTTGAGCAAGCAGTCTGTCCGTTCTCAGATCTCAATCTCCATGCTGGAAGATCCATTGCACTCTTCAAAGCTGTCAGACAGGGACATTTACATCTGCAGAGGTCTGCTATTTTTTGTTTAGCTATGCCCTGTCCCCAGAGGTGGAGTCTACAGAGGCAGGCAGGCCTCCTTGAGCTGTGGTGTGCTCCACTTAGTTCAAGCTTCCCGGTGGCTTTGTTTACCTACTAAGCCTCCGCAATAGCAGGCACCCCTCCCCCAGCCTCGCTGTCACCTTGCAGTTAGATCTCAGACTGCTGTGCTAGCAATGAGGGAGGTTCCATGGGTGTGGGATCCTTTGGGCCGGGTGTGGGATATTATCTCCTGGTGTGTCATTTGCTAAGACCCTTGGTAAAGCCCAGTATTAGGGTGGGAGTTACCCGATTTTCCAGGTGTTGTGTGTCTCAGTTTCCCTTGGCTAGGAAAAGGAATTCCCTTCCCTCTTGCACTTCCCAAGGGAGGTGATGCCTCGCCCTGCTTCAGCACTTGCTGGCTGGACTGTACCCACTGACCAGCACCAACTGTCTCACACGGCCCAGTGAGATAAAGCCGGTACCTCAGTTGAAAATGCAGAGATCACCCGTCTTCTGTGTCGCTCACACTGGGAGCTGAAGGCTGGAGCTGTTCCTATTTGGCCATCTTGGGCGCTCCCTCCCAAAAATATTTATTAATGCATTCGAAGTGTGTATGACATAGATATAAGTGGAACCTTTGTCCTAAGAATTAACAAAGCCAAACAGAAACAAAAAATTTAAGAACATTATTGTACATATTTGGGAAAGAAACTAGAGAACAATCTCAAATGCTGCTTATCAACTAATTAATGGGTATGAAGTAGGAATTCCATTTTAGGTTCACTGGGCTCTGTTTTGCTCTGATTTGCAGTACTAAAATTATTACATGTGTGGACAGGAAAAAAAACACCAAAAATTTAGTATTATAACTTGTATACTTACTTGAGATATACAAGCACTTGAATAGTAGGACTTCAACAATATGCATACATTAACTCTATTACCAGTGGTTTTTGATTTTTAACCTACTTCAGAATAGCCTAGAAGGCTTATTAAACACAGATTGCTGGCCCCCATAACTAGAGTTTCTGATTCAGTAGGTTTGAGATGAGACTTTAGAACTGCATTTCTAACAAGTTCCCATGTGATGCTGATGCTGCTGATTTGGTCAGGGACCACAGTTTAAGAACCTTTTCTACAGATTTCTCAATCAAATATTGAGATTTATACATTGATTCAAAGCAAAGACAGGGTATGCTGGAGAGATTTTAGTTTAGATTCACAAAACTCTCTTTTAAGTCTTCAGTAGAAATTGTGAAGAGAAATTACTATAATAAAACTCAAGGAATCAGAAGTGTAACTACTATTACAGTACGAGGGCTTCTACCAGGAATGGTAGTTGATTCGTTATTTTTAAGTTGGTGGGACAGATGGGTCAGCATTTTGGGGTAAGCCTAACTGTCATGGGCATCAGTTTGCATGTCATACAGATGGAAAGCAGAAGGTTCCATAATCCTTCTTAAAATACAGTTTAAGAGAGTTTCAATGATAATGACAAGTGAACAGGTAAGTCTTAGATGTCTGCATGGGTCAAACCACCTCCAGAAACATCTTCAAAAAGCATATGAAAACTAAGGAAAACAACAGGGTCACCAAATAAAATACTAAGATTCCTATTACCACTGTAAGGTATGGTTAAGTGCTTGCAAGTGCATTCAGACACTGTTCACAGCATGTCACTTATAAGCACAATTACAAAAAAATAAAAATAGAGTAAAATAAATGTATTAAGCTTTTATTAGGTTAGAAAAATTTCTATAATGGTTAGTATATCTTAGTTACAAGTGATGATTTTTTTTCCTTTAACCTTTTAAAATCAATATATGGAAGACATGCAATGCTAAGTTCTTCTTTTGTACATCCTGTAAGACAACACTTTTCTGAATATCCTCTGCGTTTTCTTTGGGGATGATTCCCCCAAAACAAATTGCTTAAGGTTTTAATTTTGTTTCTACTTTTCTTCTTAAATTTTTCATTCTCATGAATATATAGATTGATATTATGTGATGAAGAAAATTCTCTTTCCTTATCAAGGGGTGAATATGCCTTTTTATCCTGATACTCAGGTAGTGACTGCATTTCCCAATTGTTTACTGCTTCTTCCCAAGAGGCAGAAGTAGACACTGTTGAGAGAGAAGAAAAGAAATGCTCCTTTATTAAAATCTTCCTTTAGATGAAAATTTAATATTTGATCAGTAAAATCAGCTAATTATTTAAAAAAATCACATTTTAAATAAAGAATGGAAAGTATGGTTATTCAAAAGCAATATTTATTTTTAATTAAAGCAGATATAGTGTTTTCCTATAAAAAGGCTGTACGCCTTTGTACATTTTGTATTAACAAATGAAGTTGAGATATCATTCACATGCCATAAAATTAGTCATTTTAAAGTATACAATTCAGTGGGTTTTAGTGTATTCACAGGGTCGTGAAACTATATATCTAATTCCAGAACATCTGTATCCAAAAAGAAACCCTATGTCCATTAGCAGTCATTTCCATTTCACTCTCCCACTATTCCGTGGCAATCACCAATCTACTTTGTTTCTATGGATTTGCCTATTCCGTATATTTCATATAAATGAAAGCATACAATACATGACCTTTTGTGCTTGGTCTCTTTCACTTAGCATAGTATTTTCAAGGTTCACCTACATTGTAGCATGTATCTTTTTATGGCTAAATAATTTTCCATTGTGTGGATATTCCACATTTTGTTTATCCATTTATCAACGGACATTTGAGTGGTTTCCACTTTTGGTCATTATGAATAGTGCTGATGGCCCAGCATGGTGGCTCATGCCTGTAATCCCAGCAATTTGGGAGGCCGAGGCAGGAGGATCACTTGAGGTCAGGAGTTCACTACCAGTTTCGCCATCCAACACACAAAAAATTAGCCAGGCGTGGCGGTGCACTCCTGTAATCCCAGGTACTTGGGAGGCTGAGGCATGAGAAACACTTGAACGCGGGAGGCAGAAGTTGCAGTGAGCTGAGATAGCTCCACTGCACTCCAGTCTAGATGACAGAGCAAGACTGTCTCAAAAAATAAAAAAAATAGTGCTGCTATGATCTTTCACATACAAGTTTTTGTGTGAACATATGTTTTGGATTCTTTGGGGTGTAACCTAGGGATGGAAGGAGCACTGTATGATATAATTTTGTTTAACATTTTGAGGAACTGCCAAACTTTTCCACAACAGCTGCACAAGTTTTCAATCCCAGCATCAATATAGTAGAGTTCCAATTTTTCCCCATCCCCATCAAAACTTGACATTTTCCATTTTTTGATTGTAATTATCCCCACGGATGCACAGTGGTATCTCACTGTAGTTTTGATTTGCATTTACCTCATGGCTAATGATGTTAAGCATCTTTTCATATGCTTATTACATATCCTCTTTGAAGAAATGTCTGTTCAAATCCTTTGCCCATTTTCAAATTTTATCATTTGTCTTCTTATGCACATCTTATAACAGCAGTAGAAACCATTTTGTTCTTTATTTTAATAAAGAAATAGAGAAGTGGTAATATGCTCTAGGTACAATGAACTGATTGTCACTGTTATATTGCTCTTAACTCACTTAGCAATACTGGATAATGGAAACCAAAATAACTCCAGAAGGTAATTATCTGAAGACTTATTGTGCTTCCATTATGGCCCTTGCTCATACACAGTACCTTCTAGGAGGATATATTTGCCAATAGCCTCTACTGTAGTGCCAGCTCTTAGGCAGCCATATTCTGAACCATGTGACTCTATCCTCTAGCCACAGTTGAACAAACTAGAGGTTGGCACCTGACCCCAAAGAAACCAATCTGTCACAATGGCTAGCAAGCCATGTCATATGAAAAACATGAATCGACCCAATTAGATTTCCTCAGTTTGAAACTAGAATAAGTAACAAGAAAAAAATGAGTGAGAGCCAAAGCTAAAAGGATTCTACGAGGTTTGTCATGACAAGCTAAAATCATAAAGGAACATAGAAAAGAAAACATTCAGAGAGAGAGAGACGAAGGCAGAAGTTTTTTGCTTTTGTTTTTTAGAGCTAATATGATTCCCCAGGCTTTACCAAGTCTTTCTAGGTTCACTTCTATACCTTTTTTTTTTTTTTGTAATAACTACTATCCCCTTTTATCTTGAGGTTATTTAGGTGCATCTATGTCCTTTGCAGTTAGAGGCCTATTAGAGCACTCTTTAATAACTTTTTATTTAATTAAAAAGTTGCTTGTTTAAAAGAATAAGAACTCTATCCAGACTAATCAGGAACAAAAAAGATGGAAATGAACAAAATACAGCAGAAAAAAAGAAATAAGTAGATACAGTTTTAAAGCAAATATCTTAACAAATATTTTTTAAATTTTTAAAATATTGTTTTAATTTAAAACATAATATTTTTAAAGTTTTAAAATAAATATTATGAATGCTTATACATTTAAAAATAAAGATTAAATGGATGAATTCCTAGAAAAATACAAGATGCCTTAATTGGTACACGATGACACAGAAAACCTAAATGTACCAACAATATTCAAAGAAATGAAAAGGGTTAGTCAGTTATCACCTTCAAAAAAAAAAACATATATGGATGGTTCCACCTATTTTTAAAAAACAGGAAATACTAATCATATACAAGTTGTTCCAGAAAAAGAGCAAAAGTTGCCCAGCTCATTTTATGAAGTTGGCATAATCTTTATTCCAAAACTAGATAACAACATGAGATTTTAAAATATTTAAAAACTCATTTCACTTTAAAATGTTGATTTCAGACTCCTAAATATTATTAGTTAACTGAATCCATAAACATGTTTTACAAATATATTAAGAAAGGGTTCGGGGGAGCAGCCAAGATGGCTGAATAGAAACACCTTTGCTCTGCAGTTTCCACTGAAAAGGACGAAAATGGCAAGTGGATTTTGCATCTTCAATTGAGTTACCAATGTTCTTTTATTGGGACTGACTAGGAGGTTGGTGTGACTCACAGAGAGCAAGGAAAAGCACAGTGGAGCAAGGGCCCACCTGGGAGCCACATGGGGCAAAGGGAGCTCCCCTCCCCAGCCAAGGGAAGCAGAGAGGGATTGTGCTACCCTTCCCTGAAAACCATGCTTTTCCCATGAATTCTTGCAACCTGGGGATGAGGAGCTCCCCTCATGAACCAGGGCCTTGGGTTCCAAGCATTAAGCTGTGCAGACTGATAATGGCTGCTCGGGTGGGCAGGCACTGAGATCACGAGTTCCTGGTTGGGGGAAGAGGCGGCTGCCATTACTGTGTCTCCAGTTCACTGTTTTCCCTTACCATGATGCCAGCGCAGTTTGGATGGGGAGCAGTTCCCCAGCACAACACAGTAGCTGGGACAGTTTGTGGCCAGACTGCTTCTTTAGGTGGGACTCCAATCCATTCCCCCTCACAGAGCAGGGCCTCCCTGTGGGAATTTTGGCATCCCCAGTGGAGGGTTTATGGATAGAACTCTGATATCCCTGAGAAGAGGGTCTAGGAGGGGGGTTGGTTGTGCTATCATGGATCAGCCATCTTAGTCTTTTCTGCCTACTGGCTCTGGAGAGGGAGATTTCTCCCAGCACAGCACACTCGCTCCACCAAGGGGCAGCCGACTGCTATATTTAAGTGGGTCCCTGATCCTATTCCTCCAAACTGGGTGAGACCTCCCAACAGGACTGTTCCACTGGCATCGGATCAGTGCCCCTCTGGGACAAAGTTCTCAGAGGAAGGAGCAGTCTGCCATCTTTGCTGGTCTGCAGCCTCCACGGTGATACCTCCAGGGACAGAAGAAACCAAGGTGAATAAAGTCTGGAATGGACTCCCAGTAAACTGCAGCAACCCTATGGAAGAGTGGCCCTACTGCTAAAAGAAAAGCAAACAGGGAGCAACAACAACATAAACAAGAAAGACCTCACAAAAACCCCATCCAAAAGTCATTGGCCTCAAAGATCAAAGGTAGATAAACCCATGAAGATGAGAAATAATCAATGCAAAAATGCTGGAAACTCAATCTTCTCCAAATGACTGTAACATGACTCCAGCAAGGGCACAGAACTGGGTTGAGTCAGAGATAGGTGAATTGACAGAAGTAGGCTTCAAAAGATGGATAATAACAAACATCCCTGAGCTAAAGGAATATGTTCTAACTTGCTGCAAAGAAGCTAAGAACCATGATAAAACATTACAGGAGCTGTTTAACAAGAATGACCAGTTTAGAGAGGAAGACAAATAACCTGAAGGAGCTGAAAAATACAACCTGTGAACTTCATGATGCAAATGCAAGCTTGAAGTCTGCAACTGAACAAACCAAGTGGAAGAAAAAATATCAGAGCTTGAAGACTATCTTGCTGAAATAAGGCAGGCAGGCAAGATTAGAGAAAAAAGAATGAAAAGGAATGAATAAAACCTCTGAGAACTATGGGATTATGTTAAAAGACAACCTACAACTGATAGGGGTACCTGAAAGAGATGGGGAGAACAGAAACAAGTTGGAAAACACACTACAAGATACCATGCAGGAGAATTTCCCCAAACTAGCAAGACAGGCCAACATTCAAATTCAGGAAATCCAGAGAACCCCAGTAAGATACTCCATGAGAGGATCAGCCCGATGACATATAATCATCAGTTCTCCAAGGTTGAAATGAAGGAAAAAATGTTAAAGGCAGCCAGAGAGAAAGGTCGAGTCACCTATAAAGGTAAGCCCATCACACTAACAGCAGGCCTCTCAGTGGAAACCCTACAAGCCAGAAGAGACTAGGGGCCAATATTTATTTGATTTTTTTTTTTTTTTTTTTTTTTTTTGAGATGGAGTTTCACTCTTGTCACCCAGGCTGTAGTACAATGGCATCATCTCAGCTCACTGCAACCTCAGCCTCCAGGGTTCAAGCAGTTCTCCTGCCTCACCCTCCCAAGTCCGTGGGATTACAGGCATGTGCCACCATGCCCAGCTAATTTTGTATTTTTAGTAGAGACAGGGTTTCGCCAAGTTGGCCAGGCTGATCTCAAACTCCTGACCTCAGGTGATCCACTTGCCTTGGCCTCCCAAAGTGCTGGGATTACAGGCATGAGCCACTGCACCAAGCTGATATTCTTAAAGAATTTCTAACCTAGAATATTGTATCTGGTCAAATTAAGCTTCATAAGAAAAGAAGAAATAAAACATTTTTCAGACAAGCAAATTCTTAGGGAATTAATCACCACCAGACCTGCCTTACAAGAGCTCCTGAAGGAAGCAGTAAATATGGAAAGGAAAAACTATTATTGGCCACTACAAAAACACACTGAAGTACACAGACCAGTGACACTATGAAGCAACTACATAAACAAGTCTGCAAAACAACCAGCCAGCATCATGATGACAGGATCAAATTCATACATAACAATAATAACCTTAAATGTAAATGGGCTAACTTCCCCAATTAAAAGACACAGAAGGCAAGCTGGATAAAGAGTCATGATCCATTGGTGTGCTGAATTCAAGAGACTCATCTCACATGCAAAGACACACATAGACTCAAAATAAAGTATGAAGGAAAATTTACCAAGCTAATGGAAAACAAAACAGCACAGGTTGCAATCTTAGTTTCTGACAAAACAGACTTTAAACCAACGAAGATAAAAAAGACAAAGAAGAGCATTACATAATGGTAAACAGGTCAATTCAATAAGAAGAGCTAACTATCCTAAATATATATGCAAACATGCAGGAGCACCCAGATTCATAAAACAAGTTCTTAGAGACCTACGAAGAGACTTAGACTCCTGCATAATAATAGTGGAAGACTTTAACACTCCACTGTCAACATGAGACTGACCATTGAGACAGAAAATTAACAAAGATATTTAGGACTTGAATTCAACTCTGGATCAAATGGACCTGATGGATATCTACAGAACTCTCCAACCCCAAACAAGAGAATATAGATTCTTCTTGGCACCACAAGGCACATCACATAATTGGAAGTAAAACACTCCTCAGCAAATGCAAAAGAACTGAAATCGTAACAACCAGACTCTAAGACCACAGCACAAACAAATTAGAACTCAAGAATAAGAAACTCACTCAAAACCACACAAGTACATGGAAATTCAACAACCTGCTCCTGATTGACTCCTCGGTAAACAGTAAAATTAAGGCAGAAATCAAGAAGTTCTTTGAAACCAAAGAACAAAGAGACAATGTATCAGAATCTCTGGGACATAGCTAAAGCAGTCTTAACAGGAAACTTTATAGCACTAACTGCCCACATCAAAAAGGTAGATCTCAAATTGACACCATAACATCACAACTAAAGGAACTAGAGAACCGAGAGCAATCAAACCCCAAAACTAGAGAAAAAAAAACCAAGCTTAGAGCAGAACTGAAGGAGACAGAGACACAAAAAACCCTTCAAACAATCAGTGAGTCCAGGAGCTGTTTTTTTTTTTTTGAAAAATTAATCAAATAGACCACTAGCTACGCTAATAAAGAAATGAAAGAAGAATCAAACAGACACAATAAAAATGATAAAGGGGGTATCACCATTGACTCCACAGAAATACAAATAACCATCAGATAATACTATAAACACCTCTATGCCAATAAACTGGAAAATCTAAAAGAAATGGATAAATTCCTGAACACATGCACCCCTGCAAGACTAAACCAGGAAGAAGTTGAATTCCTGAACAGACTAATAAAAAGTTCTGAAATTGAGGCAGTAATAAATAGTCTACAAACCAAAGAAAAGCCCAGGACCAGATGGATTCACGGCTGAATTCTACCAAAAATACAAAGAGGAGCTGATATTCTTTCTTTTGAAACTATTTCAAACAATCAAAAAGGAGAAACTCCTCCCTAACTCATTCTATGAGGCCAGCATCATCCTGATACCAAAACCTGACAGAGATATAACAACAAAAAGAACTTCAGGCCAATATTCTTGAATAATATCAATGTAAAAATCCTCAATAAAATACTGGCAAACCAAATACAGAAGCACATCAAAAAGCTTATCTACCATGATCAGGTTGGCTTCATCTCCAGGGTACAAGGGTGGTTCAAAATACACAAAATCAATAAATGTAATTAATCACATAAACATATCTAAAGACAAAAACCACATGATTATCTTAATAGATGCAGAAAAGGTCTTCCAAAAAATTCAACATCCCTTCATGTTAAAAACTGTCAATAAATCAGGTGTTGATGGAGCATACCTCAAAATAATGGCCATTTATGACAAACCCACAGCAAAATATCATACTGAATGGGCAAAAGCTGGAAATATTCCCCTTGAAAACTGGCACAAGATAAGGAGGCCTTCTCTCATCACTCCTATTCAACATAGTATCTGAAGTCCTGGCCAAGGCAATCAGGCAAGAGAAAGAAATAAAGGTATTCAAATAGGAAGAGAGGAAGCCAAATTGTCTTTGTTTGCAGATGACATGCAAACATAGACACCCCATCTAGAACACACTATCGTCTCAGCCCAAAAGCTTCTGAAGCTGATAAGCAAATTCAGCAAAGTCTCAAGATACAAAATCAATGTGCAAAGGTCACCAGCATTTCTACATACCAAGAACAAGAAAGCAGAGAGCTGAATTATGAACGAACTCCCATTCACAATTGCTACAAAGAGAATATACCTATGATTACAGTTAGCAAGGAAAGTGAAGGACCTCTTCAACGAGAACTACAAACCACTGCTCAAGGAAATCAGAGAGGACACAAACAAAAAAAAATTCCATGTTCACAGATAGGAAGAATCAATATCGTGAAAATGGTCATCCTGCCCAAAGTAATTTATAGATTCAATGCTATTCCCATCAAACTACCATTGACATTCTTCACAGAATTAGAATAAACTATTTAAAAAGTCATATGGAACCAAAACAGCTCAAATAGCCAAGATAATCCTAAGCAGAAAGAACAAAGCTGAAGGGAGGCATCACACTACTGGACTTCTAACTACACTACAAGGGTACAGTAACCAAAACAGCATAAACCAATAAAATTTCTGTTCCAGAATTCAGAAATAAGGCTGCACATCTATGACCATCTGATCTTGGACAAACCTGACAAAAACAAGCAATGGGCAAAGGATCCCCTATTTAATAAACGGTGCTGGGAGAACTGGCTAGCCATATGCTGAACACTGAAACTGGACCACTTCCATACACTTTATAGAAAAATTAACTCAAGCTGAATTAAAGACTTAAATGTAAAACCAAAACTATAAAAACCCTAGAAGAAAATCTAGGCAATGCCATTCACAACATAGGCATGGGCAAAGATTTCATGACAAAATCATCAAAAGCAATTGCAACAAAAGCCCAAATTGACAAATGAGATCTAATTAAACTAAAGAACTTCTGCACAGCAAAAGAAACTATCATCAGAGTCAACAGATAACCTACAGAGTGGGAGAAAAATTTTGCAATCTATCCATTTAACAAAGGTCTAATATCCAGAATCTACAGGAACTTAAACAAATTTACAAGAAAAAACAAACAACTCCATTAAAGAGTGGGCAGGCCGGGTGCAGTGAGTGGCTCACGCCTGTAATCCCAGCACTTTGGGAGGCCGAGGTGGGCAGATACCTGAGGTCAGGAGTTTGAGACCAGTCTAGCCAATGTAGTGAAACCCCATCTCTTCTAAAAGTACAAAAATTAGCCAGGCATGGTAGCGTGTGCCTGTAGTCCCAAATACTGGAGAGGCTGAGGCAGGAGAACTGCTTGAACCCAGCAGGCAGAGGTTGCAGTGAGCTGAGATCATGCCATTGCACTCCAGCCTGGGCGACAAAGCAAGGCTCCATCTCAAAAGATAGAAAAAAAAGAGCAGGCAAAGGACATGAAATGACATTTCTTAAAAGAAGGCATTCATGCGGCCAACAGACATTTGAAAAAAAGCTCAACATCACTGATCATTAGAGAAATGCAAATCAAAATTACAATGAGATACTAACTCACAACAGTCAGAATAGCGATTATTACAAAGTCAAGAAACAACAGATGCTTTTGAGGTTGCAGAGAAATAGGAACTAATTGCCACTGTTGGTGGGAATGTAAATTAGTTCAATCATTGTGGAAGACAGTGTGGTGACTCCTCAAAGATCTAGAACCAGAAATACCATTTGACCCAGCAATACCATTTGACCCAGAAATACCATTATTGGGTATATACCCAAAGGAATATAAATCATTCTATTACAAAGATGCGTATGTTCATTGCAGCACTATTCACAATAGCAAAGACATGAATTCAACCCAAATGCCCATCAATAATAGACTGGATATAGAAAATGTGGTACATATACACCATGGAATACTATGTAGCCATAAAAAGGTAAGAGATCATGTCCTTTGCAGGAAAATGGATGGAACTGGAAGTCATTATCCTCAGCAAACTAAGGCAGGAAGAGAAAACCAAATACCGCAAGTTCTCACTTATAAGTGGAAGGTGAACAATGAGCTCACATGAACATGGGGAGGGGAATAACACACAATGGGGCCTGTCAGAGGGTGGGGTTGGAGGGCTAGCATTTACGAAAAATAGCTAATGCATGCTAGGCTTAATGCCTAGGTGATGGGTTGATAGGCATAGCAAACCACCATGGCACACATTTACCTATGTAATGAACCTGCATATCTCGCTCATGTATCACTGAACTTAAAAATAAAATTTAAAAAAAAAAAAGAATGAAAGGGTTCATCCCAGAAATGCACGGATAGGTCAAGATCACAAAATCTATCAATGTAGTTTACCATGTTAATAGACTCCCATCCTCACTCACAGCTGGATTTGCTTTCTACTTCAGGAGAAAATTGAAGCAATCTGAAAAAGAACTTGCATCAACTCCCTTTGCCAAATTTTTAAATTCATCTCTTAACATGTACACCCATATACTCTCCCTTTCTACCTATTTCTACAGATGAACTATACACTCTAAAGCCAATTTCTGCACTTACATATTACATCTCATCTCCTCTTGCCCACTCTAGGACACTATTCCAGCAATCCTTCTCTGTATTCTTCATCAGTTTTTAACTTCTATTGAATCACTCTTATCAGAAAACTTGTTATTTCTTCCACTTACAAAAACACACACACACAAACCCATACATATTTCTCTTGGCCCCACTCACCCTGCCAGCTACCATCGTATTTATTTTCTCTTTTCTGTGACAAAACTCCTTGATAAGAGTTTTCTATATTTACTAACTTGTTCCTCTTCTCTCACTGTCTTAAACCCACTCTAATCAGGCTTTTGTTTCATCACTCTACCGAAACTTCTCTTATGAAGGTCACAAACATATTGCTAAATTCAACAGCCATTCACATCTTAATTGATTTATCAAATACACCTCTTCCCGATATACTTTCATCATTTGGTTTCCACAGCACCACACTCTCTTTTCTTCCAACCTAAGTAGCTGTCCCTTTTCTGTCTCCTTTACAATTCTCACTCCCCAACTTTTTAATGTTGGTGTTTCTGAGGACTCAGTTCTTAGTACTATTTTCTACGTACACTTACTCTTCTGGTGATCTCCTCTAGTTTTATGGCTCAAAAAATTATGTATCTACCTATGACTCCTGAACTTCTACCTGCAAACAAGATTACTCTTTCAAACTCCAGATTTATATACCTTATTTCCTACTCAACACCTCCACATTAATGTTTCAAACTCAACATTGTTAAAAACGCCGTGAAATTCAACATGTCCAAAACTGAACTACTGATACTGTCTTCCAAACCTGTTCCACTTTGAGGCCTTTCCTATCTCATTTATGACAATCCTATCCTTCCAAGTGTTCCATATACAAAATTTTAGAATCAACAATGTTTTGGAGTCATTCTTGATTTATCTTCCTCATATCTCACATCAAATATGGCCCATGTATAACTAGAATTTAAGTTTTCACTACCTCCACTTCTATCATCCTTATCTAAGACCCTCCCTAACAAGTCTCTGTTTCTACTCTTGCCTTTCTACAGTCTATTCTCAACACAGTAGCCAGAGTGATCCATTTAAAATGTCAATTATGTCACTTCTCTGCTAAAAAATCTTAATGACTCCTTGCATCACCCCAAAACAAAGTCTTTAAAATGATCTAAAACAGGGGGTCCCCAACCCCTGGGGACTGAACTGGTCTATGGCCTGTTAGGAACCAGGCCACATGGCAGGAGGTGAACAGTTGGCAGGGGAGTGAGCAAAGCTTCATCTGTATTTACAGCTGCTCCCCATTGCTTGCATTATCACCTGAGCTCCACCTCCTGTCAGACCAGGGACAGCATCAGATTCTTATAGGAGTGTGAACCCTATTGTGAACTGCGCATGCCAGGAATCTAGGTTGCATGCTCCTTATGAGAATCTAACGCCTGATTATCTATCACTGTCTCCCATCACCCCCAGATGGGACCATCTAGTTTCAGGAAAACAAGTTCAGGGCTCCCACTGATTCTACATTATGGTAAGTTGTATAATTATTTCATTATACATTATCATGTAATAGTAATAGAAGTAAAGTACACAATAAATGTAATGCACGTGGATCATCTGAAAATCATTCCCTTCCTGGTCCAAGGAAAAACTGTCTTCCATGAAACTGGTTCCCGGTACCAAAAAGGTTGGGGACTACTGGCCTAAAATACTCTATTTTATCATGTCTGCCTATTACCTCTTCTACCTTATCTTCTACTACTTTCCTCACTTTCTCTGCTCCAACCACACTTGGCCTCTTAGGTATTCCCTGTATACATCAGGCAGAAGGGTATCTGCTCCACTGTTTCCTCTGCGTGAATGTCCTTTCTTCAGATATCTGCTTGGCTAATTCCCTTACCACTTCTTTTCTCGTATCTCACCTTTTCAATAATTGGTCTACCCTTACCACACTGTTTAATACTATACCCTACTTTTCAACTCCTTGCTCTGTTTATCTCCCTTATACTGTTTTTTCATTTTTCTGTAGCTCTTACTACGTTCTAATATTTACTTATTATGTTTATTACTTAAGAGCACTCCATAAAGCCTTTGATCTTTGTCTGTTTTGTCCACTGATAGATTCCCAAGAATCTAAAGTTGTGCCTGGGTGCTTAGTAGGTACCCAATGAGTATTTGCTTACTTAATAAAAGAAAAAATCGTAAGACTATGCAAAAGTATGCCAAAAGAAGACCTTAATAAAGTACAGCCCTATTTACAATGATTAAAAAAAATATCTTAGCAAGCTTCCTTACCTTAGTGAAGATTATATAGCATAAACCTACAAACATCATACCTAATGGAGATATTTAAATGTATGCCCTTTAAGCCTGGGAATAACACAAGAAATTGAAGCAAAAAAATGGTATAAGTTTAGAAAGAAAGTGATATAACTATCATTTTCAAATGATAAAAAAAACCTACAGAATCAACAAATTATTAGAACTATGAAGATAGTTCAGCATGGTTGCTGGATAAAGATCAACCTATAAAAGTAAATTGCATTTCTCTAGCCAAGTCACTAACTAACAAATATAATTCACAGGTATTTACAATAGCGGAAAAAAAAATTATTAAGCATGAACTTGCCCGATACCATAAAAGTTTCCATAAAGAAAACTTTAAAATCCTAATAGAATATAAGTAATTTCATGACTTTGATTAGGATGGCTTTATGTAATAAAGATATCAATAGTGGGGAGGGGAACAAGATGACCAATTAGATGCAGCTGTGATCCGTGGCACTCAGGGAGAGGAATAAAAGAGTGAATTCAGCACCTTCAACCGAAATATCCAGGTTCTCACACTGGGACTGACTAGGCAAATGACTTGACCCAAAAAGAATGAAGAAATGCAGGGTGGAGCAATGAATGGCCCACCAGAGAACAGCAGGGAGCCAAAGGAACCCCACCCTCAGCCAAGGAAAGTGGTGAGTGATTGCCTCACCCTGCCCTGGAAACCACGTTTCTCCCAGAGATCTCTGAAACCCAGATCAGGAAATCCCATCTTTGATCCCTGATCTTTGCAGATCAGGAGATCCCATCATGAGCCCATGCCACTAGGGCCTTGGGTTCGATACACAGAGCTGTGTGGAGTCTCAGCAGAGCAGACGCTCAGGCACACACCGAGGCCCAGGAGTTTTACAGACTCTGGCCCCGGCATCCTGGCAAGGCGGGAGATACAACAGTGCATATCTCAAGGAAGGGGGCTGAATCCAGGGAGCCAAGCCATTGTTCTGCACATCCCACTTCCACATTACCTCACAAGTTAAGACCTGATTTGGAATTCCAGCCAGCCAAGGCAAAAGCTGGAGTCTGCCTGAAAGGGGACAGAGTTCCTGGGAGGAGGGGCAGCCGCCATCTCTGGGAAAGGTCAACTCAGCCATTTCAGCCTCCCGGCTTTGGAGAATCCAAACAGTCCAGAGGAGGAAGGTACCTCACAGTGCAGCACAGCTCTGTGTCAGACTGTGGCCAGAATGTTTTCTTTTTTCTTTTTTGAGATGGAGTCTCACTCTGTCATCCAGGCTGGAGTACAGTGGTGTGATCTCAGCTCACTGTAACCTCTACCTCCCAGGTTCAAGCGGTTCTCCTGCCTCAGCCAACCGAGTAGCTGGGATTACAGGCACGTGCCACCATGCCTAGCTAATTTTTGTATTTTTAGTAGAGACAGAGTTTGCCATGTTGGCCAGGCTGGTCTCGAACTCCTGTCAAGTGATCTGCCCGCCTTGGCCTCCCAAAGTGCCATGATTACAGGCGTGAGCCACCACGCTCAGATTGCTGCTTTAAGTGAGACCCCAATCCATTCCTCCTCCCTGGGCGAGACCTCTTTGTGGGGGCTGCAGCCACTCCAGCCAGGGTCACAGGGACAGAGATGTGATCTCTCCCTAGGACTGAGCTCCTGGGGAGGAAGGGCTGCCACCATCTCTGCAGTTCCCTTTACTCAGCTGTTCCAGCCTGCCAGTTGGCATGAGAAAGGGTTCCCCAGAAGGCAGTACAGCTGCTTTGGCAGATTGTGAAAAGACTGCTTCTTTAAGCAGGACACCGATCCATTACTCCTCACTGGGCAGGACCTCCATGTGGAGGCTTCAGCCACTCCAGCCAGGGTTATACAGACAGAGCTCTGATCTCACTCTGGGACAAAGCTCCTGTGGGGAGAGGCAGCCACCATCTCTGTGGTTTTCTGCATCACATTACCCAACTTCAAACTATACCACAACGCTACAATAACCACAACAGCTTGGTACTGGTACAAGAACAGACACATAGACCCATGGAACAGAATAGAGAACTCAAAACCACACACCGCACACCTACAACCTGGACAAACCTGAAAAAAACAAGCAATGAAGGAAGAATTCCCTATTTATTAAATGGTGCTGGAAGAATTGGCTAGCTGTAGGCTCAAAATTGAAACTGGATCCCTTTCTTACATCCTACATAAAAATTAACTCAAGATGGATTAAAGACTTATGTAAAACCCAAAACCATAAAAACCTTAGAAGAAAATCTAGGCAATACCATTCAAGACATAGGCACAGGCAAAGATTTCAAGACAAAAACACCAAAAGCAATTGCAACAAAAGCAAAAATTGACAAAGGGATTTAATTAAACTGAAGAGCTTCTGCACAGCAAAAAAAAAAAGTATCATGAGAGTGAACAGACAACCTATAGAATGGGAGAAAATTTCTGCAGTCTATCCATCTGACAAAGCTCTAATATCCAGCATCTATAAGTAACTTAAACAAATTTACAAGAAAAAAAACCACCCCACTAAAAAGTGGGCAAACAACATGAACAGAGAGTTCTCAAAAGAAGACATACACGTGACCAACAAACATGAAAAATAGCTCAACATCACTGATCATTACAGAAACGCAAATCAAAATTACAATGAGATACCATCTCATGCCAGTCAGAATGGCTATTATTAAAGTTAAAAAACAACAGATGCTGGCAAGGTTGTGGAGAAAATGGAACACTTTTACACTGTTGGTGGGGTTCAACCATTGTGGAAGACAGTGTGGTGATTTCTCAAAGACCTAGAGGCAGAAATACCATTTGACCCAGCAATCCATTATTGGGTGTAGGAATATAAATCATTCTATTATAAAGATACATGCAAGCATATGTTCACTGCAGCACTATTCACAATAGCAAACACATGGAATCAACCTAAATGCCCACCAATGATAGACTGAATATAGAAAACTCGACATATATACCATGGAGTACTATGCAGCTATAAAAAAAAGAATGAGATCATGTCCTTTGCAGGGACATGGATGGAGTTGGAAACCATCATCCTCAGCAAACTAATGCAGAAACGGAAACCAAACACCACATGTTCTCACTTGTAAGTGTGAGCTGAATGATGAGAACACATGGACACATGCGGGGGAACAACACACAATGGGGCCTGCCTGAGAGGGGGCCTGGGGGAATGGAGAGTATCAGGAGGAATAGCTAATGGAGGCTGGGCTTAATACCTAGGTGATAGGATGATCTGTGCAGCAAACCACCATGGTACACATTTACCTATGTAACAAACCTGCACATCCTGCACATGTACACCTGAACTTAAAAGGTGAAGGAAAAAAAGAAGTCAATTCTCTTCAAATTAGTGTATACATTATGTTGCCAGAAGTCAGGGACCCTGAACGGAGGGACTGGCTGGAGCCGTAGCAGAGGAACATAAATTGTGAAGATTTCATTTTAATATGGACATTTATCAGTTTCCAAATAATACTTTTATAATTTCTTATGCCTGTCTTTAATCTCTTAATCCTGTTATCTTCGTAAGCTGAGGATGTACGTCACCTCAGGACCACTGTGATAATTGTGCTAACTGTACAAATTGATTGTAAGACATATGTGTTTGAACAATATGAAATCAGTGCACCTTGAAAAAGAACAGAAAAACAGCGATTTTTAGGGAACAAGGGAAGGCAACCATAAGGTCTGACTGCCTGCGGGGTTGGGCAAAAAGAGCTATAGTTTTCTTCTTGTAGAGAGCCTAGAAACATTCATCAGTCCAGTACACAGAAATGCTTGTTTGGATCCCTGACAATTGGTGAGCTGTCTGTGTATTGTCCAGGGTAACTATGGGTCATGAAGAATCTAAACATTATGCTCATCTCTGCTATACTAACCTCCTGTTAAAACAGGCAGGAGTTCAAGAGCCCATGGAAAATATGGTCACCTTATTCAGGGTGGTGGAGGAACACTGTCCTTGGTTTCCTGAAAAGGGAACATTAGATGTGGAACTATGGGATCGTGTTGGTACAAAATTCCAGGAACCGGTCCCAACAGGGAATTATGTTCCTGTCACTGTTTGGAGTGATTGGGCCTTGGTACGTGCCATCCTAATGACATACCAATCCCAAGATCCCCTGCAGTTACAATTTTCTGAATCTGGCAACCCTCTACCTCTTTCTCAGGTTTCCTCTCCCGTTCGGCCTTCGTTATGTGCTCAGCCTCTCCCTTCACCTACTCCTCCCCGACCTGACGATATTGAGGATTCAATATCTAACTCCGGTGACTTTGGCTTAACGTCACCCCCTGATGACCTTATTTCTTTTCACAAAGAGCCGGAACTTGTAGCTCCCATGGCCCTGACTTGGACAGCCCGGGACCACAACTATGCTAACTCTTCCCTCTTCAAACCTTTGCAGCCTTTGCCTCCAGAGCCATCTAATGGCTCCGGGACCAAACTACAATTTACCTGTAATTCTGCAGGCCCTTCCCCATCCTCCACAGCCCCTCACCCTCCTGTCATTTCGGTCCCTCAACCGGTCACTTTGCCATCCACTCAACCTGCTCCTCTACCCTTCTTCACACATGGATGCCCCTGCCATTCTGGTTGCACAGGATTGGGACAATAATCATCAGTATGCATCTGCCTCTTCTCCCCCAATGCCCCTTTCTCACACTCTCATACCGGTCTGACCTCCTCAACCTCAGTTTCCCTTATCTACACATACTTTTCCTGTCACTTCTATGCCGACTCTGTCTCATGTGCCTGTTCTTGAAACTACCATGCAACACTTATTACACCAGAACAAAGAAACAAGTGGATTAGAGGCATGGGCTTATCCCGTCGCACTGGAACCTCCCAATGCTCAAGGAGCACAAGTGTGTTGATATGTGCCAATCTTACCTTTTTAAAAGAATTCAAGGATGCTTGTACTCAGTATGGTCCTACTTCTCCATATGCTAAAATGGTATTACAGACTCTTTGTACTGAGGTCATTTTGCTTCCTTTAGACTAGGACCTTTTGGCAAAAGCTGTTCTAACTTCATCTCAGCATTTACAATTCTGTACCTGGTGGTCAGAGGAGGCCCATCTGCAGGCTCAGCTAAATCAGGCTGATGGCATTCCAATGACTCAGGCTCAGCTCACAGGCTTGGATATTACTCTGACACTACTGCCCAATTAGGCTTTGATGCTCTCACCACGGAACAAGTAACAAAGGTGTGTATGAGAGCTTGGGATAAATTACACACCGCGGGCCAAGCTCCTGTTTTCACCACTGTTAAACAGGGTCACAATGAATTATACCCTGATTTTTTGGCTAAATTACAAGATGCTGTTGAAAAATCTGTCTCTGATGAGCACGCTCAAGGTTTTCTCCTTCATATGTTAGCTTGTGAGATTGCGAACCGTGAGTGTAAAACGGCCATGTGTTGCTTCCAATGACAAAATTTACCTCAATTACATTTAGCATTGTTTAAACTTTCTAAATGTTCCTGAAGACAATACTCTGAATGCAGCTGAACGCCATTATACAGGCAAAAATATTCTCCCTAAATGAAGGCAAGCCAGTGTTATGGAAAAACTCCCAAACCAATACCTGGGAACCTGGAACAATTAAAATGTGGGGAAGAGGGTATGCTTATGTTTCACCAGGAGATCATCAATCCCCTGTCTGGGTGCCCACTAAAAGACTTAAACTTCGTGTGAATACTGACAATGAAAACCACAGGGAAGAGACGTCTGCATCAGAGACCACCCTCATACCTGGTGAGATCTGTGCCAACTCCTCATAAACTGGCACACCAAATCAAAATGGGTCTGGTTCAATCCTCCCTAATGGCAACAGAGACCCCTCTAACTAATCCCACTTCTCCTAATTCCCTTTTTCTCCTTATGAACCTAAAAAATCTCACCATTTCTACTAGCCTGAAAATAATATCCCCCTGTTCTTCTGTTCCTCCTTCAGCACTAGATCTCGCTTACAATAGGTTTTATTTAATAATTCTCTTCCTTACACTTTGTCTCACCAGTTTTCCCTCAAACTGATTTACCTGCTACACAAAATTATTCTTATTGGGCTTATGTGCCTTTTCCTCCACTTATCCAACCTCTCACCTGGATGAATGCTCCTGCAGAAAGGTATACTAACAATAGTGTGTGGATGCCTGGAGCTACAGATGACCGTTGCCCTGCTCAACCAGGAGAAGAAGGCATTGCATTTAATGTTACTGTGGGTTATAAATACCCTCATCTGTCCCTCAGACATGCACCTGGTTGTATCCATCTAGAAACTCAAGTCTGGGCTGCTTATCTTCCAGAGAGATTAGCTACAGGGGGATGGGGACATTTGGTCCCCGGTCTCTCCCTTTCTCCTTTAAGACAAATGAAAAGTGGAGTAATAGGAGATCCCCATATTTTCAATATAAACCTGTAGGAAAACCATGTTCTAAAAATTTTGAGAGCCTATCTAAAACTTTAATTTGTGAAGACTGTGTTAGTTCACATGCAGTAGTATTTTAAAAATGACTCATATGGTTTAGTAGTAGACTGGGCACTAAAGGGCTATTTAAAAACCAGTTGCTCCTCTGGCTGAAAGGAATGCCTGGAGGCTACTTATTTTATTTCTTATTGGGAGGACAAGGATCATCATCCTACTTTGCATAGAAGGTTCAGCTCGTTCTTTCCCTTAAAACGGGAAGATAATGGCATTAACCGCGCACCCCCCCACCCCCACCAAGGCCTCATATGATATTCCCCATTCTGAGTACAGAACATCCAGAACTGTGGAAATTGGCTATTGCCATGTCCGGACTGCGAGTATGGGAATTGGAAGCTTTTCTGTCTGTTGTCCCCACTATCGCCCCTCACGTACGTGATTCTGAACCCCATGATAAATCCCCTTTGAACTCTTACCCTCTTTTTGATGCCGATCCTCCTTTATGGGACTCCAATTGGCCTTATAATTCTTTTCGACCCAGGTATGCCCCTCTACCTCTTTGGCATCCCCAGGCACCTCGGATTGCTTCTTTACAGTGGAGAACATTGGGTGTTGCCACTGCCGCTCCTCTCCCTCAGTATCAATGTAGATTCAAACATTCTGCTCTGTTTACCTCCAGCCTGACCATTCCTATGCAGAGTTGTGTTAAGCCTCCTTACATGCTGTTAGTGGGAAATATCAAAATTTGGACGAAAAATCAAACTGTCCAATGCATTAATTGTCATTTATACACTTGTGTTAACTCCCATTTTGACTTCAGGAAAACTGTAATGTTGTTTCAAGCTTAAGAAGGAATCCGGATACTGGTAACTTTACCCAGACCTTGGGAATATTCCCCCTCAGTACATTTAATTAACAACGTGTTACAACAAATTCTCAAAAGATCTAAGAGATTTGTTTTCACTTTAATTGCTGTGATCATGGACCTAATTACAGTGACTGCACTGGCCACCACTGCCAGAGTGGCATTACACCAATCTATTCAAACGGCTCATTTTGTTAAGGAATGGCAAGACAATTCCACCCAAATGTGGAATTCTCAGCAGGGCATCGATCAAATATTAGCTAATCAAATTAATGATTTAAGACAGTCTGTTATTTGGCTTGGAGACTGGCTAATGAGTCTTGAACATTGCAAGCAAATGCAATGCGACTGGAATACTTTTGATTTCTGTATCACACCATATTCCTACAATGAGACTGACTATTCATGGGAAATGGTCAAAGGACACCTTCTAGGTAGGGAAGATAATTTATCTTTGGACATAACTAAGTTAAAGAAACAAATTTTTGAAGCCTCTCAAGCTCATTTACCCATTGTGCCTGGAGCTGAGGCGTTAGATAGGGTGGCAGAAAGTCTTTCTGGACTAAACCCCACAACTTGGATTAAGTCTACTGGGGGCTCCATCGTAGTAAATTTTGGAATCATGTTTCTCTGTTTAATCAACTTGTTTTTAGTGCGCTGGACCAGTCAAAGAATCCGGCGTCAAAACCGGGAGAACGAACAAGCCTTCATCACCATGACACATTTATATAAAAAGGGAGAGATGTTGCGGGAAGTCAGGGACCCTGGCTGGAGCCGCAGCAGAGGAACATAAGTTGTGAAGATTTCATTTTAATACGGACATTTATCAGTTCCCAAATAATACTTTTATAATTTCTTACGCCTGTCTTTAGTCTCTTAATCCTGTTATTTTCATAAGCTGAGGATGTACATCACCTTGGGACCACTGTGATAATTGTGTTAACTGTACAAATTGATTGTAAAACATGTCTGTTTGAACAACATGAAATCAGTGCGCCTTGAAAAAGAACAGAATAAAACAATTTTTAGGGAACAAGGGAAGGCAACCATAAAGTCTGACTGCCTGCGGGGTCGGGTGAAAAGAGCCATATTTTTCTTCTTGCAGAGAGCCTAGAAACGGACGTGCGAGTAGGGAAGATATCATTCAATTCTTTTCCTAGCAAGGAATATTAATACCCTGGGAAAGGAATGCATTCCTGGGGGTAGGTCTATAAACGGTTGCTCTGGGAATGTCTGTCTTATGTAGCTGAGATAAGGACTGAGACACACCCTGGTCTCCTGCAGTACCCTCAGGCTTACCAGGGTGGGGAAAAACTCCACCCTGGTAAATCTATGGTCAGACTGGTTCTCTGCTCTCGAATCCTGCTTTCTGTTATCTAAGATGTTTATCAAGACAATACGTGCACCACTGAACATAGACCCTTATCAGTAGTTCTGTTTTTGCCCTTTGCCTTGTGATCTTTGTTGGACCCTTATCAGTAGTTCTGCTTTTGCCATTTGTCCTGTTCCCTCAGAAGCATGTGATCTTTGTTAGACCCTTATTAGTAGTTCTGCTTTTTGCCCTTTGAAGCATGTGATCTACTCCCTGTTCTTATACCCCCTACCCTTTTGAAACCCTTAATAAAACACTTGCTGGTTTGAGGCTCAGACGGGCATCACAGTCCTACCAATATGTGATGTCACACCTGGTGGCCCAGCTGTAAAATTCCTCTCTTTGTACTCTTTCTCTTTATTTCTCAGCTGGCCAACACTTATGGAAAACAGAACCTACATTGAAATATTGGGGGCAGTTTCCCCCGATAATATTCCATGCATCCCAAATAAAATACCATGTGGATTTTTAAAAAAGAGATTCAATAAGCATCCTTTTAAATATATATGAAAGAATAAAGGTTGAAGATTTAGCTTAGTCAATCCTAAGGGAAAAAATAAACATTGAAGACTTGTCCTGCCAGATAAATCACATCCTATAGAGTCACAGTATCAAAAATAGTAATGATACAAGGTCAAATAAATGACCAATTAAAATAGGAAGCTCAAACTTATCAATAATGGTAATCCCACAAATTAGTGAGAAAAATAGTTGATTAGTAGAAAGTGTTCAGAAAACTAGCTCCCTATGCAGAGAAAAATAAGACTTATTGAGAAACTGAGGTAATATTCCTATCTACACCAGAACTAAAAACTGGCCTAATAATTAAGGACTTAATGTGAAAAGTAAAACTGAAAAGTTAACAGAAGGACAGAAAAGGACCTCTAATACATAAGGCAAAACACTTACTGCCTAATTATATAAAAGTTAAGGCTTTCAGTCAAGCAATACCAATAGACAGATGTCAAAATGGGAGAACACATTTGTGACATCTAAAACCAACAACTAGTTATTATTGTATCTAGATTTGATTAACTCCTACAAATCAATTGGAAAATGATAACAATTCCAACAAGAATTGGGCAAAATATATAAACAGGAAATTTTAAGAGAAAATCCAAAAGGCTAACATATATATGAAAAGATGTTCAGACCCAGAGCAAGTTAAAATAGACATATAATGTCATTTTATGTCTATTACGCTGGTAAAAGTTAATAACTGTATAATGCTCATTGTTGACATAGATATGAGGACATAGGATTAGTGGTACAACTATACGTTGGTGTAGTCATTCTGAAGAGCAATCTGACACTCCTCAAGCAAATTAAACATACACACACTTCATGACACCGTAATTCCACTCTAGATGTGTATCCCAGAAACACTTCTAGGTTCATAAGGGGACACATACAATGATGTTCATGGCAGTGTTATTTATAGTGGTAGGGAGTTCAAGGCTATGTAGATTAGGTGTTCACAATTGAATAAATCAGTAAAATGTGAGGTATGCACATGAGTACTACGCAGTAGTTAGAAGCAATGGACTAAATGTTCACATGGCAACAATAAGATGTAGATCTTAAATGCCATTTAGATATATCTTAAAAACATACGCACAGGAAAGAAGCATAATTTGCAAAAACGTATACAGACAAAAAATATATAATGAACACATAACAACAACTGTCAATGAGAGGAGGAGAATGGAAGAGCAGAAAGGGGCTAAGAGAGGACAATCATCTTCTGTAAATTATAATTTACTTATGTTTATTGTCTATCTTTACAATTCTGTAGGCTTCATGAGGGTAGGAGCCTTCACTGTTTAACATCCCAAGCACCAAGAAAAATGCCTAACACATAATAAGCACTCAAATTTTGTTAAACTAATATATAAAGAGAAAGGCCCTTTACAGATTAGTTGTGATATCTGAAACATAAACAAACAAAAAAAAAACCAAGAATATGTGACATGAAGACCAAGAATATGAGAATATGATTAATCTAACTGGAATAGAGGTTACAGATTATGAAAAGCTGATTTTGAAACATTAACGATTTCACCTGGCACTAATATCTGGGAAGCACAATACTCAGTCGTAATTTAGAAATATGTTGTCAACTTCATGGTGCCACATTATGGGTAGGTCTTGGAGATACTGCCTCCACCTTCAGGGTCCATTAACAAGAAGCACACAATTACAGATTCAAGTTATGTATGAGTAGCTTTGAAAAAAAGCATTTTTTAATAGCGGTGTAGCAAATTATATTTTTCTGTGTCAGACTCAAATAGATCATCAGAATATTAAAATTTCAGACAACTGACTTGATTTAACACAACAACTTGTCCTGCTGGTAAAAGCGAAATAAAAAGTAACCAACTTTCCAGCCACATTCATATATAAAAATGACAGCATAATTATGTATTCTATATTAGAAACACATACATCTCTGCAACTTCTAAATTATTTCCTAGAAATTAACAGGACAGAATAAATGTCATCTTCCCTTATAGATTAACAATTTTTAAAATAATACAATTCATATTGATAACCTAACTCATTTTTCCTTCCTCTACATATTTCAATACAACTGTGGTTTTACCGCTACACCGTATTTCCACTTCAGCAAATTGTCTTTTACATAGTTTCCATAGTAGCAGGTTTTGTGTGTATAACAATTTTCAAATATTGTCAGACACATTTTTATTTTCTACAAGTCTTGTTTCATTGCAGCTCCCTGCTCATTGTTAATGACATTTATTCTTCCAGGGGAGTGTGAATAATACCTAAAATAAAGGGATCATTAACAAGCTGAGTTTTAAAGTTGAACATTTTTATTAAGAAAATTGTCTTTAGAGCACTTTGTTGAGAAAAGGCATTCCAACCTCTATCTAAATAACAGCCTCAAGCTTGGAGGTCTAAAAATAAAATTTTGACTACAGTATTATAGCACAGGTAGTGAGAGCACAGTATTTGATGTAAGAGAAATGCCCACCCAACATAAAGCAGAAAGGGAAGGCTCTCCTTCCACTCCTGGGAGAAAAGAATAAGAAAGAGGAGTTAAAAAAAAAAAAGAGAGAGAGAGAAAGCTGGACCTTGTTACTCAAAAGTGTGGGCCACCAACAAGCAGCACCTGGGAGCTAGTTAAAAATGAAAAATCTCAGGCCCCACCCAGGCCTACCAACTCAGGGGCTGTAAATTAACAGGATTCCCAAATGATTCATACGCACATTAAAGCGTGAGAGTCACTGAACTAAAGTAAAAGTAGAAGACTGGGGAGAGACACTTACTTCATTCTAACAGAAGGACAAGGTGAGGTTTGTATGTGGGTTAGTTTGACGGTCAGTTTGAAAATGATCAAGAATCAGTCTCATGGTTTCTGTCTTTAAAAGTTTTCATTCTCTCAGCAACAGTGATTTTATAAATTGTATTCATTTATTTCAAAAAAGTTAATGAGTGCCTACAATGTGCACTGTTTGACTTTTTCCAGTACTCTACATTAGGGTCTCTTTTTGGCATGATAGTTTACTCATTTCCTTAATTTCAGAAATATTCCCTTTTGCAACCTTTGTCCGAATCAAATAAACTGAATTACTGTAAAAGGCAGTAATTTTCTTCCTATGGATAGACTATAAACAAAGTGTAATTTCTTTTAAAATGGCAAATCATATTGGGACTAAAATATTGTTAAGTCACAAATGTAAAAACATAGTAAGATGATACCAATGAATCTGAAACAAGAATATTCTTCCTGCAGACTGCTTGAAAGCATTAAGTATAAATTCAACACATATTAAACACATGCTACGTGCTAGGCCATCTGCCAGGCATTTCAGACAAAAATACGCATGAAACAGTCCCTATAATATAGTATGGTACATAAGGCTGACTTCATGGGACTGAAACCTGTGTAGTCACACAGGCCTTGCACTTGGTTTAAATGTTCCGTTGTTGTAGTAGAAATTCTCAATAAATTTACCTTTGACACTGTAAGTGAATGAAATACAAGTACGTCAACTTTTAAATGAAGCCTGATAGAATGAACCAGGCCTATCTTCTGGTGCGTGACCAGGGAATATGAACAAGTAAAGAAAACAGTTTTATATTTTACCACCTTTATTTTAATGGCCCTTTCCTGCTTTTTTGAACAAGGTACTCTGCATTTTTATCTTCTACAAGGTTGGCTGATTCTGTAGCCAGTGACGACAGTCAAATAGAACTATGTGCTAGATACTGTGGTAGAAAGGACAATGGAGCTATTGGATATGAAAAGGTCAATGATGACTTCACAGGGAAAATGATACTTAAGTTGGGCTTTGAAGGACAAAAAGGAGTTTGCCAGATGACAGGCACTCCTGAAAGGAACAACATTCTTACATAAATTGTAGACTTACAAGTGTACACTTATTTCCTCTAAGTTTAAAAAACAAACAAAAAAAAGCGCTTCGCTGAAGTTTTGTATATTTTCAATACACTGTTTTTTACAATTTTTTTAAAAAGCTGTATACTAGGCACAAATTCCACTTCCTGGGGAAGCTTACCTTCTGGCAAAGCAAATACAGGAATAAGAAATCTACAGAGGTGAACAAACATGCCTTCGGTTTAGATTTTTACCTGGGTTTGTGCCTCTTCCCCGGGCCGGGAAAGCGGTTTGCGGGCTTTCGAACTGGTAGGGGCTGAAGGCTTCGACCTTTTCCGAGGCCTGTGCAATCAACCGTGGGAAAGGGGTTTCCTCCTCGAAATGGAACTGGCTCCAGTTGGCATGGCCGCAGAGTTTTTCTATTTCTTTCACCAAGTACCTGCCGCACAGCTTCCTGGCACTGCTGATGTCGCTCAGTTCACGGGAAAACCGAACCAGCAAGAGTCCAAGCCACAGCATGCACAAGCGGAAGAGTCTCGGCATTCCTGTGACCGCAGGCGAGTCCTCCGCGTTGTGCAATGGCGGTCGGCCTGACCCTGCTCCCTCTCTGCGCCTGCGCCAGGCCGAGCCGCGCGCACAAACCCTGCGGAATTCCGAGCGCGTGGGGGCCTCGCGAGAACGACAAGGGAAGGCGCGCGCTGGCGGCGCCGAGGCTTTCCCGCCCTCCCAGGGGTCTCAGGTGGTCGAAGGTAGCAGGCCCTGGCTCCTAAAATGAAAGCCAAAATCCCCTCACTACGCCGCCACCCTCCGGTTTGATTCATTTTTCTTTCGTTCCCCAGTGGGAGATTCCTCACTAAGCGAGAGAGCATAGGACCCCTGTGACCTGATAACGTACGTTAAAAGGTGTTGCTCCCTCCACCTGGATTGCGTTTCCCGTTCTTGTTTGCCGGGTTGTTAATGAAGCTTCGTCTCCCTCACAGAAACCCCCTCTCATCTCTTTCACGGTGTTAATCGACCTGTTTCCATTTGTGGGCGTGTGACCTCTTTCCTGAGACCCCCGCTTCATGAAGGCAGGGCCTGCGTCTGTTCTTGCTTTCCACTGTACTCCGGGGGCTAGCATTTAGCTGGCAATCAAATATGTGGTGAAACGTTTGTGTGTTGCATATAGGCATGTGCGTTTAGTCAGGTTCAAAGCTTCTTCAGAAAAATCCTACTGGTTCACAGGGAGGCATAGGCCTTAGCCTCAATCTCCGGAAAAAAGAAGTAGGGATGCTGTCTTGAGGTACCTGGGATAGAAATCTGGTTCTTTCGGTTAGAGAACATAGAGGATTATCTGTTACCAAATTAACTTGTGACAGGGACCCCTAGAGGATTTGCCTTGTAAGAATAACAGCATGCGGCATGAAATGCTCATTTAGGTGAGATAATTTTGCTCAGTAGGGAAGGGGCATGGAAGCGAAGCACAATCGGCATAGGTAGCTTTATCATTTTAAATGAAGTTCTGCGTTATTAGTGGGTTGGCGTGGAAGGATGTACTATCAGCCACAAGAGGGCATTCGGGGGCTGTCTCAGGAATAAGCTTCAGGATGCTGAAGCTACAGGTGCCAGCTTATCAGTGATCTTACCATTTCCCTATACAATTTTATTTTTTTCTCCCTTTATTTTCTGTCTTCTGACTCTGTCTTTTTCTTCGTTTTCCGTTTCCCCATCTTTTCCTTGCTTCCCAGTGGCATCCATGAATGCTGTTAAATTAACTGCCCATTGGATTTTTTAAATGGTTGATATAGATTAGTAAAATTTAATCACCTTCCTTGAAAAACAACTTATGTCCGAACTATAGTGGGCCATGAGTCCTAGTCAGAACTTTATCAGGTAAAGTTTTTGAGAAAGGAAAATATTAATCATACTGAGATGAATGTAAGCCCACTATAGTGGCAAAATGTAAAAAATGTAAGCCCACAAGGCAAAACCTATAGTAGATATATAAAAGATAAAAAAGAAGAAATCAAAGCATACCACTACAGGAAATCATCTAACCACAAAGAGAGCAAGAGAAAAAGAAAAGAACAAAGAATCTACAAAATAACCACTAAACAATTAGCAAAATGGCAGTGGTAAATTCTAACCCATCAATAACTACTTTGAATGTAAATGGATTATGTTATTTGATAAAAAAAAAAAAAAAAAACAGGGCTGAATGGATTAAAAAAACAAGACTCAACTATATACGGCCTACAAGAGACTCATCAAGGGACCTGAACTATACTTTAGAACAAGTGGAGCTAACAGATATTTATGGGACATTCCATCCAACAGCAACAGAATACACATTCTTCTAAAATGCACACAGAACATTCACCATAATAGATCATATGTTATGCTACAAAGCAAGTCCTAATAAATTTAGGATAATAAAATAATACCAAATATCTTTTCTGACCACAATGGGATGAAAGTAGAAATCAATAAAAGGAATTTTTGAAAAATCACAAATATGTGGAAATTAAAGAACATGTTCCTAACTACCAATAGGTCAAAGAAGAAATGTAAAGCGAATTTAAAAAATATCTTGAGACAGGCTGCTCAGTGGCTCATGCCTGTAATTCCAGCACTTTGGGAGGCTGAGGCGAGTGGATCACTTGAGGCCAAGAGCTCAAGACCAGCCTGGCCAACATGGTGAAACCCTGTCTCCACTAAAAATACAAAAAATTAGTCAGGTGTGGTGGCAGGCACCTGTAATCCCTGCAGCTCAGGAGGCTGAGGCAGGAGAATCGCTTGAACCTGGGAAGTGGAGGTTGCAGTGAGCTGAGATTGCATCACTGCACTCCAGCCTGGGTGACAGAGTGAGGCCTGTAATCCCAGCACTTTGGGAGGCCGAGACGGGCGGATCACGAGGTCAGGAGATCGAGACCATCCTGGTTCACACGGTGAAACCCCGTCTCTACTAAAAAATACAAAAAACCAGCCGGGCGAGGTGGCGGGCGCCTGTAGTCCCAGCTACTCGGGAGGCTGAGGCGGGAGAATGGCGTAAACCCGGGAGGCGGAGCTTGCAGTGAGCTGAGATCCGGCCACTGCACTCCAGCCTGGGCGACAGAGCTACACTCCGCCTCAAAAAAAAAAAAAAATAAAATAAAAAAAAAATAAAAATAAAAATAAAAATAAAAAAAACTCCAAAATGGAAACACAACATACCAAAATTTATGGTATGCAGCAAACACAGTGCTGAGAGAGAAGTTTTAAGCACCTATGTCATAAAATATCTCAAATCAACAACTTAACATTGTATTTCAAGGAACTAGAAAAACAAAGTAAGCCCAAATTTAGCAGAAAGAAGGAAATAGCAAAAGTCAGACAAAAAAATTTAAAAATAGAGGCTAGCAAAATAATAGAAAAGTTTCACAAAACTAAAGTTGGTTCTTTGAAAAGATGACCAGGATTAGGGACCCACTTAAATAAGCAATCTAACTGCCCCTTGGCAGGGTTGGTGTGCTGCACTGGTGGGAATCCCCCTCGTCTGGGCTGCCCTTACTCTTCAGAGCCAGCAGGCAGAAAAGACTAAGATCGCTGATCCACAATACCACAGCCACTTCTCCTCCCAGGGGCTCCTCTCGGGGATATCAGAGTTCTGTCCATGAACCCCTGACTGGGATGCTGAGATTCCCACGGGGGGTCCCTGCCTGGTGAGGAGGAGTGGATCAGGATCCTACTTAAAGAAGCAGTCTGGCTACAAACTGACCCAGCTGCTGTGCTGTGCTCTGGGGAGTAGCTCCCAATTCAGACTGCTGAGTCTCGTTGGCACCAGTGGCATGGGAAAACTGTGGACTGGAGCCACAGTGATGGCAGCACCCCCAAGAACTCAGTCTTTTTAGGCAGTCTCTAGCCTGCCATGCTGGCCAGAGAGGATTCCAAGCCAGCAGGTTTTAGCTTGTGGGGTTCTGTGGGAGCAAGACCTTTTGGCTCCCTGGCTTCAGTTCCCTTCCAATGGGAGTGGATGGATCTCCTGCATCACGGGAGTTTCCAAAGCTGAAGTATGCACATATTCCTGTGTCTCAGTGCCTGCTCTACTGGCCACCCACCCCAGCCACCATCATGAGTGTGTACAGCTTTGTGCTTGTGACCCAAAGCCCTCGTGGCATGGACTCACAAGGGGACCTCCTGATCTGCAGGTTGCATTGATCCATGGGAAAAGTGTGGTTTTCAGGGTAGGGTAGCACAATCCATCACTGCCCCAGATGGCTGGGGGAGGGAGTTCCCTTTGCCCCATGCAGCTCCCAGGTGGGCCCTCACTCTACCCTGCTTTTTCTCACCCTCTGTGGGTCGCACCAACTACCTAGCCAGTCCCAGTGAGAGAACCTTGGTACCTCAATTGACAATGCAGAATTCACTCTCCATTTTCATTCTTCTAGGTAAGAGCTGCAGAGTGGAGCTGTTTCTGTTCCGCCATCTTGGCTGCTCCGGGATTCAAGGAATTTGCCTATCTTCTGTTTTATTTAGCTCCATTGTAATCTTCATTTTTTTTTTTTTCTTCCTTCTTCTGGCTTGTTCTCTTTCTACCTACTTAAGGTGCACTTACTTAATACTGCTGATATGGTTTGGCTCTGTGTCCCCACCCAAATATCATCTTGAATTATAACTTTGCAGAGGAAGAGATGAGGGATATGGGCCAGGGACAGGCTCGATCTAGGAAGCTGCCTTTTATTTCTGGGGCAGCATGTTTGTCTTGTTCTAGCATTAACTTTGCTGGGCATTGTTCTCATCCTTTTGGATTAGAATCAGTATTTCAGACAGCACTCTCACTGGCTTTATCCCAGGTAGCTGATGGTCTCTGAGGTTCTGAAGCTCTTTTTTGTATTCTGTTGCTCATAGCCTTCTATCTGTACCATCTTCCAGTCTCCATTTCATCCAGTCAGAAGTTCTTAGATTAACTCATTTTGATTTGAGATCATATCTGCCACTCTTTTAATTTCATGACCAATTTCTTACTAACAACTTCATATTTTCTGTGAATTCCTCACTGTTTTGCCTGACTTGACAACAGCAAACAATTTATATTCAATCCCTAACAACTTCTAAAACTGAAGTTTCTTATTTTTAACAAATTAAATTTTAAATTTTTTGATAATTACAGATTGACACATGCCAATATAATAAATAATTACTAGACCCTTTCCAGTTTTGCCAAAAGGTAACAGCTATGAAACTACAGCATATATCAAAATGAGGATATTGACAGTTGAATAGTCATGATATAAATCTGTTCCACCACCATAAGGATTCCTTAAAGTCATACCAACTTCCAACCTGCTCCCTAACCCAGTCCTTAAATTTTGAAAAAGAGATTTTCCATTTTTAAATTTTGTCATTTTGTGAATGTTTTATAAATGAAATCATACAGCATGTAACTTTCTGGAGTTAGTGAAAAAACTCAGCCTGATTCTCTGGATAGTCATGTGGCTTGATGCATTTGTCACTAGTTGGCTGTTTTTATTGTTGAGTCTTACTCAGTGGTGTGGATATACCACAGTTTGTTTAACTAACACGCATAAAGAACATTTTGTTTAGTTCCAGTGTTTGGCAATTACAAATCAGCCTATATAAACATTCATGCACAGAATTTACATAAACATTAATTTTAAATTCCTGAGAAAATGTTCAGTAATGTAATCTCTGCTTTGTAAGGTGGTTGCATTTTAGTTTTTCTTAAAAAGTCACCAAAATATTTTCTGGGGTGGCTGTACCATTTTGTAGTCCCAGGAGAAAATTTTGCCTCTATGTTTTCTCAGAAGAGTGGTTTATTTTTATTTCTGTGTATCGAGGGAGGGAAGAGAGGTAAATGAGTGTATTCTTTCAGCTGCCCTGACTGTCCTGTCTGGATTTCTCCTCAGGCTCTGTTATGCATTGAATTGTGTCCCCGAAGTGATCCACTGAAACCATACATACCTATATTTCAGAGTGGGACCTTTATAGACCCTAGTGTGACTGCAGATGTAGTTAGTTAGGATGAGGTCCCTCTGGAGCTGGGCCCTATATTCAGTAGGATGGATATCCTTACACAAAGATAATGTGAAGACAAAGGAACAGAGAGCACCATGTGTCAAGAGGGATAACATTGAAGAGCTGCAGCTGCAACGAAGGAACGCCAGAAAGCAGCAGCAATCCATGTGAAGTTAGGAAGAAGAAAAGAGGATGCTCCCCAAAGGTTTCAGAACAACATTGGCACTGCCAACACCTGGATTTTAACTTGCAGCATTCAGAACTATGAGGAAAAAAAAAAATTTCTTTTGTTTTAAACCAGTTTAGGTTCTTGGTTACATCCAACCTGGGAATCTCACAGTAGGGCCTTAGAGTTACTCTAGGAGTCTGTCCTTTTACTTCAGTTGTCACACTGATTTATAAAGAATATTAAAACTAAGAATAAAGGGAAATTTATATCTTCCAAATGTCCTCCAGGAAGCAAAGCTTTGAACATTTCTTGGTTAAGAGATTTAAAATTATATACACTAGTAAAATTATGAAACTTCATCTATTATTATTTTCCCTCACATCTTATTTTTATAATAATAGCAGGGTTATATATAGAGTGCATATGGCAAGGGAAAGTTGAGAAACAGTTATGTGTCTAGGTAGAAGCTCCATGTGAGCAGCAATTTTGTGGGTTTCCCCCCAACTATTAAACCCTAAGGACATAAGACACTGCTAGGCATGTAAGAGGAGGTTGATAATTGTTTGCTGAATAAGTGAATAGGATCCCCCAAATATTGATAATTTATTTATCATTATTAATGTCAAATAATATAACATATCTGATCCTACTCCTTATTCTCACAGAAGAAGGTAGAGTAACTTGGGTAAACCAGAGGATTTATTTCAAAGTGTGCAATATATTCTATGATTCCTAGGTTCTCTGCCCTAATGGTCCCAAGATTCCTTCTCATTCTGTGTCCAGTATTGATGGAAAACATTTTCTATGCAAGAGAAATTGTAATCATGAGTGGTTCCCGAACACATAAGGATGCAATCTAAACTCCATATCCAGGATGAACTAGATGAGTTACGAATCCCTCTTCCTGCCTCCATCTCCAGCCATACCTTGATAATCCCCTTTACAGTAACTGGCCTCCTATCCTACTGACTCCTGGGCAGGTTCACACATACTGTGCTTTCTGTTGTTCTCTGTGTCTTTCCCTGTCCCTTGTTACCCTCTCATTTGCTCAGATACCTTTTAAGATTCAGATCCAACATTACATCCTTTAGGGAAATTACCACAAACTCTCTTCCCTTATGTTGCTTCCTCTATGTTTTCTCCTTCCCATGATGGAAATAAGGTAGACCCCATTCCCTGTGTGTTCATTACATTCTCAGTGATGCTTTACTGATATTATAGCCCTTATTCCTCCTTACTTATTGGCCTCCCACACTAGACTGACTTTGAGCTTCTGTGAGCTCACTGTAAGGTCAGTTGCACGCACATGGTAGCTGCTCAACACATCATATTAGTTAAAGGAAATTGCACTTCATCACAAGATATTTGCAGACTCTGGGGCTGGAGGATAGGAGGATGGTGGAACCATAGAACCTGGCTACAGAGTAAAAAATGCACTGAGTGCTCAGGTTAGTAGAACTAGAAAAAGGCAAAGCCTCTATGATTAGTGATCCTGTGCCATACAGGAATGAGGTCAGGGATGCAGCAGGAGGACCCGACCCATCCTAAGGTGATTCACCTTTTTGATGAAGTTAACTGGTGTAGTCACTATGGATAAAAGTACAATTCACAGAGGACTGTGGGTTAGAAGGTGGGGGACCGAGAGGGAGTTAGAGTGTCTGTATGGGCAAAATCTAGGGCAGCAGGGCTTTCAAGATGTGTATGGGGTTTCTCCTAGGTAATCATGCCTAATTCCTCATACCACCAAACCAATCTTTTAGTTCCTTTTATAATCTTTAGTCTGGTGTTAAACTAGAGAAGGTAGCTCCTTTAGCTCTTGCATGCTTCCTGCTTTAAAGAAGGCGGAATATATTGAGATCTACCTGTTTGTGAATATGTGTAGGGCTTCAAAAAATTCCTTCTAGTAGTTTTTGGTTCTTATTTCCTGCATATTTTGTCCACATTCATAATCAAATGGTCACATTTCCACAGGATTTAGGAACTATACATCCTGATGAGCAAAAATTAACTTTCCAATAAAGTCTTATCACATATAATCCTGACATTTCTTCCTCAAAAAAAAAAAAAAAAAAAAGTGACTGTTCCTTCAAATCAGCCAGTCATTTCTGGCCCCCACTGCACTCTTTGTCCTAACTCACCCCACACCCCGCCCCAGTAGTTCTCCGGTGTATTAATAGCAGCACATTCGAATCACATGGGAACCTTTAAGAACACCCTTTCCCGCTGTTGCACTCTGAAACAAGGAAGTCATATCTCTGGGTGTGGAGCCAGTCCCGAGTATTTGTGAAGATCCCCAGTGGTTTCTAGTGTGCTAAAAGTAGGAGAAATATTACCTAGCTATTCCCCAAAGACCTTGTAGGAAGATTTTAGGAGTAATTCAATCGCATCTGTTGTCTATCCCTTTGTATTTTGTAATGTTACAACTTTTATATAGTGTGTACACCAATCATTAGCAACACAGGGTGAAATATGAAAGAGTAAAGGAAAACAAGAGGCAAGAGTCACCACTGGATTTGGGCAGTGGGGGTCATTGTGGCATCTGACAGAGTCAGAGTGTGAGAGGGAAGCCCATTTACAGTGGGACCCAGCGTTAATGAGAAGTATAGAATTTCAGAGATACTTTAGAGTTTGGTGAGGAAATGATTGGTGTTTGTTTATGAAAAAATATTAGAAAACCAGGACTAATGCCAGGGAGAAGGAAAGGCTGAAAAGGTTAGTGATCAGTGTGTGTGTTAGGATAATTTCTTGAGATGTTATCCTGGTTTGGCGTGATACTGTACTATTCCATCTCACATTTCCATTCCCTAGCCCAGCTCAAGCAGGCTGCCTGGGCCTTGGTTTTTGCCTGTCTAGCTTACTTTTGAAGGGCTATACTAGAAAGGAGATGCCTGACACTGCACGGCCGATTGTTTATAAATGCCCAAAGACAGGTAAAAAGTTATGCAAGTAACCCTGATAGGACTTGAGCCAGAGAGAGAGAAATACAGAGACAGACACAGAAAAAGAGACAGAAGGGAGATAATATGATTATTTCCTTAAACTACCCTGGGGTTGAAACTTCCCTATCCAAGGGAAAAGATATCATCCTTGTCAGCATTCTTTCTGTCCCCAGTGAGGGACACAAGTACAGAAGTGAGAGGACTATGTGGGATTGCACTGAGTGTTGCAGTGGTAGCCATTGAGGATAGTGCAGCCCAAGGGTCTTGGTGCTTTAGTGCTAAGACCCTGGGTTCAGTGCACACCTTCATGGGTGTCCCCATTAGAACAATGTCTGATGTTGAATTCTCTACTAGGTGACAGAATTGGGATTGCTATTGATTTGGTAAAGAAGAAAGGTGGATATTTTCTGCATGTGAGAGACCGTGCCTTAAAATTCATACCTGTTGCACAAAAACAGTCTTTGGGAATAAGAAAGGTAGGGGTCATGACACAACTGGGAAAGGAGAGGGAAAAATGGAGAGAAAGATAGGCTAGTAGTAGGAGTATATACTGGTGCAGATTGAGGCAACTATGTCAGTAGATAATAGATAGATAATAGTGATAGTCCTCAGTGTTATCAGTTAAGGACAAACTTGGAGAAAATGTGTAATGGACAGTGAGCTGCATACTGTGGATAAGTAAGTTTGAATGCAAGAGTTACAATGAGCAACGAGGGTTCCACCATGAAAGCACAACTCTTAAAACATGTTGGCTTTCTGCCCAAACAGTTACATTCTGTCATTCTCTGCTCTCTCAGTGAGAAGAAGCCCTCCAGGAGGGACTAGGAGAGGACATGATAAACCTCCGAGCCTTGGTTATGATTGACCATGTATGGAACTTTGGAATATAGGAACTTCTGTGTTCATCTCCTATAATTCTGTTTACAGACATTTGATTGAAGCAATTTACTTTTTCTAAAGTAAATTTTTTCTAAAGTGCATTTTCTCTGTAGAGTCTAGTTAAAATGTATGGATACAGAGGTTGAAGAAACTGACTAAATTTAAAAATGATACCATGATGCTTTACCAACTCTAAGAAATGCTCATATTATTTCATGGTTTATTTTACTTACATAAATGTTCTGTAAATTCTAAAATGGTAGACTTGAATCCATTTCCTTACCAGTTCTAACACCAAAAAATGAGTTATTTATTCAGTTATCTATATGATGATATATTTTTTTAGAAGCATAAAAAAGCCTTACTAGAGAAACAGTTGAGTTCATTTGGTTACAAAAATCTGAATATATTTATTGTCAGTTCAGATTGTTTTCAAATAATATTTCACTAAGCTCCAAACCTTCCCACTTCCAATGAAGTAAAATATTACAATGTGTGTGGTTTTGTGTTCATGTAGTATATGTTGACAAAATTGATTCAATAAATGTATAACTGTTATATGTGGTTGGTGTCAGTTGCGTATAAAAAGTTATGTTGGTTAAAGTAATAAAGCTTTTACAATCATTATATAGTTAATAAGATTCAAAAGCAATTGATCTAAATATACTATTAATAAAAAAGAAAAAGACTTTTTCAGCAGAAAAAAGATCAATTTCATAGAAGTACAATAGTGGAAAGACTATTGTTATAGAGCAAGTGAAACATGTAAGCATTAATAATGATTTCTCACATTCTAACAATCAGTGGTGACTGAATGGGACATCAGTGAATGTTTCATGGAGAATACATAGGAGGTTAGGTGAGAAGTTCACAATTACTTGCTTTGTGCATACTTTCAGAAAAGTCCCTTTGTCACAACATTCTTCACAGCATAGTTTACTGGCATCATCAGCTTCACTTCTCTTTGGTCAGGAAAGTAGTACCTTTCTCGATGACAGCTGCCCCTCAGACAGAATTGCCTTCAGCTCCTGTGACAACTTAGGAATGAATCCCAACATCATATCTAAGGTCTCTGCATCTTTGTTAATGGTGGATGACATCATCTCTGTGAAGTCAAAAAGGAGGGGTGGAAGGTGAGGAAGACTATTCATGTCAAAGAGGATTAGAAAAATTACAGAATTTTGCCTGGATCACATTATAACCGTTGCCTCAATGTAATTAAACACCAAAGAGAATCAGCAAGTATCCTAACATCTAAACAACTTAGCTTACTTAGAGTTGGGCACCTTGAAGTACTACAGTATTATTAAGGATCTGCTAACTTCACTCTCCTGTCTGTGGACTCTTTCCATGACAATCAAAATACTTGCATCATGGCACTTTTGACTCTCTCTAATGCTATTTTGATTGATAACTTCCAACTGCATTATCGACTAGATAACAATAAGGAAATTTCTTTCATAATAAAAAATTTTCCAATAGAAAGACTCACATATTTAAGTCTCTATTCACATATAACTGTATGTCTATATCTACATCCACCCCAATGCCAGACATTTAACATTGATTTTCTATGTGTACTTTCCATTTTTCTTGTTAAATTCATCTATAGTTTTCAAAGATTTTTAATGAGCATTTTTACTAATTTATTCAGAAAAAGTGAAAATTAAACACAAATTGTACTACAATCTACTCTTTCTTGATTTGCATTAGTAATTTTCCTAAACTGTGTTGTTTTTCCCTATTTTATAATAAGATAAACAAACTCTGACCAACAATGTAGGAAAAGTAAATAACTTTGAAATCACGCTGTGAATCCTATAAAAAGGAAGCAAGTGTTTGCTGTCCATGATGACTTTTAATGGGGTCATTTAGTGATTTAATATAGGTTATGCATATAGTCTACAAGATATAATTTTGGAAGGTAGCCATGTACACCACTATACCACCAGTGCACTTACAAGATGTAATTTTGGATTCACACATTGCCTATTCAAAACCTGTTTCCTCTACATTAAATGTAAAACAATAATTAGTAATTTACCTTGGCTTCTCAGAATTTAATACAACCTATTAGACCGACTAGAGTAGCCTCTATAGCTTTTGAAAGATGCCCTTGCTAATTCTAACTTAACTTGCAATTTATCTTTATGACTACCCTATGACTTGGTAAAGTTTCAACACCATTCTGGTATTGAACTATTCTCAACTCTGAAATTTCACTTTTAAAATCCATTACAGCTTCAAATGTTGAAAACATTAATCAGATCTTCAGCTACAGTGGTCTGAAGGGGTAGCTTCCCTTGTCTCTGGTCCTCTCCAGTTTCTCCTCTAATGATCCAGGCATCTTTCTCTTACAACCCTTGTCTCTCAACACCCTGTAAGACCCATTTAAAAATATGCAAAGCAAGGGTGTCTTGGAGTGCATTCAAAACCATTAAAACACAGAGAGAGGGAGGACGCTTTTAATTCCTTAGGCCACAGTCTAGCTTTTGGACAAAAGAAGAGTCATTAAATCTAAGGCCCTTTCTGTCTCCCACTCGAGGACCGTAACAGGTCTCAGAGTGCCTGTGCCTGTCTGGCATGTAAAGCAGCTTGATAACCAGTGCACCACCTCTCTGCTTGCTCACTTTTCTCTCAATTCAAAATTCGCTGTCCAGGTGCCTGTCCTCCTCTCTCCCAGCACCTCCCCCTGCCCCCCACCCAGGTCCTACCTCCTCCCAACTGTCCCACTGAGACCCTTTCAATAAAAGTATGTTACAAAGGAAAAACCCAACTTTGGGTATCAACATCTGTGGAGTAAGGACTGAGCAAGGGCAGCTACAGAGCTGTGGAGCCAGGCCTTGCAGGCCGCTGTTCCAACTGATTGTTTTCCCTAAGGCAACCAATAAGAAGTGTGGGATGGCCAGGGATTGGGGGGCCATTTGCCTGTGGGTGGTCCAGATACCTGCAGAAGCTCCTCCTGGATGCTCGAGATTCTGTCCTGGGGATCCTTGTACATTGTGGTCTCTTGGAATTTAATGCCACTTAACTTCACCTTTTCATCACTCACCCACTTCATGGGGTTCTTTCTGAAGCTGACTTTGCAGTAGCCAGAATACTGGCATACAGGACCAGAACAGTTGAGCATGCTGGAGCTGGTTTGTCCTGTTCTGGGCATTTCAGTCTTTCTTTAGGGAGTGTCACTGCTGTTGCCTAACAGCCTGTGCTTATGTACCAACCTGGGCTTCAGACTACTTTCTATATGTCTTCCTAGAGCTATTACTCACCTTTTGAGTCAATGGTCGAAGTTCTACCACTTTTCCACCTACCCACAAAGAACCTTCTCCCTCAGCTCTTATTCACCCTCCCTACCTCCACTCCTCATATCCCTTGTCATTTCCATGCTCCCAACTTCTACCCTTTGCTCGATTTTAATTTAAATTTTCTACTTCTTTTTTCTTTCCTCCTCTCTTTGGTATTTTTATGTTTACCAAAATATTTGTAATTTAAATATCATTTGCTTATTTAAAGGCATGTCCTGGTCATTATGGAAAATTCAGGTAAAATAAAAATGAAATTGAAATGTAAGTTCATCAGATAGAGACTGTCTCCATTAACACTTGCTGTATAACATTTACTATTCTTCCTAACTTCCCCCATTTTGTATTTATTTCTTCTTCGAAGCAGTTAGAGATTATAATTAGATCGATTTCTATAGTGCCTTGTTTATTCATCTGCAGTATTGTGATGAGTGGATGGAGCAACTGCTCACAAAAGAAAGAAAACTGATGATATTTAAACCAAGTCCTGTGAACATTATTAAAATTTCAGTAACATCACTTTAAGCTTGCATATAATAATGTTTAAGGTTTACAAGGCAATTTCCCATTCACAATTGTATAAACCTGAAATCTTCTTTTTTCCACTTTTATTTTGGATTCGGAGGGCACACGTGCATGTTTGTTACACAGGCATATTGTGTGATGCTGAGGTTTGGGGTATGGATGATCCCATCACTCAGGTAGTGAGCATAGTACCCAAAAGGTAGTTTTTCAGCCCATGCCACCCTACTTGTCTACCTCCTCTTGTAGTCCCCAGAGTCTATTGTTCCCATCTTTATGTCCATATATACTTAATGTTTAGCTACCACTTATAAGTGAGAACATGTGGTATTTGGTTTTCTGTTCCTGCGTTAACTCACTTTGGATAATGGCCTCCAGCTGCATCCAAGTTGCTGCTGAGGACATTTTTGTTCTTTTTTGTGGCTGCATAGCATTCTGTGGTGTATATTTGCCACAGTTTCTTTATCCAATTCATCACAGAGGGGCATCTAGGTTGATTCCATATCTTTGCTGTTGTAAATAATGCTGCAATGAACATAAAAGTGCATGTGTCTCTTTGGTAGAAGGATTTCTTTTCCTTTGGGTATATACCTGGTAATGGGATTGCTGGGTTGAATGGTAGCTCTGTTTTAAGTTCGTTGAGAAATCTCTGAACTGCTTTCACAGTGGCTGAACTAATTAACATTCCCACCAACAATGAATAAGCATTCCCTTTTCTCTGCAGCCTCACCAACACGTGTTGTATTTTGACTTTTTAGTAATCATCATTTTGACTGGTTGAGATGGCATCTCACTGTGGATAAACTTTAAGATTTCAATTTACAGGAAATTTCAAAGATCCATACTTTTATCTACCCTCTAGAAATCCTGTTGAGGCTGAGAAAACACAGAGACCATAGAGGCTTGACTGTTAAGTCTTGGGAGAGCAACTATGGAAGTCTTCTTAAAGTTGGGGGAAATTGGACTGTTTCTACCAATTTATTTCTTTGAACTCTCTTGGTGATTGGTGAATTGTTTTGGTTATCTAAATATTTTAATTTGATAATCTAATTATTACTGATACACATTTTCATGCACAAAAATTTATCTCTATGATTGATTTACTACATACTCTGTGTGTGGTAATTCATGAACAGAAATTTTATTTTTTAAATTTAAAAACAAGTCAACACAATTTTGGGGCAATCGGCTTATTAGAAAACTCTCAAAGTATTGGTAAATATTAAATGCTAATAGTACCACTTGATTATATGCATTGTTTGAAAACAAAACCTAGTCAGACCAGATCTGTTCTATTCAAGTAAGCCTGAGGGATTGATGGACACTATGGTATTTTGGAAATAAATTAATAAATCCTCTTTCTTCTCAATAAAAAACGTGATCTATGCTCCTCATATTGGAGGAAGTCTCAGTCATCACCCATCAAATGCTGATGTTATATAACTCTTCAAACAACACCTGCTAGGACTACACAATGGTCAGAATAAGTGATTTTACCTGTGTTTTAACTAAGAAAAGGTGCTTGCAAGAGGCTTCTCAAAACTGGTGTTTCACATTTCTTTATACAGATTGATGAACTTTGGAGAATACTCTATGTGCAATGCTGTTCTACAACATAATGGATTACATAAAAATGAATTTCTAGGTGTCTCATTCCTTTCTAAAAATTATTTTCTATTTTATATGTGCAGTATATTCAACCTTTCTCCAGGATATAATTTATGATTATTTATCACCATTTTGTAAATTTTCATTTTACTCTTTGGTAGTATCCTTTGACACAAAAGTTTTAAATTTTGACATTGTCAAATATGTATGTTTTCTTTTATTTCCTGGTCTTTTCATGTCATATTCATGAAATCATTGACAAATCCAATGTCAGGATAATTTTCCTTTATGGATTCTTCTAAGAAGTTTATTTTTAGCTTTTACATTTTGTCTTTGATACAGTTTAAGTTAAATGTTATATATGGTGTGAGGTAAGGATCAAGTCCTTCTTTTGTGTGTGTATATCCAGTTTTCCCAGCACCACTTGTTGAAAAACTGTTCTTTTCCCATAATGGTCTTGACATCCTTCTCAAAAATCATTTTACTAAATAACAGCGACTAATTTCTATTCTCTTTGTTCTATTCCATTGGTCTATATAATTGTCCTCATGCCAATAGTTCATTCTTTTGATTACTGGATCTTTGTAGAAAGTTTTGAAAACAGAAAGGGTGAGTACTCCAACTTTATTCTTTTTTAATCAAGATGGTTTTGATTCTTTAGTAGTCTCTTGAGATTGCACATTAATATTAGGAAGGGTTTTCCTATTTTTACAGAAAAACATCCCTGGAATTTTGATGTGGATAACATTAATTTTGTACATTGCTTTGGGTAGTATTGATATCTTAACAATATTAAGTCATTTAATTCAGGAAAATCTGTGAATATATCTGTTTTCTGCTATTTATGTCTTCTTTAGTATGTTCCAGCAATACATTGTAGGTTCTCCTTAAGTATATTCCTAAGTATCTTATTGTTTTTAATGCTATTAAAAATAAAATTGTTTTCTTAATTTTGTTTCTGGATGTTCATTGGCAATCAATTTTGCATGCTGATTTTTTATTTTGCTTCTTTACAGAAATTATTTATTAGTTCTAACACTTGTTTTCAAAGCCTTTGTTCTTTTCACATATAAGTTTATATCATCTGAAGGCAGGCAGTATTTTTCTTTTTCTCTCTAATTTTCGTGTGTTTTCTGATTAATTGGTTAATTAGTTTGTCTGACTATGACTTCCAATACTATATGAATAGAAGTGGTTAAAGGGAACACCTTTGCCCTGTTTCTGATCTGAGGGGATAAGCTTTCAGTTCTTCATCATTGAGAGTTATGGTAATGGTGGGGTTTTATATGTGAAATAAATTAAGCTTACACGTATCAGTTTCTTGTGACAGTCTTAGGCATAGTTTAGTAGCACTTGAATTTTATATTCTAAAGAATGAGTATGCTTTTCTTTTTTATGTCACAATTAATATCTCTCCAACTACCTCATATCTCCTATGAATTCCTACTATATTATGTGACTGCCAATAGCAATTAACCAACACCTAATCCCAGTGCCTCTTAGGACTTTGAGGAAGTTTTGAAATTAATTTTTGAATTTTAAGATAAGGTAGAATCACACATGTGAAGATCTGGAATAATGCAAAATAATCATATCTATGCTTTACCTGTTTTTTGCTAATGATAACTTACTACAATATAACAACTGGGATATTGACATTGATAACCATGATATAAAACCATCCTAATGCCACAAGAATCTTCATAGTCACACTCACTCATTCCTATGCTCCATCCTCTAGCCTTAACCCATGGCAAAAATGTTCTCTAATTCTAAAATGTTTTATTTGAATACTAGTTTGTAAAGCAATCATAAAATATGTAACCTTTGAGGACTGGCTTTTTTCACTCAGCCAAATTCTGTGTTGGTTCTCCCAAGTTGTGTGTATTAGTTGGTTAATTAATTGGTTACTTTTTTTTTTATCACTGACTACTATTCCATAATATGGATATAACATTTTATTGAATGACTCACCGGATTTTTGATCCACAATTATTTGTTAGAAACAAAATAGTAAAGGCCATCCTGTGAACCTGGACACTCTTCCTCAGTGGTCCATTGTCCCCCCTCCCATACTAAGCACTACTCCTGCCCAGGGGATTCTCCAGTGTTACAGCACATTAGATTCCCCAGGAAGCTTTTAACAAAATCCCAATGCCTTTGTTGCATTCCAAAATAATCAAATCATTATGTCCTGGTGTCAGAGACAGACATCATTATTTTGAAAGATCCCCAGTTGTCTCCAGTACACTGAAAGTCAAAAAGCCAATGCATAGCCACAGCCCAATGACCCCGTTGCAATGTATTAAGAGTATTTCAATTGTTTTTGTTGCCTATACATCTCTCAAGAATTGATAAAGTTACAACCTTTATACATACACCAATCATTAGCACAAATGGGCAAACTAACACAGAGTAGTCAAAGAGAATCTTCTTAAAGCTACTTTTCCCATCATTTACAAATACTTGATAAGCCAAAAGGTTATCCAAGTATCTCTAACAAGATATAAGAAAAAGAGAGAAAGAGAGAGTACAGATAAAGGGATTGATTTTTCTATCTATATCTATATCATCTATATCTATATCTAGTTCAGGTCTTGGTTTCTGCTGTACACTGCTCAGTGGTGGTGCCATTGAGAGTTGAAGACTCCAGGGTGGGAGATGTCTAGTACCCTAGAGAATAGATGGCAACTTTTGGCAAAATTCCCCTGCACCCAGGAAGAGAAAGCCGCAAATGAGAGGACCATGCAGACTAGCCCTCAGTGTGTTGCAGTAGGAACCGTTGAGCACTATGGGCCCTGAGAGCTTTGATGCTTTGGTGCTAAGACCCCAGGATTCAACATACAGCTCAAAAGGAATAATTGTAATAAAATAATCTCTGTGAATTAATTTCCCATTTAGTGGCAGAGTTTCATATTTGTTCATTTGTTAAAAATAAAGAAGTAGAATTTTTATTTTTATATTGCACAGCAGAGACTTTGCTAATAAATTCATGCTTATTACACACAGAAATACTCTGTTGGGACTAATCAGTTTATCACTTAAAATGCATATCTGGATCTCTTAGAAGCGTAAAAGAATTCTATTTTGACAAACAATCATGTTTACTTGGGCACAAAATCCAAAGGAAATAGATTTTCTGTCCAATCTGATTGTTTCCAAAGAATATGTGAATAATATCATGTATCTAACTCAAGTAGAAAATTGCAAGATTTGTAGTTTTATGTCCATATGGTCTAAATTCAAAAGGTCCATGAAATAATTTTGTTCCATTTTATGTACCTGGTGTTAGGTATATAAAAGTTATATTGGTTAATGTGGTAAATACTTTATAATTATTTTTAAGTAAATATAATTAAAAATGATTAATGTCACTGTACCATTTAATTAAAAAGATAAAACACTACAGCAAAAAGTGTTGATACAAATTATGCTTTGGGGAAAACTGTTTCCTACAGAAAAATGAAAATGCAAACAGTAGGTTTGATTTTTCATATTTCTAATAACCTGTGGTGACTGACTTGGATGTCACGCAAGGTATAATAGAGATTGCAAAGGGAAAATATATAAGAAATCAATAGTTACTATGATGAATTATCATTACATAATTTATTTTTAAAATTTCTGACACAATTTACTGTACAGAAAATTAAACCAAATGGGAGAAGAAAAGGCAGAAATCTCCTTGAATATTACAGGTTCCTCAATGATAACTGACTGTCAGAAGGTATATTAATTTCCTGTGGCAAATTGGGAATGAATTCCACCAAAATATTTATGGCTTCTGCATTTTTGTGGATGGAAGATTACAGGAATTCTGTTAGGTTAAAAAAGTGAGGGGGAAATAGGTGTGAAAAAAGTATTAATGTCAAGGGGAGTCAGGAAAATTATGTTTTCATATTTAAAAATGACAGCATTCCCTCAATATAATGAAACATCAAAACAGTGCAGGACAGCAGAGTGCCTCCTGCAGGCCTTTGTATAGCATCATGTCTTCTGATGCTTTTCCATTCACTCCACCCTGTTGTCCTGGCTACTAAGTGGGAAGGGCCTGTCAAGCGAGGTTGTTTGCTATTTCAGCAGTGTTTTCTCTCTCTCCCTCTGATGACATTCTCAGTGAGACTCTTTCAATAAAAGTAAGTTACAGAATAGGGAAAATCTGGAAGCCTTTCTTCTAAGATCTGAAACACCACAAAGCCCATTTTCACCACTGTTATTCAGTATAGTAGTGGAAGCCCTAGCTAGAGCAATCAGACAAGAGAAAGAAATAAAGGACGTCTAAAGGAAAAGAAAGCAGACATTTAGGCTGTTGTTTTGTTTGCAATTGATATGATCTTGTATTTGGAATAAATTAAAATCTCCACAAAAAAACCTATTAGAACTGATAAACCAATTCAGTAAAGTTGCAGGACACAAAATCAACATACAAAAATCAGTAGCATTCCTTTATGCCAACAGTGAACAATCTGAAGACATTTTTTAAAATCCCCTTTACAATAGCCACAAATAAAATTAAATACCTAGGAATTAACCAAATAAGTGAAAGATCTTCAAAGAAAACTATAAAACACCGATGAAGGAAATTGAAGAAGACAAACAAAAAGAAGGAAAGATATTCCATGTTCATGGATTGGAAGAATCAATATTGTTAAAATGTACATACTACCGAAAGCAATCTACAGATTCAATGCAATAACATTCTTCACAGAAATAGAAAAAAAAAAAAAACCCTTAAAATTTATATAGAACCACAAAAGACCCAGAATAGCCAAAAAACTGTCCTAAGCCAAAAAATAAAAACAAAAACAAAACAGAAGGAATCACATTACCTGACTTTAAATTATATTACAGAGCTACAGTAACCAATACAGCATGGTACTGGCATAAGAAAAGACACATAACCAGTGGAACCGAATAGATAACCCAGAAAGAAATACACACACTTACAGTAAACTCATTTTCAACAAAGATGCCAAGAATATATGTTGGGGAAAATACAGTCTCTTCAATAAATGGTGCTGAAAAACTGGATATCCATATGCAGAAGAAACTAGATCCCTCTTACCATATACAAAAATCAAATAAAAATGGATCAAAGACTTAAATATAAGACCTCAAACTATTAAACTACTATAAGAAAACATTGGAGAAAATCTCCAGGACATTGGACTGGGCAAAAATTTCTTGAGTGATACCCAATACACACAGGCAACCAAAGCAAAAATGGACAAATGGGATCACATCAAATTAAAAAGCTAATGCACAACAAAGGAAACAATCAACAAAGTGAAGAGACAACCCACAGAATGTGAGACAATATTTGCAAACTATCCATCTGACAAGGAATTAATATACAAGGAGCTCAAACATAGATTTTTCTATAGGAAAAAAATCTAATCTGATTTTAAAATGGGCAAAATAGTTGAGTAGACATTCTTTAAAGAAGACATACAAATGGTAAATAGGCATATGAAATAGTGCTCAACATCATTGATCATCAGAGAAATGCACATCCAAACTACAATGAGATATTATCTTACCTCAGTTAAAATGGCTCATACCTGAAAGATAGGCAATAACAAATACTGGCAAGGATGTGGAGAAACGGGAACCTTCATACACTGATGGTGAGAATGTAAATTAGTATAACCACTATGGAGAACAGTTTGGAGGTTCCTTAAAAAACTAAAAGTAGAGCTACCATGTGATCCAGCCATTCCACTGCTGGATATATTCCCAAAATAAAGGAGATCAGTATATCAAAGAGACATGTTTGTTGCAGCACTGTTCACAATATCCATAATTTGGTTGGGAGGCCCAGGCAAGCGGATCAGGTGGTCAGGAGAGGTCAGGGCAGATCACGAGGTCAGGAGATAGAGACCATCCTGGCCAACATGTTAAAACCCCATCTCTACTAAAAATACAAAAATTAGCTGAGTGTTGTGGCACACACCTGTAATCCCAGCTACTCGGGAGACTGAGGCAGTAGAATCACTTGAACCTGGGAGGTGGAGATTGCAGTGAACCAGGATCACCCCACTGTACTCCCACCTAGTGACAGAGCAAGACTCTGTCTCTAAATAAATAAATAAATAGCCAAAATTTAGAAGCAACCTAAGTGTCCATCAGCTGATGAAAGTATAACAAGAATTTGATGTTTATACACAATGGAGTACTATTTAGCCATAAAAAGGATGAGATCCTGTCATTTGCAACAATATGGATGGAACTGGAGGTCATTATATTAAATGATATAAGCCAGTTGCAGAAAGATGAACATCACATATTCTCACTTATTTGTGGGATCTAAAAATCAAAATAATTGAACTTATGGAGATAGAGAGTAGAAGGATGGCTATGACAGGCTGGGAAGGGTAGTAGGAAGGTGAGCGGGTAGGTGGGGTTGGTTAATGGGTACAACAAAACAGAATGAATAAAACCTAGTATTTGATAGCACAACAGGGTGACTATAGCCAATAATAGCTCAATTCTACAATTTAACGCCACTAAAAGAGTATAATTGGATTGTTCGTAACACAAAGGATAAATGCTTGAAGGGACGGATACCCGATTTTACATGATGTGATTATTACGCATTGTATGACTGTGTCAAAACATCTCAGGTATCCCATAAATATATATACCTACCAGGTACCCACAAAAATGTTTTTTAAATGTTAAAGGCAAGTTACAAAGGAAAAGTCTAAACTTTTGGGCACCAGCCACAGCAGACTGGGAACTGAAAGCTGGCAGCCAATGAGATACCTAGTTGGGCCTGTGAGCAGTGGTTCTGATGACAACCAATGGGAAGTGCAGCATGACCTGGTCAGTGGGAGCTCTCATCTGAGAGTGGTACAGGTTCCAGTGAGAGTTCCTCCTGGACTTTGGAAATCCTCCTGACTTTCTTGCAGAGGGATTCTAGGCTACTGACAATCAAGTCATTAAATAAGCATTTAGGCTGACGTTTTAGAGCTTGCTGTGGTCTCACTGGGGAGTGGCTCAGCAGCAGCGAGACTTCTAGCAGGTTGGACAAGAACAGGAGCTGTATCCAGGGCCTGGTCTCTCCTGCTCTGGGCTTTTCAGCCTTTCTCTAGGGACTACTGCTGCTGTTGCCTATCAACCTGAGCCTGTGTGCCTATCCTGGACCTGAGGCTGCTTCCCCTACCTGGCTCAATGAGACTTGTATATCCCTTGGGCTAGCAGTCAGCTCCTGAGTCAATGGTCCCAGCTCACCCCTTTTGCACCTACCTCCACAGAATGTTTTCCCTCGGCTGTATTTTCCCTCAGGACTCCAGTTTCACGTCCCGTGTAACCTTCATGCTCCCAATGTTCTTTTACTCTTTGCTTTTATTAAAGTTTGAATTGCCTTCTTTTCCCAGGCCTTTCCCCCACTACAAATATTTTATGATTACTCAAATATTTGTATCTTTTGGGAGCTTTTTTTTTAACCTCAAAAGTATGACATTGTTATTATAGAAAATATAGGTGAACAAATATAAATCTGATTTTTATATAATTTTGTTATAAAAATAACAAATTTTATACTTCTAGAGTTTATCTTGGTTAATACTGTATAAACTTCTGTTTCTTCCTTTGACTCTTCTTACATTTATTTATATTTCTTCTTCAAAACATTAAGAGATTATAATTACACTCCTATAGTACCTGATGTATTCATTCATAATATTGAGTTAGGTGGACTGATAAATTTTTTGCTAAATAAAAAGAAAACTGATGATGTTTGAATCACACCCTGCAAAAAATATTAAAGTTCCCAATAACATCACTTTAGGGTCACATAATAATGTTTAAATTTACACCACACTGTCCCATTCAATACCGCAGAACTGGAACCTTAAGCTTAGTGGAAACTGTAAATGTTGGTACTTATATCTGCCCTCCAGAGATCCTGACAAAGATGAGAAAACTCAGGATCCTCTATGGTGGCTGCACATGTCTTCAGAGAGCACTAACTATAGGTTTCTTACAGTGGTGGGATATCAGATTTTTTCAGTTTCTACCAATTACTTACATTTCTTTCACTCTTTCACTCCTCTGGATGAATGGCTGATTGTTAGCACATGAATATTTTAATTTGAGATTGTATTCTGTATCTCTAGAAACAGAAAACACACACACACACACACACACACACAGTCATTGTAAAGCAAAAAGCAGTAGAATCCCACAATCTGCAGAGAGTATGTTGGTAACATATGTTCTTTCAAAATAATTAATACATTTATAATCACTTTCCTGTATTCTTTGTGTTTTTTGTGTGCATGTGAGAATAAATTTTTATTGTTTAAACAATTGTAAACAAATTAATACAGGTTTCTAGGCAATGGTCCCTGTAGATAACTATGAAATTATGCACTGAACTTTTAATTGCAAATAAGATCACATGTTTATAACTTGATTCGTTGTGTTCAAAATCTAGTCATATTTGTTCTGTTCCCTCAGGGAAGCCCTAGAACCTGATGTAACCAAGCACTTTTGAAATAAACTAGTAAATACCTTAAGTTCCAAATGAAAACTACCACGTAGTTTCAGCAACTTGGAAGAGGGCCTTGTCGTCATTTGACAAACCCTGGGCCTCATGTAACTCTTTAAGTACTTGTCTTATCTAGGGGATGGTTGGAGTCAGTGCTTTTGGATATTTTCCGTATTTGGGAGAGGCTTCTCAGAGTTGAGGTTTGCATGGTATTTACAAGGAGTGACTAACCTTGAATAACAAACGATTACGTATTTAAAACTGAATTTCCAAGTAAATCTCCATTTTATATTAAAATTGTTTTTTAAGAAATTCTTTTTGGAGATTTCCAGTGTTTGGTTTGGCATATAAGGAGCTGGGAAGTCATCCTTCCAACCTTACAACAAGTAAAAAAAAAAAACAAAGACATTGAAAAAGCTACTCCTCTTAGATCTGTCAGAGTAGTGAGATTACAGAACAAACTGCTATCTCCCAGAACTGGAGAGACTGATAGACAAATATAGAGATTAACTTACTAACTACTTACTAACTTACTACAGGAGAAACCCATGAGCAGACACCTCCAGGGGAACTGGTATTAGGGTAGAAAACCTCAACTTTAATTGAAGAATTGCTGGAGGTTCAGTGTGCACAAGTCTGAGAATTAAGAGCTCCAAGGGATCTTAGTTTTAGGGAGTATTGCACACTTTATACATCATTACTTCCAAGAGCTAAGCCAGGACTCCACTGTGAACATCAGTGAAAAATCTTGTGCTTTTGGCTGGAGGAGAAGAAATGTAGCCTTTTAAAAGATGCCAGAACATTCTGTTCTCTTAACAAAGCCTGCTCTCAAAAGAAATTATAGTACAAGAGCCTAATCTATTGGGTTTTTCTCCCCAGAGTCTAATTGATCAGGGGGAAGGGAAATACTCAACTCCAGCCCATTCTATCCATCTGGTCACACCTAAGAGGGAAGGAGGTAATTGAACAGCACCTGTGAAGTTCACAGTCTAGAGGCACAGGCTTGCTAAGAGACTGAAACTAATCATGGAACCATACAATGCTTCCCCTCCCCTGACACCTTGCCACCACAATTCTTACAATTTACTATAGTTTCTTTTACCCAGTCTGACAATCCAGAATAAATTACAAGACAAAAGGCAAAAACATAGTTGAAGTGACCTAGCAACCATTAGAACTTGACCCAGATATGGCAGAAATGTTGGAATTAATAGATTGGAAATTTAATGTAACTATATTGTAGCAGGATGAGCTGCAGACAAAACTCCTCAGATACCAAGTTAAAGAAGGAAGGGGTTTGTTCGGCCGGGAGCATCGGGCAAGACTCCTGTCTCAAGAGCCGAGTTCCCCGAGTGAGCAATTCCTGTCCCTTTTAAGGGCTCATAACTCTAAGGGGGTCCACGTTAGAAGGTCCTGATTTATTGAGTAAGCAGGGGGTACATGACTGGGGGCTGCATGCACCGGTAATCAGAACGAAACAGAACAGGACAGGGATTTTTACAATGCTTTTCCATACAATGTCTGGAATCTATAGATAACATAACCAGTTAGGTCAGGGGTCGATCCTTAACTACCAGGTCCAGGGCAAGGCGCCAGGCTGTCTGCCTATGGATTTCATTTCTACCTTTTAGTTTTTACTTCTTTTTTTGGGGCAGAAATTGGGCATAAGACAATGTGAGGGGTGGTCTCCTCCCTTAATATGAGCTTAAGTTAAGCTGGAAAAAATTACATAACCATGATTAATATGCCTGGCTCCAATAAATAAAGTACATAGGATTTTTGTTTTTCCAGGATGGCTGACTAGAAGCATTTCCAGCTGGCCTCATCAACTTAGAAGAACCAAAATAGCATGCAGATAATCACACTTTAAATTTATTACCCAAGATGGAACACAGGAGTTCACAGAAAAGTGAAAGGAAACTTCAAATTCTGGGAGGGAGAAGGAAAACAAGCAGCACATGTGACCAAGACCAACCAAAAAGAAAACTGGGAGAGAATCCCCAACATAGAAGAGATTGCATGAGTATCTTTTTGAGGTACACTTTTCCACTGGGGAATCAGACAATTCAGGCCACAGGAGAGCACCTTGGTTCTCACAAGTCCTGAATCTAACTTAGGGAGCAGCCTCAGAGTGTGAAAAAGAACCTCTCCAGGGAGTGTCCAATGCAGTCTCTCAGGTCTAAGCAGAAGCACTAAGATGCCATTCTCAATCCTAGGTCTCACAAACTGTGGCCATCCTGAAAACTAGCAGTGCCATTCTGGTATTAGGGAGACTTGGGCTGCAGTTTGTGGAACTCAGGCGTGAGCAGGAGTGGGGCTCTGCACCAGAACTAAGAAGTCAGCATAACATGCACTCCAGCCTCTGGCACTGGAACTGGACTCCCCCACCTGCTGCCCCCACCCAGACCTGAGCAGTGGGGGATTGGTCAGAGTGATGGGAAAAGCTATAAGGAAAGAAGCAGGCCTTTTGAAAGGTCAGAAGGCTCTGCAAAGCTTCAATGGAGAATAAGCTGAAGGCAGCTCTTCTCTTACCCTGAGGCAGAGGGCAAGGAGTAGGTACAAGGAAGGGGAATTGAGTGTAAACAGGCTTGTTTACTTATGTTAACCAGGAACACATCTTTGATCATCGGTGCAACTGCTCCCAGAAAGGGGGAACAATAATGTTAATTACCCACAGATTATATTGGCTCCAGGCTTTTGGCATTATGTCTGTACTGAATAAAAGCAAGGAGCTCCAGCTTATGGAGGCTGCTGCTCACTCTCCAGCAGTTGCCCTTGGAAGCTTGGGATCCAGGCTGGTAGTCTGAGCTGAGCACAGCTTGCCAGGCTGAGTAGGCACAAGGAGCCCAGTGGGCCCAAGCAAAACTCAGGCAAAGGTACCACTGGCCACAGGTTTCTGTCCAGAAAAGTGACATCCCAAGGTTCCTGCAACACTTGCACCCATAAATTTAGACAAAACAATTAAATACATAGGGTTTTTAAACAGATGGGCAATGTAAGCACAGAGATAGAAATTCTGGGGAAAAAATAATAGAAATTCTATACATTAAATGTAAAGAAATGAAAAATGTCTTTCACAGTTCATTAATAGACTAGACAGAGTTGGGAAATTTTTCTATGAGCTTGAGTGTATCTCAATACAAACCTCCAAGTCTGAGGAACAAGAAGAAAAAAAATTGAAAAAAACCAGAACATTATATGGAAGATCTCTGAGATAACTACAAAAGGTATAGTTTTTCGTAATGGCTATACAAGAAGGAGAAGAATGAGAAAACAGAGCAGAAGAAATATTTGAAGCATGAATGACTGAGATTTTTCACAAATTAATGTCAGGTAACGAGCCATGGATCCAAGGAGCTCAGAGAATACCAATGACAAAAAAAAAACAAAACTATACGTAAGCATGTCATATTTTAATCATAGAAAATCATAGAAAAAATATGGGAAGTATCTAGTGGAAAAAAAAAAAACACCTTGCCATCTGGAGAAGCAAAGGTAAGAATTACATTAGACTTCTCTGCAGATACCACACAAGTAAGGAGAAAGTGGAATAAAATACTTAAAATGTTGAGAGAATAAAACAATCCATGTACAATTCTGTAACCTGTGAAGTTATTTTTCAAAATGAAGGATAAATAAAGACTTTCTCAAATGAACAATAAGTTGATGGCAGTTATTACCAGCAGAACTACCTTGCAAGAAATGTCAAATGAAACCTTCGGAAAGATGAATAATATAGATTGGAAACTCAGATCTCTATAAAGAAAGAGGATTGGAGAAACAATAAATGAAAATAAAATTAGCATTTTATTTTTCTCATTCTTAATCTAAGAGAAATAATAATAGAAAACTGTATTGAATTATGGATATATTCATGCTTAGATATGCTTATGTGTAAGTGAAATGAATGACAATGATGATAAAAGAAATAAGAAGGAATGCTGAGAGTTTCTATATAGAAGTCATGTCATCTGTGAACAAAGACAGTTTTAAATCTTCCTTCCCAATCAATGTATCTTTTATATTATATTCTTGTCTTATTACATTAGGTATCATTTTCAGTATAATATAGACAACGAATGATGAGAGAGAATATCCTTGGTTTGTTCCTTATCTTAGCAGGAAACTTTCTACTATCCCTCCATTAAGTATGATAGTATCTGTAGCTTTATGGTAGAGATTCTTTATCAATTGAGGAAGTTCCCCTTTATTCTTAATTTGCTGAGCGTGTTTATTATTAATGAGTATTGATTTGCTCAAAACATTCTTGTGCATCTATTGATATGATTATGTAATGTTTCTTCTCTAGCCTGTTGATATGAAAATTTGCCTGAATTGATTTCCAAATGTTGAATCAGACTCACATATCTTGGATAAATCTCTCTTGGTAGTGGTGTGTAATTCTTTTTACATATTATAAAATTCAATCTGCTAACATTTTGTTGAGAATTTTTGTGTCTACATTCATGAGATATTTTGGTCTGCAGCTTTTTTCCGGTAATTTGTTAATCCAGTTTTGATATTAGGGTATCAAAAGGTGGAGCCTTTAAGTGGTGATTGGATCATGACAGCTGTTCTCTCATAACTGGATTAACCCTTTCATGAATTAAAGGACTGGTGGATTATCAGAGGAGTGAAATTGGTAGCTTTATAACAAGAGGAAAAGGAACCTCAGCAGGCATATTAGTGTGCTCTAGCCTTTGCTGTGTGACACTCTGCACCACCTCAAGACCATGAAGAGAATCCTCACCAGAAAGAAGGTCCTCAGGAGAGGCCAGGACATGCCCTGGCACTTCCTAGCCTCCTAAGTTGTAAGACGTAAATTTATTTTCTTTATAAATTACCCAATTTCAGGTGTTCTGTTATAAGCAACAGAAAATGAACTAAAACAATATTCATTCAGAATATGCTCATTTAAAAAATAATTGTTTACTCAGACGGACAGATCAGCGTGTGGAGACTCACATCATGAACTTTTGCTCCAGAACTACTGCAGGAATATACCAGAAAAGCCAAGAGAATCCACAGACTCTCTGAAGGAAATTGATTGCTCCTGCAGGACCCAAGAGACAGTTTAAATACTCCACCTCCATTGGTGCAGGTGCTGAATCCAGGACTGAGAGATCTGAAGATAGTTCACATCAGAGGACTCTGTAAAGACAACTCGTAGTACTAGCCTGGAGCCTACTAGCCTGGAGCCTGGTAGCCTTGCTCGGTGACTAGATTCAGAAGAGAAATAATAATCACTACAACTCAGCTCTCAGGAAGCCACATGCCTAGGAAAAGGGGGAGAGTACTACATCAAGGGAACACCCTGTGAGACAAAATAATCTGAACAGCAGTCTTGAGCCCCAGATCCTCCCTCTGACATAGCCTATCCAAATGAGAAGGAACCAGAAAGACAATTCTGGTAATATGACAAAACAAGGTTATTTAACACTCACCCCCAAAATCACACTAGCTCACCAGCAATAGAGCCAAACCTAGAAGAAATCTCTGATTTACCTGAAAAAGAATTCAGAAGGTCGATTATTAAGCTAATCAAGGAGGCACCAGAAAAATGTGAAGTCCAATTTCAAGAAATCAAAGAAATGAGGGAATAAATCTTCAATGAAATAGATAGCATAAATAAAAAACAATCACAACTTCAGGAATTAAAGGACACATTTAGAGAAATGCAAAATGATCTGGATAGTCTCAGCAATAGAATCAAACCAGAAGAAGAAAGAACCTCAGAGCTCAAAAACAAGGTTTTTGAATTAACTCAATCCAACAAAGACAAAGAAAAAGGAATTTCAAAAAATGAATAAAGCCTCCAAGAAGTTTGAGATTATGGTAAATGACAAAACCTAAGAATAATTGGCATTCCTGAGGAAGAAAAGGAATCTAAAAGTTTGGGAAATATATTTGAGGGAATAATCGAGGAAATCTTCACTGACCTTGCTAGAGAACTAGACATTCAAATACAAGAAGCTCAAATAACACCTGGGAAATTAATCACAAAAAGATCATTGCCTAGGCCTATTGTCATCAGGTTATCTGAAGTCAAGATGAAGGAAAGAATCATAAGAGGTCTGAGGCAAAAGCAACAGGTAACCTATAAAGAAAAACCTATCAGATTAACAGAAGGTTTCTCAGAAAAACCCTATCAGCTAGAATAGACTGGGGCCCCGTCTTCAGCCTACTTAAACAAAACAATTATCAGCCAAGAACTTTATATTCAGTGAAACTAAGCTTCATAAATGAAGGAAAGATAGTCATTTTCAGACAAACAAATGCTGAGAGAATTCGCTGCTACCAAGAGAGCACTATAAAAACTATGAAAAGGAGCTCTAAATCTTGAAACAAATCCTGGAAATGCATCAAAACAGAAGCTCTTTAAAGCATAAATCTCACAGAACCTTTAAAAAATACAAAAAAAACGAAAACAAAACCAAGGTATACTGGCAACAAATAGCACGATGAATAGAATAGTACCTCACACCTTAATACTAACATTGAATGTAAATGGCCTAAATGCTCCACTTAAAAGATACAGAATTGCAGAAAGGATAAGAATTCACCTCCAAGCATCTGCTGCCTTCAAGAGACTCACCTAACACATAAGGATTCACATAAACTCACATAAGGACTCACGTAAAGGGGTGGAAAAAGACATTCCATTCAAATGGACACAAAAAGTGAGCAGGAGTAGCTATTCTTATATCAGACAAAACAAACTTTAAAGCCAAAGCAGTTAAAAAATACAAAGGGGGCAAGATGGCCAAATATGAACAGCTCCAGTCTGCAGTTCCCAGCATGATGGACACAGAAGACAAGTGATTTCTGCATTTCCAACTGAGGTACCTGGTTCATCTCATTGGGACTGGTCAGACTGTGGGTGCAGCCCACAGAAGGTGAGACAAAGCAGGGCGGGGCATCGCCTCACCTGGGAAGTGCAAGGGGTTGGTAGATTTCCCTTTCCTAGCCAAGGGAAGCTGTGACATACTGTACTGGGAAAATCAGGACACTGCCACCTAAATACTGCACTTTTCCAATGGTCTTAGCAAACAGTATACCAGGAGATTATATCCCATGCCTGGCTCAGCGGGTCCCACGCCCACGGAGCCTTGCTCACTGCTAACTCAGCAGTCTGAGCTCAAACTGCAAGGCCACAAGCCTGGTTGGGGAAGGGGCATCCACCATTGCCGAGGCTTGAGTAAGTAAACAAAGCGGCCAGGAAGCTCGAACTGGGTGGAGCCCGCTGCAGCTCAAGAGTCCCACTTGCATCTGTAGACTCCACTTCTGGAGGCAGGGCATAGCTGAACAAAAGGCAGCAGAAACTTCTACAGACTTAAACATCCCTGACTGACAGCTCTGAAGAGAGCAGTGGTTCTCCCAGCATGGTGTTTGAGCTCTGAGAATGGACAGACTGCTTCCTCAAGTGGGTCCCTGACCCCCGTGTAGCCTAACTTGGAGACACTTCCCAGTAGTAGCCAACTGACACCTCATACAGTTGGGTGCCCCTCTGAGACAAAGCTTCAAGAGGAAGGATCAGGCAGCAATATTTGCTGTTCTGCAGCCTCTGCTGGTGATACCCAGGCAAACAGTGTCTGGAATGGACTTACAGCAAACTCCAACAGACCTGCAGCTGAGGGACCTGACTGTTAGAAAGAAAACCAACAAACAGAAAGGAATACCATCAACATCAACCAAAAGGACATCCACACCAAAACCTCATCTGTAGGTCACCATCATCAAAGACCAAAGGTAGATAAAACCACAAAGATGGGGAGAGACTGGAGAAGAAAAGCTGAAAATTCTAAAAACCAGAGCACCCTTTCTCCTCCAAAGGATCACAGCTCCTTTTCAGCAATCGAACAAAACTGGATGGAAAATGACTGATGAGTTGACAGAAGTAGGCTTCAGAAAGTCAGTAATGACAAACTTCTGTGAGCTAAAGGAGAATGTTTGAACCCATTGCAAGGAAACTAAAAGCCTGGAAAAAAGATTAGACGAATGGCTAACTAGAATAAACAGTGTAGAGAAGACCTGAAATGACCTGATGGAGCTGAAAACCATGGCACGAGAACTATGTGATGCATGCACAACCTTCAGTAGCTGATTCAATCAAGTGGAAGAAAGGGTACCAGTGATTGAAGATCAAATGAATGAAATGAAGCCAGAAGTTTAGAGGAAAAAAGAGTAAAAAGAAACAAAGCCTCCAAGAAATATGGGACTATGTGAAAAAACCAAATCTACGTTTGATTGGTGTACCTGAAAGTGAGGGGGAGAATGGAACCAACCTGGAAAACACTTCAAGATTTTATCCAGGAGAACTTTCCCAACCTAGCAAGTCAGGTCAACATTCAAATTCAGGAAATACAGAGAACACCACAAAGATACTCCTCGAGAAGAGCAACCTCAAGACATATAATTATCAGATTCACCAAGGTTGAAACGAAGGAAAAAATGTTAAGGGCAGCCAGAGAGAAAGGTCGGATTTCCCACAAATGGAAGCCCATCAGACTAACAAAGGATCTCTCTGCAGAAACTCTACAAGCCAGAAAAGAGTGGGGGCCATTGTTCAACATTCTTAAAGAAAAGAATTTTCAACCTAGAATTTCATATCCAGCCAAACTAAGTTTCATAAGTGAAGGAGAAATAAAATCCTTTACAGACAAGCAAATGCTGAGAGATTTTGTCACTACCAGGTCTTACAAGAGCTCCTGAAGGAAGCACTAAACATGGAAAGGAACAACCAGTACCAGCCACTGCAAAAACATGCCAAATTGTAAAGGCCATCGATGCTAGGAAGCAACTGCATCAACTAACGGGCAAAATAACCAGCTAACATCATAATGACAGGATCAAATTCACACATAACAATATTAACCTTAAATGTAAATAGGCTAAATGCCCCAATTAAAAGACACAGACTAGCAAATTGGAAAAAGAGTCAAGACACATCAGTGTGCTGTATTCAGGAGACCCATCTCATGTGCAGAGGCACACATGGGCTCACTCAAAATAAAGGGATGGAGAAAGAACTATCAAGCAAATGGAAAGCGAAAAAAGCAGGAGTTGCAATCCTGGTCTCTGATAAAACAGACTTTAAACCAACAAAGATCACAGAGACAAAAAAGGCCATTACATAATGGTAAAGGGATCAATTCAACAAGAAGAGCTAACTATCCTAAATACATATGCTTCCAATACAGGAGCACCCAGATTCATAAAGCAAGTCCTTGGAGACCTACAAAGAGACTTAGACTCCCATACAATAATAATGGGAGACTTTAACACCCCACTGTCAATATTAGACAGATCAACGAGAAAGAAGGTTAACAAGGATATCCAGGACTTGAACTCAGCTCTGCATCAAGCAGACCTAATAGGCATCTACAGAACTCTCCACCCCATCTCAACAGAATATACATTCTTCTCAGCTCCACTTTGCATTTACTCCAAAATTTACCACATAGTTGGAAGTAAAGCACTCCACAGCAAATGTAAAAGAACAGAAATCACAGCAAACTGTCTCTCAGACCACAGTGCAATCAAATTAGAACTCAGAATTAACAAACTCACTCAAAACTACACAACTACATGGAAGCTGAACAACCTGCTCTTGAATGACTATTGGGTAAATAACGAAATGAAGGTAGAAGTAAAGATGTTCTTTGAAACCAATGAGAGCAAAGACACAATGTACCAGAATCTCTGGGACACATTTAAAGCAGTGTGTACAGGGAAATTTATAGCACTAAATGCCCACAAGAGAAAGGAGGAAAGATCTAAAATCGACACCCTAACATTGCAATTGAAAGAACTAGAGAAGCAAGAGCAAACAAATTCAAAAGCTAGCAGAAGACAAGAAATAACTAAGATCAGAGCAGAACTGAAGGAGATAGAGGCACAAAAAACCCTTCGAAAAATCAGTGAATCCAGGAACCAGTTTTTGGAAAAGATCAGCAAAATTGATAGACCACTAGCAAGACTAATAAAAAAGAAAAGAGAGAAGAATCAAGTAGATGCAATAAAAAATGACAAAGGGGACATCACCACGGATTCCAAAGAAATACAAACTACCATCAGAGAAATCTATAAACACCTCTATGCACATCAACTAGAAAATCTAGAAGAAATGAATAAATTCCTGGACACAGTTACCATCCAAAAACTAAACCAGGAAGAAGATGAATCGCTGAATAGACCAATAACAGGCTCTAAAATTGAGGCAATAATAGCCTATCAACTAAAAGAAGTTCAGGACCAGATGGAGTCACAGCTGAATTCTACCAGAGGTACAACAAGGAGCTGGTACCATTCCTTCTGAAACTATTCCAATCAATAGAAAAAGAGGGAATCCTCCCTAACTCATTTTATGAGGCCAGCATCATCCTGATACCAAAACCTGGCAGAGAAACAACAAAAAAAATAGAATTTTAGACCAATATCCCTGATGAACATCGATGCGAAAATCCTCAATACAATACTGGCAAACTGAATCCAGCAGCACATCAAAAACCTTATCCAACATGATCAAGTCAGTTTCATCCCTGGGATGCAAGGCTGGTTCAACATACACAAATGAATAAAAGTAATTCATCACATAAACAGAACCAAAGACAAAACCACATGATTATCTCAATAGATGCACAAAAGACCTTTGACAAAATTAAACAGTGCTTCATGCTAAAAACTCTCAATAAACTAGATATTGATGGAATGTATCTTAAAATAATAAGAGCTATTTATTACAAACCCACAGCCAGTATCATATTGAATGGGCAAACTTGGAAGCATTCCCTTTGAAAACTGGCACAAGACAGGGATGCCCTCTCTCACCACTCCTATTCAACATAGTGTGGGAAGTTCTGGCCAGGGCAATCAGGCAGGAGAAAGAAATAAAGGGTTTTCAATTAGGAAAAGAGGAAGTCAAATTGTCTCTGTTTGCAGATGACATGATTGTATATTTAGAAAACCCCATTGTCTCAGCCCAAAATCTCCTTAAGCTGATGAGCAACTTCAGCAAAGTCTCAGGATACAAAATCAATGTACAAAAATCACAAGCATTCTTATGCACCAATAACAGAGAGCCAAATCATGAGTGAACTCTCATTCACAATTGCTACAAAGAGAATAAAATACCTAGGAATCCAACTTATAAGAGATGTGAAGGATTTCTTCAAGGAGAACTACAAAACACTGCTCAATGAAATAAAAGGGGACACAAACAAATGGAAGAACATTCCATGCTCATGGATAGGAAAAATCAATATCATGAAAATGGCTATACTGCCCAAGGTAATTTATAGATTCAATGCCACTCCCATCAAGCTACCAATGACTTTCTTCACAGAATTGGAAAGAACTACTTTAAAGTTCATATGGAATGAAAAAAGAGCCCACATTGCCAAGACAATCCTAAGCCAAAAGAACAAAGCTGGAGGCATCATGCTACCTGACTTCAAACTATACTAAAAAGCTTCAGTAACCAAAACAGCATGGTACTGCTACCAAAACAGAGAGATAAACCAATGGAATAGAACAGAGGCCTCAGAAATAACACCACACATCTGCAACCATCTGATCTTTGACAAATCTGACAAAAACAAGAAATGGGGAAAGGATTCCCTATTCAATAAATGGTGCTGGGATAATTGGCTAGCCATAAGTAGAAAGCTGAAACTGGATCCCTTCCTTACACCTTACACAAAAGTTAATTCAAGATGGATTAAAGACTTAAATGTTGGCCGGGCACGGTGGCTCAAGCCTGTAATCCCAGCACTTTGGGAGGCCGAGATGGGTGGATCACAAGGTCAGGAGATCGAGACCATCCTGGCTATCATGGTGAAACCCCGTCTCTACTAAAAAATACAAAAACCTAGCTGGGCGAGGTGGCGGGTGTCTGTAGTCCCAGCTACTTGGGAGGCTGAGGCAGGAGAATGGCGTGAACCCGGGAGGCGGAGCTTGCAGTGAGCTGAGATCCGGCCACTGCACTCCAGTCTGGGCGACAAAGCGAGACTCTGTCTCAACAACAACAACAAAAAACCAGACTTAAATGTTAGACCTAAAACCATAAAAACCCTAGAAGAAAACCTAGGCGATACCATTCAGGACATAGGCATGGGCAGGGACTTCATTACTAAAATACCAAAAGCAATGGCAACAAAATCCAAAATAGAAAAATGGAATCTAATTACTAAAAAGCTTCTGTACAGCAAAAGAAACTATCATCAGAGTGAACAGGCAACCTACAGAATGGGAGAAAACTTTGCAATCTACCCATCTGACGAACGGTTAATATCCAGAATTTACAAATAACTTAACCAAATTTAAAAGAAAAGATCAACTCCTCAAAAAGTGGGCAAAGGATATGAACAGACACTTCTCAAAAGAAGACATTTATGCAGCCAACAAACATATGAAAAAATGCTCATCATTACTGGTCATTAGAGAAATCCAAATGAAATCCACCATGAGATACCACCTCACATAAGTTACAATGGCGATCATTAAAAAGTCAAGCAACAACAGGTGCTGGAGAGGATGTGGAGAAATAGGAACACTTTTACACTGTTGGTGGGACTGTAAACTAGTTCAATCATTGTGGAAGACAGTGTGGCAATTCCTCAAGGATCTAGAACTAGAAATACCATTTGACCTGGCCATCCCATTACTGGGTATATACCCAAAAGATTATAAATCATGCTACTATAAAGAGACATGCACACCTATGTTTATTGCAGCACTATTCACAATAGCAAAGACTTAGAACCAACCCAAATGTCCATCAATGATAGACTAGATTAAGAAAATGCTGTACATATACACCATGGAATACTATGCAGCCATAAAAAAAGGATGAGTTCATGTCCTTTGTAGGGACATGGATGAAGCTGGAAACCATTATTCTGAGCAAACTAAGTTTGCACGTTGTGCACATGTACTCTAGAACTTAAAGTGTAATAATAATAATGATAAAAGACAAAGAGGGACATTATATAGCAATAAAAGACCTTGTCCAACAGAAAAATAGCACAATCCTAAATATATATGCACCTAACACTGGAACTCCCAAATTTATAAAACAATTGCTACTAGACCTAGGTAATGAGATAGACAGCAACACAATAATATTGGGAGATTAATTACTCCACTGATGACACTAGACAGGTCATCAAGACAGAAAGTCAACAAAGAAACGATGGACTTAAACTATACCCTGGAACAAATGGACTTAACAAATATTTACAGAACATTCTACCCAACAACCACAGAATATACATTCTATTCATCAGCACATAGAACTTTCTCCAAGATAGACCATGTGATAGGCTACAAAACAAGTGTAATACATCTGAGAAAATTGAAATTATATCAAGTACTTTCTCAAACCACAGTGGAATAAAACTGGGAATCAACTCCAAAGGAACCCATAAAACCATGCAAATACAAGGAAATTAACCTGCTCCTGAATTATCATTGGGTCAACAATGAAATCAAGATAGAAATTTAAAAATTCTTTGAACAGAATAATAATAGCGACACAATCTATCAAAACCTCTTGGAAACAGCAAAGGCAGTGCTAAGAGGCAAGTTCATACTCTTAAATGCCTACATCAAAAGGTCTGGAACAGCACAAATATACAATCTAAGGTCACACCACAAGAAACTAGAGAAACAAGAACAAACCAAATCCAAACCTAGTAGAAGACAGGAAATAAACAATTCAGAGCAGAACTAAATGAAATTGAAACAACAACCAAAAATTAAATGAAACGAAAAGCTGGTTCTTTGAAAATATAAACAAAATTGATAGACCATTAGCAAGATTAACCAAGAAAAGAAGAGAGAAAATCCAAATTAGCTCAATTAGAAACAAAATGAGAGATATTACAACAGACACCCAGAAACACAAAAGATCAACCAAGGCTACTATGAACACCTTCAAGCACATAAACTAGAAAACCTCGAGGATATGGATAAATTTGTGGAAAGATAAAACCCTCCTACCTTAAATCAGGAAGAAGTAGAAACTCTGAACAGACCAATAATAAGCAGCAAGACTGAAATGATAATAAAAAAGTGACCAATAAAAAAAAAGTACAGGACCAGATGGATTCATAGCTGAATTCTACCAGATATTCAAAGAATTGGTACCAATCCTACTGAAACTATTCCAAAAGATGGAGAAACAGGGAATCCTCCCTAAATCATCCTATGAAGGCAGTATCACCCTAATACCAAAACCAGGAAAGGACATAACAAAAAAAGAAAACTACAGACTAATATTCCTAATGAACATAGATGCAAAAATCCTCAACAAAATACTAGCAAACTGAATCCTACAGCATATCAAAAAGATTATCCACCATGATAAAGTGGGTTTCATTTCAGGGATGCAGGGATGGTTTCACGTACGCAAGTCTATAAATGTGATACACCACTTAAACAGAATTAAAAACAAAAATCACACGATCATCTCAATAGATGCAGAAATAGCATTTGACAAATTCCAGCATCACTTTTAGATTAAAACTCTCAGCAAAATCGGCATACAAGGGACATACCTCAATGTAATAAAACCCATCTGTGATAAACCCACAGCCAACATAATACTGAATAAGGAAAAGGTGAAAGCATTTCCTCTGAGAACTGGAAGAAGAAAACAATGCCCACTCTCACCACTTCTATTCAACACAGTACTGAAAGTCCTGGAGGAAGTAAATCAAAAGCATCCAAATCAGTAAAGAGGAAGTCCTGTCGCTGTTTGCTAATTATATGATCTTATACCTAGAAAACCCTAAAGATTCATCCAGAAAGCTTCTAGAACTGGTAAATGAATTCAGCAAAGTTTCAGGATCCAAAATTAATGTACACAATTCATTAGCTCTGACACAAAACAGTGACCAAGCTGAGACTCCGATCAAGAACTCAACCCCTTTTGCAGTAGCTGCAAAACAAAACAAAAAACAAAACAAAACAAAACAAAAACTACTTAGGAATATACCTAACCAAAGTGATAAAAGACCTCTACAAGGAAAACAATGAAACACTTCTGAAAGAAATCATAGACAACACAAACAAATGGAAACACATCCCATGCTCATGGATGGATAGAATCAGTATTGTGAAAATGATGATACTGCCAAAAGCAATCTACAAATTCAATGCAATCCCCATCAAAATATTACCATCATTCTTCACAGAACTAGAAAACACAATCCTAAAATTCATATAGAACCAAAAAAGAGGCTGCGCGTGGTGGCTCACGCCTGTAATCCCAGCACTTTGCAAGGCTGAGGCGGGCAGATCACGAGGTCGGGAGTTCGAGACCAGCTTGACCAACATAGAGAAACCCCATCTCTGCTAAAAATAAAAAATTAGTCAGGTTTGGTGGCGCATGCCTGTAATCCCAGCTACTCGGGAGGCTGAGGCAGGAGAATTGCTTGAACCTGTGAGGCAGAGGTTGTAGTGAGCCGAGACTGTGCCATTGCACTCCAGCCTGGGCAACAAAAGGGAAACTCCATCTCAAGGAAAAAAAAAAGAAAAAAAAAAAAAAAGGCCTGCATAGCCAAAGCAAAACTAAATCTGGAGGCATCACATTACCTGACTTCAAAGTATACTATAAGGCCATAGTCACCAAAACAGCATGGTACCAGTATAAAAACAGGTACACAGGGCCGGGCATGGTGGTTCACACCTGTAATCCCAGCACTTTGGGAGGCTGAGGCAGGTGGATCACCTGAGGTTAGGAGTTCAAGACCAGCCTGACCAATATGGTGTATTTCTACTGAAAATACAAAAAAAATTAGGTGGGTGTGGTGGCACATGCCTGTAGTCCCAACTACTTGGGAGGCTGAGGCAAGAGAATCACTTGGAACTGGGAGGTGGAGAATGCAGTGAACTGAGATCACACCATTGCACTCCAGCCTGGGCAACAGAATGAGACTCCATCTCAAAAAAAAAAAAAAAAAAAAAAAAAAAAAAAGAAAAGAAAGAAAAAAAGAAAGGTATATAGACCAATGGAACAGAATAAATAACCCAGAAATAAAGCCAAATATTTAACAGCCAACTGATCTTTGACAAAACAAACAAAAACAAAAAGTGGTGAAAAGGACACCCTATTCAACAAATGGTGCTGGGATAATTGGCAAGCCACATGTAGGAGAATGAAACTGGATTCTCATCTCTCACCTTAAACAAAAATCAACTCAGGATAGATCAAGGGGTTAAATCTAAGACCTGAAACTATAAAAATTCTAGTAGATAATATGAAAAAAAAAAACCTTCTATTCGTTGGCTTAGGCAAAGATTTCCTGACCAAGAACCCAAAAGCAAATAGGTGGGATGTAATTAAACTAAGCAAAAACAAAGATAAATAGGTTTGACTTAATTAAACTAAAGAGTTTTGCACAGCAAAAGGAACAGTCAACAGAGTAAACAGACAACCCACAGAGTGGGAGAAAATCTTCACAATCTATACATCCGACAAAGGACTACGATTCAGAATCTACAAGGTACTGAAACAAATTATCAAGAAAAAAAAAAAAAAACAACCCCATAAAAATGTGTGCTAAGAACATGAACAGACAATTCTCAAAAGAAGACATACAAATGGCTGACAAATATATGAAAAAATGCTCAACATCACTAGTGATCAGGGAAATGCAAATCAAAACCACAATGCAATACCACCTTACTCCCACAAAAATGGCCATTATAAAAAAATTTTTTAAAAAATTGACGTTGGCATGGATGTGGTGAAAAGACTTCTATACTGCTGGTGGGAATGTAAACTAGTACAACCACTATGGAAAACAGTGTGGAGATTCCTTAAAGAACTAAATGTAGAACTACCATTTGATCCAGCAATCCCACTACTGGGGATCTACCCAGAGGAAAAGAAGTCATTATACAAAAAAGATGCTTGCACACACGTATTTATAGTAGCACAATTGGCAATTGCAAAAATATGGAACCAGCCCAAATACCCATCAATTGATAAAGAAACTGTGATATGCATAAATATATATATATGCATACACACACATACATACACACACGTATATATGTGTGTGTGTATATAATATGTATATATATGGTGGAATACTACTTAACCATAAAAAGCAATGAATTAATGGCATTTTAAGAAACTTGGATTGTATGGAGACCATTATTCTAAGTGAAGTAACTCAGGAACGGAAAACCAAACATCATATGTTCTCACATAAGTGGGAGCTAAGCTGTGAGGATGCAAAGGCATAAGAATGATACAGTGGACTTTGAGGACTCTGGGGGAAAGTGTGGGAAGGGGGTGAGGGATAAAAGACTACAAATTGGGTTCAGTGTATACTGCTCAGATGATGAGTGCATGAAAATTTCACAAATCACCACTAAAGAACTTACTTATGTAACCAAATACTACCTGTTCCCTCAAAACCTATGCAAATAAAAACTTTAAATAAATAATTATTGTAGAGGTAGTTAAGATGAAGTCATGCTTAGCCTGAGTGGACCCTTAAATCAAAATGACTAGTGTACTCATAAGAAGACAATGTGCACACATGAAGGGAGAGCACACTATGTATGGACAGTGCAGATGCCTCCCTCCCTCCACCCTTTAGTAGTCTAGAGTGTCCATTGTTCTCATGTTTATGTCTGTGGGTGCTCAATGTTTAGCTCTCTCTTATAAGTGAGAACATGCAGTATTTGGTTTTATGTTCCTTCATTAATTTGATTAGGATTATGGCTTACAGCTCCATCCATGTTACTGCAAAGGACATGATTCTGTTCCTTTTTATGTTTACTTAGTATTCCATGGTGTATATGTTCCATATTTTCTTCATCTGATTAAGCATTGATGGGCATCTAGGTTCATTCCATCTCTTTGCTGTTGTGAATAGTGCTGTGACAAACATATAAGTACATGTGTCTTTTTGGTAGAATGATCTATTTTCCTTTGTGCATATACTCAGTAAAGAGATTGCTGAGTCAAATGGTAGCTATGTTTTGAGTTCTTTGAGAAATTTCCAAATTGCTTTCCACAGAAGCTGAACTAAATTACATTCCTTACAACAATGTATAAGCACTCCCTTTCCTTCACAGCCTCGCCAGCATCTGCTGTTTTTTGACTTTTTAGTAATAGCCATCCTGACTGGTGTAATATGGTGTCTTGTGGTTTTTTATTTGCATTTCTCTGATGATTAGTGATGATGAGCATTTTTCATGTTTGTTGGCCATTTATAGGTCTTTTCTGACAGGTGTCTGTTCATGTTCTTTGTCCACTTTTTAATAAGGTTATTTGTTTCTTGCTTGTTGATTTGTTTTTCGTTCCCTATGGATTCTGGATATTAGATCTTTTTCAGATTCATAGTTTGCAAATATTTTCTCTCATTCTTTAGGTTGTTTGTTTACTTTATTAATAGTTTCTTTTGCTGTGCAGGAGCTCTTTAGTTTAACCAGGTCCCACTTGCCGATTTTTGCTTTTGTTGCAATTGCATTTGGAGAATTAGCCAAACATACTTTGCCAAGGCCAATATCAAGAAGGGTATTTTTCAGATTTTCTTCTAGGATTTTTCAATTATAATCTTTTAATGCTTTGAAGATATACATATATATATTTTATATATATATATGGAGAGCTGGATGAAAATTTTAAGTTTATACAGCAAGACTAAACTGAGATGAACTCTGACAGTGAGCTTACAAGTCATATTTATGTTTGTTTTACTCACTTCTCTTTTCTATTATGACAATGCCATGTTTTTGAATTAAAAAACAAACATGCAAAACATTGCAAATATTTGAATAATCACTGAACTTTAAAGTGAGCAAAAAGTAGAACAATGCGAGGATGGACAAACATGGATGTGAGAAGGGGAGGCGGGGAGGGTGAACATGAGCTGAGAAAATTCCAGGGAGGTAGGTGGGGAAAGTGGTGGAGCTGGGACCATTGATTCAATAGCTGAGTCATAGCCCAAGAGACATAAAAGCCTGGTTGAGCCGGGTAGGGAAAGCAGCCTGAAGCCAAGGACAGGCACACAGGCTCAGGTCTGTAGGCCACAGCAGCCCGGTCCCCAGAGACAGGCTGAAAAGCCCAGACCAGGCCCTGGATGCAACTCCTTTTCTTGTTCCATCTGCTTGGAGTCTGGCTGCTGCTGAGCCAGTTTCCCAGTGAAACCACAGCAGGCTCCCGCATGTCTCCGCCTAGCTGGTTATGTAAAAACCCAGGTGTTGGTAACATTTTAAAGTTCTGAGAGAAATCAGGGAGAAGGAACTCCAATATCCAGGAGGAGCTTGCTCTTGCGTATGGACCATTGTCAGGTGAGAGCCCACTCACCTCACCCCCGACCTCTCCCATGCCCCTCCCTCCTCCACACCCCTTCTCCTTCCCTATTCCTAGAGCTCCACACTTCCCATTGGTTGTCAACCAGCTGCTGACCAATCGTAACTGTACTGCACATGCTCTGCTTGAGATCCCATTGGCTGCCCCACTCACTCCCCACTCCACTGTGGTGGTAAAAGATTGGACTTTTCTTTTGTTCCTATTGGAAGGATCTCACTGAGAATCTCACCAAGGGAGAGAGGGAAAGCTTCGGGAATAGTAAGCTGCCTCACTGAGAGGCTCTTGGTGCCCTTCCTACATGGCAGCCAGGGCAAAATGATGGAAAAGAAGGTGAAGCCTCTGGGAGGTGACACTGCCCAAAGATCCGCAGGAGGCGGGGTGCACTGCAGCACTGTCTTGATGTTATGTTATGTCATAGTGAGGCAATGCTCTCCTTTGTCATGATGAAAACTATTATAATTTTCTTGAATCCCCTTAACATGAATATTTGTTAACAACTACTCCTCTCCCACTTTTTTTTAACCTAACAGAATTCCTGTGGTTCTCCTTTCACAAAGATGCAGAAGCCTTAAATACTTTGGCGGACTTCATTCCTAATTTGCCACAGGAGATGAAGGCAACACTTTCTGATAGGCAGTCATTACTGAGGACACATCAACGTTCAAGAAGCACAAAAGGTTTTTATATTGAATTGGGTAAAAAGTGTTGTCAAGCAAATTGTGTTGCAAGAGCTCACGAGAAATTTTGTAAATCATCAGAGTAATTATTGATACATATATTATGTAATCTTCATTCCTAATCACAATTACCCCTTCATGGATGTCAAAGTTAATCATCATTGATTATTAGAAACATGAAAAATCATTGTTAGTGTTTGCATTTTTATTTTTCTGTAGGAAAGAATCTTCCCAGGACTGTAATTTGTGTCAACACATAAAGCTTTTTGCCAAATAATGGAGTCGTCTTTTTATTAATTGCATAATGTCATCAATTATTTTTAATCTTGCTGACTTTAAAATGATTAGAAAGTCTTTATCACATTAACCAACATAATAACTTTTACACTGCCTAAATCCAGGTACATAAAAGGCAACAAAATTGGTTCGTGGAGCTTTTTCATTTAGGCCACGTGAACATGAAACCACATTCTACTTGAGTCAAACTGGGCAGATTTTGTCTTGTTGACATATTCTTGCAAACAATCAGATTGGACAAAAAATCTATTTTATTGCAGTTTTTGCGCCCAAATGAACTCAACTGCTTTGCGAATTAGGGTTCTTTCATACTTCTAAGATATGCAAGTATTATCTTAAAATGACAAAATGGGTAGCTCAAAGAAAGTATTTCCATGTGTAATAGGTGTGAATTTATAAGCACAGTCTCTGGTATGCAAACAATATCCTACTTCTTCATTTTTAATCAATGAATGGAAATCAAGCTGTCGCTGAGTGGGCAATTTACCCACAGACATTAAATTTATTATAATTTCTCCATTAAGCTATGTCTTGAGCCCTAGGGTCTTAGCACCAAAGCAACAAAGCTCTCAAGGCCTACCATGTTCAGTGGCTCCAGCCCCAACACACATTCAGAGTGCTACTCTGAATGGTCCACTTGAATTAGGAGGTGGAACTCAAAACACGACCAAATTTAGGACTTACTAAAAGAGGTGAAATCACCTTTCCATAAGACATGCCCACCAGTGTACCATGTCAGTTTACCATTGCCATGGAAACACCAGGAAGTTACCACCCCTTTCCATGACAATGACCCAGTGACCCAGAAGTTACCACTACTTTCCTAGAAATATCTGCATTATCTGCCCCTTAATTTGTATATAATTAAAAGTGGGTATAAATATGGCTGCAGGACTCCCTGTGAGCTGCTACTCTGAGCTCATTGCCTATGGTAGTCCACCCCCACTAACTTTCCTAGCCTCTGGTAACCATCATTCTACTATCTCCATGAGTTCAATTTTGTTAATTTTTAGCTCCCACAAATAAGTAAGAATATACAAAGTTTGTCTTTGTGTGCCTGGTTTATTTCATTCAGCATAATGATCTCCAATTCCATCCATTACATTGCAAATGACAGGATCTCATTGCTCTTTATGGCTAAATAGTACTCTGTTGTGTATATGTACCATATTATCTTTATGTATTCAGCTGTTGGTGAACATTTAGGTTGCTTCCAAGTCTTGGCTATTGTGAATAGTGCTGCAAAAGACATGTGAGTGCAAATATATCTTCAATATACTGATTTCCTTTCTTTTGGGTATATATCTATGAGTAGGATTGCTACAGTGTGTGGTAGCTGTATTTTTAGTTTTTGGAGGAACTTCCAAACTGTTCTCCATAGTGGTTGTACTAATTTACATTCCCACCAACAGTTGACGAGGCTTTCCTTTTCTCCATATTCTTGCCAGCATTTGTTATTACCTGACTTTTGGATAAAAGCCATCTTAACTGAAGGGAGATGATGTCTCATTGCAGTTTTGATATGTATTTCTCTGATGATAATGATGTTTGGCACGTTTCCATAGACCTGTTTGTCATTGGCATGTCCTCTTTTGAAAAATGTCTAATCAACTCTTTTACCTATTTTTAAATCAGATTACTAAATTTTTTCCTATAGAGTTGTTTGAACTCCTTATATATTCTGGTTATCAATCCCTTATCAGAAGGGTAGTTCGCAAATATTTTATCCTTTCTATGGGTTGTCTCTTTACTTTTTTTGAGTGTTTCCTTTGCTGTGCAGAGCATGTTAACTTGATGTGATCCCATTTGTCCATTTTTACTTTGTCTGTTTTTGGTGTATTACTCAAGAAATCTTTGCCCAATTCAATGTCCGGGACAGTTTTCCCAGAGTTTTCTTGTAGTAGTTTCATAGTTTGAGGTCTTAGATTTAAATTATTAATCCATTTTGATTTCACTTTTGTATATGGCTAGAGATAGGAGTCTAGTTTTATTCTTCTGCATGTGGATATCCAGTTTTCCAAGCACCATTTATTGAGGAGATTTTCTTTTCCCCAATATATGTTCTTGGCACATTTGTCAAAAATGAGTACACTGTTGATTTATGGATTTGTTTCTGGGTTTTTCTATTCCATTCCATTGGTCTATCTGTCTATTTTTACACCAGTACCATGCTGTTTTGGTTACTATAGCTTTGTGGTATAATTTGAATTCAGGTATTGTGATTCCTCTAGTTTTTTTCCTTTTCACTCAGGGTCTTTTGTAGTTCTACATAAATTTTAGGGTTGTTGTATTCTGTTTCAGCAAAGAATGTCATTGGCATTTTGATAGGGATTGCATTAAATCTGTACATTGCTTTAGGTAGTATGGACATTTTAATAATATTGATTTTTTCAATCCCATGATCATGAACTATCTTTCCACTTTTTGTGTCCCCTTCAGTTTCTTGCATCAGTGTTTTACAGTTGTTATTGTAGAGATCTTTCACTTCTTTGGTTAAGGTAATTCCTAGGTATTTTAGTATATTTGTAGCTATTGTCAATTGAATTTCTTTCTTGATTTCTTTTTCAAATTGTTTACTGTTGTCATATAGAAATGCTACTGATTTGTGTATGTTGATTTTGTATCTTGCAACTTTACTGAATTTGTTTATGAGTTCTTATTGTCTTTTGGTGAAGTCTTGAGATTTTTCCAAATATAAGATCATATATTCAGCCAACAAGGATAACTTAACTTTTTTCTGTCCAATTTGGATGTCCGTCATTTCTTTCTCTTGTCTGATTGCTCTAGCTGGGACTTCCATACTACGCTGAGTAACAGTGGTTAAAGTAGGCATCCTTGTTGTGTTCCAGATCTTAGAGGACAGACTTTCAGTTTTTCCACATTCAGTATGATACTAGCTATGGGTTTGATGTATATGGCTTTTATTATGTTGAGATATATTTTTCATACTAAGTGTTTTTTGTATGAAGGGATGCTGACTTTTATCAAATGCTCTTTCAGCATCAATTGAAATGAGTATATAGTATGATCCATGATGTATCACATTACTTGATTTGCATATGTTGAACCATCCTTGCATCCCAGGGATAAATCACATTTGATCATGATGAATCATCTTTTTAATGAGTTGTTTTTTGTTCTTAGCTAGTATTTTGTTGAGGATTTTTGCATCAGTGTTCATCAGGGACTTGGCCTGCAGTTTTCTTTTTTGGATGTGTTTTGTCTGGTTTTGGTATCAGGGTAATACTGGCCTCATAGAATGGGTTTGGAAGTATTCTCTTCTTCTCTATTTTCCAGAATAGTCTGGGTAGGATTGGTTTTATTTCTTCTTTAAATGTTTGGTAGAATTCAGCAGTAAAGGCATTGGGTCTTGGGCTTTTCTTTGCCATGAGACTTTTTATTATGAATTTTATCTCATTACTTGTTATTGTCCTGTTCAGATTTTTTATTTTTTCATGGTTCAATCTTGGTAGATTGTATGTGTCTAGAAATATATTTCTTTTACATTTTCCAATTTTTTGGCATGTTATTGCTCATTGTAGCCTCTAATTATCATCTGAATTTCCGTGGTATCACTTCTAACGTCTCCTTTTTATGTCTGATTTTATTTATTTGGGTCTTCTCTCTTTTGCTCTTAGTCTGAAGAAAGGTTTGTGAATTTCGTTTCTCTCTTAAAAAGCCAACTTTTTATTTGCATAATGAAACAAACAAGTAAAAATAAAACTAATAAAAACTCAACAATTTAACTTCAGCTCTCCTGTTTTTAAATTTATTTTTGTGTGTGTGTGTGTGTATTGCGTATTATATATATGTGTGTGTGTGTGTGTATATATATATATATATTTTTTTTTTGAGACAGAGCCTCCCTCTGTTGCACAGGCTAGAGTGCAGTGGCATGCTCGCAGCTCACTGCAACCTCCACCTCCCAGATTCAAAACATTCTCCTGCCGCAGCCTCCTGAGTACCTGGGATTACAGATGTAGACTACCATGTCCAGCTAATTTTTGTATTTTTAATAGAGACAGGGTTTTGTCATGTTGGCCAGACTAGTCTCAAAATCATGACCTCATGCGATCCACCTACCTTGGTCTCCCAAAGTGCTGGGATTACAGGTGTGAGCCACTGGAACGGTCTTCTATTTATCTTCTTATACTGTCTATGTCTTGAAATGTTGTAATTATTTTTAATTGGTTCATTGCTTTGTCTTTCTACTTAAGAGTAGTTTACACACATCAGTTGTAGTGTTATAATATTCTGTGTTTTTCTCTGTACTTACTAATGAGTTTTGTACATTCTGATGATTTCTTATTGCGTATTAACATCCTTTTCTTTCTGATTTAAGTACTCCCTTTAGCATTTCTTGTAGGACAAGTCTGGTGTTGATGAAATTCCCTCATCTTTTGTTTGTCTGGATGTCTTAATTTCTCCTTCATGTTTGAAGGATATTTTCATAGGATATATTACTCTAGGGTAGAATTTTTTTGTTTTTTTCTTTAGCACTTCAAATATGTCGTGCCATTCCCTCCTGGCCTGTAAAGTTTCCACTAAGATGTCTGCTGCCAGATGTATTGGAGCTCCATTGTATGCTATTTGTTTCTTTTCTCTTGCTTCTTTTAGGATCCTTTATTTATCCTTGAACTTTGAGAGTGTGATTATTGAATGCCTTAAGTCGTATTCTTTGGGTTATATCTTCTGGGTGTTATATAACCTTCCTGTACTTTGATATGTATTTCTTTCTCTAGGTTTGGGAAGTTCTCTGTTATTCTCCCTTTGAAAAAACTTTCTACCCCATCTCTTTCTTTACCTTCTCTTTAAGGCCAACAACTCTTAGATTTGCCTTTCTGCAACTATTTTCTAGATACTGTAGGTAGGCAAGCTTCATTGTTTTTTAGTCTTTTCTCTTTTGTCTCCTTTGACTGTGTATGTTCAATAGCCTGTCTTTAAGCTCATGAATTCTTTGTTCTGCTTGATCAGTACTGCTATTTAAAAAACTCTGATGCTGCCTGGCATGGTGTATCATGCCTATAATCCCAGCACTTTGGGAGGGCAAGGTGGGCAGATAACCTGAGGTCAGGAGTTTGAGACCAGCCTGGCCAACATGGTGAAACCATATCTCTACTAAAAATAAAAAAATTAGCCAGGCATGGTGGTGGGCCCCTGTAATCCCAGCTATTCAGGAGGCTGAGGCAGGAGAATCACTTGAACCCGGGAGTTTGAGGTTGCAGTGAGCCGAAATTGTGCCACTGCACTCCAGCCTTGGTAACAAGAGTGAGACTCTGTCTCAAAACAAACAAACAAACACAAAAAGAAAGAAACAAAACAAAACTCTGATTCATTCTTCAATGTTTCCATTACATTTTTCAACTCCAGAATTTTTACTTAATTCTTTTTAATGATTTTAATCTCCACATACCCATGGGGAGTACTGTCAGGCTACTGCCGATGTTCCAGTTTGGCCCAAGGGCTCTTTAGTCAGCTTGTGGTGAATACTGCCTGGCCTGGGGAACACTCTTCAGGGAAGTGGGCTCCCCTCTGGCCCAGGACAGGTCCAGAAATGCCATCCAAGAGCTAAGGCCTGGAATCAGGCACCCTAAGAGCCCATATGGTGCTCTACCCCCCACGGTCAAGCGGGCACTGAAGGTACAAGACAAAGTCCCCTTTATTTTCCCCCTGCCTTTTTCTCAAGCAGGAGGAGTCTCTTGCCATAACCCACCACAGCTTGGAATGTACTGAGTCTCACCTGAAGCCAGCAAGTCCTTTTGAGCTCTTCTCTCTCCTCACCTCTCCTCAAGTGGAAGGAAGGGGTCTTTTTTGGAGGGGTTCAGAGAAGTGTTATGCCGGCACTTCCTTAGCTACCATGGCTGGTGTCTGAGTAGGTCTCTTGCCCACCCATAGTCCACTGACTCTGAGCCCAGATCAGCACTAGGACTTGCTGACAAGTTGCAGTCCTTCTGGCCTAGACTGCCTTTCAAGTTTATCTATGGCCCCACAGGCCTTTAAAGCCTGCAGTAGCAAGCCTTTCCAGAACTCAAGTTCTGACCACTAGGATGGGCAATTCCCCTCTAGCTAGTGCAGTATTAAATGCTCCTCTGTGGGCTAGCATTAGCTGAGTTCAGCTTGGCTTTACTTTCTTCTGTGACAGGATACCACTGAGTTCAATGCACTGTCTCACAATTGCTGTACTCTTCCTCTTTCAAGTGCACAGATTCTCTTTCTGCATACTGCATGGCTGCAGCAAGGGGATGGGAGAGGGGTGGTATTGGTGATTCAAGCCTGGTCCTACCCTCCTCAGTGCCTCTTTCTGTGATATAAAGTTAAAACCAGGTACTATAGGTGCTCACCTGATTTTTGGTTCCTATGAAGGTAACTTTTTTGTGTAGATAGTTGTTAATTTAGTGTACCTGTGGGTGAGATAATTGATGGAGGCTTCTACTTGTCCATCTTGTTCCACCCCTTCTATTATTTTCTTTCTCATACATAATCTTGGATCAAAAATCCAGTGAATCATTCTACAAACTATGTTATATCCATATTATGGAATAGTAGTCAGCAATAAAAAGTAGACAAGTATTAATACACACAACAACTTGGGATAATCCAAAATTACGCTGAATGAAAAAAGCCAATCCTAAAAGGTTACATATTGTGTGACTGCTTTTTAACTAGTATTCAAATAAAACATTTTGGAACTGGAAACCATTTTTCCATGGGTTAAAGCCAGTGGGTAGAGGATGGGAAAGATGTCAGTGCAACTATGAAGATTCTTGTGGTACAGAATGGTTTTATATCTTGGTTATATCAATGTTAATATCCTAGTTGTGTTATTACAGTACAGTTTCCCAAGATGTTACCATTGGTGTAAACCAAGTAAGGTTTTCTTGGCATTTTTTCAGGCTTTCACATAGGGGATTCTACATTATCTCAAATTCAAAAATTAATTTGAAAAATTCCTCAAAGTTCTAAGAGTCATTGGGACTAGGTGTTGGTTCATTTCTATAAATGCAGTCACATAATAAAGTAGAAATTCATAGAAGATATGAGATAGTTGGAGAGATACTGATTTTGACATATAAAAGACGAAGCATATTCACTCTCTAGAATATATAATGCAACTGCTACTAAACTATGCCTAAGACTGTCCTAAGAAACTGTTAAATGTAAGCATAATTTATTTCACATATAAAAACTCATAGTTACCCTAACCCTCAATAATGAAGGACTGAAAGCTTATCCCTTCAGATCAGGAAAAATTGAAGGATGTGTTCTTTAATCATTTTTATTCAGAATAGTATTGGAAATCCTAGTCAGGTCAAGTAGGAAAAAAGAGCCAAAAAAAAAAAGGATGAAATTTGGAAAGGAAGAAGTAAAATATTCTCTGCCTGTGGATGACATAATCTTATATGTAGAAAAACCTAGAATTTGAAAACAACTGTTAGAATTGATCAACAATTTTCATTAAAGAGGCAAAATACAAAGTCAACATGCAAAGATTAACTGCCAATGAACATCTAGAAATAATTTTTTTCAAATTTAATTTTCAATAGCATCAAAAACAACACCATATTTGGGAATATACATAGGGAGAATCCTACAAAATATCATTTAAAGATTTTAAACAAGACATAAATAAATGGAAACACATATTGTATTCACAGATTTTACTAGAAAAAAATATGAATATTGTTAAGATGTCAATACTGTCAAAAGGGGTACACAGAGTCAATGTTATCCCTCTGAAAATCACAATCACAGGTTTTCTGTTATTGTTTTAGAAAGAGAAAAACGCTTCCTAATATGGAATATCAAGAGACCCAAAATAGCCAAAACCATCTTGATAAAAAAGAAAAAAAGTTGGAGGACTCACCCTTCCTGATTTCAAAAGTTTCTACAAAGCTACAATAGTCAAAAGAGTGAGCTATTGGCATGAGGACAATCACATAATTCAACGGGATTAGAATATAGAGCACAGAAATAAACCTGTGGTATTTTGGAAAATAATTTTTGAGAAGGGTACAAGACCATTCCATAGGGAAAGGACAGTTTTTCAACAAGTAGTTCTGGGGAAACTGGATATATACATGCAAAAGAAGGACTTGAACCCTATCTCACATGATATAAAAAATTTAACTTAAAATGTATCAAAGATAAAATATAAGAATTAAAAATGAAATTCTTAGAAGAATTCATACAAGAAAATCATTTTGACATTGGATATGTCAATTATTTTACAGATATGACACAAAATTCATAGGAAACAAAAGAAAACATAGATATTGGATTTCATAAAAATGTAATAGTTTTGTGAATCAAAACACACTACCAAAAGAGTGAAATAACTCACAAAATAAGAGAAAATGACTGCAAGTCATACATGAGATTAGGGCTTAATATCCAGAACACATAAGATAGAAAACAATTTAAGAAAGGATTTTGTGCATGATACGAAGAGACAGCCGGGGAAAATTTGTTTTAATATAAATTATGTTGTAGAACAGCATCACACATGTGCTATTCTCCAAAGTCTGTCACTCTGTATAAATATCTTCAAAACATCAGTTTTGAGAAACTTCTTAAACACCTTGTCTTACTGAAAAGACCTAAAATCACTGGCTTCTCCCACACTGTAGTCCTATTTGAAGAGTTACACAATGCACAGCATTTGAAGAAGGATGACTAGGTCTTCCTCTAGTTATGAGGGGCATAGATCATATTTTTTATTGGGAAGTAAGAAGTTTTGTTTATTTCCAAAGTATCATCATATCCATCAAGCCCTCAGGCTTACTTTAGAGAAGGAGATTTGGTCTGGCTAGATTTTCTTCCCAAACAATTAAGGCTTATGAACAAATGGTCCTATTTGCAGTTAAAATTTGTCAATACTTTGAGAGTTATTTAATGAGCCCATTGCCTCTAAAATAGGCTGACATGTTTTAAAATTTAAAAAGGAATAAAACTTCTGTACATGAGTTACAACACATGTAGTATATAGTAAATCAATCATAATATAGAAAATTTTGTGCAGGAACATATGCTAACAGCACGTTCTCCCTGTGATTGTTGGATTCAACTGCTTCTTTATTGTCTTTGTTGGTGTTGGTTTGTATGTGTGTGTGTTGAGCGTGTTCTTCAGACTCTGGAGATAGTAATTAAAATTTCAAATTAGAACATTCAGATTACTGCTGATAATTCACCAATCACCAGGGGAGTCCAAAGAAAAAAATTAATAGAAACATATGGTCTGATTTCCCACCTTCAGTGGGTGCTCTCCCAAAACTAACAGTCAATTGCATAGGGTTCCTGCGTTTTCTTACTCTCGACAGCATCTCTGAAGGGCTAATGTTAAGTACAGATCTTTGAAGTTCCCTGTAAGCTTCAGATTCCAGTTTTCTGCAGTTGTGAATGAGAAAGTGCCTTGTAAACTTTAAACATTGTTAGGCAATCTTAAAGTGATGCTATTGGAATTTTAATAATGTTCAGAGGATTTGGTTTAAATGTCATTTGTTTTCTTCCATCCATCCACTCATCACAATACTATGGATGGAAACAACAAGGCCCTATAGAAATCAATCTAAATATATTCTCCTACTGCTATGAAGAAGAAACACAAATAAATGTGGGGTAAGTTTGGAGGATTAAAAGGTCATATAGCAAGTGCTCTCTGAGTTATTGTCAAGCTAGTGAGCTTACAGATCAATTTTTAAAAATTTTACCTATATTTTCTAGGTAAATGACATTAAAAATTACAAATATTTTTGAAAGCATAAAAAGAGTAGGGGAGAAAGAAAGGAAAGAAGTTAAAAATTCAAATTTAAAACAAGAAAAATGAAAAGAACTTGGGAGCAAGGAGGGACGTGGAACATGGGAGGGGAAGTAAGGAGGCTAAGTGCTGAGGGAGAAAGTTCCTGGTGGGTGGATGGGAAAGTGGTGGGTTGGGTAATACTTTAGGGAAATAGCCTAGAACCAGCAGTCCCCAACCTTTTTGGCACCAGGGATGAGTTTAGTGGAAGACAATTTTTTCACAAAGTGGGTGAATGGGGTGAGGGGTGGGGGATGGGATGGTTTAGGGATTAAACTGTTCCATCTCAGATCATCAGGCATTAGATTCTCATGAGGAGTGTACAACCTAGATCCCTCGCATGCCCAGTTCACAATAGGGTTCGTGCTCCTATGAGAATCTAATGCAGCCACTGATCTGACAGTAGGGGAGCTCTGGCAGCAATCCTTGCTAGCCCTGTCACATACCAGTACCACCAGTCAGTGGTCAGGGGCTTGGGGACCCCTCCCCTAGAAGACTCAAGAGCTGAATAATTTCCTAGGGAAATAAAAGCCTGGTGGAGACATGCAGAAAGCAGTCTGAAGTCCAGAGTGGAACACAGGCAGAGGACTGTAGGTGAAAGCAGTGACAATTCCTAGGGAAAGGCTGAAATGCCCAGAACAAGAGGGACTAGGGTGCTCATCCTGCGCTGGTCCCATTGCCAGTATTCTAGCTACTGCAGAGTCAACTTCCAAAGGAACACTGCCAAGTAGGTGAGCAATGAAAAGGTCAAGTTATGTGGCATCGAATCTAAAGAGATCGTTATGATCACGTACAAAACCCCCAGGAGACAATCTCCAGCATCCTGGAGGAGCAGTTGCTGGAATCTGAACCACTCACAGGTAAGAACTCCAGCCCCCGCCGCCTTCCTGCACTTCCCATTGTTTGGCGCCGGGCTGCTGACCAATTGGAATGCAGTCTGCAAGTCAGGATTCGGATCTCTTTGGCTGCTGATACTCACTGTGGCTAAAGTTTGGGCTTTTCCTTCGTAATAAGATTTAACTGAAAGCGCCTCACCAGGAATATCATCGAGAGAGAAAGAGAGAGAGACAGAGAGAGAGAGAGAGGAATACCAAACAGCCTCAACTAAAAAGGTTTTGCACAGCAAAGGAAACAATTTAAAAAGTGAAGAGATAATTTACAGAGCAGGAGAAAATATTTGCAAACTATCCATTCCACAAGAGATTTATAACTAGAATATATAATGAAATCAAACAACTCAATAGCAAAAAGCCAAATAATTCTATTAAAAAATGAGCAAAAGACCCAAATAGACTTTCTTAAAAGAGGACATACAAATGACCAACAGGTATATGAAAAAATGCTCAGCATCACTAATCACTTAAGAAATGCAAGCCAAAACCACAATGAGATATCACTTCATCTCAATTAGAATGACTATTATAAAAAAGACAAAAAGTAAAAAATGTGGACAAGGATCTAGAGAAAGGGAAATGCTTGCATACTGTTGGTGGGAATATAAATTAGTACAGCTGTTATGGAAAACAGTATGGAGGTTCCTCAAAAATCTAAAAACAGAACTACCATATGATCCAACAATCCCACTGGTAGGTATATACCTAAAAATATAGGTATATCAAAGAGATATCTCCACTCCCATGTTTATTGCAGCACTATTCACAATAGCCAAGGCATGGGATCAACCTATGTGCCCAGTGACAGATGAATGGATGGAAAAAAAGTGCCATTATATGCCATGGAATGTCACTCAGCCATAAAAAAGAAAAAAATACTCTCATTCGCAGCAACATGGATAGAATTGGAGGTCATTATGTTAAGTGAAATAAGACAAGCACAGAAAGAACAATATTGCATGTTCTCACTCACACATGGGAACTAAAAGAGTAGATCTCATGTGGACAGAGAGTAGAGTGGTGATTACTAGAGGACTGGAAGAAAAAGGAGGGAAATGAGCAGATGTTGGTTAATGGGTACAAAAACACAGTTAGATAGAAGTAATAAAATCTAGTATTTAATAGTATAGTAGGGAAATTATACTTAACAGTAATTTATTGTGTATTTCAAAATAGCTAGAAGAACTGTAATTACCCCACTACAAAGAAAAGATGAATATTTGAGGTGATAGATATCTCCATTACCCTGATTTGATTATTCCACATTGTATACATGTATCAAAATATCACATGTACAACAAAAATATTACAACTATGATATATCAATAAAAGATTTACTAGAAATAAATTTTAAAACTTTTACACACAGAAGCACATACATTCACATACACACACTCAGGTCTGCATTTTTCCTCCTTTCACACTGGAAAGGATGCAATTCATAAAACATTTAACCATCTCTACTTCATCATGAGCACATAGCAGGGAGAAAAAGCAGTGAAGAAAATAATTTGTAGGAGAGGCATTAGGCATGTTTGGCCTAAGGTAACCCCAGAAACTTCACTAAAACTTTACCCAGTGCATATCCTCCACCTGCCTCTCAGTGTGCAGTCTTAAGACCTTCAATAATTCTGTAAATTCCACTTTTATCCCCAGTATTACTCCATGTTCCCTCATCAAAGTGGTGAATCTGCAAAAATATCGACCTCCGCCCCATGTGTCTCTAAATCCTAAATCAAAGAGTACTTTTTTACTCCATCAGTGAGGCCCTACCGGTTGTGTTTGTTTGTTTGCAGGCCAACTGACACTGCTACTACCTCATTATCAGGTCCTTTTAACTTCCTTCAATTAACATTGATTTGAGTAGCCCTCTGTGTCTGCCCACAAAGTGCTCTGAGCCTAGTTTGGGACGTGGACAAGTAAAGGATAATAAGTGCAATGATACTTGTAGGTGATCATAGAGACTGTAATGATCCACAGGAATCAGGGTTGTGTTTAATGCCAACGTGGGAAGGAATGAATGCACAGGGAACAGTGTGGGTAAGAGGAGAGAGCAAAATTTCCCTAAGGAAACTGATGGCTGATCTGCATCTTGAAAGATATCTAAGCAGAAGAGAGTGCAAAAAGGAGACAGGGAGAAGCCCAGGAAAAAGCACAAAGGCCTAGAAGCACAGCACATGTGGAAACAGAGAGTCAGTAGGGCAGGAGGAGTATGGAGAAAAGGAATTGTCAAGATCTGATTAGAATGGAGACAGGAGAGAGGGTCTCAAATGATCCTACACAATACAGCTATGGGGTTTAGGCTGCATCCTGGAGTAAGGAAGAACTGCTCATGATCTTGATGCATCTCTCATGAAGAACTTTTTCGTACCACTACTCTGTTGAAGATGAAGAGGGATCATGGGAGTCACAGGGCAGAACTCATAGATTATACTGTACAGTCTGAACTGTACCACCTGGTTTGCTTAGGCTCCTCCAGGATATTTTTTGAAAACAAAAGGGAGGAGCACATAGTTGTATTTCTTGACACTAGTGATGATCAATGAAAGATTAATATTTTGGGTCTCTACATTATTCATAATCAATGACTAAGTTTCTTCTATGTGCCATTCATTGTTCTGGGACCTTAGGATTCATGAGAAAGAAAATAATAACAATGCTTACATGGAACTTCTACACAGGCACTTGACTACATCTAAACTTTCTCTTGGTACATGCATTCTATACATAATTCTGTTCTTTTAGTAAAAATAGGGGTCTGAGAAGGGGATAATAGAGAAAGCTCCATAATATTATCTGGTGTCTATTATTGTCAGTCTCTTAACCAAGAAATATCCAGAGAATGCCTCCAAGTGGATTTTTAGAAGATGCAAATGTTTCCTCATTCTTTGTGCTATTGTTTATAAAGCTGTATGACAGCCTAATTAATTCATAAATCCATGAATGTATTAATCCATTTATGAGGACAGAGCCCTCATGATCCATTCACCTCTTAAAAACTCCACCTTTCAAAACTGTCACATTGGGGATTTAGTTTCCAGTACATGAAATTTGGAAAAATATTCAAGCCATAACTGTTGACTGGGACTGCAGAATGTCTTTTACAGGACTTAACTGAACCAGTAAGACATCCAAAGGAGAATCTGAGATAGGACAACAAATGTGCTAAAAATAAGACACTCATTTACCTCTCCACCCTCCCTCTACAAGTTACTTGGAAATAAAAATAAACCATTCTGCAGAGGATGTGGAATACATAAACATTTCTTCCAGGAATATAAAATGGTACATGGAATCTATTTTCTTAAAAAGAAACCCAAAACTAATATAAAACTACTTTACAACACAGAAACTGCGGTAGATATTTACCAAATGTTTTAAAACATATGTTCACACAAAATCCTAGGCTTGACTGTTCATAATATTTTATTTGCAGTAACAAAACCCTGAAAACACCTCAAATGCCCTTCATATAGGAAGATTAAATAAAATCTGTACATTCATATCATAGAATACCACCCATCAATTGAAATGAGCCAAGTATTAATACACGTAACAACCTGAACAAATTTCCAAGGAACTAGGCTAAATAAAAAAATAAATCCCGAATGATTACATACTGTTGATTCCTTTTTATGAAATGTTCTTGAAGGAACAAAATTATGAGAGAAAGAATAATTATTTCCAAGAATGAGGACAAGGAGTGGGAATTGAGTGGTGAGTGAGTACAATTATAAAAATTGCCTGTGGCGCTGGAATGGATTCATATCTTTCTTGCATCAAGATAAATATTTTGGTTGTCATATGGTACTGTTGTTTGTCAAGATATTACCATTGAGAACAACTGAGTAGCATGTACTCAGGATCTCTTTGAATTATCTCTTACAGGCACATATATGACCTTACAATTATGACAAAATTAAAGCTTTAGAAATAACAAGAAAACAAACAACCTAGATCAAAGATGAGGAAAGTACTTAAATACATATTTATATATATTCATTATATCTATAAAGTGAATATGCTTAATACCCCTGAACTGTACACTTAACAGTGGTTAAGATGATAAATTTTATTTATGTGCATTTATTCAGAATTTTAAAATCATCAACATGGATGAAATTGGAGAACATTATTTGAAGGGAAATAATCCAGTCAGTCACAGTAGGACAAATACTGCTTGAACTCACTTATATGTGGAATCTAAAAAACTCAGAATTATAGCAGAAGAAAGTAGAATACTGGTTAACACATTATTCAGTGGAGAGAGGGATTTGGAAGATGTTGGTCAAAGAATACAAAATTTCAGATAGGAGAAAGATGTTCAAGAGACCTACTGTATAATATAGTAACTCAATAAGGTGTTGCATACTTGAAATTTGCTAAGAGAGTAGATTTTAAATGTTCTCATCACACACAAAAAAAGTAACTATGTGAGATAAACCATATGGAAATTAGCTCCACTAGTCATTCCATAAATTTTAAAACATCATGTTGTACACCATGAAATATACAGTTTTTATTTGGAGAATGATGTCAGCAAGATGGTGGAACAGGAAGCTCCAATTCTTGATCTCCTACAGAAACCTAAGAAAACACCCAGAAACTACTGAACTAACTTTATAGGAGCTCCAGGAAAGTCAAAGACTTGTAGCAACCACATGAATGGCCAGTCAAGAAGAAACCAGTTTCAAAATGGTAGAACAGCTTTGCAACAATTTCCTGCCCTTTCCACTTTACCTCACTGGTTGCAGCAATCATCTTGGTCTGGAAGTGGTGGCAGCCCAGGTGTTAGTTTCTTCTCCCAAAATGAAGGGAGCAAAGCAAACCTCATTTCAAATTCTTGCGTACAACTGAAGGCTAACTGAATGACAGTACTGTGTTTCCCTAGTTTAAATGTCAGGCAGGAAAGGCAGTGAGCACTGCTCATAAAACCTGTGGGGAGAGAACAGGAATACACACACACAGCTGCCTGGGCAAGAACTACAGATGAATACATGCAAAAGACCATCTAAAGACTATGAACAAATGGTACAAAACTCAGTGGGAAATTAAAGCATTCAAAAGCAGCTGCTCATACTGGGAAATGGAGAAAATAACACAAACTGCCCAGGCATCACACATGCTCAGACAAGACTCCGAAGCCTTTAAATTTTCACTTGACTTGGCCCCTAGTTTCAGTATAAGTAAGCTCTATAATAGGTGGTTGTTGATACAAATGTCTTTTTTTTTTTTTTTTTGAGACTGGGTCTCACTCTGTCACCCACGCTGGAGTGTAGTGGCACGATCTTGGCTTACCGCAACCTCCAACTCCCACGCTCAAGTGATTCTCCTGCCTCAGCTTCTGTAGTAGCTGAGATTACAGGTGCACGCCACCATCGCCTGGCTAGTTTTTGCATTTTTAGTAGAGAAAGGGATTCACCATGTTGGCCAGGCTGGTCTCGAACTCCTGACCTCAAATGATCCACCCACCTTGGTGTCCGAAAGTGCTGGGATTACAGGCATGAGCACTGTGCCTAGCCCAAATATCCCATTTTTAATTGAAAATCAGAAGTTATACAAAGACACTGGAAATATGACACATTCAAATGTACAAAGGAAATGGATGAATATCACCCCTGATGACGCCTACTCATCAGATTCACTGAGAAAAGTCTTTAAAACAACTGTCTTATATTTACTAAAAAGAAGCCTAAGGAAAATATGGACAAACAATGAAAAGAAATTAGGAAACTGATACACGAACAAAACAAATACATCAAAAAAGAGATAAAAATCATAAAAAGGAAACAAACAGAAATGCAGAAACTGAAAAATACAATAATGGAATAAAAATTCACAACAGTGGTTTCACCAGACATATGTAGAAGAGATAACAGAAATATCCTCAAACTCTTCCACAATTTTGAAGACATGGGATCACTATCTAACTCATTCTATGAGGTCAGCATTAATGTGATACCAAACCTCAGATAAAGCTTTTTTTAAAAAGAAAAGAAAAGAAAAGAAAACTACAGATTAATATCTGTGTGAATATTGATAATGGTTATATATGAAAAACACACAGCCAACATCAAACTCAATGGTAAAATACTCAAATCTTTTCCTGTACATTGAGGAAGGAGATCAGAATATTTCTTTTTCCCCTTTTATTCAAGAGTTTTGGAAGTTTTCGCCAGAATAATAAGCTTGAGAAAGTAATAAAAACCATAGAAATTAAGAAGCAAAAAGTAAAATACTTTGGTTGCAGAAGACATGATCCTATATGTAGAAAATCTTAAAGACTGGATGGAAAAAAAGTTAGTATAATGAATGAATTCAGCAAAGATGAATAAAACAAAAATCAACATGAAAAAATTAGTTGCAGGTCACAGGCTGCAGGTCAGCCCCTGCAATCTCAGACTATAGGTCCACTCCAGAGCAAAGTCAGTTCTACAGCTCCACCTGTCACACCAGCCCACAAAGACCCAGGATGCAGTTATGTCCAGACTCTAGAACAGCACCGCTGAGGCCCCGGGTGTAAGGCTTGTCCCAGACTGCAGACCAGCAACTACAGATTCCAGATCTAGGCAAACACCCATCACCCAAGGCACTAGTCTTTCCTTAGTTCCAGGCCAACCCCAGGTTCCAGACTGGTCCCCATGAACACAAGCTCCAGGAAAACCAGGATCTAGGCCAACCCCAGTAGATTCCCATGCTGGGCCAAACACCATAGACTCGGGCTACAGGACCAATCATATAGACCCAGCCTCCAGGCAGATGCCCATGTCCTCATTACTCAGGCATGTCCACAGACTCAAGGTTTGTGCTTGCCCACTCACTGATCCAAGTAGCAAGTCAGCCCACATGCAGACTCCTGCTACAAGCATGCCCATGGACTTCATCAGGTGGCCTGCCCAGAATCTCTTGATGGGCTGACTGGTGAAGGGTTTTTCCTGCCAAATATAATCTGTAAAGACTGGAGAAGGTGCCTACTTCTTCAAATGCACATGTACCAACTCAAGATCAGAAAGATCATGACTAAGAAAAAATGACACTACCCTAAAACCATAAAAACCCTAGAAGAAAATTTAGGCAATACCATTTAGGACATAGGCATGGGCAAAGACTTCATGACTAAAACACCAAAAGCAATGGCAACAAACGCCAAAACTGACAAATGGGATCCAATTAAACTAAAGAGTTTCTTCTGCACAGCAAAAGAAACTATCATCAGAGTAAACAGGTAACCTACAGAATGGGAGAAAATTTTTGCAATCTTTCCATCTGACAAAGGGCTAATATCCAGAATCTACAAACAACGTAAACAAATTTACAAGAAAAAAAACAAACAACCCCATCAAAAAGTGGGCAAAGGATATGAACAGACACTTGTCAAAAGAAGACATTTATGTAGCTAACAAACATATGAAAAAATGCTCATCATCACTGGTCATTAGAGAAATGCTCAAAACCGCAATGAGATACCATCTCATGCCAGTTAGAATGGCAATCATTAAAAAGTCAGGAAAACAACAGATGCTGGAGAGGATGTGGAGAAATAGGAATGTTTTTACACTGTTGGTGGGAGTGTAAATTAGTTCAACCATTGTGGAAGACTGTGGCGATTCCTCAAAGATCTAGAACCAGAAATGCCATTTGATCCAGCAATCCCATTACTGGGTATATACTCAAAGGATTATAAATCGTTCTACTATAAAGACACATGCACATGTATGTTTATTGCGGCACTATTCACAATAGCAAAGACTTGGAACCAACCCAAATGCCCATAAATGATAGACTGGATAAAGAAAATGTGACACATATACACCATGCAGCCATAAAAAAGAATGAGTTCATGTCCTTTGCAGGGATATGGATGAAGCTGGAAACCATCATTCTCAGCAAACTAACACAAGAACAGAAAACCAAACACCACAAATTCTCACTCATAAGTGGGAACCGATATCCCACTGATAAAAGCATCAGATCTCATGAGACTTATTCAATATCATGAGAACAGTATGGGAGAAACTGCCCCAATGATTCAAATTATCTCCCACTGAGTCCCTCCCACAATATATGGGAATTGTGGGAGTACAATTCAAGATGAGATTTGGGTGGAGTACAATTCAAGATGAGATTTGGGTGGGGACACAGAGCCAAACCATATCAAGCTGGTACTTTGATCTGGAGGACTGTCAGGTGAGAGTTCCTACTCCTGACCAGTTCTGTACTTTCTGTTGGTTGCCCTCAAGCTACTGACCAATTGGAATTACTGCTCACAGGGCCCTACTTAAAATCTCATTGGCTGTCCACACTTAATCCTCACTCTGCTAGTTTCTGTACTTTCCACTGGTTGCCCTCAAGCTACTGACCAATTGGAATTACTGTTCACAGGGCCCTACTTGAAATCTCATTGGCTGCCCACACTTAATCCTCACTCTGCTATTGCTGGTGCCCAAAAGTTTGGACTTTACCCTGTGACTTGCCGTTATTGAAAGGATCTCACCTGGAATCTGATCAGAGGGAGGGAAAATTGCAGAAACAGCAAACAGCCTTACCTGAGAGCCTATTGGTGCCCTTTTCACCTGGCAGCCAGGGTGACTGGGTAGGGAGAATGGAGAAACTCAGTGAAGGTGATGCTATCCTAAAACCCTACAGGAGGAAGGGTGTTCTGCACTGTTTTAATTTTTCATTATGTTAAGGAAATGCTGTCCTTTTCGACTATAAAACCCATTATAATTTTCTGACTCTACTTGGCATTAATTTTTTTTTTCACAAATACCTCTCCCCAGTTTTTATTTTTGAGTCAGGGTCTCACTCTCTCACCATGACTTGAGTGCAGTGGCCTGATCATACCTCACTACAGCCTCAAACTCTGGACACAAGCAATCCTCCTGCCTCAGCTTCCTAAGTAGCCAGGACTACAAGCATGTGCCACCACACTCAGCTAGTTTTTAAATTTTTTTTTAGAGATGGGGTCTTGCTATGTTGCCCAGGCTGGGCTGGCTGTGGGCCTCAAATGACCTTTCCATCTAGGACTCCCAAAGTGTTGGGATTACAGGAATGAGTCACTGTGCCTGGCCACCACTTTTTTAACCTAAGAGAATTCCTGTGATCCTCTATCCACAAAAATACGGAAGCCTTAAATATTTTGGTTGAATTCATTCCTAATTTGTTACAAGGTATGAATGCAACATTTTCTGACAGAGAGTCATTATTGAAGAACCTACAACATTTAAGGGACTTGGTATCATTTCTTCTTCCTTCTGATTTAATTTCCTGTACAGTAAATTGTGTCTAAAAATTAAGAATAACTTACATGATAGATAATGGTAATTATTTATTTGTTATGTAATCTTTCTTTGTAATCTCTATTATACCTTTGCTGATGTCCAAGTCAGTCACCATGGGTTATTAGAACCATGCAAAATCAGACTTAGTGTTTGCATTTTCATTTGTCCATAAGAAACAGTCTTCCCAAAACTTTAATTTGTGTCAACAGTTAATCCTTTTTGCTAAAGAAGTTGTTCTATCTTTTTTATTAATGATATGAAGATATCAATAGTTTTAAAATCATATTTACTTTAAATTAATCATAATGTTTTGTATCACATTAACAAATAAAATAACTTTACCTGCTTAACTCCAGGGGCATAAACACAGCAGAATTTATGCACCTTGTCAATTTCAATCATGTGAAAATAAAACCACAAACCTTGCAATTTTCTGCTTGAGTCAGAGTGGACATACTTTGTGTTATGGACATATTATTTGGAGACAGCCAGAGTATTTCCCAAATCTATTATACTTGGAGTCTTGTAGCCAAATAAATTTGATTGTTGTTCAAAATAGTGGTCTTTTATGCTTCAAAGAGATCCAAGTCTGTATTGTTACATCAGAAAATAATCTTAAGAGATTGTTTCTGTGTGTAACAGTCATAAATTGATAAGGATATCTCTGATGTGTAAGAAATATCCTACTTTTTTTTATTAAATGAAAGAAATTGAACTCTTCCACTGGGTGAAAAATTTATCCACAGACTTTTAAAAAATGTTTTCCCTATTGAATTGTGTCATGAACCCTAGGTCTTAGTACCAACGCATCCAATATCTTAGGGGCCACCCTGTTCAATGGCTTCTGCCTCAACACACTCAGTGCTAATCTGAATGGACCCCTCTCTCAGTGATTTTTCTCTCTGCATGGGTGCAAGAAAATCTTGTCAGAAGTTGCTGTCCATATCCTGGGGTCCTACACATCTCCAACTCAAAGATCTTCAAGTCTCCATGGCTCTACCACTGAGCAGTGTACAGCAGAAACCAGGACTTGAACTAGATATAGATAAGAAATATTAATCTCTTTATCTGTATAGTCTCTCACCTCCTTTCTTTGTCTTGTATATTGTGAGAGACCATTGCACAACATTTGGCTGAACAAGAATTTACAAATCGTGGTAACTGTACCTTTAAGATTCCTTTTGACTTCCCTGTGATAGTTCACACATTTGTCCTAATGGTTGGTTTCTATATCAAGGTTGTAACTTTTCCAATTCTTGATGGATGTATAGGCAACAAAAGCAATTAAAATACTCTCAATATATTGCAACAGGGTCTTTGGGCCATGGATTGGATTGGTTTCTCAACTTTGCCGCACACTAGATAAAACAGGGGCCTTTCAAAATATTGATTCCTAGCTCTGATACCAAGATATACTGATTTGATTGTTTCAAATAGGCAACATAGGCATTGAGAGTTTTATTTAAAACTTCCCCAGGAAATGAAATGTGCAGTAGGAACGGAGAATGACTGAGCAAGATTAGTGCCTAGTTTGAGTAGGAGAAGATCGACCATTGGCTGAGCTAAAGTCATGCTATTGAGGAAGGAAAGTTCAGAATAAAGAGGATAGTGTTACTATTCTTTCTGTGAACAAATGTGAACCTGAAAGAGCCAGTCTTTCAAGATGTATCCCAAGTGGCTAATTGAGCCTAAATTTTAAAAGAGCTAAGCAGTCATTTTCTGAATAGAGGTCCTACACTAAAGGCAACTTCTTTAAAAAACTGCCCTTCTTAAACTTTTAAAGACTTTCAGACCTCACCTCAACCAACAAATCAGAGTTCAGCTACCTCAACCAATAGGGGCTCAGCTGTATCAACCAATCAGAACTCAACTATTTTGACCATTCAAAACAAAGCACATTTTAATCCTTCATTTGCATAAACAGTTTTCATTGGAAATCTCGATGGGAACTTTTGCTAAAAAACCCAACCCTCTCTTTGTTCTCTGGAATGACCTTTCATTTTACATGGGAGGCTAAGCCTTCCCAGTATGCAATTTATTTACTAGAATAAAGGGTTATTCTCCAAATTCCTTTGCCAGACAACTTTTGTTTACATTTCTTATAATCCTGAATTCAAAACCCAGCGAGTTATTTAACAAATGGTGTTACGTCCATATTATAAATAGTTGTCAGCAACAAGAAGCAACTAAGTATTAATACACCAAACAACTAAGGAGAATCACCACAGTCGTAGGCTGAGTGAAAATAGCCAGTCCTAAAAGGTTACATTCTGTATGACTGCATTATAAAACATCTTGAAAAGACATAATTATAGAACAGGAGAGCCATTTTACTATGGGTTACGGCCAGTGGGGTAAAAAGTGGGAGGGAAGAGTGTGCAATTATGAGAACTTTTGTGATATTGGAATAGTTTTATGTTTTGATAATATCATGTCAGTATTCTAGTTCTGATACTGTAGTGTAGTTTTTCAAGATGTTACCATTGAAGAAAAGTGGATATAGTGTAGACAGAATATCTCTCCATTATTTCAGACCTTCCCATGTGTGATTCTACATTATCTCAAAATTTAAAAATTAATTTCAAAAATTTATCAAAGTTCTGTGTGTCATAGGTATTGGGTGTGGGATGGTTGATGTTGACAATACATAAAAAATTAGCTATTCTAGAAAATATGAGGAAGTAGGAATGAATCTGATTAAGACGTGTAAAAGATAAAGAGATTCACTCAAGAATATATAATAGAAGTGCTACTAAAGTATGCCTAAAACTACCATAAGAAACTGATACATAAGCTTAATTTATTTTGCATATATAAATGCACAGTTACTATGACTCTAAATGAGGACAAAAAACAAAGAACAAGGCAATAATGTTCGCTTTAACCACTTGTATTTTGCATAGTAGTGGAAAACTTAGCCAGACAAATCAGGTGAGGAAAAAAATGCATGAAAATTGAAAAGGAAGAAATACATATTCTCTCTTTGCAGATAATATAATTATATATGTTGAAAAACCTAAAGATCTAAAAACAGCTATTAGAACTAATGAACAATTTCCATAAAATGACAGGATACAAATTCAACATGCAAACATTGGTTTCCAATGAACATAAAAAATGAAATTATGAAAACAACTCCATCTTCAACAGTATCAAAACCAATAAAATATTTTGTCGTATATTTAGAAAAATATTGCTGAATGATATTGAAGAAAACACAAATAAATGGAAACACCTATCTTATTCATAGGTTTCCTGGATTAGTAGACTTAATATTGTTAAGATGTCAATACTACCTAACAGGGGTCCACAGGTTTGCTATTATCTCTATGCAAATCCCAAAGGTAGTTTCGTTTCATTTCTTTTCTTTTCTTTTTTTTCTTTTCTTTTCCTTTGCAGAAATAGAAAAAACCCTTCCTAATATTCATATGGAATCTCAAGAATTCCCAAATAACCAAAACTGTCTTTTAAAAAGAATAAAATTGGAGACTTACACTTTCTGATTTTAAAACTTTCTACAAAGCTACAGTCATCAAAAGATTGTGGTGTTGATATAAGAAGACTCATATGGAGCAATGGAATTGAATAAAGAGAACAGAAACAAATCTCTAGTATTTTGTTAAGTGACATTTGACAAAAATACCAAGGCAATTTCCATGGGGAAAGAACAGTTTTTTCAACAAGTGGTGCTGGAAAAACTGGATAGCCACATGAAAAAGAAGAACTTGAATCATCACGTCACACCACATAGAATATTTAACCCAAAATATATGAATCACAAAATATAAGAAATAAACATAATGTTTTAGAAAAATTCATAGGGGAAATTTTCTTGACATTGGATTTTGTAAAGATTTTGTGGATATCACACCAAAATAACCTCATAAATATTCAACTTCATTGAAAATTTTGTGAATAAAAGAACACTAAGAGAGTGAAATAAAAACACAAAATTGGAGGAAATGATTGAAAATCATGTGCCAGATAAGGATTAAATATCCAGAATACATAAAAGAGAAAACAATTTTTAGAAAGCATTTTTGCATGATATGTAGAGACACCTAGGAATTCATTTTTAAATAATCAATTACATTGCAGAACAGAATTACGTACGGACTATTCTCCAAATTTTGGCAACCCATAAAAATACCTTCAAAACATCACTTTTGAGAAGTCTCTCCCAGATACTATGTCTTGGTGAAAACTCATCTAAATTACTGACTCTGATATTCCTGTAGCCCTAGACAGTCATTATTAGAAAAGTTACACATGCTCAGTGTTTGATAAATGATGAGTGGGCCATCCTCAAATTTATGAGGACCATAGACAATTTTTTATTGGGAACAAAAATAATTTATTAATTTATTTCAAGTAAGCCCTCAGGCTTATATGAGTAAAACAGATCTGGTCTGAATAAACTTCCTCCTTAAAGAAATTAGACTTATAAACAAGCAGTCCTATTTGGATACAAAGTTTTTCTATACTTTGAGAGTTATCTGATGAGCACATTGCCCCATAACTTTGCTGACTTGTTTAAAACTTTAAAATGCAACGAGGTGGCCACCATCTCTGTGGTTCCATATCAACTGTACCAGCCTGCTGGCTATGAAGAGTGCAGATGGCCCAGAGGAGTAGCCGCTCCTGCCCCCACCACCCCATGGTGCAGTGCAACTAATTTTCCAGATCATGGCCAAACTACTTATATAACTGGGTCCTGACCCATTCCTCCTCACTGGGCAGGTCTTTGGTTCTGTGGACAGAAATTTGATCTCTCCCTAGAAGGGAGCTCCTGGAGCGAGGGGCAGCCCCCATTTCTATGGTTCCATAAACTCAGTCATTCCAGCCTGAGCTGTTCAACCCTGCCAGCTGTGAAGAATACAGGTGGTCCAGACGAAGAAGGACCCCCCCAGCCCCACAATACACCTGCTCTACCAAGAAACAACCAGACAGCTTCATTAGAAGGGTTCCTGCTTCTGTCCCTCATGTCTGGGTGAGATATCCCAGTGAGGGTTGCCAGCCATCTCCTGCAGGTGCATACATGCTAACAGCAGGTCAGTGTCTATCTAGAATGAAGGTGTCAGAGGGGAGAGTTGGCTGCCATCTTTGCTGTTTCATGGCCCTCACTGGTGATACCTCCAGATGTGGGAGAGGCAGTGGAGACTGGGGTCTGAAGTGGACCCCTAGAAAACCAAAGCAGCCCTACAGTAGAATGGCTTGACTGTTAAAAGGAAAACAGAGAACAACAAGAACAACATTAACAGAAATGACCCCATGAAAACCCCTTTCAAAGGTCAGCAACCTTAATGATCTAAGGTAGAGAAATCCACAAAGATGAGAAAGAATCAATGCAAAAATACCTAAAACTCAAAAAGGCAGAGTGCCTCTTCTCCTTCAAATGACTGCAACACTTCTGCAGCAAGGGCACAAAACTGGGTTGAGGCTGAGATAGCTGAATTGACAGAAATAGACTTCAGAAGGTGGGTAATAATGAACTTCACTGAATTAAAGTAGCATGTTGTAACCCAGTGCAAAGAAGCTAAGACTCAAGATAAAACAATACAGGAGCTGATAGCCAGAAAAGCAAATTTAGAGAGGAACATAACTGACCTGATGGAGTTGAAAAACACGATATGAGAAATTCACAATTCAATCATAAGTATCAGTAGCCGAACAAACCAAGCAGAGGAAAGACTCTCAGAGCTGGAAGACTCTCTTTCTGAAATAAAACAGGCAGACAGGAATAGAGGAAAAAAGAATTTTTTTAAAAAACAACAAACATCCAAGAATTATGGGATTATGTAAAGAGACCAAACCTATGAATGATGGTGGTACCTGAAAGAGACAAGAAGAATGGAACCAAGTTGGAAAACATACTTTAGAATATCATTAAAGAGAACTTCCCCAACCTAGCAAGACAGGCCAACATTCACATTCAGGAAATGCAGAAAACCTCAGTAAGATATGCCATGAGAAGATCAACCTTAAGACACATAATCCTCAGATTCTCCAAGGTCAAAATGAAAGAAAAAATGTTAAGGGCAGCTAGACATAAAGGCCAGGTCACCTACAAAGGAAAACCCATCAGAGTAACAGCAAACCTCTCAGTGGAAACGCTACAAACCAGAAGAGATTGGGGGCCAATATTCAACATACTTAAAGGAAAGAAATTCCATCCCAGAATTTTATACAGAGAAAACAATAATAACAACATTACCAGCCACTACAAAACACATTGAAGTACACAGACCAGTGACACTACGAAGCAACCACACAAATAAGTCTGCAAAATAACCAGCTAGCATCAGGACAAGATCAAATTCACCCATAACAATATTAACCTTAAATGTAGATGGGCTAAATGCCCTAGTGAAAAGATACAGAATGGCAAACTGGATAAAGAGCCAACACCCATTGCTATGCTGTCTTCAGAAGACTCATCTTCATGGAAAGACACACATAAGCTCAAAACAAAGGGATGGAGGAAAATTTACCAGGCAAATCTATAACAGAAAAAAGCAAGGGTTTCAATCCTAGTTTCTGACCAAATGAACTTTAAACCAACAAAGATCAAAATAGAAGAACAAGGGCATTACATAATGGTAAAAGGTTCAATTCAAAAAGAAGAGCTAACTATCCTGATACATATGCACCCAACAAAGAGCATCCAGATTCATAAAGCAAGTTCTTAGAGATGTACAAAGAGACTTAGACTCCCACACAATAATAGTAGGAGACTTTAACATTCCTCTGTCAGTATCAGACAGATCATCCAGACAGAAAATTAACAGAGGTATTCAGGACCTGAACTCAGCTCTGGATCAAGTGGGCCTGATAGATATGTACAAAACCCTCCACCCTAAAACAACATAATATACATTCTTATCAACACACAACACGTACTCTAAAGTTGATCACACAATTGGAAGTAAAACATTCCTCAGGAAACGGAATAGAAATAAAATCATAAGTCTCTCAGATGACAACACAATCAAATTAAAACTCAAGATTAAGAAATTCACTCAAAAGCACACAACCACATGGAAACTGAACCACCTGTTCCTGAATGACTCTTGAGTAAATAATAAAATTCAGGCAGAAATCAAGAAGTTCTTTGAAACTAATGAGAACAAAGAGACAGCATACAAAAATCCTTGGGATGCAGCTAAAGCAGTCTTAACAGAGAAATTTATAGCAATAAATGCACACATCAAAAAACTAGAAAGATCTCAAGTTAACAACCTAACATCTCAACTAAAAGAACTAGAGAACCAAGAGCAAACAAACCCCAAAGCTAGCAGAGGAACAGAGCAACCAAGATGAGTCAAATTGAAGGAGATAGAGACATGAAAAACCCTTTAAAAAATCAACAAATTCAGGAGCTGGTTTCTTGAAAAAAAAAATTAACAAAATAGATATATTGCTAGCTAGATTTATAAAGAAAAAAAGAGAAAAGAATAAAATAAACACAATCAGAAAGGATAAGCGATATCACTACTGACTTCAAATAAATACAAACAACCATCAGAGAATACTATAAACATCTTTATGCACACAAACTAGAACATCTAGAAGAAATGGATAATTTCCTGGATGCATACACCCTCCCAATAGTAAACCAGTAAGACACCGAATCCCTGAATAGACTAAAAACGTGTTCTGAAACTGAGGCAGTAATAAATACTCTACCAATCAAATAAAGCCCAGGACCAGAAGAATTCACAGCTGAAGTCTACCAGAGGTACAAAGAAGAGCTGGTACCATTTCTACTGAAACCATTCCAAAAAAAATTGAGGAGGGGGAGGGACTCCTCCATAACTCATTATATGAAGCCAGAATCATCCTGATACCAAAACCTGGTATCAATAAAAAAAGAAAAACAACAAAAAAAGAAAACTTCAGGCCATATCCTTGATGCACATTGATGCAAAAACCCTCAATAAAATACTGGTAAACCAAATCTAGCAGGTCATCAACAAGCATATCCACCATGATCAAGTTGGCTTCATCCCTGGGATGTAAGGCTGGTTCAACATACACAAATCAATAAATGTGATTTATCACATAAACATAACTGAAGACAAAAACCACATGATTATCTGAAGACATGCAGAAAAGGCCTTTGATAAAATTCAACATCCCTTCATGTTAAAAACTATCAATAAACTAGGTACTGAAGGAACATACCTCAAAATAATAAGAGCCATTTATGACAAATCCATGGCCAATATCATACCAAATGGGCAAAAGCTGGAAGTACTCCCCTTGAAAACCAGCACAAGACAAGGATACCCTCTCTCACCACTCCTATTCAACATAATATTTGAAGTCCTGGCCAGGGCAATTAAGCAAAAGGAAGAAATGAAGGGTATTCAAATAGGAAGAAAGGAAGTCAAATCATCTTTGTTTGCAGATGACATGATTCTATATCTAGAAAACCCCATAGTCTCAACCCCAAAGCTTCTTAAGCTGATAAGCAACTTTAGCAAAGTCTTAGAATATAAAGTTAATGTGTAAAAATTGTTAGCATTTCTGTACACAACAGACAAGGAGAGAGCCAAATCATGAATGAACTCCCACTCATGATTGCCACAAAAGTAATAAAATACCTAAGAATACAGTTAACAAGGGAAGTGGAAGACTTCTTCAAGGAGAACTACAAACCACTGCTCAAAGAAATCACAGAAGATACAAACAAGTGGAGAAACATTCCTTGCTCATGGATAGGAAGAATCAACAATGCAAAAATGATCACACTGCCCAAAGCAATTTATAGATTCAATGCTATTCCCATTAAACTACCTTAGACATTCTCCACAGAATTAGAAAATACTATTTTAAAATTCATATGGAACCAAAAAAGAGCCCAAATAGCCAAGACAGCCCTAAGCAAAAAGAATAAAGCTGTAGGCATCATGCTACCCAATTTGAACTACACTACATGGCTACAGTATCCAAAACAGCATGGTATTGGAACAAGAACAGACACATAGACCAATGGAACAGAAGAGGTAAGTCAGAAATAAGACCACACACCTAGAGCCATCTGACCTTTGACAAACCTAACAAAAACATGCAATGGAGAAAGGATTCCCTATTTAATAAATGGTGCTGGGAGAACAGGTTAGCCATATACAGAAAATTAAAACTAGACAGACCCCTTCCTTACACAATATAAAAAAATAACTTAAGGTGGATTAAAGACTTAAATGTAAAATTCAAAACCATAAAAACCCTAGAAGAAAATCTAGGCAATATTATTCAGGACATAGGCAAAGATTTCATGAGAAAAACACCAAAAGCAATTGCAACAAAAGTAGAAATTGACAAATGGGATATAATTAAACTAAAGAGCCTCTGCACAGCAAAAGAAACTAGCATCAGAGTGAACAGACAACCTACTAAATGGGAGAAAACTTTTGCAATCTGTCCATCTGACAAAGGTCATTAGACCGGAATCTACAAGGAACTTAAAGCAAATTTACTAGAAAAAAACAAACAACCCCATTAAAGAGTGAGCGAAGGACATGAACAGACAGTTCTCAAAATAAGACATTCTAGGGGCCAAAAAGCAATTGGAAGAAAGCTCTACATCACTAATCATTAGATAAATGCAAATCAAAATTACAATGAGATACCATCTCATGCCTGTCAGAATGGCAATTTATTACAAAGTCAAGAAACAACAGATGCTGGCAAGGTTGCAGAGAAATAGGAATGCTTTTACACTTTGGTGGGAATGTAAATTAGTTGAACCATTATGGAAGGTGGTATAGCAATTCCTCAAAGATCTAGAACCAGAAATACCATTTTACCCAAAAATCCCATTACTGGGTATACACCCAAAGGAACATAAATCATTCTATTACAAAGATACACGCACGCTTATGTTCATTGCAGCACTATTCACAACAGCAAAGGCATGGAATCAACTGAAATGCCCATCAATGATAGACTGGATATAGAAAATGTGGTACATCAACCTTAATTTGTCCCCAGACAAGTTACAGAGCCTAATGAAAAGGGGAAAGAATTGCACCACAGTGATTAATTACTGAGTTGTGGCATGAAATCCCTGCTCCATCATTTACTTGTAGTATGACTTTGGACCAGTTTCTTTCCTTTCTCAGCCTTAGTTTTTTTGAACTATAAAATGGGTTTAATAATAATATTTTCTTCAAGGCTGTTGTGAGGATTGAATATATTCATATATATAAAGTTCTTATTATAGACAATTCCCCACGTGCACTTATTATTGTATCAAGGCGTGGATTCTAACTCTTCTTCAGTGTTAACTTGCACATTAGTCTAAGATGTTGCTTGTGGGCTTTTGTTTGTAAGCTTGCTCTAAGAGATCAGGCACTTTGAAAAAGAAAGGATTAAGTACTTCACCAAAAAGTAATTTATCTTAAAGTCTAGCCAAAGAAATTCCATATAAACATTTCCTAACTATTTTTGAGAAGAGGATAAAAGGATGAGAAATCAAGTGTGGCATATAGAACCAAGCATATTAGCAACTGATGTAGCTTGGCTTGCAGGAAATGTGCAAAAAAAGAGAAAATGTTCATTGTGATCGTGCAAAGGAGTATCTGTGCTTTGTCAACATCAACTTCGTGTAATGCCTTTACATTTCTAAAGCCCAGGAGATAACCTTGGACTATTAAAGCTAGGATTTTGCTGATAGGACATTAGAAGATGAAGCATTTCATGACACTGTTATTTAATTTGGAGAGAGAAGATAGACTTTGGAAATAAATTAAGGCTACCACTTTCAACACTAAGAGGGTCAGAGCAAGGAGAAATTCTGGAAATGTTTTAAGATCATGAGAGGCCTATACACCAGGGATCTGTGTGCAGACAGGAAGTGCAGATCAAGACAGTAGCCTTGGGCTCTCAGCTGAACCCTGAATTAAGTAATAACAACATAGTAGGAGGGCATGCTTTCTTTTCATTCCTGTCTTTTTTTTTTCCCCAAATACATTCTTTCCTTCTTAGGTTAAAAGAAAGAAGATTTCAGTCTTTGAAAACAATCTCTTCCCCCCCCCCCAACTTATTAAGAACCTAGAGGAGAAAGGCAATTGTCCCATGACTGTCCAATGGGGAAAGGAGACAACTGTTCATAATTTGCTGAGCTTGCAGCAGGAACACCATAAAATTAAACCAAGTAGAAGACTAATTCCACTGTTGGGGACGCGGAAACATTCTAGTAAAGAAGCAACTTGTAAACTTGTAAAATGAGTCATATAAAGTGATGTCTCAAGAAAAATAACTAGTGATATGTAATTTAGGAAATGTAGATGCTTCGTCATTCTAAGAAAATTACTTTATGAATAAATGATGCTCAAGGTTAAAAAAAAAAAAAAAGAAAATGTGGTACACCATGGAATACTGTGCATAAAAGGGAATGAGATCATGTCCTTTGGAGGGACATGGATGCAGTTGGAAACCATTCTCAGCAAACTAATATAGGAACAGAAAACCAAACATTTCATTTTCTCACTTATAAGTGGGAGCTGAATGATGAGAACACATGGACACATGGTGGGGAACAACACACTCTGGGCAACTGTGGGGGTGGTGGGGCAAGGGAGAGCATCTAGAAGAATGACTAATGAATGCTGGGCTTAATACCTGGGTGATGAGATGATCTGCGCAGTAACCAGCATGGCACACATTTACCTATGTAATGAACCTGTACATCCTGCATATGTACCCCTGAACTTAAAAGTTGAAAAAAAAAAGGAATAGGAAATAAATAATAAAATGTGATTTTAAAAAACCCTTTTCACAAACTACAACACATATAGTATATAAAAGTTTACCATAAAGGTATACAATTTTGTGCATGAACATGTGTTACCAATATGTTCTCCCTGAAACTGTTGAATTCTTCTGCTCTCTTCTTGCCTTTTTTGGTGTGTGTGTGTGTGTGTGTGTGTGTCTGTGTGTGTGTGTGTGTGTGTGTGTGTGTGGTTTCCAGACTCTAGAGACAGTAATTGTAATTTCAAATTAAGTATTCAGATAACTAGTAACAATTAATCAATCACCCAGGGGAGTTCAAAGAAAGAAATTCATGGAAAGATACAGTCTGATTTCTCCCACCTATAAAAAGACCTTCATGGGTGCCCTTCCAAGACTTAACAGTCAACCCCATAGGGTCCCTGTGTTTCTCAACCTTCTCAGGATCAACGGAGGGCAGATGTAAGTACATACCTTTGAAGAAAGTTCCTTGTAAACTTCAAACATTATTATACAAGCCTAAAGTGATGTTATTGGAATTTTAATAGTGTTCACAGGACCTGGTTTAAACATCACTAGTTGTCTTTCTCTAATGAACAACTGATCCATCCACTCATCAAAATACTATGGATAGATACACAAGACAATATAGAAATCAATCTAATATCTTTTAATGGTTTGAAGAAGAAATACAAATAAATGTGGAGTAAGTTAGGATAAATATTAAATGTGGGAGTTCAGTCAGGCTGGTGGGAAAAATTTAAAGATAGTTGTAAGAAAAGGATGCAAACCTTCTTGGAAGGCCGGGGGTGTTGCATAAGCTCCCGTAATAGATCAGGCTGAAGGCAGCCTAATCCTTACCTTGAGTTAATAGCTTAGGGCCTAGATACAAAGGAATGTAGAGTAGTTTATCTAAATAGTTTGTTTACTCATGTGGTCCTAAGACCAATCTTTTATCAACCGCAGGTGCATAATTGCTCTCTACTCAGGAGGTTGGCAATGTCTACACTCTATTGGGCTCATATCTTAGATCTGCCCTTCTTTTGCCCTGTCACCTGGGTATACACCCCCTTCCCAGCCTTTAATAATGTGACTGCTTAGCTAGGAGGGATAGATTTACCCTCAGTGGGGTCCCTCAGTAACGGCACACATTGGACTAAGGAGCCAAATAACACTACAGATCACTCTACTATCCTCCCATTGGGTGTAAATTATAAATGTTCTAACCCTTACTGTGCACCTGCTCAAACACAATTATGGCTACACCATGGCAAAAGAAATGCCTTAACAATCTTAGCTGCAGGTAGCCTCAAACCAGTAATGCAATCAATGCCGCTTTCCCAAACATTCCTTCCTATGCTAAAGAACAAAGCCAGGAGAATAATGGATTCCACTTTAGCTAGGAGGTCTGCCACGGGCGACAAGCTCGTATCCTCCAGTTAGGCAATTATAACATCTTAGACTGGAGCCCCTATGGCCATTTGCAGGGCAGCCTTACTGATATCCTCACGCATCATGGCATCAATCACAGTTTCGTAGTCTCGTCTCGTTCCCCCATGATTTGGGCTGGCCGATGGGAGGATGGGATATCCCAGACCCCAAGTAAAGTTGGTGCCACTCCAAGACACTTTATGGTGCCTGGGACACATTAGCACCTCCCTTGACACCGGGCATGGGACCTATCGCAATTCTGGTAACAGTTATACTATAACCTTTACTCATAATCACACTGATCAGTGCCTAATTTGCAATATCCATCCATATGTTTTCCTTATGGGAACCAACATTTCTATTACACCCCAAAACTCTGTGTTTGTGACCCGGGTGCAATGACAGGCTTGGTTTGCCTCATGTATCACTAATTATAATATATCTAATTTAAATATTACTAGTGTCATGGTATTAAGGAGACAATCTGAGGCATTCCTACCAGTCAATTTGACACATCATTGTTAGGTTCCTCTTCCTTTGCCATCTTAGAATGCGCCCTATCCCAGGTCAGACTCAAAAGATTCATAGGCACACTTATAGCCTTTATAGTCTCAGCCATAGTCATCCTAGCAACTGCTAGTGTGGCTATAGCATCTACTACTGAATCAAAACCAACAGCTGCTTTTGTAGATAATTTGGTCAGAAATGTGTTCAATGAACTTCTCTTACAGCAGAGTATAGATCAAGAGATTCTTGCATATCTGCAAGCCCTCGAGGCTGCCTTGGAATATGTGGGGGAGTGATAAGATGCACTGGCATTCCGACAGCAGTTAAACTGTGGCTGGGAGCATAAACATATCTGTGTCACTTATAGTTGGGATGAGGTAAAACGACACCTCTGGGGAACATTTCATGACAATTTAACAGCAGACGTAAAGCAACTTAAAACTAAAATTTTAGAATCCCTTCATATGATAGATCTACACACCCAACAAACAGCCATACGGAAGGGTGTACAAGATCATCTCTCCTGGTTAGACCCCCGATCCTGGGGGTCACTCTTTGACTGGAAAGGAATGTTACTAATTATACTCATGATTGTCTTATGTTATTTGCTAATTCTAGGATGCAAAGCCAGAATAAGAGCAATGACCACCTTGCCTGATAAACCTGTTGCTGCACACATCTGTACTCTTCAGTCAACAGAACCCAATGCAAAGAACAGAAAGTGGAGAGATGTGGGAATTCAGACAGGCAGGTGGGAAATTTTTTAAAGATAGTTATGAGAAAAAGACGCAAACCTTTTTGAAACGCCGGAGGGGTTTGTATAAGCTCCAGTAATAGATCAGGCTGAAGACAGCCTAATCCTTACCTTGAGTGAATAGCTTAGGGTGCAGATATAAAGGAATGTAGTTTATCTAAATAGCTTGTTTACTCATGTGGTCCTAAGACCAATCTTTGATCAATCGCGGGTGCATAATTGCACCTATTCGGGAGGTTGGCAATGTCAATTACCTCTAGTGGTGTTTACTCAAGACCTTTGTCACTTAATCTATACTGAATAAATGTGAGCTTAGCTGGCTGATTGGGGCCACAGCTGCAACTCTTTACAGTACCCTCCTTGGTGTCTGTAGGTGGTCCAGACCCTCAGCGGGACTGACAGGCAAAATATCTGTGTCAGTGTATGTTATTTATCCATTGTTGGGTCAGGGTCTGTGGGACAGACCCCCGCAATTAAAAGCTTATATGCCAAATGTTAACTAAGATAATCTCTAGCCAATTAGCTTACAGGTCAGTTCTATTTTTATTTCATCTAAGCAAAGGACATTAAAAATTACCATTATTTTAGTAAGCCTAAAAATAGTAATATAGGAGGAAAGTTAAGAAAAAGAAGGAGAAAAACCAAATTCAAAACAAGTAAAGTGCAGCAGCATATTGGGAGCAAAGAGGAATATGGGAATGCGGGTAGGGCAAGTAGGGAAACTAAATAAGATCTGAGGGAAAAAGTTCCTTGTAGGTGGGTGGGAAAGGGGTGGAACTGACACCATCGACGCAAGAGCTGAGTAATAGCCCTAAGGAAATAAATGCCTGGTGAAAGCACGCAGAAAGCAGTCTGGAGCCCAGAAGAGATACACCAGCACAGTCTGGTAGGCTACAGTATCAAGTCTCTGGAGAAAGGCTGAAACACCCAGAACAAGAGAGACCAAGTCCAGGATGCCCAGTCTGTTCTGGTCCCATCTGCCAGCAATCTGGCTGCTGCTGAGCCAACTCCTTAGAGAAAGCCTAGCAGCAGAGCTGAAGGGATGTGGTCCCCGATTTGGAAAAACGATGCTGTCATATTGCCCCATGCCTGAAAAGACATTCACCACCACCCCAGGAGGGTGGCTGCTGGAATCTGGACGACCCACAGGTAAGAACCCTGGACTGCCAAACAATCAGAATGATGCCTGAAAAAACAGGCTCCAGATCTCATCGACTGCCTGTAGTCAACTCAGACTCTACTGTGGCTAGTGCCTAAATGTTTATGGTTTTTCATTGTAATGTGCTTTTATTAAAAGGGTCTCACCAGAAATCTCATGGGAAGTTTGGGGTAGAGGGGAAGCTGCAGGAAAAACAGAAGAACAGCCTCACCTTGGAGGCTCTTGGTGCCCTTCCCACCTGGCAGCCAGAGACACAGGGTGGAGAAAACAGGGAAGCCTCAGAGAAAGTGACTATTCTCAACACCAGCAGGAGGTGAGGCGTACTCCAGGACCCCCAGGAAAGCTGGGCAGGCGAGAAAACAGTTGTGCTTGCAATGGGATACCTGGGCCAGGCATCTCCAATTAAGAAGAAAGGGGACAAACAGTGAGGTGGTGAGCTGACTATCATTTCTGTTTATGCACCTACGGGCCTGAGGGCAGCACACTGAGACCTCTGTTAGGTTCCTGGAATGTGAGATAAAGGGGCCTTAGATTTAATGACTCTCCTCCTTTGTCATTAAGCTGGGCAATGGTCTATGTCACCAAAAACGTCCTCTTACAAAAAAGTTTTTTTTAATGCACCCCAACAGAGCACCTTGCCTCCCATTTCTTTGAATCTACTCTTGTAGTGTGTTGAGAAAGATGAGATGACGAGAAGAAAAGTTGCCTGGATGACTAGAGGGGAAATTGAAGGGGACCAGAGACAAGGAAAGTTCACCGTTCAGACCATCATAGCTGATTTGATTAGTGCTTTCAACATTTGACACTGCAAAGCATTTTCTTTAAAAGCAAGATTTCAGAACTGAGGAAAGTTCAATACCAGGGTAGTTTTAAAACTTTACCAAGTAACAAGGTATTCATAACGATAAATTGCAAGCTAAGTTAAAACTAGCAAGGGCAGTTTCCAGAACAGATAGAGGCTACTCTATTCTGTCTAATAGGTCGTGTTAAGTTCTGAAAAGCTAAGTTAAATTACTAAACATTGTTTTACATTTAATAAAAATGACATAGGTTTTGAACCAGCAATGTGTGACTCCAGAACTGCTTCTTGTAACCCATATGCATACACTTCATTAAATCATTAAATGACTCTGTTTAAAGTTATTGTGCACAGTGAATGCACTTGGATTTTGTGTGATTTATATAATGATTTCAAAGTTATTTCCTTTTTTTACATTATTAGTCACAGCTTGTTTCATTTTACTATAAAATAAGGGAAGAATACCACAAAGTCAAAACAATTTGTAATGCAAACTAAGGAAGAGCATGCTGCACTATAATTTCTATTTAAATTTCACTTTTTTCTAAGTAAATAAGTGAAATTTCTCATTTAAATACTTTGACAAACATAGATAAATTTAACAAGAAAAATGGAAACTATTCATAGATAACAAATGCTAACATTTGGTGTAGATACATATAGATGTATGTTGCTTCTCAGCTTTTTAGCTAAGATCCAGTGATGTATGTGTATAGATTTATGTGGATTAGATTTAAATATCTGAATCTTTCTATTAGAATAACTTGTGATTATTAAAAAATTCCCTATTTCTATCCAGTACATAATGCATTGAAGTTATCAATCAAAACAGTGTTGGGGAAAGTCAAAAGTGGTATGGTATACGCATTTAGAGGGTCATTGGAGGAGTGCATAGAGGGGACAGGATGGGGAATTAGCATATCCTTAATATTGTAGTATCTTAAAGTGCCCTACTGTAAGTAAGCTAAGTTGTTCAAATGTTAGGATACTTGTTGATTCTCTTTGGTGTTTAATTACATTGAGGCAATGGGTACATTGTAGTCTAGGCAAATTGTATAATTTTTTTGATACCCTTTCACATTAATGTTTTTCCTCACCTTTCATTCCTTTCTTTTACTTCACAGAAACGGTGTCAACCTCCAACAACAAAGATGGAAAAACTTTAGTTACGACATCAGAATTCATTCCTAACTTGTCACCGGAGCTGAAGAAACCACTGTCTGATGGGCAGCCATCATTGAAGAAAATAATACTTTCCCGAAAAAAGAGAAATGGACATCACAGATTTGATCCCTTCTGTTGTGAAGTGATTTGTGATGATGGAACTTCAGTTAAATTATGTACATAGTAGAGTAATTGTGGACTGGACATCTCATCCATTCTCATATGTATTCTCAATGACAAATTCACTGATGCCCAGTTAAATGATTGCTGTTTATTAGAAAATGAGAATCATTGTTAGTATTCACATGTTTCACTTGCTCTGTACTAATATATTCTCTCCAAAGGGAGGAAATTAGATAGATGGAATAAGGTCTAGTAGTTGATAGTACAATGGGGAAATTATACTTAGCATTAACTCACTGTATATTCCAAAATAGCTAGAAGAGAATTGTAATGATTCCAACACAAAAAAGATGAATGTTAGTTTGGATGGATATCCCAATTACCCTGATTTTATCATTAAACCTTATATACATGTATCAAAATATCACATGTACTACAAAAATGTGTACAACTATAATATGTGAATTAAAAACTTACTGGAAATAATGTTTTAAAGTTTTACACACACAAGCACATACGTTCACACACACTCACTCAGGTCTCTTTAGTTTTCCTCTTTTTACACTAGAAGAAATGTAAGAGATAAAGGATCTAACCATCTCTAACATCAGCACATAGCATGGAGGGAAAGCAGTGAAGGAATGAACTGGTGGGAGAGGAATTAGACATGTTCACCCCAGGGTAACCCCAGACACCTCTCTAGAACTTTGCCCAATGCATATCCTTCACCTGCCTCTCAGCACACTGCCTTTAGACCTTCAATCATTCTATAAAGTCCTCTTTTATCCCTGGCATTATTGCACATCCCCTCATCAAAGTGGTGAATCGGCACAAATACTGGGCTTCCTCTGGCTACACATACCTCCTCCCTGTGTGTCTCTAAATCCTAAATCAAAGCACACATTTTATGCTCTGTCAGTCAGGTCCTACTAGTTGTGTTTGTTTGTTTGCAGGCTAACTGAAGCTGCTACTACCTCATTATCAAGTCCTATTAACTTACTTCAAGTAACATGATTTGAGTAGCCCTCTGTGCCTGCCCACAAAGTGCTCTGAATCTAATGTGGGACATAGAGAAGCAAAGGATAATAAGTGCAATGATACTTGTAGGTCATCACAGAGACTGTAATGATCCACAGGAATCAGGGTTGTGTCTAATGCCAACGTGGGAAGGAATGAATGCACAGGGAACAGTGTGGGTAAGAGGAGAGAGCAAAACTTCCCTAAGGAAACTGATGGCTAATCTGCATCTTGAAAGACATCTAAGCAGAAGAGAGTGCAAAAAGGAGACAGGGAGAAGCCCAGGTAAAAGCACAAAGGCCTAGAAGCACAGCACGTGTGGAAACAGCCAGAGTCAGTAGGGCAGAGGTGGTGTGGAGAAAAGGAATTGTTAAGATCTGGTTGGAATGAAGACAGGAGAGAGGGTCTCAAATGATTCCACACAATGCAGCTATGAGGTTTAGGCTGCATCTTAGAGTAAGGAAGAACTGCTCATGATCTTGATACATCTCTCATAAAGAACTTTTTCCTACCAATACTGTGTTGAAGATGAAGAGGGATCATGGGAGTCACAGGGCAGAACTCATAGATTATACTGTACAGTCTGAACTGTACCACCTGGTTTGCCTAGGCTCCTCTAGATTGTTCTTTGAGAACAAAGGGGAGGAGCACATAAGGTGTATTTCTTGACGCTAGTGATGATCAATAAAAGATCCATATTTTGGGTCTCTACATTATTCATAATCAATGATTGAGTTTATTCTAAGTGCCTATCATTGTTCTAGGACTTTAGGATTCAGGAGAGAAAAAATAACAATTATGCTTTCATGGAGCTTCTACCTGGTTACTTGACTGACTCTGAACCTTCTCTTGGCACATGCATTCTATACATAATTCTATTCTTTTAGTAAAAATATAGGTACGAAAAGAGGATAATAGAGAAAGCTCCATAATTTTATCTGGTGTCTATCATTTAAATCTCTTAACCAGGAAATACCCAAAGATTGCTTCCAGGAGGATTTTTGGAAGATGGAAATATGTCTCATTCTTTGTCCCACTGTTTATAAGCCTGCATGACACCCTAAAGTGACAGCAGTACAGGCACCTAGAGTGGTTCCAAGGATGTATGAAGTCTTTCAGCTGCTTTAAGCAAGTACACAAACTGGTGGCTTAAGGCAATTGAAATACATTTTCTCCCAGTTCTGGAGGTCAGACACAGAAAGATGATGCACTTTTTCCATAACCTGTAGAATATAATCCTCACTGGCTTCTGGTGGTTTGCTGTCAATCTTCGGCATTCCTTGGCTTGCAGGTGCCAATCTTCAGCCTCCACACTGTCCACACATAGTGTGCTCTCCCTTCATATGTACACATTGTTCTCTTATGAGTACACTAGACATTTTAATTTAAGGGTCCACGCAGGCTATGATGACTTCATCTTAACTACTTATATCTGCAACAATGATTTTTATAAGCATATTCTGATGGATTATGATCTTAGTCCATTTTCTGTTGCTAATAACAGAACACCTGAAATTGGGTAATTTATAAAGAAAATAAATTTATTTCTTACAATTAAGGCATATAGGAAGTGCCAGAGCATGTCCTGGCATCTCATGAGTACCTTCTTTCTGGTGGGAACTCTCTACTGGGTCTTGATGTGTTGCAGAGTATCACACAGCAAGAGTCCAGAGCATGCTAACAAACTTGCTTAGGTCTCTCTTCCTCTTTTTATATAAGCTACCATTTCACTCCTCTGATAATCCACCAATCCTTTAATTCATGAAAGGGTTAATCCCCTCATGAGAGCAGACCTTTCGTGATCCAATAACCACTTAAAGGCTCCAACTTTAATTGTGCCAAAATGGAGAGTAAGCTTCCAACACATGAAATTGTGGGACACATTCAAACCATGACGAATGTTGGTTATGACCACAGTATGTCTTTTATGGGTCCTAGTTGAACCAAAGATACCTGAGGGAACACAGCAATTTACCTCTCCATTCTCCCTCTACAAGTTATTTAGAAATAAACCGTTCCTCAGAGGACACAGAACACAAATATTTCTTCTAGTAAATATAAAATGGTACAGTGAAAATGAAAAACCATTTGACAGTTTTTTTTAAAAAAAAGAACTAAATATGAAAACACCTTATAATTCAAAACTTTCACTCCTAGACCTTTACCAAATGTTCACACAAAATTATTTATATGAATGTCCATAATGATGTTGGATTTTTTGTCAACACCTGGGCATTATGGAATGTCCATCATTATGTCTATAACATAACTATGAATGTTGCTTTATAGTAAAGAAACACTGGAAACACCCCAATGCCCTTCATATATGAAGATCTAACAAAGTCTGGTATATTCAAACCATAGAACACTAGTCATCTATTAAAATGAGCCAATTATTAATACATACAACAATCTGGACAAATTTCAAGAACACACATGTTCAGACAAGATCTCAGAAGGTTTTAAATCTTCACTTGGCATAGTCACTAGGGTATGTATAAGTAAGCTCCATAGCAAATCAATCTACAAAGATGAGGATAGATATTTAAATGTACCAATTTTAATAAAAAATCAAAAGTTATACAAAGACACTGGAAATATGACACATCCAATTGTACAAAGGAATTTGATGAATGCCATCCCTGTTGAAGCCTAGTCATTAGATTCACTGCTAAAGATCTTTAAAACGACTATGTTGTATATACTAAAAAAAAAGCCTAAGGAAATGTGGACAAACAACTAAAATTAGGAAACTGATAATGAACAAAACAAGTATATCAACAAAGATAAAAATAATAGAAAGGAAACAAACAGAAATGCAGGAACTGAACATTATAGTAATGCATATAAAAATTCACAAGAGTGATTTCACAAAATAATCATAGAAGAATTAACAGAAACATTCTCAAACTCTTCTACAATTTTTAAGACATGGGATCAGTATCTAACTAAATTCTATGAAGTCACCATTAATGTCATACCAACTTCAGACAAAAACTGTTAAGAAAAAAACTACAGATCAATATCTGTTATGAATACCGATGCAAAAACTAATATTCAAACAAGAGCACATTGAATTCGGTAGCATTTTAAGACTATTATATGTCAGGTTACGTAGAATTTATTCCTGAAAGCATGAAGGTTCAACATGAAAAAAAATCAATGTAAGATACCACATTTGTAAAATTAAGAGAAATAACTACCTGATTGACTTCATTTACAAAATAAAAATGGCAAAGCCAACAGCCTTTCATAAAAAAATTCAGTAATGTACAAACCAAATAAAATTTCTTCAACATAACAAAAGCATGAAAAACACACAGCCACCATCAAACTCAATGGCAAAATACTGAAATCTTTTCCTGTACATTAAAGGAGACCAGAATATTCATTTTTTCCCTTCTATTCAATAGTTTTGGAAGTTTTAGACAGAGTAATAAGGTTGAGAAAATTATAAAAACCATAAACATTAAAAAAGGAAAAGTAAAATGTTTTGGTTGCAGAAACATGATCTTATATGTAGAAAATCTTAAAGATTCAATGCAAAAAAATGTTAGTGTAATAAATGAACTCAGCAAAGATGCATAATACAAAAATCAACATGAAAAAATTAGTTACAGGTCATAGGCTGCTGGTCAGTCCCTCCAATCTCAAACTACAGGTCTGCTCCAGAGCATGACCATCCCTACAGCTCCAGTTGGCAGGCCAGTTCACAAAGATTTGGAATCCAGTTATGTCTAGACTCTAGAATAGCCCCAGTGCTGCTGAGGCCCCAGGTGTTAGGCTTGCCCCAGGCTGCAGACCAGCAACTACAGATTTCAGATCTAGGCCAGCATCCATCAACCAAGGCACCAGTCTTTCCTCAGTTCCAGGCCCACTCCAGGTTCCAGAGTGGTCCCCATAGACACAAGCTCCAGAGAAACTAAGATCCAGGTCAACCTCAGTGGGTTCTAGTGCTGGGTCAACCAGCATAGACTCAGGCTACAGAACCAACCCTGCAGACACAATCTCCAAGCAGATACCACGTTCTCATTACTCAGGCCTGTCCACAGACTCAAGTTCTAGGCCTGCCCATTCACTGCCCTAAGCATCAAGTCGGCCCACATGCAGACTCCCGCTACAAGTATGCCCATGGATCTCATCAGGTGGTCTGCTCAGAAACTCTGGATGGGCTGAATGATGAAGGGTTTTTCCTGCCAAGTGCAATCTGTAAAGATAGGAGGAAGTGCTTACTTTTTCAAATGTACACACACCAACTAAAGGTCAGAAGGATCATGACTAATCAGGAAAATATGATACTACCAAAGGAACAAAATAAACCACCAGTAACCTACCCTATAGAAAGGGCTACCTATGAACTGCCTGAAAAAGTTTTCAAAACAGTCATCTTAAAGGAGCTCAATGAGATAAAAGAGAATACAGATAGACGACTGATCAAAATCAGGAAAACAATATATTAACTAAATGAGAAATTCGACAAAGATATAGGAACCATAGAAAGGTGGCAAACAGAATGCTGCTGCTGAAGAACACAAGACTAATGTGAAAAACTTCATAGAGACCTTTAACAGCAGACTCCATAAAGCAGAAGAAATAATGAGTGAGCTCAAAGATAGGTCATTTGAAATTACACAATAAGAGCAGCAAAAAGTACAAAGAAAGGAAAAAGGTGATGAAAATCTGTAAGACATATGGCACGCCATCAAAAAAACCAAAATATAAATTATGAAAGTCTTAAAAGGAGCAGTGAAAGAGAAAGGAGCACAAAACATACTTAGAGATTTGATGACAGAAAACTTCCCTAATCTGGAAAGAGACATTAACATTCAGATCCATTTAGTCCAGAGAACCCAAAATAGATCAAATATAAATATGAGATACATAAGAAAGAAAATTCTCAAAAGTCAAGAAGAAAGTGGCAAGAGAAAAACAACTGATCATATACAAGGGAACATCCATTAGTTTAGCAGATTTCTTGGCAGAAAGTTTGTAGGACAAGAGAGTGGGATGATGTATTCAAAGTGGTTAAAGAAAGAACAGTCGACCAAGGATACTATATGAGGCAAGCAAGTCCTTGAGAAATGAAGGCAAGATAAAGATTGTGCCAGACAAACAATGCTGTGGGAATTCATCACACTAGATATGCTTCACAAAAAATGCTAAAGGAATTTCTACAACTTGTAACAAAAGTACTCTAACTACGGACGACATGAAAACATGTAAAGGAAAGAATGTAGTCAAATTCAGAATACTCTAATACTACAATAGTATTGCATAAGATTTTAGACTCTAATATAAAAGTTAAAAGTCAAGACTTAAAAATTATAGTAGCTACAATAATAGTTAATGCATACAAGATATATAAAAGATATAAACTGTGGCATTAATAGCATAAAATAGCAGCAGGGGAAGAGAAAGTGAAGTGTAGAATTTTTGCATGCAGTTGAAGTTAAGTTGTATTCAGCTTAAAACAGATTACTGTAACTATAAGATGGTGTATATAAGCTTCCTTGGTGAAAAAAAAAAAAAAACCTGTAGTAGGAACACAAAAGACAAAGAGAAAGGAATCAAAGCATACAACTACAAAAATTTCATCAAATCACACAGGAAGACAGCAGGAGAAGAACAGAAAAACAGAACTGCAAAACTTTCAGAAAGCAATGAACAAATTGGTAATAGTAAGTCCTTACCTATTAATAATTACTTTTAATGTAAACACATTAAATTCTTCAATAAAAAGGTATAGAGTGGCTGAATGAATTTTTTAAAATTATACTTTAAGTTCTGTGATACATGTGCAGAAGGTGCAGGTTTGTTACATAGGTATACACGTGCCATGGTGGTTTGCTGCACCCATCAACCCGTCATCTACATTAGGTATTTCTCCTAATGCTATCCCTCCCATAGGTCCCCAGCCCCCGACAGCCCCCGGTGTGTGACATTCTCCTCCTTGTGTCCAGGTGTTCTCATTGTTCAACTCCCACTATAAGTGAGAACTTGTAGTGATTGGTTTTCTTTTCCTGTGTTAGTTTGCTGAGAATGATCATTTCCAGCTTCATCTATATCCCTGCGAAGGACATGAACTCATTCTTTTTCATGGCTGCATAGTATTCCATGGTGTATATGTGCCACATTTTCTTTATCCAGTCTATCATTGATGGGCGTTTGCATTGGTTCCAAGTCTTTGCTATTGTGAAGAGTGCTGCAGTAAACATACATGTGCATGTGTCTTTATAGTAGAATGATTTAGAATCCTTTTACCCAGTATGGGATTGCTGGGTCAAATGGTATTTCTAGTTCTAGATCCTTGAGGAATTGCCACACTGTCTTCCACAATGGTTGAACTTAGGTACACTCCCACCAACAGTGTAAAAGCATTCCTATTTCTCCACATCCTCTCCAGCATCTGTTGTTTCCTGACTCTTTAGTGATAGCCATTCTAACTGGCATGAGATGGTTTCTCATTGTGGTTTTGATTTGCATTTCTCTGATGCCCAGTGATGATGAGCTTTTTTTCATGTTTGTTGGCTGCATAAATGTCTTCTTTTGAAAACTATCTGTTCATATGCTTCACCCACTTTTTGATGGGGTTGTGTGTTTTTTTCTTGTAAATTTATTTAAGTTCCTTGTCGATTCTAGATATTAGAACTTTGTCAGTGCATAGATTGCAAAAATTTTCTCCATTCTCTAGGTTGCCTGTTCACTCTGATGATAGTTTCTTTTGCTGTGCAGAAGCTCTTTACTTTAAATAGATCCCATAAAAATTAGGACCCAACTCTATGCTGCCTACAAGAGACTCCCTTCATCTTTGGTGACACACATTGGCTGAAAATGGAGAGATAGTAAATGATATTTCATACAAATGGTAACCAAAAAAGAGCAGAGGTGGCTACACTTACATCAGACAAAATATACTCTAAGTTAACAACTGTCATAATTTAAAAATCATGAAATGTGAAGACAGAAGATGGCATAAAGGAGGCAGGACTAGCTTGCACCTCCCACTTGGATCGACAGAATAGTGTGTGGAGACTCACATTATAAACTTTTGCTCCAAAAACTACTGCAGGAACATACCAGAAAGCCAAGAGAATCCATAGATGCTTTGAAGGAACTGGATCACACCTGCAGGATCACACCAAAAAACGAAAGTCTGCTTGCTTTCTCAGTGGGGAGGCTGGAGGTCTGGGTCAAGTTCTCAGCCCTGGTCACCAGCTGCCTGGAAACAGACTTGGTGCTGTTGTGCAGGTGCGGTGGGGGGTGGCACAGTGGGAGTGAGACCAGCCTTTAGGACTGTGGGCTGCATGGGAGCGAAGTGAGACGTGTGACTGCCAGCTTTCTCCCACTTCCCTGGTAACAGGTATGGCTCAGCAGAGGCAGCCATAATTCCAAGTCCCCTGGGAATACAACTCCATTGGACTGGGAACCATAACTCCATCTCCTACAGGAGCCACAGCAAGCCCCACCCAAGGAGAGACTAAGCTCAGACACACCCATCCTTGCTCCCACCTGGTGGTCTTTCTCTATCCACCCTGGTAGCCAAAGACAAAGGTCATAATCTCTTGGGAGCTCTATGGCCCTGTCCACCACCTGAGAAACCCGAATACTTAACTAGGTGTCCCTAGGGCAAGTTTGCATCCTCCCTACAGGATTGCAGCTGATGCGCTCTTGAAAGCACCACCTCTCGGCTGGAGGCAACCAACACAAAACCAGCACACTAAACAAAAACCAAGCCAAGGACTGACACAGATTCCACTTTACTCTCCTGCTACCTCTACCAGAGTAGGTGCTGGTATCCATAGCTGCAAAGACCTGAAAATGGATCACATCCCAGGACTCTTTGCAGACATTCCCCAGTACCAGCCCAGAGCCCAGTAGCTCCACTGGGTGGCTACAGACCCAGAAGAACAAAAACAATCATCACAGTTCAGCTCTCAAGAAACCCCATTCCTAGGTGAAGGAAGAGAACACCACATCAACAGAGCAGAATGTGGGATAAAAGAATCTGAACAGCATCCCTCAAATCTCAGCTCTTCCCTCTGACATAATCTATTCAAATGAGAAGGAACCAGATAAACATTTCTGGTAATATGGGAAAACAAGGTTCTTTAAAACCCCCAAAGGATCATCCCAGCTCACCAGCAATGGAACCAACCCAAGACAAAATCTCTGACTTGCCAGAAAAAGAATTCAGCAAGTCGAGTATTAAGCTAATCAGTAAGCCACCAGAGAAAGGTGAAGCCCAACTTAAAGAAGTCAAAAACTTAATACAGGATATGAAAGGAAATTTCTTCGGCAAAATAGAGGGCATAAATAACAAATAATCACAACTTCTGGAAATCAAAGACACACTTAAAGAAATGAAAAATGCACTGGAAAGTCTCAGCAACAGAACCAAATGAGCAGAAGAAAGAACCTCAGAGTCTGAAGACAAGGCTTTTGAATGATCCCAATCTGTCAAAGACAAAGAAAACAGAATTTTAAAAATGAATAAAGTCTCCAAGAAGTTTGGGAGTATGTTAAACATTCAAACTTAAGAATAATTGGTGTTTCCGAGGAAGAAGAAAAATCTAAAACTTTGGGAAACATATTTGAGGGAATAATCAAGGAAAACTTTCCTGGCCTCGCTAGAGATTTAGACATCCAAATACAAGAAGTTCGAAGAACACCTGAAAAATTCATCCCCAAAAGATCATTGCCTAGGCACATAGTCATCAGGTTAGCTGAAGTCCAGATGAAGGAAAGAATCTTAAGAGCTGTGAGGCAAAAACATCAGGTAACCTATAAAGGAAAACTTATCAGATTAACAACAGGTTTCTCAGCAGAAACCATACAAGTTAAAGGGATTGGAGTGCTAAATTTTAGCCTCCTTAAAACGATTATCAGTCAAGAATTTTGTATCCAGCATAACTAAGTTTCATAAATGAAGGAAAGATACAGTCTTTTCCAGACAAACAAATGCTGAGATAACTGACCACTATCAAGCCAGCACTACAAGAACTGCTAAAAGGAGATCTAAATCTTGAAACAAATCCTTGAAATACACCAAAATGAACATCCTTAAAGCAAAAGACCTCTACAAGGAAAACCACAACACACTGCAGAAAGAAATTGTAGATGACACAACAAATGGAAACACATCCCATGCTCATAGATGGGTAGAATCAGTATTGTGAAAATGACCATACTGCCAAAAGCAGTCCACAAATTTAATGCAATCCCAATCAAAATACCACCATCTTTCTTCACAGAACTAGAAAATACAATTCTAAAATTCATATAGAACCAAAAAAGAGCCTGCATAGCCAAAGCAAAAGTAAACAAAAAGAACAAATCTAGAGGCATCACATTACTTGATTTCAAAGTATACTGTAAGGACATAGTCACAAAAACAGGATGGTACTGGTATGAAAATAGGCACATAGACCAATGGAACTAGATAGAGAACACAGAACTAAAGCCAAATACTTACAGGCAACCGATCTTCAACAGAGCAAACAAAAACATAAAGAGGGGAAAAGACATATTATTCAATAAATGGTGCTGTGATAATTGGCAAGCCACATGTAGAAGAATGAAACAAACTGGATTCTCGTCTCTCATCTTATACAAAAATCAATTCAAGATGGATCAAAGACTTAAATCTAAGACCTGAAATCATAAAGATTCTAGAAGATAACATTGGAAAAACACTTCTATTCATTGGCTTAGGCAAAGATTTCATAACCAAGAATCCGAAAGCAAATGCAACAAAGACAATAATAAATAAATAGGACTTAATTAAACTAAAAAGCTTCTACACAGCAAAAGAAATATTCAGCAGAATTAACAGACAACTCACAGAGTGGGAGAAAATCTTCACAATCTATACAGAGGACTAATATCCAGAATCTACAAGGAACTCAAATCTACAAGAAAAAACAAAAAACAAAACCAATCCCATCAAAAGTGGGCTAAGGGAATGAACAGACAATTCTCAAAAGAAGATATCCAAATGGCCAACAAGCAAATGGAAAAATGCTCAACATCACTAATTATCAGGGAAATGCATATTGAGACCACAATGCAAACCATCTCACTTCTGCAAGAATGGCCATAATAAAAAAAATTAAAAATTAATAGATGTTGGCGTGGATGCAGTGAAAAGGTAATACATTTACACTGTTGGAGGGAATGTAAACTAGTACAGCGGGAGATTCCTTGAAGAACTTAAAGTAGATCTACCGCTTGATCCAGCAATCCCTCTACTAAATATCTACCCAGAGGAAAAGAAGTCGTTACATGAAAAAATACTTGCACACACGTGTTTATAGCAGCACCATGGCAAATGTAAAAATATGGAACCAGACCTAATGCCCCAAAGAAAATGTGATACACATACACACACACACACACACACACACACACACACACACATACCATAGAATATTACTCAGCCACAAAAAGAATAAAATAATGACATTCACAGCAACCTGGATAGAATTGGAGACTATTATTCTAAGTGAAGTAACTCAGGAATGGAAAACCAAGCCATAGTTCTCACTCCTATGTGGGAGGTAAGCTATGAGGACGCAAGGGCATAAGAATGATATATTGGGCTTTGGAGACAGGGAAAAAAGTGGGGTGGCAAGACATAAGACTACACAATGGGTAGTCATTATGATGATGGGTGATGGGCACACCAAAATCTCAGAAATCACCACTAAAGAACTTATTCATGTAACCAAACACCACCTGCTCCCCAAAACCCTACTGAAATAAAAAATTTAAAAATTTAAAAAATTAAAAAGTCATTATATAATAATTAAAGGGTCATTTCATCAAGAGGACATAACAATTGTAAAAATGAATGCACTTAACATCAGAGCAACTAAACATATAAAATAAATACTAACAGGCCTTAAGAGAGAAATAGACAGCAATACAATAGTAATAAGTGACTTTAATAATCCATTTTAAATAATGGATAGATTAACCAGGCACAAAATCCATAAGGAAACAGTACACTTGAATAATATAGACCAAATGGACCTACAGACATATACAGATCTTACCATCCAACAGCAGCAGAATATGCGTTTTTTTCAACACACACAGAACATTCTCTAAGACAGATTATATGTGAGGCAAAAACTCAAATGTTATCTAATTCAATAAGATTAAATTCATATTAATTATTTTTTCCGACCACATTGGTATGAAATTAGAAATCATAGGACGAATTTCAGAAATTCGCAAATATGTAGAAATTAAACAATATGCTCCTGAAGAAAAATGGACCAAAAGAGAAATTAAAAGAAAAATTTTCAAATATCCTGAAACACATGATAATGGAGTACAACCTAACAAAGTTAAGGAATGCAGCTAAAGCAATCTTAAGAGGGAAGTTTATAGCAATAAACACCATAAGAAGAATATGGATCACAAATAAGCAACCTAGTCTTTACATTTCAAGTAACCAGAACTCAACAATATGAGGAAAATTGAAAAATTCACAAATATGTGGAAATTAGAAAACATCTTCCCAAACAACCATTAGGTCATGCAAGAAATCAAAAGAAAAGTAGAAAGTTAACTTGTGACAATTAAAAATAGAAACACAACATACCAAAACTTCTGGGATGTAGCAAACACATCTCTAAAGAAAAGTTTACGGCATAGGCCTATGTCAAAAAAGAACGATACTAAAAAACGATGAAACTTTACTTCTAAAGAAACTAGAAAAAGAAGAACATAGTGAGCAGAAGAAAAAGTATGAAAGATTACAACAGAAATAAATAAAATAAAGCTAGGACAATAGAAAAGATCAATAAAATTAAGATTTTTTTGTGGTATAAATTTAAGGGATATATATACAGTTTTGTTACATGGATATATTGCATACTGGTGAAGTCAGGGTTTTTAGTGTAACCATCACCTGAATAGTATGCATTATATCCATCAAATAATTTCTCATCCTTCACCCCATCCCTCTCCAGCCTCCTACCCTTTTGTGTCCAGTGTCTATTATTCCATAATCTATGTCCATGTGTACCCAATGTTTAGCTCCCACTTATAAATGGTAACATGCAGTATTTGACTTTCAGTTTCTTAGTTGTTTCACTTAAGATAATGGCCTCCATTTCCATCCATGTTGCTGCAAAAGGCATGATTTCAATCTTTTTATGGCTGAATAGTATTCCATTGTGTATATATGCCACATTTTCTTTATCCAATCATTTGCTGACAGACACCAAGATAGATTCCATATTTTTGCTATTGTAAGTAGTGCTACAATAAACATACAAGTGCAGGTATTTTTTGATATAGTAATCTATTTTCCTTTGGGTAGATATGCAATAGAGGGATTGCTGGATTGAATGGTAGTTCTATTTTCTGTTTTTTGAGAAATCTCCATACTGTTTTCCACAGAAGTTGTGTTAATTTACAATCCTACCAAAAGTGTATTAGCATTCTCTTTCCTCCACATCCTTATAAATATGTTATTTAAAAAAAATTAACAATAGCCATTCTGACTTGTAAGACGGTATCTCATTGTAGTTTTAAATGCATTTCTCAGGTGATTAGTGATGTTGAGCATTTTTTCACATGCTTGTTAGTCCTTTATATGTCTTCTTTAGAAAAATATCCATTTCCTTCACTCACTTTTTAATGATTATTTGTTTTTGTTGCTGTTGTTGTTGTTGAGTTATTTGAATTTCTTATAAGTTATGGGTATTAGTCTCCTGTTGGTTGCATGGTTTCCAAGTATTTTCTCCCATTATGAACTTGTATGTTCACTTTGTTGATTATTTTCTATGCAGATGTTTTTTATTTTAGTTAAGTGTTATTTATTTTTGCTTTTGTTGCCTGTGCTTTTGAAGTTGTAGTTATGAATTCTTTGCCAAGACCAATATACAGTGGAGTTTTCCCTAGATTTTCATCTAGTATTTTTATAGTTTCAGGCCTTACATTTACGTCTTTAATCCATCTTGAGAGTTTATTTTTATATATAGTAAAAGATATGGTTCCAGTTTCTTTCTTTTGTATGTAGTAATCCAGTTCTCCCAGCACCATTTATTGAATAGATTGTCCTTTACCCAGTGTGTTTTTGTCACCTGTGTCAAAGCTCAGTTGACTATACATATGTGTCTTTGTTTCAGGGTTTTCTGTTCTCTTCCTTTGGTCAATGTGTTTATTTTTATACCAGTACTATGCTGTTTTGGTTACTACAGCCTTGTAGTATAATTTGAAACCAGGGAATGTGATACCTCTAGCTTTGTTCTTTTTGCTTAGGATTGCTTTGGCTGTTTGAATTCTTTTTTACTTCCATATGAATTTTAGCATTGTTTTTTCTAAGTCTGTGAAAAATGTCATGTGTATCTTGATAGAGATTGCATTGAATCTGTAGATTTCTTTGGGCAGTATGATCATTTTAGTGATATTAATTCTTCTGATTTGTGTCCTCTACAATTTCTTTCATCAGCATTTTGTAGTTTTCCTTGTAAGATTTTTACAGAAGAATCTTTAGAGGTTTCTAGGTATAAAATCATATCAGTGAATTGAGATAATTTGACTTTCTTTTTTTCTTTTTTTTAATTGTACTTTAAGTTCTAGGGTACATGTGCACAATGTGCAGGTTTGTCACATAGGTACACATGTGCCATGTTGGTTTGCTGCACCCATTAACTCGTCATTTACATTAGGTATTTCTCCTAATGCTATCCCTCCCGCTGCCCCTCACCCCACGACAGGTCCTGGGGTGTGATGCTCCCTACCCTGTGTCCAAGTGTTCTCATTGTTCAATTCCCACCTATGAGTGAGAATATGAGGTGTTTGGTTTTCTGTCCTTGTGATAGATTGCTGAGAACGATGGTTTCCAGCTGCATCCATGTCCCTACAAAGGACATGAACTTATCCTATTTATGGCTGCATAGTATTCCATGGGGTACATGTGCCACATTTTCTTAATCTAGTCTATCATTGATGGACATTTGGATTGGTTCCAAGACTTTGCTATTGTAAACAGTGCTGCAGTAAACATACATGTGCATGTGTCTTTATAGCAGCGTGACTTATAATCCTTTGGGTATATCCCCAGTAATGGGATGGCTGGGTGAAATGGTGTTTCTAGTTCTAGATCCTTGAGAAATCACCACACTGTTCTCACAATGGATGAACTAGTTTACACTCCCACCAACAGTGTAAAAACATTCCTATTTCTCTACATCCTCTCCAGCATCCATTGTTTCCTGCCTTTTTAATGATCGCCACCCTAACTGGTGTGAGATGATATCTCATTGTGGTTTTGATTTGCGTTTCTCTGATGAGCAGTGATGGTTAGCATTTTTCACGTGTCTGTTGGCTGCATAAATGTCTTATTTTGAGAAGTGTCTGTTCATATCCTTTGCCCACTTTTTGATGATGTTGTTTGGTTTTTTTTCTTGTAAATTTGTTTAAGTTCTTTGTAGATTCTGGATATTAGCCCTTTGTCTGATGGGTAGATTGCAAAAATTTTCTCCCATTCTGTAGGTTGCCTGTTCACTTTGATGGTAGTTTTTTTGCTGTGCAGAAACTCTTTAGTTTAATTAGATTCCATTTTTCTATTTTGGATTTTGTTGCCATTGCTTTTGGTGTTTTAGTCATGAAGTCCTTGCCCATGCCTATGTCCTGAATGGTATTGCCTAGGTTTTCTTCTAGGGTTTTTATGGTTTTAGGTCTAACATTTAAGTCTTTAATGCATCTTGAATTAATTTTGGTATAAGGTGTAAGGAAGGGATCCAGTTTCAGGTTTCTACATATGGCTAGCCAGTTTTCCCAGCACCATTTATTAAATAGGGAATCCCTTCCCCATTTCTTGTTTTTGTCAGGTTTGTCAAAGATCAGATGGTTGTAGATGTGAGGTGTTATTTCTGAGGGCTCTGCTCTGTTCCATTGGTCCATATATCTGTTTTGGTAGCAATACCATGCTGTTTTGGTTACTGCAGCCTTGTAGTGTAGCTTGAAGTCAGGTAGCGTGATGTCTCCAGCTTTGTTCTTTTGGCTTAGGATTGTCTTGGCAATGCGGGCTCTTTTTTGGCTCCATGTGAACTCTAAAGTAGTTTTTCCCAATTCTGTGAAAAAAGTCATTGGTAGCTTGATGGAGGTGGCATTGAATCCATAAATTACGTTGGGCAGTATGGCCATTTTCACAATATTGATTCTTCCCATCCATGAGCATGGAATGTTCTTCCATTTGTTTGTGTCCTCTTTTATTTCATTGAGCAGTGGTTTGCAGTTCTCCTTGAAGAGGTCCTTCACATCCCTTGTAAATTGGATTCCTAGGTATTTTATTCTCTTTGTAGCAATTGTGAATGGGAGTTCACTCATGATTTGGCTCTCTGTCTGTTATTGGTGTATAGGAATGCTTGTGATTTTTACACATTGATTTTGTATCCTGAGACTTTGCTGAAGTTGCTTATCAGCTTAAGGAGATTTTGGGCTGAGATGGTGGGGTTTTCTAAATATACAATCATGTCATCTGCAAACAGGGACAATTTGACTTTGTCTTTTCCTAATTGAATACACTTTATTTCTTTCTCTTCACTTCCTTTTTTTCTAATTTGGATGCCTTTTATTTCTGTCTCTCAACTGATTGCTCTGGCTAGGACTTCCAGTACTGTGCTGAATAGAAGTGGTGAAAGTGGGCATCCTTTTCTTGTTCCAGTTCTTAGGGAGATTGCTTTCAATTTTTCCCTGTTCAGTATGATGTTGGCTGTGGGTTGGTCATAAATGGGCTTTGTTAATTTGAGGTATGCTCCTTCTAAGCCTGGTTTGTTGAGCTTTTATCATAGCTGTGGAATTTTATGGAATAATTTTTCTACATCTCTTGATAAGATAATTTTTTTGTCCTTAAATCTGTTTATGTGATGAATCACATTTATTAATTTGCCTATGCTGAGCCATCTTTGAATGTCTGGAATAAAACTCACTTAATTATGGTAGATTTATCTAGTTGGTGTGCTATTAGACTTCATTTGCTAATATTTTGCTGAGGACTTCTGCATCTGTGTGAACCACAGATACTGGTCTGTAGTTTCCTTTTTTAATGTGCTTTTGTCTGGCTTTGATAACAGGGTAACACTAGCTTTATAGAGTGAGTTAGGAAGGATAGCTTCCTGTGCGATTTTTTAAAAACTGTTTCAGGATGATTGGTACCAGTTCTTTTTTGTATGTTTGGTAGAATTTGACTGTGAATTCATCTGGTCCTGGGCTTTTTTGTTGCTGAAAGATTATTTTTTTAATTGCTGATCCAATCTCACTACTTGTTTTATTTATTTTTTTTTTTTCAGGATTTCTATTTCTCCCTAGTGCCATTTTGGAAGGTTGTATATTTTGAGGAATTGATTCATTTCCTCTAGGTTTTCCAGTTTGTGAGTATAAAGATGTTCACAGTAGTCTCTGCTGATGTTTTTAATTTTTCTCTTATCAGCTGTAATGTCTCCTTTTTCATTTCTGGTTGTGTTTTTAGGGTATTTTCTCTTCTTTTCTTGGTTAATCTAGCCAAGACTAATTTATCTTTCAAATAACAAACTTTTCATTTTGTTGAACATTTGTCCCAATTATATTTAGTTCTGATCTTTGTTATTTCTTTTCTTCTGCTAGCTTTGGGTTTTTTTTTTTTTTCCTTGTTTTTCTAGTTCCTTGAGGTGTAATGTTTAGGTCGTTAATTTATTATTTTTCTACTTTTTAAATGTAAGCATGAAGTGCTGTAAACTTCCCTTTTAACACCACTTTTGCTGTGGCCCAGAGTTTTTTGTATGCTGTATTTCCATTTTCATTCATTTCAAAAATTTTGTAAAATTTCAATTTTAATTGCACTATTGACTCAAAGATTATTCAAGAGAGTGTTGATAATTTCCATGTATTTGTGTAATTTTGAGAATTGTACTCAGTATTGGTTTCTAGTTTTATTCCATTTCATTCCATTGTGGCCTGAGAAGATACTTGACACTTGATATGATTCAAAATTTTAAAAACCTATTGAGTCTTGTTTTGTGACCTAACATATGGTCTGTCTTGGAAAATGTTCTATGTGAATGAACTAATAAACTTAACCGCCTAACTAAGCAGTCTCTTCGTTAATCCATTACAGCTGAATTTCTATAATACCCAATATATTTGCCATAGGCCCTAATTGTAGCAGCTTCACATATACTTTTCTGCTTAGCCATTTCTATTTTTTAGCATAACTTTCACAAGAGAATTTAAAGTCTGCTGTGTAACTATAGCCTTTACAGTAGAATCTGTTATAGAACCTATTATGAGGGATACATCTCTATCATTTCCTCTTTTATTACAAACCATGGAAAAGACCTAACAAATGATGCCCTTCTGTTATAGAAGAGTGAAGGCCTCCTGGCAATGTTCTCTTTAACTCATGATGTGGGTTAAGAAAAGCGAATCAGTGTTCTGTTTCTGACTGATTATAAGGCAACATATGTACCATTACACTTTCTCACCTATATTGGGCCTTCATATTTTACCTATACATGGTTATCCATGTATAAGGCTGCCTGAAAAATCCTTCACAAATGAAAGTATACCATATAAGTGTACACAACAGATCCCCTTTTCATTTCTATTGTTCATAGAGGCATAAAGAAGAAAAATATTCAAAGACATGAGTCTCCTGATAGTAGAAGTCTTGATCTGTGATCTTGGGAAAAGCTGTTCACATCAAGGATGCCATCTTCTTCTGGGGAGAGACTTCCCTGTTTAGCTTTACCTTAAGTGTTCAAATGAGTGTATAGTTCCAAAAGTGTGGAGGAACACTTCTCAATTGTGAGATTATGAACCTAAAGTTCAAGGTTCCAAAATTTTGCTGCAGTGTGGATGGCAAGGACAATCTTTCTCTGATGTTGTCAGAAGATCCAGTCTCTGGGTTCTAGATTGTGAAGAGGTTGATTGTCCTCAGGGAACCATAAAAAGCTTTCTTTACAGGGTGAAAATACACTGTGTTATAATAACTTAGTGTTATAACATCAGCCCTCTTGCATGGGAGAGCAATTATACATCCAGAAAACTTGCATTGAAAATAACAATTGAGTGAAATCCCTTTATAAAATGTGTAAGTGGCCCATCAGGTGACCAAATGTACCCAAAGCCTTGATTGTTTTCCCAGGAATATGGGATCAAACATTGGTTATAAACTATTTTAGCAATGTATAAGTCACCACACCAATATATTCAATTTGGATCATTTTATCTTGTCCATGATGAGTCATGGAATACAGAACTATTAATAACAAAAGCTTTAAGGACTCATGAAGTACAAGGTGGCTATCCTGGTTCTCCATGAGACCATGCTTAATTAATATTAGACTTATATCCTCTTGAATACCAGTTGTTTCTTTAAATTAGGTGCATAGCATTGATAACAGATGGGTTAGCATAGGTAATTTAACTTAGACCATGGAGTTCATTCAAATTGTATATCTAAACAACTTAGTATCAGCTGATTTAGCATGAAAATATGGCATGTATTTTCTAGGTATTTAATTAATTTTTGTTCCTACTTGGGTTAGCAGTTTTATAACACAGTCATTCTTTTCATTAAAATTCCAGGAATTCCTACCCAGTTCAAATGATATCATTCTAAAGTTATTAGAAACCTGTATTCAAGAGTGCTTTTTAGTGTACTTTCCATCCTTTCATGAACCTCCTAAAAGACACCATATTCTAGGATTTTGCATGCTTGTGAAGTTTTTAGAAACTGCATCAGCAATAAGCAAATAACAGTAGAAATGACTTTAAGTAGTTATAGTTAAAAACACAAGGAAATTTGGTTATTTCTGTGGTCTACAATAACTCAAAAACCGTAATTATGATTGATAGCATATACTCAGACATATTAGAATTTTAGAAATCCCATACAATTTTGGAACATACATTAATATCATTCGCTAAAATATAACAGGAAGAAGATTAAAATATTTTTGACAATGCTTCCCATGTAACTAAACATATCAAATAATTCTGTTTACGTCTCTTTTGGTTGCTTTAGGGGGCCTCGGTAGCATGTCCAAGTTAGAGGTCAGAAAAGATAATTTTGAAGCTGAAATTTGATTCTGGAAAGCCTCTCAAATAGGTTAAGGGTTTAAAACACTTGACATTATGAAACAGAATTCCAAGTTACCATAGTCATTCATTTAGCAAAAATGATTACTCAAAAATTTTCTTTTTTTTTTTTTTTTTTTTTGAGACGGAGTCTGGCTCTGTCGCCCAGGCTGGAGTGCAGTGGCCGGATCTCAGCTCACTGCAAGCTCCGCCTCCCGGGTTTACGCCATTCTCCTGCCTCAGCCTCCCGAGTAGCTGGGACTACAGGCGCCGCCACCACGCCTGGCTAGTCTTTGGGAGGCCGAGACGGGCGGATCACAAGGTCAGGAGATCAAGACCATCCTGGCTAACACGGTGAAACCCCGTCTCTACTAAAAAATACAAGATTACTCAAAAATTTTCTAAATGGCAAAAACTTTTACTCATTGATAGAGAGAAGACTTAGATTTCCAAACAATCTGTCTCTTGTCTTTCCCTTCTTTTTTATGGCAGTTTATTCAAAAGGCAAACAAAAATATTTCATTATCTTTTAATATTACATAAATATCTTGTTCAAGAGGAAAAGCCAAATTTCACCCTTGTATTAGCACACTATTAATTCAATCCCAATTTTTAATAAAACCTTATGGACAAATCTTTCCAATCTTAATCAGTTTGACCATAAGGTGAGATTCTCATAAACCTTTTATAAGCCTTTACAAATCTTTGTTAAAGAGCAGATCAGTGCTTTAAGAAACTGGTTTGTGCTTTTATTTCAATGTTCACCTTACAGAAAACCCAGAAAAATACCCCTTTAAATTTGTCAATATGTTCACACACATAATTATTTTTTTAAAGATTAGTTTTTCACAGACCTTCCACAACTTACTTAAACCTTCAGCTTTACCCTAACTTAAAACAATCCTTTAACTTTCTAAACTTAGGCAAGAAATCTACATTCCCATGCATTTTTATAATCTTTTACCAAAAACACATTTCACTTTCTTTACACACTTTGCATGTAAAACTGTTTCTATTTCCCAAAGATTACTTTAGTCACATGAACTAAAAGGCATTACACTTTTAACTTTTCTGACAAAATAGTTGATTTAAGCTCTTATCATTATTAAACCAATTAATAAAATCTCTTTTGTATATAAACATTACACACATAACACATATATAACTACACAGAGAGAAGATCCAGTAGTTATCAGATTTTTCATTTGCCAGTTTTTAAGTTCTTTTACATTGGATTACTGGGTTTAATCTAGAGTCCTTGAAAGAACAGGGCCAGGAAAGCATGTATTTTCTAGGGCCTAATAGAATAAGCAGGCACAGCTGGAAGGTAAAACAGATCCCCAAAATTATGCATCCTATTTTTATACCAGATGTTGGATCTCCCCAACCCCCCCAAAAAAAAAACAGAGCCTTAGATTTTGAGGGGATCTATCCATTTCAAATTCCTGGGGTTCCATGAGGAAAATAGGATTTTTTTCCAAAAAGGGGTCTCTGGCACCTCCTCTTTTCCCCAAGGAGTTCCAGGCTGCTAGAACTTGAATATTCACTTTTAATTAAGCTGACTTTTAACTATAGTGTTCTTTTTAAAAAGTCCTTTTAAATCTCTTGTTATCCAACCTTGGCTAGGCCAAATGGCCAATATTTGCTCAGAGAAAGAAAAATTTAAGATGGCTCATGGAGGGGAGGAGAATCAACAAATGGTGTAAAGGTCACACAGATATCAAATCAGAAAGTACTCAATCCCTAATCTGGGACTTGAACCCTGAACCCAGGAAGCCATTGTGAAAAGAGAAAGCATGGCCAGATGGTTACAAGGTTGAACTCCCGAGGACATGACTGACTAGTTTGCTGGGCTGTCTTGAAGAGCAGGCTTATGGGGTCCTGGGCATGCATATTACCCCCTGGTACCCCTCTTTATGACAGAACAATACAGAAAGACATACAAGGCACACCAGATTCACTACAGCTTAAGAGCAGCCTCAGAATTTTTTTTTGTATTAATCAAAACTTTAGAGGAGATAAACAGTGACTTTTACCATTCAATTACTCAGTTTGCACAAAGAAAGACAGAGGCCAGAGTCTGACTGATAAGAAATTCTTATCCTTTTGCTGGAATGCCAGGCTTCTGGCTTCCCATTCCCTGAGTGGCCCTTGTGACCCTGCTTGCCACACTATAGCGCTGGGGGCCAAGCTGAGTCATAAAAAAAATCATCTTTTTTGTTTTATTTTGTGGAACCACTGGCAAAGCCCTGTCAATTTTGCAAGTTTCCACCCAAGGGGTTGCAAGGGGTAACCCAATTAACATTTTTCATTCTGGCCAGAGCAAAATACACGTGACAAAACATAGACCTTAGCCACTCTGCTTAGCACTCAATATTGAAATTGCAAGGCTTAAACTTGCCCTGGGTTGGGCCCTGTCATCTTTAATCCATTTTTAGCCATAAGGGACTTTACTCAGGGGAGGGCCTCTAACCCAATCCCACCCTTTCCTCTGGTAAAATGTACCTCATTACGTATCCAAAGTCAGCCAATTGGTGCTGCAGTCTATTTCCTTTGGATTAGGGTAGTAATTAAACTGAAAGATTAGCAGACTTAATTTTGGGGAGCCCTCATTTTTAAATGCACTTCAATGTATTGTGTTTTATTTAGAACATTCTGCTGTAAGTTACCTTTAGCAAAGTTTTGCTATTTCTGTAAGACTTCACTGCTTCTCTGCCAAACGTGTAAGCCGAAGGAACTCAGTTTTTCAGAAATCAAGGATCCCATTTTTCTCTAAAATATTGGCTTTGTTCTGAGGTTTCCTTGATTAACTTAGCCAAAGATTTTTTCCCCTACCTAAGCATGCAAGAAAAATGAAACAAAGGGGATAGAACGCAAAAATTCCTGTGAATTTTTAAAAGCCAAAATTTACACCTCTACTATATTATCATTTGCTACCAGTTTCTTTTTTCCCCTACCTAAGCATGCAAGAAAAATGAAACAAAGGGGATAGAACACAAAAATTCCTGTGAATTTTTAAAAGCCAAAATTTACACCTCTACTATATTATCATTTGCTACCAGTTTCTTTCTCACAGAGTCAGATGTAAGAGGCCTCTAACTGGATCCAAGCCAATTACCACATCAAATCCATTCCTAGACCCATTCCAGTTTCTGTTGTGACTTCCAAACCCAGTTTGGATCAGAAATTTGCTCAAAGAAACTCAGAGGGCTCAAAACACAAATCTGTGAAGCTCTGAAATCCAAGAGAGAACTTACTCATGATCGCCAGCTGCTCTGAGATCAACGGACACAAGTGAGTCCTGAAGGTATCTTGCTTGTTCACTCAGCACTCCTGAGGGTTGTTAGAAGCTCTACTCCGGACCTCACTTCTGACACCATCTGGAAAAAGAAAAACTTCAGCTGAATTAAATTTAAAGGAGTTTGAGCAATGAATAACTCACAAATTGGGCAGCTCCCAGAATCACAGCAGATTTAAAGAGCCTCCAGCGGTGCCTCGTGGTGAAAAAAATTTATACACAAAATTAGTAAAGTGACGTACAGAAATCAGAAGTGAGGTACAGAAACAGCTGGATGGGTTACAGCTTGGCATTTGCCTTATTTGAACACAGTTTGAACACTCAGCAGTGTATGACTGGTTGAAGTATGGCTGCTGGGACTGGTCAAGAGTCAGTGATTGTTACAGGCACACACTCCTAAGTTAGGTTTTCAATCTTGCCTACCTGTTAAGTTAGGCAATAACTTACTCAAATATGGAAGTACAGAGTCCTTCTCAGACCATCAAACTAAATATAGTTTGCTTTTACAATGCTCTGGTGTTGGGTGCATACATATTTAGGATGGTTATATCTTCTTGTTGAATTGACTCCTCTATCATTATATGATTATTTTCTTTGTCTTCTTTTTTTTTTTTTTTTTTTTACTGTTTTGATATAAAATCTGCTTGATCTAATGGAAGTATAACTACTCCTACTTGCTTTTGGTTTCTGTTTATGTGAAGTATCTTTTACCATTCCTTTACCTTTGATACGTAAGTGTCTTTACCAGTAAGGTCAGTTTCTTGTAAGGAGAATATAGTTGTTTCATATTTTTAAATCCATTTTACCAGTCTATATCTTTTAATTTATTTACATTAATTTATTTACGAATATTATTTACATTTACTTTATTGACATTCAAGGTTATTATTGGTATTTGAGGTTTTATTCCTTCATAATGTCCATTGTTATCTAATTGTTTTGTAGATTTTTTTCCTTTTCACCTTCGTATCTGTTTGTAGTTTAGTAGAGTTCTTTCAAGTTACCATTTGATTTCTTTCTCTTCCTCCTTTGTGTAATTGTTTTGTAAGACCTACGAGTTTTTACTTTCATGTGTTTTATGATGGTGAATAATGAACTTTCATTTCTATGTTTAGAACTCCTTTGAGCATTTCTGGTCTGCTGGTGAATTCCATCAGTGTTTGCTTATCTGGGAAGTACTTTATTTCTTCTTCATTTATGAAGCTTATTTTGGCAGGACATAAAATTCATAACTGACATGTTTTTCTTTAAGCACTATGAAAATCCCGATCTCTTCTGGCTTGTAAGTTTTCTGCTAAGAAGTCCACTGTCAGTTTGATGGGGTTTTCTTTTTAGGTGACTAGATGCTTTCTCTCACTGATTTTAGAATTTTTTTCTTCATATTGACTTTAGACAGTCTGATGAATATATGTTATAACGTCTATCTTGCAATGTATATTTTTCTGGTGTTCTTTTGGCCTCTTGTACCTGGATGTCTAAATCTTTTGCTAGACTAGGCAAGTTTTTGTCAATTATTTTCCAAACAGGTTTTCTAAACATTTTGCTTTATCTTCTCCCTCAGGCATACCAGTGATTGGTAGGTTTGGTCACTTCATGTGGTCTCATTGATTGATTTTCTGATTTCTTTTTATTGGTTTTCAGATTTCTTCTGGATCTCATTGAGATTCTTTAAAAATAAGTTTTGCATTATTTACCTGGCATTTTGAATATTCCATTTTGGTTAGGATTCATTGCTAGATAATTACTATGTTCCTTTGAGGGTGTCAAGATACTCTGCTTTTTCATATTTTCAGTATTATTATGCTGATTTCTTCACATCTAGAGAAACAGTCACTTCTTCTTATATGTGAAGTTACTTTCATTACAGTAGGGCTTTTTTTTCACTCGAGTATGTGACTATGATGTTTGTTAAGTAGTGCCATTTGGCTTTGCTTCTGGACCTGTCTAGTGGTAAAGACTGTACAATTTACTTGCTTACAGACAGCTTTGATGTGGTGACCTCAAATGCTGGTTGTAATAGTGATGTACTGAGCAGGTGAGCAGGCTCACAGCCTCCTGGGTAGCCAGGGTAGCATGAGTGATGGTAGTAGCAGAGGTTGCAAGATGCTCGTCTCCTTCCCAAGCACTATGCATTTGTGTCAGCAGATGTTATAATGAGCCCTTTGGGTCAACCTCTGGGCCAGTAGATGGCACTTGCTGGTGAAAGCCAACTGCTATGAATGCTATTTCATTCCACTCTTCTTGCTGGCATGGCTTCTATGGATAAGTTGGATGTAATTCTTTTCTTTCCTCTTCTAGAAGGTAAGGTTTTATCTCCCTACTGGACATTTTCAAAAGTTGTTCTTTATCATTGTTTCTATAACTTAAATATAACGTACCCAGGTATAGCAGTTTTTCATTTATTTCACATGTTGCTCTCTGAGTTCCCTGTATCAATGGTTTGGTGTCTAACATTTATTTGGGGGAATTTTTAGTCATTCTTGCTTCAAATATTTCTTCTCCTCCTTTTCTTTTAATTTGTCTTCTGATATTCTTATTAAGCAAAAGTTACACCTTTTACAGTTGTCACATAGTTCCTGGATATTCTGTTCCATTTTTTCAACATTTTTCTCCTTGCCCTTCAGTCTTTAAAGGTTCTGTAAAGACATACTCAAGCTCACTTTCTTCAGCCATCTTCAGTCTACTGTGAGCCCACCAAAAACACTCTTCATTTCTTTTATAGTGTCTTAATGCCTAGCATTTCATTCCGTTTTTTTTTTCTTTGAACTGCTATCTCTCTGCTTTCATTATTTATCTGTTACGCATGTGGTCTACTTTATTTACTAGCACCTTTAGACTATTAATCATAGTTACTTCAAATTCCCAGTTGTTCACATTCTGAGAAAATGGAGGTGAAATTTTTTTAAATTCCCCATTGTTAATTCCAATTTCTTGTCACACCGGGTTGAATTCTAATGGGTGCTCTGTCTCTTCAACTAAGTATTTGCCTTTTAGTATGTCTTATAATTTTCTCTTGATAGGCATAATAAACTTGGTATAAAGAACTGTGGCAATTATTAAGAATTGTTGTAATAACGTGGCGAGCTTTGAGACTGGAGTTGGGAAGGTGAACAAAAGCTGAGTAAAAATTCTAAGAAGGCAAGTGGGGAAAGAACTGGATCTGGAACCACTGACTCAAGCTGAGTGATAGACCAAAGTATATAAAAGCCCAGTTAAGCCAGGAAGAGAGAGCAGCATTAGGCCTGGCATAGGCACACACACACAGGTTGGTAGGTGACAATAGCAGTTCCCAGAAAAAGGCTGAAGGTTCAGAGCAAAAAGAGTCTAGGCCCAGGAAGCTCATTCTGTTCTTGTCCAACCTTCTAAGAGTTTGGGTGCTACTGAGCCAGTTAACCATTTAGATCAAAGCCAGATCAATTAAATGTCTGCCTAAATGGTCATGTAATAACACAATTGTGAATGGCCTTGAGGTCTTCTGCAGGAAAACTTAATGGAGGATCTTCAATATCCAGGAGAAGCTGGTACTCGGACCTGGAGGACTGTCAGGTGAGAGTGCCTACTCCTGACTAGTTCTCTACTTTCCATTGGTTGCCCTCAAGCTGCTGACCAATCGGAATCACTGCTCCCATGGCCTACTTGAAATCTCACTGACTGCCCACACTCAGTCCTCACTCTGCCGTTGCTGGTGCCTGAATGTTTAAACTTTTCCTTTGTAACTTGCTGTTATTGAAAGGATTTCACCTGGAACCTCATCAGAGGGAGGGAAAACTACAAAAATAGCTAACAGCCTTACTGAGAGGCTCTTGGTGCCCTTTCCACCTGGCAGACAGGGTGACTGGGTAGGGAGAATGGAGAAACTCAGAGGAGGAGATACTGTCCTAAGACTCCACAGGAGGAAGGGTGTTCTCCTGCACTGTTTTGATATTTCATTATATTGAGGGAATGCTGTCCTTTTTAACTATAAAAGCTGTTATACATTTCTGACTCTACTTGACATTAACTTTTTTTTCACAAATACACCCTTGCCAACTTTTTATTTTTGAGTCAGGGTCTCGCTCTGTCACCTACACTGGAGTGCAGTGGCATGATCATACCTCACTACAGCTTCTAACTCTGGGCTCAAGCAATCCTCCTGCCTCAGCCTCCCAAGTAGCTGGGACTACAAGCATGTGCCACCATACCCAGCTAGTTAAAAAAAATTTTTTTTGTAGAGATGGGGTCTTGCTATGTTGCCCAGGCTGGTTTCAAGCTCCTGGTCTCAAATGATCCTTCCACCTAGGACTACCAAAGTGTTGGGATTACAAGAATGAGCCACTGCACCTGGCCACCACTTTCTTAACCTAACAGAATTCCTGTGATCCTCTATCTACCAAAATACGGAAGGCTTAAATATTTTGGTTGAATTCATTCCTAATTTGCTACAAGATATAAATGCATAATTTTCTGACAGAGAGTCATTATTGAAGAACCTACGACATTCAAGGGACTTGCTATCATGTCTGCTTCCATTTGGTTTAATTTCCTGCACAGTAAATTGTGTCTGAAAAATTAAGAATAAATTATATGATAGATAATGACAATTATTTATTTGTTATGTAATATTTCTTTGCAATCTCTATTATACGTTTGCTGATATCCAAGTCAATCACCAAGGGTTATTGGAGACATGCAGAATTAGACAATATTTGAATTTTTATTTGTCCATAAGAAACAGTCTTCCCAAAACTGTAATTTGTGTCAACAGTTAATCCTTTTTTGCTAAAGAAGGTGCACTATCTTTTTTTATTGATAATATGAAGATATAAATTGCTTTTAAATCATATTGACTTTAAAATTATTATAAAATTTTTATCACATTAACAAATATAATAACTTTATCCTGCCTAACTCCAGGTACATAGAGACAACAATTTAAATCATGTGAAGATAAAACCACAAACCTTGCAATTTCCTGCTTGAGTCAGAATGGACATACTTTCCATTATGGACATGTTATTTGCAAACAACCCAATTATTCCCTAAGTCTATCTCATTTGGATTTTGTACCCAATTAAATTTGATTGTTGTTCAAAATAGTGGTCTTTTATGCTTCTAAGAGATCCAAGTCTGTATTGTTACATCAGAAAATCATTAGTCTGAAGAGGTCATTTCTGTGTGTAACAGTCATAAATTCATAAGCATAGTCTCTGATGTACAAGAAATATCCTACATCTTTTCAATAAATGAAAGAAATGGAACTCTTCCACTGGGTGAAAAATTTATCCAAAGGCATTATTTTATTATGACTTCCCCATTGAGCCGTGTCATGAACAGTAAGGTCTTAGTAACAAAGCATCAAAGATATCAGGGCCCACCCTGTTCAATGGCTTCTGCCTCAACACACTCAGTGTTAATCTGAATTGACCCCTCTCTCAGTGATTTTCTCTCTGCATGGGTGCAAGAAAACTTTGCCAAAAGTTGCTGGCTGTATCCTAGGATCCTACACATCTCTAACTCAAAGGTCTTCAAGTCTCCATGGCTCTACCACTGAGCAGTGTACAGCAGAAACCAGGGCTTGAACTAGATATAGATAAGAAATATTAATCTCTTTATCTGTATAGTCTCTCACCTCCTTTCTTTGTCTTATATCTTGTGAGAGACCATTGCACAACATTTTGACTGAACAAGAATTTACAAATCATGGTAACTGTACCTTTAAGATTCCCCCTCGACTCCCCTCTGATAATTCACACATTTATCCTAATGATTGGTATATATATCAAGGTTGTAACTTTTCCAACTCTTGATGGATGTATAAGCAACAAAAGCAATTGAAATACTACAGTATACTGCAACAGCATCTTTGGGCTGTAGATTGGATTGGTTTCTCAACTTTGCAGCACACTAGATAAAACGGGATCTTTCAAAGTATTGATGCCCAGATCTGACACCAAGATATACTGATTTGATTGTTTCAGCGTGCAACAGCATGCCAGTGGGCATTGGGCATTTTATTAAAATCTCCCCAGGGAATGTAATATGCAGTAACAATGGAGAATAATTGAGCAAGATTAGTGTCTAATTTGCGTAGGACACCACAGACCAGTGGCTGAACTAAAGCACCAATCATTCTATTGAGGAAGAGAGTCCAGATTAAAGAGGATTGTGTTATTATTCTTTCTGTGAACAAACATGAAACTGAAAGAGTCAGTCTTTCAGGAAATATCCCAAGTGACTGAGCCTAAATTTTAAAAGCGCAAAGTAGCTATTTGTTGAATAGAGGTCCCACACACACTGCAAGTTCCCGCAAAACCTGCACTTTTTAAACTTTAGGACTTTCAGAGCTCACCTGAACCAACCAGAGCTCAGCTGCCTCAACCAATCAGGGCTTAGCTGTATCAACTAATCAGAACTCGACTATTTTGACCAATCAGAACTAAGCATTTGGGACACATAGTGTCAGGACCTCCTGAGGCTGTGTCATGGGGGAGGTCCTTAACCTTGGCAAAATAAGCTTTCTAAATTGACTGAGATCAATCTCAGATATTTGGGTTCACATTTTTGTAACCACAAAGAGATTCTGAGTGGAGGTGCCCTTGACCTTTGACAAATCTCCTATGAGTGCTTAGTACCAGCTTAAGCTATCTTTATGGCTCAAAGCAACAGGAAAACTTGCTGATGCCTGGGAGTTCCCCCTCCAGAGAATCCCTGAACTCCCAAAATTTGGTCGAGATCTAAGGTTATTTTGCTGTACAATTCCCTTTTTGGAGTTTTACTTGCCTCCAACATGAAAGGCGAGTTTTCCTGCTTCCATGACGATGGAAAGCAGGTAACTCCTTTCTAGAGTTTGCGCACGCTTCCAACAAGGAAGGCAAGTTTGAGATTTCTCCTGTTTCTAGGATGGTAGAGAGCAGTCTTTAGCCTGAGACCCACTCCTAGAAAACCAAAGTCAAGGTATTTGGAAGACCAGAGATGCAAATTTCCCTCATTTGGCATCTCACTGGGCCTGACTTGTTGATTTCAAATGCCCTGCTAGTAAGACTATGCAAGCACCCTCCCTCTAGGCCCAGGGATTGTTGTGGAAGAAGTGGGCATGTGAGATTGTAAGGGCCTGTTTTGAAGGATAGAATTAGGTCAGGTCAGAGCCTCCAAATCAAGGAAGGGTACAAAAATGCCTAAACAACAAATAAAACAAAGGACTTTTTCTTCCAAGCTATGATATGTCACCTTTGCATCCACCCAACCATAAAGAATTTCCTGCTTCCCTGTATAATTAAAAGAAAACAATTACTGGTAGGATAAAGATACCTAATGACAGAGCCTTCTGTGTGTAATACTCCCAGTTACAAGTTGTGCAGATAGATATATATTTAAAAAATTTTTTCAGAACAATGCTTGTGTTTTGCATAGCTAATTGCTATAAGTTTGTAATTAAAACCAAGATTATAGTAGCTCAACACATAGAAGTTAAAAACAACTGAGTTCTATAACCTCACTTTTGGCTTTTTGTTTGTTGGCTTTCTACTTAAACAAATAATAATAATTTAAGGGGAAATGAATGCCTGCCCATGTCCATTCCTATTTGGACTAGAACAATTAATTGGACTCTAAGTCCCTCTGCCACAGGGAGTCCCACCGAGGGACAGGATAGACGCTGGGCAGGCAGCCATGCCACCCCAGCAATGCTGTGGGACAACATTAAAATTTGGTGGCCATTGATGTTGCCTCTGGCAAATCTTGGCCAGAAGGGAAAGAATGTAAAACAAAAATAAAATTTGAAGCCTCCCACCCATCACAACCATCTGAATGGACTGCCTCCTTGTCCAGGGCACTCTAAAATTTAACCCGAAAGACTGGTTCAGGCCTTGAAGGCAAGTGAGGTTTGGACATGCTTTCACTATACCCCATCCAGCATTAACATCAATCATCAACACAAATCTTATGTCTGATAAACAATTACAGTCTTCTCTCTAAAGCCTACTACTTGGAGGCTTCATCTGCATGACAAAATCTAGGTCTCCACAACCTCTTATCATAATCCAGACATTCCTTCCTACTGATAATAACTCAACCAATTGCCAATCAGAATATGTTTAAATCTACCTATGACCTGGAAGCCCCTGTCACCCCCTCACGCCACTTCAAGTTGTTCTACCTTCCAGATGGAACCAATGTAAATCTTACGTGTATTGATAGACGTATTATGTCTCCCTAAAATGTATAAAAGCAAACCGTACCACGACTACCTTGGGCGTATGTCGTCAGAACCTCCTAAGGCTGTGTCATGGGTGCATCTTTAACTTTGGCAAAATAAACTTTCTAAATTGGAAAAAAAAAAAAAAAGAATAAGCACATTTGAATCATTCATTTGCATAAACAGACTTGATTAGAAACCTCAATGAGAACTTTTGCTATAAAACCCTAAACCTCTCTTTGTTCTCTGGAATGACCTTTCATTTTGTATGGGAGGCTGAGTCTTCCCAGGCTGCAATCTGTTTACTAGAATAAAGTGTCTTTCCTCCCAATTTCTTTGCCAAACAACTTTTGTTTATATTTCTAATAGTTCTGAATTAAAAACTGAGTTATTTAACAATGGTGTTCATCCATATTATGGAATAGTTGTCAGCAACAAGAAGCCACTAAATATAATACACCAAACAACTAAGGAGAATCACCACAGAGTTAGGCTGAGTGAAAAAATAGCCACTCCTAAAAGGTTACATTATGTACGATTGCTTTATAAAACATTTTGAAAGCACAAAATTTAGAATGGGAGAACCATTTTGCCATGGGTTGAGGCAAGGGGGTGAAAAGTGGAAGGGAAGAGTGTGTGATTGTGAGGAATCTTGTGGTATCGGAATGCTTTTATGTTTTGCTTATATCACTGTCAATATTCTAGTTCTGATACTGTAATATAGTTTCGCAAGATGTTACCATTGAAAAAAAGTAGATACAGTGTAGACAGGATCTCTCTCCATTATTTCAGACCTTCACATGTGTGATTCTACATTATCTCAAAATTTAAAAATTAATGTGAAAAGTTGATCAAAGCCTTAAGAGTCATAGATATTAGGTTAGGTGTGAGTTGACTGATGTTGACAATAAATAAAAAGTAGCTATTCTAGAAGATATGAGAAAGTTGGGGAGAATCTGGTTATCACATGTAAAAGAGAAGCAGATTCAGTCTTGAGGATATATAACTGAAGTGCTCTAAAGTATGCCTAAGACTGTTGGAAGAAACTGATATATATATATAAGCTTAATTTATTTGCATATATAAGCCCAGTTACCATGACTCTCAATGATGAAGGACTGAAGCCTCAGGTCAGCAACAGGGCAAGAATGTTCACTTCTATTTGGCAGAGTAGTGGAAGATTTTGCCAGACCAATCAGATAAGAAAAAGAGGAAAAAAAAGGCATAAAAATTGAAAAGGAAGAAATATATATTCTCTGTTTGCAGATGATATGATTATATATGTAGAAAAACCTAAAGATCTGAAAATAATTATTAGAACTGATGAACAAGTTCCATAAAAAGACAAGATACAAAAAAAGATACATGCAAACATTGGTTGCCAATGAACATCAAAAAATGAAATTACAAAAAAAATTCCATTTTCAATAGCATCAAAAATAATAAAATATTTGGTAGTATATTAAGGTATTTTTTTAAAAATGGAAACACCTATTTTATTTATAGGTTTCCTGGATTAGTAGACTTGACATTGTTAAGATGTGAATACTACCCAAAGGGTACACAGGTTCACTATAACATCTGTGAAAGTCCCAAAGTTAGTTTCTTTCTTTCTTTCTTTCTTTTTTTTTTTTTTTTTGCAGAAATAGAAGATACTTCCTAATATTAATATGGAATCTCAAGGTTTCCTAAATAACCAAAACTGTGTTTTAAAAAAAGAGCAAAATTGGAGCTCACACTTTCTGATTTTAAAACTTTTTACAAAGCTACAGTCGTCAAAAGATTGGGGTACTGACATAAGAAGAGTCATACAGACCAGTGGAATTGAATAGAGAGAACAGGAGAACAGAAACAAATCTCCGGTATTTGGTTAAATGATATTTGAAAAAGCATCCAGACAATTTCTAAGGGTAAAGAACAGTCTTTTCAACAAATGGTGCTGGAAAAGCTGGATATCCGTATGAAAAAGAACTTGAACCCCCATCTCATACCATATACAATATTTAACCCAAAATGTAGGAAACTCTAAATATAAGAAATAAAAATAAAATTTAAAAAAAATCCATAGGGGAAAATTCTCTTGACATTGGATTTGGCAAAGATTTCATGGATATGACACCAAAAAAGTCATCATAAATATTCAACTTCATCAAAATTGAGAACTTTTGTGCATCAGAGGACACTACCAAGAAATTGAAATAAAAACTCACAAAATTAGAGGAAATGATTACAAATAATGTACCAGATAAGGGTTTAATATCCAGAACACATAAAATAGAAAACAATTTTTAGAAAGGATTTTTGCATGCTTTGAAGAGGCACCTAGAAATTCACTTTATATATTCAATTACACTGAAGAACAGCATTACACATGGACTGTTTCCCAAATTCTGTCACCCATAAAAATATCTTCCAAAGATCACTTTTGAGAAGCCTCTGCCAGAAACTGTCTTGTTGAAAACTCAGGTAAGTCACTGACTCTGACCATCCTGAAGCCCTAGACAGTTATTATTAGAAAAGTTACAAATTTTCAACATTTGACAGATGATGACCAGGCCATCCTCAAATTTATGAGGGACATAGATCATATTTCTTACTGGGAATTAAAATAATTTATTAGTTTATTTCAAGTAAGCCCTTGAGCTTATATGAGTGAATCTGGTCTGAATAGATTTTTTTTCCTGAAGAAATCAGGATTATAAACAAGGGTCCTATTTGAATGCAAAATGTATCCATACTGTGAGAGACATCTAATGAGTCTATTGCCCCAAAACTGTGCTGATTTATTTAAAACTTTAAAATGTGAACAACCCCATCAAAAAGTGGGCAAAGGATATGAACAGACACTTCTCAAAAGAAGACATTTATGCAGCCAATGGACACATGAAAAAATGCTTATCATCCCGGGCCATCAGAGAAATGCAAATCAAAACCACAGTGAGATACCATCTCACGCCAGTTAGAATGGCAATCATTAAAAAGTCAGGAAACAACAGGTGCTGGAAAGGATATGGAGAAATAGGAACACTTTTACACTGTTGGTGGGACTGTAAACTAGTTCAACCATTGTGGAAGACAGTGAGGTGATTCCTCAAGGATCTAAAACTAGAAATACCATTTGACCCAGACATCCCATTACTGGTTATATACCCAAAGGATTATAAATCATGCTGCTATAAAGACACATCACACTTATGTTTATTGCAGCACTATTCACAATAGCAAAGACTTGCAACCAACCAAAATGCCCATCAATGATAGACTAGATTAAGAAAATGTGGCATGTATACACCATGGAATACTATGCAGCCATAAATAGGATAAGTTCATGTCCTTCGTAGGGACATGGATGAAGCTAGAAACCATCATTCTGAGCAAACGATCGCAAGGACAGAAAAACCAAACACCGTATGTTCTCACTTCATAGGTGGGAATTGAACAATGAGAACACTTGGAAACAGGGTGGGGAACATCACACACCAGGGCCTGTCATGGGGTGGGGAAAGGTGGGAGGGATAGCATTAGGAGAGATACCTAACATAAATGACAAGTTAATGGGTGCAGCACATCAACATGGCACATGTATACACATGTAACAAACCTGCACGTTGTGCACATGTACCCTAAAACTTAAAGCATAATTTTAAAAAACTTTAAAATGTGATGAAACTCCCTCTTCACAAATTGTAACATACATAGTATACAAAAATTGGTCATAAAGATATAAAATTTTGTGCATGAACATGTGATAACAACATGTTCTCCCTGTAACTGTTGAATTCTACTGCTTTCTCCTTGCCTTTCTGGGGTGTGTGTGTGTGTGTGTGTGTGGAGGGGTGGTATCCAGACTCTAGAGACAGTAATTATAATTTCAAATTCAGTAACAATTGATCACCCAGGGGAGCTCAAAGAAAGAAATTTGTGGAAAGATACAGTCTGATTTCTTCCAAGTGTAAAAAGACCTCCATGGGTGCTCTCCCAAGACTTAATAGTCAACCCTATAGGGTCCCTGTGTTTTCTCATCCTTTCAGGATCATTGGAAGGCAGATGTAAGCACATACCTTTGAAGAAAGTTCCTTGTAAACTTCAAACATTATTACACAAGCCTAAAGTGACGTTACTGGGGCTTTAATAATGTTCACAGTATCTAGTTTAAACATCACCAGTTGTCTTTCTCTAATGAACTGATCTACCCACTCATCAAAATACTATGGATAGCTACACAAGACAATACAGAAATTGATCTAATATCTTTTAATGTTTTGAAGAAGAAATACAAATAAATGTGGAGGAAGTTAGGATAAATATTAAAAGCTTATATGCCAAATGTTAACTAAGATAATCTCTAGCCAATGAGCTTACAGGTCAGTTTTGTTTTTATTTCACCTAAGCAAAAGACATTAAAAATTACCATTATTTTAGTAGGCGTAAAAATAGTAGTAGAGAAGGAAAGTTAAGAAAAAGAAGGAGAAAAACCAAATTCAAAACAAGCAAAGTGCAGAAGCACATTGGGAGCAAAGAAGGATATGGGAGTGTGGGTAGGGCAAGTAGGGAGACTAAATAAGAATTGAGGTAGAAAGTTCCTTGCAGGTGGGTGGGAAAGGAGCGGAGCTGACACCATTGCTACAGGAGCTGAATAATAGCCCTGTGGAAATAAATGCCTGGTGAAGGCATGCAGAAAGCAGTCTGGAGCTCAGAAGAGACACACCAGCACAGTCTGGTAGTCTACAGTATCAAGTCTCTGGAGAAAGGCTGAAACACCCAGAACAAGAGAGACCAGGTCCAGGATGCCCAGTCTGTTCTGGTCCCATCTGCCAGCAATCTGGTTGCTGCTGAGCCAACTCCTTAGAGAAAGCCTAGCAGCAGAGCTGAAGGGATGTGGTACCCAGTTCGGAAACAGCTTGCTGTCATTTTGTGACAAGACCAAGAAGAAAATCTCTAACACCCAGAAGAATGGCTGCTGGAATCTGGACTACCCACAGGTAAGAGCCCAGGGCTGCTGAAAAATCAGAATGCGGCCCCCAAAAAAGCTGGTTCCAGATCTCATCGACTACCTATAGTCAACTCAGACTCTACCACCGGTGAGTGCCTAAAAGTTTGGGCTTTTTCATTTTAATGTGCTTTTATTAAAAGGGCCTCACCAGGAATCTCACTGGCAGGTTGGCAGACAGGGTGAAAGTTACAGGAATAGCAAAGAGAAAAACAGCCTCACCTGGGAGGCCCTTCCCACCTGGCAGCCTGAGATATGGGGTGGAGAAAACAGGGAAGCCGCAGAGAAGGTGACGATTCTCAAACACCAGCAGGAGGTGAGACATACTCCAGGACCCCCAGGAAAGCTGGGCAGGCCAGAAAACAGTTGTGCTTGCAATGGGATACCTGGACCAGGCCTCTCCAATTAAGAAGAAAGGGGGAAAACAGTGAGGTGGTGAGCTGATTATCACTTCTGTTTGTGCACCTGTGGGCCTCGGGGCAGCACACTAAGACCTCTGTTAGGTTCCTGGAATGTGAGACGAAAGGGGGCTTAGACTTAATGACTCTCCACTTTGTCATTAGGCTACACAGTGGTCTATGTCACCAAAAACTTTCTCTTAAAAAAAACCTTTTTTATAATTTTTTTTATTAAAAAAACTCTGTTGCACCCCCAACAGAGCACCTTGCTGCCCATGTCTTTGAATCTACTCTTGTAAAGTGTTGAGAGAGAGAGATGGAAAAGAAAGAAAGTTGCCTGGATGACTAGAGGGGAAATCGAAGGGGACCAGAGACAAGGGAAATTCACCGTTTAGACCATCATAGCTGAAGATCTGATTAGCGCTTTCAACATTTGAAGCTGCAAAGAATTTTCTTTAAAAGCAAGATTTCAGAATTGAGGACAGTTCAATACCAGAACGGTTTTTAAACTACCAAGTAACAGGGTATTCACAGAGATAAATTGCAAACTAAGTTAAAACTAGCAAGGGCAGTTTCCAAAAGAGACAGAGGCTACTCTCTTCAGGCGAATAGGTTGTACTAATTCTGAAAAGTCAAGTTAAATTACTAAGCATTGTTTTACATTTGATATAAATGACATAGGTTTTGAACCAGCAATGTGTGGCTCCCAAACTGCCTCTTGTAAGCTATATGCATATACTGCATTCAATCATTAGAGTTCGTTAAAGATATTGTACACAGTGAATGCACTTGGATTTTATATGATTTTTATAATGATTTCAAAGTTATTTCCTTTTCTTACATTATTGGTCAGAGCTTGTTTCATTTTGCTATAAAATAAGGAAAGAATATCACAAAGTCAAAACAATTTCTAACACAAACTAAGGAAGAGCATGCTGTACTATAATTTCTATTTAAGTTTTACTCTTTTTTCTGAGTAAATAAGTGAAAATTCTCATTTAAAGACTGAAAAATATAGATAAATTTAACAAGAAAAAAGAAAAGTATTCATGGATAACCAATATTAATGTTTGCTGTAGATACATAGATATAGATGTATATCCATTCTCAGCCTTTTGGCTGAGATCAAGTGATATAGATGTATAGATTTATGTAGATATAGAGTTAAATATCTAAATCTTCCTACTAAAAACTTGTGATTATAAAAAAAAATTCCCTATTGCTATCCACTATATAGTGCATTGGAAGTTATCAATCAAAACAGTGTCAGGGAGAGTGAAAAGTGATATGGTGTAAGCATTTAAAGGGTCATTGGAGGAGTACACAAAGGGGACAGAGGAGTTAGCACATCCTTAATATCGTAGTACCTCAACGTGCCCAACTCTAAGTAAGGTAAGTTGTTGATATGTTAGGGTACTTGTGGATTTTCTTTGGTGTTTAATTATACCGAGGCAATAGGTACGTTGCGGTCTAGGCAAATTGTATAATTTTTCTGATTCTCTTTCACGTGAATATTTTCCTCACCTTCCACCCTATTTTTTGACTTCACAGAAATGATGTCATCCTCAATCAATAAAGATACAAAAACCTTAGATATGCCGTCAAAATTAATTCCCAATTTGTCACAGAAGCTGAAGAAAACAGTGTCTCAAGGGCAATCATCACTGAGGAAAGTAGTACTTTCCCGAAAAAAGAGATGTAAAGATCCTGAATTCGATCCATTATGCTGTGAAGTAGTTTGTGACAATGGAACTTCAGTTAAAGTGTCTGAATAGTGGAATAATTGTGGACATCTACCCATTCTCAAGTTTATTCTCAGTGACAAATTCACTAATGTCCAATTCAATGACTGCCGATTATTAGAATGTGAGAAATAATTATTAGTATATACATGTTTCACTTGCTCTGTGATAATACAGTCTCTCTAAAGGGAGGAAGTTAGATAGATGGAATAAGTTTTAGTACTTGATAATACAGTGGGGAAATTATACTTTACAATACTTTATTGTGTATTTCAAAATAGCTAGAAGAGAATTGTAATCCATTAGAAGAGAATTGTGATCCCAGCACAAAGAAAAAATGAATGTTAGAGGTGATGGATATCCCAATTATCCTGATTTGATCATTATACATCATATACATGTATTGAAATATCACATGTACTACAAAAATGCGTACAACTATAATATATGAATAAAAAACTTACTGGAAATAAATGTTAAAAGTTTTACATACACAAGCACATACATTCACATATACTCACTCAGGTCTCTTCGTTTCTCCTCTCTTTTCACACTGAAAAGTATGCAAGAGATAAAGCATCTAACCATCTCTACTTTAACATCAGCACATAGCATGGAGGAAAAGCAGTGAAGGAATGAACCAGTGGGAGAGGAATTAGGTATGTTCATCCCAGGGTAACCCCAGAGACCTCTCTAGAACTTTGCCCAATTCATATCCTCCACCTGCCTTTCAGCACACTGTCTTTAGACCTTCAATCGTTCTGTAAAGTCCTCTTTTGTCCCTGGTGTTACTGCACATCCCTTCGCCAAACTGGAGAATTGGCACAAACATTGGCATTCCTCTGGCTACACAAACCTCCTCCCTATGTGACTTTGAATCCTAAATCAAAGAGTACTTTTTTTACTCTGTCAGGTCCTACTAGTTCCCCCTACTCCCGCCCCCCCCCTCCGCCCCACACACACACCAGCCAAGTGAAGCTGCTAATACCTCACTATCAGGTCCTATTAACTTACTTCGATTAACATAATTTGAGTAGCCCTCTGTGCCTGCCCACAAAGTGCTCTGAATCTGGTGTGGGACATGGAGAAGCAAAGGATAATAAGTGCAATGATACTTACAGGTCATCATAGAGACTGTAATGATCCATAGGAATCAGGGTTGTGTTTAATGCCAACGTGGGAAGGAATGAATGTACAGGGAACGGAACAGTGTGGGTAAGAGGAGAGAGCAAAATTTCCCTAAGGAAACTGATGGCTAATCTGCATCTTGAAAGACATCTAAGCAGAAGAGAGTGCAAAAAGGAGACAGGGAGAAGCCCAGGTAAAAGCACAAAGGCCTAGAAGCACAGCACGTGTGGAAACAGCCAGAGTTGGTAGGGCAGGAGGTGGTGTGGAGAAAAGGAATTGTCAAGATCTGGTTGGAATGGAGACAGGAGAGAGGGTCTCAAATGATTCCACAACGCAGCTATGAGGTTTAGGCTGCATCTTGGAGTAAGGAAGAACTGCTCATGATCATGATACGTCTCTCATAAAGAACTTTTTCCTACCAATACTGTGTTGAAGATGAAGAGGGATCATGGGAGTCACAGGGCAGAACTCATAGATTATACTGTACAGTCTGAACTGTACCACCTGGTTTGTCTAGGCTCCTGTAGGTTGTTCTTTGAAAACAAAGGGGAGGAGCACATAAGTTGTATCTCTTGACACTAATGATGATCAATAAAAGATTAATATTTTGAGTCTCCATATTATTCATAATCAATGATTGAGTTTATTCTACATGACAATCATTGTTCTAGGACTTTAGGATTTATGAGAGAAAAAATAATATTAATGATTACATGGAACTTCCACCTAGGCAATTGACTGCTTCTGAACTGTCCCTTGGCACATGCATTCTATACATAATTCTATTCTTTTAGTAAATATAGTGGTATGAAAAGGGGATAATAGAGGAAAGTCCATAATGTTATCTGGTGTCTATCATTGTCAATCTCTTAACCAGAAAATATCCAAAGATTGCTTCCAGAAGGTTTTTAGAAGATGCAGATGTTCCCTCATTCTTTCTCTCATTGTTTATAAACCTGCATGACAGCCTAAAGTGACAGCAGGACAGGCCCCTAAGGTGGTTCCAAGGATGTATGAAGTCCTTCAGCTGCTTTTAGAAAGTACACAAACTTGTGGCTTACGGCAATTGAAATGCATTTTCTCCCAGTTCTGCAGGCTAGACATAGAAAGATGACACACTTTCCATAACCTGTAGAGTATAATCCTCACTGGCGTCTGGTGGTTTGCTGTCAATCTTTGGCATTCCTTGGTTTGCAGGTGCCACTCTGGGGGAATGGGTTAAAAAACTACCTATTGGGTATTATGTCACTATGTGAATGCAGTATACCCATGTAACAAACCTGCCCATGTGTACCATTTTATCTAAAATAAAAGTACAGAACGAATTTTAATTAGATTATTAGATCCTTACACTGCTTGGAATATCCATCCGTAGTATTGTGATGGGTGGATGAATACATTTTTCACCAATAAAAGAAAACTGATGATGTTTAACCAAGTCCTGTGAAAAGTATTAAAATTTCCAGTAACATCATTTTAGGTTTCTACAATAATGTTTAAAATTTATAATGCAGATTCTCACTCGCTATTGCAGAACCCTGGAATCTTAAGCTTATAGGGAACTCAAAGGTCAATAATCACATCTGCCCTCTCATCCTGACAAGGATGAGAAAATACAGGGGACCTCTAGGGTTGATCTTAAGTCTTAGGGAAGCGTCAGCTGGAAGTATTTTTACACTGGTGGGAAATCAGATTCCATCATTTTCTAGTAATATCTTCCTCTCTTTTGACTCCTCTGGACAATCGGTTGACTGGTACCAGTCATGTGATTTATTTAAATTGGAAATTGTATTCACCTGTAGAGACTGGAGAACACACACACACACACACACACACACACACACACACACACACACACACACACACTTTCTCTCACCATAAAAGTACAGGGGGAGCCAATCATAATCCCAAAAGACAATCCCAAAAGAGTTATCCCAACTGCTGAAATCTCAAAAAACCCAAATCTCTAACGCTTAAGATAACGAAAATCACAATCTAGAAGATTAAAATCCCCAAAAAACGTAATTCTTGGAAAAGTCATATAAAATTCCTTAAGACACATTTATTTACATTGTTAGGGGGAGATTTACCTAAGTAACATAAAAATAGGATGGAATACTTTATAGGCCACCTCACACAATAAAATAGACAATAATAACATACATATTTTTTCAAGCATAAACACCCAGGTATACTAATGACAGCAGCACAGGTATGAGCAGACAAACCATATTTCTAAAGAAACGGTCAAAAAGTGAATTCTGTAGTGCATTCCACATGATCAATGATTGTGTGCACCCAGCTTTATAACTGTAATCATTTGAAATGCCACGATAAATTTGAGGAGAACAAGTAAAAACTATGAAGGATCACCACAGCTCTTTGCGTGATCTCAGCAATGTTTTTACCTATATGCACAAAACTAACACGCAAAGTCAACAGTGTGATAAAGTGATGAACTTTAGTGGAGTCAAATTTCCGACATCCAAGGAGCAGAAGAAAAGTCTGTTCTAGCTCTGAGAGAGAGACAAATTTGGCCTCTGTATTTGTTCTCTTCCTGCCCAGGCTGTTGGGTTGTTGCCCACCAACATTAGGCCAGATCTTCTCCACATAGTTCACTGTGACTCACACACTAACATCCTCTGAAAAAACTCTCACAGACACACCCAAAATAATGCTTTGCCAGATTTTTAGGTATTCTTTAATCCAGTCAAGTTGACACCTAAAATTAGGTCCACAAGTCTTCCCTTTGTCAGCGTGGCACCTACGCACATCTCCCGAAACCATAGTTGACTTCCAAATAAAGACAATCACAAGGCCTGGTACCATGACTCATGCCTGTAATGCCAGCACTTTGGGAGGCCAAGGTATGTGGATCACTTGAGGTCAAGAGTTTGAGACCTGCCTGGCCAACATGGTGAAAACCCGTCTCTACTGAAAATACAAAAATTAGTCAGGGGGGTTGGTGCTGCCTGTAGTCCCAGCTACTTGGGGGGCTGAGGCAGGAGAATCACTTGAACCTAGAGAGGTGGAGGTTACAGTGAGCCAAGATCATACCACTGCACTCCAGAGCAAGACTCTGTCTCAAAAAAAGAAAAGAGACAATAACAAGATAATAGTTTCACTTAATATAATACAACTATTCTGTGATAGTGCTTTCAGCGATTTTAGATGTTAGGGATTTCAGACTTCAAGGATTTAGACTTTAGGGATTTTTATCTTTAGGGATTTAAATATTCAAAATTAAGGTGTCCAGGATTGTCTTTTGGGATTATAATCCAAAGCAAGTAAAGGAAAAAACAGTAGAATCCCACAGTCCAGAGAGAACATGTTGATAACAACACGTTCTTGCAAAATAGTTAAAACTCTTACGATCAACTTCCAGTATTCTCTGTGTGTTTTATGTGTGTGAAAGAGAACAAATTTTTATCATTTTAAAATTTCTAAACAATTCTACATGGTTTTCTAGGCACTGTGCCCTGCAGATGACTATCACATCATACACTGATCTTTATATGCAAACAGGACCAATGTTGATAAGCCTGATGTGTTTGCATTCAAAATATAGTTAAATTAGCTCTGCTCCCTCAGGGGAGTCTAAAAACTTGATATAAGTTAGGATACTTCTGAGGCAAACTAGTAAATACGTTTAGTTCCATATAAAATTATGACCTAATTTTCTGCAAATTGGAGGAAGGTCTTGTCATCATTTCTCAAATGGTATGTGTCGGGTAACTGGTCAAATAATAACTGTTTAGAGCCAAGTGATAGTTGGAGTCAGGATATTTAGATGTGTTTTCCCTATGGCAAGCAGTTTGAAAGAGGTTTCCCAGACCTGAGGTTCTGAAGGTACTTTTACAGTGTGACAAACTTAGAAGAACAAGTCATTGCTTATTTAAAAATGAATTCCTCAGTGTCTCTCCATTTCATACTGAAATTCTTTTTTTAAAAAAAAAAATGTTTTTGGAGATTCAGTGTCCAGGCTAGCATGCAAGGAGATGGAAGTCACTACTTCATTCTGACAATTAGTAAAAATCTTGATGAATTAAAAAAATAACAACTCTTTAGACCTGTGACAGAAGTGAAGATTTAGGGCAAACTGCTGCCCACAAAATTGTAGACAGTGACAGGCAAATACAGAGAATCACAAGCTACCATAAGAAGAAATCCATGAGCAGAAGCCTTCATGAGAGCCAGCGCTGAGTAGGAGACCTCAACTGTAATAGATGAGTTGCTGGAGGGTCCCTGTGGACAATTCTGAAAGTTAACATCTCTATGGAGTCTGAGTTATAGGAGGCCTGGCACACTTTTGTGAGTCTTAACTCTAGGGGTTCTAACAGGTTCCACAGTGAATATTTGTGAAAAATTGTCTGTTGCTTCTAGCAGAGAAGAGGAAATATAATCTCTTTGCAATATGCCAGGTATTCTGGTCTCCTTAACAAGGCCTGCCCTCAAGATAAACTATTTTACCAGGGCCTAAAATTTTTGTTTGGTTGAGTTTTTCCTAGGCCTAGCAACCAAGAGGAAAGGAAATACCAACTCAAGCCCACTCTAGCCATCCTGTCACACCTTAAGAGAAAAGGGCGTAATGAGGAGCAGTTGGAAGTTCTCAATCCAAAGACACAGGCTCACTACACATTCAGAGCTAATCATAGAATTACAGAATGCTTCCCTTCCCCCTACATCTTAACCATTGCAAGTCTTACTATTTACCACAGTTTCTTTTGCTCGGTACATTATATCTGACTACCAAGAAAAAATTACAAGACATACTTAAAAGCAAATACACAAGTGACACAAAATAGCAGCCATCAGAACTCAGCCCAGGTATGGCAGGGATGTTGGAATTCATAGAGCAGAAATTTAAAATATCTATGATTAATATGCTATGGACTTTAATGGATAAAATAGACAGCATGCATGAACCAATGGGCAGTATTAACAGAGAGATTGAAATTCTAAGAAAAAATAAAAAATAAATGCTAAAATCACAACCACTGTAACAGAGATGAATAATGCCTTTGATGGCCTCATTAGCAGATTGGACACAGTGGGGAAAGATTCCCTGAGCTTGAGTATATTGCAATGGAAACTTCTACAACTAAAGAACAAAGAGAAAGTGGTTGAACACAACAGAACAGAATATCAAGAAACTGTGGAATAATTATAAGAAACTGTAACTTTTGCAAAATTGGTGTACCAGAAGGAGAAAAAGAGTGGAAGAAACAGAAAAACTCTTCGAAGCATTAATGACTGAAAATTTTTCCAAATTAATGTCAGATACCGAACAACAAATCTATGGAGTTCTGAGAACACCAAAAAAGATAAATAACAAAAATACCACACCTTTTAAATCACTACAAATCCAAGATTTTTAAAACAATCTTGCAGGAATCCAGAGGAAAAAAATGTCTAATCATTTAAAGGAGCAAAAATAAAAATTGCACCAGACTTTTCCACAGAAATCAGGCAAGGAAGAAGAGAGTAGAGTAAAAAAATTTAAAGTGTTCAGAGACTACCAAAAAAACTCCTCCCAGAATACTGTGACATGTGAAGTTTTTCCTCAAAAGTAAAGGAAAAGTCTTTCTCAGATGAACAAAAATTGGTAGAATTTGGTGCCAGTGGACCTCCCTTGATAGAAATACTCACAAAAGAATGACAATTTTAAATGTCAGAAACTTGGATATATATAAAGAAAGAAAGACCATAAATGAAAGAATAAGTGAAGGTAAAGGGAGAATTTTTATTTTTCTTATCCTTAATTGATCCCAGAGAAATAATAATAAAAACAATATTTTTGATTATGCATGCATTTACGCACATACTTATTTATAATTATGTGTAAGTGAAAAGAATGACAGCAATTATAAAAAAGATGGGAGGGAGGAATCAGTATTTGTTATTATAAGATATTCACTCTACCCAAAAAGTGGAAGTGATATAATGTTATTTAAAAGAGGACTTAGATTTGTTGGAAATGGATATTGATAAATATAGGGTAACAACAACAACACACACACACACACATACATACATATGTAATAAAAATTTGGAATATCAATTAGATTAAAACAGTAAATCAATAGAGAAACTCAATGAAACCAGAAGCTGATTATTTGAAAAGATCAATAAAATTGGATGCCTCTAACCTGCCTAAGGCAAAACAGAGAGTACACAAATTAGTCATATCAGAGAGAGGGTAAATCACTTCAGATGCCATAGTCATTTAAAGAATAATAAAGGAATATTATGAACAGCTATATGCCCACAGATTTGAAAATGTAAATGTGATGGACCAACTCTTTGAAAAACACAATCTGCCAAAATTCACACAAGAAGACATAGACCAATTGAATAGAACTGTATTAAAAACAATGTAATGAATAATGAATAACCTCTCAAAACAAAGTAACAGGCCCAAAAGAGTGCAATGGTAATGTCTACCAAACATCTAAGGAAGGAATTTTATTAATTCTCTATGATTTGTTGCAGAAGATAGAAATAGAGAGAATATTTCCTAACTCATTTCTAACTCATTCTATGAGTATTATCCTAATCCTTAAACCAGAAAAGACATGACAAGAAAACTGTAGAACAATATAGCTTACGAATGTAGATGCAAAAATCCTCAACTAAACATTAGCAAATTGAATCCAATGGTGCATACAAAGAATTATACATAACAACCAAATAGGATTTACCCAAGCTATGCAAACCTGATTCAATATTTGAAAATCAATTTATGCAAACCTTCATATCAACAGGTTTAAGAGGAAACATCATATGATCATATCGTGGGAGCTGGGGACAAGCAGGAACCCTGCCCCTTTCAGGTTGGAGCAGAAGCTCCTGCTTGTCCCCAGCTCTGGGTGCCACTGCAGCTAACCAAACAGCTACTGCATACCCAGGCATCCCTGTACTCTTAGGGGCCTGGGAAGGCCTACCCTGCCCTTGCAGGCTTGGAAATGTCTGCTCCCACTATCTGGCTTGTCCCTGCTGTTGGCGCCTGCTCCAACAAAGTCAGGGCAAAGTCAGGACTGAGCCCAGGTACTCTCACAGCTCAGCCAGGTGTGCACATGCTCAGGGCAGTGCTGACATACCAGCCCCCTGCCGCTTCAGCCTTCTCCAGATTTTGAGCACTGAGGAGCATAGGAGGGAAGCTGACGGGGAGCTGAGGGCAGCTCAGTGCTAGCTGCAGGCACTCCTTGGTACCTATAGCCTGGGTGCCATGAACAGCAGCAGGAAGCAAACAGGTTCCTGGGTAAAAAGGGGCAGGTCCCCAGTGAGCTCCCACCTTCAGGCTACGGAGGCCCTGAAGGCTGGGGGCCAGGATGCCAGTCCCATGGACTGGACCAGAGTGGGAACTTGTGATGCCTTTTCCGGGTCCACCCACAGCCACCCATGGACCAATTGGTGCACACTTCCTCCCCTCTGAGGCCCGTAAAAGCTCTGGACTCAGCCAGAGCTAAGCAGATGTCAGGATGACTACCTGAAGAGAGGAGCTGCCTACTCCAGGACCTCCTCTGAGCTATTGCCACTTAATAAAGCTCCCCTTTGTCTTGCTCTCCCTCCACTTGTCTGCATACTTCATTCTTCCTGGGCACAGGATAAGAACTTGGGACCCATCAAATGAGGCTAAAAGAGCTGTAACACAAACAGGTTGAGACATGCCCCCTGCTCACCACGTTGCCGGTAAAGAGAAGGAAAGAGGAGCTGAGGCCCTTTGGGAAGCCCAAATCTGGGAGCCCCTGAGCTAGGGCTGTGACTCCCTCTTTGGAGCCCTGTAATTCCTGGTGTCTCCAAGCTTCTGGGTGTCACCGTGTTCCCCAGTGCCTGCTGTAGAAGCTGTTTATCAGAAAATTCTTTCTTTTTTTTTTTTTTTTTTTGAGATGGAGTCTCGTTCTGTCACCAGCCTGGAGTGCAGTGGCGTGATCTTGGCTCACTGCAACCTCTGCCTCCCGGGTTCAAGCAATTCTCCTGCCTCAGCCTCCTGAGTAGCTGGGACTACAGGCGAGCACCACCACGCCCAGCTAATTTTTGTAGTTTTTAGTAGAGACAGGGTTTCACCATGTTGGCCAGAATGGTCTCGATCTCTTGACCTCGTGATCCGCCTGCCTCGGCCTCCCAAAGTGCTGGGATTACAGGCGTGAGCCACTGCGCCCAGCCCTTTTTAACTTTTTATTGTTTCTATTTATATCTTCTTGTACTATCTATGCCTTGAAAAGCTGTGGTAGCTATTATTTTTTGTTTATTCATCTTTTCATCTTTCTACCTAAAGTATGAGTAGTTTACATACCACAATTACAGTGTTATAATATTCTGTGTTTTTCTGTGTACTTGCTATTACCAGTGAGTTTTGCACCTTCAGATGAGTTCTTATTGCTCATTAATATCCTTTTCTTTCAGACTGAAGACCTCCCTTTAGCATTTCTTATAGGACAGGTCTGGTGTTAATGAAACCTCTCAGGTTTTGTTTGTCCAAAAGTCTTTATTTCTCCTTCATGTTTAAAGGACAGTTTCACCAGATAAACTATTCTAGAGCAAAAATTTTCTTCCTTCAGTGCTTTAAATATGTCATGCCATTCTCTCCTGGTCTGTAATGTTTCCACTGAGATGTCTGCTACCAGATGTATTGCAGCTCTAGTGTATGTTATTTGTTTCTTTTCTCTTGCTGCTTTTAGGATCCTTGCTTTATCCTTGTACTTTGGGAGTTTGATTATTAAATGCCTGAAGGTAATCTTTTTTGTGTTAAATCTGCTGAGTATTCTGTAACTTTCTTTTACTTGGATACGTATATCTTTCTCTAGGTTTGAGGAGTTCTGTGTTATTATCCCTTTGAAAAAACTTTCTACCCCTGTCTTATTCTCTACCTCCTCTTTAAGGTCAATCATTCTCAGTTTTGCCCCCCCTTTCAAAGCTATTTTCTAGATCTTGTAGGTGTGCTTCATAGTTTTTTTTTTTCTTTTGTCTCCTCTGACTGTGTATATTCAAAGAGCCTATCTTCAAGCTCACTAATTCTTTCTTCTGCTTGTCAGTTCTGCTATTAAAAGACTCTGATGCATTCTTTAGTATGTCACAGGCATTTGTCATTTACAGAATTTCTGCTTATGTTTAATTATTGCAATCCCTTCGTTAAATTTGTCTAATGGGATTCTGAATTCCTTCTGTGTTATCAGACTTCTTTCTATATGTCTTCGCCATCCTTTTATTTCCCTAAAGTATCACCCAGCTCTTCAGTCAATGTTCCCAATTCAGCTCACCATTTTTCCACCCACCCACAAGAAACTTTCTCCCTCAGCTCTTATTCAGCCTTCCTACATTCCCTCCCCACATCCCATGTTTTTCATTGCTCCTAAGTTCTTCTACACTTTGGTCATTTTACATTTGAGTTTTATTTTTCTACATTCCTTCCTTTTCTCCTCCACTACTGTTTTTATGCATTGTAAAATATTTGTAATATTTAATATTGTTTGCCTATATAAAGGAATTCTTGATCATTACAGAAAATACAGGTAAAATAAAAATAAACTGACCTGTAAACTCATCAGCTACAGATTGTGTCGGTTAACACTTGTTAACAATCCATAGTACTGTGATGAGTAGACGGACCTATTTTTCACAAAAGAAAGAAAACTGATATTTAAACCAAGTACTGTGAGCATTACTAAAATTCTACTAACATCACTGTAGGACTGTATAATAAGTTTACAAAGCATCTTCTTATTCACAACTGCAGAAAATTGGAATCTTAAACCTAAAGGGAACTTCAAAGATTTGTACCCAGCCTCCCCCACAGAGATCCTATAAAGAATGGGAAAACACAGGGACCCTGTAGGGTTGACTTGTAAGTCTTGGGAGAACACCCATTGGAAATGGTAAACCAGACTCCGTCTTTCCACCAATTTTGTTCTTTGGACTCCTCTGGTGATCGATAAATTGTTACCAGTCATCTGAATATTTTAATTTGAAAGTGTAATTACTATTTCTAGAGTCTGAAGAACACACACACTCCACACACACCAATACCAAAAGGCAATTTAAAAAAACAGTAGAATTCAACAATCACAGGGAGAACAAGTTGGTAACATATGCTCATGCATAAAATTTTATATCTTTATAATCAATTTTTGTATACTATATGTGTTGTACTTGTGAAGTGGGTTTTTCATCACATTTTAAAGTTTAAACAAGTCAACACACTTTTGGGGCAATGGACTCATTAAATGACTCTCAAAATTTAGATAAATTTTAAATGCAAGTAGGACCACTTAATTATAAGCCTGATTTCTTTGAGGGAAAAAAAATATATTCAGACCAGGGCTGTTTCACTGAAGCAAGCCTGTGGGCTTACTTGAAATAAACTAATATATCTTTTTAGCTCCCAATAGAAAATATAATCCATGACCCTCATAATTCAAGAATGGTCCAATAATCATTTGTGAAATGTTAAGCATTGTCTAACTCTTCTAATAATACCAGTCTAGGGCTACAGGATGCTCTGAGTGAGTAATGTAGATGTGTTTTCACTAAGACAAGATATCTGTATCTGGGAAAGACTTCTCAAAAGTAATGTTTTGAAGGTGATTTTTTGGGTTGACAGACTTTGGAGAATAATCCACATGCAACCCTGTTCTGCAACATAATTGATTGTTTAAAAATGAATTTCAAGTGTCTCTTCATATCATGCCAAAACTCCTTCCCCAAAAACCTTCTCTTTTATGTGTTCTAGATATTAAGCCCTTATCTAATATATGACTCATAATTATTTTCTCTTATTTTATGTTTTATTTCACTCTTTTCATACTATTTTTTACAATACAAAAGTTTTCAAATTTGATGAAGTCAAATATTTATGTTTTCTTTTGTTTCCTGTCCTTTTGGTGACACATTCATGAATCATTGACAAATCCAATGTCAACATGATCTTCCTGTATAGACTCTTTTAAGAATTTTATTTTTCACTCTTACATTTGGTCTTTGATACATTTTGAGTTAAATTTTGTATACAGTGTGAGGTAAGGTTTAAGTCTTTCTTTTGCATGTGTATATCCACTTTTTCCAGCACCACTTGTTGAAAAATAGTCTTTTCCCCTGTGGAATGGTCTTGACACAATTCTCAAAAATAATTTTTACTAAATACCAAAGGATTATTTCTGTGCTCTCTATTATTTTCCATTGGTCTTTATGACTGTCCTTATACCAATAGCTCACTCTTTTGACTACTATAGATTTGTACAATGTTTTGAAATCAGGAAATGTGAATTCTTCAACTTTGTTCTTTTTTGAAGACAGTTCTGGCTATTTGGGATCCCTTGAGATTCCATATTAATATTAAAAAGGATTTTTCCTCTATTTGCAAACACACACACACACCAAAAGTAAAGCAAAAACAAAAAAAAAAGCCATTGGGATTTCAATAGGGATGACAATGAGTCTATGGATTCCTTTGGGAAATGTTGACATCTTAACAATATTTGTCTTCTATTCCAGGAAAATCCGTGAACACACTATGTATTTCCATTTATTTATTTATTCTTTAATATATTTTGACAATTTTTTTCTAAGTTTCTCCTTAAGTATATTCCCAAATATTTTATTGTTACTGACACTATTGAAAATGAAGGGGGCGGAGCAAGATGGCCGAATAGGAACAGCTCCAGTCTCCAACTCCCAGCACGAGCGACACAGAAGACCGGTGATTTCTGCATTTTCAACTGAGGTACTGGGTTCATCTCACTAGGGAGTGCCGGACGATCGGTGCTGGTCAGCTGCTGCAGCCCGACCAGCGAGAGCTGAAGCAGGGCGAGGCATCGCCTCACCTGGGAAGCACAAGGGGAAAGGGAATCCCTTTTCCTAGCCAGGGGAACTGAGACACACAACACCTGGAAAATCGGGTAACTCCCACTCCAGTACTGAGCTTTAAGCAAACAGGCACACCAGGAGACTATATCCCACACCTGGCCGGGAGGGTCCCATGCCCACAGAGCCTCCCTCATTGCTAGCACAGCAGTCTGCGATCTCGAGGCAAGGCAGCAGCGAGGTTGGGGGAGGGGCACCCGCCATTGCTGAGGCTTAAGTAGGTAAACGAAGCCTCTGGGAAGCTCGAACTGGGTGGAGCTCACAGCAGCTCAAGGAAACCTGCCTGTCTCTGTAGACTCCACCTCTGGGGACAGGGCACAGTAAACAACAATAAAAACAGCATAAACCTCTGCAGACGCAAACGACTCTGTCTGACAGCTTTGAAGAGAGCAGTGGATCTCCCAACATGGAGGTTGAGATCTGAGAAGGGACAGACTGCCTGCTCAAGTGGGTCCCTGAACCCTGAGTAGCCTAACTGGGAGACATCCCTCACTAGGGGCAGTCTGACACCCCACACCTCACAGGGTGGAGTACACCCCTGAGAGGAAGCCTCCAAAGCAAGAATCAGACAGGTACACTCGCTGTTCAGCAATATTCTATCTTCTGCAGCCTCTGCTGCTGACACCCAGGCAAACAGGGTCTGGAGTGGACCTCAAGCAATCTCCAACTGACCTACAGCTGAGGGTCCTGACTGTTAGAAGGAAAACTATCAAACAGGAAGGACACCTACACCAAAACCCCATCAGTACGTCACCATCATCATCAAAGACCAGAGGCAGATAAAACCACAAAGACGGGGAAAAAGCAGGGCAGAAAAGCTGGAAATTCAAAAAATAAGAGCACATCTCCCCCGGCAAAGGAGCGCAGCTCATTGCCAGCAACGGATCAAAGCTTGACAGAGAATGACTTTGACGAGATGAGAGAAGAAGGCTTCAGTCCATCAAACTTCTCAGAGCTAAAGGAGGAATTACGTACCCAGCGCAAAGAAACTAAAAATCTTGAAAAAAAAAGTGGAAGAATTGATGGCTAGAGTAATTAATGCAGAGAAGGTCATAAATGAAATGAAAGAGATGAACACCATGACACGAGAAATACGTGACAAATGCACAAGCTTCAGTAACTGACTCGATCAACTGGAAGAAAGAGTATCAGTGATTGAGGATCAAATGAATGAAATGAAGCGAGAAGAGAAACCAAAAGAAAAAAGAAGAAAAAGAAATGAACAAAGCCTGCAAGAAGTATGGGATTATGTAAAAAGACCAAATCTACGTCTGATTGGGGTGCCTGAAAGTGAGGGGGAAAATGGAACCAAGTTGGAAAACACTCTTCAGGATATCATCCAGGAGAACTTCCCCAACCTAGTAGGGCAGGCCAACATTCAAATCCATGAAATACAGAGAACACCACAAAGATACTCCTTGAGAAGAGCAACTCTAAGACACATAATTGCCAGATTCACCAAAGTTGAAATGAAGGAAAAAATCTTAAGGGCAGCCAGAGAGAAAGGCTGGGTTACTCACAAAGGGAAGCCCATCAGACTAACAGCAGATCTCTCGGCAGAAACTCTTCAAGCCAGAAGAGAGTGGGGGCCGATATTCAACATTCTTAAAGAAAAGAATTTTAAACCCAGAATTTCATATCCAGCCAAACTAAGTTTCATAAGTGAAGGAGAAATAAAATCCTTTACAGATAAGCAAATGCTTAGAGATTTTGTCACCACTAGGCCTGCCTTACAAGAGACCCTGAAGGAAGCACTAAACATGGAAAGGAACAACCGGTACCAGCCATTGCAAAAACATGCCAAAATGTAAAGACCATTTAGGCTAGGAAGAAACTGCATCAACTAACGAGCAAAATAACCAGTTCATAGCATAATGGCAGGATCAAGTTCATACATAACAATATTAACCTTAAATGTAAATGGACTAAATGCTCCAATTAAAAGACACAGACTGGCACACTGGATAAAGAGTCAAGACCCATCAGTCTGCTGTATTCAGGAGACCCATCTCACATGCAGAGACATACATAGGCTCAAAATAAAGGGATGGAGGAAGATTTACCAAGCAAATGGAGAACAAAAAAAAGCAGGGGTTGCAATACTAGTCTCTGATAAAACAGACTTTAAACCATCAAAGATCAAAAGAGACAAAGAAGGCCATTACATAATGGTAAAAGGATCAATTCAACAGGAAGAGATAACTATCCTAAATATATATGCACCCAATACAGGAGCACCCAGATTCATAAAGCAAGTCCTTGGAGACTTACAAGGAGACTTAGACTCCCATACAATAATAATGGGAGACTTCAACACTCCACTGTTAACATTAGACAGATCAACGAGACAGAAAGTTAACAAGGATATCCAGGAATTGAACTCATCTCTGCAGCAAGCAGACCTAATAGACATCTATAGAACTCTCCACCCCAAATCAACAGAATATACATTCTTCTCAGCACCACATCGCACTTATTCCAAAATTGACCACATAATTGGAAGTAAAGCACTCCTCAGCAAATGTACAAGAACAGAAATTATAACAAACTGTCTCTCAGACCACAGTGCAATCAAACTAGAACTCAGGACTAAGAAACTCAATCAAAACCGCTCAACTACATGGAAACTGAACAACCTGCTCCTGAATGACTACTGGGTACGTAAGGAAATGAAGGCAGAAATAAAGATGTTCTTTGAAACCAATGAGAACAAAGATACAACATACCAGAATCTCTGGGACACATTTAAAACAGTGTGTAGAGGGAAATTTATAGCACTAAATGCCCACAAGAGAAAGCAGGAAAGGTCTAAAATTGACACTCTAACATCACAATTAAAAGAACTAGAGAAGCAAGAACAAACGCATTCAAAAGCTAGCAGAAGGCAAGAAATGACTAAGATCAGAGCAGAACTGAAGGAGATAGAGACACAAAAAACCCTCCAAAAAATCAATGAATCCAGGAGTTGGCTTTTTGAAAAGATCAACACAATTGACAGACCGCTAGCAAGACTAATAAAGAAGAAAAGAGAGAAGAGTCAAATAGACGCAATAAAAAATGTGAAAGGGGATATCACCACCAACCCTACAGAAATACAAACTACCATCAGAGAATACTATAAACACCTCTACACAAATAAACTAGAAAATCTAGAAGAAATGGATAATTTCCTGGACACTTACACTCTTCCAAGACTAAACCAGGAAGAAGTTGAATCCCTGAATAGACGAATAGCAGGCTCTGAAATTGAGGCAATAATTAATAGCCTACCAACCAAAAAAAGTCCAGGACCAGATGGATTCACAGCTGAATTCTACCAGAGGTGCAAGGAGGAGCTAGTACCATTCCTTCTGAAACTATTCCAATCAATAGAAAAAGAAGGAATCCTCCCTAACTCATTTTATGAGGCCAACATCATCCTGATACCAAAGCCTGGCAGAGACACAACCAAAAAAGAGAATTTTAGACCAATATCCCTGATGAACATCAATGCAAAAATCCTCAATAAAATACTGGCAAACCAGATTCAGCAGCACATCAAAAAGTTAATCCACCATGATCAAGTGGGCTTCATCCCTGGGATGCAAGGCTGGTTCAACATTTGCAAATCAATAAACATAATCCAGCATATAAACAGAACCAAAGACAAGAACCACATGATTATCTCAATAGATGCAGAAAAGGCTTTTGACAAAATTCAACAGCCCTTCATGCTGAAAACGCTCAATAAATTCGGTATTGATGGAACGTACCTCAAAATAATAAGAGCTATTTATGACAAACCCACAGCCAATATCATACTGAATGGGCAAAAACTGGAAGCATTCCCTTTGAAAACTGACACAAGACAGGGATGCCCTCTCTCACCACTCCTATTCAACATAGTGTTGGAAGTTCTGGCTAAGGCAATCAGGCAAGAGAAAGAAATCAAGGGTATTCAGTTAGGAAAAGAAGAAGTCAAATTGTCCCTCTTTGCAGATGACATGATTGTATATTTAGAAAACCCCATTGTCTCAGCCCAAAATCTCCTTAAGCTGATAAGCAACTTCAGCAAAGTCTCAGGATACAAAATTAATGTGCAAAAATCACAAGCATTCTTATACATCAATAACAGACAAACAGAGAGCCAAATCATGAATGAACTTCCATTCACAATTGCTTCAAAGAGAATAAAATACCTAGGAATCCAACTTACAAGGGATGTAAAGGACCTTTTCAAGGAGAACTACAAACCACTGCTCAGTGAAATAAAAGAGGACACAAACAAATGGAAGAACATACCATGCTCATGGATAGGAAGAATCAATATCGTGTAAATGGCTATATTGCCCAAGGTTATTTATAGATTCAATGCCATCTCCATCAAGCTACCAATGAGTTTCTTCACAGAATTGGAAAAAACTGCCTTAAAGTTCATATGGAACCAAAAAAGAGCCCGCATCTCCAAGACAATCCTAAGTCAAAAGAACAAAGCTGGAGGCATCACGCTACCTGACTTCAAACTATACTACAAGGCTACAGTAACAAAAACAGCATGGTACTGGTACCAAAACAGAGATATAGACCAATGGAACAGAACCGAGTCCTCAGAAATAATACCACACATCTACAGCCATCTGATCTTTGACAAACCTGACAAAAACAAGAAATGGGGAAAGGATTCCCTATTTAATAAATGGTGCTGGGAAAATTGGCTAGCCATAAGTAGAAAGCTGAAACTGGATCCTTTCCTTACTCCTTATATGAAAATTAATTCAAGATGGATTAGAGACTTAAATGTTAGACCTAATACCATAAAAACCCTAGAGGAAAACCTAGGTAGTACCATTCAGGACATAGGCATGGGCAAAAACTTCATGTCTAAAACACCAAAAGCAACAGCAGCAAAAGCCAAAATTGACAAATGGGATCTCATTAAACTAAAGAGCTTCTGCACAGCAAAAGAAACTACCATCAGAGTGAACAGGCAACCTACAGAATGGGAGAACATTTTTTCAATCTACTCATCTGAGAAAGGGCTAATACTCAGAACCTACAAAGAACTCAAACAAATTTACAAGAAAAAAACAAACCCCATCAAAAAGTGGGCAAAGGATATGAACAGAGATTTCTCAAAAGAAGACATATATACAGCCAACAGACACATGAAAAAATGCTCATCATCACTGGCCATCAGAGAAATGCAAATCAAAACCACAATGAGATACCATCTCACGCCAGGTAGAATGGTGATTATTAAAAAGTCGGAAACAACAGGTGCTGGAGAGGATGTGGAGAAATAGGAACACTTTTACACTGTTGGTAGGATTATAAACTAGTTCAACCATTATGGAAAACAGTATGGCGATTCCTCAAGGATCTAGAACTAGATGTACCATATGACCCAGCCATCCCATTACTGGGTATATACTCAAAGGATTATAAATCATGCTGCTATAAAGACACATGTACATGTATGTTTATTGAAGCACTATTCACAATAGCAAAGACTTGGAATCAACCCAAATGTCCATCAGTGACAGATTGGATTAAGAAAATGTGGCACATATACACCATGGAATACTATGCAGCCATAAAAAAGGATGAGTTTGTGTCCTTTGTAGGGACATGGATGCAGCTGGAAACCATCATTCTCAGCAAACTATCACAAGAACAGAAAACCAAACACCGCATGTTTTCACTCATAGGTGGGAACTGAACAATGAGATCACCTGGACTCGGGAAGGGAGACATCACACACCGGGGCCTATCATGGGGAGGGGGGAGGGGGGAGGGATTGCATTGGGAGTTATACCTGATGTAAATGACGAGTTGATGGGTGCTGACGAGCTGATGGGTGCAGCACACCAACATGGCACAAGTATACATATGTAACAAACCTGCACGTTATGCACATGTACCCTAGAACTTAAAGTATAATAATAATAAATAAATAAATAAATAAATAAATAAAAAAGATTTACCCATCTTTTGTCCACTAAGGATGTGGCTAGGTACTTTAGAAAATAAAATTATCTTACTACAAAAAAAAATAAATAAAAATAAATAAAGTACACAAGTCTTTGAAATCTTTAATATGTAAATAGGCATTGTTAACCTCTAAGAGGATAATATCCCCATTTTCTATTATTAGCATTATATTGGTTCACCAAACTAGCATATGTAACACAGCTTTGGGCATATTGCATTTAAATATTGCTTCCCTTGTTCTATCTGCTTTTTAACTATTTTGAAGCAATTTTTAATAGTTGCATTACCAAACCAAACTTGGGTCAGCTTGACTGCCACAGCAATGGCAAACACACACTCCTAGGCTTGCAGAGAGATTTTAAAAAAATAAAATAAAATAAAATAAAAAAGGCATTTATTGCAGAGCAGAAAAGAAGGAGAACTGGCAGCTAATAATTAAGATCAAAACTCCCTGATAGCTTACAAGCAAGAGATTGTTAAAGGCTAAGTAAAGGGGATCTCTAAACTGAGTTAGGGCTGAGGAATTTCTGGAATTTCCTTACCTACTTTCTGGTTCTGGTACGTCTGAGATTCCATTCTGTTTGAGGTCTATGTGACAGCAATCAGCATTTTTCATGCAGTGGAGGCCCTTGATTCTGAAAAAAATTTGAGGATATATGTCAAGATGTTACCACTAGTTTATACAGGAAACCAAACATCTTGTGACTCTAATTTACACAAGGTTGATTATTGTCTAAGTTATTATTACCTTCTTGCTTAGCAGGTTTTTTATTCACGTCACCAGTTGCTGGTTGCAAAGGTAGCCAGATGAATGGAATTTCCCTTGAAGGGACTCAAATCTTTCTGTATTCCCATGATCTGAAGAGGCGATAGGAACCTGGCAGGCCCTTAAGAGGCATTTCTACTCCATCTAATTTGCAATCTCCCTCTCACTGTAAGAAAATGTACCAAATCTCCTTCAGCAATTCACATTTTGATTCACCAACAGTAGCTAAAATAATGGTGTGCAAATGTGCTTTAATGAAAAAAATTCAGTAATATTGGTAATAATAACAATAAAAGATATACTTTTTTGCTAAATGTCAAGCATTATGCTAAATGCTTAACATGATGTATCTAACAATTCTTACAACAATGCCACAGAATACATATTATTGTCCCCATTTTACCAATGAGAGGACTGAGGCACAGTGAGGTGAAGCCAATTTCTTAGGGTAACACAACTAAGTGGTTGAGTAGTGATATAAACCAAGCAGTCTGATTTCACAATTGTCACTCTTCAAAAATTGTATACTGCCTTCCAAATCAAATTTATCTATGGAATTCCTTTCCAGCTCACATATTCCTTAAGATGTCATCATTTTATAAAATAGCTTGCTCCTTTCTTTCCATGGACCCTCCAGTAATCCATAGTTGTCTGAATGGTATCTCCATATAGATGAGTATAGCTCTCTTTAAGAGGTCACCATGAAGTAGAATGACATTATATTAATCTGCCTCATGAAAGTGGCAGCAAGGGAGGATTTATTTTAAGGTACTTACTCATACTATAAGATACAGTAGCTAGTTGATAACTCATTTGAGTTTACCTATTTTGAACATACTCTGTCTTCACTTTTATCAGAAATAATTGGCTTTTCTTGACATCCAGTTTTCTATCTATGAGTAAAGATTATATGTTTCCTAGCTAATAATTTTCTGTCACAATTCTGGATATCTTTCTATCTATCTGTATCTACCTATATAGTCACGTATCCCTTAACTATGGGGAAAATATCTCCAGGGAACCTCAGAGATCTTTATGGCAGCACCCTCCACACCCCCATCATAGGTCTGGAGACATAGGATGGAAAAAAATGGTTTTGTGGGCCAGGACCAGGGTCCCACTGCTCTGTGCAGCCTTGGGACATAGTGCCCTGCATCCCAGTTGCTCCAGCTCCAGCTGTGGCTAAAAGGAGCCAAGGTATAACTCAGGTCACTGCTTCCAAGAGTGCAAAAGCCAAGACTTGACAGCTTCCACATGGTGTTGGGCCTGCAGTGTGCAGAGTGTGACAGATGAAGTTTGGGAATCTCCACCTAGATTTCAGAGAATGTATGAAAACACCTGGATGTTTAGGCAGAAGTAGGTTGTAGGGGCAGAGCCCTCATGGAGAACCTCTACTAGGAAGTGCAGAGGGGAAATGTTGGGTTGGAGCCTCCAGACACAATCCCCACTAGGACCCTGCCTAGTGCAGCTGTGAGAAGAGGACCACCTTTCTCCAGATGCCAGAATGGTAGATTCATCAACAGATTGCACCATAAGCTTGGAAAAACTGCAGGCACCCAACACCAGCCCATGAAAGCAGCCTCAGGGGCTGTAATCTGCAGAGCCACAGGGGTAGAGCTGCCCAAGGCCTTGGGAGCCCACCTCTTGCATCAGCGTGACCTGGATGTGAGACATGGAGTCAAAGGAGATTATACTGGAGCTTTAAGATTTAATGACTGCCCTACTAGGGTTCATATTTGCTTGGGGTCTGTAGCCTCTTTGTTTTGGCCCATGTCTCCTATTTGGAATAGGAGCATTTATCCAATGCCTGTACCTGCATTATATCTTGAAAGCAATTAACTTGTTTTTTGATGTTTACAAGTTCATAAGCAGAAGGGACTTGCCTTGTCTCAGATGAGACTTCGGACTTGGACTTTCGAGTTAATGCTGGAATGAGTTAAGACTTTGGGGAACTGTTAAGATGGGATAATTGTATTTTGCAATGTGAGAAGGACATGAGATTTTGGAGGGGCCAAGAGCAGAATGATGTGGTTTGACTCTGTGTCCCCACCTAAATCTCATGTCAAATTGTAATCCCCACACATAAGGGGAGAGATGTCATGGGAGGTGATTGGATCGTGGGGGTGATTTCCCCATGCTGTTCTTATGACAGTGAGTGAGTTCTCATAAGTTCTGATGGTTTAAAAGTGTGCTCTCTCCTGCTGCCATGTTAAACAAGCTTTGCTTTCCTTTCACCCCCTGCTATAATTGTAAGTTTTCTGAGGCCTCCCAAGCTACGTAGAACTGTGAATCAATTAAACCTCTTTTCTTTGTAAATTACCCAGTCTCAGCTAGTTCTTTATAGCAATGTGAAAATGTACTAACACATTGATGTAACATCAAGACAGTGCTGTAATGCATCCTACCTCCAGGAGGCCTGTAGGCAACCCTACCTCCCCAAAGCTTCACCCTCCTTGGTGAGAAGGGCACCGAGAGCCTCTCTTTCGGGCAGCTTGCTATTTCCACAACTTTCCCTCCCTTGGTGAGATTCTCAGTGAGACCCTTTCAACACAAACACATTACAAAAGAAAAATCTGATCTTTACCACCACAGTAGAGTGGCGACTGGGTGTGGGCAGCCAATGGGATCTCCAACAGAGTGTGTGGACTGTGGTTATGATTGGTGGATGGGGCGTCTGCCCTCCAAAGATCCTGACAAGGTTGAGAAAATACAGGGGCCTCTGGAGTTGATCTTAAGTCTTAGTGAAGTATTGACTTGAGGTCTTTTTACTTTGTACAGTGGTGGGAAATCAGATTCTATCAGTTTCTAGTAATTTCTTACATTCCTTTGACTCCTCTCTTATAGCAATTGCAACAAAAACAAAAATTGATAAATGGGACCTAATCAAACCAAAGAGCTTCTGCACAGAAAAAAAAAACAAAAACAAAAAAAACTATCCACAGAGTAAACAGACTACCTACAGAAGGGGAGAAAATACTTGCAAACTGTGAATCCAACAAAGGTCTAATATCCAGAATCTATAAGAAACTTAAGCAAATTAACAAATGAAAGACAAAAAACCCCATTCAAAAATGAACAAAGGACATGAACAGACACTTTTCAAAAGAAGACCTACATGAGGCCCACGACAAATGAAAAAAATGCTCAGCTTCACTAATCATTAGAGAAATGCAAATCAAAACCACAATGAGATACCATCTCATACCAGTCAGAATTGCAATTATAAAAATGTCGAAAAACAACAGATGCTGGCAAGGTTGCAGAGAAAAGGGAACCCTTATACACTGCTGGTGGGAATGCAAGTTAGTTCAGTCACTGTGAAAGGCAGTTTGGAGATTTTTCAAAGAACTTAAAACAGAACAACCATTTGACCCAGCAATCTCATTACTGGGTATGTACTCAGAGGAATATAAATGGTTGTACCATAAAGACACATGCACATGACGTGTATGTTCATCACAGCACTACTCACAATAGCAAAGACATGGAATCAACCTAAATGCCCATCAATGGTGAGTTGGATAAATAAAATGTGGTATGTATACACCATGAAATACTATGTAACCATTAAAAAAATGAGATCATGTACTTTTAGCAATATGGATGGACCTGAAGGCCATTATCCTAAGTGAATTAACACAGGAACAGAAAACCAAGTGCTGTATATTCTCACTTATAAGTGAGTGCGAATTATTGAATACACAAGGATGGACACAAAGAAGGAAACAATAGACACCATGGTCTAATTTAGGATGAATAGTGGGTAGAGTGTGAGGATTGAAAAACTACATATCCAGTACTATGCTTATTACCTAAGTAACAAAATAATCTACAGCAAACCCCCGTGACATACATTTTACCCATGTAACAAACCTGCACATGCACCCCCTGAACCTAAAATTTAGAAAATAAATAAATAAATATAAGACATATATATGCAAAAGTAAATGGATTGAGATAGGTATACCATACTAATACTAATCAAAAGAAAACAGCAATAGCTGTAATAACTTCAGACAGAGTAGGCTTCAGAGCAAGAAATGTAGCCAGAGGACACTCAAGGACACTACATCATGGTTAAGAGTTCAGTTCTCCAAGAAGTCATAACAATTCTGAACACATATGTGCCTAACAGCAGAGCATCATATATGAGAGGCAAAGCTGATAGAACTGGAAAGAGACTTCAGCATCCCTATATCAGAAATACACATATCCAATAGGTAGAAAATCATTAATAACTCAAAAACATGATAAATCATCTGGTTCTAATGGACTTTTAAGACTTTCGTCTAAGCAGAGTACACATTCATCTCAAGTTCACACAGAACATTCGTCATGACAGAACACATTCTGCGTCATAGCGTACACCTTCAATTTAGAAGAAGGGAAATCAGAGAAAGTGTGCTCTCAGAACACATTGGAATTAAGATACCTGGAAAATCCTACAATACTTGGAGATTAAACAATATACTTCTAAATAATACATGGGTCAAAGAAGAACATTCAAGAGAAACATAAAAATATTTTGTTTTTATTTAATGAATACATTAAAATGAGACTAAATGAAAGCTAAATGAAAATGAAAATACAATTTATAAAAATTAGTGGGATGCAGCAAACATATTCTTAGAGGGAAATTTGTAGTATTGAATCAGTGCGTTAGGAAAAAAGTGCTAAATTAAATTCAGTTTGGCCTAAACCTGCCTCCATACATAAAGTTTCACCTAAACGTTTCTCTGTACATAGTAAAGTGTAACCTAACTTGATGTGTAAACAGACTGTGACCTACTCTTGTAACAAGTAGCCAAGTCTCAGCAAATCATAGCAGCTGAGTTTTATTCATTCACAGGCAGCCAACTTGTACAACGGTGTTCAGATGAGGCAAACACCTAGTTGCAACCAATCCACCTGTTTCTGTACTTCACTTTTGTTTTCTGTACATCACTTCCTTTTTTTATGTCTATGAAATGTTGTCTGACCATGTGGCAGCCCTAGAGTCACTGTGAATGTATTCTAGTTCTGGGTTCTGCCTTGTTTGATAATTGTTATTTTCCCAAATATACTCTGTTAAACTTAATTTGTATAAAGTTTTTTCTTTTAACAGAAGAAAGATCTAAAACCAATCATTGAAGCATTCACTTTAGGAAACCAAAAAAAAGACAGAGCAAATTAAATCCAAGGTAAGCAGAGGATAAGAAATAATAAAAATTAGACCAATTATTAATAATATTAAAAACAGTAATCAATAAAGAAAATCTATTAAATCAGAAACTGGTTCTTTGGTAAGATCAGTAAACTTGATAAGCCTCTAACCAGGCTAATGAAAAAAAAAAAGGAAGAAGACACAAATTACCAGTTAGTAATATCAGAAATAAAAGAGGGCCATGCACAGTGGCTCATGCCTGTAATCCCAGCACTTTGACAGGCTGAGGCGGGTGGATCACTTGAGGTCAGGACTTTGAGACAAGTCTGGCAAACATGGCAAAACCATGTTTCTACTAAAAATACAAAAATTAACTGGGCATGGTGGCGCATGCCCGTAACCCCAGCTACTGGGGAGACTGAAGCACAAGAGTTGCTTGAACCCAGGGGGTGGAGGTTGCAGCGAGCCCAGATTGCGCCAGGACACTCCAGTCTGGGTGACACGCAAGACTCCATCTCAAAAAAAAAAAAAAAAAAAAAAAAAAAAAAATCAATTCAGTACTTAATATTCTTCCAAAGCAGAAAGTACCAAGGCTAGAAGGTTATAATGACAATGTATGCCAAACTATTTGGAAGAAATTATATCAATTTTCTATAATCTCTTGCAAAAACTAGAGGTAAAGTAAATGCTTTTAACTCATTCCATGATGCCAGCATTATCCTATACCAAAACCAGACAGAGAATTACAAGAACACTGAAAACCAATATGAGATAAAAATATGAGATAATTATCAACAAAATATTAGCACATCAAATTCGATAATGTTTAAAAAGAATTATACAGGCAGGTGCGGCGGCTCATGCCTGTAATCCTAGCACTTTGGGAGGCTGAGGCAGGTGAATCACGAGGTCAAGAGATAGAGACCATCCTGGCCAATGTGATGAAACTACGTCTCTACTAAAAATACAAAAAATAGCTGGGTGTGGTGGTCCGCGCCTGTAGTCCCAGCTACTCGGGAGGCTGAGGCAGGAAAATAACTTGAACGCAGGATGTGAAGGTTGCAGTGAGCCAAGATCATACCACTGCACTCCAGCTGGGCAACAGAGACTCCATCTCAAAAAAAAAAAAAAAAAAAAAAAAAAAAAAAAAAAAAAAAAAAAAGAATTATACACCATGTCCAAGGTTCACAAGTCCAATTCAACATTAGAAAATCAACTCATGCCTCAAGACTAAACTAGGAAGAAGTCGAATCCCTGACTAGACCAATAACAAGTTCTGAAATTGAGGGAATAATAGCCTACTGAACATAAAAAAAGGCCAGGACCAGATGGATTCACAGCCAAATTCTACCAGAGGTACAAAGAGGAGCTGGTACCATTTCTTCTGAAACTATTTCAAACAATATAAAAAGAGACATTCCTCCATAACTCATTTTATGAGACCAGCATCATCCTGATACCAAATCCTGGCAGAGACACAACAAAAAAAGACAATTTCAGGCCAATTTCCCTGATGAACATCAATGTGAAAATACTCAATAAAATACTGGGAGCAAATCAAAAAGCTTATCCACCATGATCAAGCTGTCTTCATCCATGGGATGTAAGGCTGGTTCAACATACACAAATCAATAAACATAATCCATCACATAAACAAAACCAATGACAAAAACCATATGATTATCTCAATAGATGTAGAAAAGGCCTTTGACAAAATTCAACACCCCTTTATGCTAAAAACACTCAATAAACTAGGTACAGACGGAACATATAATAATAAGAGCTATTTATGACAAACCCACAGCCAATATCATACTGAACAGGCAAAAGCTGGAAGCATTCCCCTTGAAAACTGGCACAAGACAAGAATGCCCTCTCTTACCACTCTTATTCAAAGTAGTATTGGAAGTTCTGACCAGAGCAATCAGGCAAGAGAAAGAAATAAATGATATTCAAATAGAAAGAGAGGAAATCTAATTGTCTCTGTTTGCAGATGACGTGTTTGTATATTTAGAATACCCCATTGCCTCAGCCCAAAAACTCCTTAAGCTGATAAGCAACTTCAGCAAACTCTCAGGACACAAAATCAATGTGCAAAAATCACAAGAATTCCTATATACCAATTATAGACAAACAGCCAAATTATGAGTGAACTCCCATTCACAACTGCTACAAAGACAATAAAATACCTAGGAATACAACATACAAGGGATGTGAAGGACCTCTTCAAGGAGAACTACAAACCACTGCTCAATGAAATAAGAGAGGACACAAACAAATGAAAAAACATTCCATGCTCACGGATATGAAGAATCAATATCACGAAAATGTCCATATTGCCCAAAGAAATTTGTACATTCAGTGCTATGTCCCATCAAGTTACCATTGACTTTCTTCACAGAATTAGAAAAAGCTACTTTGAATTTCATATGGAACCAAAAAAAAGCCTATATAGCCAAGGCAATCCTAAACAAAAAGAACAAAGTTGGAGGCATCACGCTACCTGACTTCAAACTATACTACAAGGCTACAGTAACCAAAACAGCATGGTACTGGTACCAAAACAGAGATATAGACCAACGGAACAGATCAGAGGCCTCAGAAATAAACCACACATCTAGAACCATCTGATCTTCAACAAACCTGACAAAAACAAGCAATGGGGAAAGAATTCCCTATTTAATAAATGGTGTTGGGAAAACTGGCTAGCCATATGCAGAAGACTGAAACTGGAGCCCTTCCTTACACCTTATACGAAAACTAACTCAAGATGGATTAAAGGCTTAAATGTAAGACATAAAACCATAACAACCCTAGAAGAAAACCTAGGCAATACCATTCAGGACATAGGCATGGGCAAAGACTTCATGACTGAAACACCAAAAGCAATGGCAACAAAAGCCAAAATTGACAAATGGGATCTCATTAAACTAAAGAGCTTCTGCACAGCAAATGAAACTATCATCAGAGTGAACAGGCAACATACAGAATGGGAGAAAAATCTTGTAATCTATCCATCTGACAAATGGCTAATATCCAGAATCTACAAAGAACTAAAACAAATTTAGAAGAAAAAAAAACATCAAAAAGTGGGCAAAGGATATGTACAGACAATTCTTAAAAGAAGACATTTATGTGGCCAATAAACATATGAAAAAAATCTCATCATCACTGGGTCATTAGAGAAATGCACGTCAAAACCACAATGAGACACCATCTCACGCCAGTTAGAGTGGCAATCATTAAAAAGTCAGGAAACAACAGATGCTGGAGAGGATGCAGAGAAATAGGAATGCTTTTACACTGTTGGTGGGATTGTAAATTAGTTCAACCATTGTGGATGCAGTGTGGAGATTCCTCAATGTTCTAGAACCAGAAATACCATTTGACCCAGCAATCCCATTACTGGACATACACCCAAAGGATTATAAATCATTCTACTATATAGACACATGCACACATATGCTTATTGCAGGACTATTTACAATAGCAAGGACTTGGAACTAATTCAAATTTCCATCAATGATAGACTGGTTAAAGAAAATGTGGCACATATATGCCATGGGATACTATGCAGCCATAAAAAAGGATGAGTTCATGTCCTTTGCAGGGACATGGATGAAGCTGGAAACCATCATCCTCAGCAAACTAACACAGGGAAAGAAAACCAAACACCACATGTTCTCACTCATAAATGGGAGTTGAACAATGAGAATACATGGACACAGGGAGAGGAACATCACATACTGGAGCCTGTTGGGGGTTGGGGCAAGGGGAAGGATAGCATTAGGAGAAATATCTAATGCATGCGGGGCTTGAAACCTAGATGACGGGTTGATGGGTGCAGCAAACCACCATGGCACATGTATACCTATGTAACAAATCTACATGTTCTGCACATGTAACCCAGAACTTAAAGGATACTAAAAGAATAAATAAATAAATAAATAAATAAATAAATAAAGTGGAAAAAAAAGAAAATCAACTAATGCAATACATCATAATAACAGGCTAAGGAGAAAACATCACATGATTATATCAACAAATACAGAGGAAACATTTGATAAATCCAACACTCATGCATAATAAAAGCTTTCAGCAAACTAGAAATAGAGGAGAACATCCTTACTTGATAAAGAATATCTACAGAAAACCCATACCTCATACCATACTAAATGGTTGGATACTAGAAACTTTCCTGCTAAGGTGAGGAAGAAGAAAAAGATGTTTCCTTTCATCCTTCATTACACACTGTTGGTGGGAAAGTAAATTAGTACAGCCATTATGGAAAACAGTATAGAGGTTCCTCAAAATTTTTAAAATATAACACTATATAATCTAGCAACCCCACTACTGGGCATATATCCAAAAGAAATTCAGACTATCAAAGACGTATCTGCATTCCCATGTTTCCTCTAGCGCTATTCATAATAACCAATACACGAGATCAACTTAAGTGTCTATCAACTAAAGAAAATGCACTCTGTATGCACAATGGAATACTATCAGCCATAAAAAAGGAGAAATTCCTGTCATTGTGACAATATGGGTAAACCTGGATGACTCTATATTAAGCGAAATAAGTCAGGCACAGAAAAACAAATATTGCATGATCTCACTGGTAAGTGGCATCTTGAAGAGTGGATCTCATAGAAGTGGAAAGCAGAATGGGCTCACTAAAAATAAGAGATCTAATCCTAGGACTAAAGAACCCATATCTCCTCTCCTCACACACATACCTTGCAATCACATTAATTGCTCCCTAAATAACAACAGTGGTTTACAAGCAAAAGAACTGTAAGCCTCAGACCTTATTTAAGAAGTCTTTGGGAATGTTCAAAGATAACAGAGGAGACAAAAGCAAAGACATCAGAGAATTTTAGCCTCTGAGACCTACAGCTACAATATAAGTTAAATATACCAAAGACCTATTTACATCAGTTCCTTTGCCCATCATGTTTGGCTTTTAACAAATATTACAAAGCATACTAAAAGGCAAAAAATACAATTTGAAAATACAAAAAGCATCAGACTAGACCCAGATATGGCAGAAATTTTGGAAATAGCAGACTGGGAATTTAAAATAACTATGATTACTGTACTAAGGGCTCTAATGGAGTTGACTACATGCATGCACAGAAGGGTAATGTAAGTAAAGTGATAGATGCTCTAAGAAAGATTTTTTAAGTGACAGTTATTTAAAACACTAACAGAAATTCTAAAATGCTTTTGATGGGCTTATAAAAGATTGAATGCAGTCAAGGAAAGTACCCGGGACCTAAGGATATGTCATAGAAACCTCTCAAATGATAACGCAAAAAGAAAAAAGAAACTTTAAAGAACGGAATACAATATACAAGAACTGTAGAACGAGCACAAAAGGTATAACATATGAATTATAGGAATGCCACAAAGAGAAGAAAATGAGAAAAGAACTGAGGAATATTTAAGAAATAATGACTAATAATTTGCCCAAATAAACATCGGACACCAAACCACAAATCCAGGAAGTGCAGAGAATGTCAAAGAGGATAAATACTAATCTACAGCTAGATATAACATATTCAAACTGTAGAAAATCAAAGACAGAAAATTTTGAAAGAAACCAAAAGAAGAAGAAAAAAACCGTGCACAACAGATCCGCAGCTAATATAATATTGGCTGTGGAAAAACTGAAGGCCTTTCCTGTAAGATCTGGAACATGACAAGGATGCCCACTTTCACCACTGTTATTTAACATAGTACTGGAAGTCCCAGCTAGGGCAATCAGACAAGAGAAAAAAATAAAGGCCTGGGAAAGTGTGAAGAGGCTCCACTGCTGTGGGGTGGGGTGTCACCAGTTGGTGCAGGCCCCAAGTGGTCTGATCCTTGGACTCCCAGTGGGGTCCAAATAAGTGCACGGTGGCTCTCCTGCTAGACAGGGTCAGCTCTCAGGCTCTGGGTAGTAAGTGCATCAGCTCCTTCTGCATTGGGGTTAGCCTGGCTCTTGTGCTGGATAACTTGTTACCTGAGATGCCGGGTGATGATGTGTGGGCTCAGGCGCACGGGTTCATGGCTGCACTGCTGGGCCCAGCTGGAGTCATGGCACTGTAGCCTTCTGCATGGATGTGATGGGATAATGGCAAAGCACTGGGGATGTACAGATGTATGGGGCCATCGGGACCCTGGCAGAATGTGCTCTGACAGTGGTTTCGTTCTCAAAATGGCACCATGCTGCAGCAGCCAGAGTCCTGGAAAGTTGGGGAGCATCAGTGTGATTTCCTCCCTGGAGTAATGTAATCACGTGGATTCCAGGCAGCTCTCTACCCTGAACTCAAGGCCTGTGAGGATTATAGGGCCCTCCTGCCATTAGAATTACAGGTGTCTGTGGTAGGAATATGAACTTCCCAGGATCTTCCATTTATCTTTTCCCTGCAATAAAGAGTCCTTCTTGGCTCTGAGTGGATCCTAACCAGATGCTTTGCCTACCTCCCATGCTGCCATCCCAAGAGTTTTCATCACTTTCTTGCTGAATTCAATTGTTCTTCCCTAGACCTTCTATCTGATGTATGGTTATGTACTTGTTAATTTGCCCTTCTTTGTGAAGAGGGTGAATGCTGGGCACCTCTAGCCAGCCATTTTGATGACATCTCCTCTCTTATAGGGAGTTATTGATCAAAGGGCACAAAGGTTCAGATGACAAGAGGAATAGATTTTGAGATCTGTTGCACAACAGGGTATCTATAGTCTATAATAATGTATATTTCAAAATAGCTAAGAGAGTTCAAGTGTCTCATAAAAAATGATAGGTAAGCAAGGTGATGAATGTGTTAATTAGCTTGATTTAATAATTCCACATTGTGTACATATATCAAAACATCACATTGTACCCCATGAATGTATGTAATTATGATTTGTCAATTGAAAATAATATAATAAAAGAAAAAGAAAAAAGCCCAATGATATACTACATCACATCCTTTAGGATGGCTCTAATGCAAAAAGGAAAATAAATGTCAGAGATGTAGAGAAATTGAAACATTTATGCACTATTGGTGGAAATGTAAAGTGGTATAGCTTCTATGGAAGACAGTAGGGTGGAGAAGACAGTAGGGTAGCTCCTCAAAAAGTTAAAAGTAGAATGACTACATGATCCAGCAATTCCATTCCTAGGTATGTACTCCAAATAATTAAAAATAGGGAGTTGCACAGATAGTTATATACTAATGTTCACAGCAGCATTATTCACAAAAGCTAAAAAGATAAAAATAAACTAAGTGTCCATCAATGGACAAATGAATAAACAAAATGTAGTGTGTGTGTGTGTGTGTGTGTGTGTATGCGTGTGTATATATATCTATATATGTATTTATATATGTAATGAAACATTGTTCCTCCATGAAAATGATCTTCTGATACATACTGGAACATGGCTGAATCTGAAAAATGGTAAGTGAAATAAGTCAGACATGAAAAGACAAATATTCTGTGATTCTATTTACATGAAGTAGCTAGAGTAGTCAATTTCATAAACACAGCAAGTAGAATAGTGGGTACCAGGGCCTTGAGGTGACAGAATGGGGATGTCATGTTTAATGGATACAGAGTTTCAGTTTGAGATGATGAAAATTTCTGGAGATAGATAGTGGTGATGGTGTACAACAATGTGAACATAGTTAATGCCACTAAACTTACACTAAAATATAATTAAAATGGCACATTTTTGGTATGGGTATTTCATCATAATAAAAAAATGCAAAATTATAAAACTCTTAGAAGATGACATAGGAAAAAACTCTTAAGTGACATTGGATTTGTCAACTACTCTTTAGATACAATACTAAGCACAGTCTGTGAATACAAAAATTGATAAATTGGACTACATTAAAACTATAACTTTCTACTCTTCAAAAGATATGCTTCAAGAGAATAAAATGACAAGCCATAGACTGGGGCAAAATATTTGCAAAATATATCTGATAAAGGACCATTACCCAAAATCTACAGAGAACTCTTAAAAACGTAACAATAGGAAAAAAAATCCAAATTTTTTTTCCAACTTTTATTTTAAGCTCAGGGGCACATGGGCAGAATGTGCAGATTTGTTAGATAGGTAAACATGTGCCATGGTGGTTTGCTACACAGATCATCCCATCACCTAGGTATTAAGTCCAGCAACCATTAGCTATTCTTTCTGATGCACTCCCTCCTCCCATCCCCCATTTTCTGACAGGCCCCAGTGTGTCTTGTTCCCTGCAACCCCCATGTGTCCATGTGTTCTCATCATTTAGCTCCCGTTTATAAGTGAGAACATGTGGTATTTGGTTTTCTGTTCCTTCGTTAGTTTGCTGAGGATAATTGCTTCCGACTCCATCCGTGTCCCTGCAAAGGACATACTCTCATTCGTTTTTATGACTGTATAGTATTCTATGGTGTATATGTACCACATTTTCTTTAGTCTATAATTAATGGGCATTTAAGTTGACTCCATCTCTTTGCTATCGTGAATAGGGTTGCAATGAACGTACATGCACGTGTATCTTTATACTAGACTGATTTATATTCCTTTGGGTATTCACCCAGTAATGGATTGCTGGGTCAAATGGTATTTCTGTCTCTAGGTCTTTGAAGAACTGCCACACTGTCTTCCACAATGGTTGAACTAATTTACACTCCCACAACAGTGTAAAAATGTTCCTTTTCCTCTGCAACCTCACCAGCATCTGTTGTTTTTTGACTTTTTAATAATAGCTGTTCTGGCTGGTGTGAGATGGTATCTCATTGTGGTTTTGATTTGCATTTCTCTAATGATTAGTGATTTTTTTTCATGTTTGTTGGCCGCAGGTATGTCTTCTTTTGAGAAGTGTGTGTCCATGTTCTTTGCCCACTTTTTACTGGGATTGTTCATTTGTTTCTGTTAAATTTGTTTAAATTCCTCTTAGATGCTGAATATTAGACCTTTGTCAGATGGATAGATTGCAAACATTTTCTCCCATTCTATGGGTTTTCTGTTCATGCTGATGACAGTTTCTTTTGGTGTACAGAAGTTCTTCAGTTTAATTAGATCCCTTTTGTTGCTATTGCTTTTGGCAATCATTAAATTTTTGCCCATGCCTGTGTCCTAAATGCTATTGCCTAGATTTTCTTCTAGGATTTTTATAGTTTTGGATTTTGCATTTAAGTCTTTCATCCATCTTGAGTTGATTTTTGTACATGGTGTAAAAAAAGGTTGCAGTTTCAATTTTCTGCATATGGCTAGCCAGTTCTCATAGCACCATTTATTGAACAGGGAATCCTTTCCCCATTGCTTGTATTCGTCAGTTTTGTCAAAGATCAGATGGTTGTAGGTGTGTGGTCTTACTTCTGGGTTCTCTATTCTGTTCCATTGGCCTACGTGTCTGTTTTTGTAGCAGTACCATGCTGTTTTGGTTACTGTAAACCTGGAGTGCAGTTTGAAGTCAGGTAGCATGATACCTGCAGCTTTGTTTTTCGTTTGTTTGTTTGTTAGGGTTTTCTTGGCTATTTGGGCTCTTTTTTGGTTCCATATGAACTTTAAAATAGCTTTTTCTAATTCTGTGAAGAATGTCAGTGGTAGGTTAATGAGAATTGCATTGAATCTGTAAATTGCTTTGGGCAGTATGACCATTTTCACAATATTAATTCTTCCTATCGATAAGCATGGAATATTTTTCCATGTTTATGTCATCTCTGATTTCTTTGAGCAGTGGTTTATTGTTCTCCTTGAAAAGGTCTTTCACTTTGTTTCTTAGCTGTATTCCTACGTATTTTATTATTTCTGTATCCATTCATTGAATGAATGAGACTTCACTCATTCATGAGATTTCATTCATGATTTGGCTCTAAGCCTGCCTGTCAATGTACAGGAATGCTAGCAATGTTTGCACATTGATTTTGTATTATGAAACTTTGCTGAAGTTGCTTATCAATTTAAAAAGCTTTTGGGCTGAGACACTGAGGTTTTCTAGATATAGGATCATATCATCTACAAACAAAGATAGTCTGACTTCCTCTCCTCTTATTTGATCATGGTAGATAAGCTTTTTGATGTACTGCTGGATTCAGTTTACCAGTATTTTACTGAGTATTTTTGCACTGATGCTTATCAAGGATAGTGCCCTGAAGTTTGGTTTTTTGCTGTATCTCTGCTAGGTTTTGGTACTCATAGAATGAGTTGGGGAGGAGTCCCTCCTTTTCAATTTTTTATAATAGTTTCAGTAGAAATGGTACCAGCTTTTTTTGTATCTCTGGTGCACTTCAACTGTGAATCCATCTGGTCCTGGGCTTTTTTTGGTTGGTAGGCTATTTATTACTGCCTCAATTTCAGAACTGTTTGTCTATTTATGGATTCAATTTATTCCTGGTTCAGTCTTGGGAAGGTGTATGGTGTCAAGAAATTTATCCATTTCTTCTAGACTTTCTAGTTTATGTCCACAGAGGTGTTTGTAGTAATCTCTGATGGTTGTTTGTATTTCTGTGGTGTCAGTTTTGATATCCCCCTTATCATTTCTGATTGTGTTTATTTGAATCCTCTTCCTTTTCTTCTTTATTAGGCTTGCTAGTGGTCTACTTTATTAATTTTTTCAAGAAGCAAGCTTCTGGATTTGTTGTTTTGAAGGGTTTTTTGTGTCTCTATCCCCTTCAGTGAAGCTCCGATCTTGGTTATTTCTTGTGTTCTGCTAGCTTTGGGGTTTGTTTGCTCTTGGTTCTCTAGTTCTTAGTTGTGATGCTCAATTGTTAAGTTGAAATCTTTTTAGCTTTTTGATGTGAAAAATCCCAATTTTAAAATGGGCAAAAAATTGAAGAAATACTTTACCAAAGAAGATATGCTGATGGCTAATAAGAAAGTGAAAAAAATTTCAACATCTTACGTCATATGCAAATTGTAAGTTAAAACAACAATGAGATATCATTACAGAACTATTAGAATGGCTAAAATTCAAAATGCTGACAACACCAAATGCTGATGAGGACATGAAGCAACAGGAAATCTTATTCATTGTTGGTAGGCATGCAAAATGATACAGCTATTTTAGAAGACAGTTTAGCAGGATTTTTTCAACTAAACATACTCTTAATATGTGGTTTAGCAATCACATTTCTTGGTATCTACCCAAGTGAATTGAAAATTTATTTCAGCATAAAAACCTGCACATGAAACCTGCAGCTTTATTCTTAATTTCCCAGACCTGGAAGCAACCAAAATGACTTTGAGTAGGTGAATGAATAAATAGACTACGGTGCATTTAGACAAGGAATATTATTCGGTGCTAAAAGGAAAGAGAACAAGCCACGAAAATACATTGAGGAAACTTAAAGGCGTATTACTAAGTGAAAGAAGCCAATCTGAAAAGGCTATATCACGTATAATTACACCTATATGAGGTTCTGGAAAGGCAAAACCATGGAGACAGGAAAAAGATCAGTGATTGACAGGGATTTGGGGAGAGACAGGCATGAATAGGGGGTGCATAAGGAATTTTTAGGGCAGTAAGATCTATTTTGAATAATTCCATAAGGAGGATACATGTTATTATACATTTGTCAAAACCCATAGAATGTAAAATGAAAAGAGCAAACCGTAATGTAAATTATGGACTTTGATTAATAATAATGTCAAGGTTCCTTCATCAGCTGTAAAAAAGGTACCACATGTAACAAACATACAGATAATGCAGACTGCTGTAAGGGGATGTGGTTGGGGGAGTATGGAGCAACATTCTGTATTTTCTACTTAAATTTCCTGTGAACTTAAAACTACTTTTTTTTTTTTTTTTTTTTTTTTTGAGACGGAGTCTGGCTCTGTCACCCAGGCTGGAGTGCAGTGGCCGGATCTCTGCTCACCGCAAGCTCCTCCTCCCGGGTTTACGCCATTCTCCTGCCTCAGCCTCCGGAGTAGCTGGGACTACAGGCGCCCGCCACCTCGCCCGGCTAGTTTTTTGTACTTTTTAGTAGAGACGGGGTTTCACCGTGTTAGCCAGGATAGTCTCGATCTCCTGACCTCGTGATCCGCCCGTCTCGGCCTCCCAAAGTGCTGGGATTACAGGCTTGAGCCACCGCGCCCGGCCGAAAACTACTTTTAAAAAGTCAATTAATTTTTGAAAATCCATAGAATGTACTCTAAACAGTATAATCCAAAGAGTGAACTCTAATGTAAACTATAGGCTTTAATTAATAATAATAATATATCAATATTGGTTCAATTGCTGCACAAGTACCACACTAATGCAAGGTGTTATTTATAGTTAAAACTGTTTTTGTGGCGAGGTGAGGGGCCATATGGGAACTGACTATACTTTCTAATAAATTTTTCTGTAAACCTAAACTTACTTTTAAAAATGACTTTATTAATTTAAAAACAAATATAGGTGTTTTCTGTCAAAAGAAACAAACACCTTTTTAAAGAGAAAAAAAAATATGTCTACACATATAGCTGATAAGTGCTGAGGCTGCAATTCTACCCATATCCACTGGATTCCAAAAAGTTCTTTCTTTTTTCCACAATATCCCATGGATCTACCTATAGTTGAAGTTAATCTAATGGTGAAGGGTAATAGACAAATACGAATGCCTTTCAGACAGTCATTACAGATACAAGAACAGAGAGCATGAGTGTATCTATAGGTTAACTACACCAATCTCTTTTTCTAGAAACTTCTCCCTAGACTTACCTAAACTCTTGAGGCTATAAATGCTAGATACGATTTCTCGATGTCTCTTGCAGGTAGCAGTGTCCATATGACACAGCTCTTACCAATATACCATGAGCACAAGTTAGAAGGTTTCTGGAAAAGCCTTTGCTTTTCTCTTCCAGGCATTAAGCCCTCTTGTTGCCCCCTTTCTTTCCTGCCTGAAAAGCAGACTGAGAAAGGGAGAGGAAGCCGCCATCTTGGGACCCACCACGAGGTCGGGAGCATAAGGAGGAAAGCGTCTATGCTAGGCACAGGTGACTGGAAAGTTGGGAGGAGCCTGCTGGTACCATTCAGAGGCTAAACAGGGGTAGATGCTTACTTACTCTGTGGGCCTCTTAGAAGTTACTTTTGTAGGGTACTCTGTTATTTACAGAGAATACAGTCTTAACTGATACATATGTGTCAATAGAATAAATGTTTTACTTGAGACATAAATTAAACTTACAAGTTTTTCATGACAGTTTTAGGTGGACTTTAGTAGGACTTGAAATATACATTTTAAAGATTGAAGTAATTATTTGCATATTTGTAGTAGACAGTTAACCACAAATTATCTTTGAACCACTCAAAAAGTGGACATACCATCAGAGGCAGTAAATATGGCCTCTAATTCAGTGACTCTGCCTCCATGGAATCTGTGAAGGAGCAGATGTGAAACATGGGCTCAGACAGGGTCTGGGTAACAGCCTTCTGTGTCTGGAGGTAACTCTGTCCTGTAAGAGCTGTAAGTTTGCTGGGCATTGTCCTCATTCTTCCAGGTTGGAATCTCCATATCAGACAGCACTCCTCCTTGCTTCATCCAAGGTAGATTATGATCTGTGAAGTTTTGCAGTCATTTATGAAGCTTTGCAATAATAACTTGGTTATTATTAGTCATGTATGGGAATTTGAGAAACAGGAATTACTATCTTCATTTCTTAAAATTGTTTACAGACATTTGATGGAGGAGATTTAACTTGTCATTCAACTGCATTTCTTCTATAAATGCTGGCTCAAATGCATGTGTACATAAATAGACAGAACCAGGGAGGAGGATTCAAGATAGCCACATAGGAACGGTCTGCAGCTCCCAGTAAGATTGTCGCAGAAGACGGGTGATTTCTGCATTTCCAACTAAGATACCTGGTTCATCTCACTGGGACTGGTTGGACAGTGGGTGCAGCCCACGGAAGACACGCCAAAGGAGGGCGAGGCATCACCTCACCCGGGAAGCACAAGGGGTGGGGGAATTTTCTCCCCTACCTAAGAAAAGCCACGAGGGTCTGAGCCTTAGGAACTCTGGCACAGATACTGTGCTTGTCCCATGGTCTTCGCAACCTGCAAACCAGGAGATCCCCTCCAGTGCCTACCTCACCAGGGCCCTGGGTTTCAAGCACAAAACTGGGTGGCCAATTGGGCAGGCACTGAACTAGCCACAGGAACTCTTCCCCCGCCACCCCATACCCCAGTGGTACCTGGAATGCCCGCGAGACAGAACTGTTCACTCCCCTGGAAAGGGGTGCTGAAGCCAGGGAGCCAAGTGATCTGGCTCGGCGGGTCCCACCTACACAGAGCCCAGGAAACTAAGATCCACTGGCTTGAAATTCTCGCTACCAACACAGCAGCAATCTGAGATCCACCTGGGACATTCGAGTTTGGTGGGGGGGAGGGGCGTCCACCATTGTTGAGGCTTGAGTAGGCGGTTTTATGGTCACAGTGTAAACAAAGCCACTAGGAAGTTCAAACTGGGCAGAGCCCACTGCAGCTTGGCAAGGCTGCTATGGCCAGACTGCCAAATTCCTCCTCTCCGGACAGGGCATCTCTGTAAAAAAGGCAGCAGTCCCAGTCAGGGGCTTATAGCAGACTTAAACATCCCTGCCTGACGTCTCTGAAGAGAGCCGCGGACCTCCCAGCACAGTATTCAAGCTCTGCTAAGGGTCAGACTGCCTCCTCAAGTGGGTCCCTGACCCCTGTGTATACTGACTGGGACACACCTCCCAGCAGGGGCCAACAGACACCTCATACAGGAGACCTCCGGCTGGCATCTGGGAGGTGCCCCTCTGAGTCAAAACTTCCAGAGGAAAGAACAGGCAGTAATCTTTGCTGCTCTGCAGGCTCTGTTGGTCATACCCAGGCAAACAGGATCGGGAGTGGACCTCCAGCAAACTCCAGCAGACTGGCAGCAGAGGGGCCTGACTGTTAGAAGGAAAAGAAACAAACAGAAAGGATTAGCAGGCCTACTCAAAGACCCCATCTGAAGGTCACTAGCATCAAAGACCAAAGGTAGATAAATCCACAAAGATGGAGAAAAAACAGTGCAAAAAGGCTGAAAATTCCAAAAACCACAATGCGTCTCCTCATCCAAAGGATCACAACTCCTTGCCAGCAAGGAACAAAACTGGATGGAGAATGAGTCTGACAAACTGATAGAAGTAGGCTTCAGAAGTTGGGTAATAACAAACTCCTCCAAGCTAAAGGAGCATGTTCTAATCCAATACAGGGAAGCTAAGAACCTTGAAAAAAGGTTAGTTGAATTGCTAACTGGAATAATCAATGTAGAGAAGAACATAAATGACCTGATGGAGCTGAAAAACACGACAGGAGAACTTTGTGAAGAATACACTAGTATCAATAGCTGAACTGATCAAGCAGAAGAAAGGATATCAGTAATTGAAGATTAACTCAATGAAATAAAGAGAGAAGACAAGATTAGAGAAAAAAAGAATAAAAAGGAATGAACAAAGTCTCCAAGAAATATGGGACTGTGTGAAAAAACCAAATCTAAATTTGATTGGTGTACCTGAAAGTGAAGGGAAGAATGGAAAACACTCCTCAGGATCATGTGTGGAACATGTATACCTATGTAACAAACATGCACATTCTGTACGTGTAACCAAGAACTTAAAGTATAATTTTTTAAAAAGAAAACAAAATACACAGAACCAGTAAAATACTAAGTTGATAACTATGTCAATTTACTTTTCTAACAAGTGTTCATACTATTTCAGTAATTTTGCTTACAGAAATAGTTTGTAAATTCTAAAGAAGTGAACATAAATTATGTTCCCTCATTATACTATTTCTTCTGTAATATATGATATGAACTTGTTTGTTCTGTTCTACATTATGCCTATTCCTTTTTCTCCTTAAAAAATAATTTACTTTTAAGTTTCTTAGACACTAGAACTGAGAACAGAACCCTAGCTTAAAAAGTACTTGAGTTCCCTTCATAGCATACTAGAAGAAAAAAAAAGAAGTTAAAAAGGAAATAAAAGTACTTGAGTTTATATGGCCTCAACTAAATTAAATTGGTTTAGTGTCTAATCTGATTGTTTGCAATGAGTATTTCAATATGACACAAAAACCTTTTGAAATCTATTAGGAAAGTTCAAGTTTTATGGCTTTATGTATATCCAATCTAAGAGTTAATATCATGAAAAACATTTTGGTCCATTTCATGTAACTGGTGTTAGGTACTGTATTGTTACTACGTATGGTTAAAGAGGCAGAGGTTTTATTGTAATTTTACATTAACAGCATGAAAAAGAATAACACAACATAATCATAATGTTAATAAAAAGACAAAAAGGGTTTTCAGCATAAAAAGTGTCATTTACAGAAACTACAATAATACAAAGAACATTTTCTTACACATCAAATAAAAAAGTCTAAACATCAACAAAGGTTTCTTATATTCTAAGAATTGGTGGGATCTGAGTGAAAATGTCATCAAGACTATGTGTGAATATTAGACGAGATGTGCACAATTAGCTTCATCTCAGCAAAATTTAGCAAGAGATTTTTTGGTACAACCAATATGGCAACATTTATTAGACAATGTCATGTAGAGTTGTCTCTTTTTTCGAGAATGAGTATCCAAGCCTAAGGATTTTAATTCTGAAGGACTGCTGTCTGTGGCTTCACTTTGTCTCTTGCGAATAATTTTCTTAAATTCTTCAAAGCTAAGATTGGAATCTTTTAATACAGGTACATGTTGTTGTAGCTCTGGTAATGCTGGCTGCCTCTCAGACAGGGTTAACTTCAGCTCCTGTGGCAAATTAGCAACAAATTCTGACATCATATTTATGGTTTCTGTATCTTGGTTGATGACGGATGGCACAATTTCTGTTAAAATTTAAAAAAAAAGGAGTATGTGAGGGTATATTCATGTCAAAGAGCACTCAGAAAAACTATGAATGTTGGCGTAGACAAAAAAGAAAGCATTGCCTCAATATAAATTACAACATTGAAACAAAATAAGCAAGCATCCTAATATCTAAACACTTAGCTTACTTACAGTTGGACACCTTAAAGTTCCGTAATTTTACCAAGGCTCTGCTTTACCCCATTGGTCCTCTCTCATCTCTCTTCATGATACCCTCAGTGCTTTTATCATAGTACTTTTGACTCTCCCTGACATTAATCTGCCATCTTTCTGAAGTCACGTAAGTCATTGAAAACAGTTTGACCACACATCGTGGTCATTTTCTTGGATTCTTCTTACTTAAGTCATTTTCTTCCATTGCTAAGCTATGATTTATGATATTATGAGTTGTAATAATAACACTTGAAAAAGGTATTATTTTAAGCTATTGAATTTCATGGTGGGAAATTACTCCTGGAGGATAAAGTTAAAGAGGCAGAATTTCCAACACCTGTGATCTAATCAGCAGGAGAAAGAAGCCTCTGATGTTCCTTAACTATCTATTTAACAATTTGTCTTCCCCAGAGTATTTACCCCAAATCAATAGTATTTTATATGAAAGAGAGAAGTGGGTTAAAGAACACTAACCAGAAATCACTGATTTAAGAAGAGATTCGTATCTGCTGTGGAGTATGTGTACTGACTAATGTTTTCTGTCTGATGTTTGTTCCAAAGCTGCAGATTATGCACTATGCAAGATCTGTGTGTCCCCTAGGAAGGGAGCCTGTTCTTACACAGCAACTCAGGCTGGCCAAATGTGAAGCCTGGGACTTGGGCTGGGAACCTGCTGGACACCCAGCTGACATCCTCCATCTTTGTACCCATTCAGCTCAGTTGAACATTCATTACCTGTTTCCATGTCTCTGGAACTGCCAGCTAAAAGATATAAATGTTTTTAAATGTTTCTTGCTCTCAAAAAGCTTACAGTGAGCTAAACCCTCTCCTAACCTTAACTGTCCTAATTATACAACTTAATAGTTTTATTTCACAAAGAAATTAGAAACATTGATGATGTTTACATTATAGTGTAAACCCAGATCAGGTCTTGCTGCTCTCTTCCTGGACAGCAAAACTGTCCACTAACAAGGCATTACTCTTGAAGTAATGAAAAGAAACAGAAGAGTGGAGTAAATCTAAGTACGGGAGGCAGACACCTCTGGTTAACCACTGATGCCTGCTAAAAAGGAAACCATGGCCCTTCACCTAGACAGTGGTAGTTCTGGGGCTGATCATTTCCTGAGTTTTGTGGCAAGGGACTCAGTTGTTCCCCTTTTAGCCAACAACAAACTTCAACAGTTGGAGTTTGACAGAGCAATTAAGAAAAAAAAAAAAAACTGTAGTATTTCATCTTCCCTCCTAACACTCTCCCTCATTCATGTTCTAAACTGGAAATGACAGATGAGAATTTATATCATTTTTGTTAAATGAGAGGTTTTGGCATTTCCCCTGAGTAAGACATCCTAAATTTAATTCAATTTCCTCATAGAAACCTCTCTTTGATCCAACCTAAACTTTCTGTAGTTGGGGCCTTATTAAATGCTGATAAAAGCTGATGGTAATTTTCTATATTAAAGCCAGTTAAATGAGTCAGCTAAAACAGTTAGTTTGTATTAAGTTTATTCATAGGCTGTGTATTTTGTACTCTTTAATTAAAATTATATTTTTAAACCTGTTTTGAAATATTTCATCCATAACACCTTTAGCTATGGAACCTAGGCTCAGAGAAAATATTCTGTCTGAATTCATACAAATACCCCTATTTACTGTATTTTGGATGTAAATCTCACTAAAATAGGCCTCTTCTGGTTTAAAGTGTATCTTATTTTTAAAAGGGATGCAGTGAATATTATTTTGGCACATATTGTAGGATGAAATGGATGGCTAACAATGTAATAGTGTGAAAGCAAATAGCAACTACCTAACAGTAGAAGTGTGAAAACTCATATCAATCACAAATTACTGACATGTACTTCCAAAATGATTCCTACCTAGTAATGGTAAACATTTGTCTTAATCTCCCCGTGCAGGCAATGTTTTCTTAGTTTACTTTCAGTTAAATTATATTGCACAGCAATAAAGAAAATTCTTTTAAAAATACTTTGTAATGTCATGTCTCTTCAAAGGAAATAAAAATGTAGCCATATCTATACACAAATGTGCTCAATGAACTATTTTCAGCAACAATTTAGAAATAAACTAAATATCCACCAAACAATCTTTAAGCATATGTGGCAGATTTATGACAAAAAATTCTACACAGGAATTTTAAATTGTGTTTTGGGATAATAACAATGTGAGAAACTGCTCAAAGTATAATGGTGAGTGAAAATGCAAAAGATATACAGATACCTATCCAAATGTTAACATTTCTTTCTACTTGTTTAATATAATTTCATTTTCTCATAAAATTCATATATACTTTTCAAAGTCTTTAATATCTACAAGTGCTTCCATTTTTATCCCTGCATTAATGTACATTTTTGTCTTTAATATGAGTATTACTAAAATTTTATAGTCAGAAAAGGTGGAATAATAAAGCAATTCTGGTTTTCCCTACTTTGAATCAGTAAATTCCTAGACTTTGTGGTACTTTTGTACTAATGTTACACAAAAATCATGTAAAAACTGCCATTAAATAAATCAAACTCTAACAAACAATGTAGAAAAGTAAATAACTTTAGAAGCATACTTTAAATCTCATAAAAGAGAACTAAATGTATTTCTATTAGAGTCATTTATATACAGTATATGCATATAGCCTATAAAATTTAGTTGTTGTTTATCATAAATCATATATGTCATATTAATATAAAACACTTAATATTTGCAAACTGTGGTTACCTTCTCTGAATTTAATATGATCCATTACACTTCTTAGGCTAGTGTATACCTCCGTGAGTTTCCACTGCTACTTTATAAATACAAAAAGATCGAGTTGCACTCAACTCTAAGATCTTGCTTTTAAAGCAAACCCACTGCAGCTTCCAAATGCTTGAAAGTATCAATAGGGTCTTCAGCTATGCTGTTCTGAAGGGCCTGCTTCCCTTGTCTCTGGTCTTCTTGAGTTTCTCTAATAAGCATTCAAGCCTTTTCTTTCTCTTCCATCCCATCTCACACATGAACTTCAATACCCAGATCAAAGAAGTGGGAGGCCAGACTCTTTCATTTGGAATGGTTTTGTTTGTTTGTTTTAAAGAACGTTTCCAGTGGCATAGGCCACAGCCCAACTTTTGGACTACGAGGCCCTTCCTGTCTTCCCATTACGGGACCCTCACAGAGACCTCAGAGTGTTGCCCCGTCCTACAGGCGCGCAAACAGGCTTGATAACCAGCGCACCGCCTCAGTGTTTGCCCCCTTTCCTCTATATCCGAGATGCCCTGTCCACGTGCCCCCACCCGCATGCCTGCGGTCTGGCCGCCTGGCTTTCCTGTGGGGTACAGGAGTGCGCCCGGCCTGCTGCGGGTCTCCGGGCAGCGTCCCCCTCTGAGGCTTCCCCTTCCTTTCCACCCCATCGCTCTGGCTGCCTTGTGGGAAGGGCACCAAGGAACTCTTCCCATTCTCGGTGCTTTCCTTCCGTCTGGTGAGCTTCCCAGTGAGACTGTTTGAATACAATCACCTGGCAAAGGAAAAACCCAAACTTTAGGAACCACCCACGGTGGAATAGGAGCTGAGCACTGGCAGCCAATGAGATCTCGAGTCGGAACTGCAGGCCGCCGTTCCAATTGGACGGCCACCCGAGAATAACCAATGGGAAGCGCAGAAAGGCCAGGGGGGGCGGGAGCTCTCACCTGCCGCTGGTCTAGGTTTCAGAGGAGCATCTTCCTGGTTCAGAGACCTTTTGCCCAAGGTGCTCTTGCCGCAAATGGCAATCTGCGCGCGAACTAATTCGCGGCCGCATGCTTTAATAACGTCGTCCATCCATTTGGCCGCGACTGCTCTGGAAAATTGGTTCAGTAGTAAACAGACTCCTAGCAGATGAAACAAGAACAGGCGAGGCATCCTGGGCCTGATCTCTCCTGGAGGTCTGGGTGTTGCAACCTTTCAGCACTGCAGCTGCTGTGGCCTACAGACCTGGGCCTGTGTGCCTGTCCGGGGCTTTAGGCAGCTTTCCCTACCTGGCTCAACCAGTCTTTTGTATCCCTTGGGCTGTCACTCAGCTCTTAAGGCAAGGGTGCCAGCTCCACCCCTTTCCCACACCTCTCCACAGAATTTTCTCCCTCAGCTCTTGGTCTCCCTCTCCGCCTTTCCTTCATTTGCCCATCCCTGTGTCCTTGGCCCTTTTACAGTTGTGTTTTTCTCTTTCATTACCCTCAAACAATTTTGTATACTTAGATAAAGTTATTTTAGATATGAAGCCTTTCTTTTTACACACACACAAATAAAATTGAGATCGCCCATATTCTTACAACCCAGTTTTCCAGAGTGAACATTTGCCAAAAAGCCCTTCTAACCTAAATAAGATTATAGATTATCTTATAAATTTGGTTAATTAGTATAGTGTTCAGTATATCAATCCATACAAATATAATGGATGAATAAATAAATTGTTGATGAGAGGGAAAACTGATGACTTTTAATCTGAATCCAGGTAAAAACAGTAAAATTCCCAGTAACATCATTTTAGGCTTGTGCAGTAATGTCTTTAATTTACAACACAATTTCTCCCTTGGACTTTCCTTCCACTCTCGGGGATAAGTTTGATTGTAACTAGTTATCTGAATATTTTAATTTAAAATCCTACTCTACATCTCTAGAGACTGGAGAACATACCACACACACACACACACACACACACACAGAGAGAGAGAAACAGAGAGAGAGAGAGAGAGAGAGAGAGAGAAGAAAAAAAGCAGTGGAAATCCCACAATCTCACGAAGAATATTTTGGTAACAAATTTCAGCACAAAGATATGTTCATTTCTTTACTGCAGTTTGTGTTTGCTGCACCTGGTAAGAGGTGATTTTTTTTACCACTATCTAATTTAACGTTTTAAAGATCCACACAGTTTTAGATAATATGGTTAGTAGACAACCCTTCTAGCTATAAATTTTTAGTACAAATAGGTTCATTTTTTAAAATAACTTACATTCTTGTGTTCATAATATACTCAGATTAGTTCAGCTCCACCAAATAAACTGGAGACATGCAGGAAGTTAGGGTAGCTTTGAAATAAAATAATAACAATCTCTTAGTTACAAACATAACTATGGAATAAAATACTTCTAGTTTCTAGATTGCTGGTGATGTCAGTAGGCCCACTTAGTATTGGTCAAATGCCAAGCAATGTGTAATTCTTCAAAAAATACCTGACCAAGCCTATGAGATGGTCCGATGCAATCAATGCTTTTAAATGAGTTTTCACTAAAACACGCAGTTTGAGAGAGGCCTCTCAAAACTGAGGTTTGAAAACATTTTTGTGGGTTGACAGTCCTTGTAAAAATAATCCATGTGCAAGGCTGTACTCCAAAGTAATTGCTCGTTAAAAATGTAAATTTCCAGGGATATCTTTGTGTGTGTGTGTGTGTGTGTGAGTTTTTGTTTGTTTGTTTGTTTGTTTGTTTTACAAAGTTTGGCTCTTGTCACCCAGGCTGGAGTGCAATGGTATGATCTTGGCTCACTGCAACCTCCACCTCCCAGGTTCAAGCGATTCTCCTACCTCAGCCTCCCAAGTAGCTGGGATTACAGGCGTGCACCACCACCCTGGCTAATTTTTGTATTTTTAGTAGAGCCTGGGTTTCACCATGTTGGACAGGCGGGTCTCAAACTCCTGACCTCAGGTGATTCACCCACCTTGGCCTCCCAAAGTGTCCAGGGATATTTAGATTTTTTATGTTGCCTACATAGTTTTATAGAGTCCTTAAAACTGTCCAGTACAATGGCTGATTTCCCATTTTACAGAAAGAAGAAACAGATTAAGAGTTGTCACGCACTTGTTCCGGGTAATTTTGGCCAGCACATAAGCCAGATGTGGGCTTACCCTACGTCTAAGGATCACAGGAAAATGCAGGATTCACAGTCTTTACAGACAGACTAAAAGGCACTTCAGGTCCTTTAAATAAAAAGGAAATCTTTTTAAGGAGAAACAATAAATATGTCCATGCATACAGCTGTCAAGTGCTGGAGTTTGGGTTCCAACCCATGTGTACTGGATTCCAAACTCCCCTTTCTTTCATTTCCCTGTATCCTAGATCCAGTTCCAGTTGTAGCTCATCTGAATAGTGAAGGTTAATATGTACAGAGTAATGTCTTTGAATGTAGGACAGCAGGAATCATTGAGGCTGTAAGTGCTAGACAAGGTTTTCCAGTGTCTCTTACAAGTAGCAGTGTCTATGTGACACAGTTCTGTCTTATACAACCTAAGTACAAGTGCGGAGGTTTCTGGGAAAGCCTTTACTTCCTGATTCTAGCCCTAAGCCTTATTTCTCATTTCTTTCCTTCCTGAAGCAGACATAGAAAGGGACGTGAAGTAGCCCTCTTGGGACCATGAGGTGTGGAACATAAAGAGGAAGGTCTACATGCTTAGACACAGCTGCCTGGGAGGGTGGCAGTAGCCTGCTGGCAACATAGAGCGGCTAAAGGGGTTGGATACTTTTTCTCACAGGCTCTTATAAGTAACTTTTTAAGGTTTTTCTGTTATTTGCTCTATCCTGAGATAGATAGATGACAGATAGATAATGTGTGTGAGTGTATATATATATAAATAAGAAAAATACATTTTTATTAAGAAATAAACTTACAGTCATCAGTTTCCTATGAGAGTTTTAGGCATACTTTAGTAGCACTTGAATTAGATATTCTAAGGATTGAAGTGATTATTTGAGTGTTCATACTAGATGGTTTACCACAGGAAATCTTTGTACCACTGAAAGAGGAGTCATACATTAAAAAGCAGTGAATACAAGTTCTGGGTCCAGATGCCCCGCCTCCACGGATTTTTTGGAGGACAAGACGAGGGATGTGGGTCACGATGGGCTCTGCCGAGATGCTTTCTGCATCTTGAGGTGCATCTTTTCTTGTCCAAGTTGTAAGTTTCCTGGGCATTGCCCTAGTCCTTCTGTGTTGGAATCTCCATTTCATAGAGCACTCCTTTCAGCTTTGTCCCAGATGGCAGGTGACCTCTGAGCTTCTACAGCCCCATATTGAACTCCTTTGCTTGTGGCCTTCTATCTGCACCATCTTCCAGCGCCAACTTTGTCTATAGGGCTTGCCCAACAGTTGTAAGAGAAACTTATTTTCTTAAAAGATATGAAACCCTGCTCTTTTATATTTTACCACTAACCTCTTTTCCTAGCTTCGTATTTTCTACCAAATTCTTGTTGTTTTCCCTGATCTGTCAACAAAAGGCAACTCATACTTGATCCCAATGACAGTCAGTGCTACATTTGATCTGTTTTTGTTTCTAGTTTTTAAAAATTATTATTTCATTGAGATTTGGAGAATAAGAAGAGGTAAACACTTTTATTCAAGCCTCCAGTGCTGACTCTCCCCAGGTGCCTTTGGAACTGCTCCAGATGTTTATGCTTTCCTTTCAGGTTATCGTGCTGCTTTACCCAGAAGAATCAAACAAGAAATGAAGGGCCATCGTGATCTTCAAAAAGTCTTCTTCTCAGCAAACTGCTGGAAATACCTTGGTTAAGAGATTAGGAACGATAAATAACTTCATTAGTTTTTTTCCTCACTTCTTACTTCTACTCAAGTAATAGCGTATGTACTGAAAGAAAGTTCAGAAAGAATCACCACTGGCCAGATCTGGTGACCCCAGTAATCATCATCCAGGCCTCAGAGAAATTGAAAAACAAAAACAAAACAATAAGATGTCACTGTTTGCTTTTATTGTGGTTTGTGGTTTTACTGTTATGCTGGGCATTGGCTCTCATGGGTGATCTCCAGTCTCTGACCACACAATCCAGTCATTGCCACAATCACATATGGAACATCACAAGGGACCCCAGAGCCTGGCTCCTCCATCTAAATTTAGGTTAAAATTAATGTCAAGGCATTAAGGGCTGATCTGTGCTATAAGGCCTAAAATTAATCCCAACATTATGTGCTGCCCTGACGTCTGGTAAAACTGGGATGGTCTCACATGGCCTGACCACAAGTTTCCCCCCTCATTCTGCTCCTGCAAACAACCCTCCACATCAAGAGAGCCAAACACAGTTCCTGCTTATTCCTGAATAGCAAGTTTCAGCTCTCTGCCAGCCCTGGAATTATTCAAAGAAGGTAGTCACATCCTTTCACGGTAACCAGGGGTCACCTCACCCTTTTCTTACTACAAAGCCTGCCTCACATGGCCCCTCTTACTCAGTCTGTTCCCAACTGCAACCCCCACGTGGCCCTGCATGACATTTAGTGTCCTTATCCTCCATCCTGTAAGTCTATGTAATTAATAAATTTCTGTCAGTCTCATTAGTCCAGTATCACTTGTCATATGTTTGGCTATGTGCATAATCCTAAGGCAGGAATCCCTCCCGCTCCAACAGGGTGAATAGGAAGTGATTAAAACAACCAACTACTACAACTTATCTCCTCCTCTTCTTTTTTCCTAGAGGAACAGAGGAGTCAGTTCAGACTGTGTATAATGTGTTCTATGGTTCTCAGGATCTCTTTGCTACCTCTTCCCACATCCCTTCTCGCTCTCTGCTCAGTGTTGATAGAAAATTAGTCTCTCCAATGCAAAAATCATGATCCCTTTGTAACCTCTTCAGCTGTTTCCCAGTACCCCCAGCATGTAGTCTAGACTTCACAGCTGCCTCTACAAGGTTCTTTAAGATCCCCTCTTCCTGTCTTCTCTCCAGCAGCATTTTCCTTTTCCTCTTCCACAACCCAGTCCTCAGTCCTACTCACTCCGTGGCAGTTCCCCCACATTCCATGCTCTGGACCATTGTGCTTGCCACTACCTTTGCCTTTCCCTGTCCCTCTTGTGCCTCTCTTTCTTTGCTTGATTATTTTCTTTTCAAAGGCAGGTGAAGCATCAACTACATGATGGATCTTTTGCTAACTATCTCTTCCACACTCAGCACTGCCCATCCCAGTTCCTCTACAGTCTTTTCCTTTTATCACAGCACTCACAACTCCTTATTTGTAGGTCTTTCCTACTCGACTGTGAGCTCTTTAGGGGCAGTGGCAAGCACGCAGTGGCTGCTCAACACATCTTGGTTGAAGGAAATTTATAGATCTCATAATGAGGTGTGCACAGCTTCCCTGGGGGTTGTGGGTGGAGGCATGGGAGCACCTAGTAGGCCCTGGCTACAGAGTATAAAATGAACTGAGTCCCCAGATTACTAGAACTAGGGAAAAGCAGAGTCCCTGTAATTAAAGATCCTGTGACATGCAGTGAGGAAATCCAGGCTGTCACAGGAGCACCAATCTTAGGGTGAGTCACATCTTTGAGGAGGGGGAGTGGAGTAGTTGTGTTGGGTAAAAGAGGAATCCACAGGATTGTGGATGGGAGAGCAGGGAGTAGGAAGCAGGAGGAATATCTGTATTGGGCTAAGGTCTAAGGAAGCAGGATTTTAGAGATGGCTTGGGGTTATCCCAGGGCAATCATGCCTAATTCCTCCCTCCACCAATTTTTTGCACCCTATTTAGTTCTGGTCTTTACGTAGAGAAGGTTAGCTGCTTTAGCTCTTGCATTCTTTCCACCCTAGAAAGATAACAAAACCAGGAGATTCTTGTGTGTGAAGTTGTGTTTGTGTGTAGGACTTCTTGTTTTCAGTAATTTCATACCCTTCCTCCCTGTACCTCTCCCCTACACCTCTGCCCAAACTGCCAAGTTTCAAAGGATTTAGGATCTATACTTATTTCCTAAGAAAAAGCTAACATTCCAATGAAGTCCCATTCCTATCATGTAGAGTCTTCCTCTCTAGGGTGACAGATCTTTCAGATACCCCAATCGAGCATGGCTCCCACTCCCAATAGTGTATGGCTTTAATTGAAACTTTAATAACATTATCTTTTCTCTCCTTTCTTAACATATCAGTTATAACTCTTTTTGAACTGTTTTTAGAGGTTGCCCAAGAATTTGCAATATACATTTACAACTAATCCAAGGCTACTTTCTAATAACACTATCTTACTTCACTGGAGTACAAGTGTCTTATAATAAAAAGTAATTCTAATTCCTCCCTTCCATCTCTTGTATCATTGCTGTCATTTATTTCACTTAAACAGAAACATACACTAAGATATATATAAGCATACATAATCTAATACATTGTTTCAACTATTATTTTGAACAAAGTGTTCTGTCTTATCAATTAAGAATAAGAAAAATAAAAATTTCTGTTTTACCTTCACTTATTCCTTCTCTGATATGCTTCCTTTCTTGATTTAGATCTGAGTGTTTGCTTTGGAAAGCCCTACTTGCAGAAACAAATGTGGTTCTAGCAAGATCTAGATCTCAGTCCAAGGATTCACCATGAGCTTATATGGCTGGAGAACAAATGCACTCTAAGGTGATAGGCCATCACCTGACTCAAATAATTGCTTCTTGACATACCATAACTTGCAACAAAGTGAAATCTCTAAGGTTAGGACTAACTGAAGATTGGACCAACAACAGGAGTAACTGAAGGCCAAAACCAAGATATTTTGAAGAATTTATTTCACATGTACAAGATAAGCGAGTGTGGGGGGTATGTGTATGTGTGCATATATGTGTGTGCATGAGCAGGCATGTGATGGGAGGAAGGATATAAACCTCACTGGAACTAATGTAGCTGACAGGGAAAACATCCGGGGTTCTAATTGGACACATTCTTAACACAAGAATACAATTTTTAAGTACGTCACCATCGCCAGCATGCCCAAGAGAAAGGCTGAAGGGGATGTTAAAGTAGATAAAGTCACGATGAAGGCTGAACCATAGAGAAGATCCACGAGGTTGTCTGCTAAACCTGCTCCTCGAAAGCCAGAGCTCAAGTCTAAAAAGTCCCATGCAAAGACAGAAGAGAAGGTACCCAAAGGGAAAAAGGGAAAAGCTGATGCTGGCAAGGAGGGGACTAACCCTGCAGAAAATGGAGATGCCAAAACAGACCAGGCACAGAAAGCTGAGGGTGCTGGAGTTGCCAAGGGAAGTGTGTGCATTTTTGATAACTGTGTACTTCTGGTGACTGAGAGTTTGAAATACGATTTTTTAAATCAAGTTTTATAAAAATGCAGAATTTTGTTTTACTTTTTTTTAAAGCTATGTTGTTAGCACACAGAGCACTTCATTGTTGTTTTGGGGGAAAGGGGCATATGTCACTAATAGAATGTCTCCAAAGCTGGATTGATGTGGGGAAAACACCTTTCCCTTCTAGTTTTGAGAGACTTCCTCTTGACTCCCAGGATAGGGATTCCCTGATTTTGACACACATGGCCACTTTTTGGCACAAAGCCTTGTGGTATGGAAAAACAAATTCATTTTATGTCCTCTTCTCCCTTTCCATCTTTCAGCATAGACTTAACTCCCTTAAGCCTAGACGTCTGTTGGGACCTGACCCCCAATCATTGGTTACAAGTATATCAGGCAATCTGGACTTTTCAGTGATGCCACTGAGATGGCACCTGTCAAAAGAGAAATGGCACCTGTTCCATTTCTAGATTGTGGATCTTCAGATAAATTCTGCCATTTTCTTTCCACTTCCACAAAGTCAGGGTCAGCTTGTGAAAAGTTATTAAACAACATGCTAAATGTGAAATGTCAACCCTCACTCCAAACTTTCTCTGTTCAGAGCATAAGATGAATACTTCATTGGGTTTTATAGTGGCTTTCTCATTTTTGGTAGTCCATTGAAGAAGGGAGTATAAAAGTTGTTGTATACTGTTAACAATTGTCTGCCTACATGATTGTTTATGGAAAGTATCTTTAATAAAGCTGGATACGGTTTGACTTGGAAAAAAAAAAGAATTGCTTGTGCTGCATCCCATAAGTTTTGGTATGTTGTTTCTATTTTCATTTGTGTAAAATACTTTTTAATTTCCTTTTTATTTTCTTTGACCCATTGTTTAGGAGGAGGGTGTCTAATTTCTATATATTTCTAAATGTTCTGCAATTCCTTCTCCAAATTAACAATTTGATTTCTAGTTTCATGATATTGTGGTACCAAAAATACTTGATGTGATTTCAACTTTCTTAAATTTGTTAAGACTTCTTTTGTGACCTAACACATGATCTAGCATGAAAAATGTCTTGTGTGTGCATGAAAAGAATGTGTATTCTGCTGCTGTTGAATGGAATGGTCTGTATATGTCTGTTAGGTCATTTGACCCAAAGTGTAGTTCAAGCCCAAGTTTCCTTATTTTCTATCTAGATGATTTTTGTGTTGCTGAAAGTGAGATACTGAAGTCCTCTGCTATTATTATATTGCAATCTATCTATCTCTTCTAATCTGTTAATATTTGTGTTATAAATATATAGATTCTCTGATGTTGAATGCATGTGTTTACATTGTATCTTCTTCATGAATCAACCTTTTTATCTCATTATATAATGACCTTCTTTATCTCATTTTAGTTTTTGACAATGTCTATTTTGTCTTATTTAAGTATAGCTACCACTGATTTCTTTTGGTTTCCCTTTGCATGAAATATCTTTTTACAACTTTTCCCTTTCAATCTATGTGTATTCTTAAAGGGAAGCAAGTCTCTTGCAGAGAGCATAGAATTGGGTCTTGTTTTTTAATCCATTCAGCGACTCTATGTCTTTTTAAAACTTTTTATTTTATTTAATCGACAAATAATAATTACACATATATTAATTGGGTACGATGTGATGATTTGATACATGCATGCATTGTGAAATGATCAAATCAGGTTCATTAATATATTCATCACCTAATATATTTATCATTTATTTTTGGTGAGAGCATTTGAGATTCCAGCTTTTTTTATTTTTTCCCCTTTTACACAAAACAAAGTAGAAGAAATAATACAGGATTAAAATCGCAAAAGTAGTTAATCAGTAGAACATGTACACACACACACACAAAATCCAGATAGGAAGACAGGCTTACTTACAATGAAAGTAAGGTAAAATTAAGGTAGTTTTCTTATGAAATATTAAAAGAAAATAATCAAACATATGCTACAATAGTCACCACTATTTACAGTAATATTGTAAGAGGAGAAAACAACACTTATTTAAATTAGGGACAGATATACCACAAGGTACAACATCAGTGCAATAAATTCACAAAACTATATTACAACTAGTTAATCAATTTAAGAATTGTTCCCAAGTCAGTCACGTGTTTTGGCCCTCAGAAGTTCATTCCTACAGATTTCAACTACTCTAAATTTCTAGCTACCAAGAAGTTAAGAATGATAATAAGAAGCTTTCCAAGGAGTTATGAAATCTTTGTCGACCAGAGGCCAATTATCATCACCTCAAGTCTGCTCTCACCAACAGCCCTTGTATTTTTCAGGGAGGAATCTCTAGGAAAAAAAGTCAGACACCAGTGTAGTCACTATCTCCCATGTCAAACCTAGGGGACTAAAAGGGCCAGTATTACCATAAAATGAGAATTTTGAGGTTTACCTTAAAAGGCTTATTCTGGTCTCAACAATTAGATAAGATTATCTTCTACAGAAATGAATCTTGACTAAACATAGAAGACTGCTGTCTTTTTGCTGGTCTTAGAGTGAAAGTCATAGACATGAGTCTTAATCTACTGTATACTATAGCTAAAGTCAGCTGAAAATCTGAAATTAAAAGTAGCCTAGAAATCCTAAATGCAATCTTTCGGAAGTCTGCTATTAAAAAGCCTTTAACGATTTACTAACTTTGAGTCTAAGTGCAAGGGGACAAAAGCTTAAGCCTGTTAGACATTCCTTTTTTGGACAAAAAGATCAAAGTTTCCTACAAATTGCTAAGCTTTGCACAAGGGAGAAGCCTACACGTACTAGCGCATGGAATCAGTTTCGTTTTTTTCATGGGGACTCTTCTTCCACCGGAAACAAACAGAATGAGGAATGAATCTTAATTGGTCTCTTCATCAGAAGCGGTAAACTTGGTCTCTATATTCATGAAGTCAGACAGTTTTTTAAGCAAACTGTGGAAGCAGACAGTAGAACCAGTTTCCTGTAGCCACAGACCACTACATGGTATCTAAGCTAAAGCAAAGATGAACAATTATCCAGATTCACTTGAACTGTACTAAAGGGCAAGGTTCACCACTACAAAAAGGAAGTTGTCTAAAAGCAAGAATTCAATTAACACTGGGTAAGAAAAATCAAAACAAATCACATACACTAAGGGTTGTCCATGAAGCCAACTGCTAAGAACGTACTCAGCTATATGTGACATGAAGACACTATGCACAAAGTCTTACTTGGCGAGTCTGAATTTCTATTAACTAAGGGCAGAGTGAGGGAGAGCAAAGAGCTACTTCCGTAACATTTTGGTATCCAGATAGTACAGCAGAAACCGTTCCAGGGCAATGCTCCACTAATCACACTGATTAAAGCAGATGAATCATTCATTTTTCTTTTCTTTTTGTTCGAGAAGTTTGTTTATCGCCCTCTTGGCCATTCCAATGTACTTCAAAATGATTCCATGTTGGTTTAGTCCAGGAAGCAATAGTAAGGAAGTCACTATCAGGTAGGTGAGAAGCAGATTGCGGACTTGTTGTCCACCCAAGCAACCGTAGCAAGAGAAACGATCATGGTCATGAAGTACATCTTAGGTTTTTCTTCCTTTAGTGTGAAGAGGCATTTCCACCAACCCACAGTTCTGCGTCGAGTTTTTACTAAATTGCTGCAAATGTCATGGAATTTTTGCTGTTGTTCAGTGGTCCATTTATTGGAGCCAAAAATTCTAGGCGCTACAATGGGAACAAGGTAATCAGCCAAGTACAAAAACATAACAAAACAGGAAACGCCGGACAGAACAGATGGATCTAGATAGCAGATAATCAGAAACACCAAAGAAACCACACAGATGATGGCGGGTGGAAACCAGGCTCTTTCCCATCGGAGGACTTTATCAGCCATCAGCATCACTTCTCCCCATCCTTGCAGCTGTTCTTCCAGACTTGCAGTCTCTGCAGCCAGCAGGTTGGTGCTGCGATTCTCTCCCTCCGCCACCATCTCCAGGATGCCGTCTCTGTGAGCGCGGGCCACCTGCCCAGTGAGACCTCCAACTGACACGCGCACAGAGACCACCGGGTGAGAGCATTTGAAATCCACTATTTCATGACATCAGTAAGATAACCTAACTAGAAGCTCCCAATACTCACCACATCCCTCCCAAAGATAGCCAAAACAATAAGTAAGCAACTACATTTTGATGAAAATAACTAAAGGAGAATGTTAGAATACATTAAAGGTGTATAAGAAACTCTGCAATGTGCAGAAACCCAGGGTGGCCACATAGACAACAGAAGGAAATACCTCACCTCCACCACCCTATCCCCACATCAGGATCAGTTGGAACCAGGAGAAAATTCTTCTTGCAGGGAAAAGGTAAGGAAGAGGACCACAGCAGGCCCCATCACCACCGTAGGCACCTACAGTCCTCACCTCTGGGGACGCCTGTAGTTCTCACAGGCACTAAGCCCAGCTGAGGGAACTCCTTAGAATCCATACAGCTACACTCCCCACAGAGGAGGAGACAATACTCACCACAGTGGCCCACATGGCTACTGCATTTGAAATCAGAAACACTGTTGGAATGTGTCCCGTTCTGGGGGTAGGTAGCCACAGTACCCTTCTATTCCTCCAGCTTTGTTGCTGTTGAACCGCCTCCACATGGTTGCGCACCATCCACAAGCTGAGCTGCTGCTCCATCCTATTTCTTGGGGCCAAGCTGCAATGGAGATGCTCCACCCACCCCTCCAAGTTGCTTTCGGCCCTGCCCCGTTAAGGCTTGAGCTGAAATGGCACTCAGCCTCCTAAAGAATTAGTTACTTGGCTGCTCAGAGCAGTCATGCATCCCCATTCCTGAATGGAAGCAGCACCTTGCCTCCAGGAAATCAGTGTCATGGCCAAGCCAAATCAGTTACACATCTCAGGGATGAGATGGCATGGTATTTTACGTCTTAGATAAACAGAGCACTGACTGAGCTGGGTCACCTTACCCTACATGTTGAATAATTGTAGTACCCTGCTTTCCTGGAACTGGACTAGTCCATTAGAGTGTGAGCTGCTGAGATACCCCCATCCCCAAGGAATGGAATCATTGCTGCACTACTCCCTTCCTTCCAGGGCCCAAGTGACATATGCCCTCTGCTATTCCAGGGTCGTTGCTGCTGTCTCACGTGGCTTCACAGAATCTGGGATACTGCCATGTCCCACTATCTCCAGGTCCAGAATCCCCACTATGCAGTCCCTTGTGTCCTGGGGCCTAAGTTGCAATGGTGCCCTATTGGCTCTGTTTCCCAAATTGCAGCTGTACCTTCTTTCTGGGTCTTAACCTTTAGCTGGGTCATTGCTATGCCATGCCTTCCAGAGTCAAAATCTTTCCCTATTAAAGGCACTCTCTAAAGTTTGGAAGAGGTGCTGTTCCACCAGATGCACAGACATCAATTCGGGGACATAAGAAACATTAAAAAGCAAGAAACATGACACCAATAAAAGACAAGGTGCCAGTAACTGACTCCAAGGAAAAGGAAGTTTATGAGTTGCCTGAAAAGGAATTTAAAATAATAATCTTAAGGAAACTCAGATAGATCTGAGAGAATACAGATAGACAATTCCGCAAAATCAGGAAAGCAATTCATCATCTTAATGAGACATTCAACAAAGAACAAAACAGAAATCTTGAAGCTGAAGAACAACTGAGTGAATAAATAAAAAATATAATAGAAAGCTTCAACAGCAGACTAGATCAAGCACAAGGAAGAAACTCTGCATTTGAAGATAGGTCTTATGAAATTACCCAATGAGAAGGAAAAAAACCAAAAAACAAAAAGTGTGAAGACAGCCAATGGGACATATGGGACATCATTAAGCAAACAAACTTTTGCATTATGGGAGCTCTACAGGGAGAAGAGATAAATGTGCAGAAAGTGTATATAATGAAATAATTGCTGAAAACTTCCCAAGTTTTGGAAGAGATATGAACATCCAGATCCAAGAAGCTCCAAAGTTCCCAAACAGATTGATCTCAAATAGGTCTTCTCCAAGTTGTGTTACAACCAACTGTCAAAAGCCAAAGACAAAGAGAGAATTTCAAAAGCAGCAAGAGAACAGCATCAAATCATATATGAGAGGATTCCCATTAGACAATGAGCAAATTTCTCAGCAGAAAACCTGCAGGTCAGGACAGATGAGATGATACATTTGAAGTGCTGAAAGAAAAAAATTTTCAGATGAGAATACCATACTCAACAAAGTATCCTTTAGAGATGAAGGAGAAATAAAGTCTTCCCCAGACAAACAAAAGAAGTTGAGGAAATTCATTACCACTATACCTGCCTTACAAGAAATGCTTAAGGGAGTCTTCAAGTGGAAATAAAAGGACACTAGTTACTAATATGAAGATATAAGAAAGTATCAAATTCACTGGTAAAGGTAAATGCATAGTCAAATCCAAAATATTCTAACATTATTATGGTGCTCTATAAGTCATGTATATCTTATAGTATGAAGGTTAAAAGTCAAAAGAGTAAAAAATAATAACCATAATAACTTGTTAAGAAACACGTAATTTTTGAGTATATATTTGTACATCTGTATTTATTAAGTACATACTTATCATTGACATATATATGCATATATATGTGCATATAACATCTTTAGAAGTTTCTTCTTTTTTATTATTTCTTTTTTTTATCGTTTTCATTTCAGTGATTTCTCTTTTTTTATTACACTTTAAGTTCCGCGATACATGTGCAGAACGTACAGGTTTGTTACATAAGTATACACATGCCATGGTGGTTTGCTGCACCATCAATCCGATATCTACATTAGGTATTTCTTCTAATGCTATCCTTCCCCTAGCCTCTCGCCCCCCGAAAGGCCCTGGTGTGTGATGTTCCCCTCCCTGTATCCATGTGTTCTCATTGTTCAATTCCCACTTATGAGTGAGAACATGTGGGTTTGGTTTTCTGTTCCTGTGTTAGTTTGCTGAGAATGACGGTTTCCAGCTTCATCCATATCCCTGCAAAGGACATGAGCTTATCCTTTTTTATGGCTACATAGTATTCCATGGTGTATATGTGCCACATTTTCTTTATTCAGTATCATGGATGGGCATTTGAGTTGGTTCCAAGTCTTTGCTATTGTGAATAGTGGTACGGTAAACATACATGTGTATGTGTCTTTATAGCAGAATGATTTATAATCCTTTGGGTATATACCCAGTAATAAGATTGCTGGGTCAAATGGTATTTCTGGTTCTAGATCCTTGAGGCATTGCCACACTGTCTTCCACAATGGTTGAACTAATTTAGAAATACATAATTTAAAAATATGTAAATTGTGAAATCAAAAATATAAATGAGGAAGTCTAAAGTCTAGAGTTGTTGTATGGGATTGAAATTAAGTTGCTATCAACACAAAAGAGTCTTATAACTATAAGATGTTTTATGTAAACCTCAAGAGTAACCTCAATACACAATTGATAAAGAGAAAGGAATCAAAACTTAGCACCACAGGAAATCATAAAATCACAAAGATAAACAACAAACAAAGGATCTATAAAAAAAAAACAGAAAACAATTAACTAAATGGCAATAGTAAGTCCTTACCTATCAATAATTACTTTGAATGTAAATGGATTAAATTCTCCAATCAAAATACATAAAGTGGCTGAATGGATAAAAAACCAAGATCCAACTATGTGCAGCTTACACAAGACACACTTTATCTTTAAGAACACACATACCCTAGGAGGCTGAAACAGGAGAACTGCTTGAACCCAGGAGGCAGAGGTTGCGGTGATCTGAGATTGCATCATTGCACTCCAGCCTGGGCAGCACAGCAAGCCTCCATCTCAAAAAAAAAAAAAAAAAAAACCAGGATAGATCACTGGAGCCCAGAAAGTTAAGCCTGCAGTGAGCTATGACTGCACCACTACATTCCAGCCTGGGCAACAGAGTGAGACTTTGTCTTCAAAAAAAAAAAATGCTGGGCTACACTGAGAAAGAAGAGCTCTGAGGGAGAACAGGCCCTACTAGATATTACACCCTATTTTAAAGCCCATATAAGTAAAGCAGTTGGTATTAGTACAAGAAAAAAAAGCGCACATACATTGTAATCAGTCAAAAGATGGTATTAAATTGAAAGTATTTGCCACAAATATTACAAATACAAATGATAGTTTTAATATACAAAGACCTTTTTAAAATTGAGAAGGAAAAGACCAAAATTCTAGAGAAAAATGGGTAAAAGACACAAATTAGGTAACTTGCAAAAGACATAAATTGGTCTGTGAACACGTGAAAAAATGCTCAGTTGTACTTATAATAAGAGAAATGCAAACTAAAACCACACTAAGATACCATTTCTTACTCATTAGAATACCAAAAATTTTCAACAATACACTGTTGAAGAAGTGTGGGAGAGACACTCATATATGCCAGTGGGCTGGTGGGAATGCAAAATCGTATGACCCTTTTGGAGGAGAATTTCACAGTATTTAACAAAACTGTGTGTGTGTGTGTGTGTGTGTGTGTGTGTGTATACACACAGTTAGAAATAGTAGAGACAGGGTTTCATCATGTTGGCCAGGCTGGTCTCAAACTTCTGACCTCAGGTGATCTGCCCACCTTGGCCTCCCAAAGTACTGGGATTTACAGGCATAAGCCACCGCACCCAGCCAAAAATTACTGGACTTTAAAAACTACTTGCAACATTATAATAAGATGACTTCACTCTGCCATTTTTATTTTCTCCCTCAGTGAGTGAAGTCAGGATAAACATCATCCCTTTTTTGTTCCTCCTACCATGTACACAATAACAAGAAATAGCTGGTTGAAAAAATGAACATCTCATAATAATATGAAATACATTTAAAAGCCTTCTATTTCCTACACCTCTTGTTGGTTTTTTCTATGGTTACTGTGAAATATGTGGATTTTAAAAACTAGCTCTAGCAGTTAAATGATGCTGTAAAACCCCAGTATGGTAAGTGTAAATAATTCTAGCAGTAATTTCTTGTTACTATACCGCTCAAAGTTTTGTCTATAATTTAGTAAGGTCTCTTAACATTAATGTTTTTACTCAGCAACAGATATGGACCTTCTCAAAGATAATCACAGAACAAGAGAATTAACAATCTTAATTTTTTTCTTAGTTATTGGTAAGAAAATGAGCTGTGTTGCTCATTTTCAATCTTATGGATTCAGAAATTCTCTTACTAGTTTGTAGTATTTGCTGAGGTTTCTATTTTTTTAAAATGAGCTGGGAACAGGACCAGCTAACTTAAGGCATTAAGTAATATCTTTCTAACAATATTTAACCATTTGCTGATTTAAAGTTGAGCTGCTGTTTTTTCTAGGTTGATTCCAAAGAGAACAGATTTCCGTTTTAAAGATTTTAAGGTTGACAATAAGAAAAAGGCCAGTCAAATACAAATCTGTGCCCTCATGGAAATGAACACTGAAAACTATATCCAGAGGTTTGATGATCTGGGAAGAAAAGCCTCTTACCTTATAGCGAGATACATTCTCCTTCAGTTGGTGAATCTCTAGAAATGACCATCTCCCTAGCCCAGCGTTCTATCTAGTGTTGCTATTTTTATTATTAACACAAAGTTTCATACACATACCTTTCCTAAGGAAGTATAAACACATTCACTACAAGTAACCTTTGGGAAGTGAAAGTTTCAAAGGCCAAATGATCTAGATTTTTTGATGTTGTGACTAAGATTTCTTTAATTCCTGGGAAGCAAAAGCAGGAAGCCTACATGACTTCCTGATGAACTGAGGGTGGGCAGGGAAGGCAGAGAAGGCAAGACATATTTACCAGTTTCTAACACAGCCATTGAGGAAAGAACAAGACGAATGGCTCAGGTGCAGGCAAATGAAGAATGAGGGAGAAAACATAAACTGAATGGAATTTCCCATGAGGATTTTTATGAGAAGTTTTTTTTTAATGTAACTTTTCATTTACAAAAAAGTTCAAATATCAGATACTATAAACAAAATTGACCATTCTCAAGTGGTAGTTAAGTTCATGCACAAATACATTAAGCTGACAAACTTTTATTAGGGTTTGGGTAAAGTTACTGATACATGCTATAAATATATGAAACTACAAAATGAATCTTCTCTATGGGATCATTAGTCTGAGGCATGATGTTAATTTATCTACAATAATTGGTAAGCAAGCAACTTGGTGAATTACTGGTATTTCAATTCTGGACTTCAATTCAGAAGCCACTGAAATCCTGAACAGTAGTTCTGACCATCTCTCTGTGTAAATAACTTTGCAGAATTATGGAGCAGGACTCATTAAGAAATAAGAATAACATTCTTTATGAAGTAAGAAAATATGGATTCCTGTAGTAGTAAATAATAGAAGAGCAGGTGAAAGAAGCACCTTCAAAGATGTTCTTAAACTTAATTTTTTTATTTGCTCAGATACCATTAAGAAATGCATTAAGGTTCATCCTCTAAGCTAACACTTTTTTTTCTTAAGACAGTGTCACTCTGTCACCCAGACCAGAGTGAGGTGGCACAGTCTTGGTTCACTGCAACCTCTGCCTCCTGGGTTCAAGCCATTCTCCTGTCTCAGACTCCCAAGTAGTAAGAATTACAGGCGCCTGCCACCACATTCAGCTAATTTTTGTAGTTTTAGTAGAGATGGAGTTTCACCGTGTGGGCCAGGCTGGTCTAAAACTCCTGACCTCAGGTGATCCACCAGCCTCGGCCTCCCAATGTGCTGGGATTACAGGTGTGAGCCACTGCACCTGGCACACCTAACATTTTTAATTAAACTTTACAATTCTGAAAGAATCTCTCCAGTGAATTTTGGACACTAACAGTGAAACAACAAAATGATTTATTTTTTAATTTTTTGACACAGGGTGTCACTCTGTCACCCAGGCTGGAGTGCAGTGCCATGATCTCGGCTCACTGCAACCTCTACCTCTTAGGTTCAAGTGTCAGCCTCCCAAGCAGCTGGAACGACAGGTGTGCACCACTACAAATGGCTACTTTTTGTATTTTTAGTAGAGATGGAATTTCACCATGTGAGCCAGGCTGGTCTCGAACTCCTGACCTCAGGTGATCCACCCACCTCAGCCTCCCAAAGTGCTGGGATTATAGGCGTGAGCCACCATGCCAGGCAACACCAAAATAATTTAAATGAAACATTTTGACATATGGAAAATTATTTTTAGTAATGCATTTAAAGACTGTACCCAGAGGGCATTTAAAAATACTAAATAAAGACTTTTTAAAGAAGCATACAGATCTGGCAAAAAGATAATTCTGTCTTCTAACTAGTCTGTGCTGGAAGACTGGGTAGAAATGACGCATTTTATCATTATCATCTGAATGTAACAGATGGAAGCCAGCTATGGATAAATCTACAACTCCAGCAAAGACTGGAACAATTTAGCTCATCAAAATTAGGCACTTCATTTTCAGTGAGTTGAAGAATCAACATGATTCTTATCTTAAAATTACACATTTCAATGTGATTCATACTTCACAGTAACAATAAAGGTGAACACAAGACTATTCTTCTACTAAAGAAGAATTTTTGAAATTCACAGTTTAAACCAAAAGTTTAAATTCCAATCTTACTTTCTCTTATGAGTAAATTATGATGCTGGAAGCAAATATTTTAGTGGTAAGTATGAATGTGAAGGCTACAAAACAAAATTGTAGGCTTCCTACTAGTGGCAACAGATTGAATCAATCCATTAGAAAATGAGCTCATGGACTTTCTTCCAGGTAAGAGCAAAGAAGTGAGTGTGCTTACTACCCTCATCTTGCACATGGCTTTCCCCTCACTTTATTCACGTTTCTATTCAAATACTTCTTTCCAAAGGCAGCTCTTCCCTGACCTCTACATCCAGCTACAGTGTTCATCATAGCACTCAGCTCGATTTACACTTTGTATTTCTTTAGATACTGTCTGTCATTTCTACTAAATGTGTAGGCTGTATATGAGCAGTGACTGAGTTCAATTCTGTATCCCAATCACCTTAGAGAGGGGTTCATCAAATATTTGTTGAAAGAAGGACGGAAATAAGGCAGGAAGGAAGGAGGGATGGAGGGAAGGAAAGAAAGAAGGGATGGAGGGTGGGGGAAAGAAATGGAGAAAAGGAGGAAGAAAAGGGAGGGAAGAGGGGAGAGAGGGAAGAAGGAAGGAAGCAAGTAAGCAAGCAATGGTGAGTGGCTTGAAGGTATCTGCCTAAACTAATGCACTGTGGCTAAGGAAAAAGGAGAAAGCAAGAACACTGCAAGCAGCTGTCCCAGGTGCTTATTTCAATTCTGGACTTCAATTCAGAATTGAATACATAAATTCAATTCTCAATTTACAGAGCATAAACATACAGGGAGCACTGGCTACCCTTGGTGTCAGCTATGCTCAGCATACTCAAGTTTGTGAGCTTGTTCCTCTTCTCTATCTCTAGCTTTGAAGCAGCCCTGAGAACACTGGTCACTTTCTTCTCCTCCTTATTTCCTTTTATTTCAAAACTAGAAGGGGGAGGTATAGAACTTGAAGGAGGACATAGCTGAGATCTGTGCAAATATGAACTTTGTAGCTTGGGGCCCAAATCCAAATGGATGGGTAGAGCGAAGCCTGAACCACACTGAGGACTAGAGCAGGTAGATGAGGATATCAGTGGATGGACAGCAAAACAGGAGCAGACAAAATGACCAACATTTTCGGGGTATGGGCCCGATAGCTTATTTAGCTGACCTTACTTTAGGATAGAGTGTGTTAGGTAGCACGGAGAAGTTTGAGTTCTCAGGGGTGGGTTCGATACCTGCAATCCTAGAAATAAGAGGGTTGGGGCCTCTATTATTTACTCTATCAAAGTAACTCTTTTGTCAGACATATTTCTAGGTTTGAGGGGGAATGCTGGAGATTGTAATGGGTATTGAGATATTTCATATGAGAAGTGCTAGTGTAAGTGGGAGGAAATTTTTTCATAGTAGATGTATGAGTTGATCGTAACGGGGCTATGCTGCTCGGGTTCATAGAAATAGGGAAGTTAGGAGGAGTGTTTTATGATAAAGCATGTTGTGAATAGTTCTGGCGAATGGATGGGGTAGAATGTGTCCAGGAGAATTGTGGTTGTTAGGGCGTTTATTATGATAATGTTTATGTATTCGGCTATAAAGAATAGGGCGAATGGACGTGCGGCGTATTCAATGTTAAAGCCTGATACTAGTTCTGATTCGCCTTCTGTAAGATCAAAGGGAGCTCGATTTGTCTCTGCTAGTGTGGAGGTAAATCATATTATGGCTAAGGGTCATGATGGTAGGAGGAGTCAGAGGTGTTCTTGCATTGTAATAAGTATATTGAGGTTGAATGAGCCACTTATCAGCAAGACTGATAGTAGAATAATAGTGAGGGTGACTTCATATGAGATTGTTTGAGCGACGGCTCGTAGGGCTCCGATTAGAGCGTAGTTTGAATTTGATGCTCATCCTGACCATAGGATGGAGTAGACAGTTAGGATGGACAGCAAAACAGTCCCTTCCAAGTGTGAGCTTCTCTTTGTGACTCTGGGAAAGCTGATAGGGCAGCAGTTGCACCCTTACCACTCACCAACCACAAAAGGAGAAACATCAGGTGTGGGTTACCCTCCAGCAGGGCTGTGCTGCTCAGATTAGGAAGGTGAGAAACCTGCTGCCCAGTCAGAGGACTATAGCATGCCAGGGACCCTCCAGAAGCAATAGGCTTTTAATCACAGATGAAAAGTATTTGATAGTCACTGAACTACGTAAAAACAATGACCAGCGATCCAAGGAGAGAAGTTAATTCTGTTAAGCCAACCAAGTGGCACAAGGTTTTGCCTGGAGGAAGGAAAACAGAGAAGCAAGCTGTGATCTTCCCTTTTTGTAGCAAGTGCTTTGAATCTCCTTGGATAAGGAAGTCCACAGAAAACAATTTGATTTCTAAGTGAGTAATAATTAGACGCTCTAAGTTTTCAATGTGATAAAGCTACAAACGTCCTGGCATTTCTTCTCCACTGCACCCCAACCCACAATAGCATATGGGGATATAAAGCCTTTGGGATCCTCTCACTGGAGAAGTCCATATCTGAGATACCTCATTTTACATCATAAAGCTTTGAGGAAATTATATCACGTTTAAAGACTTTTTAAAAGAAAGCGCCACATGATGTTGTAACATTGGGTAGCATTTTACCACCAAGTAGTGATGGGGTCAGAACAAGTCATCCCAAAATATGCCATTTTGAGGTATTATTTTGAGCTAAAAGAAACTGAGAACCAGTCAATGCAGAAAAAGCACTTCACCTCCCCATCTGCTTAAAATATAATTTCCCATTCGTAAAGGACATTTTTATTAGTGTATGTATTTATATTTGCCAGAAAGAGAGTTACTCATAGATAACTTTTTCTCACCGGAGAGACTTTTATCTGCATAGCAAGGTAACCTTTATTCACCACACATTTCCTCTTCCCGCCTTCCCACAATTCATCTCTACCACTCCCCAGTACCCCCAAATCCTTATTTCTATTCCTTACTCTAGCTTAAGATAGTATCTGTCTCAATCATGTGGCTGCTTCCTGGAGTCTCATATTTTGGTGGGACTCCTGTGCATATGAGAGTAATTAAATGTTTTTTCTCCTTTTAATCTGTCTAATGTCAATTTAATTCATAGACCAGCCAAAAAATCTGGAAGGGTACACAGAAGCAATTTTCCCTCTCCTACAGTAGTTTTTCTCCTAATAAAATATATAAAGAAAACAAAATCCTTGTCATCATCGTTATTTCACCTTACATAACTTCTGTTATAAAAGGTTACTTGCGGGAGGCTGAGGCAGGAGAATGGAGTGAACCCAGGAGGCGGAGCTTGCAGTGAGCTGAGATCCGGCCACTGCACTCCAGCCTGGGCGACAGAGCGAGACTCTGTCTCAAAAAAAAAAAAAAAAAAAAAAAAAGGTTACTTGTTCTTCCCTTTTATCTCAATAGGCAGATTTTTTACCTTTTCTTTAGAGTTGTGCATTTTTAGGGTGTCCAGTCCTTGCAATCGATAGTTCTTGAATATGAAAGCCCTAATTGCTATATTTATTAAAGGTACATAGCTACAAACTGTTATTTAGAAATGAATTAATTTTCAGAGGTTTTAAAATATCTAACTTAATAGAATTTCCCTTACTTGTAGTTATACTAATGTCTTTAAATATGCAAATGTTTAAATGCTAAAAATATAAGCAAAATATGGAACTAAAATATGCAGGCCAGGCACGGTGGCTCATGCCTGTAATCCCAGCAGTTTGGGAGGCTGAGGTGGGTGGATTGACTTGAGGTCAGGAGTTCAAGACCAGCCTGGCCAACATGGCTAAACCTTGTCTCCACTAAAAATACCAAAAGTTAGGCAGGTGTGGTGATATGTGCCTGAGGTCTCGGCTACTCAGGAGGCTGAGGCAGGAGAATCACTTGAACCCGAAGGCAGAGGTTGCAGTGAGCCAAGATCATACCATTGTATTCCAGTCTGGGCAACAGAGTAAGATTCCGTCTCGAAATAAATAAATAAATAAAATACGTAATTCCAATCAGCTCTTAAGGTGGTGGTAGTAATTTTTATTGTAATATGTGCAAAAAAAAATCACCGATACTTGTGGGTAGATTAGCAGTTACTAATGCTAAAGTGCAGGGTCTACAGCTGAAGTTCTCCTTGTGTTTTTTACTCGCTTATGTACATTAAAAAGAAAATATATAATTGCAGATAGATTTTCCAAGAGAGGAAAATTACACATAATCCCCACTCAATGTAACTTTTAATACTCTAAGGTCTTCATATTCAAAATTCCCTCAAGACAAATGTGGTTTCAAATTTTGGGGTGCATAACTGAAAATAATTATTTTACATTATAATTTGACATTTAAGTCATGTAAAATGATTTAAAAACCACACCAAGTGTAAAATAAATTCCAATTCCAAGGACATAATCCTATTACCATAATGAAATAAATCCCTAACCTGATGGTCCCTGTATTTCTAATTTGTCTTTGGTAAGTATACTTGAACTGAACCCAACCAGGAATTTAACATCATAAACCTACCAAATATCCAAAGACAACACAAAATTTGTGTTTACTGAACATCATCCAAATATTTCTTCTTCTAAGAAAAGCACTGAGTGAAATAATTTGAGCCACCAGAACATAGAAATATTATAAAACTATGCAACCCTGTCTTTTCACCTTTGTATCCTCATTGAATAGTACAGAGGCTGGCATATTGTTATTGTTTAATAAGCATTGAATAAGTAAACCAGTATCATTCTCTTTGGGGTTCTATCCTTAACATAAACAAATGTGAAGACATAAATAAAAAACAACACATTCAACTGCACTGCTATTCAGTCATATGATATAAGTCCAACACATTTTTTCAGAAACATTCTGAGGCACTGCTTTGCAAATTCATGCCTAAGTGTAAGGATATGTGTAGGAGAAGCAGGGTGTTGGGAAACTTTACTCCCAAAAACCCCAGAAACCAAGTTAGATAAGATCTTAAGATAATTGGCTTAAAAATAATAAAATAAGATTTTTTTAACTTTAAAATTTTATTTTTAAGGAAAAATAACTGTTATTGCTGGCTTTAACTACTATTATTTTGCGGGGACAGGTGACTGATAGGGGAATTTAAGGCTGTCATTTTCAAGTATACAAGCTTAGTGTTCCACTACCCAGTCTACACAAGACACAGGACTCAAGTCGTAGAAACTACTGGAAGTCCATCAAAGACATAAAGAAATAAGAAAGGCAACAATAAGTTTAAAAATAGGACAGGCTAGAAACAAAACCCTAGATTATTCTTTTCTAGAAAACTGCATTAATTTGTTCACATTAAAACTTTGTCTAACACTATTATGTGTTGCATGGCACTCAGAATGAGGTAAATACACAAAAGAACAAACAAGAAAGCTTAATAAAGTGATAGAGAGAATTCATAATTAAGATTGTTAACCTCTAGCATAGTTCTATGGCCTGTATCACAGAGAAAGATTAGAAATGACTACAATATACCAAATAAACTTCACAGGTGAACAGGAAGACTTTATCTCAAAAAATATTTTTTAAGCAGAGCCCTTCATCTAAAAACAATGCGTACTACTTATAAATAAAATAAACCAGCATTATTCACTTTGGTTTGATGTAAATTTGTTAATTGTTATATGAGGAAAATGGGTATTCACAAGTCAGTATCATCTTAATTTACGTTCCAGGTGAAGACAAGTGTTGGAGTTCTATAACTTCTTTAAGGTTGCAATATCTATACCTGAAAGGTGACATCAATTTTTTTAAATTTTTCCTTCCCAAAGGCGGTGTCAAGGGGACATCAATTCTATTGTGAAAGTAGCTTCTTTGTTGTAAAATCCATGTAACACACTGGAAAGTCAACAGACACTTGTCTCATTTCAAGTGTGGATTTTTTAAAATTACCACAGTTATAGCGAAGTCTGACCCAAAAATTTAATTTATAATTATGGCATGTATCTAAAGCAGTTTGGGAGCATAACATTCAATCTAAAATTGCTAGAAACCTTGTTACAGTTTAATAAACAATTACTTTAAATGTATATTTTTAGTGTTCTTTATAAATGCAGGTTTCTGTTAAATTTTTAAAAATTGTTTATAACAAAAACACAAACATACCATTATTTTGTTTGAGTAGTGTCAACGGCAACCTCAAGGGATGAAAAGGCACCCAGGGGCTGACAGTAGCAGGAAACCATGAACTCTTTTAGGCTAGAAGGAGAAGAAGGAAACAGTATTAGCCAGATACAGTGACAGGTGGAGCTACTGAAGTGGTACTGCCTAAAAGGATCTGTGGCTTAGGAACCCATTGCCACAGCCAGACCACATACCCAAACTCACTGTCTCTCTACCCTCAAGACTCCTTCTGGTACCGACACTGGCTGATCTCCATCAGAAGCCAGAGTGAGGGAGCCTGAGAAATGCAGTGTGGAGGGTCAGACTCAGAGCATAGGGCAGTGACGGACAAGGAAGAGCAGGGAACGGAGGAGCCAGGTGGGGACGATGGGGGAGGGCATCAAACAGTGAATGCCCAGGTCTCCACCCGATTTATGTCAAATAGTGATCTGAGTCAGCAAGACAGACTATTTTTAGAGTTCTTGTTTAAATCAGTTTCAAAATTTGTATAAAGTGTAAAAGGAGGACAGGAAAATTAAGTCCTTAATGTTTTTTAAATTTAGGAAGAAATGATGGTTAGCATAAATCAGAATTAAAGTAAATACTAAGTATTGAAATAGAAGGCAAATATCTTGACAAGAAAAAAAATTGAAAACAGAAATAAGCAAGGGACATTAAAAATATAAAATAAAAAGCCGGTCGCTTCCAAGATGGTCCAATAGGAACAGCTCCAGTCTGCAGCTCCCAGTGAGATTGATGCAGAAGACGGGTGATTTCTGCATTTCCACCTGAGGTACCTGGTTCATTTCACTGGGACTGGTTGAACAGTGGGTACAGCCCACAGAGGGTGAGCTGAAGCAGGGTGAGGTGTCACCTCACCTGGGAAGCACAAGGTGGGGGAGGATTTCCCTTTCCTAGCTAAGGGAAGCCGTGACAGACTGTAACTGGAGAAACGGTACACTCCTGACCAAATACTACACTTTACCAACAGTCTTAGCAACTGCAGACCAGGAGATACCCTCCCGTGCCTGACTAGTGTCCCATGCCTATGGAGTCTTGCTCACTACTGGCACAATAGTCTGTGATCGACCTGCTATGCTGCAACTTGACGCAGGGAGGGACATCCACCATTGCTGAGGCTTGAGTAGCTCACAGTGTAAACAAAGAGGCTAGTACAAACTGGGTGGAGCCCACCACAGCTCAACAAGTCCCATGTGCCTCTGTAGACTCCACCTCGGGGGGCAGGGCATAGTAGAACAAAAGGCAGCAGACAACTTCTACAGACTTAAACATCCCTGTCCAACAGCTCTGAAGAGAGCAGTGGTTCTCTCAGCATGGCATTTGAGCTTTGAAAACGGACAGACTGCCTCCTCAAGCGGGTCCCTGACCCCTGTGTAGCCTGACTTGGAAACACCTCCCAGTAGGGGCTGACAGACACTTCAAACAGGTGGGTGCCCCTCTGGGATGAAGCTTGCAGAGGAAGAATCAGGCAGCAATATTTGCTGTTCTGCAGCCTCCACTGGTGATACCCAGGCAAACAGGTTCTGGAGTGGACCTCCGGCAAACTCCAACAGACCTGTAGCTGAGAGGTCTGACTGCTAGAAGGAAAACTAACAAACAGAAAGGAACAGCATCAACATCAATAAAAAGGACATCCACACCAACACCCCATCTGTAGGTCACCAACATCAAAGACCAAAGGTTGATAAAACCACAGAGATAGGGAGAAACCAGAGCAGAAAAGCTGAAAATTCCAAAAAACAGACTGCCACTTATCCTCCAAAGGATCACAGCTTCTCGGCAGCAAGGGAACAAAACTGGACAGAGAATGAGTTTGACAAGTTGACAGAAGTAGGCTTCAGAAGGTCGCCAATAACAAATTTATCCGAGCTAAAGGAGCATGTTCTAACCCATCCCAAGGAAGTTAAAAACCTTGAAAAAAGGTTAGATGAATGGCTAACTAGAATAAACAGTATAGAGAAGACCTTAAATTACCTGATGGAGCTGAAAACCATGGCATGAGAACTTCGTGATGCATGCACAAGCTTCAATTGCTGATTCGATCAAGTGGAAGAAAGGGTATCAGTGATTGAAGATCAAATTAATGAAATAAAGTGAGATGACAAGATTAGAGAAAAAAGAGTGAAAAGAAATGAACAAAGCCTCCAAGAAATATGGGACTATGTATAAAGAACAAATATATGTTTGATTGGTGTACTGGAAAGTGACGGGGAGAATGGAACCAAGTTAGAAAACACTCTTCAGGATATTATCCAGGAGAACTTCCCTAACCTAGCAAGGCAGGCCAACATTCAAATTCAGGAAATACAGAAAACACCACAAAGATACTCCCTGAGAAGAGCAACCCCAAAACACATAGTTGTCAGATTCACCAAGGTTGAAATGAAGGAAAAAATGTTAAGGGCAGCCAGAGGGAAAGGTTGGGTTTCCCACAAAGGGAAGCCCATCAGACTAACAGCAGATCTCTCGGCAGAAACCCTACAAGCCAGAAGAGAGTGGGGGCCAATATTCAACATTCTTAAAGAAAAGAATTTTCAACCATCAGATAGAATTTTCAACAATCACAATCTCATATCCAGCCAAGCTAAGCTTCATAAGTGAAGGAGAAATAAAATCCTTTACAGACAAGCAAATGCTGAGAGATTTTGTCACCACCAGGCCTGCCTTACAAGAGTTCACAACCAGTACTAGCGACTGCAAAAACATGCCAAATGATAAAGACCATCAATGCTATGAAGAAACTGCATCAACAGGCAAAATAACCAGCTAACATCATAATGATGGGATCAAATTCAAACATAATAATATTAACCTTAAATGTAAATGAGCTAAATACCCCAACTAAAAGACACAGACTGGCAAATTAGATAAAGAGTCAAGACTCATAGGTGTGCTGTATTCAGGAGATCCATCTCACGTACAAAGACGCACATAGGCTCAAAATAAAGGGATGGAGGAAGATCTACCAAGGAAATGGAACCAAAAAAAAAAGCAGGAGTTGCAATCCTTGTCTCTGATAAAACAGACTTTAAACCAACAAAGATCAAAAGAGACAAAGAAGGCCATTACATAATGGTAAAGGGATCAATTCACCAAGAAGAGCTAACTATCCTAAATATATATGCACCCAATACAGGAGCACCCAGATTCATAAAGCAAGTCCTTAGAGACATAAAAAGAGACTTAGACTCCCACACAATAATAATGGGAGAGTTTAACACCCCACTGTTAATATTAGACAGATCAATGAGACAGAAGGTTAACAAGGATATCCAGGACTTGAACTCAGCTCTGGACCAAGCAGACCTAATAGACATCTACAGAACTCTACACCCCAAATTAACAGAATATACATTCTTCTCAATACCTTGTTGCACTTATTATAAAATTGACCACATAATTTGTAGTAAAACACTCCTCAGCAAATGCAAAAGAACAGAAATCACAACAAACTGTCAGACTACAGTGCAATCAAATTAGAACTCAGCATTAATAAACTCACTCAAAACTGCACAACTATATGGAAACTGAACAACTGGCTCCTGAATGACTACTGGGTAAATAAAGAAATGAAGGCAGAAACAAAGAAGTTCTTTGAAACCAAAGAGAACAAAGACACAATGTACCAGAATCTCTGGGACACATTAAAGCAGTGTGTAGAGGGAAATTTATAGCACTAAATGCCCACAAGAGAAAGCAGGAGAGATATAAAATCGACACTCTAACATCACAATTAAAAGAATTAGAGAGGCTGGGCACAGTGGCTCACGCCTGTAATCCCAACACTTTGGGAGGCTGAGGCAGGCGGATCACAAAGTCAGGAGATCGAGACCATCCTGGCTAACACGGTGAAACCCCATCTCTACTAAAAATACAAAAAATTAGCCGGGCGTGGTGGCGGGCACCTGTAGTCCCAGCTACTCAGAAGCTGAGGCAGGAGAATGGCGTGAACCCGGGATGCAGAGCTTGCAGTGAGCTGAGATCGCACCACTGCACTCCAGCCTGGGCGACAGAGCAAGAATCTGTCTCAAAAAAAAAAAAGCAAACAAATTTAAATGCTAGCAGAAGGCAAGAAATAACTAAGATCAGAGCAGAACTGAAGGAGATACAGACACACACACACACACACACACACACAAAACCTTCAAAAAAATCAATGAATCCAGGAGCTGATTTTTTTGAGAAGATCAACAAAATAGATAGACTCTTAGCAAGACTAATTAAGAAGAAAAGAGAGAAGAATCAAAGAGATGCAATGAAAAATGATAAAGGGCATATCACCACCTTAACTATATGACCTATTAACATAAAAAAACCACGATTATGTCATTTGACACAGGAATAAAAACACTGGACAGAGTTCAACGGCTTTCTTTTCTTTTTTTCAAGTAGGTATATGACCTTAGGTAATTTAATCTCTCTGAACCTCAGTTTCTCGCCTATAAAATATATATCTTAACTGGATCAAATTCTATAAAATTGTGTTGAAGGTTAGTTGAAATACTTTATCTAAAGCACTCAGCGCAATTCTTAGCACTTAATAAAAGTTGCTACTCAATGAAAGGTAGTTATAATCTACAAAAGAATTTCTTCAAAAACAAAGCTTCAAAACAAAACAGTTCTTCAAAAACAAAGCTTCCAAGTTTTCACTCAATAAAATATTTTTTGTCTTCTAAAGAATAAGAAAAAGACATTAATGGACATTTCTCAAAAAAGATAATCAAATGACCAACAGGTACATTAAAAAAGAAGTTCAACATCACTAGCTATTGGGGAAATGCAAATCAAAACACAATGAGATATGACCTCACTCCAGTTAGAATGGCTAAAATAAAAAAGACAAAAGAAAACAAATGTCTGTGAGGATGTAGGGCAAAGTGAATGCTTACATACTGTTGGTAGGAGTGTAAATAAGTACATTCACCATGAAAAACTCTATGGAAGTCCCTTAAAAAATAAAAATAGAGCTACCATATGATTCAGTAATCTTACTATTGGGTTATATATCCAAAGGAGGTGAAATCAATGTGTCAAAGAGACATCTTCACTCTCATGTTTATTGATGCACTATTTACAATAGCCAAGATAAAGAATCAATCCAACCCAAAGATGGATGGTTTAAAAAGTGTGATATATACACATATTCATATATATATATATATACATATTCATATATACATGAATACTATTTAGCCCTAAAAAAAGTAAGTCCTATCATTTGCAATAACATGGACAGACATAGAGGACATCATATTAAGTGAAATAAACTATACACAGAAAAACAAATACTACATTATCTCAATCATGTAGAGTCAAAAAAAAGTTGATATCAGAAACAGATAATAGAACAGTGGCTACTGGAGACTGGGGATAGAAGGACAGGAGTATGAGGAGAAGCTGATCAATGGGCACAAAATTATAATTAGATAGAAGGAATAAGTTCTGATATTCTGTTGCACAGTAAGGTGATGGTGGTTAATAGTAAAATTTAACATATTGCAAAAGAGCTAGAAGAGAGACTTTTGAATGTCTTCACCATAAAGGAATGATAAGTACACAAAGTGACAGCCATGCTATTTGATCATTATACATCATATATCTATCAAAATATCAAGTTTTACCCTATAAATACATGTAATCACAATGTCAATTTTAAAAATAATAAAAATCTCAACATCCTTTCTTGATAAAAACTCAACAGTTTAGGAATAGAAGGAAATTCAACATAACAAAAGCCATTTATGAAAAACTCACAGCTAATGTCATGATTATTGGAGTGAAACTGAAAGTTTTTTCTCTAAGATCTGGTGCAAAGCAAGGATGTTCACTCTCAACACTTCTATTCAACATTATAAGTACTATCAAGAGCAATTAAAAGAGACAAAGAAATAAGGGAATCCTGACTGAAAAGGAATAAGTAAAATTATCTGTCTTTACAGATGACATGATCCTGTGTGTAGAAAATCCCCAGTTCACCAAAAAACTGTTACACTTAACAAATGAATTCAGTAAGTTGTAAGATACAAAAACAACATGTGAAAGTCTGTGGCATTTCTATGCACAAACAACAGCCTAGCTGAAAAAGAAATCATGAAAACAATCATATTTATGATAACATTAAAAAATAAAATACTTAGAAAAAATTTAACTAAAAGGAGAAATACCTGTACACTGAAAACTACAATAACATTGATAAGATAAATTGAAGGAATCACAAGTAAGTAGAAAGGTATTCCATGCTCATGGACTGAAAGAATTAATATTGCTTAAATGTCTATACTACCTAAAGCAATATATAGACTCAATGCAATCCCTACCAAAACCCCAATAGCCTTCTCATAGAAATAGACAAAAAGTTGTAAAATTTGCATGAAACCACAAAAGCTTCTGAATAGCCAAGCAATTCTGAAGGGAAAAAATTTGGAAGCATCACATATCCTGGTTTAAAATTATATTACAAAGCTAAAATAATTGAAACAGTATGGTACTGGCATAAAAACAGATAAATAGACCAGTGGAACAGAATAAAGAGCCCAGAAACAAATCCAAACACATATGATAAACTAATTTTTGACAAGGGCTACAAAAGACACAATAAGAAAAGAATAGTTTCTTCAATAAATGGTGCTGGGAAAACTGGATCTCCACAAGCAAAAGAATGAAATTGGGTTTTTATCTTATACCATACACAAAAATCAGCTCAAGGTGGATAAAAGACCTAAACATAGACCTGAAACCATAAAATGCCTAAAAGGAGAAAACATAGGGGAAAAGCTTCTCTATATTGGCCTTGGCAATGATTTATTAGGCATCACACCAAAAGCTAAGGCTACTAAAGCAAAAATAAATAAATGGGACTATATCAGACTAAAAAGCTTCTGCACAGTATAGGAAACATTCAACAAAATGAAGAGGCAACATACAGATTGTGAAAAAAATATTTGCAAACCATATCCAAGGGATTAATATCCAAGATTTATAAATAACTCATACAACTCAGATAAGGGGTTAATATCCATGATTTATAAAGAACTCATACAACTCAATATAGCAATAAAACATATAACCTGATTGAAAAAATGGGCAGAGGACTTAAATAGTCATATTACAAAAGTTGACATAAAAATACCCAACATACATGAAAAGGTGCTCAGCATCACTAATCATCAAAGAAATGCAAATCAAAACCATTGTGAGATACTACCTCACACCTGTTAGGATAGCTATTATCAAAAAGATAAGAGATAAGTGTTGGCAAGGGTGTACAGAAAAGGGAATCTTGTACACTGCTGATAGAAAAGTAGATTAGTTCAGCAGATTAGTGCAGCCATTATGGAAAACAGTCTGGTGATTCCTAACAAAATTAAAATAGAACTGCCATATGACCCAGCAACCCATCTTCTGGATATACAACCAAAGAAAATGAAATCACCACCTTGTTAAGACATCTGCCCTTCGATATTTATTGTAGCATTTTTCATAATACCCAAACATGAAAATCACCTAGGTGTCCACCGATGGGCAAATGGATAAAGAAACTGTGTGTGTGTGTGTGTGTATGTGTGTGTGTGTGAGAGACAGAGAGAGAGACAGAGAGAGAGAATATTATTCACTCTTCAAAAAGGAGAATCTCTTGCCATTTGCTACAACGTGGATGGATCTGGGGAAACTTAACGCTAGGTAAAATAAGCCATACACAGAAAGAAAAATATTGCGCGGTCTCATTTACATGTGAAATCTTTTAAAAAGAAGAAGAAAGTCAGATATAAAGAAATAAAAATGAAACAGTGGCTACTAGCATTGGGGTGAGGGGAAGAAATGAGAAGATGCAGGACAGAGAATACAAAGTGGCAAATAGGTAGGGTGGACAAGCCAAAAGATCTAATGTACAGTATTAGGACTATCACTAATAATAGTATATTGTATTCGGGATTTTTGCTAAATGAGTACATTATAGTTGCTCTTGCCATGAGGGAAAAATGGGTAACTATGCAAAGTCATGTATATGTTGATTTTTTTCTACTATGGTAACCATTTTACTATATACGGTTGGCCCTCTATATCCACAAGTTCCGTATCCTTGAGTTCTGCATCCATGGGTTCAATCAACTGCAGATCAAGCATATAGTATTGGCTGGATGTGGAACCAGTAGATATGGCGGGCTGATTTTTTTGCATTCACGAGTTCCATAGGACCTACAGTGAGACTTGAACATCCAGGAATTTTGGTATCCTCAGAGTCCTGGAGCCAAGCCCCAGTGGATACCAAGAGATGACAATATATGTATCTTATAACATCATGCTGTATACCTTAAATGTACAAAGAAAATTTGTCTCTAAAAAATGCACTCTTTTAGCAATTTTGAAATATATAAGATATTATTATGTCTTTTACTTAGAAAACTTAATGCTTTTAAATTTGTGTGTAATTGGGTTACATAAAACATCTTATACTTGTAACAAACTATTAAACTGATAAAAATTTAACTTCACATACAAAAACTACACTTTTACTCCATCTTCCATCTACCATTTTTATTTTTTGGTGTCACATATTACACCTTTTTATATTGGGTATCCTTTAACAAATTATTGTAGCTATTATTATTTTAATAGGTCTGCCTTTCAACCTTTATACTAAAGATATAAATGATTTACACATCACCTTTATAGTATCGTAGTATTCCAAATTTGACTATGCACTTACTTTTACCAGGGTGTATTATACTTTCATGTTTTCATGTTACTATTTAGCACTCTTTCAGCTTGAAAAACTTCCTTTAATATTTCTTATAAGACAGGTCTTGGCTGGGACTGGTGGTTCACACCTGTAATCCCAGTTACTTGGGAGGTTGAGGCACGAGAATCGGTGAAACCCTGTAGGTGGAGGCTTCAGTGAGCCAAGATCATGCCGTGGCACTCTAGCCTGGGCAACAGAGGGAAACTCTGTTTTGGAAAAAGAAAAAAAGACAGGTCTGGTAGTGATGAACTTCCTTAGCTTTCGTTTGGCTGGAAAAGTCTTTAATTTTCTTCATTTCAGAAGGATAGCTTTGCCAGGTATAGTGTTCTTGGTAGGGAGATTTTCCTTTAGCGCTTTGAAAACGTCAACCAACCCTCTCCTGGCCTGTAAGAGCTCTTCTGAGAAATTCTCTGCTAGCCTTTGGGATTCTCTTATAAGTGTTTTATTCGTTTCTTTTGCTGCTTTTAGAATTCTCTCTTTGTCTTTGATGTTTGATAGTTTGATTATAATATGTCTTGATATCATTTTATTTGGATTGTATATGATTAGAGACCTTTCACCTTGTTCCTGGGAATTTATATCTTTACTCAATTGGTAAGTTTTCAGCTATTATTTTAAAAATAATGTTTCTGTCCCTTTGTCTCTTTTTTCTTAAATTCCTGTAATTTGAATATTTGCTTTTTTTAGGCTGTCCCATAAATCCTGTGTGCTTTCTCTATTTCTTTTCATTCTTTTTACTCCTCTGACTGTACATTTCCAAATACCTGTCTTCAAGTTCACAGATTCTTTCTTCTGATTAATCAATTCACTGTTTATGCTTTCTATTGACTTTTTCATTTTTTATTGTATTTTTCAGGTCCAGATTTCTATTTGTGTTTTTAAAATAATTTCAATAGCTCTTATAAAGTTCTCATTTTATTATTTTTCTGATTTCATTGAATTGTTTGTATTTTATTGAAGTTCACTGAGCTTTCTTAAAACAAATCTTTTGATTATTTTTTGTTAGAAAGTTCATATATTTCCATTTCTCTAGGGTCAGAAGCTGAAAAACTATTGTGTTCTCTTGGTGGTGATACGTCTTTTTGTTTTTTCATGTTTCTTGTTGTATTGCATTGATGTCTATACATTTGTTGAAACAGTTATCTCTTTCAGACATTTGGACTAATTTCAATGTGAAAAGGCCTTCCTCAACAGGAAGGAGTAAAGGCTCTGGATGGATCAAGTGTGGCTTCTTGGTAGCAGCCATGTAGTTCCGTCAGCTAAGGTCAGTGTTGCTGAAGATTACAGAATCCTCAGCAGTTAATGCTGTGAATGTCCACAGTAGCAGTGAGAGTTGTTAGGGTTTTCATGACAATGGCTGCTATGATCCTCCCAATCTTCTTCCTCCTGCCGGGGAAGTTGTGGCTTGGGGCAGGTCCCTCTTGGCACTGGGACCAGCTTTCAGGCCCTTTTGCAGTAATGGTGACTCTGGCATCTGATGAGTGGCACCCATGGAGCAGTCACAGAGGTTAGTCCTAAGGCATAGGTACACATGCAGGCACTATAGCTCTGGGCTCTAAGCAGTAGAGGCACTGGTGCACACGGGGCAGGTACCCCCACTGCTGTATTGGTAATGTGTGTTCAGTGTCTAAGATGTGGTCAGGGCAGTTAAGCCACAGAACACAGCTCTAGAGTGTGGGCACTCATAAGGCAGCTGCAGCTTGGGAGTTGGGGAACACAGGGTTAAAAGAGGTAGCAGAGCTGTCTCAGGGCTATAGTGCTTTGCGGAAATAGCTGTCCATGCTTGTGTGTGTGTGTGTGTGTGTGTGTGTGTGTGTGTGTGTGTGTGTGTGTAGGGGAGGATTGAAGGCTTGTATCTCCTACTCCACTATCTCGATAATATCAATCTCTCAACTTCTGCCATGTTTTTAAACCTACTAAATGTATTCTTCTGCATATTGTATTATTTCAATCAAGATTAAAATTTTTAATATCTATCTTTTTAAAATGCATGTAGCTTCAAAAGTCTAGCAAAATCACATTTGTTGATTGAACGATTTAGAAAGTACTTTGGCTTTTAAAAACTCTATTATGAAAAACTGTTTATTATGAAAATTTCAAATATGTACAAAGTAAACAAAATAGTATAAAGAATCTTCACGTCCAACATTATACAACTGCAATGGCTATCATTATTTTTGTCATTATTTTTTCACCTATATCTCTCATTTCTCACTATATACCTGTATCTATCACTACATATATAATATACCTTGAAATGCATACATATTAGCTTTACAATTTTGACAAATGAGTACACCGGAGTAAGACACATATTTATTATGATATAAAACAATTCTCTCTTCCCAGATAATTTCCTCATATCTCTTTCTGATCAATCCTCAACCCTTAGGGTAGGCACTATTCTGATAAAATTAGATTTGTTTTGCTTTAAACTTCATATAAGCAAATCATAATGCATTTGCTTTTAATTTAAAGAAGAGTTTGCCAGAACTGGTCTTTCATCATGAAATCAGATTAAAAAGTGACAAGTGAGAATGAAAGTTGGACACTGAATAGTATTGAAGCAATTCAAGTTGTGTGTAATGAGTGTGTTTAGAAAAAGCTAGTCTAATTAAAATCATCCCTGATGTATACTTAAGAACAGTAGGTAAGAGTGTAAATATTTAACATGCAAAGCTCTGAATTTATAGTTAGATTTCTGGCAGCATTCGATGTTTAATTTAACAAAATAATTCAGCAGGAACATTGTAATAGAATTTTATGAAGTTATTCTTTGCTCTTAGATAATATCCACACTGATGGGAGGGATAAGAAACATTCAGATAAAGAAATACAATTCAACCTGCTAAAGTGGGCTTTATGCTTAGAAATGCAACAAAGTCAGAGCAGTGAAAAATACATCTACTTCTTGGTCAGAAGATATTGTACTTTTTATTGAATATGTTGCAACTTAGAACTGTTTCTAGCAGGTTTCCATGATGCTGTACAAATGAGCAGCTAGAGTCAGGTTAAAAGAGAGCGAGCATTTCCTGTGAGAGGTCCTTAGAAGGAGAGATTAGGGTGAGACCAGAGATGAGCTTGAAGGCAAGTTGTGTTTCCTGTGGGTCTGGCTTCGTGTCCCACCCCACCACATCTTTCCTCCAGCTATGACCAATGAGCTACTTGTAATGTTTCCTTTTCCTAAAACACTCCTACTCTAATAGGAAATGGATGCCTCTGTTTGAGAAACCATGTCAAAGTCTGAAACTGAACAGAACCCCTTTGCCTACCTAGATTTTTAGGATGCTTCAGAGGTGTCAGGCTTTGCAGAAATTCACCTGTGAACTGTCCTAAGCTGTCAGTTCCGAGAAGTAAACTGGCTGCAAGGTCAATCCAGTGCCCTGTGTCTTCCACAGCTACTGAATTAGAGAGAAGCAACTATTCATCAGCACAAACTATATTCCAACCCCAGGTGTCTTTCTATTATCACTAGTTTGAAATAGGTAGCATCAGTTGGTCTGCTTCCGAAATTCTTATTTCTTTGAAGATGAAAAGAAAAACATTCCAGAGACCAAGTTTGAAGTATTTTAAGGAAGTGTGAAACTGTCAAGTGCCTCAGAACCCATCTTGGGTTCCTAGCTTATCTTTCTTCAAAATCACCTTAGGGGATAAACTTGGTGCTACTTTCAAGTCAAGTCAAATGTTTATCAGTAGTAAATTAATGGTGTGGGAATGGTGGGAAGAGAAGGAAAAACACTCACTCATCTTTCTCAAAGTCTGATCATATTATTTTAACATTATCTTGACAGCCTTTCACAGGTCTCCCTTATCACACTTCAATATCTACCACTATCTCTAACCCGTTGACTTTCACATACATTCAATGGCCATTTACTTCCTCACTATTTTTTGAAACCTTCACCAAGCTACAGTCCTAGATTTCTGGTCCTTCCTACAACATGGACTCTGTTCTCCTAACACCAAATGGCATGCCTAAACCAACTCAAGGTCAGGGTCTACCTCCACCTCAAGTGCAGAGAAGAAAACACCCATGGAATGCTGCTGACTACAGATGGAGTCCTTCAAGAAAAAAAATAAACTAAGGCTAACACTCCATCATTCAATCCTTGACACTTGTGGACCGAGAAATTTTGAGCCAGAAATGTTATCCAAACCTCAGACTTAGTGATACCACTGAGTTCTTATCAGTGGGTACAGTTTCCAGTTGCTTTTATTCAGTGGTGATGACGAATTTGTACTGCCGCAGCCACACTTCTGTCATTTGAGTAACCAGAGAAACAAGTTAACACAGCAAAATAAACTGGCCTGTGAGGGAATCCCACTGGTGGCTTTGGTCTTTGGATTGGGTTGGTGGGTTCAGCTCCCCCAACCAAGCCAGTAGCTGAACACTAACAGACATTCTTGGACTGTCTACTGTTAGAGGCAGTTGAGTCAGCTCCATCCCATTCTTCCTTGGCCCCTTTCTTATTTTCCAGACTTTTCTCACTTCCCCTCCTTCCATTCGCCTGTGTCTCTTAGCACATTTGCAGCCCAGATACTGCTCCAGACAGACTCAAAGTTATCATTAGAAAAATCAGTGGAGATGCTAAACAGCCAGTGTTTTGAAGAAAATACTAGAAACTGCTTTTCGAAAGCAGAAAGCAGTTGTTGGTAGACAGGGTACTTCCTGAAATCTCCTGTGGGCATCCACAAGGCCAAATCTAAGGGAGTATTTCCAATCCTCTCACAAAACAGACACACTCCAAGGTCAAGAGACACCACAATGCCTGAGCAATGTGCTTGATTATATTTTCTCAGTAACAATTTATTCCTTTCCAAGAATGGTGGGGCAGAAAAAGTATCGAGTTTCTGGCTCGTGTTTCTAGAATATCGCACTTGAACATACATACATTAAAATTGTGAAAGTCTGTAAAATATATTATCAATTTCAGATGGCTCACATTTAGGTTATATTGGTCATAGATTATTTTTGCAATCTGTGTCTATTCCTTCTCAATTCTCTTCGAACCAATGCCCTTCTAACCCCACCCTAGGACACTTTATATGGCTCTGAGACTGAACATATGTGATAATTTTTTAAATTATATTTGATTTTGACTTTGACACTATTTTTTCTTGATCAGGCAGCATGTTGTATTGAAAAGAATCCTGCCAGGGATACCAAATACAAAGGTTTTAGTGTAACTACCACTACTAGATGTAAAACCTTAGGTCAATCACAAAGGGCCTCAACTTTTTCAAGTGTAAGGTGAGGACTTAGACTGGACTATTTCTAAGTGTCTTCCCTTCATCTTTAAAATCCTTGATCATAACTTCACTATTTGTCATTAAAACTACTTTGGCTTATGGGAACTTTCTCACAGCCTTTCCAAAGTGCAATGAGTACCACACCATAAAGGAACCTTCAACATTACCCATAAACACAAATTCAGATTGGTTGAACACCATATAAGTTTAATTTATTTGTAAATTTTAGACCCTGATATATTATTTTTAACTGGGATAACAATTCTCTAATGTAAATGTGAATATGAAACATTCAAAACACTTAGGTACAGCAATGTCATAGACTGCATCTTTACTATTATGCAGTGATTGTCAACAACAGTCTTTCTGTTGCAGAGAATCTCTGGATCCATACTTACATCCCTTAACTATGACAGACTCCACATATACTTGGCAGCTTCTGCATTGCCTTGGCTGAGCCAAGAGTGTCTTGGGAAGAAAAGAACCACATGGAGTGTAGACAAGTTTTCCTCCAACTTTGCTCCTAATAATTGACAAAGAGATTGAGTGAGGTTATCATTATTTTAATCTCTAAATCTTTGTTCATAATGAAACCTGTTTCTTATCCTTCTCCTAATATACTTACTCATTTATTTCCTCATTCTTCTTGTAATATCACAAAAGTTTGTGATAATTATAAGCTAGTTACTTATAGAAGACCATATAAGGTTCAGTATTTGGAAACATCAGATGTCTAGTTGGTAATTAGGGCTTAATCATAAGTATAAACAAATATTTAATTAACACAAATGAAGAAATAGCTCAGGAGCATCACAGCAGAAATGTTTTTCCTTTCAACCAATGGACACTGTAATAATGAGAGGAAAAGTTTTGGATAATCAGCAGTTAACACTGAAAAATGTTACAACATACTTGTGCTACATGGTCATTTTTAATAGCTCCACTTTGATTTTTGCCTCTCTATACAGTTGGGGGCGAACAAAAGTATGAGTGTAAGTGCGTGTGTATGTTTCTCAGCAGGGCCTCTACTGAGGTAGAATTATTAAACTCAGTGTCAGTGCCAGAGGAAGAAGCCAATATAATTAAACAGCCTGGTGTTCTTAAGGGGGCCCAGGGCCTGACTATGTTGCCAGCAATGAAAATCCCATATAAGGTCTTGAGCCGATCAGCCCTTGCAGAGGTCTCAAACTATTCTTGGCGAGCCCTGGCTAGACTATGTCAGGAACATTTGAATAGCATGATTGAATTATGGGGAAAGAAATACAATTCCAGATTCTGGTGTGACCTACCACCAGCACTAGGTCTTAGGCATTCACGAGTCCACCAGTGTTGCTCCCAGTACTTCTTTCCCATGTTCTCTAGGGGCCTTAGATAATTTACACGGATTAAAAATGCAGGGAAAACAACTTCTCCCACTCTGTGACCTCAGACTGGTTTCCCGGTGCCGCTATTCTCTATTTTCACAATCTTGACTCCATTCGCAAGGCTGTAGCCTTAATTCAGGCCGCTGGTCAGCACTCAGGTGGATCATTGCAGTTCCTCATTACTTGAGATCTGGGATCTTTCCCTTCTAATCTACTAATCTGAGTAAAAATCCCATTTTGTATTCTTTCACTACTATCACCCTCAGGAAAGAATCCAAACTCCTTGCTGTTACATCCAAGGCCCTTCAGGAATTGAACTGTGCTTCCACCAGGATCATTTCTGAAAAGACCCCCACATGAGGAACCCCTTGCTGCAGCCAAATTGAATGACCTGCAGCAACTCCTTGGATTTGGCTTGCATGGTCCTGTCTTTGTTCAAGCTGCTTCTCCTGCCTGGGGCACCCTTCCTCTTCAACATTTACCTTCATGGAGAACTTCTATGCATCCTTCAAGACTTGGCTCAAGGTTCTCTAAAACTAAAATTGTAACAAAATACATTGGTATGTTGTCAGCTCCTTGAAGGTAGGGACCACATTACATTCATGCTTATTCCTACCTTAATATTTACTCTCCTATTATTCTTCCTGGGCTTCTTTCTATTATTTGGCCATGCCATGTCTCAGTCCAAATGTCACCTCTGCAGAGAGGCAGTGTCTGCAGCCCCGATCTAAAGTAGCACCACCTCATTAACCCAATCATTCTCTTATCACTCTGTTTCATTTCCACTGAAGCATCTGTCATGATTAGAAATGATCTTGTTTATCTCCATGTTAATTTGTTGCCCTCCCCAATTCTCCCACCCCTCACTAGAACATATTCCCCTGCCCAGGATACAGGACATTGTCTACTTATTCACTGATGTAGCTCTAGTGTCTACAACAGTGCCTGGCACATAGTAGTATCAATAAATCTCTTTGGAATAAGCATATTATATGTAGAGTTTGCATCTGAAGGAATACTTACATAGAGGAGTATTTTATGAGGTGTTTTCCCAGTGAGTCTAAATAAAAAGGCAGTCATCCAAATCTACCTCTCTCGTTTCCACCTCTCTAGCAACTATGCCCTGAGTCACTATTTGAATGTTGTTACCTTTTCCCTTTTACAGCTTTTCTTTGCAGGTTAAGCATCAGTTAAGGCCTTGTCAAGGCCTTTTAGAGCACAGCCACTGGAGCCACACTTGTTCAAATCCAAGCCCTGGCCAAGCATGGCTTTGGCCCAGCCAAACTGGATGACCTGCAGCAACTTCTTGGATTTGGCTTGCATGCTTCTGCCTTTGTTCAACCTGCATATCTGTGCTTCAGTTTCCACATTTATAAAATGATTCCTGCTTCATAAAATTATTGGGATGATTACAAGAATTTGTACAAAACACTCAGAACAGTGCCAGTCATAGTAAATGCAGTATATATGTTAGCCAAACAATACTGTTTTCTGTCATGTAGGGGCAGGACACAATTGACAAATCCAAAATACAGAAGCATCTGTGGAAATGGAATGTGGTATGGAAAGTATGTGTGACAGAGAAGTGAGAGCAGCTGGGCATTTGCTTACAGGAATTCAAAACAATTTATTAATTTTACACTTAGATATTGGTAATGCACACAGAGAGAGGAAATCTGAAAGTTATTTAGAGCACCTCCTTGATTTTGTGTTGAATGTTATAAATTTTATTTTAAAATAGCTCAAAACTCATCTTGCATTTTAATATTTTAAAATAAAATCTACAATATCAAAATCTTGAGCATTTAAAAAATTGTAAAAACCATGATTCAAGTCAACAATTCTGTGCTTTGAGATTTGATTGCTAAACAGATTTCATTTGTCTATGAAGAATTTACTCTGTTCCTTTCTGGCTTTTTCAATGCTTTCAAAAGTGATCATTCCTCTTGGCAGCTGCAATTTGCTCTTTTCTGTTTCCAGTATGTCCTCAGCTTCACCTTAAATAAAGTACAGAAATACACAAGGTGACAAAGGGGTCATAAGCAATTTGTGACAAAGCCTGATTGCTATATTCCTTGACAGGCTCTAACAGCGTATGAGCCATGTTCCCAATTTCACACTTAAACATTTTCCTCAGGAGAAGTAATATACTTCCCAGAGGAAACACAGTGATGAATTCTGACAACTCATAAATAAATCAGGAGGTACAGATTTTTTTTGACAGAAAAGACAGAAGAGAAAGAACATCAAGTTAAGTAATTTTTTCCCTTGAACCAAAGTCAGGATTAGTATTAATTCTGTTCGGAGGGATTTGGGTAGAGAAACCACATATATAGTCTTTCCCATTGTCCTTTAATATAAGTGACAAGAGAGAAAGTAAAGTTTACTACAAATTCTAATTTTTCAGAAAAGCTAATCTTCAACCTGACATTACTTGTAAACACTCAAAATAATATTAAATGTTCTTTAGTCTGTATACATACAAATATACATATACACACATCTTTATAAACAATTCCCCTTTCAAAGAGCTACACAATGCAGTAATTTCTTGGGCCCAGTGACATTTGTCAGGTTTTATTGTTGAAGACTACTTAGCACATTTTTAAAAATTGTATTACAGTATATGTTTACATTTCATAAGCCTCCCTTGGGATTAAAAGGTGACACTTTCTGTGAGTACTCCTCTTTTAACACACTATTTTATTTTATTGAGACAGGGTCTAACTCTGTCGCCCAGGCTGGAGTGCAGTGGTGCAATCTCAGCTCACTGCAGCCTCTGCCTCCTCAGTTCAAGCGATTCTTGTGCCTCAGCCTCCTGAGTAGCTGGGACTACAGGCGGTATACACTGATTAATTTTGTACTTTTCATAGAGACAGGATTTCACCATGTTAGACAGGCTAGTCTCGAACTCAAGTGATTTGCCTGCCTTGGCCTCTCAAAGTGCTGGGATTACAGGTGTGAGCACCTGGCCTTCTTTTAACACGCTATTAATTGTACTCCAAACCCAACAGAACAGACCATAGTTTTCAAATTATAAGAGCATTTCAATCATCTGCAAATATCTTCTTTTTTTACCTCTGTCTCAAATAGCAAGTAAAAATCATGATAAAATTACATATAATTAGGTTGGCCATTGATGACAGACTAGATGTTTTCCATGTGAGAGATCCTTTCTTCCAGTTAGTAAATTCTCATCATGTATTTACAGAATGGCTGATAATAAACTCAGTCGAATAGGGATTGTATATTTTAGAGTCATCACTATTAACATGGAAAAAAAACTATAATCTACATTTTCTAATGTGATAAGTTTTCTGATGAATTCGAATTTTTTTTAAACAGGAAATTCCCACAAAAATTTCCTATTAAATTTCTGTGCTAGCTGTGTCAAATTCCAGGGCAATAAAAATCAGAATTATGTGACAGCAGCAGTGTGCAGGTGAATATTTACCAACCAGTTCTCTGAAAATAAAATGTATATAAATTTATAATATATATGCTTATTATACATGTTATACATGTTCATTATACATAAAAATATGTATCATAATAAAATGTACATAAAATTCCACATAGCAAATTGATTCTCACAGAATGCTTTCATTGATTTTTATGGAATGCTTGAATCCGTGGCCAGCCTATGTTGCAGTTGATGAGAGAGTATAATGGATGACGGTTGGTGTTTTCATTCACACTTATGAGTAGGACAAAAGTGAAACAATGAGTTGTTTTATTGAAGACAAATGTTGGAACTTCATTTATTTGAGAATGATGTAAACAACTTATTTGCTGAACTGGATAATAGTTTTTCAATATTAGAAGAATATTTCACCAACTTTTATGCTATTTACAATGGAATAGTTACAGACAAAGCACATTTTTAAGCTTAATCTGCATTATTAGCATTTTCTTCATCAATTTTTAAAATCTAGACCACAGGTTGGCAAACTGTCTCAAAGGGCCAGACAGTAAATATTATAGGCTTGTGGGCTCATATGTTTCTGTTTCAACGATGGCTCTGTCATGGTAATGGGAAGGCAGCCACAGACTACACATGAATGAATGAGCATGGATGTGTTCCAATAAAACTTTATTTTTGAAAACAGGTGTCCAGCCTCAGGCCATAATTTTTCAACCCCTGGTCTAGACAATCAATAAAATAAGAAGTCAAGCCTTGATTTGGCAACCACAGATTTCCATTGTGTAAATACTCCCATCAAGACCAACTTCAGACTATCAACGGGGTGTCACTAAAACTGGACGGTAGCTGTATTTTGTTTTGTCTGTGTATTATATCTGCATTTCTATCATATAGATACAATAGCTATAAATAATCAGAGTATGGATAATAGCAAATATTTAGAAACAGATGAGTTCTGTTTATTACCTTTGTTTTAAACACAATTTAATATTATTTATTTGCTGTAATTTATTTATTGCAAGTTTATATAAGTTTTAATACCTTAAATGACTATGTTTAACAACCGGCTTACACAATCCCTGAAAATGTAGTGATTGGTTCTTGTGAGCTGGTATGAGCTGGCTCTAGCACACCACTGTGTGAGAGGGAGCAGAAATGTTGGTCATTGGAGGTTCAAAGAGAGAGTCTTGTCAGAATTTTTACAAGTCAAAGATTCCTAAGGCAGGGATCCCTGAACTGGAAAATAAATCAGCAAATAGAAACTCTAGTTTATCAAAGACTTACCTTTCATTCTTTCTAAAAGGGTTCCATAGCCCAAGTCATACTGGTAGGTGAGGATAAAGCTTAATGGAACAATTGGGACCAGGAAGGCTGGCTTCTTTTTTTTAATCGCTCTATTTCAAGAATTAAAAAAAGAACCAATATCAAAAAATAATCTGTAAATACATATCTGTATACTTAAAGAAAAAAAAATACCTGCTTTTTGGAAGAATGACTTTTCCTTCAGAAGTTACTTAATACATTTGATAATTCTATGGAAATAGGATTTCCTTACCCAACATCCCTAACCAGATTCTGCAGTTCTCAAGGGCAAGGTCTGTGACTTGTTCATCTTTATTTGACTTTGAAGCTCAGGTTCCTTGTTTTTAAAATGGGTAAGGATTGGTATCTACCACTGAGGGATTGTGGAGATAAACATATAGAGGCCTTCTTGGTGTCAAGTTGGTGCTCTCTCTCTCTAACTAATAAAGTAGAGAAAAAGACAGAAGCAACCTAGGAAACTAAATTAACTGTTACTGCCTTGCTTTCACAGAGTTACCCCCAAGGACTAAGGTTAATAGGTTACTTTGCTTACATACACTGTTTGGACCAAAGTCTTATTCTGGCCAACTTCATAATAAAATGGTAATGGAAAAGACAAAAAGAAGTAAATGACTGAAGAAAATATTAAATAGTAAACATACCCAGCCGTTAAAGAGATGGCTGCAAAGCCAAAAAAAGTTCCAAAATATTTGAGGAATTCCCGAGACCACGCGATCTGCATAGCCATTTGTCTTTCCCTCATTTCACTCTGCATGATGAGCTGCCTTTCCAGCTGAGGACAAAACAAAAGACAAAGTAAAGTTACTCTTCTTCAAAGTTACAGATTCTTTGGAATCTGAACAAATAGTAATCTGTTTTTCCAGCGGATTCATTCTTCAATTGCTTTAATTCATGTTTTTTCAAAAAAATCTCAACAGACTTTGACTAAAGCTCCTTTGGACAGCTCTCACCAACTGTCACCTTGGCAGTGAAATCTTCCTGGAATAAATACAGAATAAATATCAATATTCCATTTTTACACCCTGAGGTCTTGACTGCCTGTGGTCTGGAGCTTTAGCCAAGCTTCAAATAAATGTCCAGCTTTTCCTATTGCATGTGTGGAAAGATCTATGGGTCTTTAAATGTAGATACATCTTACTGGCCTTTATTTCCACTTGCATGGAAATCTGCCTTCCAAATCCACTCCAAACTGAAATTTATTTGGAGTATTTATTTGGTCCATATCACACCACAATATGATAGTAGATGGGTGTTGTTGTTTTGAGACATCTTTTCCTTTGCCACATTTTTCTAACCTCAAATTCTTCACCACTTTGTTCAGTGCCTTTCACCGCTTTGAACAGAAGGCAGATGGTTCAGAACACAGGAGACTGAATTTCTAAATGGATTTTTAGAAAATACTCAGGAGAAGCAACTGTCTGTAAACCCAAGCCCATTATTCGAAGAGAGTTATATTCTTGACAGAGAAAAGTGTTGTTGGCGTTGTTGTTGTTGTTTTAATTCTAAAATCTTGGCACTACATGTCATTAGTCAAGCTAGAGGGCAGTACACAGGGAGTTCATGATGCAAGGAAGAGGAGAGGAAGGTGATTTAGTTTCCCCTCCATGCCCTCTTTCTACTGAGGGGAGTAGCTGGGAGGGGCAAATGATAGTTTAGATGTAAAGATGGGGCTTGGCTCCTTGGCCTAATTTGGGAAGTTAAATCCCCAGAAGATACGAAGGAAGCCTCAGTTGGGTTTGGGAATCCCTAAACAGAGAAGACTTGTGGCCTTGCTTCCTGTAGATAATTCTGGAAGGGAGCAGCTACAGCAGAGCAGACCTCGCAGAGAGCACACCTAAGAGAGGCCACTTCCATCTCCCTCAGCAGCCAAGGGGTGTGGAGGAAGTCTGCAAGGTTCTCACATCAGCTGAAGAGGGGCACAGAAGGTAGCTATGGATCGAGAGCAGGGGGACTACCAAAGAGTCCAAAACCTAGAGCCAGGGGACCCCATAACAGACACTTTAGGAGTGAACATAAGCCAGTGGTTGGGTGGGGAAGGCCACTGGATCCCAGAGGATCAGCAGCACCCGAGAGTGCTTTTCTGCTGTTGTTTTCTGTTCGATCAACCTGGACAGCACCACATGATGTTCCCTAAGGGCATGAGGCCGTGTTCCAGGCTGGCATAACCATCATCCCCATACTCTCAGGTGCTGCTGATCCTCTGGGATCCAGTGGCCTTCCCCGCTCAGTCACTGGCTTACATTCACTCCCAAGTGTCTGTTGTGGGGTCCCCGGCCCAAGGTTTTGGACTCCAGTAGGCTACCGGCTCTCAGTCTGCAGCCACCTTCTCTGACCCTCTCCAGCTGAGGTGAGAACCTTGCAGACTTTCTTCAGACCCCTCAGCCGCTAAGGGAGATGGAAGTGGCCTCTCTTAGGCATGCTCTCTGTGAGGTCTGCTCTGAAACCCTTTCTGCTCCACAGTATCTGCTCCCTCCCAACATTCTCCACAGGAAGCAGGGCCATAATTCTCTGTCTGGGGATCCCCAAATGCATCTGGCTAGATGTGCCTTCCCTGATGCTGGTGCCACCTGAGATCACCTGCACCCAAGCCTAGGTCATACCAGGGAAAAGATGAATGGAGAAGGGGGGGAGGAAAGCTGAATTCACCTATTTTCTCCCAAAGAACTGAGTTTTAAACTACAAATAATTGAGTAACTTTGACTTGTCAAAATTGAATTTGCTGTCACCAAGAGAAATTGAGGTTCATTTTGAGTTCAATTAGCAATAAAAAATAGATGTGTTTTTGCACAAGATTATTTAGTGTGTGAAATTCATCCTTGCTACATTATTTATTTACAAAACTTACATACTGATTCATCATATCCCCCAAAGTGATGTAAATGCAGCAATTAATTATTTGTGTTTTTATCAAAAGGCAGTAAACAAGAAATAGAGGAGTCCAGAGTGGTTCTAAACTTTTGCTGCACACCATGAGCATCTGGGGAGCTTTTCAAAGTTCTAGTACCCAGACCTACACCCCAGACCAACTAAACCAGGTGGGAGCAATTCAGTCGGGATCTGGAGGTAAAATCAGGCATCAGTATTTTCTAAAGGTTTCCAGATAGTTCTCGTGTGCTGCCGGGACTGAGAACCATCACCATAAATGAAAGACTCATAGCTTATGCTTTTTTCCCACGAAAGATCAACGTGAGATATCAGTCTGAAAGATATCACCTGGGAACTCTCAAAAGATTGTGAGCAGAGGGCTTTCAGGGTGGTGGAGTTAATCTGTATGGTACTATGGTGGTGGATACATGACACTCTGCATTTGTCAAAACGCATAAAACTTTACAGCACAGCGTGAACCTTAGCGCATACAAATTTTACAAATCAGCCAAAAGGGCAAGGGATGCACAAGATGGAATGCGGACTGTGACAAAGTAATCTGACTGTACTACAAATGTATGGCACAATCTCACTGAAGGGTTGGGGGAAAATAACTGATATAACTTTGGAAAATGGTATTTTGACTAAAAACTGTAAAACTAAAGACAGAAAGAACTATACATAAACACTGTACTCTAGTGAGTAAAACTGTCTCTCACAAGTTACAGATTAACAATTCTGAAACCACTTTACATGTCTACTGGAGGTGAGCAACAAGTAAATTGACAGCAGATGGTAGAAGTCAGGCTTCTTATTATTAAACAGGGAGATAACAAACAAGCAAGAGGAAAAGACTAGAATGAACCATGTGGTACTGGATTAGAGCCAATGACATCAGTATGAACTCATGCT